>NC_090290.1:33284002-34660252 GCF_037392515.1 Haliotis asinina
TGCAACATATCTGGCTTATAAGAAAGAAATTGCCTTGCTACATACACAGACTTGGTTTTGGTCCAACATTTGTTCAGGTGAGTATTTACCTTTCTGTGCATGTCCCCATCACACAATGTAGACAGAATGAACAAAATGTCAGACTGCATCTCAATACCAATCATATCATCCTGACCCTTTCCTGGGCCAAATGCAGCATTGAGGATACCTGAAGCAATCATACACATAATGGTATTCATCTTAATGTATAGGTGAGTTCTGGAATCAAGAAAACTTACACAATATGAATCACACTTCTATCTATCACGATATACAATTTAACCAAACCAATTACACATTCACATTCCCAGGTAAAACGCTGCCTGCCATATATAGTATATACAGTAGGGCTGAATAATCATATTCTTTGATGCTATGAGACATTCAGGATTGGCGACAGACTTGGTCCTTATTATTTGAACCATATGCATCAAATGTGGTGATGTGATCATTTAGGGTTATCTCCCTTAGTAGCTGTTTGTGAAAGAGTGGCCATGAGAAGTTACTGTCGACAGAGTTGCAGTTCCATTTATGCACCAATATCACTTATTATATACATGTAATGAAAAAAACACATTGTGCAACATTAAGTTAATTATATTTGTTGGACAGGCATCCATTTGCAAGCTGGCAGCTCTGAATAGGTTCACTCTACACACTGTTTCAGTAAGCCAAATATACCAGCCAGTTTGCTGATATCTGTGAGCAGATGTGAACAGTATACTGAGTATCCCTGGTTTACCTATGAGCTGGTTTACTGCCCCCTGGTCAGCCATGTCCTGCAGGACCATCTCATTCTCTGTGGACACTACACTCCTCATCAGGCGCAGACATTGGCGCAGCTGAGCCCTCTTGTTGCCGCGACCACCACTGCCGTGGAAACTGTTGCCATGACCAGAAAAGTCCTCTAGAAGGTAGTAAAGAGTGAGTGAGTGAGTGAGTGAGCGAGCGAAGTTTTATGCCGCTTTTAGTAATATTCCAGCAATATCACGGTGGGGGACACCAGAAAATGGGCTTCACACATTGTACCCATGTGGGGAATCGAACCCGGGTCTTCGGCGTGACGAGCAAACGCCTTAACCACTACACTACACCCCCCCGCCCCCCCCCAAGGAATAGACAGTCTTGGTATGTTACTATGAAACCTTACGATCAAATTCCATTAACTCCACTGTACACATTCTACCTAATGCTACCAATGTTCTCAATTTGATTTTTGACACTTAAGAACATCCATTGCTTTCTCAATGAACGATTACAAAACATGTCACTAACTTATCAGAGACAATTTCATCTTCCACACAAACCATCATCCAAGTGTTTACATTGCCTGAGATGCAACCCACCTCATCTCAGACTAAACACTCCATTCTGAAAACCCATGATGTCCCAAAACATTTTATCTTAAGAAATATAATTAAACATGTTTCATGTAGAAGACTCATAGCATATCATGATGCATTTATGTTTTATCATGTGGAATAGTAGAAAGTTTCAGCAGGAAATATTTATTTGTTCCGTGCTATGGAAGGTAACCAGAAGTACTGTTTGCCTGAAGTTATTTACCTGGTCCCACACACCATTCTAGTAGCAGGAGGAGTCTGGTACTGCCTTGACAGGTCATGTAGTCTTCCAGCATCAGCGGACACAGCGTACACAGACAACCCATAGCCAGCAGCTGCAGCTCCTCAAACTGAGCTGGGGTCCACTCACGGGGGCCGCTCACCTTGTCATTGGCTCGCACAAAAGAGAACAATGCCAGTAGAAGATGGCCCTCAGATAAGATCTGTCAAACAAGATGCAAATCATTTATCAAACATTTTATACCTCAAACCAAAGACTGATGATATTGATAACACACAGATGAAATAAAACATACATATTGTGTTTTTTGTAATTAACACCATCATGTATATTAATGGTAAGGCACAATAAACTATTGGTCTAGTTTCAGCAGTAGATATGACACATAAACAGAGGAAGTGAGTATATCTTTACACCACTTTCATCAATGTAATGTAGCAATATCACAACTGGAACATCTGGAATAGGCTTCACACATTTGGCCTTCAATGTGATGAGCGAACGCTTTAACCATTAGGCTCCCCCCCCCGACCCCCAAAACATGGATGCTATGATGCTTTAGAACGAGTTTTGAAATTTAGCATTGGTGTTTAGTGTTTAGTGTTTAGTGTTTAGAAAATCTTCAAGGACATTCCTACATATTTCATGCAGAAAAGAGTTTGGACTCTCATCCAAGTTACATATGAGTCATTGTATGATATTACTGAGACATGCATGTTGTAGCACAAGATTTAAGCTGCTTTTGAGTACACTCCAATTCTGCATCAATAATCATGTGGGTCTAGTGGTGTACTCACAGGAATGACTGCTCCATCACGACTCAGCATCACAAGAACATTAAACAAGGCTTTCTTCATTTCAAAATCTTCATGGTTCGTGGAGAACTTTAGGTGCTTCACCAGTGCATTGTGAGACTTGACTGTAAAGAAAAGGACTGACTGAAACTGCATTATCATAACCATTGCTAGAAAAAATTAAAACCATTGGAGTGATGTATCTAGACTAGGTCAGAAGTCTATATCTGGGTAAAAATCTAAAGCGAAAGACAAATTACAAACGTGATATTTCCTTAATTCTTCAGAACTGATGATAATTCTTCAGAAATATAAGGACCCATTCAGAACCTATGGTTATAGTAATTTTAGAAGGGGTGGTGTGGCTTGGTGTTGGCGTGGTGTGGTGTGTGGTGGATGTGTGCGTGCGTGCGTGCATGCCCCATTTTGTTCTGGACAGGAAGGGGGGTGCCATCAATCTTGAGCATGTGCACCAGTAGATGGATCAGCTATTTGTACATGAGAGAGTATGTCATTCAGTGTTCACGATGGTGTTTCAAAGTAACAGGACATTGGGTCCTGTAAGTTTCAGATGTCTGTCTGACCCACTGAAAATTCACAGGACCCACAGAATTAAGTTAAACAAACATTTTAGATTTAACATTTCTTACAACTGACATTGAAATTTTTAACATTATATGATAAGAAAAATGAGATTTATAAACAGCAAACAAGTGTCACATGCCACAAATAAAAACTTCACACAAAGACATTGTGAAATATTCAGTCAGACACTGGGGTTGGCCGGTTGGTGATTTCTATCTGACCACTGGAGAATCTGCCAGATTTGTCAGAGGAACACTGTGTCATTCACTTTATACATGTTTTTTTCCAAGAAAATCATTATCAGCCCACTTGATATAAATTATGTACAGACCCGGAGAGCATTATAACGTCTCAGTTTTTGAACAATTTTGCAAATTATCAAAACTCTTAATGAATCATTTTACTGATTCAGAGAGTTTTATATGTTGGTTTGTGATATATCACGTATGATTGGAGGTTGTTATCAGACCTACCTTCCTGGAAGGTGGCAAACAAAGTGAGCTGTTTGCTGAAGCCTGTCTCTACAAATGGTGCCTCTGGACAATGTGAGGCAACCAACATTGTGATGATAAGGAGGTCATTGCGGAGCTGGCGGTCATAGTGACTGTATCCCTGGGTCAGCTCAAAGATGAAGGCATCCTGAAGCTGGCTGTAGACATTATGGTCAGAGATGATACAGATTTGATACAAAGAAGATGAAGCCTCACTATCAGACAGAGGAGTGAGTCATGGTTTACTGTTGCTGTCTTACTACATTGTGAAAGATCGTTTGTGTCAGCAAGGTGGCCATAAGTGTGCAGGTGACAAAACATGGAATGTAACTGCTGATCTCCATATTCAATCTATTATGTTGTTTATTTGTAGTTCTATGCCACAGTCTGCAATATTCCAGCAATATCACACATAGTTTTAATCTTGTTTTGTATGATAGGCTGCACAGATCAATCTTGTAAAACTTTCCAGGCCATCACACAAGATATACTGTATAACATGTCTATACAGGTATTTACATAATAAGTTTGGAGTTCTGTTTGTTTTGTATGTTGTTAACATGCTTAATGTATCCCTACAACATGAAGGAAGGCTATAACTAATCCAAAACGGACCAGATAAAGACATGATATCAGTCTAGATTCACTTAAACCAACCAGTAACTGTAATTTGATAAGACATTATTCTCACCTGATACAGGCCAGGTTGTTGAGCTGTTCAGCTATCATGGCATTGTCTCCATGCTCCAGTAGATTCCACAAGATGTCTACAGATCGGAACAGAGTCTGTCCAGATGGATCTGCATCCATGAGTCGAGAACACACCCGTCGGGCACCATCTGCTCTCAGCATCTGGTCACAGTTCTTGGCTACAACAAAATCAATTGAGCCATTAGGCCCCTGACAGATAATTTACCTGTGCCTTTCTGAAAATAAGTGTGCCCAGTTCCCTGGTAAATGTAAAACATCACCATAATTATTTTTATCTTACCTCACACAAACGTTCTTTTCTGATTAACTAAGTGCTCTTCTATTATCTTAATGTACCCCACTTACAAGTGAGTAACATTTTCTAAGTATCACACTGGGAATGCCAAAATCATATAGTACTTTGTGGTTGTAATTCTTTATCTCCAATAACAATGAATCACATACAATGTCCAGAAATTACCAGTGTTACCAAATGCAAATTCATCGAAGGGAGATAACTCTAAATCTGTTTTTCTGGTCATCTGCAAAATTTAGCGATGGCTAAAAAAAATTTGTACTAGTGTTTCAAATAATTAAAAAATGACATTGAGGTGTTTGGTAAGATAAATTCACTGTTCACTGGTCTCTCGGGACCCATGGGTTGATGCACCCTTCATGTTATGTTCCCTGATAAACAAACATTGAGAGTACATCAAACCATAGGCCCCGAGGGAGCAGTGAAGAAGTTATAATGTCCTTTCAGTTTTTGTTATGTGTATGAGTAAACATCATGCATGCATACTAGAGATCTGGATTTCTTGAACTTACCTTTATTGTAAAAATTGTTTGGTTCATTTTCTCCTGAACCCAAAATTAATCCAGAAAACATATCAAAAACAGTATTTTAGGTTCAGGTGGAAGGTAAAATACGTGGTTGTCAAAGAGACTAGTGGTTTTGATGCCGCAGCTGACGATTGCAACTGACCTGAGTTTTTGGAGAAGCGCTGCAGGACTTCCAGCACCTCATGTCTGACAGCAAGGTCAGTCTCCAGGAGCGCCAGAGACTGCACAATAGATCAGATAAAGAATTACACCAAAGGCAGATACTTTACTACGGCTTTACCTTGAGTTCTGTATTTGAGGGTTACTGGGACATAATTTTCAGGGGTCCTTGCCTTTAAAATGGGGGTCCCAGACACTAGAATATTATTATTAATCTTATAATATAATATTATTGCAATTCAGTTATTGTATTGTGTATCATGATGATCACAAATGATATCATACCCTGTCTAGTAGCAGACTCAGTGACCACATATTGTTACTTGAGCAACATTTCATAAAATAGCATTTGGACTTTTTCTGCATCAAAGTGGACAAAATAATCTATTTTGCTGCGTCTGTGGTTTTATGTATTGTGCATATAGGACAAAGGAACCTGGATCCTGTAAATCCCTGTTTTACACATTCTTGGCAGACCTTGCATAAATTTTTTAGACCTTTTACAGATTGTATACACTTTCCCTGCCTCTTGACAAAATATTTTGCAATAAGTCGTGGTTGAAATCAAAATATTTCTAACATTACGTTGGTTTGAAGTTCCACAAGAGTTATTAGCTGGGAAAAATAATGGAGATATTATAAAATAATAAGGGAGAATAATAATTTAACACACTGTACAAATTTTACATTCTCAGGCTGATTCTATCATCATAAGAAGCACACAACAGAAAGTACTGCATTGATGATAAGAGAGATAGTCTTCTTCCTTACCTTGATCAGGGTCTCAGAGATGTCACTGTTCTCTACCATGCGCTGGTTATAGTCCACTGTTGAGGCCTTGTGCTCTGAAATGCAGATTCATCAGCATCTAAAATATCAGAAAATATATTGCTGTGCTTTTTATATTAGAAAAACTGCATCAAATGCTTGATGTGTGTGTGTGTGTGTGTGTGTGTGTGTGAGAGAGAGCACGCGAGTGTATGAGACAGAGTCTTCAAATGTCACAAAGAAAGAACATTAATATTGAAAATATTCCTATATTTAGTCAACTTTGTAGCATCAGAAGCTTGAGTGAGATAGACCTTCTTCTAATACCTGAAATGTGTAAAAATATGAGTGGAAGAGTACTGTCTGTGACCAGTAATATAATGTCTATCAACGCAGCCTGTCAGATTTTACCCATGAAGATTTGTTCTGTCCTACTGATCAACATTAGATAGCTACAAGCTGGACTGATTGGGATATATCTATCTGGATAATCCAAAAATGTCTGAACAATAAAAATGTGCCCACTTTACAGTCATGAAAAAAATAAAAGCATGAATATACAATGCCATTTGTGCTGGTGTTTAGGTACTTGACTCTGCAGGTGTGGGTTCCAGTTTGGATGTGTGGGTTCAAGTCACGGAACTCAACACAGTACAAAAGTACTTGAATTTGTACTTCACTGACATAGTGTAATCCAGAGTTTATCATGTGTTAAAGGACCACTAACTCAATTTTTCGGTACTCTTTTTATCACTGCATATGAAGGACTTTTGGTTAGTCATAAACGAAACACCATTTGTTTTTCAAAAACAGTTGTGGTTAATTAATACCAAGCGCTTAAAAGTTGCTAAAAAGCCGTCTGCTTCTCTCTTACCCGCAAACAAAACCGCAGACAGGTTACGTAAGGAACGATTGCCCGTTAAATGTATAGAAAATGTGTAGGAAGCTCATCATATTGCTGATTTCTCGACGTCAACAAATACATGCCGAATTGTTGTGGTGCCGTCAATTGTTCCTTTGGGTCAGGTGATGGCGTCACTATGCACAGATTTCCACCAGACTCCGTAGTTTGTGCTTAAATTGGTTGTTAGTGAGTGTGAAGGGAACTTTGTGGAAGCCTGTGGTATATACTAAATTGGATGGATCGCACCCTACCACACCTCCCTGATAGAAAATGGAGTTCAAGTTTCATCGAGTTTATAAAATCAAGACTGATTACTACACATTGCTGACCAAAAGGATTTTGCATGGATATAACGCTTTCTTCCTCGGAAACGAGGTTGTGGTTGAAGTGACAATATTATCGTAAGTAATATTATATTGACTCTCTTATATTGACCGATTCCAAGAGTGAAATTGTTATGTTATAAGCAATGTCATGTAAAATCCTACAGTCCATCAATAAAACACATATTTTACTACCAGTAGAAAGTAATTTTGATTCTGTAAATCGGTGAAAACAAACTTAAATCCATTTGAATTAATGAGATTATGTATGGTTTGTTCTCATCAACTTAGAAAATCAAAACTACATAAATATGTATCTGAATGATTACCAAAAGGAGTTTGCATGACACAACCTGTAACATAACCTAAGCGAGGTCTAAGTGAAAATACTGTGCGATAAATTTCTTCACTTGCTATATTTACTTGGTTTGCAACGTTCACTCACCAGTATGTAGACACTTGTCACTATACTTCTTTATGCTTGGTCTCATAATCCTAATGACTTTATAATCATACTTGTATGCATTTTGAAACTTAATAAAAAGAAGCGATCTGCGAATGTATAACAGGAATGTAATATGTAGACATTTCATAGTTTTCCTATATGAATCATAATTCGCACGCACACCCTAGTGTATGTCGTCTGCATCATTACACTTAACGACGAAAACAATGATTCTGTTGAAAGCTACGACAACTTATTAAAAACTAAAATGCAAATATTAAAATTAAAGTTATAGGAGCATCGTCAGGCTATTACCTTCTTCGAGGAATGTATCCATCAATATCCACAAAAACGAGTGATATATAATTCATCTGCAGATTTCCCAAGTAATGTGTCTTTTAACAGTCTAATATACGAAAACGAGATGTATCGTTTCAGGTTTTTCACACTGCTGTATAGTTTCATTGGTTACCCGAGATAGCACACCTGGCAACTAATTGTATAATGTGAATCATTCTTTTTAAAAAGTTATTTAGTTAGCCAATAATGAGCAATCAATCAATGTATTGGCAGTTAATCCTTTGAAAGAAGGGTGTTGTTTTACATAGACACAGACACGACAGAGTGTATTCAGTATAGATTGGTAAATGTACATACATAAACACTACCTTTTGACAAATCCCCCATTTAAATCCCCATAAAACTAATTAATCAATCAGCGTGTTGTCGGTTAATCCTTTGATCGATCCAGACAAAAGAAATGCCAAATGGGGGCCTTTGTCCGGTAATCTAAGTGGCGTTACCACTAATTATATCTGTTATAAATTCATTAACTGAGCATCAAGTGTATAATGACAAATAACGTGTAGGTTTATACCACCTAACACGGATTACAACCTAGCGACATCAAGTGATTTTGATAGAATCGTCTATGAAAACAAGGGTTGTAACTCAAAAACTAGGCAAAGCAGGAGACAAAACTAAATGATAGTAGATTGTGAGAACATATAGCTTTCATTTTTCTCAACAGCTTTCGCAATTTCAGGTTTGTACAAACCTGTAAACGAAATAGTTTAACCCCTGAAATGTAGATGAATACTGCACAGACCCTCATTTCTATACCCACTATTATGTCACGGAGACACGCCGCTCTGACTGGTTGAAATTTCGTTTGCAGCTGAGAATTGTGCACTGTTGACAAAAAGGTCGATTTAAGGTAATTAAAGATCGAAATGAGAAGTTTTAATGGCGGGGTTTCATTTATAACGATGTCAGCAAGTGATTTTGCATTTGTACCCTATTAGAGTATACCAGTATGTGACCTTTAATATCCTTGCAAATTCATAAGAAGAAAGCCATCATAAGAATGCCTTGTTGAAAAAATAGAGATTTACTCGGCATGACACAGCTTAAGTCTATATTACTGAGCACACTGAATGCTTCTCCCAAATACATACTCTGTACTTCCTGGTGTTTGGAGGACTTGGAGTAGAAGCTGGCCAGTGTGACACAGATCTGCTGCCTCACCTGAGTGCTTGGCACTCTCATCAAGTAACCTGTACAATAGGAACAGTCGTATAGACTTGCACCAAACAGGTACACATCTTTCAGTCCTTTGGAAATGATGGTATAATTGTTAACAGGTAGACAGCATGGAAGAATTGTTATCTATGCCATTATAAATTCATACTGAATTCACAGAAACACAATCATCTACATTAATCCACATTCTGGGGAGTGTGAACTGAGTCGTCAAGTGCGAGCTGCTGTCCAGCTGTAATAATTTTCAAACATCTACAAATAAAAATTGTAATTTGACAAGAATGGAAGAAAGTTCTCACCAAGCTGAGAGACAGATTCAACCACTATCTGTTCATAGACCAGTTCATCAGATGACTTTTCCTTCAGGTATGGAAGGGAACAGATCTTGAGTATGTCAATAATTGGCTGTTCATATAGAGGCTGCTTGTCAACACGATCGGCACACACATTGAGAATCTTGAAAACCTGAACTAGCTCCTTCATTAACTGAATGTCATTAAGGATTATAACTGTTTCAGTTTGTGGATGATATTTTCCACATGGAAATGTCCCCTGTCCTCTTTAACAAAAGCTTATGTGTGGATCACAATGTATGATGTTATTAGGACCGTGTCATAGAATACAGGAGCTCACAATCTTCATATTGGGGATTTACCACTGATTTCCGTAAATCAGTATGGCATACAACTACATGTTCATCTGGTGTGGTCCCCTGTATCGTCTGCTCGCCAGTCCTGTTGGCTCTGCACATGCCTAATAAGGGAGCATTAATTGAGGACCGAGTAATCATTGTTTCAATGTGATAATATGATAGATACTATGCCTGATAAACTGTCAACATATATCCAAGAGCTCAAATAGTTAACTTGGCTATTTAAAAGTATTACAGTTTACCAAAACATGACTGAGCCGTACAATGGAGGGTGCTCATAATGAAGTGTAAGCAGGACCTGTACAAAGGATACAAAACCTTTCTGGTAGTGACGAATCATCTTCTGAAGGGCATGAACATGACGATCATAAAGCATAACCTGAAAGAGTAACAGCAAGGATAGTACAGAAAAATAAAAACACTTATCAATGTTGAGACATTAGGAAGTGAGATCAGTGATATTGTCAAGTTTCAACCAAAACATCTGAGACTTCTAATCATTTGGATACACAATATCAGTAACTTTTTTCCGCTTTCTAAAAAGTGTGCTGTGCTGGATATTGGATGAAGTTACACAATATGTCACTTCAGAAAAATATACAGATGACTTTATAGTTGTTGGAGGATTACCCTTGATGAAGTAAGTTTTGATTTATGCAAGATGCAATGGTGGTAGGGGTCAAACTATTACTAGTTTCAAAATGTTCCAAAACTTACTGCAAAGATGAATACTTTAATACTTCTTAAATGCACTCCAATGTAATAAATCACTTTTTTCAGTTAAAATGAATTTTGTTACACAATTTGCATATGAAAATTTTCATGTGCCACAAAAATAGAGTCCCAGTATACATCAACCTTGGATGATTTTGAATATTTTGTCAGACAAAAGATCGATCGAGTGATTGAACTATCACTCAGAAATAAATAATCAACCTTATAACTTGCAGAATACAAGGCTTATCTATGGTAATCTTTTCAGAACAAATGATGAAAGTTTGAGATCAAGAACCCTTATTATTCACAACTCTCACGTAACCATCACGCATAGCTCTAGTCTCACAGGAAGCTTTAATTACCCTGTAGTGTGTTCACACCCAATTTAAAGTGGTTCCATGGTGATTGAATCAAGCTGAAGTGCTTCATTTAGTACCACGGAGGGCACCGTCTCATGTACAAGACATGATAGTCTCATGCACATGCTTCATCTCTGACTGATCATCTTGCCATAATACAAATTTGAACAGCCTGCAACTTAAGCCAATAGCCTTGGGCCTCCTTTCACAAAGCACTAAGGTGATCGTAAGTCACTAATGTAACCTTAGTACAATGTTAAAGAATGGGAAATAAGATAAACTTTAATAGAGGTTGCTTCATGAAAGGAGCCCCTGGGCCTAGATTTTCAAACCTCTCTTAATGCTTAGAAAGGTGTAAGTTAATGTTTCATACTTAAGACTATTTTAGCACTAGAGAGCTTTGAAAATCCAGACCCAGAACTTGAGTCCAGTAAACTTTGTTTTGATGTATTCGGCTCAGCTCATACTTACCATTATGTGAACAGCAAAATAAACTGATAAGAACTCAGAAATGAAAAGTTCATGCTACTAAACTAAAAATTTAAAAGGTTGGGTAAGCACAGATTGCTAGAACATCACTACTAATAACACTTAAACTTCTCATACAGCATAAGCAAGTTACAGTTTACTCCATCTTGAACTGTTTCAGGTATAGCGCCATTATACTAAGCAGAAGGAAGACCAAAGGACTCACTTGTATAGAAAAACTTCATATATTACAGTTAATGTTTAGTGTATTGGTCAACAGCTACTACTGATGTTCTGATGTCAGACATCATTACTACTAACTGTCATCCCAATAATGACTGTCAAGAAATACATAGATGCACTTACCGAGTGTGGATCTGTTAGCAGCTTGATGACTCTGTTAAGGTTGACAGGCTGCAGTTTAGAACCCTGGAATTATGCATGCATATTACTTAAAATATCAAAAAGACCAACTTGAATTCTAATGCAATTATAAGCTGGTCCAATTTCCTACCTCCATTAACTGAAACATTAAGCTCATATTCTTGCACACTTTTCAATAAACCTTTTCATAAGCCACCTGGTTCTACATTATGCTTGACAAAATGAACCCTTGATAGTACATGTGTCGAAATATGTACTTCTGTAGACTGATAATTTAGAAGCGCAATGATCTTCATCATCCTAACACTTGCCCAGCTCTGTATTGACATTGCTTTAATGAATATCTGATACTCATGAAAACTCATGTTTTTCATGTACTCCTTAATTGCAAAAAAAAATAAGGAGTATGTACTCTTGCTGTTGAAAAATTATCTGTAAACATCATCTTACATCAACTGACTTCTAAAAACTTAATTGGTTGAATACACGCAACCACAGTCATCTGAGGTAACTCAATTTACATTTGTTCATAATGTTGCTGTTACACTGTGTGAGACCTTTCACTCATTGTTCATTCACACTCTATAATACTTAAACTTATAAATGAAAGTTGGGAATGTAACACGAGTATTTCAAATGTAAACTGAATGAATATCAGAAACGATGAATACTGTATACCTAAAATAAATTAATGTTTGAAATGTAAAATGAATGAATATTTAAGAGTACAATGAATAATAATTGAATACAGTCGAACCCTGTTTATCCGGACGTTTTGGTTTCAATCGAAAATCGTCCGGATAGCGAGACATTTGGTTAACTTGATCAAAGAAGCAAAACGTGAAAAGTAAGTGAAAGCAAACGATTTTCATATACGTATATCAACAAATCAACAGTCAATAGTAACAACAGTGAATAATCATAACCAATAAGTGTACCAATAATACATGGAAGGCGGAATGCAGTTACCATTTGTCAGGTTGTCTTGGATGTAATCATGTAGCGTGTGGAGCTTCAGATGGTAAGTTAGATGAAAAGCATAAATTGATGACAAAAAAGTTTCTATTTTGCCAATTCCATATTCTTTTTTTTATTTTAAATGCCCTAAAAACATGACATTGTGTCGAACTTATGCTGTCGGCAGAAAGTAAACTTCTGGACGGGATCACATGACTTAGATCATATGGGAAGTTACTTTTAATTTGCATCGCGACAGATAGCAGGGGTCGATTTATAAGTGTTATATACAGTACAATTACACTGTAGTTTATCTTTATCCTACTTAACATGTGTTTTCGTTACTGATGAGATGTTCTCACTTGTGCTAAATCCTAATGAGTGACACTCATCACTAGTGTTTTGATGGCTAATTAATCAATTCACACCAAATGTCTTCCGATAGATTAAGAATGAAATCTCAAAGTCGTGCAGTAAACGGTATTGACATGACACATACATATGCACATTGCACAGATCTCTCTGTCCGGATAACTGGATCATTTTTCAATGGAAATCTGTGGGAATGGGTTGAAAATTCACTATCCAGATCCGGAAGTGTGGGGTCCAGTAAAGTGAGTACAATTAATGAACGTAAGTTTTGTTTCACATAAAAACCGTCCGGAAGGCAGGGTTTCCGGATATGTGGGGTCCGAGTAAACGGGGTTCGACTGCACATTGCTTTCTTGTGTAGGTCAGAAATGTACATATGGTACATGTAAGTGTCGAAAACAGTGAAAGCTGTCTAAACCAGCACTCACTGGGACTTAAGAAATAATCCAGTTTAGACAGAGTGCCCAATTGTACAGCTGACACTGTTCCCTTGACCTTTAAATTTAAAAGTTCAAGTTCACAAGTCATTAACTGTTTCATTCCAAATCAATCTACTGTAAATGAAACACTCAAATGGTCACACAAAATACACTCATACAGTCCGTATCTTTCATTGTAGTGATACATATCTAAATACACACGCTATTGTCGACTACACGGATAAAATTAAACACATTAAATTGAATTGGGATCACGCATTTAAGAAAAAAATGTAAGAGTAAACAAATGTCATTAGGGTAATAGTTCCGCCCGTCAATCAAAAGCCAAATTTACAAACTGACAAACATACCTCACCTTAAAGGGGCACTGATGCGGAGCGAATAATGCTTCACGCCAACGGTCTAATTACGAAAGCAGACCGCAAATTGGTCAGCGCCCACTCCTTCGACCGTGACGGACAAAGGAACTGGGCTCCTGTCCATATTAGCAGAATTTCTTCACCTAAACAGTCAGGAGGCCGGAGGCCCATCACATGCCAATTGTTTAAAATATCCATGATATTCCTTGTCTGATCGTAACCATATATCCCAGCAGTGTAGTTCTTTTCGGATGCTTGGATGGTATACTTACTGATCCAATTTGATCCTATGTCTGTGTTTTTAACCTCGATATTTAATCATGTTATGTGAAAATATGATGTCTACAGGCACATAGCAGCCATTTGTTTCAGTACGGAAGATTGCAAAGCTTTATGTTTAGGTAGTTTTGAGTGTTGTTTGAGCTGTGATAGCAAATAGCATACGTAAATTTTGGTAGCTGTGGTAGCTACAATGGTTTATTATTTATGATAATAAAACACACAGTTGATTTATTTGAATTCGTAAACAAAAAAACGATGACTTTGCCTTTGGTAGAGAAATCTGAAAATTGTCTTACGTTAAAAAAACCCCTTCATTTCACCTATTTACCCAAGTACACAGCAAATGCCTGTGTGCATTCCTGATGTAACGAAATTCCGTTGGTATCCTCAAAACAGTTTCGGCCCATAAATGTTTTCAGGCTGCATGCGACACAGAGATTACATCTTCCTTGCTGTAACTCGCGTTTGATGGTGTAAACCTACACGTGTTGTTTGTCATCATTCTCTTGATGGTCAATTCATGAATTTATAACAGGTATAATTAGTAGCAACACCACTTCAGTTACTCAACAAAGGTTCCCATTTGGCATTTCTCCTGTCTGGAGTAAATACTCAACATTATAAATTAAGGTCTGTGATGGCAAATGTATTGTATGTTATGTAATATGTGCAAGTAAGTGATGCAAGAGGGTTTATCAGCTGAGTTACAAAAACAAACATCGATCAAAGGATTAACCGATAACACACTGATTGATTAATTTCTTTTATCTTCTAGCGGATTTGTCAAAAGGCAGTGTGTGTGTAGATGACTACACCCTGTCGTAAAGTGTGAGTGCAAAAACAACATCCTCCCTTCAAAGAATTAACCACCCTTGCGTTGATTGATTGATTGCTCAATATTGGTTAACTAAATTACTTAGAATAGTGGACATCATACAGTTAGTTGCCAGGTGTGCTATCTTGGGAGACCAATGAGAGGTTTATCTAGTTTTCACCAACGAAAGACGTGAAACGATGTGTTACTTTTTCGCAAATGAGACAGTTGTATGACACGCGACACAGAGCAGGATTATTTACCAGCTGCAGATGAATGGAATACGATTTCTTTTACGTGGATATTGATGGATACATTCCTGAACAAGGTAGTAGCCTGGCATTGTCGCTATCAAATTAGTCTGTTTTACATTCATTATTTGTATTTTGTTTTAATTTATTTGTTGTAGTATTCAGCAGAATCTGTATGACAGAAAACACACACTAGATCTCGTATGTGTGTGAAATAGAATCCACATTGGCAATCTATACAATGTATAAATGTTACTGTTATGTTAGAAATTTACTATGAGTATAAGCAAATCGTGTGTTCTTTCATTAATTTTCAGAATTATACAAATATGACAATAAACTAATTAGGGTTATGGCACAAAATATAGAGACGTACATTGGCTTCGTTATTTTTCCGTCCTAATAGTTTTTTACCATCTCTATCACTGGCAGATGATTAACCTTCAAAGTGTTTCATTTGTTTTCCTAATACATTTGTAATGAAGTACAAATGACTTCACCTCAGTTATCTGTCTATAATTAAACTATCAATTGCGCTTACGGACTGCGCAGCAGAGGTCACTAACCAGTCACGAATTCTGGGATATCATCCGGGTACTCACGGGAGAAAAACAATAACAAAAGTTTACACCAGTCCACGGAAATTGCTCCGCATCAGTGCCCCTTTAAATACACATTCCGAAAATCAATCAATGAACTTATTTCAGTGTTGGAATATTACACCGGGGAAGGTGGAAATATTCTATGTAAAAAGATGGGGGTTACGGGCGGAACTCTTTCCGTCATTAGCTGAAAAACCTCACCTGAAGCATGCCGATGTCATCGTCTGTGATGATATGTGCAACAATTGGTATCCTTGTCTTTTCTGGCGAAATCCCTGTCAATCCGGTGGCGATAGGTTGCGTTTGTGTTTGCATTGCGGCCATTATTCCGCGCCAGACTTCACGTCCGACAGTATCGCGACCTACTTTGTGAACTTAATTATTTGACAGTATGCTGACAAGACTGGAAATGAGCCACATTCGCTTGATATCTGAGCAGTGTCAGCGTCACCAACTCGCACTGCCTTACGACTCCATATTGCATATACCGTCGTCAAGGAACAGACAGGTATTATGGGAAAACTACATTCGGCTCATTCCGGAGAGTTTCGGTAATGCTCGTCACCGATAGACTGGTTCACGTTCGTTGTTGTGGAGGACTGGGAATCCGGTTGCAATGTTCGCAACTCAGGATGTCTCATGAAATGAAGTGTAATTAAAAAAAACAAAACCAAACCAAACCAAAGCGTCGTCAGGATTGTTAATCAATAAACATGGGGTGATCTTGTATGTACCAAAAGGCAAATATATTGCTTAGGTGGCATTTAAACAGGAATGAAATATCTAACCATTTTATAGTTTTGCCTATCATTACAATTCACGACAAAAACAACGATTCTGTTGAAAACTACGACAACGTATTAAAAAACAAAACGAAAATATTAAAATTAGAACAAATTAAAGTTATAGGAGCAATGTCAGGCTATTACCTTGTTAGATGAATGTATCCATCAATATCCACAAAAAAGAGTGATATATAATTAATCAATCAGCGTGTTATCGGTTAATCTTTTGATCGATCCAGACACAAGAAATGCCAAATGGGGACCTTTGTCAGCTAATCTAAGTGGCGTTACCACTAATTATACCTTATCAAGTGAATGATGACAAATAACGTGTACGTTTATACGGGGTCTTCTCGTTTATCCACCACCTATTGTTCTAGGAGGACAAGTCACTGAAGCGGAATAATCCTCAAGACAATAGATGTCCCTGAAATTTTGTTCCCTGTGAAATAAGATCCCCCCTAGAATGTAGTAGTAAAAAAGTAAGTCTTTCTACATTTTTTTTATATTTCAACAATACATACAATATCAAAATTAACAATACATTCAATATCTATGACAATCCTCAATAGCCTGTTAAATGGGATACTGCATCCCAATATGCATATACATCCATATGGCCAGCCAAGAATTGCTGTTTGATGTTACATAATCTGTTTGTTAACTTGACATATTTAACTTTCTTGCGAGGAGGTTTGGCACCTCCTCTTAATTGCATACATGATGCCTCTACGTAAGATTGTTCTTTTTTCAAGAATTCAATAATCTTGAAGATATTGGGATGGTTTTCGAAACAGGAAAGCTTCCTGTGCCAGCCCTCAACATGATTAGTAGTGCGGGGGCCTTCGGTGGCGAAGTGGTTCCACATGGTCCTGCCATGGTCACCCTCCACCCAGTACGATGTCATATAGTCTGTAAACTGTTCCACCCCAGGAAGTGCATCTTCCAGGGCCAAGCCACCACACATCACTCACACAGTCCACTGGTACTAGGGGCAAAGCAATCGCTCGTCTTACAAGACGACCTATGTCCGGGTTGTCCGGCTTCTGAACTCTTCTCCAAACACTCTGGCTAAAGTGAAAGTAGCAACCCTTTAATATAGCATTTTGAAAAGTCATCTTGATGGCGTTTTGAGCAGCTGACTCAAAATCAGTGAACACACTCACTGGATCCAATACAATGTTCTTAGAGGCCGCTACATTCTTCACATTTTCAAAGAAACGTTCATATGTCGACTGCGTTTTATCTGGGAGCAGACCATACACCAAAGGGCACATCTTATTTTGCACAAATGCATGAATGGTGTAAAGCTGGGTGAACACACCAGGGCACTTGTCAAATGTTCCGTCACAGTAGTACACATCTGCTTCGGAGAGAAGTCGCACAAATACGTAAAGTTTCCAAAAGGAAATGACGTCAAAGAAGTTATTCAAGGATATCAAGACGTCTTGGGCTTTCGAAACTGCGGTGGTGCCATTGACGGTTGTCATATTCCAATTATTGCACCAGAGGAAGCACACGGCGATTACTTGAATGGAAAATAATTCTACACGTTAATTTTACAAGCTGTATGTGATCACAGATATATGTTTCGAGACATTAACATTGGCTGGCCAGGCAGAGTGCATGACGCACGCGTGTTTGGAAACTGAAATATATCACAAAGGTGAACATAAGCAACTCTTTCCCAAATGGAATGAGGGAATTGTGCTACCAACTAAAGAAGCAGCAATGCCAGTTATGCTAGTGGCTGACCCTGCATATCCACTGAACAGTTGGTTAATGAAACCAACCATGGTCAGTTGACTCCTCAATAGCAAACATTCGCGTGCAAGGATGACCATTGAGAACTCATTAAGGGACGATGGAGATGTATGCAAACACGCCTAGATGTGAAGGTCGACTTTGCATGCACCATGGTTGCAGCCTGTGTTGTTTTGCACAACATATGTGAAATGCAGAATGAAGACCATGATCAGGAATGGAATGAAGACAGAGATGATGCTGATACGGATAGAAATGACGGTGATGGACATGATGAAGCAACTATGATGTGCGCAAGAACAATTCGAGAAGACATTGCCACTGCCCTGTTCTGCAACCTCATCTGAAGGTTAAGTTAAGATTGCACAAGTTCACGAACCAATCAGAGGTTGATCTACTAGACGTTCTTTACAATCATGCTTCCGATACCATGCCATATAAATGATGACATTCAAGATGACTTACCCATTAATCTGTTCCAATTACTGCTTCCTACATTAAAATACTTTGATCGTGATCCTGTTTTTAAATGTATGCGAGATGACCTGAAAGAATGTTTTCAACAACAAAACAGTAAACAAAAATGTTATCAAAGCTTCTCATTTACTTAAAAAAAGTACAAAAGTTGTGAAGCAATTTCAAACAAAATGTCACCATCGACAAAAACAAAACAAAACAACAACAACAACAACAACAACAACAACAAAAAACCCAACACTTTAGGCAATTACTTCCCGTGTCTGAAAGTGAAATCTTCAAAGTTTCTCAATTTATTCTAATCGAAACATACAATACAAAAGTTTGAGCAATTGTCGCCTTGCAAAATTTCAAAGGAGATGTCATCTTCGACAAAGTGAAACTAGACCATAGATATGAAAATGAAAATCGCAGCCAAAACAGGTTCACGGTTGATGGCAGTAAACGGGTCTCAGTGGAATGAATATCGTCCGACGTTTACAAATTATAATAAGATCTCTTTGAATCAAGAGATTTGAATCTTCGCTTTCAATACGGTATTTCTCAACATCTAATCTTTTGCTTTCAGTCTGAAGTTTCTGCTGCTCAATATCAACATATTTGTCCTCTGTCCTCTCACTTGCAGAATGAAAATTATCCATTACTGAACCAAGTGCCACTTCAAGACGACTTCTCTTTATCTTTTTTTGCTTGTTCACTAGCTTCGGAGTTTTTTCTACCTCCTCACTCGGTTTAAACGGTTTAAAAGCCGTATTCACTGAAGACGACTTGTCTTTGTCCTTGGAACTGTTGTTAGCACCCTCTTCGCCGGTCTCTTTTTTGTGAAACTCTCAATGACTTTGATAGGCGAAGATGCTGTCATCCATCATGTCGAAGTATTTGAATGTAACCCTTCCTGTTCCACTCTTCTTCAGTTTTCCTTTCGTCAGTCTGTAGGTACTCTTAGCGTATGCATTTTCACTTTGCACTGGTCCGATGTCTTCTCATAACCACCTTTTATCATGTTTTCAGAAATATACTTATAAATGCCAGCATTGCTTATCTTAGGATCATCCAGTTGACATTCAATGTTATTTTCCTACCATAACTTATGCAAATACATTGTTTCCTCATCAGACCACGCTAAACCTCTTCGTCTGCCCGACATTTTCGGCACGTGTGAGGTTTCAGACAAGCTTGCGTGCAATGAAAAGTACACTGTCTGGGCTGTACCAGACGTCTAGGACTAACACTAGATATCATGAAATGTTTTATTTGTATACACAGACAAAAGCCCACGAAACAATGGCCACCAGATAAAATTTACACGTGAGATTAAATTTTCTATGCGTTTATATTGACAAATTTGCATGGTTAGTAAATAGAAATATATGCAAAAATACTTTTGCATCTGCCCAAACCAAGTGCAAATTTACACCACATGCAAATTTACTTAGGTGCGCAATTGCGTTTACACGATTAAAATACTCCTGCGTGTATTTATTTGCACATATGCAGAATTAACATAGGTGTGCAAATCGATCCATGTAGACGGGGTATATATATATATATATATATATATATATATATATATATATATATATATATATATATATATATATATATATATATATATATAATTATAATTATATTAAGAGACACAAGAGCATAATCATGGTAAAGTTTTTAGTCTACATTACTGTAGCAGGGCTGCGCGTCAGTCACGCACAGGCAACAGACGCACTTTTGTTGTTCTTCAATGGCCGACGTCTTATTGGAGATGTGTATAGGTAAAACATCAACCCTGAAACAATCAGGTGTACAATATAATAAATAGAGCAATGCACGCATATGCTATAACTTTATAAAATAGTTGCTTCAGTAACCAATTACAGTGTACAAAATGTCTTCCATTCGAGATACATTATACATAAACAATACATAAATCTACCAGGTATGTGGGCCTAGGTTGCTTTCACACCTGGGGACGCTGTTGTATCTGTATCAAATGCGTGTCTGTGGAGAAAATTATAATATGCAAAGACGTGGTAATAACAAACATATACAAAGAATCCTCAGCAATGATACAGTATTCAAACATACAAATTTGGCTGTAGCTGAACAAGATATACGAGGGGATGTAAATGAGTTTTGAGCCTTGCATAGAAAAACACAAAATATTGGTATGAACCACATTTATTTTTCAACATAGTCCCCTTGTGAGTCAAGAAACTTGTTCCATCTTTTCTGCCAGGCGCTGATGCCATCTCTGTAGAAGGCGCCATTTTGGTCCTCAAACCACGCCTCAGTAGCAGCAATAAGCTCATTATCATCCTAAAATCTACGACCACGCAAGTGTTTCTTGAGATTTGGGAACAGATGGTAATCACTTGGTGCCAGGTCTGGGGGGTAGGGGGGATGTGGCAAGATTTCGTACTCGCATTCCTGGACAGCAGAGGCTGCAACGCGAGAGGTGTGTACTGGAGCATTGTCTTGATGTAGAAGAATACCACGTCTGATCTTGCCCCGGCGCTTCTCCTTGATTGACTGTCGCACTTGCCTCAACAAGTTAGCATAATATTCCCCATTTATTGTTTTTCCTTTTGGTAACTTAAAAGTAATCTATGTGGATGACGCCTTTGCCATCCCAGAAGACTGTCGCCATTACCTTCTGCACTGATCTGGAGGCTTTGAACGTTTTGGTCCTGGGAGAAGTGACATGTTTCCATTCCATGGATTCTTGTTTGCTCTCAGGATCATAGTGGTGGATCCAGGTTTCATCACAGGTTACTAGCCTAAAGTGAAAATCTTCTGTATTCTCGTGGTATCTGTTGCTTATGGTGACCCTTGTTTGCTTCAATTCATCTGTAAGCATTCTTGGCACCCATCTTGCGCACACCTTAGATATGATGAGATGTTCACGAAGAATGTCTCGATGGATCCGTGTGAAATGCCTGTGGTCTCCTCTAACTCGTGGAGTGTGATTCGACGATTTTCCAGCACAGGTCTATGCACTCTGTCAATGTTTTCCTGACTAGTGCTTGTTGTTGGGCGACCTGGACGGGGGTCATCTTCAAGACTCTCTCTACCATGCTTAAATTCGTTGACCCATCGTTTGATGGTAGCAGATGAAGGGGAAGACTTCCCATAAACTGCTGAAAGCCTTTCTTCAATGTTCTTCGCCGAGTTTCCTTTAAGACCTAAAACATAATTACTGCTCTATACTCGATTGTATTCATTTTCACTGCCGTGAGGGGGATCTCTTTCTGTCAATGTGAGCTGTTCAATAACGTCTGAGAGTAGGATACCAAAACTTATATATCACATCAGTTACATCCCAAGGTTCAATGTCGTACCATAGGCTGTGACACCTGGGTATGGAAAATGTTCAAGGCTCAAAACTTATTGACACCTCCTAGTAAAACAATGAAAAATTAAGATCTCATTCATGCTTTTATTCATTCGTGCTCATTTTCATTCACCCATTGCTGATTAGAAAGTTATACTTGTGTTCATCACACGGTTAACCTTGCTTTTTAGTAATAATGTTATTAATATTACATTATGATGAAAGCAAAGTGTTTATTGGGTCATTTATACCAATACGATCACCAAATTCACAATACTATGCATTTGAGACTAACAAACACTAACAAACTGCCAAATATATCCAAATATGATATTGCATGAACGATAAGTAAATAAGATAGTCAAATTACCTCAGAATGAAAGACTTTAACCAAAGACATGTCCCAGAAAATCAACAAGGCATGTCAACACACTGACGATTGAATGTGGAGTGAGCACAAACCTTGTGATGTGTAAAATCAACTTCATTTTCAAGGCAAAAGGCTAATCGCGTCAAAGAAAGATTAGAAGTTACTGCGGTTTGGATGCTGGAACACTGCTGGCTGGAGTGAATATGATAACGACAATAGCACTTTTAGGAGTGACATAATTCGGAAACCTGATTTTGATATATTTGGTGTTTGTGAAACTTTCCTTAAACCTACGTCAGCTTTATCGTTAAATAATTATTTATGGTATGGAAATAATAGAGGCAGCAGTAATCGACGAGCAAAACGAGGATCTGGAGGTGTGGGGGTGCTCATCAAACAATCAATATGTGATCTGTACGACATTGAAGTGATAGATCGGGAAGTGGAAGACATAATCTGGCTATCCCTATCATCACGCGTCTCTTCATCAGATAACATCGTCCTGTGTGTCTGTTACCTTCCCCCATCAGCCTCATCTCGCCCTAACGACGCAGAGCACTTCTTCGTTAACCTCTTGGAGAGGGTCTATATGTACCAAAACGAAGGTATGATGTTCATCTGTTGTGACCTCAACTCCAGAACTGGTGACACATGTGACACAATCCAAGTGGATATACTGCCCGAACGTGGGGTTATCGACTATAAAGAGAACTCACATGGACGGGCGTTCGTGGATTTTCTAATTGGTGGAAGTATGTGCATTGTCAATGGACGAAAAGGTAAGCAGGACTTCACTTACGTCAAAAATGGCAGCTCAGTTGTGGACTATGTAATCACCACTCATGAAAACCTGTATAACGTGACTGACTTCAATGTTCTTCGTATTTCATCTCTAATTGATGGGAATAATGTTCCGCAACATATTCCAGATCAGTCCATCCTCTCCTGGGATATACAGGTCGGTAATGTTGCACCTAATGTAACTGATTCAAGGCTCCATAATGACCTAGAATCTAAAAGGTTTAATAATAACATCATTGTCAACAACTTCCTGAAAGACGATGATTCTGTGGCTAAAATGAACAACCTCATTCAAAAGATTGAGATTGACACTCAACTCCAAACTGATGTGAATAAAATGTATGATGAATTTTTAACTGAAATGCATCAAGAGCTTGAAACCGTGGCTCCAGTGAAACATGCCATAAATATCAAGAAATCTAAATCATCTTACGAACCATATTGGTGTCAAAATCTGCAAAACATTTGGATAAAGGTTTATGAATCTGAAAAATGTTGGCTTTCCTGTAAATCGGGTCGCGGAACAATATTAAAACAACGGTTCTGTTCCTTGAGAAAAGACTTCGATAAGCTATTGCGTAAAACCAAACGTCAGTATCAGCGTAAGGAACAACAGCGCTTGCTCAGTGACCGCGACAAAAACTCTAAAAAATTGGAAAAATTGGAATTGCCAACAATCACCAAAAGAACATTCCAAGGGAAATTGTGTGGGATGGCGCTGTATATGATGATAAAAGTAATGTACTCAAAGGTTGGGAAGAAGCATACAGTTCGTTGTTTGGTGAAGCAGAATCTCCCCAATACAACGAATCGCACTACAATCAATTCCGTGCTGACCTAGATACTGTCAACACAAACTGTGACCCGGATGTGGACACTACTGACCTACATTCCCCTATCACACGTGCTGAGGTTGAAAGAGCTGTCGCACGTGCTAAATGCGGCAAGGCGACGGGCCCCGACTTTATACCTGCTGAGGCTCTGAAGCATAGATATCTATAGACATTTTATATAAACGGTTTGCCTATTGTTTTGGTGTTCTAGTTTTATTTCTAACATAAGAAAAGCAGATGATGACGTTTGTGACGTCTTGGGGTACAGAGGTATAAGTCTGCTCTCCGTACCTTGTACGATATGCAAATATTTTGAATCTAAGGTTAAGTACTTGGCTTGAAACAAACAATATTTTGGCCGATGAGCAGAACGGCTTTCGTTCAAAACGTAGTACCAGTGAACATATGTATAGCCTTTTTTCGGTTATAGAAAACAGGAAAATACCAGACAATCTACCTTTGCTTGTTATATTGATATTTTAAAGGCTTTTGATAAAATTAATCGCGACTGTCTTTGGTACAAACTTCACGCCTTAGGTATACATGGTACGTTTACGAGGGCTGTCCGATCTATGTACAGTAAAACATCTTCATTAACTGACGAGTTCGACGTTCAGTCCGGAGAACGACAGGGATGCGTTTTACCCCCAACGTTGTTTTCTCTATATATAAATGATCTCGTGGATGAAATTAATGCTCTGAGACTCGGTGTCGAGATTGACGGCTCCATGTTGAGTTGTTTATTATATGCAGACGACATCGCTCTGATATCCCCGAATGAGGAGAGTTTTCAGCGGCTACTAAACTGTGTATCAAGTTGGTGTTCGCGCTGGCGTCTTTCCGTTAACATTAAGAAAACCAAGGTAGTTCATTTTAGACCTAAAAGTTATCATAGATCTGAAAACGGCAATACGGTTGAATATAGCCCCGCATTTAAATATCTTGGCCTGTGGTTTCAGGAACATTTATATCTACATTATACTGCATCGGAACTCGCGAAATCGGCTAGTCGTGCACTCGGTATCATCATTTGTAAGTTCAAGGCTGTTGGTGGACTAGCATATGATGTCTATAACACCCTATATGAAAACCTCGTTCAGCCGATTTTATCATACGGCGGCGCCATATGGGGCATTCGTGGGTTTTCCTGCATTAACGCTGTTCAAAACCGGGCGTGTCGTTTTTATCTCTCGGTTGGTAGCAAAACCCCAAACCTAGCGGTAAGAGGCGAAATGGGCTGGTCATCGACGCTGACCAAACAACGAATAGAAATTCTAAGATTTTGGCGTAAACTCCAACTTGTTAACCAAGGCAGAATCAGTAATACTATCAATATTTGGTCGCAGCGCTTTAATAAATGATGGTTCAATAAAATTACACGTTGTATTCAAGCTTGGCAGTTGATTATATCGGACATGTTTTATATCTCGGATACAGATTTTCGGTCTATCTATTTTGTTTCGACCATTTATTATTATTAGACCACAGTTACTGGTTAACCCAACTTTGGGACGATAAAGGACAGCAAAACTGCAATAAACTCCACACGTACCGTCTGATCAAACGTACTCTTGAGGTTGAACCATATGTAAACAAATTTATAGACCGATATAATCGTAGCCATTTAAGTAAACTAAGATGTGGTACTCTTCCCTTGCAAGTTGAACTTGGTAGATTCGCCCGCCCCAAAGTTCCCCTTGAAGATAGAATCTGTCAATTTTGTAATTTAAACGTAGTTGAAGACGAAGTTCATTTTCTAACAACTTACCCCTTGTATTCTGATTTGAGATATAAACTTTTGGTTACTATGATCTCCAAACACAATCGTTTCATCCAATCAACCCCAGCAGACCAGTTCATCACACTTATGACCGATAAGGATATTTATAATCCGCTAAGTTGCCTAAATAAAAAAATGTTCAGACGTAGACACCAGCACTCCCCTTTGCGATAATCGCCCATTAATATCGATCATTTTAACTTTACGTATTTTAATGTCCAGTTGGTGTCTCATAGTCCTACAAGGCCGGATGCTCTATTTTAATGGCTTATTTTATATGTTATACCCGTATTTTATGAGCATGTGACACTTAGATAAAATATTTCTTAATAAAATAATATGACTAAAACTATGCAATAAAATTTCAAGCATTAAATAAATTCTAATCAATACACAACATGTTACAGTATTCAAAATCTGTCGCTGCCACATACTATCCTCCTGTGGAAAATGACGTCCACGTCATGCTTGGGGTTCTCAATGAGAGAAATCAATCAATCAAGTGTATTTTGTAGCAAGGCCTTAGGCCAACGTACAATTCAGAATAAATAAGTGTAATTATAAGACAGTGGCAACTGACAGTCAGATTCACATATATAAAGAACTCAGTGACAATGCTTCCTCAATGTAAGAAGAAGAATTAGTTGCTGTTAAGAAGTTAGTGCATGATAACGTGTTAAGAAAGTATTGCTGATCTATGTTGTGCGGTAGTGCTTTAAAATACTTACAGCGCAAGTAATGATACATTTTACATTCAAATAAGAAGTGAAATTCATTTTCAACAAAGTTATCATTACAAATATTACAAAGTCTTTGGTGCCTCGGAACTCCGTCAAATCTACCGGTATTTTTGTATATTGGAAGTCCACCGATTCGTAACATTGTTAATATATTCTACACCTCGCTTCTTTACATTTCAAAAACGTTTAATATGGCTCAGTGCGAAATACACAGGAATAAACATCAAGCGATGAGCACTGGTGCATTTCTGAAAATATGAATTGCTTTTGACAATCACTAACTCTTAGATAAAAATCTTTCCAAAACTGTTCCACGTTGCCTACTCCTTGAGCTTCCCACACAAAACCAAAACCATGATTGACCAAGGTATTCCGGACAAAATATACCCACGTTTTCCGACCAACATTATCTAATTTATGCAACATAATATAGCACTGCTTTGGATTTCTATCCTTTGATCAGTGTAAACGTTTGAACCAGTACTTCATAACACGTAATAAACTATGTACATAAATATAATTTCTACCAGATTCCGCCAAGACAGTCGCGTTAGAGCATTTATAGTTTACACCCAACACATACTTACAAAACCTAAAATGAAACTGTTCAATAACATGCCATTTCTGAAAAGCCCATACTTCCGAAGCATACTATATTATCGGCTTTATCTGAACGTCAAAGATCTTGAACAGAATAGTTGGAGAAATATTTTTAAGTCTCCTACCAAAAAACTTAACTGAGGGCAAGGCATTATTCGCTTTATTTACCAGATTTTGATCTGATTTAGACCATGGAAGTCTATTTGAAAACAGTAAACCCAAATAATTATAATATGTAGAAACATTTAACTTGTGATCACCAAAATACCATGATTCATATCTCCTTAATTTACCACCATTTCTAAAGACTAACACCTCTGTTTTGTAAAAATTTACGGATAAACCCCATTTTTCACAAAACTCTCCTAAAACATTGATCTTCCTCTGAAGACTGACGACAGAATCTGCAAACAAACATAAATCATCTGCATACAGAAGTAAATACAATTCCATAACCTTTGGATCAATAAATACACCCCTGTGACAACTAGTAATTATTTCCGTATACAACTGATTGACAAACAACGCAAATAAAAAAGGACTTAAAATGCAGCCTTGTCGAACCCCACTCAAGGAATCAAAATACTCCGAAACATTTAAATTATTGAACTTAACACTAGTCTTTGTCTTTGAATACATGTCTCTAATGATATTGAACATAGCCTCATGGACACTATTAGACAACAGAACAAACCACAAAAGATCTCTATTTACTGAATCGAACGCCTTAGGGAAATAAAAAAATAAACAATAAAATCTACCTCCTGTTTTCGACAAATATTTCTGTCTAACACTTTGGGGTGTTATCAACCGTAGAATAGCCATTACGACAGACTTTGCCACAAATATCCATAAGAGAGATACCACGATAGTTATTTACTTGGTGAATGCTTCCTTTTTTCTGCAATGGAAGTATAATACTAAGAGACCACTGATCAGGGAATGTACCTGACCTAAAAATGCCATTAAACAAAGTACATAAATATGATTTCAAAACAATTGTAGTACCCTTAAACATCTCTGGTGAAATACCCTCTGGACCAGGACTTTTATTAGGCCGTAAACTACACAGAGCAAATTCCACCTCATCAATACTTATGTCCCTGTTCACAATATTATTTATATCACATCAGTACAGGTTTCACAGACGGATTCATGCACGTCATGATTTACAATGAAATCCTTTGTAAAGGATAAAAAATATTCATCACTATAAATAACTTGAATAGTTAAAACGTCTTTAAAATATTCAACCCATGACAGTCAATTGATGCAACCGATATACATGAAGCGCTACTAAAATGTCTCACATGACACCAAAATGATTTAGCCCGTTTACCACAAGAAAAATCTGCTAATACAGAATTGTTTATTGATATTGTATATTCCTCCTTCTTATGACGACAAAGTTCTCTGAATTGGATTCGAACTCTATGAAACCCTTGAAGGTAAGAGAAAAACCCAGACAAGCGAAATCTATCCAAAAGTTCATATTTATCATTTATTAAGTTTTCACAGTCTTGATCGAACCATTGCTGTTTGCGATTATCACGTCTCCTCACCAAGTTCGAGTTCATTCCACAAGAGGATGCAGTTTCTTGGATAATGTCAGTCAGCATTTGGGCACCTAGAGATGGATTATCCAAGGTAATCTCATGAAGCACATCACGGGGTAGTGGGTCTAAGTTTGCTTTCAAGGCAGAGTAAATTTTTTTCTGCTTGGGAAGGTCTGCACTTATATTTCTTTATCGGCATTGTTTTATAAAGCTCTGAATCGAGTGCACCCTGGAGGAAACACTTTAGCTGACAAACAATAGGCAAATGATTAGATTCTACTGCTGTAGACACACTAAAATCAGTAATTGAGTTAGATAGATGAGCAGAACACAATGCATAGTCAACGAGACTATGTCCTTCCTTAGCAATACATGTATATGCGCCATGTGGATCAGTCTTTGATCTGCCATTGAAGATGTGTATTCCATAACTGCAACATAGATTAATAAGTTCCTTACCATAGTTATTTATTTAGGATTCTCTTGAAGATCGTGGGGTATCGAATGTGTCAATGATATCGTTAACATCATCTAACTCTGGAATAAGGTCTGTTTTATCAGGAATGATATAATCTGCCAGGCAACCTGTTCTGGCATTAAAGTCGCCACAGTGTTATTATAATGACAATTCAGATCTAAAATAGCGCTATCAAGGCATTCAACTCCATTCTTGTCTCTAGTATCAGTGACAACAGAGGATGACATCTCTGTCCAGACAGGAAAATGTTGCATCCAAAATGAGAAAAATGCAGTCACTGTATGTTGTTATAACCTTCTGGTCTTCATCACGACGACTGCTCCCCTTCCTGGAGAACATCCTCCTGACTGTTCCAGCTCACAACCTCTTTGTCCACAAAGATTAGTTTATCGAATATATGTTTTGATCTTCGACCCTTTCGTCTTTCGGAATCCATTATAGTTTTCAAATTTTTTTTCGTATGAGTTGAACTCTTAGTAGGGAAAAATCCTCTGAGATGTAAATACCTGTATCCTTTAGTGATCGTGCATTTCGCAGAATCTCACTTTTCATATTGTAATCCAGCAACTTAATGATAATGGATTTACCACGATTAACTCGGTGCGCTCTCTCAGTAGTGATGGAGGAGTCATCAATGTCCATCTTCTCATGTAGTACCTTCCGCACTGAATCTTCAGTCACTCCAGGTTTCTTTAGACTTAGACTTCGGGATACCATGGATAAGGAGATTGTTTCTCCTGCTTTGGTTTTCCTGGTAACCTAACTCGTCTTCTTCATGTTTAGCAAATTTTGTAGATAAATCGTCCACTGACTTCTTAATTGTACCAACAGAATCTTCGCACAGTATCAACTTTGTTGTTTATCTTGTGCAGTTCCTCCATGACCCTCTCGAACTCGGACTTGCTACCGGGGTCACTACCGCTTGTTTCTGCAAGTTTAAGTTGTTTCTGGCGCGTGTCTTGGCCTGGGTTGGGCTCACGTAACAATAGATCAGAAATCAAAGTTATCGGCACAGAGTACTCGAAGTCAGTGTTTTTGTTGTTATTGTTGATGATGATAGGTGTTGGCATTGTGCGAGCGCTTCTTCCGTACAAACCTGACGTGGCACACTGACGAACTGGTTAACACAACAACTCATGATCATTTGTCAAATAATGTAGTTGCATGGGTGTATATCCACACTCTTTATGTTCAGTTAATACGTGATGGAATGCAATACATGAGTTTGCGAATAAGTTACTTAGAGTCCAGACCGTCGACAGAACCACGAATCACAATAACATTCTGTACGCCATACTTGTCATGGCGGTCCATTTTGCGGGTTGTACGAACAGACCTTTTCGACTTGTTTCAAGCCTCTGGAGTGACCATGTCCTGAATCTCCACTGTTCTATGGTGTCTCCCATCTTCTTTGAACTGGTTTTCAACATATGGTGTTGTGTTTTGTCTGTTTTACACACAAAGTTGTCACACAGTTTACACTCGCGTTCATTGCTCACTGAGAGAAATGAGTACTTTGGAAATGCCGTGGCTGATGTGGCCAATGACGCCGGTAGCAACGGTAGCAACGGTAGCAACGGTAGCAACTAAATGTTGTATGCACCGATTCTTCTGATGCCAATTTAGATCAACAGCCTGGCACACCACATATTCCCCGGACGTCTGCTGTGTAGGTTTTTGGTCTGGCGTCCAGCGGTGTTGGTTCCGGAGGAGATTCTCTTCCAAATGAGTCTTGCTCTGATGTGTCCTCAGGTCCTGCCCCTGTGCCGTCACCACCAGAAGCATTACCATCTGTCTCAACAGACACACAATCGTCACCACCAGAAGCATTACCATCTGTGTCAACAGACACATGGTCGTCACCACCAGAAGCATTACCATCTGTGTCAACAGACACATGGTCGTCACCACCAGAAGCATTACCATCTGTCTCAACAGACACACAATCGTCACCACCAGAGGCATTACCATCTGTGTCAACAGACACATGGTCGTCACCACCAGAAGCATTACCATCTGTCTCAACAGACACATGGTCGTCACCACCAGAAGCATTACCATCTGTCTCAACAGACACATGGTCGTCACCACCAGAAGCATTACCATCTGTCTCAACAGACACACAGTCGTCACCACCAGAAGCATTACCATCTGTCTCAACAGACACACAATCGTCACCACCAGAAGCATTACCATCTGTGTCAACAGACACATGGTCGTCACCACCAGAAGCATTACCATCTGTCTCAACAGACACATGGTCGTCACCACCAGAAGCATTACCATCTGTCTCAACAGACACACAGTCGTCACCACCAGAAGCATTACCATCTGTCTCAACAGACACATGGTCGTCACCACTTGTCTGTGAGATAGATGTATCCTTATCCACAGTTTCGTCACTGATGAAAGTGTCTTCATCAGGAACTGCTGGAATTATATCCAGAGCTTCCTCCTCTGACTCATTATCTGGGTGTCTTCTGATTCCAATGAGTTTGATGAATTGGTGACTGGCTTTGCAGGTTACAACAGTTTCTCTTTTCATTTCAGGACGGGTTGGTGGGGTAGCCTGGTGCTGAGTGTTTACTCATTACACCGAAAACCTGAGTCCCATCCCCCAGGTGGATACAGTGTGTGAGGTCCGTTTCTGGAGTTATTTTAGCTCGTTGAGAAAAAACCCTTGGCAACACCAATGTCATCATTTTGGTGTATTAATCGGTGAGCATGGGGAATCTGATCATAGCAATGTATACTGGTCATTTTATTTCAGTCGCTTGTTTGCAAAGGTTACCTCTGAAGTTAAACTTTCCTGTTTACAAAAAGTGTGATTCCATGTATCAAAACACTCGTCATTTACATGGTGATCATTGACATGGTGATCAGGTGAGCAAGCCCTACCCTATTGTCTTACAAGCACTGAAGACCCTTGAAGACCCGGGTTAGAATTGATCAGTAATTCATGCTTGTCGTGAGAGGCAAAACGATATCGGTTGGAGGGCTGGCTCATTTGGTTGATTCGTCAATGTATCCCGATTGCGTAGATAGATGCTCATATTGTTGATTACTGGATTGTCTGATTCATACTTGATTACTTCAGACAGCCTCAGTGTAGCTGGCATATTGATGAGTGTGGCCAAAAGCTAAACAGTATCAGTGAACCACGTCATTCTGCCTTGTAAGAACCACAGAGGTCTATATAACTGTAAACACCGCCACACACTGGCTTCTAACTTGAACTTCTTTTTATATCTAATAGTAGCTAATCATAAATGTACCTCAAAGGCTAACCGTTAGTCCTTTGGCACGGCCACATAGCCACGTCATCAGTTCATCTGAGCAACACAGAACTATGTGGCTCAAGTCAAAATAGGGAATAGCGTCAGACATTAGTTTTGTGTGATCAAAACTATAATGTAAGCAAGGCTCGTATGGCAGACTTTGAAATCTCGTGAATTTATTCAACTATTGTGGAACTCCTGAAAGAATACCTGTCACTGTTTGTATAAAGGGAACAAACGACCGCACGCCATGTTGACCTGACATGGTGGATCGACGCTCATACTATCAGTCACTGGTTTGCTTGGCACGTCCCACGTTTAGAGTCACTCAAGTGTCAGAGGGAGAAGTCGTTGAAATAGCCCACATTGTGTTGCCAAACCAACATGTTTCTTTAACCTGTTTTTTTTTCACTCAAGAGCAGCCAAATCTCTGGACATGTACATAGGACCCGGGAAGATCAGGGTCAGAATTCATCGTCAGTAACCCATGCTTGTCGCAAGAGGCGACTAACGAGATCGGGTGGTCAGGCTCGCTGACTCGGTAGGCATGCACATGTCATCGGTTTCCAACTGCGTATAGATCGATGCTCCTGCTGATCACTGGATTGTCTCGTTCAGACTCGAGTATTTACAGACCGCCGCTATATAACTAGAATTTTGCTGAGTGCGACGTAAAGCAAAACTCACTCACACTCCCCTTTTCCTCACGAGCAGTGGTATCTCTGAACTTGTACACCGAAGGCATAATTAAAAATTGGTTTCAACAAAATCACTAAATGCTCTATATTGTCACTGGATTTCCGTCCTATCACCTGTTTGGCTGTTTTTGACTTGTTTTCGCATGGCAGGTGTAACCAACACACATCTTTATGTAACCTGTATGTAGTGGGTGCTACTGGTGAAAACCCTGTTCATCCCTTCTCCTGAACACCGGGTGTCACGATGATATCCACCGATACCTTCATAAACTTTACTACTTCATTATCATAATGTTTTACAGATGAATATGAAAAATGCAGGAAGACATGTTCGGATGATCCTTGAACAATCATTGTGTTAAGGCTCATCATCAGCTGACCCGTGAAGATCGGAGTTAGAATTGATCCTCAGTAACATATGCTTGTACATGAGGTGACTAACAGGATCGGGTGGTCAGGCTCGCCGACTTGGTTGATGTGTGTCATTGTATTCTTTGTGGCGTAGATCATGCTGTTGATCACTGAATTGTCTCTTGCAGAGTCGAGTATTTACATATAACTGGAACTGCTGAGTGCGGCCTAAAAGTAAACTCACTCACCCATCATCAACTATGTCCCTTTGCTCCCTCTACACGCAGCCCCGACTGCCGGAGAATAGGAAGAATTCACAACAGTGCAGCCTTCCGCATAACCCAGAGCGTCAGAAGGGCTGTGCACCCGGTGGAGAAACCGTGACCTCTCCTGATCTGCGTCAGTTATATGAGGAGATACCAAGCCAGGGGCTCTGAGAAGACAGTGTACTTGAGACGATAAGGAAGTGGAACATTTATCTGCTGTTCTATGCTGAGCATTGAAGCGCTCTCATAATACCAGTTGACATTTTCCATCTCTTGCCAATGTATTCACTTTATCTTACCTTATTTCTGTAATCATGTATACCCTTCAGAAACTGCCATGACACTTTATGTATCTATATACCTATATATCTATATACCTCAAGGATGTGATATATATTGCCTTATATGCCACGTGGAATGTATCTCTGGATTGAAATTATACATATGGAAATTAATTAAGCAACACCAAATTCAAAGACACATAAAAACTTAACAAAGTTTAACGAAGTAATTTTGATGATTGATTATTCAATTTTGATGTATTGACATACAGCATGAGCTTTTCATGGGTTGATATGACGCGCGTGAAGCTTGCACAGCGCACGTGCATTGCTTTAACCTCAACTTTCGAAAAATGCACTTTTTCCCTGGGGTGTTTACAAGCGCAGGTTGTCGATTGCATTCGGTTTTTCATTCATTTCAATGTCATGGCACGTAGGAAATTATCAGAGGCCACTCATTGGCAAATAATCGGCATGAGGAATGCTGGTATGTCTCTAAGACAAATCGGGACTCAAATCGGACGACATCATTCCATAATTTCAAAACTTTTGAAAAAATACCGGGCCACTAATGAAGTTAAAGACCTGCCTAGACCAGGAAGACCCAGGAAGACCACAGTCCGGGAGGACAGAGCTTTACTGAGACTTGTACGGCGCAGGTCCTTCGACTCGAGCTCTCGGTTGAGACAGGAGTGGCTTCCAGGGAGACCCATCTCGAACAGGACTGTTCGGAATCGTCTGAAAGCTGCAGGATACCGGGCAAGGAGGCCAATCAAGCGACCCAGACTGTCTCCAGCCCATAAGGCAGCCCGACTGGCCTGGTGTAATGACCGTTTGCACTGGAACATTGCCTCTTGGAGGAAGGTCCATTTCTCAGATGAGAGCCGGTTCTTGCTGCACATGGTGGACGGTCGTACTCGGGTCTGGAGGCAGAGGAACACAGCAATGGCTCCACGGAACATCCAGGAGACTGTGGCCTTTGGGGGAGGTTCCGTTATGGTATGGGGGTGCATTTCCATGAACTGCAAGTTGGATATCATTACCATCCGTGGCAACCTTAACGGTGTTCGTTACCAACAGGAGGTTCTTGACAGGGCTGTGGTACCTCATTTTGAGAACCATCCTCTGGCAACGAGACCCATATTTATGGACGACAATGCTAGACCTCACAGGGCGCATGCTGTAAATGATTTTTTGCGGCAAAATGCAATTGACAGAATTCCATGGCCTGCCATGAGCCCTGACCTCAACCCCATTGAACATTTGTGGGACTTTATTGGCCGTCGTGTGAGGCAGAGAGACCCACCAGTCCATAATCTCAACGAATTGACGGCTGCCCTGCATGAGGAGTGGAACAGGATCCCCCAGAATCAGATCCGGAGACTCATCCAAGGAATGAGGAGGCGTCTGGAATCGGTGGTGCGTGCGCAGGGAGGACACACTAGATATTGATGAAAGTCGGTGTGCAGACTCTCAGATGACTGTTCTTTCTTTCCATGTGACATTTGTGTTAATACACCTGACAACAACGTCTGTGGATGAATAGTAAATTGTGTCCATTTTTTCATGAATTTAAGACAGTTTTAAGAATTTGGATTTCGTTGCAATAAAGCAAAGTCTTGATACTTTTTCCCTTTAAGTTGTTTGTCAGAGATCGTCTGTTGAATAAAAAAGTGTCAAACTATATCAACCCGGCATATTTTGATTGTCAGAACACTTCAAAGTTGCTCCAATAGAAAAAATTGGGGTGTTGCTTGATTAATTTCCAGGTGTATAGAAAAAAACGACAACAAAAGCCCAGGTTATAGTGCTTTACTAAGCTCTGTTTTAATGAGGTTGAGGATCCAGTTATACTTAGAGAAAAAATGCTTTTCAGTGGGTTTGTAAGTTCCTATTTGAACAAATTCTGAAACTGAGAGAAAATGTACACAGTATATTTTCTCAAGATACAATGAAGGTAAAACAAGAAGACTGTTTAACCGCTACCAGTACAACAAAATCATTGAAGAAATTAAACTGAGCAAGCAAGAAGAAATAAACAAATCGGTTATACTAAGGGCAGCTGAAAACGTCATTGTTAGCGGTCATGGCTTTCGGGAATGCAATTGTACACCAAGTGGACTATGTATAACTGAGATGCAACTGCTAACGGAGTGGGAGAAATCGCACTATAATTATTCGTTGTCATCTTTCCAGTTTTTGTGCTATAATACGAGCTGTAAATAATCGATATCTATCATGTCTTCAAGTTTCATGTAATATGAATATATAATCAGTCAATTAATTTTAGTGTGTGAGTGAGGTGAGAAAATAAATTTCAACTTTTTAATGTGTAATCTTACTGCTTTATGTATTAGGGAATAACGCTACTCTGTACTATGAAGGTTAGGCAGTATCGTAATTGACTCGTCAATAAGATTACGGACTAACCTGAGGCATCAGTTGTCTTATTTCTCATTGACTAGACAGCAACGTTACTGCCTTACTGACGCTTGTGTGTGTATGTGTGTGTTTGCTCGCGCGTGTGTGTACTCGTGCATGTGTTTGTTTGTGTGTGTGTGTGTGTGTGTGTGTGTGTGTGTGTGTGTGTGTTTAACATATTCCAACTAACATCCCCAAAATAATTCGATAACTCTTTTTGTATCAAGTGTTTCAAGTTAATTTGTCATATCATGTCTTTGCGAAATGTTCTGGATATGTTCAAAATACTTTTTAAAAATTCACGGAAAGGATATGGTTCCAGAAATATTTTGGAAAAATGTATGTAGAATCTAATGCTCTCCTGAAAGAGTTTGGTAAAATATTCTAAATACTATTACTCTTCTTCTTATATTTACTCACGTATCCAGACTTGTTTCTTGAACATATAGTTGTCCTGTTTTGAAAACATAATCAAAAGTTCAAACTATATGTCGACACACTGTCACAAAATAGTATTAGAAAAATTCCGAACTGGGGTTCTTATTTTGCAAACATAAGTACGTTCCAGTTATAAACTGCCACGAACACAGGCGTAACAGGTAATTACTCCCACTTGGCGTAGCACTCTCGTTGTCTATTTGTTTCCAATGTCTGTCAGCCTTACTGAGACTTATCGCCATCACGACAGGCAATTAGTAATAAAGAAAGAAAAATCCCTACTCGCCGTCACCGGTGTGAAATAATCATTTAAAAAAAGAGTTAAAAGTTTTGATTGGGGCTTGGCATGAAAACAGGCAATAGTGCCAGGTGGAGTGTCAGTTAAATATAATAGCATTAAGACCACTCTCTTGTGAACGCTTGATGCACTGTTGATGGTCGAGACGCCCGGTGCAACACTTCATACTATGGATCTCCTATGTGTTGACGTTAAACAGTTGTATAACATCATGTGGAATCGAGATGGTAAAATGTAGATTCAACAGACAACAAAAATGGTAGACGGAAACATTGTCTACATTACAAGAGGACAGACAATTCAACATCCAACATTTCCACCGTGTCGATTTCATCTATTATTATCGTATAGATTTAAACCAAATTTTACAGTACACGACCCCACTTATATATTGCCAGACATATGCAAAACATTACGGTCTCTAGGTAAGCAGTCATTTCAGATGTAACATAAGATATGACAGCCTTTGTTGTTACGGATGCAAACACTTATCCATACAGCACCTACAATCAATGGCCATAGACTGTCTCCCACAGATTTAAACTCAGCTGTCAACTAGAACTGAAATGAAACTATACCGGCTCTACCCATCGATTGATGTGTCTGGTATTTGGTGTTTGACAAACACTTGAATGTTCCTCACACATGAAAGAATCACTCAGATGTAACTTGCAGCTTCTGTTGATGATTTTTGTTATCATTTGTATGCGTATGTGTCTCATGTTCAATATTTGGCAATTCACACGGAAGGATAAATCCCTACAACTTCAAGTTTCAACCCCAGTTGACTACAGTTGAAGTCCTCATGACTTACTGTAGCGTACTGAAGATGGTAAGTTGCCTGGATACGATGGCGTTCTACTCTCTGTTCATGGTGTTCCTTCTTTCTGCGAGTGTGGAAGCTGCTGCTGAAACTAGGTCCTCCCTCTACACTCTTCATACCGCGACCATAACAAACGCCATTCCCGTCAGCATCCGGTCTGTGACTACCGCTTCCGGTACAGAATGTCTTGCCCAGTGTGTGGGCGTCGACACCTGTACCGGGGTAGTCTACTGTCCCGACGACAACGTCTGTTACCTGATGGCTGCGACATTTGACAGCGTCCCCACAGACACGTGTCGAGTGTACGTGCAGAAAGATACAGGGACACAGGTCAGTGGTTTAAATCACTCATGCTATGATCCACTAATGTGTACGTGTTGTGTGTCACGAAGGGAATATACACAACTGTCTCGTTTCACCTAGGTCGTAATGGTAACGGGGGGGTGGGGGGGGGGGGGGGGGGCATAAATGGGCTTCACACGTTATACTCACTTGGGAATCTAACCGGCATCTTCGGCTTGTTGAGTTTTCACCATTAGGCTACTGAACCTTTGTGCGTTAGAAAAGACGATCAAGTCGTTATTGAACGGAAATAACATTAGCAACCATGGTCTGGGAAACGATGTGAAAGAGAAAAATATATTTACAGGCGGCACTTGCGAATCCATGTGCAAATGGCGGTACACCAACCAACGCGGGCCCCGGTTGCAGTTGCACCCCCTCGTTTACAGGGTCACGATGTGAGACCCGGATAGAAGGTAATCTTTCTTTACGTATATGCCTTGCTACCAGATTTCTTTTTTCATGGCCACACTTAGATAAATACCTGGCAAATGTATTCACGGTATTTGATGGTCTAACTAAGTGGATATTTTAGACTGGGTACAACGGTTGTCTCTCGTGTATGTCTTTCAAAACGCATACCATATTCTCAATAAATACGTCATCAGTCTCTAGGTTGACTCCATACAACGATCATCAATGGTGACTTGAAGACCAATTGGGCAGACTAAGTGTCATAATTCATGGTCATTCGATACTGATGATGCTCGTATTTCAGTTTGTATTTTCTATTAAACATTTTATATCCCACATGGTTTCAGACTGTACTGACGTGTCCCAGCACGTTAGTAACTCTTCTGGCACCTACACTGTCTGGCCGACCAAAGCCGCACAACCCTTTGACTTGGAATGTCATGGCGTCACCACCATGATCATGTTCAGGGACAAAACCATCAGTGGCTGTGGGGCGGTGCCCGTGACGTACCTCGACGTTCCTTGGGCCGTCTACAAGTCTGGCTTCAGCCACTCCAACTGTTACATGTGGCTGGGTCTGGAGAAGATGCATGCTCTGACTAATGTCAGACCTTACTCACTATACATGTCATTGAAGAGATTTGATACCACACCAGGACAAGTGTCTTACGACGCCTTCTCCGTCGGTGACGAGGCTTCGGAGTATGAGCTGTCAGTGTCAGGGTTCACTGGGGATGGCGTTTTTGGAGACCACTTTAACCTTGGGGACTCAGCCAAAACCCTGGATGGGAGTCACTTCTGTGCCAAGGATCACTGCAACAACTCAGTCAACCTGTGTGCCGACTGGCATAAAGGAGCCTGGTGGAACTGGTTGAATGACTGTCAGCAGAATCCTCACCAGCAATATGACATTTATTGGATTCTTGATGATGGTACCCTTCACGAATGCAAAAGCATCCGTATGTTTATAGATCCCACCTAAGTCACTGTTCCCGGCCCAATGTCAGCGGGCGTAGTGTAGAGGTGCATCATTTCCCACATTCTCTCTGTTCCAGGTCTCTCTCATTGTCACACTTTCTGTGTAGCGTGTTTGAAAAGAACGTTGAACAATCCGTGGACGACATTAGGTGACGATTTCAACGAAGACGACTGCAAACGTTTCTCCATGTATATGAAGCGCGTCCGACTCACTGTCCCAGCAGACACCAGGTGTAATGGAGTGTGAAGCTGAAGATTACACAGAACCATATATTTTCCCACTGACGTCTATAGTTATAATACATTATCTGATACCAATAGCTATTACATGTACATGTGTGCATAGTCTTACCTTGAAGAAGCACAGACATAATCTGTAATATGTCCATATGATGTAATATGACCACCTGAATCAGTTCCTGTTCCGGGTAAAGGAACTCGGGTTCCACACAAAATGTGAAGCGCTTGCAAATAAATATAGTCACATTCAGCATATGTCATCATGTCAAAAAGGACAGCACTGAGCATTAAATATATGATCAGTTATAAATATGGATGTACATCGAAAATCTTACACAAAATCACCCATTCGCAGCTGTTCACACTGAAGGCTTATCCTGATTTGTTGTCACGCATTTCTAGTAACTAGAACCCTCTCGAGTTCACGAGTATTTATACACATTGCTGCATGCTCTGTGACGCTGGTTGAAAAAAAAAACGGCCAGTGTCCGAGGACTTTGGAAAAATATAATTTAACCATTTAAGTAATGGTTAAGTGATTATTATTCTAAGCTGCAGTCAACAATACTACATCTGTGTTTTCGTATCTGTATTTCGTTACCTGGCGATTTATAATTTTCGAAATTTGCAGCTGTGATGCATATAATGGTTATTGCGCGAGCACACACACACACACACACACACACACACACACGCACCTCTGAATCCGTCGATGTTTAAAATAAAATTCCAGATTATGGCGGTAGAAATAAATATGCTACAAATATCGAAGGTCAACGGGGAGAATCTTGGATTTCTATCAAAGATGCTTTAGCTGGGTGACTTCAGTGTGAGTTTTCATCAGATCTTGTCACCCCTCTGAATTTCACAAATGTATGAGTGTCCCTCTAATAATTAGAATTCCGACCGGCCAAGGTTTCAAACTCGCTGTCTACCTGAGTATTATGTGTCTCCATCAACACAAAACATCCCCATTCGTTTGTGTTTAGGTAGAATCTGCCTTTAGTGAAATTATCCGTTTAATTTTCATAGCTGTCTGTTGTCTGTGCAAGGATTTACCTCTACTGTCCGCTTTCGTCTTGGTGTATTGCTTGAATATTGCTTAATAAATGTTTCTGGAATGTTAATACGGTTGTTGTTCCTTCAGCCTGGAACTAAAGTTTGTACGAGTGTGTGAAGACTGGTCACCGGCACAAATTCAGTGTACACAATAACCCCAACAGTGATACAGATATTGACTAACTCCAGACGGCCACGGTACCAACACGATAGAAAGTTGCTGTCGTGTCGAGGTAGTCGTCATCGCGAGTTTGTATCACACACGTTACAAACATCAGGCATCTGTAGGCAAATCCGTAACATTGTATTAATGTATGAAGTAGTTTATAAGTTTTCCTAGCCAGTCGAGCGGGCTTTTCCTGACAGTTACCAGCCCACAAACAGGGGCGTAGGTAGCATTATAGAAAAAAAAACCTCGGGCTCAGACAAACTTTTGCTACAAACAGCTTCCTTCTTCTAATTCTGGGCAAAAAATACATACACTGTACTTACAATGCTGCATATCCAGAGTTGTATGTTCGCATAACAGGGTTGTTGGTATCTTTTCCAGGCAAAACAAGCGAAAGATGATGTTCATTTTTTACATACTTATCAGGTAAGAAAGCCAACAATGCCCACGTGAGTGGCGCTTACTCAATTTCTCTCATAACACAGTCTACAAAAAGTAGAGACGCGAGGTCAACATACGGGCGGTAGGTCACCCAGGTCACGAGATGACCTGGACACGTCATTCCCTTACTAGAGACGAGCGAGTCAAGACGTGTTGCTTGGCCGCTCTACTGGATTCTAGTTAAGTGTGTGCTTTGTTTATTGCATTTTTCTATAGCTCTCTCTCTCTCTACTATCATCATTCTAGTCGCTTTTAGGTGTTTTTCGTTATCTGCGACTAGTTGATTTTTTCTTTCTTGCCAGCAGTTTGTGGGTCGTCGGCCGTCGTCCCACTTGCACGTGCTTCACGGGTGTCCCGATTGTGTCTCGGTTCACGCTTGTGTGGCTCGTGCACTCGGACCCTTGTCGGGCTTCCGCGTTACTCGCTGGCGGATAGGCGGATTGGCGGATAGGCGAACCCTTCGCCCGAACCTTTCCGTTAAAGGGTTAGTGGAGTCCATCCTCGATCAACGCCTTGGTCCGCCCACATCGGCTCGTTCCGCGGAACCCTCCTCTCCGCTCCGCCTCCGGAGGCGGACGCCTGTTCTCTCCCCGAGGCGCTCTCCTTCTCCCAGGTCCTCCCCCTCTAGGGAGTTCATTAACACAAGAGACCCTCCACTTATTCCTATCCTCCCGGAGGAGGTGGGGGATGACAGCGACCCTGTCCTCCCAGAGCCTAACCCTCCAGTCTCTGACTCTGCGTCTAGACTGGAGGCAATTGCGGAATACACCGGTGTGGTGTTGGCGGAGGTGGACGATCAACCTTCTGCCGCTTCTAGGGCGAGAGGCGAGTCTTTCTGCCCTGAAGACTGTGTTCTCTCCCCTCGGAAAGTCCTCCCTCCGCACCGCTTCCTTGAAGCAGCCGCTAAGGAACTGAAGGAGGCTGTTGCCACCGCCGGACCAGGTCGCCTTACCCCTCAGCTCCTCCTCTCAGACAAACAGAGGATCAGGCTTCCAGTGGCGAACTCGCCCATTCCTTTAGATCCTCCCTCCTTGGATCCCGATATCTCTCGTGTTGCTTCTGCTGGGGTACCCCACAAGGTGTCGGACAATCACCTTATCCATTTGGACAAGGAGGCCAGATCCATTGTGGGGCTGAGCAACTATGTTGCTCACGCCTGCCAAGCTATGGCCACTTTCGCCAAGGAGGCAGGGATGGAACAGGGTGAGGAACCTCTGTATAGGGCATTTGGAGCGGTAGCTGGCGGAGTGGCACAAGTCACCCTGTCGGCTGCTAGGATTTCAGCTGCCATTACCAACCTCAGACGGGAAGGTTTCCTGGGGCGCACTAATCTCCCTCCGGAGATTAGGGACTCCCTCCGTCACGCCTCAGTGTCGGCAGACACCTTGTTCGCGGGGGAAATCCCAGAAGCTCTCCGCACTCGCCATGAAATCCAGCAGCAGGACCTAACCAATCGGATCATGACGGGTGGCGGACCCTCAGCAGGCTCCACCCCCCGCAAGCGTCAGGGAGGTCCTCCAGCAGACCAATCCACTCCTAGGAAGCGGACAGGGAAGGTGGACTTTCGGTTCGGAGGTCGTGGCCGAGGACCCACGAACCAGTCCAACCAGCCCAGCCAGGCTAACCAGGGATTCCAAACCCCCAGCAAGGGCACTCCGCGGAAGCGGAACAAGGGCAAGTGGACGTCCAAGAAGAAGTGACTCTTGGTGCCCACCAATCCTTCCGCCACCTATCATTCCTCCTTTCGACGGACCCGTTGGCGGCTGCTTGAGCCTCTTTGTCCCAAACTGGCGTCAGCTAGGACTAGACCCATTCGTGTGTCGGATCCTGGAGCGTGGCTTCCGCATCCCGATCTCCTCTCCGCCCCCTCTAACCTGCTCTCCGGTGGAACGTCCGATGGACTCGGTCAGGTTCCAACTCACCTTAGAGCAGGTGGAGTCTCTAGTCTCCAAGGGGGCAGTTCAGGAAATCCCCCTCCAGGATCTGACTCCCGGGTTCTATTCCCCCGTTTTTGTCAGGCCCAAACGCAACTCGGGGAAATGGCGGCTGATTCACGATTTGAAGGAGTTCAACTCCTCCTACCTCATACCAGCCGCCATATTTTCGACTCTTGACTGTTCCATCAGCCATGCGGTTACTGGAGCCCTCGGACTACATGGTGTCCCTCGACCTCCAGGATGCGTACCTGCACATCCCCATTCACTTGGCGGATCGCAGGTACCTCCGTTTCGTCCTGGGGGGCAGGCACTTTCAGTGGAATGTCCTCCCGTTCGGGATTTCCTCTGCCCCATGGCTGTTCACTCGTGTGACCCAACCCATCGTCCAGTTCCTCCACGAACTCCAGGTCCAATTCCTTATGTACCTGGACGATGGGTTCGCTCACAACCCTTCGCCCTCCATTCTCGAGGCGCAACGGGACCTCGTCATCCACCTCCTTCGACGCCTAGGGTGGCTAGTGAACCTGGAGAAGTCGGACCTGGTACCAACCACCTCTCTCCAATACCTAGGTGCCATACTGGATACAGTAGCCTTCAAGGCTTTTGTACCCAAGGAGTGGATGACCAGGCTAGCGCCCCTGATGACTCGGGCACTATCAGAGCCCCTGTCCCTCAGGCAGTGGCAGCGGATATTGGGCCTCCTGACGTCAGCCCAGGATCTAACCATAAGGGGGAGGCTGATGCTCCGACCTCTTCAGGTGTTCCTCAACGAGCACGTCAGGGAGACCCACTGTCTTCACCCAATAAGTCTCCCACCTCACCTCAGACACTTCCTCACCTGGTGGCAAGTGGACGACAACGTCCTCAAAGGAGTTCCCCTAAGGACACCTCTCCCGACCAGTCACCTTTTCGTGGACGCCTCCACCCAAGGATGGGGCGCTCACTTGGGGTCGGACCAGACGGCAGGTACCTGGTCGGCAACCCAGCAGGACCGGCACATCAATGTGCTGGAGTTGGACGCCATACGACTTGCCATCCTCCATTGGTCCGTTCCCCTCAGGCACCAGACCTTACTGGTCCACACGGACAGCTCAGTCGCAGCCTGGACGATCAACCGTCAAGGCTCCACCAGAGCCACTCCTCTCCTAGACCTGACCCTCCGCCTGTTCGAACTGGTAGACAGGCTCTGCCTGAGCATCCGTGCAGTTCACATTCCAGGAGCCAAGAACGTCCTGGCAGATGCTCTCTCCCGGCCGGACGCGCCTCCTTCGACAGAGTGGCAACTGAACCCGCAGACGTTTCAGTCCCTCTGTCTCCAGTTCGGCAGGCCCATGTTGGATCTGTTTGCCACCAGGCTGAACTGCCAGCTCCCGATCTATGTATCCCCCGTGCCGGACCCAGTGGCCTGGGCCGTCGATGCACTGTCGTTAGAGTGGGAAGGGATGGACGCTTATGCCTTCCCTCCCCCAGCGGTTCTAGCACAGGTAGTGGCCAAGCTTCAGACCACCAAGTCCATCAGACTGCTTCTGGTGGCTCCCATGTGGCCTGCCCGGCCCTGGTTCGTTCCCCTTCGCAGACTCTGTCTGCAGGATCCCGTTCAGATCCCTCACCGGAGGGACCTTCTCATAAGCAAGCCAAGCGGCCGTGTTCACGAAAACCCTCAGGTATTCGATCTGCACGTTTGGCTTGTATTCAAAGGGGGCTCAGGAACAGTGGATACTCCAAGCGAGTAGCCTCGGCCTTGGCTTCCTCACAGAGGAAAACCACGCAGAAGCTCTATGACTTCCAGTGGGGTTCCTTTTCCTCCTTCTGTGAAGACAACGGCGTGGAGGCCGGTTCTGCCACTCTTCCCCAGATAGCTGATTATCTGGTTCACTTGCGCAACGTTCGAGGGCTCAAGGCCTCCTCCATTAACACCAATCTGGCGGCCATCATGTCCGTTATAAGGAAGAGGTCGCCGGGACTGGACATTTCTGTACTGAGGGAGCTCATCAAGTCTTTCCGACAGGCGGAGGGTCGGCGCAAGCCGAGGGCTCCTGAGTGGGATCTGGCAGTGGTCCTTGACCACCTCAAGTCAGATTTTTATGAGCCTCTGGAAGAGGCTCCCCTCCTCCGCGTCACGGTGAAGACCACCTTTCTAGTGGCCATGGCCTCGGCGGCCCGAATATCGGAGCTTCACGCTCTTCAGGCGGATCTCCTGAGATTTGAGGCCACGGATGGCGGATCGGCGTCCTTGGGCCTCGCCCCCGACTTCGTTTGCAAGAACCAACAGGCAGACGAACTGGGACGTACCTTCCACATCCCTTCCTTAGGGCCGTTGGTAGACCCGACGGAGGAGGGAGCACTCTCTCTCTGCCCTGTCAGGGCTCTCCGAGTGTATACCGACCGTACCCGCTCCCTTAGGCAGGGGCGGCGGAGGCTCTTCCTCCCTCACTCCCAGAGGAGCAAAAGGGAGATTGATCGGAGAGCTCTTGGGGTATACCTTCGGTCGGCCATCATAGAGGCCTACAAAGGCCAGGACAGACCTCTTCCGACTCGAACCAACCCACACGAGATCAGGGCCGTCTCGGCCACCATGGCTTATCACCGCAACATTGCGGTGGCGGACATCATGGCGGGCTGCTTCTGGAAGTCTGGCTTGGTGTTCGCCAACCACTATTTACGAACCCTCTCCAACGAGGATCTGGCGGGCATTTCAAGGCTAGGACCCCAGGTCTTTGCCCAGCAAAGAACGGGGGATCCTTACCCTTTTATTCGGCGCGGGGCTGCTCCTCTTTAGGTGGCCTACACTCCCCCGCCTCTCGTATGGTGCCAAGCTGGGGACCTCAGCTACACACCCTTTTTGCCTCAAATAAACTTTTCTGTTGCTTCTCTCCACTCCTTCAGTGTTGAGCTGTCTTTTCTCGTGTTGGGTTTCCCTTCCGGGGTTGTCGGCCGATCCCTCCTCCTTATCGGAGATGTCCGGACAGCGGTTGGTGTCCTACCCGCCCTATAGTGCGGGTGGATCGCTCTCCTCAGGGTTTCTTGGTTCCTCTTTACGTAGAGACGCACGGGCGAGGTCTCGCGTCCACGCTCTCAGCCCTCCGCCTCTGTGCCATTCTGGGCATTGTTGGCTTTCTTACCTGATAAGTATGTAAAAAATATAACATTTTTGATTAAATGTCATTTTTTATACTTACCTGGTAGAAAGCCAACAGTCGGGAGTTCCCGCCCAGCCTCCCCTCCTGAGGGTTTTGTTGTCTGCCTCGCTGGGTAAGGGAATGACGTGTCCAGGTCATCTCGTGACCTGGGTGACCTACCGCCCGTATGTTGACCTCGCGTCTCTACTTTTTGTAGACTGTGTTATGAGAGAAATTGAGTAAGCGCCACTCGCGTGGGCATTGTTGGCTTTCTACCAGGTAAGTATAAAAAATGACATTTAATCAAAAATGTTATATTTTAGACTGACTGATATTCAGGTTTCACGGAAGTCCTTGGCAACAGTTCACAACATGACACTACATGACCAGCAGTGAATAAATGCCTAATGTGTCTTTGTTTATTTGTCATTTGTATATCAATTCATATAGAAAATAACCCAATAATACTCAATGCATGGTATTGCATCAATGCGGTAAACATGCATGAAACATTGTCAAAACAAAGTTGGATATGAGGAGGTCACATTTCAGTCAAATGATTATTCTGTCTTTTTATTCTGAATTCTAATTATTCTGAATTAATGGTAGACCACTTTTCCTTATAGTTGTAAGGATTTTGAAGTTATTGAAATCTGGTCTAGGCTAACTGCCAAACAGACAAGTGCCCCCTGGCTATCTGCCCCCCCCCCCCCCCCCCCCCCGTCCATTGTGCCCCCTTGGCTAATTGCCCCCTGGGACAAGTGCCCCCCCCCCCCCCCCCCCCCATAATTACAACAAACCAACTGCCTTTGATACCCTTCAACAGAAGGGTCCTCCAGAGGTCCTCCAGCCAGTAATCAACTACTTCGAAGATACATACATTGGCCGCCCCCATCGACGAGGTAGACGCCCCACTCGATACAAAATAGACCTTTGGAATGTTCACGGCAGAAATGAGTCAGACATACCATGGACAAACAATGCTGTTGAAGGCTTTCATCGCCACCTGCAGTCCAGCATACAGGCTAGCCATCCCAACATCTGGACATTTATTGGAGTCTTGCAAAAAGAACAGGCACTGAATGAAGTACAGAGGACCAAGATGGTGACTGGCGGGGCTATTAACCCGGGGGCAGCTGTCCGGGGGACAGTTGTCGGGGGGCAGTTGTCCGGGGGGCAGTTAGCCTGATACCACTGAAATCATCATACGTCACACGATAAAACTTCAGGTTCCATCAAAAAAAGAAATGAAAACTGGGTAAGTCATCAAAATTATCTAAATATACGTACAGCTTTGCTTATTGGGCTTAGACGAAAAAATTAACTTGCTTCAAAATACAAACGTAATTCACTAGAAGAAACTAAACAACAGATCACAAAAACTGATGAGAATATGATGTTGCCAGCAAGACCCAGGTTTCAATAAGATGCTACTATGACGAACGTTTTTATCACGCGTAATCTCAGGATTTAAATGTGTCGGTAAAAGTGATATACTAAACTTTTATCATAGATTCCCGTGTTTTAGGTGAACAGTTGTGTTGCCTTTGCGTGTGTTTGTGACCCTACACTCACTACAAGATGTCCTCGCGGTCGGATTGTTTCATAAACACATGTTCATGGTATAGTCCGATCACACGATCGATCAGACCGGCATTGTATCATCAGGTCTGCTGGAGTACTTAGAATCACGTTGTATAAATCTGCAAAACAGATATCAAATGATTATAAAACAATCTAAATCATTAATCACAAAATACAACATAATCCACATAATAGTTAAGACTCGTACCATAATAAATGGTTAAAGCAATTATTATTAATGATGAACAAACAAATGGTATATTCTTAAGACTGTGTGTTGGACACACGTGAGCTAATGCTATATTTCCGTTACTGAGTGAAGGACACACGTGAACTACTAATAATATATTCCTATAACTGAGTGAAGTATACGTGTGAGCTAATGCTATATTCCTACAACTGTGTGAAGGACGCATGTGAGTTAATGCTATGTTCCTACAACTGTGTGAAGGACCCATGTGGACTAATGCATTATTCCTACAACTGTGTGAAGGACACGTGGGGTAATGCTATATTCATACAACTATCTATCACTAACTTGGTGAACTGAACATAAACATGTTTATTGATGTATGAAACATACAAACAAGATCTATATGACAATGCTAACTTTTCACTGTCATGAATACTGTAAAGACAAACACTACACTGCATCATCCACGTGTACGGATGGACTTTCAGACTTTGTATTGACCACCCTCGGGCAAGCGGGAAGCAGTTGGATCTCTCTTAAGAAATGTTCACTTCGTTGATTGATTTGAAAATGCCGGCTAAACACCTTTTTTGACAAAGTAGAACTAGGAAATAGGGAAGGGGTACAAAAGTATGTACCAGGTCCTTCAGTGGGCCGTGACGTAGCACGTGCAGTGTACTAGGGTGTATACAAACATGGAAGTTGTTTTTCTTCTTGTATTCATTATAATTTAAACTGGTGAATATTTAGGAAGTATGAAGGGCTCATATTGTAATGTCAAACAATGTTTGACTGGACAAAAGGTAGTTTAAAGACTAACCGTATTCTTGAATGACAAAACTTTCATGGGTAAAGAATTTAAAATACGTGAACACAAAGGAGGCATGAATGGAGTCTATGTTGTATATAACGGTTCATATTGTTGTGTGCCTAGCCCGAGGATCTTTATTGGGTGTTCTCCAACAAGATGAAGTCTGTGGAAATATATCGAAAATACACCATGCGCTGTAAAAGGATAAGTTCCTGCACACTTGAGTGTTTAGAAAAACAAACGATTTGACAATGCATTTATGAATATATACCCATCAACCCCAGTTAACATCATCGTTGCTATGGACAACGCCGTTTACAAATCAGTATATATAAAAGGGAAACATTTAATCAATAAGTTAGAAAGAGACGTTTTTCCTATAGTGAAGACTTTTGTATGTCTTAAGTGTAAAATCAAAACTTGCATATTCAACAAGCTCCTTGTTTAACTATAACTTGAAACTTGCATGTCTTAGAAATCCAGTTACTTTAACCATCAGTTGCTCTCACATTCTGTGAGTTGTGCAGTGTGAAGCTTGTAGCTGGTTTGACAATGGTTGTATATTACATGTTGGGAGGGTTGATCCTTGTGGGTGTGCAAGCTGTCCCCGTAACCGAGAAAAAGTGTGTGCCGTATAGATACAGACTGCTTGACTCTGTCACAATGGCCAACTTCTCCAACATGCAACATGTGGTGGCATCGTCTCGTGCTAAATGTCTTGCCCAGTGTGTCGGCGTCAACAACTGCATCGGCATGGTCTACTGCCCCGACGACGACGTCTGTTACCTGATGACTGCGACATTTGACATAGGCAGCGTTCCCTTCGTCACATGTCAGGTGTATCTGCACGAAGATGCTGGGACACAGGTAAGTTGAATTATGTCTTGGTATTGTTACCACAGCACCTGATAGCAGCGATCTGTGGGCTAGTGAAGGTCATTCCTTTTTGGAACCTAGTTGTAAGGGGTCCCAAAAACTCGCTTCTATGTTTTAGTGGCAGAATCTGTAGTTTATTGCTAGTCATCCCTTGGACTTGGGTTAGACAGGGCCCCAACACTCGCTACTATATTTTAGAAGCAGAATCTGTGGTGTATTGCTGGTCATCTTTTTGGAGACTTGGGTTAGACATGCCCCCAACACTCGCTACTATATTTTAGAAGAAGAATCTGTGGTGTGTTGCTGGCCATCTTTTTGGAGACTTGGGTTAGACATGCCCCCAACACTCGCTGCTATATTTTAGAAGAAGAATCTGTGGTGTGTTGCTGGTTATCTTTTGGGAGACCTGGGTTAGACACGCCCCCAACACTCGCTACTATATTTTAGAAGCAGAATCTGCGGTGTATTGCTGGTCATCTTTTGGGAGACTTGGGTTAGACATGCCCCCAACACTCGCTACTATATTTTAGAAGCAGAATCTGTGGTGTATTGCTGGTCATGCTTTTGGGAGACTTGGTTAGACATGCCCCAACACTCGTTACTATATTTTAGAAGAAGAATCTGTGGTGTATTGCAAGTCATCCCTTGGACTTTGGTTAGACATGCCCCCAACACTGGCTACTATATTATAGTTGTGATTATGTCCGGGTACTTGGCTGATTATTTACCAGTTGTCTCGTCCTTTCTGCATTTGCAACAGGATACACTTGATGACACATGAATTATACGAACATTTATAATCATTAATGTCATTGTAGGGAGGGGAGATTTTGTAAAACAAAAACTATATATTTTCATGTAGCGGGATTGAAAGAGATCTAAAACCTTAAAGCTACTTTTTAACTGAATGTGACACCTGTTGGACGAGACAAGGTGTGGATGTTGTCCAAACTGAGCAGATAGCAACATTCCCAGATTACCTGACATAGGTGATATTTCCATCTTAGTGACTGCCAGTGTTATGACACACAGAGAGGCAAATGTGTTTAAGGATGTTTCATGAAAAGAAAAGTGTAACTTAGGTAGACTGAAATTTATTATATGCAAACGCACAGCAATTTCTATAAATATACGACAGGGGATTCTAGGTGGGTCTTAGTGCAAGATCTTATATTATGTTACACACAATACGGTGGTGAACTAACCACATAGACTGCCCACAAAGGTACAGCCATATGGAACGCATATTCCGTCAATGGTATCAAGTAGGAATAGAGGAATGTTCTGCACTATCTTTACCAGGCTTTCTGTGATGCAGGGATCGACTGATGTTCTGCGCGCAACATCTGAAGCTATGGAGACTGAGACCATGACGACGTCCACAACTATAGAAGACACCACATCGTCAGCAGCAGTTAGTACAACAGACGCGATGACACCATCCACAGAGTCTCCATTAGGGACAACGACTGAAGCAGATTTGACGGCTTGTGAAAATGGCGGGACGTCAGACGGTGCAACTTGCAGTTGTCTGGCCTCCACTACCGGAACACGCTGTGAAACCCGGATTAGAGGTACTTACTGACACTAACACTGTTTGTTAATGTGCCGACCGGGGCCAGTTACCGATATGGGGAACAAGTAAAGCATATTCTTGCTGTCGCAACCATGGTATTGTATAAGTTTTGATAAAAATCCATTTAATAGGCTTTACACACCGATTGACACCGAAATTTCCATTTTTCATTAAAATCGCATTCCTATTTGAAACGGCATGATACACTGCCTGTCAGTGTAGTGAAATGTGCCCATTGTTCATTGTCCGGGTTCCGGCCTATCAAGCACATTAGTGGACAACTTCGAGACGCCGTTTGGCGCAGAGTATAAACATGTTAATTTCTTTACTTATTTTCTCTCCAACAACCTGACCCCTACACCCCAGTGACAGATCTGTAACAACCCTGTTTCCCTGTTTCAGACTGTACAGACGTGTCCCAGTATATTGGTAACTCTTCTGGCACCTACACTGTCTGGTCGACTAGCTCCGCACAACCCTTTGACTTGGAATGCCATGGCGTCACCACCGTGATCATGTTCAGGGACAAAACCATCAGTGGCTGTGAGGCGGTGCCCGTGACGTACCTCGACGTTCCCTGGGCCGACTACAAGTCTGGCTTCAGCCACTCCAACTGTTACATGTGGCTGGGTCTGGAGAAGATGCATGCTTTGACTAGCGTCAGACCTTACTCACTGTACATGTCATTGAAGAGATTTGATACCACACCAGGACAAGTGCTTTACGACACCTTCTCCGTCGGTGACGAGGCTTCGGAGTATCAGCTGTCGGTGTCAGGGTTCACTGGGGATGACTTTTTCGGAGACCACTTCAACGTCGGGGACTCGGCCACAACCCTGAATGGGAGTCACTTCTGTGCCAAGGATCACTGCAACAACTCAGTCAACCTGTGTGCCGACTGGCATAAAGGTGCCTGGTGGAACAGGTTGGATGCCTGTCAGAAGAATCCCCATCACAGATATGAAATTTCCTGGGTTCTAGCTGATGGTAGCCCTAACGAATGCAAAAGTATCTACATGTTTATAGAACCTGTCTAACCTACAGTTCCTGTTCAGATGTAAAGAAGGCGGGGGAAAAGGGGTGTAGTCACAGTAATGCCTCTTTGTTTACATGTAAGCATTTCAACAGTAAGTGTTCTTAACATTTTGGTTCCCAGGTTACGAGTCTGATTTATGTTATTTGTACAGTTTCGATTAGAGACAGAAATTGTTTACGTCTAACCACCATAGGAATTACATCAGTGGACATTGTTCAGACTGTTTCTGTTTGGTGCCAACTGATATACAGGGAATACGAAACGTTGTCCCATGTAATACCATATTTATGAAACGAGTGAATGGTTTTGACTTCTAACGTGTGTAAGTTAGTTAGATATCAATGCCATTCACTCGTAAATATCGAATTGCACGGGACATCGTTTAGTATTATATTAATTACTGGCTCAACACTAGCAAAATAATATCGAGCAAAGTACTTCTTTCCTAAGAACTCAATGAGTGTAATGACTCTCAGCTTCGCGAGTTATAGTCCAGTAAAAATCACTAAACCTAGGATAACTTGCAAAAGAATGATTTTGATTGATTCACGTTAATTGAACTATATTATATATTACAATAATATATGAAAAATGTAGAGAAATCATATGTGGGGAACGTTTTGTGATTTTACCTTGAAATTGGGTAGTATAGGGATTTTTCCAGGCAAAATGACATTTGAAAAATTATTCAACATTGGAAAACAACTCAACTAATTCAACGTTAATTTCTAGTAAATTTCTAGTAAATGTTAACTAATAATTCGTAAGTATGGTATTGAGTTGCTGCCACTTTAATAATATAAATGTTTACGTCATTTCATCAAATTAGCACTTTTAGCCGGATACTCTGTATGGATAAACGACTTTATGCAATGTCCAGTAAGTTTTGAAATATAGCTTTCACATATCAACAGTGAATCAATTAATGCACTTACGCCACACGGAGAGTCACTGTTTTTCACTAATTATGCTTACAATAGGTGGCATTGTTGAGATTGTTTAGTCACTTTCATCAGGGAAAATATACGCCATTAAGGAACTGGTACAGCTGAATCCCCTGCATTCAGCACACGCGATAGAGCACTCCAGTCCATGTTTTCTATATGTTCACCTTCTACTGTCACAGTACGATGTATGACTCTCAGTAGACTGTCAGGAGCAGCTGGTTTGTCTGTTGTTCTCGGGTAAAGTTTCCCGTTGACTTGTAGCCATCCCCTGTCATCAGGATCAAGACTGCCAGATTTGCCCATCCATTCCTGAACCTGGTAGTATACACGAGCACTGTGATAACTGGCCGCAGCTGAAGTAGGAGGATGTGTATGTACTTGTACACATGCCGAGCTAGTTGCTACTTTCTCTGAGGACCTGTATAAACAAACTACGGCGCCAACGCCTGCTACCACGATTCTTTTCTTGAGGGCCCATGAAGGTCCCGTGGTAGAATAGGCCTTCAGCAAACCATGCTTGCCATAAAAGGCGATTATGCTTGTCGTAAGAGGCGACTAACGGGATCGGGTGGTCAGGCTCGCTGACTTGGATGACACATGTCATCGGTTCCCAGTTGCGCAGCTCGATGCTCATGTTGTTGGTCACTGGATTGTCTGGTCCAGACTCGATTTTTTACAGATCGCCGCCATATAGCTGGAATAGTGTTGAGCGCGGCGTAAAACTAAACTAAACTCACTCACTCACTCTTTTCTAGATGATTCCGAAGAAAACATGTGAGCATGCTTTCTAAACTGATTGTCATAGATTTCCTACAGGACTTGTCCGTTTCCTATTCCGAAAGGTCCGAAAGGTCCGAATGTATCACAACCACCAACGGCATGAATAAATGGTAAATATAAACACGCATCGTGTCCAAGAGCCTCCTGAAGTTGAGGTATGTTCCAAACACTTTGTTTCTTTGTTGTTTTCTTGCCTTCTGTCTGCATGATGAGATGACGTGTTGTTGGTTTGGCACGATGATATACAATTACAAGGAGGACCGTATCATCGCCGATGACTGTAATTGGAGATGTAGTTACAGCGGTTTGTACGGTTTCGCCACTTGCATGTACGGTCTCGATACTGTTTTTCTGAAGAATCTGGCTCAGTAAGTTGATGAACTGCTTGTTGCTGCTTGTTTGATGAGTTAGACAGGAAGTGATCTTTTCGTGACACGAAAAGCATGTCTTCACTTGTGACACCACCAGTTCGTCTCGTCTGTGCAGTGTCTTTTGTTGATGGAGCTGTATCATAACCATCTGAGACGTCAGGACTGGAAGCGTGATGTTTTAAATACAAAATTTAGAGCTATTATAATTTTGTTATATACCGCTGAGTTTCCAACACAATACGTTTATCTCCATTCTACCATTACCGTGTTACTCAGATTTTAAACAAATACTTAACGTGTTGGAAAATCAGAGGTATATAACGTGATTATATGCCTCTGGATGACGTTGATTAACCAATCACAATCCAGTATGTACTGAAGTCATGGTAGAATGCTGGTTTGTTGGCCTGTCATCATCAACTTGTGTCATCATCAACTCGTGTAGCAGATTTATGGCCAGTTGTCACTTCTGTCTCTTGAAGAATGTTCATGAACACTGCATCCAATCAGCGATTTTGTGGACTTTTCTTTAACTGCACCGTGATCTGTAACCCCAGTGACAATGTTGTGAGGAGTGGTATTAGAATTAATGGATATCTTTCTTGCAGAAACTCAAGTGTAGTTTGATTGAGTCCTTGTCACCCCGTATTTGTCTGGCATCAGTTATATCTTTGTTCACTTGTGACATAATCTGTCCCTGTTACTTCCTGCATAGCATTGTTGATGTCAGTACAAGCTGGCATGGATAAGATCCACTATGCACGTTGTGATTCTGTCAATTCCCTGCCTCTTGTTAAACCACCAGTTTTCATGTTTTATCAATACTTGGCCAAATCACACGACATGCCACCCTAACATCTGTCGCTACTGCGGATGACATGGTAGCCAGATTGAAACTGAAACAGCTGATCATGAAATACTCCTGCATTTGTTTTTGTTCAGCGATGAAGCACTAGTATACTTATTTTGTCCAGAAGAAGCAAAATAAGGCAACATGTCATCGACTTGATATGGAGAAACCAGTTGCATATCCTTTTTGCTTTGATGAAGCAGACGGGCCGCGTGAGGAGAATCCAGTGATGGTGTCATTGTCAGAAGCTGCTGTCGCACACCATCAAGAACCCCATGTTCAGGGACAAGACTGGAAGAGATTTCTGCATGCAGCAGCTGAAGAGAATGAGTGTTTCTGTCAAATCACTGTCCACTCTAGGGAGTTCTTCAGTGTGAATGGTTTGATTTGTGGATGGTGACTTGCAAACGTCTTCTGATGTTCTGCTGTCGTCTGTTAGTATGCCGTGGCCATGCCTATCACCTGAAGCTTCAGCTTCCCGTTTGACATAATTGAAGACTGAACGTCTTCTGTACAAGTATAGCATTTAGTGCTGCATCAAGAAGTAAATGACCCCTAACTGCTCTCGCTAATGCCTTTCCACTGAACATGGTAACTTCCATGTTTGCAGCATACACAATCTGCAGTAGTTCCTGTAGGCAAATCCTCTCATTAGGTGCCCTACACAGCCAAGTTAACTCATTTCCGTGTGGAATCCTCCAGGGCGTAGAACAATATATTTCATTGGGCTGTCAGATGGTTCACTCTTCACAATCAGCTGCGCTTTCCACCATAGTGGCTGATCAAATGTCAGAATAGGATGTACATTTTGACGCCTTGCTTGCTGGCAAACAAAATGGAGTGTGGAGAAAATACTTGTCATGTCAGCAGCACTCATATCAATCATTGGCATGAATGAGATAGATGACTTCCCTCGTTCGACCGAACAGGTTTTGTACTTTGATGCCGACATGGTGTCGTGCTACTGTTTCTCTTCAGTTTTGTAAATAAAGTTTTCATTGCGTTACATTCAACGTTAATATACTTTGGTGGTTACATTGTGTAAACATATTTGTATGTGTAGAATACTTTGAAGGACATGGAAATGATAAAATTGCAATTGAATGTTAAAATCCTCCCGATACACAATTCACAGCTGAAATTATGAGCAAGTTCATGTTTTCATCTCTGATGAGAACGCAATTTTGCCCGATTTTCAAACGTTGAAATTTTCGGAACAAACCCTATTCGGTCGAACGAGGGACCAAATTGTGCACAATCGCCAGCTTGACAATGAGATCTACATATGTTTGAAGATTGATACAATAGGGGTTGATGAGCTACATCCCGGCGCCATCTTTCACTATATTTATGCCGTTTCGGGATGCTATGGTTGCCGTTTTTGAATGCTGTGACTGTCGTCTTGTACGCTTGGCGACCGTTCTCGGGCGCTGTTGTGGCTGACACGCGAGTTTTCTTTCCATTTCAAACGATTAGGATTCCGTTCCAGGGGGTTTGTTTCTGTTTTAGAGGATATTGTTTCAGTTTTGGAAGTTTATTTTCCTATTTTTGTTCAGTTTATGAGTTCAGTTTTTATGATTTGTTCACCGTTTGTCCAACCCCTCACTCTTTGACTTAGAGAGGAGTGGTGTAGCCTAGTATTTGAAGCGTTCGCTTATCAGGCTGAATACCCGGGTTAGATTCCCCACATGGAAACATGTCAAGCCTGTCCACTGCACTGACATTGCTGGAATATTGCTAAAAGCGGTGTAATACTAAACTCACTTACTCACTTGACTCAGTGACTCTCCACGGACCAGGCGAGTGTAGAGTACAGGCTTTCATCTCCCAGGACATCATGGAACGACAATACGAGTTGTAGGTCCATTGACGCCCGAAGAGGAATTATACTGTGCCATCTATAAAGAATCGCTATGTTGTGACAGTGCGTCACAATAGAATGTGAGGTTACAAGAACAGCCTCGAACATCTTTGTCAGCAGACGTAATCACATAAGTTCAGCCCGCTGATGAATATTAATGCTCAGTCTGTACACATGGTGTTTTGAAAGGGTGTACGGGACTGTACGGAATTTACAAGGGTCGTACCGTCCTGCACACCCTTTTAGAACACCGTGTGACGAATTTATTCCTCTCATGATCTTTTAACTTAGCTCATCTTTAAACAACAACAGAATGAGACACAAAATGTTTCGCCATGCGATTTAATGAAGGGTCATAAAGGGAGCTAACTCGGGATGGTTTAATTTATGATGAAAATAATCACATTTGAGGTTTTGTTAAACGACATAACTTAATGAAATACAGGAACATTTTATTTTTGGTTACATTCTCTGACACAAACAAAAATGAAACTATGGCAACAATATTATCACTCATAATTATTATAGTGTCTACTTCAGGACAGCCCCGTCCAAATATATCTACAGACCAAAAACTATGTAGCCAGGCTGTATGGTATTTATTTATTATTATTCAATCTACAATCTTGATCTTTATCACTACCGCAGAGTACATTGTTTTGTCAGCTACCTTGTTCCTCTTTGTCACTTCCATTAATTACTGTATATGACATTTATGGCCTTTGTTGGTCATCCCCTTGGCTGTGTCAGTCATCACATCAGCTGTAGAAGGAAGTGCTATTGTTTCTCTATCTGTCCATTGTTGAATCTTTGCCTGTCTATTGATGTTAGAAACTATATATATGTATGCTCACATCTATACTGCACGTGAGACATGTGAGACGTGAGATGTGAGTGTGGAGTCCGGCATTCCGACTGTCTGTGTAGGGACGACCGCGAGCAGGATTATGCAGCTTGCAGGCTAGGCCCTGGGGTTGAGCTGGAGGTCCGCTCACCTCATTCATGTATACTTGTTTGTCATGTCTTGTGAAACCATCTACAGAAGTTTGAACAACTAAACTATGCCTTCGTATTCATCAACGTATTCATTTGTCTTCGTCAACGTAATGTTGATCAAAATCATGAGCTAATTCCCCAAGAGTCGATGACCATACACCATAATTGTAAACGTCAACCCTAAAATTTCGAAGCGATCAGCCGTCTGGCAGGTACATTCCATCAGAGGTCATTCGTAGAACCCGTGTAGAGTGTCACGTGACATATTTGACAGGGTGTACGGTTCGTACACTTTGTCAAATCCGCCTACATAGTTTTGTATGCTTTGGCTATTAACCAATCAGAATTCGACAAATTTATCATAAGAGTAATAAACGTTCATATGAACAATTTGCTTACTGTGAAGGATTTTAGTTGCGCACGGGGTAGTTATGCATACTTTCATCGTGTCGTTAATTGTGCCGAAATTGTATTTAAAATCCAACTTTTCTTATCATCCCTTTAATATGGCACGCAGTGAATACAATATTTAATGCAAAAAAAATAGCTGATGAGATAAATACATTATCATTAAATAATAATGTTGTCCCAGCTGGTCATGCCATGGCGAGAGACTATGATGTCGTGTACACCTAGTGGTGACTGTGACGGCGCCGGCGACCACACAGCCACCCCGTGCACGGCTCCTTCTTCTCCTTCACCGTCAACTTGAGGTTGAGACACAACATCATCTCTCCCGAGGCTGTGTCCACGGCTGTGGCAGTCGCCTCGTAGTTGCCCTGTACAGGAGAGAAGGTGAAACCATGGACCGCAAGGGGATTAACAACCCCACACATTCAAATCAAACTTGTTGTCTGCTGACTCTTGTCTCATTTGCAAGTTTCAAGATGTATTTGAAATCTGAAGATGAGCTAATTCTTTGGGCGCGGTGGGCGAGCTATCTAAGACGACGGGCTAGTTATCCAGCGAGCTTGGAGGTGCCGGATATCAAGCCCATCTGTGACCGTGGGTAAAAACCTTGGAGTCAACTTTGGGTGCAAACTCTTTCAGTGTTGTCACAACCGTCTTTAATTGAAAAAGAACTCCACGAATCTGTTGGTATATGACCAGATGGTTGGCCACATAAATGCGTGCAAACTCTTAGCAAATCAACGTGCAGTAAACTTGTACAAAGTACTGGACTATCAGTCCCAGTCCACCCAGCTGTGAATGGGTACCTCGTAAGGATGGGAAAACCAAAAATGGCTGCCAGAGTTGTATAGACCCCAGGGAGTTGAGACTGATAAATGCGATGTGCCGTTGTGATTGACGCTCAGCTCACCTCGGCAAACCACGACAACACGGAGAGGACATTCAGTTCACCTCGGCAAACCACGACAACACGGAGAGGACACTCAGCTCACCTCGGCAAACCACGACAACACGAAGAGGACATTCAGTTCAACTCGGCAAACCACGACAACACGGGGAGGACATTCAGCTCACCTCGGCAAACCACGACAACACGGAGAGGACATTCAGCTCCCCTCGGCAAACCACGACAACACGGAGAGGACACAAAGCTCACCTCGGCAAACCACGACGACACGGAGATGACACACAGCGCACCTTGGTAAACAACCACAACACGGAGAGGACATTCAGTTCACCTCGGCAAACCACGACGACACGGAGAGGACACACAGTTCACCTCGGCAAACCACGACAACACGGAGAGGACATTCAGCTCACCTCGGCAAACCACGACAACACTGAAGGGACGGCCGGCATCTTTAGCACGTAGTCCTGGAGGTCGATATTCTGGACTACGGCAGGACAGTACGTCGTTATACCCACTGAGGCCAGCATCTGTTGGATCTGGCGTCCGATATCGCCCATGATGCCGGCCCAGTTTTCCTTCTGCATCGTCGCCAGGAGCGTGCATGTATCGTCGTAGGTACTGGAAGGAGGAAGAAACATTGAAGGGTATGGTTTCTTACGAATTGGGTAATTTCTTTTCAACTTCTTTTCTATTAAGAGTAAAAGTCACTGGATTCGCGCATGGAGTTTATATAAAAAAAGCTGCAATTAACCATAATAAGCTCAAATATCTTGACATATTCCTTGGTGATACTTTTCACTGCTGACCGAATAGCCGAGTGAGCTGCAGTACCGAGGTATTATTATTTACGTACGTAGCATGTGAGTTTTGCTATACGCAGCACTCAGCAATATTCGAGCTATATGGCTGCGGTCTGTAAATAATCAAGTCTGGACAAGACAATCCAGTGATCAGTAGCATGAGCATCAATCTGATCAATAGCCAACAACGACATGTATCAACCAAGTCAGCGAGCCTGACTATCCGATCCCGTTAGTCGCCTCTTGTGACAAGCATGGATTGCTGAAGACCAACTGTAACCTGGATTTTGAGACTTGAACAGCTCTTATTGTTTTGATTTCTCACCATGATCCGACATGAAACAGGCATGGTATTGGGATGTTGAGAAGGAAGGTATCCCTCTTCATGTGCACCGACAGCTTCATCTGGTTCAACTGCTTCCTCGTCGTCGACGCGTTGAGGGTGAGGCGGATGTCACCGGGGACAACGATGGGCATTGGGGAAACATCGAGGTTGTGGATAGTAAGACTGGAATCGGATCCTGGAGTTGAAGAATAGGGTCACACTCACATGTTCAACTGTACACAAGACCCTTAGTGTAGACATAGTAAAATTAGCGCATTATTAGGTTAATTAACATGATTGTTTGTGTACAGAAATTGGCTTTTCCAAACAGATGCCAATATTCAGACCATATTGTGGTCTTTGCATAAGTATGTTATAAACCTTCACTCACTTACTGAGTGTAAATATTTCACATGAGCTAATGAAGCCGTGTGCCATTTTTAATCAAATGGATGCAAATAATAGGAAAAAGGTAAATAAAAAATCCCTAAATGGCCTACACAACCTCACAACCTTTTCATTGGCGTTACCTCTCATTACATACAATCATTACATATGTCTTCCATTAAATCAGGGTAAGCAGTGAAAGATAATAGGTAATTTTATCAAGCAACATTTTGCTCTATTTGAATTTGATAATATGTTCGACTGCTGTCCTTCAAACGTCGGCCAACTCTGAAACTAATTTCTAGATAAACACGATAGAACCAAATGTCAATCCTTGCGCCCTTCAAGATAGGGAACTGTAATCTCAAGAAAACAAAACCAGATAAGTCAAGGTTAATTTGACATCTGTTAATTCATTAACGCAGGACAATGTCATGACAATTAGGAAGTACGCATACCGCAATCAGACCATTCCATCTTTGTGAGATCTGCTCCAGCACACACCCCGAACCATAGCACCAGACACAGGAGACCCGCCATTGCAGACATTGTTTGGAACAGTACAGTATGTCAACTATATCTTATCTCTGGCGCTCCACCTGGTATAGTCTGTCTCCTAGTCCCCGAACCACGTTATGTCCCCTACTGCCTAGCCCTCCGTGCAATTCTAAAGCTGTAAATGAAGATGTCCTCAGGTACAGGTTCCTGAATTTCACAACTCAATGGGGTTTCATTTCAGTCTAAATGGGTATATTTCTTACAGTATAAAATAATTGGATTCAGAGACAAGGCGTTAGTCGACTCCTTATAGAATGCCTCACCTCCACGACTACATCTGGTATACGGCTCAGCATATAGATTAGAAGAGGTGATTGGTGGGCCATGACAAGCGCCTGTAAGTTTAATACTGCTTAGGACATCTTAGGTATGGCCTTGACCTTCTGCTCTTTCATGCCGATTGGGCGCCATGCTCTTCCCACGTACGTTACTAAATACTCTATAGAGTCATATCTTCCCACGTAACCTCTGTGGGAAGAGAATGACCGGGCACTAAGTTTCACATGTTACAGTTTAATGTTGTTTGCAGCTGTTCTGTATTAAATATGATCATCTTGGTATGTACTCATATATGGTTCGGTAGAGGCTGCCACAATATGGGTTCTCCGGGGCAAAACTTTATTATGATCGTGGATCCACAAATAATGTCTATTACCACACATAAGCAACAAACACATTCTTTACCTTGAACAGTTTCATCAAGTTCACTAAGCATTTGCATATTCATCATATGCTTTTGAAAAATAAAATTAACATCCTTAAAAAATAACATATACCCGTCATTTTGACAAATGGTATAGGCAGTAGTCAACCAACAAAATGAGCTGTCCCTTTCTTAGAGTTCATAACTTCAATTCTGTCCATTTTGTGATGTATTTTCACTTTACAATAATGAGCAAGTGGGTATGGGTTTACGTCACTTTTAGCAACATTCAAGTTGACTGACATTCAATAATTTGCTGTTACACACTTTAACTTTGGATGTAAAACTCTAAAATAAGTTGGTTTTTTTTATAGTTTTGACAACGGATACAAATAGTGGGTTTAGCTTTACCCCGTTTTAAGTAATATTCCAGTGATCACACGGCGGGAACACCACAGACAGGCTTCACACATTGTGCCTATGTGGGGAATCGAACCCCGGTCTTCGGGAGGAGCGAACGCCACTAATGAATCCCACCGCCCCAAGGACACAGATATCATATAACTACTTTTTATCACACATACGCACATACTGCAGCGAATTAGAGCGTAATAACTGCTGCCATTGACGGGCTACAGTGTGCTTTATTACACTATACATGGTGGTAGAACGAACTGTATTTCTTAAATAATTGCTGCCATTGACGGGCTACAGTGGCTTTAGTTTGATGCACAGGACAAGACTCCCACACCGGGTTTGGAATGAAAAAGTCTGCACTAGTTATATGGAACAACACTTTCACTTTATGTCTTATGAACCGCCCAAACACAAGCAACACAATGAAACACCAAAGCCTTACCGTGAAACACTGACGGATGGTGATAAATTCATTTACAGAGTGCCAGAAAGACCACGTGCAACATGAAGAGAACAGACGTCATTCGCGTGTAAGTCGGAACAACCTTTCACCACTGGTCCCAGATTCGAGATGCAGTGTACTATCAAGCTTCTGAGACAAAAACAAAATGGTCATGAACTTCATAAGAAACGGATGTAAAATACCACTCGCTCATATGGTCTAGCTGTCCCGTCGCTTGAGCTGATCCAATCCCATGGTGCTAGGAGTAAGCCAGCAATATTCCTAATATCACGACCTGGCTTGTGACACCAGTCACACGAGACAAAGGAAACATTCAATCTTCTGACTTGTTATACAAAGTTAGTTGTAAACTGGGAGGGTCAGAAGCTGACATGCATTGCAGATGTCTGCAGGCTTTATATACCCTAATTTATCAGTGCATTTCTCTTTATAATTTAGGGTCCAGCGGTAAAGAGAGACAAGAATTTATTCTTATCTGACCAGAGCAATAGTCAGCCTCAGAGCACCTAAATAGTTGCCGATTCCATTTCTCTCACATGTATGACATGTGTCCTCTGATTTTACATCATTCCCATATTGTTATGCGTGTTGTTTGGACAATTCTCTGGACAGCCTCCTGCCGTGAGGATATCCATGTAAGGAGTGAGTGGTTGAGTTTAGCTTCACCCGCTTTAGCCAATATTCCAGCAAATCTCATGGAGGGGACACGAGAAACAGGCTTCACACACTGTACCCACGTGGAAAATCAAACTTGGGTCTTCAGCGTGACGAGCTACTGCTTTAACCACTAGGCTACAAACGACAAAAACTCAATAAGATCCTTTTGCTAGAGTTTAACCCTCATCCCACCAAGATTTCCTCATGCTCATTACGAGGGTCAGTTTTTATTTATTTAATGAAAGTAAAAATATGTGGAGATATGAATTTGTACTGCTTTATTGGTCACGTTCTCGTGTTTTCATCTACTAATTCAGAATAAGAAAAATGCCACTCAAACAGATAGATTCAGAATGCAGAACTTCAAGCGAAGTGTGAGAGATAAAAGGTAGGATTTTGCCTTTTGCATGTTGACATAACATAAAGCAAGTACATTTTCCAGCCTGTTGTGAAAAATCTAAAAAGCATCATATTTATGATAATAGTTCATTTATAATGCGCATTTCTGCATGCACAATGAATGTTCAAACACCCAAACAACCAGATTGCTGTTTTCTCTTTATTTGTACTGTAGCCTTACAACACCAGATGACAATTCTTGTTTTCCCAGGTAGCAGTTTCCAAATACTATCTCTATCTTTAAATACTAAAGTAATAATTTCTAGAGAAGGGAACCATTACCTAACCTTTCTAAACTAAATATCTTTGTTTCGGAATCTTCGTCTGAAACTCTGGCTGTGCACAGAACTGAATTGGATACCTCCTCCTGCTGGTTTCAAATCACTGCTTAACACGCCATACTAAACTATCTAAATAGGAATAACACATTATTGTTCAACATTGTTTGTTGTCTTTTCGTTAAGACAATACTACACACCAGTAAATCTAAAATGATACACGACCAGACCAACGGAACAATGTTACAGAGACTTGTCTGCGCACCTGAATACCGCGTTGTATCTACTCTTGGCAATTTCTCCAAATGACGTTGGTGCAGTCATCTCCGCACACATTCTTATGACATATATGCTGCACAATAGTTGACATATTCTGTCTTTCCTTGATGGACGGATACAGCATCACCTTCTCTTGCCTTGGGGATATATAATCGCAGACATCATTCGAAGTAGACACAGTTGCTGAAACACCTTTTATGTTCGTCCTGAAGTGAGCATGCATCGGAAGTGGAACATCTCCTCTCCAGCTGAGGACGTATGCGCACTTCAGCTACAACTACAACAAAGAGTCTTCTCATCACTGTTGCTTCTCCACTCATAAGGACGATGGTCTTCAAAAAGACAAATGCTGCTACTTCTGCAACATCGACGCCACCGCTTTTTCCATATCAGTGGAAAAGTTGTCGGTTGTAACATTTCTTTGTCCCCTTTTCCAAGATAGGGAATACTACTGAGTGGGAGAAAACCAATTCAAGCCATATTTACCTGGCCTCAATGGCATGTGCTGGATGAAAGAATGGCACCAACTGACAGACAGACTTAGGAAGTCAAAGGTTGCAAGCATTACGTCCTGTACAACATGGTCACAATTGATGCTTACTGCAAATGTCCTGAGAGGACTTATTCCTATGTGTTTATATGCGTTACTGGGGTAATGCCAGACTGTTCCATCTTTACTATCTGAACAGACCTGATGTCGCTAGCACTTTCATCCGCATCAGCAGCAGCAGCAGCAGCATCATCATCATGCAGCAGGGGGTTGTGGCAGAACATCGTGAACATTGCTTCTCAAACTTGCTATATGATTCACCTTTGACTGGCAGTTACTGAGCAATGTATTCATAAGGAAGCTTTATCAAGTGGTGTTGACTGAAATCTGATGGTCTGACCCGCAATAGCAGTTACTACACAAATATTTGCTTTTTTAATTTAATGGTAATCATTTCAAAATGATTAACTTGGAACTTTTTCATAGCAGCCAGTATTACCATGTTCAGGAATACAATGAATATGGAACATTTATATAAAGAAATAACGTTTTGGTGTACCATCAAAGTACACTCGGGGCCTCGAATGACCCACTTGGTGGGATAAGGGTTAACAATAGCTCACACAAGATGTGTTTTCCCTAATCCTCATAAATAAAAACAAAACACAGATTCTATAATGTCACTGCATTTATTCCACAGTGCTGTTGTCAAGGTAACCAACAATATACATGTACGTGTAGGGTCCAAGAGGAGCACCTCTGTCCTTGCTGTGTAACTAGTGAGATGACCACACATCAAGGGCTACCACTGCTTACCTGGATCACAATAATCTACAACCCAGCAGCAAACTACCATCTCTTTGGTTAAACAAATCTTTTGACTGACGAGCATTGAAAAAGGACGTCTCATAGTGGAAGGTGGTGGAACAGAAGTCATTCTACCCTCTGTACCATTTAACCTAGTCACACAGAGGACGTTTAGAAGTTTAGAACACAAGTTTTGCAGAAAAAGTTTAAAACATTCTGCGACTCTTTCCCAAGGAATCAATCATGTGATAAAACCTATGGCATGATTATCAAGATTGGGCCTAGTGTTTATTTTGTGTCTTTTGTACCTGCAGAATGTGTGTTTACTTTTACATCACTTTTTCAAATATTTCAGCAAACTCATGGCAGGGACACCAGAAATCGACTAAACACATTCTATCCATGAGGGGAATCAAACTGGGTCTTCTGGACAACATGTGAACGCTTTAACCACTAGGCTACCCCACCACCCTCTGTGCCTATATCCATGTATGTGAGTCCTTTCCTGTATCACCCAACAAGCCACCAGGTGTGTGTGCTTTGCAATCATAATGATGCATAAAGAATTTGTGATGGAACTGAAATATGTTAACAAAGAGAGTCCCTCCCTGCTTGGCTGAAACAAATATCATGATACAAATATAACTGATTTCCTTTATGCTCATTGTAAAATACCACTGAAATAGAGGTGCTATGTGTTCATGCATAGGCCATATGGAGATTAGTAGACAGGAAAACATTCTCCAGTAAACAGAAGTCTGTTATTCCGGATCTTGCCTTCATTAATGGTAGGTCTACTTACTTATATATAAAGGAACATCACCACATCACATTACTTAACTATCAGGAACATATGATTCAGAACCATCTGACAGGAACATTATACATGTATTTTACAGTTCCTTTCTCAGTATGACCTAAACAAATGTAGAGTCCATTTCTTCAAGTTTATTCAAGTTTTCTTGAGTTAATCAGCAAGACAAAATGTTACATGGCATAAGAAATGGACAACTGCATGAAATATATACTGGTTGTATGTACACATCATTGCTATCAGAATGGAGTCGTGTTGACATGGTTTGCTTGTGTCCAGTTATTCCCATGGAAGATAACCACACAACATGGCAAGGAATCAGTCTCAAGAATGATATCATACCACAAAGACATGTAACTTATGACTACATATTGCCATGGTACTGGTAAGTGACAGACGTTACCAGGCTACCCATCAAGGTCACCAATACTGGTTGCTAACAACAATTGATTAGGTCTGTTTTCAAAATCTTGGGAAAACAGAAAATAGAGGGCATTACAGCTTTTGAAATGGTCAGATTTGGCACAAGACACATTTTGATATGTACTTTTGTCCTATGATATACACATGACAGATATTTTACAAGTTACCTGATGTACAACTAATAGCCCCCAAAATATCTCTGAAATCAAGATGGACACCTGCATGAAATAACTGTCAGTGATACAACTGTAGAGCTGTTTGTCACGGTCATCAAAGAGAAGCTGATGACTGCTCATTTGATAAAATCAGTCTCCAATTTTTTCAACGTGATGAAAATAGATCTTTAGATCCCTGAATTTATAAAATTCTAAATGTAACAATTCTTAGCATTCAAAATGAGAGACTACATGAACTTTACCTCACTGAAACACCCCTGATTGGGTTTACAGCATGTCAGTCAGTCAGTCAGTCAGTCAGTCAGTCAGGAAATCAAGACCAAGAATCAAAATACAACAGACATGTTCTTTTCATTTACAACATTCAGCACAAATACTAGTCTTTTCCACTAATTTGTAAACTAGGTAATACAGATTTCCTGTCAGAATTTCATCCAGTTATCACTTTTTAGTCAATATGAACCTGACGCCAGCAATATTAGGCTGAAATGTTGGTTCCAAACACCATTCCAAAACATCCCGCAAGTTAATTTTTGATAACTTCAATCTATCTTCAGAAACAACTCTAGGAGAATTGAATATGTTGGTTTTATAAGATTTTCCTCTTTTTCTTATCATTTTGAATAGTCAAACCATTATTCCTCTGCTGAACAGATGTAAAGAGTACTGAGACAAGTCAAGTAGTGGTAAGATATCACTTTAAACCAATGCATTAATCTCATGGAGAAAGCATGAACAAAGTATGTGTGGTGACATATCATGTAAAACAATAACAAATACATTGTTAAACATCAAATGGAACAAAATGGAACAAAATACAGCAACAAAAAGATGGAAAAATACAGCAAATGTCAGCCCAAGGCCATGATTCACCTAGCTGTGGCGACAACAACAGGTTAAGCGGCATATACAAACTCATAATTAATTACAATAGATCATTCATGTCTCTAAGGACAGATGTCACTGCCAAACCTGGGTCTTTGAATGGTATTTAGAAGTGATCCATGAGGAAGAGAGTTTTTATGGAAGTCAACTTCTTCATTAAGAGAAACACATTTTGGAGTATGTCCTAACTACTTCATCATCAGAAGGAGTATGGATATAGTCTGAAACTGTTCCTGTCTACCCCATTGTCAAAACGTTAAGTGAGCTATACATCAACTGGTAGGAATACTAAAGATCCTGTAAAGCCAAATGTCTGGTCACACCACTCCTGTTGTCCAACTATTCACAGCAATGACAAAACATTTTTGGAAAAAGGGCTGAAAATGACGTTTTCATCATCGAAAAAACTTTTTACGGTCCGGCACCAGTGTTTCTGATTTTGGACATGGACTAATGCCTTTTCTGACCTTCAAGACAATAATCTATATGTCCACTTGTTATTAATAGTAACGTAGATAAGGAGAATATTGGCAAAAAGCAGGCTACTTGGTGGCAGCTCCAGGTGTGTCAAGAGCTGATTGTGACTGCCACGTTTAAAGTCCACTGTTAACTGTCGTGTGGTACCCGGAATACCATGCTGATTCATCATAGTAATCAGTCACAAAAAATGAAAATACCTTATCAATGTTTACCCCTAACCTGTTGTGAGTTAAGATTCGTAAAACATATATGTGACATTTTTCACTGAAATATGTGATACAGATACAGTAAAATCATAAAAAAACATGTCTGGAACTATAGAGTTACTTGCCATTGCTATGTCCTAACATCAGGACACAAAATCCTGAAGTATAGAGTTATAAATCATGGTAGGGGAAAGACAACAACATAAAGAGTATGTTCAACCTGACAGATTCTCAATAAAACTTTTTCTTTCTGTGTTCAAACAAACTTACCTCAAGCATTTCGATTTGTTTTGTAAGAGCTATTTATACAACAAATACACAAAGTGCGAAAAACATCCAATAGGAGAGATGGACAAATTCTATGTAGCACTGTAATGTTTATGGTACAAAAATCCTTTGACCATGGTACTCTCTTGCTTCTGGTAGGTGCATGACACTCATCTGAAACAACTTGTGCACTGGTGCTCGGTGAGAGTTACACACTAAAGAATTGCAACACTTTTCTGCATACACTAACAGAGACGATCCCTGCCTTCAGATAAGAAATCTTAAGAAAACTTATCAGTTGTCTAACATATTCTCAAACATGAGATTGTCTTGAGATCACCTTATCCTCCAGTTGTATTCAAGTTGCTACATAGTTTCAACATTTGTAACTTTCCAAATGACAAATCCTTAAATCAGTTAAAAACAAAATAGATCTTTCATCTTTCAAACCTATTCACAACTACAGGTTTAAAAGTAAACTAGGTAAGTGTGTTGAAAGAGAATTTCACAAAACCTGTTTCAAATTACGCCTTGAAGCAAGGGATTAATTTGCAGATGTTAACCTAAATATGAGTACCTCACTGTACATTCCGCCAGTAGTGGCCTAGATGTTTCAGGCCTTTCTTCAAACAACATTCAGTTAACCGATCTTCAAGTATATATAAACAGATCTTCAAGTATATATCAACTGATCTTCAAATATATAACAAGCTCTTGTACAGTACACTCAATGTCAGAGTCAAACTAATTTTTCCATGTAGGCAGACAAATTTATTTCTAAATCTCTGAGCAGACTACCCAGTGTTAAATCCCACACCAAGCAGGGTCATGTTCTCAGTCACTACCACATCACACTACACACATGTTGTGTGCTGCATTCAACCCTATCAACTGACACTGATGGTGCATTACAGAATATCCATTCACAAAATAGAACACATGTAAAAACGTCCAGATAATTTCTTTACAACTTGTTCCAGATAGGTAAGAAACAGTAAGATCCAACTGAACAAAACACACTCTCCTGTCAACTGAAACATAACACACACATTGCAGACAGACAACAACGGAAGGTTTTTACTAGGGGTGAAACAGTATACCGTAAAATAAGTAGAACTGAGGTATTTTGCCTTCACTTCCGTAAAACATAATACAATTAAATTTTTTTGTTATTTTTGGTTTTCATGCTGTCATTTCTATCTAGTTCATTCAAAATAACAAATATTATGGTTATTTATTATTAATTATTTATTAATAACATAAGATTGGCTCTGTGGTAAAAGCCTACAGTTTCACATCAATTTTTTTTTAACGTATCTGCAAAATACTCATCTCCCTCAAACTGACTTGGGTTAACAGCATTATATAGAAATACAAGTTGCATGATTTTGTTGCTTGGACAAAGTTGTCAAAACAACACATTTTACAGAGATGAATTTTAAAACTTAAAATTATATAGACTTGATTGAAAAATATCCAAAGTTTCAAAACATATCAAATAAAACAAACTTGGCAAATCTACCACAAAATAGGCACTTCTTGTGCTTGGAATATATTGAAGCTGAAGACACATCTATACATGATATTTCACAAATCATGCATTAATAGGGTTGAACACAGCTGTAATACTTTCATAACATGCTAGGATACATGCATGATGCATCTTTTGCACTCGCAGCTTCCATGCCATGAAATTTAAAAGAATTCACTTAACACCACTGTCACAAACCATATTTCTAGAATTCAGTTAGAAGTTGAGCAATTAATATTATTGGATGATACATATATATCTATTCATGGATCTTCAGAATAACTTTATTGTCTAGGGTTGTCAAGACAGCGCCTGAACTCATGTCATGAAAGTTTCAATGTTTCCTATGTGAAACATATTTAACTAAAGGTCAAACACATTTCTTGTTTTACAGATTTTCTTGATTAAAATGCTGATATGATCACATCTGAATAAAAGTCACAAAACACAAAAACAAAATTATGCTCATAATCATCCTTTCTTCATTGAAAACAAGGATTGTAATTATTTACATTAAAGTATGTTTTGGGTACTATTATATTAATCACTTACACTATATAAGTAGTTCTCACTCAACAAGGAAAAGACCAAAAGGACCTACCTATAATTTCGTTCTTACACTGTTAAGATCTTAGAATAATAAAAGCCATATTGAAACATTCAAATTATTCGTAACAAATATCATAGTGAGATAACAACTAGGTTGTTTCGACAGAAGTTATTCAACATCTTGCAAAGCTCTGATCTATTGATGCAGCTTAGACAGGATTAACTGGTTGGAAAGACAATCATTCAACCCCTTCTGTCTCCAGACGACGTCTGAGAGATGATCCCACTGGTGAACCGATCAGTCCCGGGAACAACACTTTTCGACCCTGCTGTAATCTCTATATCACAGTTGGCTACTGTCTCTCCTGGTTCTCGCCAAGGTTAACTTGCTGCTGCATCGTTGATAGTAAGCTGGGCAAAGCCGATTAGAGCCTTGTCACACGGAGCCTCATTTTGACCACAACCAGAGTTCTACAAGTAGAAGTTTGAGCTTGCAGTAGTTTCAAAAGCCTGAGAAAGAGCTGTAAAGACATGCTCATTCTTTGTGAGTTATGATGACACACAGTAAGGTGACCACACAATTACTCATCAAGCACTCTTCACTTCAAACTGATGTCACCATCACCCTAGTTAGATGAGGTGACGAATTCTGAGATTACACAAAGGCTGTTTTAGTTAAAACTACTGTTCTGAAACCAACCCTTCTAAAAACCACATATGTTTTCAATAATTTTCCATTTTATCCAGAAAACTTGAGCATTTATTCCCTATCCCTAGCCAGCAGGACATGACGAACAGCCATTCTGATAAGGCCATCTCATCCTATGTAGGCAGGGAACATGCTACTGTCACTGACCACTAAGGTTAGAGAAGCCCAGTGGCAAGCTGAGCTTTTACTCACCAACGCAAATGTCAAGTTCCTCTGATCCTTATTGTCCAAGATCTTTTGAAGATTTGCTGCCACTGAAACAGCAAACAGTCAACACTCAATCATAATGATAAGCCTTGGCACAAGGAAGTAAGCTGAAAAACAGCTATGACAGTTCCAGTGAACGCAGAGAATACACGTCTTACACGTTTGTCTTTTTCAACATGCACATGTATGATTCACAGATTAGGTTCCTCCCAGAACTGTTAGATATGAACACTCATATTGCAAAAACAGACATTCCTTTTAAAACAGCGATCTCAGAGCCAACTGAAGTAAGACCATAACTGAGGAAGCCAATCCAGTAGGATTGTATGTATAGGGTTTTAACAAACAGCGGAAGCTATAGACACACAATGTCGACCTGGATACACACTATCACCTAGCAATCCCTACTGAAGTCCGCTGTCTAAACAAGCATGGCTGAGACATCTTTTCATGGACCAACTGGGTTGGACACAAGGAAGTGCATAGTAGTGCTACTTCAAGCAGCTGGCACTCACCCACAATCATATCCTTGCCATTTACAAGTCCAGCCTCAACCAGTTCCCTGGAAACACTGTCTGATGTGTCTGCAAACCAACACATCAACATTTGAGCATGTACAGTCAGTCAGTGGAGTCTACATAAAGATAGCTTTTAAAACTTTACATAAAGATAGCTTTTAAAACGTAATTGCTCAAAGGACATCAAAATGTCAGAAAGAAATGCGACTGAGTGACAACCCTGAGAGAGACATAATGTAGGTTTTTAAATTATGACTCGCATCATCAGGAACAATGAAACACAATTAACTGTACAATGAAACATAATCAACTAAGTCGCTGACACTGTCCTTCAACCCACACTGACTACCCTCCTGGATAGTGTTCTATACAACTAAACCCTGACCACCCATCACAGAGTTGTCCTTCTACATCCCACACTGACTGACCACTGTACAGTGATGTATACAGCTCAACCCTGACCTTCCATCAAAGAGGTGTCCTCCTACAACACACACTGATTGATTCCTCCTTAATAGTGTTCTATACAAATCAACCCCAACCATCCATCACAGAGGTGTCCTTCTACAACGAATACTGTCTGCCCCCCTTGAATAAATGTTCTATACAACTCAACCCCAACCATCCATCACAGAGGTGTCCTTCTACAACACACACTGACTAACCCCCTTGAATAAATGTTCTATACAAGTCAACCCCAAACCATCCATCACAGAGGTGTCCTTCTACAACACACACTGACTCACCCCCTTGAATAAATGTTCTATACAACTCAACCCCCAACCATCCATCACAGAGGTGTCCTTCTACAACACACACTGACTGACCCCCTTGAATAAATGTTCTATACAACTCAACCCCAACCATCCATCACAGAGGTGTCCTTCTACAACACACACTGACTAACCCCCTTGAATAAATGTTCTATACAACTCAACCCCAACCATCCATCACAGAGGTGTCCTTCTACAACACACACTGACTGACCCCCTTGAATAAATGTTCTATACAACTCAAACCCAACCATCCATCACAGAGGTGTCCTTCTACAACACACACTGACTGACCCCCTTGAATAAATGTTCTATACAACTCAACCCCAACCATCCATCACAGAGGTGTCCTTCTACAACACACACTGACTGACCCCCTTGAATAAATGTTCTATACAACTCAACCCCGACCACCTATCACAGAGGTGTCCTAGATCCCACACTGACTGACCCTTGGATAGTGTTCTATACAACTAAAAGTGAGTGAGTATGGTTTTACACCACTTTTTGGCAATATTCCACCAATATCACAGCATAGGGACAAAACAGATGGACTTCACATACTGTCCCCATGCAGGAATCCAGGTCTTCATCGTGAGGAGCAGAAGCTATAAACATTAGGCTACCCCAGTGCTCCTATGTAAATACATGACACACAGGGATTCTTTCACATTCACATGTATTTACTGTCATGTCACAACCAGCAGACTGTGGTAATATGAAAGGACTGGGTTGTCTTTAACTTCTTTGAGTAGCATATTTACATTGTATCTTGTGTGTCCTGTGACCTGATAATAGCAAGGAACCTACCTTGCCCTGGGGTGAAGTCGAACTTGATATCATTCAGCTCTTTCTTGTCATTCCTGTTGGGGAGGAAGGAATTAAACATCAGTCAACACAACTACTGTCGTAATGATTTTCAGCCTTTAGTAAAAAATCTAGCCATGTGACAGGAGCAGTAGCTAATGCTGATTTCATCCCTGCATGTCAAGTCCTTGGTATTTTGCACTTTGGTGAAAGTCACAATAAACAAAGAAACATTGCCTGACCACATAACAGTTGAGAAGCTTTCCACATGCACCAAATACAGATAAAGGGAAGTTTGTTTAACGCAGCACTTCTAAATGTGTAAAGTGGTTGTTCTGATGTTATATAACAGCAAGACTAGCACACCTAATGACAGCTAAAAGTAAGTACGTCATGAGATGATTAGATGATTCCATACCTTAGTCGCAGGACAAGGTTGATAGACTGGGAGATAACCGCTGGCTGGAAAAAATAACACTTTAGGGTTGATGTAGGCCACATATTGCCACAGTAACTACACAAAAATAAAATAAATTTTAAAAAATCAAACTCCATTGTTGTCTGTCCAGTGAGCTCATTACATCATTAACAGGCAAATGTTAACAGGGCACATTATCATCTGACTAATGACAACCAATGCCAGGTATCAGTGTGCAGCTACCACCCACCTTCTGTTCCTGGATCTCTAGATGACCTACAGTTGAAGGGGATGTGTCAGGGATGGGGGACGTGGCAGCCTCAGCCACAGGCCCACCTGGAGCCAGGGAGTTGGGGGTTGGACCAGCTGGGGCACCTCCGACATTGTTGGCTGCATCAAGCTAGGAAAGGCATTGACAAAGGTGAGTGGGTGAATGACCACCAGCTATATATGGAGCATATCATGATGGTCTGGGTAATATCACAGACAACAGATACAGGATGGAAGCATATATGACAACTACTACAGACCAAACAGTAATACTCTGGGGCCAAGGGGGTCTAATATTATCTTCCACCATGGATTTCCAAGATCTTAGCAGTTTGTTAAAAACTCAGAACAGGTTATGTGTACCATCAGTTCTGCCTCAATGTGTCAAACAATCCCCATATTAGATTCCTCTTTAAATTTTAATGACAGGTAAGGTAAAGCGTAAGCCATGACATTTCATTCCAAATCAGCTGCAAAATATACTGAACACTCAGAACAGCAAAAGAAACGAAAAAATAAAATCTTATAAAAGCAGCATTCATTTTCATATCTTTTGACTAAAATTCTTATTTAAATCCACTCAGAACACTTTTGCACTAATTCTTCAAGAGCAATGACACTTGTATTTACAAGCTTGTGGAAGTCAGGAATAAACTTCAATAAACATGGGAAGAATTCTGTGAGAACTCTTTGTACATACAGAACATTTCCTTCATGGAACCCAAACATGCCATGTGTTGAGACAAGACATGGACGATATTGCTTACCTCTACTGGAGCATTTCGTACTCTGGGAGACTGAAAGAAAACAGAAGGAAACCTCAACATACAGCACCATTTTTCACAAAATTTGAATTTGATCAGATGTTACATATTCAGTGGCAGGTATTGGATTGTTTCCAGAATTAATAATAAGTACACAATAACCTAACATCTCTAGAACAAAATTGGGTTGCCTACAGGAGGCCACAGTTCTCAGTGATGAGTAAATCCATCATCACCCAACATCATCACTGAACATCCTCCTCCTCTTTATATGAGTGAGTTGCACACACCCTTTCACATGAGATTGCTGCTTGCCCCTCCTCTGACTCCTGGTCCATTTCCTCATCAGACCACTCCCACTGTCCGTCCTGTGTCCGGTGAAGGCGACCACTCGAACCAGGCACTCTCTTCACCTGTTGTAAAATGAACACAAGTTTAATTACATTGAACTGACTGATGTTTTCAGCTGTGTACCACAACAGTATCACAACACACTTCTAGACTGTGGAGACAAGGACCACTGAGGGCAGTCAGCAATACAACTGAGATAGGTACCACTAACCTGGGATGTGTCAGGCATTGTCATTGTGCAAAGAGTGAGTGAGTGAGTTTAGTTTTATGCCGCACTCAGCAATATTCCAGCTATAAGGCGGCAGTCTGAAAATAATGGAGTCTGGACCAGACAACCCAGTGATCGACAGCATAAGCACCAATCTGGGTAATTGGGAACCAATGACATAATTGGGATACAATGATTTGGGTCAACAAAGTCACCAAGCCTGACCACCTCATCGGACAGTCACCTGTTGCGACAAGCATGAGTTACTGGAGGCCAATATTCTAACCTGGACCTTCACTGGTTCCTATCCTAAGAACTTATGTAATGGATAAGACTACTGGGATTCTGGTCACCAGATCCATAGCAGTTAAGCTACATGAAAAATGTCCATGTTTCTCGAGCACATTTGTTTAAAAAATTATGAGGGTGGTGGGACTTTCTTTATAAATTTTTGAAAGAAAAAAGTGACAAAGGAGGAACACATTTTTATTTTTTTCTCTCCGAAATACAGCTTGGAAAGTTCACTCACATGTTGAGGTGTTGTAGATTCAGTCACACTCGTGCTTACTGATACTCACCCTCATAGTGGAAAAACGGATGATCAGGACGCGGCAAAGTCAAAATTTGTGTCTTTTTGTAATGGCAATTAAAAACGTGTTACGCACACAAATAAAAGTGATGCGCTGATGCCTGAGAAACATTTCAACTTTTATTTAGCTTTAGGATTTAACTCAGACAATACATAAGTCACTTCCTTACAAGTCATTCCACTTGCCCATTAAACACCGAACAATACAGTGGACATTCCGTTTCTTTAACACAATGTGACAAGATTGTACAAACATGCTGGGACGGTAAATAACATTGACAGTTTTACTATATTACTTGCAGAAAAAGCAAAATGCAATTACAAACTCTGTTTTTATCATTTGGTTTTTATCATGTTCATGCTTTTATTTTTTTATTATCTTAGATGAACCAACCCTCCTCCCCTGCGATGGACCTACCTTCTGGGGTTTCACATTTGTCCCGTCAGACAGCAGGACCTTTGTGATGTAACTCTTGTCCTGGAACAGTCAATCTACATCTATACTGTACACCTCCCATGGCATACATAAACACAATAGTGAAAAAAAAGAAGGGCATTTATGTTGCATTACTCTTGGTAACCTGTGAGTGAGTGAGCAAGTTTAGTTTTACGCCGCACTCAGCAATATTCCACCTATATGGACGCAGTCTGTAAATAATCGAGTCTGGATCAGAAAATCCAGTGATCAACAACATGAGCATCAATCTGTGCAATTGGGAACTGATGACATGTGTCAACCAAGTCAGTGAGTCTGACCACCCGATCCTGTTAGTTGCCTCTTACGACAAGCACAGTCACCTTTCATGGCAAGCATGGGTTTCCGGGACCATCACGGGTCCTTGGTAACCAGATACACAACGTATCATCCCACTGGGTGTTTTAAGTTCACTTGTTAAACTTGGATATGTATATTGTACTGCATTTTTTGTAAGTATCCTGGGGCACACCCAAAACAATTTTTCAAGTGCCACACACCCAAACAACCTTGAAAGGGCCCTGCATCACACCCAAAACACTTTTGCAAGTGCCCTAGAGAACACCAAAACAACACTGCCAGTGACCTGGGGCATACCTGAACAACTTTGCAAGAGCTCCAGGCACATTCAAAAAAGGCTGCAATTATCCTGAAACAGTTCTGATGCTATGAAGAGGATAGGTGTATTGTTAACTGATGAATTAAAATAGACAATCTTACCTTTGCCTTTTTGAAGAAATCATGTTTTAACAACTGCTTTGCTGTTGGCCTGAAAATTAAATGTACACAAAATATTTTGCTGTGACGATAAATGGATATGTCATTTTCAAGATACTTGAAGTTTTCTTCCATTTAGCATGTACCTATTTGCCATAGTAACCATTGCTGGGTCCTCTAATACATCATTGTTATTATATAAAAACTTAGACACATACTTAACACAATTCAGCTTTCACTACATTTCAGTGAAAATGACAACAACAAAATGTCCAGCTATTAGTTCTGAGCAATCAGAGCAATTATAAAGATATGAGCACCTTCACAATTTCGACTACCAACCTTTTTTCCGGCTCCCGTTTGAGGCAGTCGCTGATCATCTTACGGAACACCTTGCTGTAGGCCTTGTACTGCTCCTTGTCTTCTGCCCCAGTGTCTAGACTTGGGGGGTCATTCTGAAGGGTCAGCATCAACACCTGTGGGTAGGGAGGGAGTGGTGAGGATGGTGTGAGCAGAGAGACAGCCAGCAACAATACAATCTGCTCAACACGACCAATCTCTGATGGAGTGAGTGAGGTTAATTTTACCCTGCAATCAGCAATATTCCTGCTATATGTCGGTGGTCTGTAAATAATAGAGTCTGGACCAAACAATCCAGTGATCAACAGCATGAGCATTGACCTGCGCAACTGGCAACTGATGACATGTGTCAACCAAGTTAGTGAGTCTGACCAATCAATCCAGTTAGTCGCTGCTTATGACAAAACAGTCGCTTTTTATGGCAAGCATGGGTTTTTGAAGGCCTATTCTACCCCGGACCTTCGCAGTTCTGTCTCTAATGAAGAACTCTGCATAAGTGAGCTAGTAAATGTTGACTAACCAGTATTATACATTGTCACGAATATTGTTGACAAATACCCAGGAACAACTTGCTATATGTAAGCAGTGGTAATTGAAATGAGAGCTGTTTTCAAGGCTGTGTCATTTGAAAACAGGACTGAAGGAGTTCCTACAGAGGTGACAGACTGAATTGGCCCAGAGTACAGGTAATATCAGAAATGAAATGTACATGCAAACATATGGGTGTGAAAAATATAAACATTGTGTATTTTAAGAATGTATTTCACACTTATATAATACAGTTAAGCATTGGAACATATCTTTAAACTAACAGCACCCTTTACTAATCCATAGTAAAGTAGTCATGTAACTTGGTAACCTTCCAAAACATTGATCGTCAAGTTTAACAGATAAAAATAAATAAATAGTAATTATTAAATATGGTACCACGTTGATCATGTCCACTGCATTTCCACAAAATTTCAATAAAATATCATATTTATAAGAAACATAAAATTTAATTTGCACATGACATGTAATCCTTGGCACACTAAGCACAGCATTCTCTGATACAAAATTGCACTATAGAAGATGAAGCAAATGTCCAACTGCATCGAAGAACTGCATGAGTGTCTCAGCTCACTGAAGTTGCTGCATGAGTCTTTTGTAACTTTTTTAACTTGATCTTGTCAGCAGATTCAGTGGGGTGTGAATGTAGGTTTAGGTGAGAGCTCATGCCGAGCTGCAGTCGATGATGACAAATGCAGTCTTCTGTCTTCTTCAAAACGTCGCTCCATCAAATTGATCATCTGCATTGTAAACTGTTGCATGAAGGCGCTTGCGTCGAATTGCTGCGTTGCGTGTAGCGACGGTTGAAAAGTTGTCTGTCGATCTTCATCAAGGTTGAGAGGCGTTGATGATGCCGTCGGGGTTGATCTTGATGATGCCGCTCGATTACTGCGTTGGTTGATATCTACCTCGTTGCATACGATCTAAGGCGGCTCATCGAAGATAAGTTGTTCATGTAGAGGGACGATTTCTTCTCCCAAGGATTTCTTCATCGAAGAACGATGACTCTGTGATGACTGGGAGGAAGATGAGTTTGTCCTCGATGACCCAAACCTCCCTGACCGCGACAGCCCCGCCTCCGACGTACAGGGGACGACACACCAGACCCCAGACACAGCCCCGGAGAAACGCCAGACACCCCATTGGAATGAATCGCAGCAGACACAGTCAAACAGTTACCCGAACCTAAATCACTTGTTTCAGACATGATCAACGCAAGCAGATGCTGCCCGTCCCCAGCACGTCTTCAAACAGACCGTGTATAGAGAGCAAACTCTGAATCAGACAAATCCACTGCAAAATTTACGTTCACCAGAAGAACATGTGAGCCCACATGTCGGACAAACCAAGCGAGGACCAACTGCCAACAGCAGCAATACACACAGCAGACACGCCACCATCAACCGAAACCAAGTCTCCGTTGAAGAAACACGTGCTTAACAAAGACACAATAATCACAAATTTGACAAAATATAATGCATTTACAAACTCAAACACCGAACACGAGCAGAACCCAGCTCAAAGACCAAAACAAAGAAAGAACCCACTGCCGCCCCGAGACCCCCAGGCACCTACAGCCGCCCACTTCTGGTGATAAGGAGAGTGTGCACAGCATGGCTGGTCACATGACCGTTAGCGCAGGAAAAAGGGGATGCTACACGTGGGTGAGTGTATTTTAAGTCCGCTTCTTTTAGAAGGGAACTTCAAGGTATTTCAGGTATTCCACTACCTTCACCAGGGAAGAGGAGATAAGCAATAAGCATGAGTCAGGATAAGGAAAAATTGGATATATTTCATGGAAATGCAACGCCTCTTGAATACAAAATGGGTTTGGGAATGATCTACAGCAGCCATTTTGGTTTGCATTAGGCTGGCGGTTATAGACAATGAGTGCAGAGTAGCCAGATTAATAATTTTCATCTCTATGAAACACACCTCTAACAAATATCCCTCATATAGGCTCATAAATCTCATGCAGGCTGGTTCAAAGCCTAAAGTTCACCTGTTCCACTTTAACAACACTGCAATACGAGACATCATGCTAAGGTCAACATATAATGACAGCCTCATCTTGGGCAATAGTGATACTTGATATTTACCTTCATTGGTGGGTATTTGTGGTAAGGAGCTGTTCCTGTTGCCAGTTCTATTGCTGTGATACCAAAACTCCAGATATCTGCCTTGAAGTCGTATCCTGTAACCTGTAAAATACATAGCCTCAGTAAGCAGGAACTGTCAATCTACTGGTAAACATGTATAAGATGATCCACGACCTGACAAATGACCCCAATTTGCATACTTGGGAATGCCCCATAGAACGATCCACTTGAAACAAGAGGGAGGCAGGCTGTCTTATAAATATTGAGAAGTCCATTTTCCCCGTGCGTTTCACGCATGAATTGTTATCGCACACTCGATTTGGGAACAGGTACAATCCCAACGAATTGAATCAACACAATATACTGAGCAAATATGTTTAGGACAACCGATCCATTTCACGAAGCAAATGACATTTTCCTGGGTTTTTTTAAACAAAATTGTTGAATATCTAAAATGCTTGTCATTGCTCCAATCATCTATTTGTCTTCGTCTTAACTAAAGGTTAGCGTGGAATATCAGTATCTTATGCCTGAAATTGCAGTCTTATCATTCGAAGGAATATGCGGTGTTGATTTCATGTCATGGTCAGCATGTATTGCACATGCATAATCGTCAAGCTACCTGTAGCAGCCAAGTGTACTCGCCCAATTCGTTGTACCGCCTCTCTTGTCACAAATGCGTTTAGTGCGCAGGATCATCTAAAATGTGTCTAGCAGTAGAGTGAGTGAGTGAGTGAGTGAGTGAGTGAGTGAGTGTGTGAGTGAGTGAGTGAGTGAGTGAGTGAGTGAGTGAGTGAGTGAGTGAGTGAGTGAGTGAGTGAGTGAGTGAGTGAGTGAGTGAGTGAGTGAGTGAGTGAGTGAGTGAGTGAGCTGAGCACTACTCCTGTTAACAGTTACTAGATACCCTGTATCATAAAAACATGTTATTCCTGAAGAGACCAGTGAAGGTCTGGGGTAGAATTGGCCTTCAGCAACCCATGCGTGCAATAAAAGGCGACTATGCTTGCCGTAAAAGGTGACTAACGGGACCAGGTGGTCAGGCTCACTGACTTGGTTGACATGTCATCGGTTCCCAACTGCGCACGTAGATGCTCATGTTTTTGATCATTGGACTGGCTGGTCAAGACTCGCTTATTTACAGACCGCTGCCATATAGCTGGAATATTGCTGAGTGCAGCGTAAAACTAAACTAAACTCACTCACTCATTTACTATTCATGAAGATCCAAGTTAAAATTGTTATTCTGTAACCCCTGCTGAGGTGACTAAATGGCTTGCATGGTCAAGCTCGCTGACTTGGTTGACCCAAATCATTATATCCTAATAGTGAAGATTGATGCTCATGATGTTGACCACTTGGTCCAAGGTCCAAGCTTGATTTCTTTTACTGACTGGGGCCATATAATGAGTGCAAAATTAAATAACCAATGAAACGAAACAGAACTTCATGAGAACATCCTATTATGTAACAGCTCACCTGCTCCATAACTTCAGGTGCCATCCAACACGGCGTCCCGACAAATGTGTGCCGTACAGCATCCCGGGTCATGTCCTTCCCTGTAGCGAGCCACGCACTAACGCCAAAATCTGCAACACAACTGACTGACATACATATCCACTGACAGGGAGACAGGCAGACAGTGAGAGAGTGTGGTTATACGATGTTTTCGGCAATATTTCAGCAACATTATGGCAGGGGACCAGGAATACAACCGTCAAACTTATATCAGATTTCAACAGACCTTTGCTCTTAACTGTCTATAACCCTCCTGTATACAGTGGTATTTCAAGACTATTCTAAAATATGAATGAAGATGTGAAAATTCCATTTACTCTTTGCAGCAACACAGCCACTGATTCCACATGGTATATTTGGGAGCCACCATGCACTATCCAGCTGAACACCACCACTACCAGCCAGTACAATGTGACTGGACACCAACCTGCAATGTACACCGCTCCGTCACTTCCCAGCAGGATGTTCCCAGCCTTGATGTCTCTGCAAGCACAGCCCCATATGGACAGTGAATGCAAGGATGAAAGTGATCACAAACTCATACTAATGGTAACTGTCACAACTGCACGCATCAATACAAGGAATCATATTCCATGGCAAAACTAATTAAAAAGGATGAATCAGCAATATAACAGTTACTCAATATACTACACAAACTATGCTGTAAACATGACTATAAAGACTTGAACACATTCATCCAATCTTGCAAATAACAGGAGATAAGATGTTCAAGAGGAAATTACTTAGTATTTTACATGATGCAAGTATATATTTTCATCAGGTTCATGTATATGTAAAGATGCAAAACCATCAAAGAAAACAGCGTCTACGACAATGCTGTAGCTCGCAGTGACTCTGATACCTGTGTATCTGCCCATTGTTGTGGAAATACTCCAAGCCTTTCAGGACCTCTTTCAGAACAGTAGCTATGACAGCCTCATCCAGGACGCCATTCTTGAACTGTCCAGTCCTCATACGGGCCTTTATCACATCCAGCATTGAACCTACAGTGGTATGAAGATACTCCTGTACAGGCTAGTTAGGCTGTGATAGAGGACTAAGGCTTACACTTACAGACAGACAGATGGGCAGCGGACTGTAAAAGACTAAGATCATTATCACACAAATAACAAATTTCAAGAAAATCAACCAAATTTCAAAGTGTCTGTGGGCATAAAATTTTCAACAGGCATTTAATTGGAAATACACCATTGATAACAATGAACTGACTGACTGAGAATGTTTTTTACACTGCTTTTAGCAATATTCCAACAAAATCACGGTTGATGACACCAGAACACCAGAAATGGGATTCACACATTGTAGCCATGTGGGGATTTGAACCCAGGTCTTTGGGGTGACGAGCTACCCCACTGCCCATAATAATGACAAACTGACCTCCACTGCAGAGCTTCATGACGACCCACAGCTCCTCCTTGACAACAAACGATGTGTAGTAACCCACCACGTTCTCATGCTTGCACTGACTCATAGCCCGAATCTCCTTCTGCAAACAACCAACAAAGCATATCTATGCCTAAAGGACTAAAAACATGAACCAGTTTTTGAGAAATGTTGAAGGTAATCAGTCCATATTTTACTTGTAGACTCTATATACAGAAGCATGAATTTAATGGATTTTCAGAAAACTTTCACATAAAACACATCCCTGCTGACATATTTTCAGAGCATGAATGAATATTGTGAGGGGTTCTCAGACAATCAAAAGCAGTCTGTAAATGAAACCTGACAGAGACACAGCAATGAATACTAGTATGTGCACATTGAAACATAATCAGATCACTTGTTGCAATCATCAGAACCTCCTATCAGTCAGTCACATAAATCAATGCAAAACTGCTGAGGTGGCATTTCACAATATTTACTCCACATCAGACAACAAAGAATCTTTCATTTCAAGAACATTTGGTTGTGCATTTTATGAACGCAACCAAATTCATTACTTTGCAGTGATAAAAAATGTGTACTGGTAATGTGTATGCCATAGCACAGAAAGTATTGAAATGGCATGGTTGAAATATTTTTACAGATCCCTGGTGGCACACCTAAAGTTATACAAATAATATTCATCATAATTCATTTAAAGGAAAATGCAATAACTAACTAATTTGACTTACTCAAATGTTTCAGAACCTATTTTCGCACCATATCAACTATTCTTTGGCATCACTCTCACAACTTTACATGGGCATGGCGATTATGAATGGCAGTGAGCATGACAGGAAATCTCATTTTGGATAATAGTTTCTGGGTAAACAGAAGATAATATTTGTTGAACTTTGCCAGTGTTAAAGAAGAAAACAACATTAAGCATTTTTTCTGCCAGTTGTAGTAAAATATAAGAATGCTTTACTTGCTGTTGTCACTAAAAACACCTGTCATGATCAAGCAAATTTGAAACTTAAGTCTGCTTGGCCTAACATAAATTATCCCAGAGCAAACTGGAATGACATGCACTCTGTAATCCTGACAGTTTGCCAGCGATGACACGTGATACCTGACTTGATTGTGACCAGGACAGAACTATATAGTCTGCAAAACTTGTAGAAAATTTGGTCATGCATTGAACCACAATACTTTGTTACTGGGTAAAGACTCAAAGGGTTTTCAAACTAGTAAACTAGAAAATATGTACTGCAATGGACATTTGGTTTCTCTACGTACATGTACTTACAATTATTATCATGCTTGAAGTTTAATGGATCATCAAAAAGTATGGGCACACTTATTTTCACAAAGGCATACCTGAATTATCTGCCAGGTGCCAAATGGCAACCTTACAAACAAATCACATTTCTAATTGCCTAAAGGAAATGGTTATCACACATCAAAAACTTATCAAAAGCTAAAAGTATTTCTTTGTTCTGTGATATAATGTTCAAGGTTCCTTTGATTCTAATGAATATGTATTTCATTTTACGTGCAAATGTTGTGTATAGGTATACCGACTGTAGTGAATTGTGTGACAGATGTGAGGTGACATCTACATACACATAACTACTGAAATGTGTTGTCATTGTCATCAAAAATACACCAACAGTTTTTACTGACTGCACAGTCTCCTGCAATACGCTTCACACAATGGTTATCACCAGTCTAAGTAAACTTAGTCTCAGTGTATTTCGTTACACTCCACTACTGAGTCTAACAAAACCTAGTAGAAGGTCGTGTCAGGTAACCTTTGAGCGACAAATGGCCGTCCAGTCAAACGCGAGACGGTTAAATAGATTTAACCAATCAGACAATGGCTACTATTTATTGATCGGAGGGACTTTCAAAATATTCATGACACCGACACAGATGTCTCCACAATCAAAAATCCACATATAACACAGTTATTTGACCTGCAGTATATATGCTTTGGGGTTTCTGTTGACATAGTTACCATTAACTAATATTTCCATGAGATGACATCCTTGAATGTTGCCAAAAACACTATTTTCAATGACTGTTTACTCACCATTGTCATGGTTGTACGTATGCTGTGTGCATCACCCGGAAGTGAGCGTGCGCTAAATAGCATTCGGAATCGTTCGGGTATGAATCTTTTCGAGATAAAAAGCTCACAAGGTATGTGCGAAGGTCCACTTTCACGATTTGGTAAGCTGTGTTCTGATTGGTCAATCTCAAATGTTACCTGACGCGACCTCCCATAAGGTTTTGTTAGACTCAGTAGTGGAGTGTAACGAAAAGTACTGAGGATAAGTTTACTTAGACTGTGCTTATCACAATATTTTTTGCATGTGCAGTCAGCGTGAGTAAACACTTTGGCTCCCCATTTATGGCAACACAACAGTTAACACAACCAATACACTGCAGTACGACAGCTTTGGACACCAGAAATGGGCTTCACACATACTACCATGTGGGAAAATGAACCTTGATGCTTTAGAATGACAAGCACACTCCAGAATAAAACTTTACCAGGAGTTCTTCCACTGTTGTGTTGCATTTCTCCAGGTTGATTCTCTTAATTGCCACCTTCTCTTGTCTGGGTTTACACATCGCAGCCTGAACAACAGCTGTGGCTCCAGCACCTGGAAGAATAAAACAACCTGTCAATGCCCTGTTGAATACAAGGATGAGGCTAACCCAAGAATGTGGCTAACATCTTTACACTGTTTGAAACTTCAGTGAGGTTTCCCGGAGTCTTGTCTGATGAGGGATTTACCTGGGTGTACCCATTTCAGAGTTATGGTACCTAGGATGAATTTCATGATCAAAAGCAGAAAAAATTGAGTACCATAATCCACAAGTATTAGTGATATATGACCTACTTCACAATGTGGTATTATCAGGCTGTTAACATCCAACAAATTCTTGCTAAATGTTCAGTCCATTAAACACTTTAAAGGCACACAAGCAGCCAGCAGACAGAGAGTCATAGATTACTGGGTAAGACGTTATCATTCATATTGACTTGTGATGCTTTTCTTTACCAAAATCATGTGTGTTGGGTACTGCTCTATTATAATGTTTTGAATTGTAAATTTGACTTGTATATACACCAATGGTTTCTATCCAGGGATTTATCTAGGCTATCTCAGAAGCTGACATTCGGAGCTCAGTCTGCACCAAAGGACAGTAAAATTCCAATCTGAATCAAAAATTTTAAAATGACCAAATCCCTCAGAACTTCTGAAAGTAAGAACATGAAAAATATCCAAATGTCATGATATTTTCCACATTTTGCTAGCCAAAGGCACTAAGTTTGCAATCCAAGATAAACCCCTCACATCTGTTCATGCGCTGCCCCAACTTCACTGCATGCATATAACCAAGAGACTCATATACATGATACATGTCAAGTTACAATAACTGAGAAGCAGAGATCTTGTATATGTTATACTTGCAGTTCACCAGTAAACTGTCATCTGTAAAGAAATACATTATCAAAACTGTTGGTTAGGACTTCCATCCCTCTGGCTCAAAGATGTTAACAAACTGTACCATGATTTGTTGAGTACCAGGTGGCAGAGATCACTCTGGAGCAAATGGTAATTAGGGGGAAATCTATGGGGGAAAATCTCCTCCATAATCTAAACAATGGGAATTTCAGAAGAAATTACTGGATATTTCTACAACATTACATAGTGTCAGTACGCATAAGTAATTGGATATTTCTCCCCATGTTAAAATTTTTAAAGAGATATTTTGCATTTCAATGAGTTAAAATCCCCAAAGGACTGCCCTAAGTGATCCCTGAGGTGGTAAATGTATGTGAGCATGATCTCTTATCATTGCCATGTTCCTGTATGTCATTAATCTATGTCTTTCTGAATATTGCACTTCAGCTGCACAATGCATACATTTTCATTGAAACTGTTAACGTATTTAAACACTAGTATCGTCAAGGTCAATATAACATGCATAAACACATTCAGAATGGGGGACCAGAAACTTAGAATATTCCCATAGTATTGCCACATGTGCCTGCCAATCGACCTGTTGTATACATGACGTGTTTAACCTTGACACATACTATGGTTTTAGCTGGGGAGGTCGGTGTATACACCGCGACAGGAAGTGCTACAATAACTAACACAATTTGAATCAAAAACATGTGTGAAGCACTCGTTCGCATATGAATCACATAATAACACCAACTTCATAAGTGACAAGCATGTTGTTTTAGCATACAACCATGTTAAAGACTTGACAAAATGAGATGTCTGCAAAGTACATGACATACACTCAGTTTGAATGACAGGCAATCAAAAACAACTGGAGTGACATCATAACCATGTAAAATAATTCTGCTGTCAGTTTGAGCTATTGGTGTTGTCTTAACCCAAACCATTGAACATTTGAGTGTGTTTTCAATTTGATATGACACGCAGTAAATCGAAACTTTACCTATTACGTCCAAGAGCTCATAATCATCTTTAGAAATCGACCAGGCTCCTGCAGCAGCCCCTTCGGCCATTTTGGCGCTGTATGTCGACCTTTACCTTGGTCAAGGCCGAAAGCAAGGTGAGCACATGTTTCAAAGGGAGGTAATCAAACATTCAGATTTCTTTGAATCCGATAAGAAATTAGTACACAAATGTCTGTTTCATCAAAAAAGCTTACACTCACGCGTGCAAAAGTGAATTGAGCTAGTCGCTGACTGAAGACAGTTTACTTACAAGAAAGAAGTCTATTTCATGACTCCGAATGTATCATGAGTATATGTCTATAAACGGTAATAAAGTTATAGTTAACTGCTGGGTGGTGGGACAACAACAACTACAACAACAAATATATACATATAAATAAAATGCAAAGATACAAATAAAAATAAGTGTTTTCCAAAAAGTTTATATAATTTAACAGACTCTTGGGGTTGAATGGCCTTCGAAATATCTTGTCTTTTATCACACAAGTCCTATGAATATTATCCCAAAAGAGAAACGCATACGCGATTTGTATTCTAAAAAATCTATTAATTACCTACTGTGTTCAACGATCATCAAAATATTAACATAAAGTGGTGATAACATGATTTTATACAACTGCACAAGTGAAAACACCTAAAACTGAAGATTTTGATGTGATTTCGTATTTTGGTATCAGAAGAACATTTGTGCTGCCTTTATTGTATGAGTTCATTATGTAGTTAAGCCCCAGAAAATTCATGGAAATGTTTTAAAATCAATTCCACATTGGTAAGAAATGTCAGGAATATAAGGCACTACTTGTAATATTTTTCTTCGATTCACTTACTCGATACCTTACATTTCTACATGAGGGGACGGTGGGAATGCCCAATGATTAAAGCCATCGCTCTTCGCCCAGAATACATGGGTTCGATTTCACACGTGGTACAATGTGTGAAGTAAATTTCTTGCATCATGCTCTGTAATGTTTGCTGGAATATTGCTCAACAATGACTTTTACTAGAAAATACGAAAAGAAACCGAGCTTGCAAACACACCGATCACAAGTGACACTTTGATCAAATGCCAGCAAACTGACTTGTTTGAATCCTTCTTGATGATTTCCATTAATTCTTAAAAGGTCGCAATATCCTTATCTGTCACACTAGGCTGTACTGAAGTCGTAACATCCTAACTTGTCAACCATTCCCTGGGCTGTACTTCCGTCGTAATATCCTTACCTGTCAAACATTCCCGCGGCTGTACTGGACCCCTAACCTGTCAACCATGCCCTAGGCTGCACTGGTGTCGTAATATCCTTACCTATCAACCATGCACTAGGCTATACTGACGTCGTAACATTCTAACCTGTCAACCATGCACTATAGGCTGTACTGGTGTCGTAATACCCTTACCTATCAACCATGCACTAGGCTATACTGACGTCGTAACATTCTAACCCGTCAACCATGCACTAGGCTATACTGACGTCGTAACATTCTAACCTGTCAACCATGCACTTTAGGCTGTACTGAAGTCGTAATATCCTCACCTGTCAACCATGCACTAGGCTATACTGACGTCGCAACATTCTAACCCGTCAACCATGCACTATAGGCTGCACTGGTGTCGTAATATCCTTACCTGTCAACCATGCACTAGGCTATACTGACGTCGTAACAATCTAACCCGTCAACCATGCACTATAGGTTGTACTGGTGTCGTAATATCCTTACCTATCAACCATGAACTAGGCTATACTGACGTCGTAACATTCTAACCCGTCAACCATGCACTATAGACTGAACTGGTGTCGTAATATTCTAACCTGTCAACCATGCACTATAGGCTGTACTGAAGTCGTAATATCCTTACTTATCAACCAAGCACTAGGCTATCCCGAAGTCGTAACATTCTAACCCGTCAACCATGCACTATAGGCTGCACTGGTGTCGTAATATCTTTACCTATCAACCATGAACGAGGGTATACTGACGTCGTAACATTCTAACCCGTCAACCATGCACTATAGGCAGCACTGGTGTCGTAATATCATCACCTGTCAACCATGCACTAGGCTATACTGACGTCGTAACATTCTAACCCGTCAACCATGCACTATAGACTGTACTGGTGTCGTAATATCCTTACCTGTCAACCATGCACTAGGCTATACTGACGTCGTAACATTCTAACCCGTCAACCATGCTCTATAGGCTGCACTGGTGTCGTAATATCCTTACCTATCAACCATGCACTAGGCTATACTGACGTCGTAACATTCTAACCCGTCAACCATGCACTATAGGCTGTACTGGTGTCGTAATATCCTTACCTATCAACCATGCACTAGGCTATGCTGACGTCGTAACATTCTAACCCGTCAACCATGCACTATAGACTGAACTGGTGTGGTAATATTCTAACCTGTCAACCATGCACTATAGGCTGTACTGAAGTCGTAATATCCTTACTTATCAAACAAGCACTAGGCTATCTCGAAGTCGTAACATTCTAACCCGTCAACCATGCACTATAAGCTGTACTGTGTCGTAATATCTTTACCTATCAACCATGAACGAGGGTATACTGACGTCGCAACATTCTAACCCGTCAACCATGCACTATAGGCAGCACTGGTGTCGTAATATCATCACCTGTCAACCATACACTAGGCTATACCGACGTCGTAACATTCTAACCCGTCAACCATGCACTATAGACTGTACTGGTGTCGTAATATCCTTACCTGTCAACCATTCCCTAGGCTGTACTGGTGTCGCAATATCCTTACCTATCAACCATGCACTAGGCTATACTGACGTCGTAACATTCTAACCCGTCAACCAGGCACTATAGGCTGTACTGGTGTCGTAATATCCTTATCTGTCACACTAGGCTGTACTGTTGTCGTAATATCCTTACCTGTCAACCATTCCCTAGACTGTACTGGTGTCGTAATATCCTTACCTGTCAACCATGCACTAGGCTATGCTGACGTCGCAACATTCTAACCCGTCAACCATGCACTATAGGCTGTACTGGTGTCGTAATATCCTTACCTGTCAACCATGCACTAGGCTATACTGACGTCGTAGCATTCTAACCCGTCAACCATGCACTATAGGCTGCACTGGTGTCGTAATATCCTTACCTGTCACACTAGGCTGTACTGAAGTCGTAATATCCTAACTTGTCAACCATTCCCTAGGCTGTACTTCCGTCGTAATATCCTTACCCGTCAACCATGCACTAGGCTATACTGACGTCGTAACATTCTAACCTGTCAACGAGGCACTGTAGGCTGTACTGAAGTCGTAATATCCCAACCTTTCAACCATGCAGTAGGCTGTACTGGTGTCGTAATATCCTAACCTGTCAGTAACGCACTGGTTATGTCCCTGTTGAAGTCCTAATGGCATACGTTAATGTCATGCTGTGCTGAGGTAATACTCTGTGCACGATCTCCTTGTGATGACACCTAAACGTCATAGGCTGTAGGCTGACGTGGCGACGTCGATAATCCTTTGTTGACAGCAAGTCAGTGTATTCTTAGCAATGCATGTCTTACGGACAGACAGAATAGAATGTATTCTGGATCAGGTTAGCTAATCCTAAGCCGATTTCCCGTGTAAATCCTACAATAGGAGAAAACTTATTAATTCATTTGGCACTGCGTCAATATTGTATTTAAGACTTTAAAAAATGTAGCTTTTAGCCTAACGTTATTAATACAAAAACGTGTTGTTTACAAAGCATATACAAAATGTGTTTTGTTTCAAAGCGTTAGACAAGAACAGAATGCTGAAGGTTATTTGTGTACAAAGAAAGAGTGTACGAACAGCGAAAGCAGCATTGGTTAAGAGGAAAGATGCTTTAGGGGCACTGGTAGTCGTTTAAATGTTTTACCGAAAATGTCACCATGTGCTTTAATTATTAGCAACCGAGCTGTTGTCCGTTTCAACGTTCATCTATAAGCTTTCAAAAGGCTTATAGTATCTAACTATCTAACATAGTATGCCCAGCGTGCATGTGTGCGTGCGAGGTTTTTATTTATTTGCAGGAAAGCAGGATTGGGGAGCAGATTGGTATAGGGGAGTTTGGTGAGGGGTCCTGAGGTTCGATTGTTGTGTAGGTGGCGCTGAGTGTGAGATTAAATGTGGAACGATACTGTATGTATATTACAAGAAAAGTATCAATAAAGATAAAAAATGCGTAAAGGAACTTTTTATGTATGGTTGATATAGAAGTTGACCCACATGATTGCGTATTCATTCGAACCAGGCCAGTTCGAGGGCCAAGTCATTCATACGAGAACCTTTGGGAATGGTTGTCGTTACGTAAATTTGTGAAGTATGTATATAGATTTATTCTGAAACGACGCCATCTATTCTTTCGACGTTTTTGGTTGAATTCTAGAAGCTGGGAAGATGAAGAATGAGGACAGGTTTTGTGGATATAAAACTTGCTTGATACCGACATTAGAATCTGTTGAAACGACGCCTGTAAATATTGAAGAAGTGGCATACTTGTATATCCTTAAAAATGTCCTCATTCTTCAGTTCGATCACTATTGTGTGTGTCAGGAACAACATTCCAATAAAACGATGCCAGTTTCTAATTAGCTGTTTTTTGGTCTTGTCGTGTTTGTTTTCAGCATTTTGAGAGGCAAATGTATTTAAGATAGGAAATAAACAAGCGCACAGATAAACAATGTAAATGTTTCAGACTGAGCATATAAACAAAGTTTACTAACTCGCTTAACGCTGATGCGAGATGCCTGCACTGTTTTTTCCTACCAGAGCTGACATGAAGCTAACATGTATCTTCCAACACGATGTGTTTGTTTTTCGGGTAACATGCTGCCTTTTATTTACTTTTGCATCAATGTGGCAAAACTCACATGGAGATAGCTACCGTCTTTCCCGCTTGCATTTATTCCCCGAAACTTTACATGGTGGTTTATTGGATCTACTTTGTTACACGAATCACTGTTAGTATTCAGTTTTTTTCAAGAAAGAATTAAGCTGTTCACCCATAAAACAGTAAATGCCTCATAGGTATAAACCAAGCAGGCTATAAACTTTTTGTAAGCTGTAGGAGAGGAATTAGAGCTACAAATACATTTTCGTCGTGTTTTGAATCAATTTAAAACAGATACAGAAACATTCCTGTTGTATAAAAAGAAAGCAAAGTAAAACGCTCATCTAAATTTGGACCCGATGGATTTACGGTAAAGGCATTTAAATGCCATCTCAAACATGCCTTCACACGACTTGTGGTGGCGGAAGTAGAATGTAGTCACATGTCAAGCCTAACCAATCAAAATGTTGGAGAAGTTCTGTCATGGCGGCAAAGTGGTGTACTGCTTCCTGTAAAATGCAACTCCTGTAGAGGTTCTTCATGCTTTATTGGGATTAATTGACACTTTTTGAGCTGTCATGAAACTGGGCAGTCTGGTTGTCCAGCAACTGGAGGAAGAGGTTTGTATGCAACACAATATGTGCTAGGACTGAAACTTTTCAGGCCATGATGCATTTCGATACGCACATCGCCGTGACTAAGCTGTCTGCTTCAACTTGTAGGTCGAGTTTATTGCTCCAACCCAACGCCACATGCCGGGATGGTGACTCGTGGCACTTCCGATGTAAATGTTTCTTTTTTGTGTAGATGATTATCCCTCACATTTGTGAAACTACGAAATTATCGAAACTCTATTGCAACTGTCATTTGACACTTTTGACTCTTTTGATATTTTTGACAGTTTCGTACCCTTGTGTGTGTGAAGTATATAGTATTATTGTGTGCGTCCCAACTTGATGGATCGTACATTTTCGAGGTAGTCATATTTAAATGGTAAATGTGAACGATCTGATTTGTTATCATGACAAACATCAATATGTTAAATGAATGTCATAATGCCACACCCATCAAGTAAAGAATTTAACGTTTTTGAAAAAAGTTCGTGACGAGGTTCATATCATGTAGTTTAAAACTGTAATAACAATATTGTCAGTTGTTACCAAATATTTCAACCGCATGGAGAGAACATTGATCTTCATATGTGATGATGTTGTCATGCTCGGGTTTCTTTAGTGGGTTGTTTGTCATCTTACCCAGACAGTTGGAATGTTGGTCTTAATGTCAACCATTGGTTTGTCAAACTCATTGGAATATTGTTAAAAGCAGCATAAAGCAACATCTATGCAACTAAAGAGAAGGTCGTGTTTATGAAATATATGGACGATAAATGATGCATCAGCATGGTTAATTAGTGCTTTCAGAGAACTAATGAAGAGTTGCCAATGAAAACTGGAAGTATCTGATATACAGTTTAATAATGAATACAGAGAATGTTTCAGGTGCAAAGTAATTGTTAGTAATAGCCTTGATAAGTTTTGAAACTTTCGAAACCGTCATACTTTTCAAGTCTGGAGGGCTCTAATGAATAAAATGTCACTGAGATGTACATACATTGTTGTGCAATGTGCCTGACTCTCCGGTAATGACAGAAGGTTATATGTACAATGTCTGGAAACATAAACTTTGATGATTACAGTCTGGTTTATGAGTTGTTCATCATTGGTGTAAGCTGTTTCTACATTTCAGTCATGATTTAGTACTTCATTTTGTTATAAAATAAACATACGTTTTATTTATTAAGGATTTATTGTAGTTTTATGTTCAAGCTATTGATAGATTGAGCATTCTGTGTCAGGACTAGATTAGTTCAGTACTACGTTCATGAAAGTTCTTAAAATTTAGTGTAATTGTAAAAATAGGAGAAAAAAGACTAAAATGGTTCATTAATTTTTTTGTCAGTTTTATTAATCTTGGGACTAGTGTACTTGTGCCTAGTGGGATCCATTTATGTTTTGTTGTCTTGGGATGTATACTTGTGTTGAGAATGTATATAACTACATTCTAACTTATGAAGAAATGTACATGATTTTTTGCCATTTGTGTGAGCAGTGTATGAATAGAAATGGATAAATAGGACAGAAAATGGGCAAATATCACATGCTAAAAATCATCTTCAAGGAAAACTGAAACATGTAAAATTTGTATTTTTCTGCTTTCCAACAAAAAGTTTAGATCAATCACTGAACCATTGCCAAAGACGTCATGAATATATATAGTTTATAAAGCTGCCGAAACATATAACAACTTCCTCATTTGAACATGTTGAAAGGACTTCCTGTATCATGTAAACGATTGTTGACAAGCAAGGTTGCTAGACATTGTTGTAGTTGTATGTACCATGCACAGTTTTCCGTGTGGACTATTGTATGATATTGGTAACGGTTATTTATGCCTTATTTTCAAGTGCCATTATAGGGAACAAGTTTCAGTTAATCATTTCGAATGCCTATTGATGAAGACTGACATCTGTTAATCCTCGCAGATGTGGAAAATAGTGTGACTCCACTCATATACCAGGATCAAAATAAGGATGTGTTTTGACGTGTCTTCCAGGGTTTGAGCAGGATTGACAACCCTGTAATTTGGACATATTAACTTAAAAAATCACAAAATTGTGATTATTCATTGTACCTGTAACGAGGCAGTCCTACGTTGTATTGCTATTTTTTGCAAAATTTGTCAGATCATGATTTTACAGGAAACAATCTGTAATAAAAATACCTTTGCAGTGATATGTAGGCGTGGATTAGTCTCCATTGGGAACTAAAACTTTCCAAGTGCACTGAGTCCAGCAGTGTGGCACAGTGTTATTGTACCCTAGTATTGGTCAGGCCTATATTTGTGTGTTCACTACTTATATGTTGATGTGCTTGTATAGATCCTTATACCGATGGAGGTCGGGCTAGAATATTGGTCTTCAGTAGCCCATGCTGGTCATAAAGGGCAACTAATGGGTCAGGTTCGCTCATTTTGTTGACCCGAATCATCAGTTCCCAATTCTGTAGATCGATGCTCTTACAATTGATCATGAGGTTATCTAGTCAAGACTCAGTTATTTACAGACCGCATCCATATAGCTAGAATATTACTGAGTGTGGTGCAAGACTAAACTCACTGGTATACCTACAGAATACTGAATACCTACCAGCCATTTTGTTTAGTGTCATGCATCGCTGTAACCCTAAAAACGCTAACCTTATCGAAAGAAACTCGCTTTCGGAGATAGTAGAAGGTATCCAGTATTCTGTAATCTTACCAACTCACTATCCATAGTTCCTTAAATTTGTTGATTGGTCCTCGAAACTGAAAAAAAGACTTAGAATAGTTAAATTTGGTGTCTGAAATCCGTATGAAGCCTGTATTCAGTGTGTCCCGGGGTAGAATAGGCCTTCAGCAACTTGTGCTTGCCATAAAAGGCAACTATGCTTGTTGTAGGAGGTGACTAACGGGATCGGGTGGTCAGACTCGCTGACTTGGTTGACATATGTCATCGATTCGATGTTGTTGATCACTGGATCGTATGGTCCAGACTCGATTATTAATGGACTGCCTCCATATAGCTGGAATATTACTGAGTGTGGCCTAAAACTAAACTCACTCACTCACTCACTCACTCACTCACTCACTCACTCACTCACTCACTCACTCTCACTCACTCACTCACTCACTCACTCACTCACTCACTCACTCACTCACTCACTCACTCACTGTATTCAGTGTGAAACATTGCCCATCCCACCAATTTTATTCACTGTTTTACTCAGGTTGATTCAGTAAAAGCTTGAAAATGCACATAGCAAATGAGTCTGTTGTAGCACTGTGATAGTAGTAGCGTGTGCAGTATCTGAAAGTGAGTCAGCACTTGCTTTATCCTTAAGTGTAATTCTTAAGTGTATTCAGAAGTATCGCAAAAGTCAGATTGTTAAAAATGTTTGTGACTGAGTGAAGTGTTTCTGAAAATATATGAAAGTTTTGAATTTCCCATTGTTAGTCTGTCATACAGACCCTGATACATATATACCTAGTACAGCCCATTCATGTCTAGTGTGCCTGTTTAAATTCTGTTGTTATGCTCCATTTGAATAATTAGATGTTAGTCTACTCTTAGGATGGTAAAGCATCGAAATTATTGATATGTTGATGTAGTTAGTAGAGAAGATAACTGTAGCCTCTTGTTGCAGTCTCCTCTGGTACAGGCTATTTTCCATGGGGATCCTGATGAAGTTCGAGCCCTGTTATACAAAAAGGAAGATGTCAACTATCAGGTAGGTGGATGTGAACTAAAGTTATAGGCAAGAACAGAAGGGTCATGGATATGGATTTCTTTGATTTTCGATTTTCCCATTGTCTGCATGAACCCTTTGTTTATATGTGCAACTGGTCACTAATTCAGTCCTATTTGACTTCTGCACCTTTAAGGACCTTGAGTGGCCCAGTTACCTGAGTCAACAGAATTAGTTGTACGGAGTTGTCTCTCTTGTAGGCAATCGCATGCTTTATTCCTGGTTTGCCCATCTTGTTATCTCCCAGGCATGTAAATGGGGTTAGGTGGGGGGAGGGGATGTTTCTATGGAAATGATTTGAACTAAGGCTCAAAAGGAGGGATGACCTTTGCTTCTGGAGCATAACTGAAAAACCCTCCTATATCTTTGAATGAAACTCAGTAGATATATCAAACATAAGCTAAAGAGGTGCCTTTTGCTGTTTGCAGATTTTGTTATTTTTGTTTTACTTGGTTTCAATGGCAATGATTTGGACTTAATCTCAAAAAGGAAGGATGGGTTTTGTTTCTGGAGCAGAACTCAAAAACCTTTCAATATTTTTCAACAAAAATTCATCTGCAACTTCAAGTGATAATAGTGTCTCTTGAAAACGAAACTAAAACAAACTGATGTTCTAAAAATGATTGTCTAAACTGTCTTGCAAGCACTGTACACATGCACTGTTTAGAGTTCATAGTTTCATGTTGTCAATTGATTAATTAATCAAATCAAAACTTCATCGAAAAATGAAGGGAGGTTACTCTGTTATGTTTGCATGTTGACACTCGAACTTGACTCTGTGGCCAACTCCGATTTAAAAAGTCATTCCTTCTCAATATAAAGCTTTTTATGTATGTTTTTTGAAAGGTAGGTAGGGAGCAAATTACTATGCACGACAGTTCGTGCTCTGTTGTTTTTGTGAGGGGCGATTTGATCACACAATCGCTTGTCCTAGTGTAGACTCTGGTTGGGCTTTGTTTTTGGAGCACAACTCGAAAACCTTTCAAGATCTTTCAACAAAACTTAGCATATGTATGAGGCAGATCTTGATGTGGTGCCTTTTACTCTTTATTTTTGGCATTTATATCCTTCATGATTTCCATGGAAAGTCTAAAAAGAACTTGTCAGATGATTTGTTTTTTAAGACACATGAGAGCTGGGAGATATGTCATCTTCTGATGACTCGTGTGTTTATTGGTTTGTCTTCTGGGTTTCACCTAGTTGGTGAAGATCTAAGACCTGGGCATACTTGTGAAAAGTGATGATTTTAACTCCTTCTCATCAACATGTTTAATATAATCGTAGTGCTGAGATCGCTTTGTGCAATTGGGCTCTTGCTCACTTAAAGACATACTTCCCACTTCAACTAATGCAATGGCACTGGAATACTGTTCCATGTGGCGTCAGCACAAACTCCCTTAAAGATGAGATCTGTTTGAAGTAGTGGTAAACCAGTATCTCTTACTATCAGTATGTCAGCTATTTTATGTGGTAATAGTGCCATGTACGTACAGATACGTTACTATAGTTTTGGGTACTGGTGATGAACACTTTCAGGAGTAATTGCAAGCATATGCGAGGATAAATTCTTACTATGACACATGGATGTTGTTTACATGTTTTTCTGCCAATACAGGACATTGAGAAAAGAAGTCCCCTCCATGCTGCTTCCTACTGTGGGGAAGCCGAAATTGCCGACATTCTCATCCTGAGTGGTGCCCGAGTCAACACCAAGGACAACAAGTGGCTAACGCCTCTACATCGAGCTTGTTGTTCTCGTAGTGAGGTCAGTCACAGACAAAAAATGTTCTAATCTCATGCTCTCAGTTACTGTTTGGAATTTTGGGGATTCAGGTCATACAGGCCAGATACTTTATATAAGGGCTGACTAGGAAGGGAACTGTGTGTCTGAGACTCAGCTGATCGTGTCAGTGGGTCTTTGTGGGATGGCTTGCTCCTCGTGAGTTCAGTCTCCCAGGGTTTACCTCAAAACACAAACATGGGGTTCCCGGCAACCCCCAATTATTAATTCTTCTAGGGATCATTGCAAGCAATGCGAGGGTACATGACAACAATGTTCTATTAATTTCTTTAGAGCCTGGAATGAATCATTGGTCATATGTACTAGTGTATGAAACAATGCATGTAGCTGCTCTGAAAGAAACATCCAAACATATAGAAGATTCATAGATGTGTTGTCGGTTCAATGAATAATAGTGTCCATCCTTCAGACACAGTGAATTTTCCTTTCTGCATCCATTCGATACATGTGTGAGTACTGCATTTACTACTGAAAATAGTGTTTACTTTGGTTATATAAACAGAAAAAGTGTTCACATGTTTTTTGAGGATACCTAGGTTAAATTGGACATACAGCAACCTTGTAACTATTGAAGATCACATATACCGTAGGGGGTACAAATATATAAATCATTTATTGACATTGAAACCCCATCATTAAGACTACTCGTTTCAACATTTAGTTACCTTAAAGTGACTCTTTTGACAACAGTGCACGATTTTCTCCTGCGAACGAAATTTCAGCCAATGAGAGGGCGCGTCCCTGTGACGTAATGTGAGGTTTACTTATGTGGGTTACAGTAGTATTCATGTACTTTTCAAGAGGTAGTGAAATTGTTATGTTGTATGCAATGTCATACATCTTCTTTATAGGTTTATCCAAACCTGCAGTCGGGACAATTGTTTTGAAAAATGAAAGCTTTATGTTTTCACAAGCTACTGTCATTTCATCTTGTCACCTGCTTTGCTTATTTTCTGAGATTCAACATTTTTGTGTGAAAATCTCATGTTGTCATAATAGTTGAAAAACGTCCTGTTACAGGCAGTAACATGGCCATAATTCAGAAACATATTTAACGACCAGTAGGAAGTAGTTTTTATCTTTTACCTTGATGAAAACAAACCATAATCAAATTGATTCTCGAGCTAGCTTTAGACCATCATGCCATAATTTTACAAATGGCGGTACCTGGTCGTGAACATCCGCCAGTCTGAGAATAAATGCTGTTATGATTGTTTCACAGAATAACAAAATCTAAACTACATTCTACTGGTTAGTAAAATCTGTTACTTGATTGATGGACAATAGAATTTTGCATGACATTGCTTATAACATAACAATTTCACTCTTGGAAGCGAGGTGTGTGTTATTACGATACTACTTTTTTCGGTCATCAATTATTTACTGCAGCTAGTAAGTAGTTTTAATTTTAACTTAATGAAAACAAATCTGAATAGCATCTCCTGTCTTGAAAGTGAGGTATGTGCCAAACCATTTGATGTAATGCGTACAGACTTCCACAACGCTTGCTTTGCCCTCTCAAAGAACATTTTTGGCACAGAGTGAGGGGTCCCGTGGAAATCTGTGCAAGGTGACACAATCACAATTGGAGCAATTGATGGCAACAATAACAATGTTTAGGCATGTCTTTCTTTATGTTGAGAAATCAGCGAATTGACAAGCTTGTTACACATTTTATATACAACTAGCTGAAAATCCTTTCTCTCGTGACATCACTGTCGTTCGCTGCAGTGCTCTGGCGTTATATACCCTGTCTGTGTTTTCATTGGCGGGTGAGAGTGAAGCAGACGACTTTTTGGCAACTTTAAATCACTTGATACTGATTAACCACCTGTTTTCTAAGAATGAAATTGGTGTTCAGCTCAAGACTAACCACAAGTCTTTCACATGTAATGGTTAAAAGAGTTAAAAAAAAAATAGATTTTTTTCATAGAGATTGTCTTTGGGGGACATATATGCATTTTCTGCTGCAGAAAAATGTGGCGTGACAGTGATATCAGTGTTTTAATAAAATATTGTACAATAAACAAAAAATCTGGCCGAAGCCAGTTTTCACATCAATGAGAGCTGTGTGGTTGGTTTTCGAGCACTTTCTGAATCATGTCGGGGCCAGGTGGTTGGTCTTCAGTTGGACAACCGTACGGTCACGACTTACATCCTGAAGCAAGGCTTCAGGTGATTCCGGTTTATCTTCAGGGGCTGGAGAACGTGCGAGCAGACACTCTCAGTCTCACTTGCAGGATCCTGGCCCCGCACGAGTGGATGCTCGATCGGCCGATATTCGGAGTTTTCTCCCAGTAGTATGGATCGTACCAGGTCGATCTGTTTGCGTCTGGCGGGACGAATCAGATACCTGTGTTCTGCTCTTGAGTGCCGGACCAGAGGGCGTTGGCGTCCCACGCCTTCCTGCTGGACAGGTTCTGTGGGTGTTTCCGCCACTTCCCCTGATTCCCCGTGTCCTCTCCCAGCTGTCCACCCAGCCAGCTCGGCTGCTTGTGCTTATGGCACTGCTTTGGCCGTCACAGAGCTGGTTTCCGTTAATCCTTAGGTTTCTGGCTCAGCCTCCTGTTCTATTACCTTTGCGACCAGACATTCTCACTCGAATGGCATGCCACACCCCAGATTCAGTAGATGGCTTGGCCTCTGTCACGTCTAGCCTCCCTCTTGTGTAGCGCTTTTTAGCTGGCGTGGATCGAGTTCGACCTGCTGTCAGGGATTTGTCAGTCATGCTTGGCTGGCTGTCCTGTCCTACTTTCTCACGTCTATTGGCTATTTCCATTCAGGTCGGTATAGGTCTGGTTGGTCCCTGTCGGTTCTCTCCCATAATGCCTTTCGCGGAAGCTCATCGGGAGTACACAGGTGAGAATTTTTTGTGTGGGTTATTTACTATCGCTGTAATTACGAACTGTACCAGAATTCCCTCCTCCCTAGCCTCTGGTCTTTGGGAGTCTGAGTTAACGCATATATGTACCCCAAGGACGATCTCTATGAAAAAGAATTAGACAAACCTGGAGAGGTTTCCAATTCTTTGAAGAGAATCGTCCTTGGGGTAGGGCCACCCACCTCCCCGCAATTCTGTTCACTGATTTATTCAGCAGAAGGAATGATGATACACGTTTGGATGCTTACCTGGTTGCCTGAGCATGCGCGGCAGAGGAGTGACTCCACATGGTGAGGGGCTGTATAGTGAACAAAAATGATTTTTTGTGTATTGTGCAATATTTTATTAAAACATTGATACAACTGTCACATGACATTTTCTGGCAGCAGAAAATGGATTATGTACCCCAAGGACGATTCTCTTCAAAGAATTGGAAACCTCTAGAGGTTGTCTAAGTTTATGCGTTCTTTAAGGACAACCTGAAGGTGAAATACAGTCTCAACTGTGACATTTACACAGAACACTGTTTGACTTTGTTGTTAAGATGTTGTTGTATTGTCAGGAAACTGTGGAGACGTTGCTTAAGCACCAGGCTGATGTGAATGCCCGTGACAAGAACTGGCAGACCCCGTTACATGTGGCTGGTGCCAACAATGCCGTGAAGTGTGCTGAGTATATCATCCCACTCCTCACTAACGTCAATGTGTCGGACCGAGCTGGACGCACAAGTCTCCATCATGCAGCATTCAATGGCCATAAGGAGGTAGTTACCGAAATTAAACCGAAATGATCGTAGACAAGCCAGTCTCATTGATAAGCCAAGGTCGTAATTTGACTCTTGTGATCAGTATCAAAATGGTATGTTCAAAATATTAACTGGAACACTATTACTGCAAAATGATGTCTTTTGGATTGTATTGTGTCAATGGTGTGATGTTTAGTGGTGTGACATTTCATTGATACGCATCGATGCATTGATCCATGGGCTGCCAATATAGTGACTTGATGTAAAGTTTTACATTGTCGTATATCCTGATATGATCCGTTAAATGGGCCACAGTACTTTCTCTTGTTAAACTCAGAACAAAATCATGCGTTGTTGTTTTGGTACCAAATTCCCTCCTGGAAACTGCCCTTTATATGCATGGGAATGTTAAATTGATTGAAATAAAAATGAGGTACTATAGGCAAGTTGATATATTGACAACATAGTACATTTATCACCTTTATAAAAATCTTAAGACTAAAAAGCATTTTTCTAGCATTTCTGACAGCACTTCATTTTCTTGATACATATCGCATCCCAGCTTCAGTGCACATTACTTAGGCAATATATTGTGGGGACTAAAATTTTGCATCATATCGTAGGTTGTATGCCAATATAATCAGTAGTGATGTGATATTTGTTTGGTCTCTATAGATGGTGCAGCTGCTGTTGGAGAAAGGAGCCACCATTAATGCGTTTGACAAGAAGGACCGTCGGGCGATCCACTGGGCAGCTTACATGGGGCATGTCGAGGTGGTCAGGCTGCTGGTGGATCATGGGGCTGAGCTCAACTGTCGGGATAAGAAGGTAATACTGATCACTTGATGATTGAAACCCTGTCTTTAAATAGAGAATACTAAACGATCTGTGTAATACCATTTTTATTAATAGAGTGAATGATTTGGTATCAAGCGAGCGAAAGCTAGAGATACTAAATCTTTCATGAGTTTAATGACAATAGCATTTCACGGAAGCGAGTTTAGTATTCCGTTTGTTACTTCCAACACAAATTGATAGAAACTCATACAGTATGAGGACTGCTAGTTTTCCTCGAGTCAAGGTCCAGTGCCACTGCGACATTGACGTTAGCATTCTGAGGTCTTAACTCTGAACTCTTGTGACGTCATACATCTAGCGGTATTACACTAGTGTAATATTGCCTTAAAAATACTACACTGCAGTATGTTCTACGGGTGAGTAATAATATTTTGAATAATCTGTCTTGCTTCATGCAGTTAGAAGCAATTTGTAATGTATGTATGAAAAAGAGGAACACCAACAGTCCAGCTATATGGTAATGGAGTCTGGAGTCCAGTGATCAATGGCATAAAGGTCAATCTATGCATCTGCAATCTATACGCTGACAAGTACCGAACAAGTCAGCGAGCATGACCACACAATCTTGTTTGTGGCCTTATGCAAGAAGCATGGGATCTGCGGATCAATTCCAACCTGGATCTTCACGGCTGAAAGAAGTGGGAAGGCGTGAATCTGCATGATAGTGGTGCTGACAAAATGTACATTATTAATTTAAATGCATTAGCTAGCATCAATTTTATTTTCATAATTAGGGGTGGGTGCTCCATGAATAATTTATACAGGGATCTGTATAAGATAAAAAAGTTCATTCACAGTGGTGAAAAATAGGGATAGTTTGTTGGCTATAGTTGGGTAACAATATTGATTGCTTTGCCACTGTGAAAATTTTCTTGTGATTGTTTGCTACCTCAGATGTACACCCCTCTGCATGCTGCCTCAGCTAGTGGTCAGGTCAGCGTGGTCAACCTGCTGCTCGACCTGGGAGTTGAAGTTGATGCTGTCAATGGCATCGGCAATACATCGCTACATGTCGCCTGCCTCAATGGCCAGGACATTGTTGTCAACAAACTCCTGGACAATGGGGCAACTGTCAATGCTGTCAACAACAAAGGGATGGTTAGTTGTGCTGTTTTTGTTTGTGCTTGTGGTGATGTCAAGGTGAAATTTTGTGCTTGTGCTCAGGATTAAAATTTGGAAAATAAATTTTGAAGAAAACTTAGAACTAGGTAGTAAGTAACTTTTGATGCACTTATGTTTTATTCTTGACTAATGTGTACATATCTATATTTGAGGGTCTCTGAAGTAGCCTTGTGGTTAAGGCATTTGCTCATCACACTGAAAACAAGGTTACGGTTCCCTCACATGGGTACGATATTTGAGATCCGTTTCTGGTGTCCCTCTCCGTTATAAACGTGGTATAAAAGTAAAGTCACTTTTTGATGGTTTGAAAATTGAGAAAATTGTGAAGCAGACTGTACTCATATTGTTTCTGGGTCTACCTTCTTCACTTTGTTCAGTTTATTTAGTATTCATGTCCCCAAAGCAAAAGATTGATTCTCAATCAGGGCACATACCCCGGGCTGCTGCCAATGTGTTGGCCCCATTCTGGTGTACGATGCCTTTATATCCCGGGATGCTGCCAATATGTCAACCCCTTTCTAGTGTACCCTGCCTTGATACCCTGCTGCCAATGTCAGCCCCTTTCTGGTGTACCCTTCCTTGATACCCTGCTGCCAATGTGTCAGCCCCATTCTGGTGTACCCTTCCTTGATACCCTGGGATGCTGCCATTACTCGTAGAGTATGATAAACCAAATTGACCAAACACGCAAGAGTTAGCTATTAAACCTGCGATTAAGACTCAAGTTCAAGAATGCAGGAGAGAATTTGATGCAGCTTTTGTTAGACAGCATGGTGTGGTTTCTGCATAATAGTTTAACTTCATTGTCACATAGGTATTATTTCAGCCACATAGACAGGAAGTTAGGAAATGATCAATATTAGTACACTTATAATATCGCCTATATTTATTTACAGACCCCTCTACACTATGCTGCTGTCTCAACACATGGAGGGATATGTCTGGAAATCCTTGTTACAGGTGGCGGCAACGCAAAGGCTCAGGTAACTTTCACATGTGTTATGGTCAGGTGGTTCAACATTGATACAGCATTGATAAGGAGATAATAATATTACTTAGCATCAGGTGAAACGGTGAGAATTTGACATAATATTAACTGAATTTATTTAATTGAAATCCTTGCTCTTGGAGTGACTGCATTTAACATTATTTAGGATTAACAAAGTCCATTTTGATGGCTGGTAGTACTCATGTGTGCAGACATTATGTACGTGTCAATATAAAAGACTTGATCATTTCCACAAACCAGGGGCGAAAAGTGAAACAGAATGACAAAAAGAAAGGGGAGGACTCAATAAACGCCAGTAGGTGACAAAGCATGTATAAGTGTGACAATAGATAGACAGACCAGTGGTGTTGGCTGGCTGGCAGTTAAAGCAGACAGTCAACTGCCTGGAATGTGTGCATGTTGAATACAGAACAGGATGTTCATACATGCATGGTGTGATCTTAGTCAGATTGAGAGTTTTTAGTATACAATTTGGAAATGATTGTTTTTAGCTTTTTATAACAGTTTTACTAACCTGTAAGTCTGTTAAAAGTTAATAACTATTGTGTGACCCTTGATATGCATGTTTGTTAAATAACAAGGTAATTGTACAAATAATTTGTTTATATCTCACGATCATATTTTCTTCTCCTTTTTTTTGTTGTTACGCTGTATATACCAAATAAATGTAACACGTTGGAGACAAATTGGTGATATTTGTGAGTTGTTTTGCTGGGAGGCAGATTCTGAACACCATGTTATATTATCAGTTTGTGAGAGATGCTTTGGTTTGTTGTATGATTTAGTTGAATACATTTGTCAGCCATTTTTTAGTCAGCTGGTTGTGTTAACAGTGTGTTGATGAATGAGGAATGTGTGATAGAGTAATGGTGTGTGGTAGGACATTGTGTGAGGCTGGCAATGTGTGATAGAGTAATTATGTGTGGTGGGACAGTGTGTGAAACTGGGAATGTGCGATAGAGTAATGATGTGTGGTGGGACAGTGTGTGGAGCTGGGACTGTGCGATAGAGTAATGATGTGTGGTGGGACAGTGTGTGGAGTTGGGACAGTGCGATAGAGTAATGATGTGTGGTGGGACAGTGTGTGGAGCTGGGAATGTGCGATAGAGTAATGATGTGTGGTGGGACAGTGTGTGGAGCTGGGAATGTGCGATAGAGTAATGATGTGTGGTGGGACAGTGTGTGGAGCTGGGAATGTGCGATAGAGTAATGATGTGTGGTGGGACAGTGTGTGGAGCTGGGAATGTGCGATAGAGTAATGATGTGTGGTGGGACAGTGTGTGGAGCTGGGAATGTGCGATAGAGTAATGATGTGTGGTGGGACAGTGTGTGGAGCTGGGAATGTGCGATAGAGTGATGATGTGTGGTGGGACAGTGTGTGGAGCTGGGAATGTGCGATAGAGTAATGATGTGTGGTGGTGGAACTGTGTGGAGCTGGGACTGTGCGATAGAGTAATGATGTGTGGTGGGACAGTGTGTGGAGCTGGGACTGTGCGATAGAGTAATGATGTGTGGTAGGACAGTGTGTGGAGCTGGGACTGTGCGATAGAGTAACGGTGGGTGGTTGGTTATACAGTGTATGTGATGCATTATTGGTGTCAGATATCCTGGGTAGGTCAGTGTTATAGTGTTATTGCCATGTGTTGAATTCGTCTGACATAAGTAGTTCCTGTTATTGAGGACATTGGTATACATGATGAGGGCTGGTGTTTGACCCGATTGGCTCCCTGAGGGGCCTGTGGATTGAGTTTGGTGATAAGTATGGTTCTGTTTTCAGAGTGAGGACGGTAGGACAGCCCTGCATATGACTGCTCTGCATGGTAGATTTACAAGAGCTCAGACTCTCCTTGAGCATGGTGAGACATCATGCAGCCACTAATGCTGACTTAACTTGCTGCTGCTGCTGAGTTCATGAATCATCAAGCCATTATAACACCTCATTATGTTCCTAGTGACATTACAGATACAAGGACACTATGTATATACTTGCATCTGAAACCAATCTGGACCTGTAGACATATGGTTAATTTTATGAAATTTTTAAGCATGAAATGGCCTGGTGAAATAAGGACAGAGCTTCTAACCGAGTTTGTATGTGAAGTAACTGCTTGCTTGTCCTGCAGCTTTACTGGTAGATGTACTAGTTGAAGTCTTCTTGTTCCACAGACTAGGGCGGAGTGTTGCCAGATATGTTGTGGTACAATGTATATCATGGTATGGACTGGTCATACCTCTGTTGTCACGATACTCGATGATAAATTGAAAGAATTAGAATCATGGAAATACAGCTGAAGTTTACTATTGTTCTTTGGTTATTAACACAAACACAATGTTGTATCAACAACCAGCTCCCTTCCCTACCGTCCACTTGCACCTGCACCCCCAACCCCTGAAAAACAGGTGCACCCCCAATTCCCACAAAACCAAACATCACACCCACAAAGAAAGAAAGAACAATAAAAAACCAGGACATGGTTGTTTTGAATGAAGGATGGTTATTACATTACATAGTAATTATAGCGTGTCTTCTAATTCCATATCCTTGTTTTCCACCATACTTAAAAGCAGTAATTTGCTACCTTAGTTGTAGGAAGTTTAAGTTCCTGTTCTGTTTATAGTGTATTGTTATATAGTGTATTGTTATATATAGTGTATTGTTTTATAGTGTATTGTTATTGTACTGACAGTTTATCTGCTGTCTGTCTGTAGCCATCAGTGATATCATTGGTATAGAGTCATGCTGAATATCATGCTTTCTGCTGTATGACAGGGGCAGGTTATATATAGTGAGGAAACATTGTGAAACTATCGCTGCTAGTTGTGGCTTGTGAGAGCAGTATGTTTATTTGCATGCATGAGTTAATAGGAATAGTTGCATGATAGCTTTGCTTTGATATTGATGTTCAGGTAGTGACAGTGTTCTTGATCTCTGATGATTTTCAGTGATGTGTATCTTACCCCTCTCATGAAATAATGACAAGTGGAATTTTCTGATTTTCATAATTGTACACCATGGTTTAAAGTTCTAAGTGAGGTATTTAACTGTTGATTTGTGTGTCTTGTTCAGAGTTACTTCTTCTAGACTGGTGCTTGTAACAACAGAAAATGGCTGTCCAGAGGTTCTTCTAAGGAAGCATTAATTTTGACAAGCTATCAGGATTGGTTTTCCTTTCTCAGTCAGATGTATTCAACAGTAACAGTGTTTTGGAGTAAGGAATAGATTATGGAACCAGAAATATCCTTATTTTCCAAGGAGCCATGAATGATTTTATAAGATTTGATAGGACTCTCAGGGCTCCAAATAAGGGCTGTATCGGCGTATGTATGGATAGAAAATATTCACGATACGGTAGGGAAAAGAAATTGGTAAAGCGTAGCAAATACGCACCACAACAATGGTATACCGTCTTTGAATCATTTACAGGCTTATTTGTTTGGGAACGTATTGCTACATTGTTTATTAACCTGTTTACACAAAAGTAGCAATGTTGTGGTGCATCTATGAAATGAAACATGAGATTACTTACATGCCATGAAATTCAGGGGCCATACAGGAGCGAGGTGGGTGAGCTGGCTAAAAAAGTGTCAGGCTAGTGATCCAGCGAGTTTGAAGTGTCAGGATCGATCCCACCTGTTACCAGGTGTAAAAACCTTGGAGTCAGCTTTGTGTGCAGCCTCTTTCCATGTTGTCACAACCCCTAGTGTGCAGTACACATCCCTGTGCACTTAAAAGAACTAAAAAATCTGTTGGTATATGACCAGATGGTGAAAACATCAATGTGCTGTAAACTTGGACAAAGTACTGTGACTATGTGTCCCAGTCCACCCAGCTGTGAATTGGGTACCTCATTAGGATGTGAGAGCCACGATAAACTCGGTCCGCCTAGAGGCAGCAGGAGTTGTATACTCCCCAGGGAGTTTATATTGATAATACAGTGTGACACTGAGACGGACACCCAATGATCAAGGAAAAAAATACCAGCGTCTGGAGCAACCAGTAGTTGCATGGATATGTGTGCTATATAAATATCCTGTAATAGTAATAATTCCATTTAGTACTCTAACTTTTCCCACTACTCTTATGTTGAAAAAATAAGGCGTAGGTACTCCTCATGTTTAAAAATGATCTGGAGCCCTGACTCTTATTTCCAGGACATTGAAACACCAAACTTTTCAAATCTATTTCCACATGCTGAAAATAGTGCTTCAATAATACCATATGAAACTATTCTGTCCAAGTGTTCATGTTTTGAATTAATATTAAGATGAGATTTGTCAACATGCTCAAGTTGGTTGTCAGTGAACTGTCTGGTGCCACTAGCATTAATTTGTTACCTGTAGATATGAGATGTCCTTGCTGAAGGTGTATTATCCTAATGTTGTATATTTCATGTAGATGTATATTTATTGTGTGTATTTGTGTAGGTGCTGAGATCAATGCGTGTGACAAGAGTGGAAACACAGCTCTTCACGTGGCAGCTCGCCACGGCCATGAACTGCTCATTAATACTCTCCTAGACAACGGTGCTGATGTAATGAAGTGAGTAGAAAGTGAATGGTGGTGGCTCAGCTAAAGTGAGTCAGCATGTGGAAGATACACCTTTGAAGTGTACATGCTTCCTGTTCCTGTATATATTATTGTGAACTATTGTTATAACGAATTGAAAATGTGTTGTGACCACAGCTTACTTCGAGACACTTTCATACTGGATAATGCATTTATAGAGACTCATGGCTATACATGTTAGGTGGCATAGTCTTCTGTAAAGGACCTCACTCTCAGCTTGAGACCATCATGAATGGTTAGTGTCTGCTTCCAGGCGTGGTTGCAGCGGAATGCTCCCGATCCATGTAGCAGCACTGAACGGCTATGTGGACTGTGTACGGAAACTCCGCTCTGCGATGCCATCCATTGACCTCAACATTCCAGATGATGGTGGACGTTCATGTCTCCATGGAGCTGCCTGCAGTGGGTCAGTCAGAGATTCGCTGTTGTGTACTGTTACATGTTTGGTATTCAGAGTACTTTTACAGAAGGGATAAAACATGTCTGAGCACTTTTAATGACAAAGTGCAATTGTGGTGTTGATAGTGACAGTGTTGATGTGGACATTGTTCGTGAGTAATAATGAATATTTATCACTTAACAATGACACTGTTGATACGTTGAGGCTGTTGATGAGTTGATGATGACAGTAGCAGTGTTGATGCTTTGACAATGATTTGATGCTTTGGCAATAACTGATGATGTTGACACTGTTGATGTTTTGACAAGGACTTGATGCAGTGATAATGACTGATGATGTTTACAATGATACTGTTGATGTTGACACTGACTGGTGATGTTTTGACAAGGACTTGTTGCTTTGACAATGACTGATGATGTTTACAATGATACTGTTGATGATGTTGACAACGACTATTGATGCATTTTCAATTTCATTTGTTGCTTTGACAATGACTGTTGATGTTGACAGTGACACTGTAATATGTGTTGACAGTAATTTTTCTTGATGTTGACAACAGTGATGTTGATATGTTTCAGCAAAGTGGAGTGTGTGGAGTACCTCCTTCAGGAAGGCTGTGATTTAACTCGCCAAGATGCAGAAGGCAGGTAAGGAAGACATACCACATTTTATATCATTAGTTGAAGTCATGATTTCCAAATAAACTGACCTTCCAGATTAAAGAAAATGTGTTAGGGTAATTTTCGTATCAGCTGCTGAGCTGTTACTGTGATAATGAACATGATTGGTTATTTCAGGACGCCCCTGCACTATGCAGCTGCCAATGTGCATCAGCAGTGTGTGCTCATCCTGCTGACTGCAGGTGCTTGTGTCAACATTGTGGACAGACAAGGGTGTACACCTCTACACTATGCCGCTGCTAGTGATGTAGATGCAAAGTAAGCAGTCACTTCAACTGGATGTATTGTTACCATAAAGATTTAATATAAATATGTTGAATGATAATTTTGTCTGTAGTTATAGGGCTCTCACAAAAGCAGAATATTATGATGAAATATCCCCTCATCAATTGGGGATCAGTATTAACAGGTGAACATCCATGAACAGTGGGCGGTCAGGTTGACTGGTGTGTTGGTGTCTTTTACTGTAGGGTGGTGGAGCACTTGCTAAAGAATGATGGACGGCCAGGACTGAAGGATGACGAAGGCAATAATGCTGTCCACTACGCCGCTCTCAAGGGACACAAGTTAGCCTTAGAAATGGTAAGCACCTTGAAGAGTTGCCTGAGAACAGCCTCAATCTCCACATGCTTCTTGTATATTATCCTAAAATACTGTTAGGATTACAACAATAAAGGATGAAAAATGGCTGTGACAACTTTCGTATGAGTCGTGCCTGATCCTTATCATTCCTTGATGACAAAGAAGCTTCGTCTTGAGAGATCCTTAGTACATACAGCGTCCCATGCTCAACAAGTTTTGTGATAAAGCTCAGAAACTGGTTTGCTTCTTCCAACAGTAAACTTTCATATTAAAGTATTGTGTCTGCTAGGTTGTGAGATTTGTTATGTGTGATGTCTGCAGCTACTGGATGCTGCAGCGACAGACTTGTTACGGAGTGGGGCAGCATACTCTCCTGGGCATCTCTCGGTGAGTTACTTCAGCATGTATCATGATGTTGGTATTTCAGATTGGACGTCGAGGGTGTCACTACTGGAACTGAATATGTTATTCTTTTTCATAGAGATCCTCTTTGGGGTACTTATAAGCATTTAAATGTTCTTTAAATTCCCGCGACAGTTGTAACTATATTTTTTCAATAAAATATATACAAAACAAAAAACATCGTTTTTGTCTTGTGAGACCACCCCTACAGGGCCCCTGGCCCCGTGACAGCCAAGAGCAAGTAACTCTTCAGACTGTAGCCTCCAGCAAAACACTTCCTTTTCTGTCGCCCACCAATGCAGACGTGCTTCAGCGTTCACAGAGATTCTTGCTTACCAAAGACAAAGACAAGTACTAAGATGAATACCACAGAGGCTCAAACTGTATGTATGGTTTCTTTATTAGACGCATGGGCGCATTAGGAATCATTTTTTACAGTTTACTTGTCAAAATGTTGTAACTTTTGCCGTCCCTGTTGGTAGCCACGTGGTTAGCATAATGGTGGAAGGCAGCCCTTTTTTCCCGCCAAAACTTTTCAGTTTTATGGCGGTCTTTTTTAAAGTAAGCTTGTGTTAGCTATACTTTTATGTACTTTATTCATATTATCTCCATAGTTACTACTATTTTTTATAAAAAATATGTCGTAAACTATGATGTAGTGGCACTTAGCTTTTACCTTAACTACGTAGGTAGTTTTAGCTTTGCGCCCATGCGTGTCTTGTTTTATTTGTTGTTTATTCCGCAACACTAGGAGGTTATTTGTTGCCTTGCAGTTTAAATCCTGCTCAACATGCAAATCCTCCATTCCGGCTAAAGACCTGCATGATGTATGTCTAAGGTGCCTAGTGGAATGTCATCATGACGATCAGTCTTGTGATGTGTGTGCGGGGTTTACCCCTCAGACCAGAAAGTCTAGACACGCGGACTTCTTGTTCTATTCCAACCTACTTAAGGCGGGGGGGGGAGGGGATATCTGGGCTCAGGACCCTCCATCTAAGCGCTCCCACAAAAAGTAAGGCGCAGCTTCCTCTTCAGAGGGGTCGGTTAAGAAGGCCAGGGTGTCTAGGGACCCTTCCCCTTCTCCTGCCGCTGTATCCTCAGCACCTACCCCTACTTCGCAAGCACCATTAATCTCTGTTGATTCAATTAATGCCTTGTTTCAGCAACAGATGTCTTCGGTACAATCAATGATAGATTCGGCGCTGTCTGGTTTCCGAAAGGAACTGGACGCCCGATCTTCATTGAGCGGCCATGGTGGTTCAGTTGAAGGAGGCCGCGGCCCGGGCTTAGGCTCGGAGAACGCTCCTCCCTCTGGGCAGCCGTCCTGCGCTTCGGGCGTTCAGGCGGATGTGCCTAGGGCAGTCGGCCCCACCCGGTCAGCGCGCCTAGTGCCACGGTGGGCAGGCAGCCTAGCGCTGCCCAGCCGCTGGGGGCATCGACATCCTATCCATTTCCTGGGCTCTCGGGTCACCCTCCAGTGGGGGGCTTGCCCCAGTTGCCCAGGCGACCTAGTTCGGGCTCTGGCCCTTCTCAGTCTCGCCCTTCGGTAGCGCCCTCGACAGACTTGCTTTACGGCGAAGGTTCCCTGTCTGAGGAGTGTGAGGAGATGGATATCGAGGAGGAGGGGATTGGGGAGGAGTGCGAGTCGAAGGTCACGTACTCGTTCGGTTCGTCCCTCAAACAGGTTAGAGAGAAAGTTGCCGAGGTCTTACCTCAGGTTTCTATTCCTGTGTCGGAGCCCGGCCCCTTGGAGTTTCGGCTCCCCGGGGAGGCGTTCGCGCCTACTAAGGTCGCCGAGGCGAGGTTGCGCCTGCTCCCATCGCTGGTCGGGGAGGTAGTGAATCCGGTCGCGCTTTGATCTCCCGGAGATTAGCCGCCGGTATCAACTGGATGAGGATTCGCTATTCGAACTGCCGGTGGTGGACGAGTGTGTGTTTGCCTCGGTCACCCTGGGGGTGTCCTCCTCCTCTTCCTTGGCCTCGGCCAGGCAGGGCCGGCAGCTGCCGCCCTTCTCCACGCCCTTCTCGTGTACTCCCCGTTTATCTCCCGGGCATAGACAACATCCGCACAGATGCGCTATCGAGACGTATACTAGCCCCACACGAGTGGATGCTGCATCGGGGGTTATTCGGGATTATTTCCCAATTGTTCGGGTCGTTCCAGGTAGATCTGTTTGCCTTTGGGGCGACGAACCAGATTCCTGTGTTTTGCTCAAGGATACCGGATCCGAGAGCGATAGCCAACGACGCCTTTCTGCTCGATTGGACAGACAGAGTACTTTGGGCGTTCCCACCAGTGCCTCTGATCTCACGAGTCCTCTCGCAGCTGACCGCACAACCGGCTCGGCTACTTGTGCTTCTAGCACCGCTTTGGTCGGCTCAAAGCTGGTTTCCGGTATTTCTCAGGTTTCTGGCTCAGCCTCCTGTACTATTACCCTTTCGACCGGACTTAGTATCTGTGTTGGAGTTTCTGCAATCTAAACTGGAAGCCGGTCTGGCCGCTTCTACAGTTAGAGGTTACTAAATGGCAATCTCTGCCTTCCACATTCCTGTCGATGGTGCATTATTGGGGCAGCACCCTCTAGTTCAGCGCTTCCTTGCAGGCGTGGACAGAATCCGTCTGTCTGTCCGGCGGATTAGTCCCCCATAGGACTTGCCAGTCGTTCTTGATTGGCTGTCCGGTCCTCTTTTTCACAACCTGTCGGCTCTGTCCCTCCAGCTGTTGACATGGAAGACTGCTTTTCTTGTGGCGGTAACCTCTGGCAGGCGGGTAGGCGACATACACGCTATGTCCGCCAACCCTGAATTAACGGTGTTTCACAAAGACAGAGTGAGCATTCGATTGCCAGATACTTACCGTCCTAAGAGAGATAGCACCTTTCACGTTACGGCGCCTATTGAGCTTCCTGCTTTCACGCAGCCTTCGCCGTCCGGTACCTCTCTTCGACGTGCTCACATCTTAGATGTCCGTAAGACCCTTAAGGCTTATATCAAACGAAAAAAAGACATTAGGAAGAATGATCAATTGTTCTGCTGTTATGGTGGCGGCAAGGCTGGCCTTCCGGCGAACAAGTAGACCATATCTAGGTGGCTTGTCTCTACCATTTGTATGGGATACACCTTGAAAGGTCGTATGCCCCCTGAGGGTTTGAAAGCTCATTCGGTCAGGGCTGTGGCGACGTCTAAGGCATATGCGTCTGCCTTGCCCATTGAGGAGATCTGCTCCGCGGCTATTTGGAGCCGACCGAGCACGTTCATCTGTCATTATCAGTTAGACAGACTGTCAAGCAAGCGTGCTCGGTTTGGCCAGTCAGTTCTCACCAGTGGGCAGGGCACGAGTGCCCTAGGTGATTGAGCTACCATTGCATTTGACGAACGATCATTTGACGAACAATCATTTGACATTGTAGCTGCAACAAGTAGACTGGTGGTGGTGTCTTACTGTATACTTTCCATCTTTTATCCCGGTGGTGGGCTCTATTATGGTGGTGGTATTTTTTGCTTTACCGGTCTAGACTGTTTCAGTCCTTCCGTAGCACCTTTGCCAATGCACGAGAATGGACCCTGATATATCGGTCGCCTGTCTCTGAGAAAAAAAAAAGGGGGGGGGGGGGCATTTTTTATAAGCACCCTACGACTTTCTCATAGAAATGTAGGGTTAGACCGTGTAATAGCCTGGCCCTGGTCCGCACCCCCGCCGCAAGGCATAGAAGGTCACGTGACCAGGTAAGTTTAATTCCTTGTTACTTTCAGTTAAACGTAATAAAGGTTATCATCTTATGTCAGGTTTATGAGCAGACAGAATGCCTCTCCCTAAGATCAGTCTTTTGGAGTCTGTCTTATGCTTATAAGTACCCCAAGGAGGATCTCTATGAAAAAGAATCGAACAAACCTGTAGAGGTTGCAGATTCTTTGAATAGAGTCCTCCTTAGGGTAAGGCCACCCACCTCCCCACATTCTGTCTGTATTGCTTACAGAACGGAAGTGTTTTGCTGGAGGCTATAGTCTGAAGAGTTACCTGCTCTTGGCTGTCACGGGGCCAGGGGCCCTGTAGGGGTGGTCTCACATGACAAAAACGATGTTTTTTGTTTTGTATATATTTTATTGAAAAAATATAGTTACAACTGTCGCGAGAATTTAAAGAACATTTAAATGCTTATAAGTACCCCAAGGAGGACTCTATTCAAAGAATCTGCAACCTCTACAGGTTTGTTCGAATTGATTTGCTCTGAGAAGATTTTGGTGGTAAACTCTGATAATGTTGACAGTACCACAGGCTTCTTTCCATCAGTCAAAACTATGTTTTATGTCCTAGGTTTGGTTCCATTAGTAGCTCAGAATACACTGCAAACTTAGAAAGGGCCATCCAGTTCAAGATTTCATTCACTGAATATGTTTCTGATAGGTATATTCAGCCCTGAAGTGTTTCTGTATTTATCTGTTTTCAGTCCTACAATGGTCATAATGAGGCTCTCCACGTGTTGCTAGGTTACATGATGAATCTTGATGTCAAGGACCAGGATGGTAAGTATCATAAATCCACTCAATGTGTTCAGAAATGGAAATCACTGATAGTTGATGTCAGTTTCTCTTGTCCAGACCAGTATTGCACACAGGGTATGTGTTTTAACTTTCTGACTTCTTGAATAGACATCTTTTTCTGTGATAACAACCCTCTTTACATAAGAGACATTTGTGAGACATTATAATGCTTTTACAGGCCGGACCATGCTGGACTTGTCTTGTTTCCGTGGTAATACTGATTGCGTGGAGACATTGTTGATACAAGGAGCAAAGATTCTTGTACATGACAACATCACGCGACGCACGCCTCTGCATGCTGCAGGTGAGTGGAGCTGATCTGTTCAGCTGTAAACAGAAAATAATCTGAGGATGTTGTATCTGCATTGTTGGAAAGGCAAGGGAAGGCAACTCAAGTGGTGGAACAGTGTATTTAACGTGGTCTATATTTGTATCTTCTTCAAGAAGAAAACTAAATCTGTCAGTGAACTCTTGTGTTTGGAGGCCTGCAATGATTAAAATAAACAAAATTCAGAATAGCTGTCGAGACATCTTTCGAAACACTGCACTCTTGCAAATTGATCACAGAATCATGGACTGCAAAGGAGACACTTGAATAAGCAGATTGATGTTATTGTCTTCTCTGTTTCAGCCACAAATGGTCATACCAAGAGCCTTCACCTTCTGTTGGAGACAGCAGAAGACAGCAACATCGTCGACTGTACAGATATGTACGACCGGTGAGTGTGATATGATGAGGTTCAGATAATGACAAACTTTATTGATGATCAACTTCTCTATTTGGATTCTTCATAGTTCAATACAGATTCTTGCATTGTTGTCAAGCAAGTATCCTTCGAAACATGCCACTCAAAGACAAGATTGAGGTTGACTAGACACGCTTGAAAAACAATGACTTACTCCCTACCAGACTATCAATATACTTGTCGTCCTGATGAACTAATCTGTAAGATTGGTATCTGTTGTTTCGGCAAAAAGTTGTGTTCAAGTTGCCTTTGTGATGCCATATTGCATACACTGTAGTATTTTCATGTAGGACTCCACTGATGATGGCTGTTGCCAATGGTCACCTTGATGCCTCCATCTACCTCATTAGGAACGGGGCCATTGTCAATGCTAGGGATCTGGATGGAAGGACGGCTCTACACAGAGGAGTCAGTATGCTTAGATTGAAATCTATTGCAGGCACTCATTTACACTTATTACAAGACAATATCATAGTCTGCAGATTCAGTGAAGTGAGAATGTGTGTTGCAGATTCAAATACCTGTTAGGGATAAGGCAGATTTGACTGCAAACACATCTTGTATTATAATCAGAGCTCTAGGCAAGATTTCGCTCATGTGGGTACTGTACTTACTGTATTTTTTGTAGTGGGTATTATGAATGTTGAAAGGGTCTTTCATTTTTCGTTACCCTCTGCTTTCAAATATGTGAAGATGAACTCCTGGTGCCAGTTGTAAGTTGTGTGATTTTACTGGACAGTATTTGTAAGAACGATTTTGTGCTGTATACTTTGAGTAGGGGAGTGTAATTGTCTTGACATGAATTTGTTTGTTCCCTGATGCTTCAGGCTGCCAATGGTCATGAGGAGTGTGTGGACGCACTGCTACACCACGGGGCAGACATGTCTCTGAGGGACAACCTAGGACGGACGGCTGTGCACATGGCTGCCATTTGTGGTCATGTCGGCCTCCTAGGTTCCCTCCTTCTTGTAAGTACTACACTGTTGTTGAAGGAAAGTTTTTATACATTCATCTGAGAAATACCAACACCAGCCTTTCCTGCGCATTATGTCTAATAACACTATGAACTATGATGTTAATTGCTATTGTCAGACTGCTTTGCACTTCATGGCCAATTATCTCCTATATTAGACAGTATAATAAAAATGTCAACAAGTACAGATTATCTTTTCGGTATTGTTTGTGTCAGTTGTTTGTTAAGTTGTGTAATTTACACCTTGTCTCGTCCAGCATGTTTATTATATGGCATTGCTTATTCTTCCAGATGGGTCCTGTAGAAAAGTTAGAAGATACAAAAGGCTACACACCTTTACATTTTAGTTGTTATAATGGTAAGACGTTTGTCAAGTTAGATATTCAAGGGTACTTCTCATTTCAAAGGCAACATTCTCAAATGTCTGCCTGTCTGATTTAAACAACATCATGGTGGCTTTCTTTCACCTCAAACCTATTTTTCATTCAGAACATATTAATGTTGGCTGAGCTGCTGTTAGTAACCTTACTGTCACACTTGTGGCCACATGTTTATATTCTGATCCAGGGAAACAAGATATTGCTAGCTCATAAATGATCTGATTTGATGAATGTCTGTGTGATGTTTGTGTTGACAGTGATACAGACAAGTCCTTGTGTTGCAGGTCATGACGGCTGTATAGAATTGTTTTTTGAGCATGACCAGTACAAATATTTTACTGGAAACAGTTTCACTCCCCTCCATTGTGCTGTGTAAGTAATGCCTTTTGACTGTTATACTGCGTTGTTTGTTCTGTAAGGCTTTGGTCAGCAGTGTTCCATCTGTATGGTAATGGTCTGTAATTAATCAAGCCTGAGCTGGACAATCCAGTGACTGATATGAACACGAATCAATAAAATTTAGAATTGTGCTTTCACACACTTAATATGAAATTCATACCTCCTGTCCAGCACTTGATTGTGAGTGAGTTAGTCTTAAACTGCATTCAACAAAATTCCAACTGTATGTTAACTCAGTTAACAATCGAGTGTGAACCAGACAATCCAGTGATCAACAGCATGAGCATTGGTATATGCAACTGGGATACGATGACATGCTTCAACTAAGTCAGCAAGCCTGACCATGCAATCCCATTAGTCACCTCTTATAGCAAGCGTGAAGTGCTAAAGACCATTTATAACCCCTGTCTTTACAGGTTGTCTGGTCATGAAGAGAAACATGGAGAATGTATTGAGTTTTATTGTGTGTACATCCATTTTATGTGCAGAATTTTAAGAGAAGAATTACCCGCTCTCCTACTTGTGTCATCCAAGACACCTTTTGTTTGGAATGTTACTTGTTTATAACTTGCATGAAGTACAACCATAGATAAAGATATGGCTTTTGTGTTGTTTTAGGGTGTAATTCGAAAGGTGATGTTTTCAGGATAAATGGGAATGATGCTTGTACAGAATTGTTAATAGAGACATTGGGCACTGAGGTGATCAACATTCAGGACTCCAAGGGCAGGTAAGCTGGACATGCATTTGTCAGCAGGGTGATTATCAACTAACATTGTTAAACTAGATGTTCTTGGGATTTGTCTGCACTGGGAATAGCAGGTGGCAGGAAAGTATCTTTCAAATCTGATTAATTAGGTTTGTTGAATGTTAATGTTTTTTAACTTTCAAACGAACTGACTGGCAAATTAGGAAAAAAGTTTATTTATTTATTACTTGAAGTTTGAGTTGTTGCCTCAGTCACAACAGGGGACTATGTATTCAGCAGCGTCTGTACATCCCTTCCTCCCACATCTTGCTAACGCAAGAATTGTTGAATTGTTGTACCCAATGTCTTCAAATTTGGTGACAGCCTACATTGGCTGATTACGCAGACACCAGTCAGTTTTCGTGACCTTGACCTTATTTTCAAGGTCACCACGACTGAAGACTTTTGAATCAAAACTCTTGTTAGCACAATAACTCATGAACTTTTGTACCCAGTGTCTTCAAATTTGGGTACAGCCTACATTGAGGAATTTTTTTCCCTTATTTTCAATGTGACTGTGACACTTTGTCCACTGTTTGAACATATGTTAACGCAGTATCTCTTAAAACATTGCAACCAATGTCCTCAGTTTTGTTGATTGGGTGAGTATCCAGACATCAGTCGTTTCATGCATCTTCTGTGTGATCAAAGAGTAGAAAGTAGTGTAATGTTTTGAATATTTCATTCTTCTCTAGTGGTGGGGGACGTTGCCATATTAGTGGCAAATACTTGTTTTAAAGATAACATATACAAAATCACTTGCTGACATCGCTATAAATGAAACCCTGCCATTAAAACTACTCTTTTTAACCTTTAATTAACTTAAATCGACCTTTTTGTCAACAGTGCACAATTCTAGGGCGTGCATGCGAATTATGATTCATATAGGGAAACTATAAAATGTCTACATATTACATTCCTGTTATACATTCGCAGATCGCTTCTTTTTATTATGTTTCAAAGTGCATACAAATATGATTATAAAGTAATTAGGATTATGAAACCAAGTATGAAGACGTATATTGACAAGTGTCTACATACTGGTGAGAGAACGTTACAAACCAAGTAAATTTAGCAAGTGAGGAAATATATCACACACTATTTTCACATCGACTCCGACCTCGCTTAGGTTATGTGACAGGTTGTGTCATGCAAAATACTTTTGGTAATGATTCAAATACATATTTAACTACTAGTAGAAAGTATTTTTGATTTTCTAACTTGATGAAAACAAACCATAATCTCATTAATTTGAATGGATTTGACTTCACGATTTTCAAAAATGGCGGCGCCCTGTCTGAGGATGAATGCTATTTAAGTTTGTTTTCACCGACTTACAAAAGCAAAATTACTTTCTACTGGTAGTATAATGTGTATTTTATTGATGGACAATAGGATTTTGCTTGACATTGCATATAACATAACAATTTCACTCTTGGAAGTGAGGTGGATTTCAATATAATATTGCTACCAATATAAATGTCACTTCGACCCCCACCTTGCTTCCTTGGAAGAAGTCCTCATATTAAAAGTTGTGTCTTGCAAAATCCTTTTGGCCATGATTCAAATGCATATCTAACTACTAGTAAAAAGTAGTTTTGATTTTCTAACTTGATGAGAACAAATCATAATCTCAATAATTCTAATGGACTTTAGCCCGTGACTTCACGATTTTCAAAAATGGTGGCGCCCTGTCTGAGAATGAATACTATTTAAGTTTGTTTTCACCGACTTACAAAATCAAAATTACTTTTAACTGGTAGTAAAATATGTATTTTATTGATGGACATTCAGATTTTGCATGACATTGCTTATAACAATTTCACTCTTGGAAAGGGGTCAATATAAGGGGTCAGTATAATATTACTTACGATAATATTGTCACTTCGACCACAACCTCGTTTCCGAGGAAGAAAGCGTTATATTAACGCAAAATCCTTTTGGTCAGCAATTTGTAGTAAGCAGTCTTGATTTTTTGAACTCGATGAAACTTGAACTCCATTTTCTATCAGGGAGGTGTGGTAGGGTGCGATCCATCCAATTTAGTATATACCACAGGCTTCCACGACGCTCGCTTCACACACACTAACAACCAATTTAAGCACAAACTACGGGGTCTGGTGGAAATCTGTGCATAGTGACACCATCACCTGACCCCAAGGAGCAATTGACGGCAATGCAACAATTCAGTATGTCTTTGGTGACGTCGAGAAATCAGCAAAATGACGAGCTTCCTACACATTTTCTATACAACTAACTGAAAATCGTTCCTTCTATGATCTCACTGTAGGGCTCTGGCGACAGTTACATAACCAGTCTAGGGTTTTGTTTGCGGGCGAGATAGAAGCAGATGGCTTTTTAGCAACTTTTCAGCGCTTGGTATTAAATAACCACAAGGTTTTTTTTTTTTAAAAAAAAACATGGTGTTCCGTTTATGACTAACCAGAAGTCTTTCATATGCAGTGATAAAAAGAGTGCCAAAAAATTGAGTTTAGTGGTCCTTAAATGTTTTTTTTTTATATGTACTGATAAGTTCTGAAAATTTGTGATAAAACTGAATTATTATGGATATATTCTGCAGACTTTGAGAATTCCAGCTTGTGGGCAGGTTTACATAAATCAGTGGATACTTGGTTAAACATTTCAGTCAGCTGAGATCATAGTGATTGAAGTATTCAGACTATGGTGAATATGTGATTGTGGTTGATCATACCTTGGTTGTTACTGATTGTGACATTGTAGGACCCCTCTGCATGCAGCAGCTTACTCAGAACAGGGAGAGTCCATCCAGATCCTCCTGAGTCATAAAGCAGATGTCAACATGGCAGACTACGCAGGCAAGACAGCCATCATGTATGCTGCCATCAATGGGAACGCCACCTCAGTGGGTGAGTACATTGGAGAGATGTCTGGGTTGGGATAGATCCTTAGTGCCCCTTGTTTGTAAAGGCAGAGGTATGTGAATGTCCCCCATTGCATTATACTTCGGGCAATGGTTTCTTCTCTTCTGATTGGGGTGGTGGGATAGCCTAGTGGCTAAGTGTTCACTTGTGATGCTGAAGGCCTTGCTTTGATTCCCCACATGGGTATTATGTGTGAAGCCCATTTCTTGTGTTCCCTGACATGATATTGCTGGAGTATTGCTAAAAGCGTTAAAATAGTAAACTCACTGTCTCTCTTCTGATTGACTTACACACTTGCCATTGTTGTTAAACTTGAATATTTCTGTCTCTTTCACACTGCTGCCTCTATATCACTTCTTTCTGTACAGTTAGCAGTGTTGGGTTTGTTTCTTACATTGAAATGTTGGGATTATTCTGTCTGTTTCACACTGCTGTCTCTATATCACTTCTTTCTGTACAGTTAGCAGTGTTGGGTTTTGCTTCTTACATTGAAATGTCAGGATTATTTACCCCCAAGCACAAGGGGCTCTGTATTTGTATAACCTGACTCCCTCACTCACTGGTATTAATCATGAATGTTGATACAGAGCTGTTGCTGGAGAGTGGTGCTGAACTGACTGCGTCGGACATCGAGAAGAACACACCACTGCATCATGCCTGTTTCAATGTAGGTGAACATATATTATATTGTGGAAATGTCATTCATGTTTTAGTTTCTCTCATCACAGTGTGGCTGAAATATTGCTCATGTGCTGATTAAGACCAGCACAATGTACCAATACTGTGTTCCCTTGGAAACTATAAAACATGGTAACTATTTTGCTCAGAGAACTGATCAGCTATTTGTTAGGAGAAGCCCAGGTTCTCATCCTTTTAAGACCATCCACTCAAGGATTGACCCTTGAACAAATGAGTATGGATTTGGTCTCATTTTGCAATGTCTTCACTCATTGTACCCTTGTGGGGAATCGAAAACCGGATCTTAGTATGTGTTGAGCTGAACTAGTAACCCTGTAGAGCTGCATCACATTAAGCTGATAAGACAAAAATACTGTTAGAAGCATTGCTGAAGATAACTTCTGTATTTCTGTGAACTTGCTGATGATGACGTACAAAAATTCAGTGTTCTGTATGTTTCAGGCAAAGGAAGATGTGGCTCTTTTGTTACTGGATAAGATTGAAGATGCCACAACTGTAAATATGGCAAACTCAGAGCTCAAAACGTAAGTAGCTGCATAATTAGTACTAAGTATAGAGCAATTTTGTGATCTTTGTAGGGATTCCAAAATATATTGCTAAAATGTTCTGCACAAACAAAACTAGATGGTTTTGTTTGACCGATAACATTATATTTTTTGCTTCTGTTAATGCTAAAATGTTAACACTGAAACCTCAGAATAAGTCCCCAGTAATACTTTCTTGTTGTGAAATGAGGACAGGAGACAGGTAGCACCACCAATGTCAATGTATGTATTACTGTGGGAGTAACATTTGTAATGTAAAGTTGACTAAGTAGACTGTGGAAGCTCTGTTGAAATCTTGCTGATCGTGAGAATAGGTGTTTATAAGTCAGGAAGTGTTTTTTTGTGTTGCACATGGAACAGCTGCCTTATTATACCTGAGGTAAACAAATACTCTCTTTGCTTTTATAAAAACTCACTGTGTCTTCTTCAGACCTCTTCACCTGGCAGCCAAGCAAGGGTTAGTCCCTGTGGTGCAGGATCTCATATCAAAGGGTGCCAGTCTCCTTGCCTTGGACGAGAGTGGTGAGTAGCAACAGTAGTATAGGGAATAGGGGTTCTGGACCACTTCACATATAGAGTGTGCTAAAGCTAAGCAAAAGCTAAGCAAAGCTAATTTCCTTAGCTTTGCTTAGCTTTTGCTTAGCTTTAGCACACTCTATATGTGAAGTGGTCCAGAACCCCTATTCCCTATACTACTGCAACCAGCATGTATAGATGTAACACTTTATAGATTCAGATGGGTTTCATATTCTACTGACCTTCAGTTCCCTGCTGGGGTTTGTTGGGTTAGAACAGTTCCTTTTTATCAGATTGAAGTCATCTTACTTGGAGATTTGGTGTGAAGATACTCAATTAGGCAAGCCCCAAACTCATTTTGATAGTTTTGGATTTGATTTTGTTGAGAATGCTGTGCATTAACTGTGTTGTCTCCCTTTGCAGGTTACACGCCAGCATTAGCATGTGCTCCCACGAACAGGGTGGCTGATTGTCTTTCCATAATTCTTGCCCACATGCCCTTTGGGGGCACACCAAACAACACGTTAAGTCGCTCCATCAGATACGACCATCAGACAACAGCTTTTGGTAAGTCTTCTGGCATGTTCAGTAAGCTGATGTTTGTATAATGTCAAGGCCATCAGTAAATCATTAGTGATTATGCACCATTACCGATCATTTCAGCATGATATTGCTTGACCCAATCAGTGGCTATCCGTGGAAGTTTACTGCGTTTTGTTGTTTATGAGTTCTGAAGGATATTTTGGAACAGTGGGGTACCTTAATAATTATAGTGTCTGCTCATCACGCTTAAGACCTGGGTTTGATTCCCCACATGGGTACAATGTGTGAAACCCAGTTGTGCTGTGATATTGCTGGAATATTGCTTAAAGCGGGGTAAAACCATACTCACTAATGGATCTGTAGATGATGTGAGGTGATGTTGATGTCACTCTGCCTTGTGGATTACTGGATTTTAGCATGTATGATACAGCTACATATCAACTGATGGTTATTTTGTCTTTATGGCCATGCCAGCTATTCTCAAAACATTTGTAGCCTTACAAACTTCTAGAACCCATTCTTAACACATTGGATACAAAGTTAAAGAATTCTTAGGACTACCAACACTGGGAGAATAAGGGCCCTGGTATATTAACTCATGACAGTTTTGAAAATTCATTTATAGATTCATTTTTGCAATTCGCCCATAGTAGATTAAGATGCAACTATTAAGATTACCATTTGATTATGGCTAATGGAAGACACATGACATTTTTGATGTTTCAGGGCTGACCAGGACGCTGGACACAGCTGACCAGGTGAGCATAGGCAGCCCCGCAGGAAGTGTGCAGGATGGGAAGGACTACTCAGGATCATATCAGAGCTCGGACTCCGAGTTCTACTGAGAAATGGATCCCCAGTGGGAGAATCGTTGCTCCAGCTTTAGAGGCGTGGTCATGGACAGTCGTCATCTTGTGATCTCCTGAACAGAATACTGTTCCTTTAGAACTGTCGGCTGTCTGGCATTCGTTGCGTAGATACTTAACTGTTGAAGTAATTGTCAGGAAAGCTCTCAATCAAGTGTCATGCTCTCACATGGATACGTACTTAAATTAGGTTGGTATTCTCATCATATCAACGTCGTATCAGCACTGAGTCTGCTTTGGCAGTCAATTCATCCTCGTTTGAATTTTGAACGAACTGATAGTTCAGTTGTTGTCAGTAGTTGATTAAAGAGGTCTTTCAGGCAGATCTGACAGAATGTATGTGCGCTCCATATTGACTGTGTGAACTTGTGTGAATACTTAGACTTGGCTCAAGTGTTCTGTGTGAACTTCTGTAAATCACCAAGCCTTGGCTTAAGTGTGCTGTGTGAATCACCAAGCCTTAGTTTACATGTTCTGTGTGAATCACCAAGGCTTGGCTTAATTGTTCTGTGTGGATCACCAAGCCTTGGCTTAAGTGTGCTGTGTGAATCACCAAGTATTAAGTGTTTTGTGTGAATCACCAAGTCTTGCTTAAGTGTTTTGTGTGATTCACCAAGCCTTGGCTTAAGTCTTCAGTGTGAATCACTAAGCCTTGGCTTAATTGTTCTGTGTGAATCATCAAGTCTTGCTTAAGTATTTTGTGTGAATCACCATGTCTTGCTTAAGTGTTCTGTAAGAATCACCGAGCCTTGTCTAAGTGTTCTGTGTGAATCAACAAGTCTTGCTTAAGTGTTTTGTGTGATTCACCAAGCCTTGACAAAGTGTTTTATGTAAATCACCAAGTCTTGGCTTAATTGTTCTGTGTGAATCACCAAGCCTTGGCTCTATTTTCTGTGTGAATCACCAAGCCTTGGCTAAGTGTTTTGTGTAAATCACCGAGCCTTGACTTCATTGTTTTGTGTGAATCACCAAGCATAGGCTTAATTGTTCTGTGTGAACGTCTGTGAATCACCAAGCCTTTCACTTGAGTGTTCTCTCTCTCTCTCTCTCTCTCTCTCTATATATATATATATATATATATATATATATATATATGTTGGTCATGGTTACTGGGAGATGGCTGATAGATCTGATCCTCTATTTCCAGTGGTTTATGATGGCACAGCAGAAACTAGTGTATAACTGATAGCAGTGACAGTTCACTAGTTTGCTCAGTGGTACAGTAAAACAAAGTTTTATCTTGAGAGAAAGCCTGTATCAATGATTTATGATTGATAATTTCAGACTTTAGTTGTGCCATGATTTATTGTAGCTTTCCCTGATAAAATGTTTTCCTCTGGAGAGTCTGGAACATACAAACAGTTTTAGCACTGCCTGCTTGCATTCAGTCAGTCAAATCACTTTATAATGATTGTATCAAAGTCTTGTTCTCTATTGATTGTGTATCACTGCCTCATTTCCTGGAATGTAGTTTGTATTTTTATCAGATCCTCAGGCAGCAGCTTGTTGAAGGGTTTCAGATGTTTCTGGATGTTTGTCTGGGAGAACATTGTTAATCCTTCTCAAGTCGTGGCTGAAATATTGAAGCTACAGACATTCTGTCATATTGTCAGTGTATCATGTTCTTGTTGCACTTGTCATGCATTTGTGCATTCAGAGTACATATCATTCTGTCATCATCAAAATCTCTTGTGTATGGCGCAAAAACCCAGGGAATTGCAACATGCATAAATTTATTGAATCAGTGTTGTCTTCAGACATGCTGAAATTGAGTTTTTAAATGTACAAAACCTGGCCAGTCTTCACGGAATACTTTTTGTGCTCTTACTGTTATCAGTGTTAGAAATGATCTTTGTATGAAGATTAGGGGCGGTGGGGAAGCCTAATGGTTAAAGCACTGGCTCATCACGATGAACACCTGGGTTTGATTCTCCACATGGGTACAATATGTGAAGCCCATTTCTGTAGTCCCCTACTGTGACATTGCTGGAATATTGCTAAAAGTCATACACACGCACTCACACACTAGTGTAAAGATAACTTTGTGAAACATGATCCTGTTGTTATCGTGAACTGAGTTCTTATTATTCGATGTGTTTGCAGGCGTCCAGTGCTGCTCTGCTTGCCACTGTCACAGAATTGTGTGTTTGTGAAAGGTCTTGTATGAATATTCCAGATTTTACAGTGGGTTTTATTGTTTGTTGTCAGTGTAAGGGTCATGGTTTGAAATATCACACTACTCTTTGTGAAGGTGCCATTGATTTTACAATAATCTTTTAATCTCTTGAAAGGTGAGGGAGGACAGATATTTCAGCTGCCTTCAACTCTTCCTCCTGCAATGAATTGGTAGATTTCAACTTCAGACCACACATTGAAGCACTTACATTTCATTGATAACTTGTATAAACTGGCCATTTCACTCAAATACAACAAATACTTTTGAACTTTCTGTATTGATCTGTTACAGTATATAATGAAATATCCAGAACTTGATTCTACTATCTATACTTGAACTGGTCATAGTAATGCTGCGTGACATACTAGGTGAACTGCTGGTCTTACTAGGGATGTTGTACCACTGACATTGGCTTGGAACCAGCGTAAGTAGCCAACCGAGTCTGTACTTGTACTGGTCATAGTACCGCTGTGTGACATACTAGGTGAACTGCTGGTCTTATGAGGGATGTTGTACCACTGACATCGGCTCGGAACCAGCGTGAGAAGTCGACTGAGGCAAAACACTGTTATTGTTACTGTTATTGTTTCATGTGACTCTGACATCTTTCTTGTTACAAGCTCAAGTTGTTACAAATACATCGTTAATGACACAGTGTTGCATTATGCCAACAGTCAGAGACTCCCACTTGGACTGACACAGAAACACTTGATAATGTCACAATGCAGCGGTGTGTCAACAGTCAGTGACTCCCATTTGGCTGACACATATACACTAGATAATGTTGTTTGATCAGTACCAATGAATGTCCATTCTGTTCAGTTATTGCCCTTGCCCTGATTCCCGTCCGCACACATCCCGCCTTGTTAATGGTTAAGTGCCTGTATCATTCCATGGTGTTGACAATACCAGTGATGAAATACTTTGTTACGTGCTGTTTCTAGAGATTTAATGCAAGGTTTTATTACTCGCCCCAGGAAGATACTGCAGTGTAATATATTTATGGCAGTATTACACTAGTGTGATACTGCTACACGTACCACATGATAATGGCCATGGTTTACCATTATGACGTCACAATTCTAATACCTCTGACACAATGCTATTGGACCTTGCATGACTAACCGAATGCTGAGAGTAACCATTCTGTAGGCAGTTTCTAATAAATGATGTGGGAGAATAATTAACAGAATACTGAACTTGCTTCCTTGAAATACCATTATTAAAAAAAACGTGAAAGATTTTGTATCGAACACACTTTTTCTTCTTTGATACTAAATCAGTAACTTGTTTAATAAGAATGGTGTTACTCGGAAAGTTGTTTAGTATCCTCTGTATGTAAGATTGACTACTGGAAGTCAACCACAACCACAATTGTTGTGTTGGTAGCCTCATGAAGTGTACTTCTTCATTTGTGTTGCTTGTGTATCCAGATAGTGTCAAGAAGGACACCGCTCTCAGATAATACTCAGGAGTTAACAATGTGTTCAAGCTGTCTCTGAAGTATTCGGAGGAATTACTCTTCACTTGTTGAGGGCAGTTTTTTCCATGTTCAGTGTTAAATAACCACATTTGTGTGACCCTCAGCTTACATAGACTGTCAGTAAACTTAACAGCCATGTAATATCAGTAGGTCCAAGACCAAAAACTAAGCTATTTAATAACAGATGAATTATTTATAAGTAGGTAGTATTCAGTGTGATATGTTCAGTTAAAGAATGTCTGTCTTTTGGAGATGCTGGGTAAATATGGTGTTTATTGTATTCAGCCATTGTCTTGTGACATTTTGATGAGAGGAGGAGGAGGAGGTTCTATTGGAGTCCAGTGTTGGTGTTACAGTACTTGTGAGACACAGTATGGTTTAGTGCTGTTTTTATGATGTCATCCAAACTACCTACCAAATCTCTCAGTTCAGTGAAACCCTGGATCAACATAGGCTTGATGTAATGAACTGTGGGAAAGCTGTGATTGATACTTGTATCAGCTGCCTGCGTGTCTAGACTTTATTTTAGGTTTGTTGCCACATCTTTATCTCCCTTCAGGAGATTTGGGGTTAGAATACATCACAGCTATTAATGCAGGCTGTGGGGGTGGTAATATTGCAGAGTGTGGTATTCAATAATTATCATGATCATCAGATGGGTTAAATAAAACTCAATCAAAAGTCCTGTAGTGACATCAGTCCAAACTTTCTTTAGAAAATTGTCTCTCTGATTAAACAAAAGCCAATCACTCTCATATTCTAAAGTTGTGGCAATTCAAAACTGTCAGTTGTATGTGTAGAATATCAGGTGTTGGTCAACACCCAACCAATCTTTCATCTGTCATGACTGACAAGATGACAGTCTATACACAAGCCACTCGTGGACTCCTATACATGTTACATATAGCTAACCTAATATATGAAGTATTATGTGTGTATCACAGACAGGTATATAGATAGATATGTGGTGGGTTTTGTATGGCACATGGGAGTGAGGTAATGAAATGTGTGGGGAACTTTATATATTACCATGATTAAAACAGTTTTGTCATTATGAACTTTGCACATACACACTATGCATCATTGTCAGCTAAATCAGATTCTAGTTCTCGTTGCGGCTATATGTAGGTCACATTAAAACAACCTTTTAAGATGTTAATCCCTTTGAAAAGAGGATAGAAACGGGTTTAATGTAACTATCAGTAACTGTCACACAGAATACTGTAATATGTAGACATTCCAAGGGTACATCATCTGAATACAGAACCAGTTTGCTGCATTACTGATCTGATAAGTGACCTCTGGTTGGTTGAATAGAGGTCATTTTGACATGTTCCATAATGTCATCAGATACTTGTTTGACAGCTGCAGCAATGCATGCATATACCTGCACAGGCTTTACGGGGTGGTTACATAGACTGTTGTTAAATATGCTTGATGTCACACCTTTAGTTCGTGCACAACTGAATTTTCAATTCAAAACAGCAACACTGCACAATGAAGCTGACAACTCAAGAGCTTCACAGAATATGGTGACATCTGTCAGTTTTTTTACAATGGTCAAATTTAAGAGAATGCTTGAGTATATTTCTTTGTTGTGGATTGTGAAATATTAATCGGCAGCTTGAATGGATAAGAAGCCAGTGTTTATCAATGTCTAAATTACAATGTTATTACCTTTAGTGTGCCGTGGAAGCCATTCCAATGAAAGGAGTACTTCCTGCTGCCAAACCTACCACCACTGTGAGGTCTGAAGTTCGGCAAACAGAGCAATACACACAGGTGGTTAGTGGTTGTTAACATCAGAATGGTTGATGTACTGTCACTTCACTGACTTGACTGGCTAGTGAATTTTCATGGATTCATGCTAATACACTTTTTAATTGTGCAAGATTATGGCCAGACGAAATGTTCATCATCAGAACAGCTTAATGATGAAACCTGTATCTGCTTTCAAAGTTTGAGCTAGTGATTTATTTTGTGGTCTTGTAGTTCAGCCATAGGTAGCCCGACTGGCTTGCAAAATTTGGAAAATATTTCACACATTGGCTCATATACAATCTAACACCTCTTCAGTAGTGTCTAGTACATAAGTTGTTACATGCCCTGGAGTTTACAAGACTCAAGTTGACCATCTGCCATCACGACATTGGTGTTGAAAACAGGGTCAGTTGTGGTAGGTCATGAAACAGGCTGCTGTGATATGAGTTAGATATTTGTGGTTGAGTGCTCTTTAGGTTTCTTCATGCTGGACAGTAACAGCAGGTTTATGAAGGACTTGGAACCTTCTCTATGAAAAGTGGCGCCGCCTTGAGCATGCATTCATGAAATTATGGCATGTATAACATGTGCCCACCTTGTGATTACACCTCCCTGACATAGGCAAATACCACTATCATGGTAGTCCTATCATTGCTTGCCTATACATCAGGGCTGTTGATTTCAATTTATGTCCAATATTTTATCATTGTCAGATTTTTTTTCCCATGAACTATTACTCATGTACTATTTAAAAGTGCACTTGGGGGATGAAATAAATACCGCTATCTAGTAAGGTCTTCTATAGGTCAGGCCTCTTGTTTTTTCACCGTTATTTGATTAAAGACGCATGTGGATTCAAGCTTTTGTTTTCTAAGACTAACTTTTGAAGATGATTCATAGTTTTGGTGATTTTTGTGAATGAAAAACTGGAAGTTGTGAATGAGATAGTTGTGATTGACATAATTGTGTTTTGTGGTTCTGGATCTGATGCATAATCCCAGTAGTGAAGGAAGGACACTCAAGGAGTTTATTGAAGTATCAAGGAAGACTTTTTATTACAAATATGATGCTTACTATGCAGAAAATATATTTAGAATGTATCTAACAAAACCACAGTGGGAAACTGTTCCTTCAAACCTTTCACTTCCTCACTGATTGCATATTCCACACCAGTTAGCTACATGAAGGTTATCAGCATTTAAGTGTCGTTAGTTATGGAATGGCTGGAATATTTCTAACAGGTCCTAACCCATTTATTTATACGTCTGAAGAAAGGATGATGCATAAAACAATTACTAGTAGTTGTATTTTGTTATATGGATTACATGAAACCGTTGGTGTATAACACTTTGATCACTTACCCAACCTGTATATGGTTTGTGTATATCAATGTAGATTGTATATCTAGTGAAAATAAGATTCATATTTTCTCAAACTCATATTGTATAAACAATTTATTTGTACATTTCTGAGATGTAAAAAATAATTATAATAAACTTACCAAGATGATTTAGTTTTGTTGTTGCATTATGCTCAGTTGTGTATTATTTACTGCACTTGCAATCCTCCCTGGCTGAGGGCTAAGGAGGCAATGGAATCTTGCAGTATATGGTTCTTAGTGCAGCTCTGGTGTGTAAAGTCCCTTCCAGGATCTTCTGTTGGGTTTGAGGGGCTATGGTTTAGTCTAGTGGTTAAAGTGTGGGCTTGTCATGCTGAAGACCCTTGTTCGATTCCTTACATTGATACAATGTGTGAAGCCTATTTATAGTACCCCTCGCTGGGATATTGCTGGAAAGTTGCTAAAAGCTGTGTAAAGTCATACTCACTCTGTGGGTTTGAATCTCATTGACAGCCTTCAGCTTTTTGGTTTTCCAGCAACAGTTCCACTTTGACAAACTTTTTCAGTTCAGTATTTCCTCTTGGACGGAATTGACATGCCATGATATAACTGAAACCTGTTGGAATACTATGTACAAAATGCATCCCCAGGAACTGGGTGACTGAAAACCAGCTTATCTCAGCTTGTGAGGATCAATGCTTATGTCTATCACTGGATTATCTGATCTAGACAAAAAAAAATAATCCAAGACTAAGAAAGCTAAAAAAAACCCAAACACAGAACATTCACCTGTTTATGTTTTAATTGTAAACGAACTGGGACTGACACTCTGACACTTGGCTAGTGGATTTTGTATGTCACCAGTCCATCCAAAATAAAGTTAACACAGATAAATGTATGATTTCTCATTTCATATATGACAAATATGACATTGTATGAAATGTTTTCTTGATTTTAAACAGCGCTCAAAAGATATCTATTACTAAAAGTGGCATCAACACGTGGTCCTTTCCGTATCTTTGACACTCTATGCAAGAATAAAGACGATAGCAACAGACTTTTAGATGTATCTTTTTTAAGAAAATGTTTGTACTCCGATTGAAACAAAAAATAGCTGTGAATATATAATCATATCAATTGCACTAAGATCCACATATACAGTGTGGTGCATATGAATGTCTTTACCTCACTGTTTACACATGTACTGTTGACCTCATGGCCATCTATACGTAATAAATAATGTGACATTACGACAAATTCAACTGAAACAAGCTTCCATCATGGCCCTCTTCAACCCACCCATGCTATTTTTATACTATTACTTCTTTAAATACCAAAGGATGTTGAATTTCAAATAGTTTAATGTGTCTTAGCTACTGTGCACATATGTATTACTCAAGAAACATTTAATTGAAGTCACAATTATGTGACATGATCTTGAAGTGCATATTTTTATAATTTATGCACCTATGTCTCTGAAGAAAAGTATTAGTAACATCATCTATTTTATGAAAGATGTTCGGTACACATTTTCATGAAGAAATGATTTAACAAAACACTCAGATGGGCAAAAGTCACCGTATTAGGTAAAGAACACTTTCTTTAGAGTATTGAAAAACAAACTGATACATGAGAAACATAAATACGTGACATTTTTATGGATAACGTCTTCATTCTTTACGCAATGTTTCAGAGCTCAAAATTGTTATCCATGAAACGTGTCATGTATTCATGTTCGTTCAGTTTCAATATGCCTTCCAAAAACTTCATGAGAAACATAGCCTTATAATAGGATGAAACATTTTATGTTTATCAAGGGAAATATCACCTGAAACGTTATTGCTACAGCCTTTTCAACTTGACCTGATCTGCTCTACAGGTGCATGACCCAATATGCCACTTGGTACAAACGGCATGCCGAGTTAACTTCATTAACAGGGGAGCAAACAATGTTAACTTGGGACCATGTCTTGGCTCTTTGGACATGCTGACAGCCAACGGACAAACGTACTCCACAGTAATAGACCCACTGAGTTGTGATATGGTCACACAATGCATTTGTCACTTGATCAGGTCAAGCTGACATGCTGTACTGCATGTCAGACACTATTTAAAATATTTATGTCTAATCCAACTGTTGATAAGTAAAAAAGGTATTTCTGTGAACGTGTTAAGCAACAAATCACCATATATACATGAATTATGAACATAAATTATGAAACTTATTGGATGTATCGTGCTAGATGACAGCCTGTAACAAATATTCTTGATGAAATCTTTTTCTCATTAAACATCTGGTAAGAGCATGAAGATGAGCCCCCAACGAAAACTGTGATGTCATTTGACCTGCATAACATGATCACCCCCCAAGATGGAAAAAGTAACTTTTGATATATGTTTGACATTTTTTAAGTGAAAAATGTTGGTTGAGTTATTTTGTTTATTCAATTTTAATGAATTCCTCAAAACGTTGATGTGTATTGTCAATTTGTCCTTGAACAAACTCCAATTTGTGTACAGCACTACTCAGCAGTGGCTTGGGATGCTCGTACCTAGTCCAGTCCTGTGTCATATCGTAGATAAATACATTATGATCAGAAGTACAGATAGTGAACACCTCTATCCTAACAACAATCTGGGTTTGAATGAACCATCACATCTGGAACAAAGGTGAAGGATAGGATTACCAGAAATATGTATTTTATCCTGGGACATAGATAAAAAGTCCTCATTGTGCCATTCATCGTATGCTCGAGAAGCTAAACAGAAAGAATGTCCTGTTTAATTTTTTCAATATCAGTGTGTCCCTATGAATCTCAGAAATGTGCAGACTGTGGATATCTATCCAACTATCCATCTATCTACACACACACACACATATATATATGTGTGTTGGTGTGTTGTGTGTGTGGGTGTGTGTTTGTGTGTTGGTGTGTGTTGGTGTGTGTATGTTGGTGTGTTGTGTGTATGTTGGTGTGTGGGCATGGGTGTGTGTGTTGGTGTGTGTGTGTTCGTGTGTTGATGTTTTGGTGTGTGTGCTTATGTGTGTTCGGGTGTGTTGGTGTGAGTGTTTGTGTGTGTTGGTGAGTGTGTTGGTGTGTCCGTGTTGGTGTTGGTGTTGGTGTTGGTGTGTCTGTCTGTGTGTGTAGGTGTGTTGTGTGTGTTGGTGTGTGTGTGTGTTGGTGTGTGAGTGTTGGTATGGGTGTTGGTGCCTGTTGGTGTGTGTTGTTGTCTCAGTGTTTGTGTTGGTTCGTTGTTTGAGTGTTGGTGTGTGTGTTGTGTGTGTGTTAGTGTCTTGATGTGTGTGTGTTGGTGTGTGTGTGTTTGTGTGTATTGGTGTGTGTGGTGGTGTGGTGGTGTTTGTGTTGGTGTGTGTGTGTGTGTGTGTCGGTGTTGGTGTGTGTTGGTGTGTTGTGTGTGTGTTGTGTGTGTGTTGGTGTGTTCGAGTGTGTTGTGTGTGTGTGTGTTGGTGTTCGTGTGTTGGTGTGTTCGAGTGTGTTGGTGTGTTGTGTGTGTGTTGGTGTGTGGTTGTGGGAGGGTGTGTTGGTGTGTGTGTGTGTTGGTATGTGTATGTGTTGGTGAGTGTTCATGTGTGGATGTTGGTGTGTGTTGGTGTGTCGGTCTGTGTGTTTGTGTGTTGGGTGAGTGTTGGTGTGTGGGTGTGGGTGTGGGCTAGTGTGTTGGTGTGTGTGTGTTGTGTGTGTGTTGGTGTGTTTGAGGGTATTTCTGTGTTAGGGTTTGTGAGTATGTGTGTTCGGGTGTGTTGATGTGAGTGTTTGCTTGTGTTGATGTGTGTGTTGTGTCTGTTGGTGTGTGTTGGTGTGTGTATGTGTATGTGTGTTGGTTGTCTGTGTGTGTTGGTGTGTTGTGTGTGTTTGTGTGTTGGTGTTGGTGTGTTGTTGTGTGAGTGTTGGTGTGGGTGTGTTTACGTGTATTAGTGTGTGTGCTGGTGTTTGTGTTAGTGTGTGTATTTGTGTGTTGTAGTAGGTGTGGGTGTTGGCATGTGTTGGTGTGTTGTGTCTCTGTTGGTGTTGGTGTGTGTTGGTGTGTGCGTTTATGTATGGTGTAGGTGTGTGTTGTGTGTCTGTGTGTTGTGTGTGTGTTGGTGTGTGGGTATGGGTTGGCGTGTGTGTTGATGTGTGTGTGTGTTGGTGTGTTTGAGTGTGCTCGTGTGTTAGTGTGTTGGTGCGTGTGCGTATGTGTGTTGAGGTGTGTTGGTGTGAGTGTTGGTGTTGGTGTGTGTTAGTGTGTGTCTGTGTGTGTTTGTGTTCTGTGTGTGTTTGTGTGTGTGTTTGTGTGTGGTGTTGGTGTGTCTTTTGTGTTTGTGTTGTGTGTGTTGGTGTGTGTGCATGTGCATGTTGCCTTCAGTGTTGGTCTGTGTGTGTTGGTGTATTGTGTGTAAGTTGGGGTATGTGTGTATTGGTGTGCTTTTGTGTCAGTGTGTCGGTGTCTGTCTGTGTGTGTTGGTGTATTGTGTGTGTGTTGTGTGAGTTGTATGTGTGTGTCGGTGTGTCGGTGTGTGAGTGTTGTTGTGTTGTGTGTGGGTTGGTGTGTTGGTATGTGTTTGTGTGTTGGTGTATGTGCATATGTCGGTTAGGGTGTGTTGGTGTAAGTGTTTGCGTGTGTTGGTGTGTGTACATGTGTGAGCTGGTGTGAGTGTGTTGTGTGTGTGTTGGTGTGTTGTGTGTGCATTGCTGTGTGATGGTGTGCGTTTGTGTGTGTCGGTGTGTTGGTGTGTTGTGTGTCTGTTGATGGGTGTGTGTGTGTGGGTGTGGGTGTGTGGGTGTGTGAGCGTTGGTGTCTGTCGGTGTGTGAGTGTTGGTGTCTGTCGGTGTGTGTTGGTGTGTCTGTGTTTGTAGTGGCGTGTTGTGTGTGTGTTGGAGTGTGTGTTAGTGTGTGTTGGTGTTTATGTGTGTGTTGGTGTGTGTGTGTTGGTGTGTGTTGGTGTGTCTGTGTGTGGGTGGGTGTTGGTGTGTGTGTGTGTGTGTGTGTTGGTGTGTGTATTTATGTGTGTTGGTGTGCTGTGTGTGTTGGTGTGTGTGCGTGTTTTTGTTGGTGTTTGTGTTTGTTGGTGTGTGTTAGTGTGTGTGTTGGTGTGTTCGTGTGTGTGTTGGTCTGTGGGTGTTGGTGTCTGTTAGTGTGTCTTTTGTGTTTGTGTTGGTGTGTTGTGTGTGTTTGTGTGTGAAAATGTGTGAGTTGGTGTGAGTGTGTATTGGTGAGCGTTTTTGTGAGTGTGTCTGTGTCTGTGTCTGTGTGTGTGTTGGTGTGTTGTGTGCGTGTTGGTGTGTGTGTTTTGGTGTGTGTGTATTTACGTGTATTGGTGTGTGTGTTGGTGTGTTTGTGTATTGTGTATTGTATATTGGTATGTGTTTTTGTGTGTGGGTGTTGGGTGTGTCTGTGTGTGGTGTGTGGGTCTGGGTTGATGTGTTGGTGTATGTGTGTGTTTGTTGGTGTGTTTGAGTGTGTTTGTGTGTGGGTTTGTTGGTGTGTGTACGTATGTGTGTTAGGGTGTGTTGGTGTGAGTGTTTGCGTGTGTTGATGTGTGTTGGTGTGCTGGTGTGTTCTTGTGTGTGTTGGCCGTGTGAGTGTTGGTGTGTGTTGGTGTGTCTGTGTGTGTTGGTGTGTTGTGTGTGTCTTTTAGTATGAGTGTTGGTGTGTGTTGTGCAGATTGGTGTGTCTGTGTTTGTGTTGGTGTTGTGTGTGTGTGCGTGTGCGTGTACGTGTGTGTGTTGGTGAGTGTTAGTGTGTGTGTTATGTGTGTGCTGGTGTGTTGCTCATGATTGAGTGCCTGTGTTGGTGTGTGTCTGTGTGTGTGTGTTGGTTTGTGTTTGTGTGAGTGGTGATGTGTGTGCGTGTGTTGGTGTATTCTGTGTACTGGTGTTTGTGTGTGTGTGTGTGTTGGTTTGTGTTTGTGTGAGTGGTGATGTGTGTGCGTGTGTTGGTGTATTCTGTGTACTGGTGTTTGTGTGTGTGTGTGTGTGTGTGGGATGGGTGGAGGGGTGTTGGTGTGTTAGTGTGGTTGTAGATGTGTGTGTGTGTGTTGGTGTGTGTGTTTGTATGTGTTTTGGTGTGGTTGAGTGTATTGGTGTGTTGTGTGTGCGTATGTGTGTTAGGGTGTGTTGGTTTGAGTGTGTGAATGTGTTGGTGTGTGTGTTGGTGTTGGTGTGGTTGTTAGGGTGTGTGTCTGTGTGTGTGTTGGTGGTTTGTTTGTGGGGGTGGATGTGTTGGTCTGTGTGAGTGTAGGTGTGTGTGTTGGTGTGTGTGTGTTGGTGTATGTGTTTTGTGTGTGTGTTTTGTGTGTGTGTGTGTGTGTGTGTGTATGTGTGTTGGGTCATTCACATTATACATGCAACTCCATAAATATTACCATCACACACCCTTAATTAACAATTTATCAAATAATTAATTACCACATCCACAAGGACACAAAAAATATCTAAATAAGTTTTGTAAAATTTGTGATCAAGTAACAATAGGTTATCACTGAGTTCACTTCTAGCCAGGATATAGTATCATTTGCAATTATATTGCTGTAATACTGTGATGATCATGATAGTAACAGTAACTGAATTCCAACAATATTATAACATAGTATTGGTAATAATAATATTTGTGTTTCTGCGACACCAATGTTGTTGTCTGGGACCCCTGAAATTATGAGTATACGTCCCAGGAAACCTCAAATACAGGACCAAGGTAAATCCCTGTGGATGTGGAATGCTCAAGCAGCTACCATTGATAACATGGTCTATATTCTTGGAGATATATGGACAAACCTGCGGCCAATAGTATTGAGGGGCAATTAAACTGATGATTCTGGATGTGTTTAAAATCATGCATTAAATAATTTCCAATAGTGACATCACAACTTGCACAACATGCACAATTTAATTCTCAAGCCAGAGAATTAGAGCTTTGCATACTGTTTTCATTGGTTGTTGGGTCAACATGCTGTCACCAAAGCTGTAAGGAGACCTACAGTAAGTGAGTAGAGATTACGGTGTTTTCAGAAATATTCTATGAATATCATGGCACAGGACACCAGAAATTGACTTCAAACACTGTACACATGTGTGGAAGTGAAACCAAATCTTCAGTGTGATGACTGAACCATAGCCATAAAATTACCAATAAGCTCACTCGTTGATAAGCTGCAGTCCTTTGCGCCACACCTTCTCGTTTGAAGTGGTGCATCTACCTAATTTTGCAAAACAATATATGGGCTGCACCAACAGACTTGCAGTAGGCCCGTCTGTTTTTACTTTAATATACAGGCTTTAGTTTACAAACAGACCCGATTGGTCAGATAAGGAGCCCTCACCAATGGTATGGTTACAGGAGCAGTGGCAAGTAAGCTTTGGTGTATTGACTATTGCTGGCCAACAGAACTCTGAACAATTGATGCATATGCACAGTAAATATCAATATTTTGTTACAGGCTTGCCAGCAAGCTAGCAGTTGGTACTGGTGCAGTGTATGTGACCATGCATGGTAACCGATCTATTCCATTCAGGATAGAATCAAGAATATCCTCTGTAATTATTTTCTTCTTTCCTTTCAGATTCCATCTTTAGATGATATCAACAATACAGTGTCAAGTGGCTGGAACTCAGGTAAGCTTGTTACTTTTTGGTATTGATGGATAGTAACTCTCACATCAGTGTCACGTGTTGTATTTGGGATTACACTTTCTCAGTAAAGTACAAATTGTAGTACCTTTGGTTGTGTTGAGGCCTATCTGGGATTTGAACCCACATCCTCAAAGTGAGTCAAGCCATTGCAAGCACATAAGTCAGAAGCTTAATCCCAGATATAATGTGTTGCATTTGACCACTTTCGAAATGCCATTGTGTACTCTCATGTTAGTGTACTATGAATTGTAATCTTTTCTCGTGTTGCTTGACTGTTGATGACCACAAAGTCTAAGGATTTATATGTATGGTCATCTATGAGGTATGTGGAGAGGGTCAAATAGAGAGTTTACCAAGCTGTCCTGCCTTTCATTCATATGTATATATTTAGGATCATTTCTGTAGTATGCATCGCCATGATTTCAGTTTCAGGAACATTCTATCTTGGACTGACTGTTAGTGCTAAACGGTCTTTTGATTTGGGAGGTCTGTTGGAAAAAGGGTCAAGACAGGAACGTCCGACACTTGCATATGTTGCCTTAGCTGTGTTTAGTCCTGTGACCTTGTCACTGATGTTGATTATATTGATGTGTTTCAGGGGTGAAGACTGTCTTCCAGTAAGTGTCATCAGCAAAAGATACAGCTGGGGAGTACAGAAGGCCGTGTCATCATCCGTCAACTTCGTACATGGAAACTGATGAGGACTTGTTATTGTGTGGCAGATAGCTGAATGACTGGGACTAGAAGCATGTGTAAACAGAGGACATTGATCAGTGTATATAACAGGGTGTGTTCTCCTTCAAGCCAACACTAAACTGTTTGGTTTGTGCTCATTACTTGAACTGCAGAGTGATCTAATGTCCAGTTCTACATACCATCATATCCTAAGGTATACAATCCTGTATATTTATGACAACTGTGATCTGGTGAAGCAAGGATGATTTTGTTTTCAGTAAACACTTGCAAAACCAGTTGTTTTTGTTTTGTTCTTCTTTAGAGTGGTTACGTGTAAACCATCCATCTCAGTGAATGGCAGTTCACTATGGAAGTCTAGTTACCATTCTTGCAGAACCAGGTTGGAATATCATTGCTTGATTGTAGTATGTCAATATCTTTCATTGCCTTGTTGAGAGCATACCTTTGTCAAATTCTGTGAACCATGTTGTTTGTTGATTCCTTTGGCTGGACAATATGTAGACCCTTTCGGCCAGACATTTTTCTCAGAAATTCCGTCCTTCTTCCACAAGGGTGGAAACTGTACTTTAAAAATCAGCTAATTCCACCTGGGGAAGATGATCTTCGTCACTGTCACACTTAATACTACCTAAACAAACTTTTCATGTCATTACCATGACTTTTGCATGTTCAGCTCACTATAGCACTGTCAAATATCCATTTACAGACAACAGTCTAACCTGTCCTACATGTCACTTGCTTCACAACAAAAGTGACCTGCTTCGGCAGCAATACTGAAAAGTAGTTCACTTTTTTTTACAAAAAGACGCATTTGGGGTGCGATGATATGTGTGAACCAAGTCAGAGAGTCTGACCACCCGATTCCACCTTTTGCAACAAGCATTAGTTGCTGAAGATCAATTCCAACCTGGATCTCCATGGGTTGGATGTACTAAAAGTTCAAAACATTCTGAGTGGCAGGTATGCTCATAATTGTAGTACCTGCCTGTACTTGTTACCCTTATGGAGGCATCTCAGCTCTTCAGGTTACTGGTGCAACAATACCTGCCTGCCTGTGTAACACCCCTACAATCTACAAGTCATGATGTTCAAATGAATTATGTGCACAACAAGACAATATCTGAAACTGATATAAGTACATTAGAAGACTGGAACCTTTGTATATCATTACACTCTTACAATCAGAGAGTTGTACAAAGTTTTCTGGGCACAGTGTGCAGTTGAATTGATGCTCCTCCACAATGACACATTTCTCGGCAAATGTTATTCACCACACGACATTTGGAACTTTACAACCACAGACACCAATACATGGGACATCACAACCACAGTCATCACTACAGGGGACACAACGACCACATCCGCCACTATATGTGACATTACAACAGACACCACTACATGGGAAACCACAATCACAACCACCACTACATGCTACATAACAAAGATATCCGCCACTACATAGGACATTACACCTACAGCCACTACTATATGGTGACACCACTTTTACAGCCAACACTACATGGGACATCAAAACCACAGGCACCACTATATCGGAAATGACAACCACAGCCACCAAAACATGGCACATCACAATGACGGCCACCACTACGTAGCACATCACAACCACAACCACGACTACAACCACAGAAAAATCTACATGGGACACCAAAACCACAGCCATCACTCCATGGGACATCAGAACGACAGCCACGACTACACAGCACACCAGAACCACATCCACGACTACAACCACAGAAAAATCTACATGGGACACCAAAACCACAGCTATCACTCCATGGGACATCAGAACGACAGCCACGACTACACAGCACACCAGAACCACATCCACGACTACAACCACAGAAAAATCTACATGGGACACCAAAACCACAGCCATCACTCCATGGGACATCAGAACGACAGCCACGACTACACAGCACACCAGAACCACATCCACGACTACAACCACAGAAAAATCTACATGGGACACCAAAACCACAGCCATCACTCCATGGGACATCAGAACGACAGCCACGACTACACAGCACACCAGAACCACATCCACGACTACAACCACAGAAAAATCTACATGGGACACCAAAACCACAGCCATCACTCCATGGGACATCAGAACGACAGCCACGACTACACAGCACACCAGAACCACAGCCACTACTACATGGGACACCAGAACCACAGATAACCACTATATGGGACAAAACAACCACGGATACACTACATGTTACACCAGAAACACAGCCACCACTACATGGGACGTCAGAACCATAGCCACCAGTACATTCGACATTACAACCACAGAAACCACTACATCAGACATAAAAAAGACAGGAACCACGACTACATGGGAGATAAGAACCACAGCCACAACTACATCGGACACCAGAACCAGAGACAAATCTACATTCGACACCAGAACGACAGTGAGCATTACATGGGGCATCACAACCACAGACACCAATACATGGGACATTACAAAAGCATCCACCACTCCATGTTACATCACAACCACAGCCACACCTCTACGTAGGACACCAGAACCACAGCCCTATCTACATGGCAAACCACAACTACATACAAACAATACATAGGACATCACAAGCACAGATACCACTACATGGGACACTAGAAATACAACCACCACTACATGAGACAATACAACCAGAGCCACCACTACCTGGGACATCAGAACCATAGGCACTAGTACATGTCACATTACAACCACACCCAACATTAATTGGACATTATAACCGCTTCAACCACTCCGTGATTCATCAACCTCACAGCCACAAATATATACAACAACACTAGCACAGCCACATCGCAAGTCACAGCCACCACTACACTGGACATCACAACCACAGCCACAACTACATGGAACACCAAAATCAGCGCCACCACTAAAAGGGACACTAGAAACACAGCTACCACTACATTGTCCATCACAATGACAGCCACCACTACATGGGACACCACAAGAACATTCACTACTATATAGGACATTACAACCCCAGCCACCACTACATGGGACATCAGAACTACTAAAACCACTACTCTGACACCAGAACCACAGCCACCACTACATGGGACATCACAATCACACACACCACTACATGGGACATCACAAGAACAGACACCAGTACTCTGACACCAGAACCACAAACGCCACCACATGGGCCAGCAGAACCACAGTCACCACTACACATGACATCAGAACCACAGACACCACTACATGGGACAAAAAAAATCACATCCACCACTCCATGGGACACCAAACAGCATTAAAAACTCTATAGGACATTAAAACAAGAGCCACAGCTACATGGGGCAACAGAACCACAGAAACCATTACATGAGACATCACAATCACATCCACCACTACATGTGACATCACAATCAGAGTCACCACTACACAGGACATCAGAACCACAGCCACCACTACATGGGACATCACAATCAGAGTCACCACTACACAGGACATCAGAACCACAGCCACCACTACATGGGACATCACAATCAGAGTCACCACTACACAGGACATCAGAACCACAGCCACCACTACATGGGACATCAAAAGCACATATGCTGCTACATAGGGCACCAAAGCAACATCCACCACTCTAGATATTAAAACAACATCCACCACTAAATGAGGTACCAGAACCACAGAAACCACTACATGGGACATCACAATCACGTCAACCATTACATGGGACATCACAACCACATCCACCACTACATATGACATCACAGACACCACCACTCTGACATCAGAACCACAGCCACCAGCACATGGGGAACCAGAACCACAAATACCACTACTTGGGACATCACAACACACCCACCACTACATGGGACATCACAACTACAGATACCACTACATTTGATATTAGAAAGACAGAAACCAATACGCCGAAAATTACAACCACAACCACCACTACATGGGACATCACAATCAAATGCAAAACTATATGGGACATCACAACCGCAGTGAAAACTACAGGGGACATCAGAACCACAGAAAACACTACTCTAACACCAGAACCACAGCCACCACCACATGTTGCATCAGAACCACAGACACCACTACATGGGACATCATAATCACAGCCACAACTTGGGACACCAGAACAACATCCACCATTATATAGGACATCACAACCACAGTCACCACTACACAGGACATCAGAACCACAGCCACCAATACATGCGACATCACAACAACCGTCACCTTTACATCAGACATCAGAACCACAGACACCACTACTCTGACACTAGAACCACAGCCACTACCACATAGGCAACCAGAACCACAGCACCCACTACATGGGACATCACAACCACAGCCACCACTACATGGGACATCACAACCACAGTCACTTCTACATGAGACACCAGAACCACAGCCACCACGGCGTGGAACATTACAACCACAACCACCACTACATAGGACACTAAAACAACATCCACCACTCTATAGGATATTAAAACAACAACCACCTCTACATGGGGCAGCGGAACAATACATAGGACACCAATACCACAGGCACCACTACATGGGACACCCCAACCATAAATAACCACTACATGGGAGATCATAACCACTGCCACCACAACGTGTGACATTACAACAACAGCCTGTACTACATGGGACACCATAATCACAACCACAGAAACAACTACTCTGACACCAGAACCACAGCCACCACCGCATGGGGCATCAGAACTACAGACACCACTACATAGGACATCACAAACACAGCCACAACTACATGGGGCACGAAAAACACAGCCACCATTATATGGGACATTACACCAACAGCCACCACTACATGGGACATCAGAATCACAACCAAAACTACATAGGACATCACAACAACAGACGCCACTACATGGGACACCATATCACATCCACCACTACATGGGACATCACGAAAACAGCCACCACTACATGGGACTTCACAATCACAGCCACCTCTACATGGGACACCACAACTATACCCACCACTAGAATGGACATCACAACCACAGCCACCACTAAATAGGACATCACAATCGTATCCACCACTACATGCCACACCACACCTACACCCACCAGTACATGGGACATCACAACCACAGCCACCACTACACAGGACATCACAACAACATCCACGACTACATGGGACACCAGAACCACAGGCACCACTTCATGGGACATCACAACCACAGCCGAGACTAAATAGGACACCACAACCACAGACAACCACTACATGTTACATCACAACCATGGATACCACTGCATGTTACTCCAGAAACACAGCCACCACTACATGGGACACCATACCCACAGTCACAACTAGATGGGACAACAGAACCTTAGCCACCACTAAATGGAACATCATAACGGCATCCATCACTACATGGGACAACACAACCACAGCCACCACTACATGGGACGTGAAAACCCCGTCCACCACTAGATGGGACACGAGAACCACAGCCGCCACTACACTGGACATCACAATCACAGCTACCACTATAGGTTACATCAGAACCACAGTTACCAATAAAAACTACCATTACAACCACAGCCACAACTACATGGGACAACACAACCACTAACACCATTACATGGGATACCAATATCACATCCATAACGACATAAAACACCAGAACCACAGCCACCACTATATGGGACACTACAACCACATCCAACACTCAATTGGACATCACAACCACAGCCACCACTCCATGGGACACCAGAAAGACACCAGTACACAGGATTTTACAACCACAGCCACTACTGCATGGGACATCACAACCACCGACCCCACCAGATAGGACACTATAATCACAGCCACCACTACATGAGACACCAAAACCAGAGCCACCGCTACATGGGACATCAAAACCACTGAACCAACGGACACCACAATGACATCCACAACGACATAAGACAGTAGAACCAAATCCACCACAACATAGGACATCACAACCACAGACACTACTACATATGACATTCACAATAACAGCACCCACTACATGAGATACCACAACTATACCTACCACCACATGGGACATAACAAACACACCCACCACAACATGGGACATCACAACCACAGCCACCAGTACATGGGACACCAGAACAAAAGACACCACTTCATAGGACATTACAACCACAGCCACCACTACATGGGACACCACAAATACATTCAACACTACATAGGACATCACAACCACAGCTACCACTATGTGGGACATCACAGGAACAGCCACCACAATATTTGCCATCACAACCTAATCCATCACTACAAGGGGCATTAGAATCAGAGCCAGCTGGTTGGCTGTGGCTTTGATGTTCCATGGAGTGGTGGATGTGGTTGTGATGTTCCATGTAGTGGTTGCTGTTGTTGTAATGTCCTATATAGTTAAGGATTTTGTTGTCGTGTCCCATGTAGTGGTGGCTGTGATTGTGATGTCCCATGTAGTTGTGGTGTTTGTGTTTCTGATGTGCCATGCAGTGGTGGCTGTAGTTCTGGTGTCCCATGTAGTGGTGGTTGTTGTTCTAATGTCCCATATAGTGGTATCTGTGGTAGAGATGTCCCATGTAGTGGTGGTTTTGGTTGTAATGTACCATCCAGTGGTGAATGCGATTTTGATGTCCCATGTAGTGGCTCTGGTGGCTCTGGTGGCTCTGGTTCTGATGTCCAATGTAGTTTTGGCTGTGGCTGTGATGTCACATGTAGTGGTGGCTATGTTTCTGGTCTCCCATATAGTGGTGGCTGTGATTGTGATGTCCCACGTAGTCTTGGCTCTGGTTGTGATATCCCATGTAGTGGTAGCAGTGTTTCTGGTCTCCCATGTAGTGGTGGCTTTGGTTTTGATGTCCCATGTCGTGGTGGATATGATTCTGATGTCCCATGTAGTGGTGGATGTGATTGTAATGTCCCATGTAGTGATGTGTGTGGTTGTAATGTCCTATGTAGTGGTGTCTGTTGTTCTAGTGTCCCATGTAGTGTTGGATGTGGTTGTGGTGTCCCACGTTGTCTTGACTGTGGTTGTGATGTCCCGTGTACTGGTAGTGTCCCATGTTGAAGTAGATGTGGTGGTGTCTAATGTTGATATTGTGGTCCATGTGTTGGTGGTGCCGTTCGATGTAGCACTAGATGTGTCAGTGGTATCTCATGTAGAGGTGGTGGTGTTTCATGTTGGGGTTGTGGTGTACCATATTGTGGTTGATATGGTGGTGGTGACCCATGTAGTGTTGATACTGGTGGTGCCCCCTGTAGTGGATGATATAGTGGTGGTGATCCATGTAGTGTTGATACTTGTGGTGCCCCCTGTAGTGGATGAAATAGTGGTGTTGATCCATGTAGTGTTTGATACTTGTGGTGCCGCCTGTAGTGGTTGATACAGTGGTGGTGTTTCATGTAGCGTTGTACTATGTAGTGGTGGATGTGGTAGGGATGCCCTTATTAATAATGGCGTTGTTTCTTGTAGTGATGGTTGTGGTTGTGGTGTCCCATTTAGTGGTGCTTGTAGTTGTGGTGTCCTAGTTGTGGTAGTGTACCACATAGTTGTGGATGTAGTGGTGGTGTCCCACATAGTGATAGACGTGGTTTGGGCGTTCCCTGTAGTTGTGGATATAATGGTAGCGCAAGTACGCTGGTGTCCTATGTAGTGGTACAAGTAGTGGTGCGCCATGTATTGGTGGATGTGATGGTGGTGTCTCATGTTGTGGTGATGTCAGATGTTGTGTTGGATGTGGTAGTGGTGGTGTGGAGTCATATTTTCCTGTAGTGGTCGTGTCCTGTGTAGTTGTGGTAATGGAAGTTGTGGTGGTGATAGCTGTGTTAGAATCTGTCATGGCGGTACTCGGACCCCTGTGGTGGTGGTAGTAACTCACATTCTCTTTCATCCATCCTTCCATTATCTTCCTTCCTTCCTTCCTTCCTTCCTTCCTTCCTTACTTACTTACTTACTTTCCGTTTGAATACGGAAATTCTGCGGCCAGCGCATTCGACATCACTCGCCCTTTTCCGAACGTCCACAAGAAGACCCTCGATGAACTTCCAGTTTAAACTTTGTTTTAAGATAATTGTGTGCATCTATTCAGAGTTAATGCAGCTGAAATAAAATGTTATTTTAGTTGCTATTTTAAGGGGAAATCGTTTTGTGATTCTTCAAACGGTTTTAGAAATAGATGATGGACAATAAATAGTGAATTGTTATGAAAATAACATGACTGGGCCACGAATGCGATGAGCAGTGACAGGCACATCGAAATTCACAATTTCCCACCCACGGACGACATTTGAATTAAATTGTGATACTTTGGTTTAATTCTGTATTGAATGAGCAATACATCCATGTCACTTTTGGTTTAACATGTAATTTCAAACTTTCGAAGCATCGTAACTATTTTGTTTGGGCGTTCCCTGTAGTTGTGGATATAATGGTAGCGCAAGTACGGTGGTGTCCTATGTAGTGGTACAAGTAGTGGTGCGCCATGTATTGGTGCATCCATGTCACTTTTGGTTTAACATGTAATTTCAAACTTTCGAAGCATCGTGACTATTTTGTCTTAGCCGTTGATTATGTGTTAAATATATTGCCTTACATAAATTCATAAATAAACCTGTAATTAATCGAAAGAAATTTTTGTTTCGTTATGTTTCAATAAAAAACAAAATATTATCAGGTCTTACAAGTGCAAACACTTGTGACTGGAGTGGTGTAGATAGCTTTAACCCTTTGTTTCGGGTTCGGCAACTGGGATTAGGTTATGTAACATGGCTGGTTTGCCCTTTGTCGTCTCCGCTTGGAGTCTGCGCACGCACTCCCGTACATCATCCACTTACTTTCTCAACCAGGTTTCAGAAGGTTACAGATTCCAAGGCGACGGTCGAACAACACGACATCGGGTTACAGGTTTGTTTTTTACAATCCAGCATATGCTTTTCGCATTCATAAGCTGTGTAGTACGTGTCATTGATGAGTGAGTGAGTGTCACTGATGTGAAATATTCTTTACCTCATCTATTAGGACCATGGACGCCATCGTCCTTGGGGCAGGACATCTGCCACAAAGCAGAATGAGGTCCGGAAGGGCAAGCTTTTCCAATTTAACATTCAAGAAAACATACGTGTTTTCGATAATGTCTCATAAATGCATAGCGTACCCTCATTCCTTCAAAATATACCGATACATTGAAAAAAATGATACTACTTTCTGCATCTGCATCTGAGCGTTGAGGTAGTGTAGCCTAGTTCTTGAAGTGTTGGCTCACCATGTTTAGAGCCCGCCGTTGGAATATTGCCCAAAACGGCACAAAACCACACTTACTCGCTTGTGGTAAGAGGACTCTACTGGAGGTAGGACAATCGTCACGATGCCGACAGGGGACTAGGTTGACAGAGAAGTTTTGTAAACAATCTTTTGAAGAGAACCTAAAACATTCTTGTTCACCAAATTGTGTTTCAGGTTACAGTATATATACTTAGCACTCATTATCAACGTAGTATCATTGATACGAAACGTTAAATTATCCTGTACCTTTACTATTAGGACCAAGGATACCGTCATCCTCTGGGCGGAAATGGACCCTGAAGTCCCCCAGAAGCAGGACGACTGCCAAGAAGAAGCGGACAGAAGCGGACCAAGGACTCTTCCGAAGGAACACTGTTAGGAAGGCGACAGAGGACCAGACGGGTAGGTGTTTCCAACTCTATTTGAAAGAAAATATGAGTCTCCATGAATGTTTGTTCAATATACAGTGCACACTCATTCTCTCATAGCGTACAACCATTTAGGTATAGACGAGAAAGGTTTATACTGGTTTCTGCATGTAAACGGAGTGGTAGTGTAACCTAGTAGTTCAAGTGTTGGCACGCCATGTTGAGTTCCTGTGTTCGAGTTCCCACTTAAATACTATGTCTCACACCCACTTCTGATGCCCGTCGTTGGAATATTGCCAAAAGCGGCATAAAACCACTTACTCGCTGTTGTTAAACCAATCTACATACGTAAGAAATGTGATTGCTGATGCTTATGCAAGACTCATTTCTTTCAGACGCAAAAACCCCGGCACGTTCTGGATTTGGTGTTGTGTCCCTCCACCACCTTCTACACGGACTTCAGTACACTGCCTTTCCTAGAGATCGATGGGATGAGGTTTTGTCTGATGGTGGCTCCGTAGTACGTCCGCTCTCCGCGTAGCCCCTCGCTGACTGTACATGGAGTAGGTTTGGTGCTAGGGCCTGATTGTACAGTCAGAATGGTTGTTACAGCAACCCAGCTAGTTTAGGGTTGGCACACTTTGTGGCCCCAGTCTTTCTCAGCATCCCCAGTAGGTCCAATGCTGACTGCACTTGACTGGTAGATGTAGGTGGAAGTGTAGATAGGGCCCCCTCGTGCATTCCCTGCATGATGCTATCTATAGATGGCATAACTCAGTGTTAACCCACCATTCCGTCCTTCAGTAGGTAGTTTCCAGACAAAGCTAGTCCCGGATGGTCACTTGGAGGGTCAGTGTACTGGCCGGCTGCGCGACCACCTGCTGGTAAAGTATTTCAATATTTCAGTTTACTATTTAGATGAAATCTTGTTTTTCACGACCCACCATATTTGTTTTGCATTTAAATCTATGGGGATCGTCGAATAACTGAATGGTTAAAGCGTTCGCTCATGATGCTCCTGACAAGCCTAATTCGATTTCTCATGTGGGTACGGTGTGTGAAGCCAATGTTTGTTGTTTCCCACCATGATATAGCTGGAATATTGCTAAAAGCGGTGTAAAATCTACACTCACGCAGTCAAAATCTTTGTGGGAAGCATAAATTAGGTCAATTGTTCTTTGCCTTTTTTTAGTAGAAGCGTCGCTTATGCAAGCAACTGTTTCTTTCAAACAATTATTTGAAGAAAACATAAAATGCAATGCATCCTTGTTCAATATGACGTCTACTGCAAAGCTACAACTTGAGTTTCAGGTTTGAGCTTTCTTCACGAGTAGGCATATGTCTTGCATTTACACACACAGTAAGTACCAATAATGTAAACTATATTCACTTTACTATTAGGAGCGTGGATGCCATTGTCCTGGGGGCAGAATTGGACCCTGAAGTCATCCAGAGGCAGGACGACTGCCAAGAAGAAATTCCATGGACAGAAGTGGACCAACTACTCTTCTGGAGGTAGGACAACCGTCACGATGCCGGCAGGGAGCTAGGCTGTATATATACTTAGCAGTATATATACTTAGCACTCATTATCAACGTAGTATCATTGATACGAAACGTTAAATTATCCTGTACCTTTACTATTAGGACCATGGATACCGTCATCCTCTGGGCGGAAATGGACCCTGAAGTCCCCCAGAAGCAGGACGACTGCCAAGAAGAAGCGGACAGAAGCGGACCAAGGACTCTTCCGAAGGAACACTGTTAGGAAGGCGACAGAGGACCAGACGGGTAGGTGTTTCCAACTCTATTTGAAAGAAAATATGAGTCTCCATGAATGTTTGTTCAATATACAGTGCACACTCATTCTCTCATAGCGTACAACCATTTAGGTATAGACGAGAAAGGTTTATACTGGTTTCTGCATGTAAACGGAGTGGTAGTGTAACCTAGTAGTTCAAGTGTTGGCACGCCATGTTGAGTTCCTGTGTTCGAGTTCCCACTTAAATACTATGTCTCACACCCACTTCTGATGCCCGTCGTTGGAATATTGCCAAAAGCGGCATAAAACCACTTACTCGCTGTTGTTAAACCAATCTACATACGTAAGAAATGTGATTGCTGATGCTTATGCAAGACTCATTTCTTTCAGACGCAAAAACCCCGGCACGTTCTGGATTTGGTGTTGTGTCCCTCCACCACCTTCTACACGGACTTCAGTACACTGCCTTTCCTAGAGATCGATGGGATGAGGTTTTGTCTGATGGTGGCTCCGTAGTACGTCCGCTCTCCGCGTAGCCCCTCGCTGACTGTACATGGAGTAGGTTTGGTGCTAGGGCCTGATTGTACAGTCAGAATGGTTGTTACAGCAACCCAGCTAGTTTAGGGTTGGCACACTTTGTGGCCCCAGTCTTTCTCAGCATCCCCAGTAGGTCCAATGCTGACTGCACTTGACTGGTAGATGTAGGTGGAAGTGTAGATAGGGCCCCCTCGTGCATTCCCTGCATGATGCTATCTATAGATGGCATAACTCAGTGTTAACCCACCATTCCGTCCTTCAGTAGGTAGTTTCCAGACAAAGCTAGTCCCGGATGGTCACTTGGAGGGTCAGTGTACTGGCCGGCTGCGCGACCACCTGCTGGTAAAGTATTTCAATATTTCAGTTTACTATTTAGATGAAATCTTGTTTTTCACGACCCACCATATTTGTTTTGCATTTAAATCTATGGGGATCGTCGAATAACTGAATGGTTAAAGCGTTCGCTCATGATGCTCCTGACAAGCCTAATTCGATTTCTCATGTGGGTACGGTGTGTGAAGCCAATGTTTGTTGTTTCCCACCATGATATAGCTGGAATATTGCTAAAAGCGGTGTAAAATCTACACTCACGCAGTCAAAATCTTTGTGGGAAGCATAAATTAGGTCAATTGTTCTTTGCCTTTTTTTAGTAGAAGCGTCGCTTATGCAAGCAACTGTTTCTTTCAAACAATTATTTGAAGAAAACATAAAATGCAATGCATCCTTGTTCAATATGACGTCTACTGCAAAGCTACAACTTGTGTTTCAGGTTTGAGCTTTCTTCACGAGTAGGCATATGTCTTGCATTTACACACACAGTAAGTACCAATAATGTAAACTATATTCACTTTACTATTAGGAGCGTGGATGCCATTGTCCTGGGGGCAGAATTGGACCCTGAAGTCATCCAGAGGCAGGACGACTGCCAAGAAGACCATCCTTGGACCAAGGATTCTTTTTGGGGAAGAAGGGGTTGGGTGTGGGTGTGGGTGTGGGTGTGGGTGTGGGTGTGGGTGTGGGTGTGGGTGTGGGTGTGGGTGTGGGTGTGGGTGTGGGTGTGGGTGTGGGTGTGGGTGTATGCGTTGGTGTGTGTGTTGGTGTGAGTGGAGTGTGTGTGTTGGTGTGTGTTCGTCTGTGTGTGTTGGAGTGTGTTGGTATGTTGGTCTCTTGGTGTGTGTGCGTATGTGTGTTAGGGTGTGTTGGTGTGTGTGTTTGTGCGTTTGATTTTGTGTGGGTGTAGGTGCACGTGGTTGTTTGTGTTGGTGTGTCTGTCTGTGTGTTGGTGTGTTGTGTGTGTGTTGATGTGTGATTGTGCTTGGGTGTGTGTTGGTGTGTATGTGTTGGTATGTGTGTGTTGGTGTGTTTGAGTGTGATGCTCTGTTGGTGTGTTGGTTTATGTACGTATGTGTGCTAGGATGTGTTGGCGTGAGTGTTTGCGTCTTTTGGTGTGTCTTTTGGCGTGTTGGAGTGTTTGTGGGTGTGTCGATGTTGGTGTGTGAGTCTGTGTGAGTTGGTGTGTCGTGTGTGTTTTTTGTGTATGTGTGTGCTGTTGTGTTGGTGTGTTGTTGTTTCTGTTGGGGTGCGGGAGTTAATGTGGGTGACTTTGTGTGTTGGTGTGTGTGTTTTTTTTGTTTTTTTTTGTGTGTGTGTTCGTGTGTCTGTCTGTGTGTGTTGGTTTGGTGTGTGTGTTGGTGTATTGGTGTATTGGTGTGAGTGTTGGTGTGTGTTGGTGTGTCCGTCTGTATGTGTTGGTGTGTTGTGTGTGTTCGTGTGTGTGTGTGTGTGTTGGTGAGTGAGTATTGGTGTGGGTGTTGGTTTTCGTTGGTATGCATGTATGTATTAGTTTTGGTGTGTTGTGTGTGTGAGTTTGTGTGTTGGTGTGTGCTGTTGTGTGTGTGTTGTGTGTGTGTTTGTGTGTGGGTTGGTGTGTGGATGTGTTCGTGTGTCTGTCTGTGTGTGTTGGTGTGTGTGTGGTGCTCTGTGTTGGAGTGTGTGTGTGTGTGTGTTGCTGTGTGTGTGAATGTTTCGGTGTGTCTGTCTGTGGGTGTGTTGGTGTGTCTCTGTGTGTGTATTTGTGTGTGCATGTTGGTGTGTCTGTCTGTGTGTTGTGTTTTTTTGTGAATATGTGTGTTGGTGTGAGAGTCTTATTGTGTGTTCGTGTGTGTAGGTGTGTTGGTGTGTGTGTTGGTGTGTGTCAGTTTGTCTGTGTGTATGTTGGTGTTGCAAATGTCTTGCTGTATGTGTGTGGGTGAGTGGGTTGTAGATGTGTGTGTTGATGTCGTTGTCTGTGTGTGTGTGTTGGTGTATGTGTGGGTGTTGGTGTTGGTGTTGGTGTGAGTGTTAGTGCGTGTGTGTGATGGAGTGTGTTGGTGTATGTGCATATGTGTGCTAGGGTGTATTGGTGTGGGTACTTGTGTGTGTTGATGTGTGTGTTTGTATGTCTGTGTGTATGTTGGTGTGTTGGTGTGTGTGTTGGTTCGTGGTTATGGGTCGGTGTGTTGGCGTGTGTGTTGATGTGTTGTTGTTGGTGTGTCTGTCTGTCTGTCTGTGTATTGTGTTGATGTACGTGTGGTGGTGTGTGAGTGTTGGTGTATGTGTTGGTGTGTGTTGGTGTGTCTGTGTCAGTGCTAGCGTGTTGTGTGTCTGTGTTGGTGCTGGTGTGTATGTATTGGTGTGTGTGTGTGTGTGGGGATTTTGTGTGTGTGTTTGTGTCTCTGTCTGTGAGTGTTGTCTGTGTGTGTATGTGTTGGTGTGTGGGTGTTTGCGTGTATTGGTGTGTGTGTTTGTGCGTTTGGTTTTGTGTGGGTGTATGTGCGCGTGGTTGTGTGTGTTGGTGTGTCTGTCTGTGTGTTGGTGTGTTGTGTGTGCGTTGATGTGTGGTTGTGCTTGGGTGTGTGTTGGTGTGTATGTGTTGGTGTGAGTGTGTGTGTGTTGGTGTCTCTCTGTTGGTGCGTGTGTTGTGAGTTGGTGTGTGTGTGTTTGTGTCTCTGTGAGTGTTGGTGTGTCTTGGTGTGTGTTCTGGTGTGAGTGTGTGTGTTTGCATCTGTGTGTTGGTGTGTTGTGTGTGAGTTGGTGTGAGTGTTTATGTGTGTTGGTGTGTGTGTGTGTGTGTCGGTGTGGGTTTGTGTGATTGTGTCGGTGTGTCTGTCTTTCTGTGTGTTGGTGTGTTGGTGTGTGTGTGTGTGTCGTGTATGTGTTTTGGGATGGCTGTGTGTGTATGCTGGTTTGTTGTGTTTGTTGGTGTGTGAATGTGGATGTGTTGGTGTGTGAGTGTTGGTATATTTGTTGGTGTCTGTTGGTGTGTGTCGGTGTGTTCGTTTCTGTCTCTGTTTCTGTTTGTGTTGGTTTGTTGTGTGTGTGTTGGTGTGTGTGCATGTGTGTTGGTGTGTTTGTGTTTTGTGTGAGTTGGTGTGTGTGTGTATTCATGTGTGTCTGTGAGTGTTGGTGTCTCTCGGTGTGTGAGTTGGTGTGAGTGTTGGTGTGTGTTGATGTGTGTGTTTTGTTTGTGCGTTTGTGTGTTTGTTCGTGTGCGTTTGTGTGAGTGTGTCTGTGTGTTGGTGTATTGTGTGTTGTGTTGGTGTGTTGGTGCGTGTTAGTGTGTTGGTGTGTTGGTATGTTTCGTGTTTTTGGTGTGTGTGTTGGTGTATGTCTGTGTGTATGTTTGTGTGTTGGCGTGTGTGTTGGTTCGTGGTTATGGGTCGGTGTGTTGGCGTGTGTGTTGATGTGTTGTTGTTGGTGTGTCTGTCTGTCTGTCTGTGTATTGTGTTGATGTACGTGTGGTGGTGTGTGAGTGTTGGTGTATGTGTTGGTGTGTGTTGGTGTGTCTGTGTCAGTGTTAGCGTGTTGTGTGTCTGTGTTGGTGTTGGTGTGTATGTATTGGTGGGTGTGTGTGTGGGTATTTTGTGTGTGTGTTTGTGTCTCTGTCTGTGAGTGTTGTCTGTGTGTGTATGTGTTGGTGTGTGGGTGTTTGCGTGTATTGGTGTGTGTGTTTGTGCGTTTGGTTTTGTGTGGGTGTATGTGCGCGTGGTTGTGTGTGTTGGTGTGTCTGTCTGTGTGTTGGTGTGTTTTGTGTGCGTTGATGTGTGGTTGTGCTTGGGTGTGTGTTGGTGTGTATGTGTTGGTGTGAGTGTGTGTGTGTTGGTGTCTCTCTGTTGGTGCGTGTGTTGTGAGTTGGTGTGTGTGTGTTTGTGTCTCTGTGAGTGTTGGTGTGTCTTGGTGTGTGTGCTGGTGTGAGTGTGTGTGTTTGCATCTGTGTGTTGGTGTGTTGTGTGTTAGTTGGTGTGAGTGTTTGTGTGTGTTGGTGTGTGTGTGTGTGTGTCGGTGTGGGTTTGTGTGAATGTGTCGGGGTGTCTGTCTTTCTGTGTGTTGGTGTGTTGATGTGTGTGTGTGTGTGTCGTGTATGTGTTTTGGGATGGCTGTGTGTGTATGCTGGTTTGTTGTGTTTGTTGGTGTGTGAATGTGGATGTGTTGGTGTGTGAGTGTTGGTATATTTGTTGGTGTCTGTTGGTGTGTGTCGGTGTGTTCGTTTCTGTCTCTGTTTCTGTTTGTGTTGGTTTGTTGTGTGTGTGTTGGTGTGTGTGCATGTGTGTTGGTGTGTTTGTGTTTTGTGTGAGTTGGTGTGTGTGTGTATTCATGTCTGTCTGTGAGTGTTGGTGTCTCTCGGTGTGTGAGTTGGTGTGAGTGTTGGTGTGTGTTGATGTGTGTGTTTTGCTTGTGCGTTTGGTTTTGTGTGGGTGTATGTGCGCGTGGTTGTGTGTGTTGATGTGTCTGTCTGTGTGTTGGTGTGTTGTGTGTGCGTTGATGTGTGGTTGTGCTTGGGTGTGTGTTGGTGTGTATGTGTTGGTGTGAGTGTGTGTGTGTGTTGGTGTCTCTCTGTTGGTGCGTGTGCTGGTGAGTTGGTGTGTGTTTGTGTCTCTGTGAGTGTTGGTGTGTCTTGGTGTGTGTGCTGGTGTGAGTGTGTGTGTTTGTATCTGTGTGTTGGTGTGTTGTGTGTGAGTTGGTGTGAGTGTTTGTGTGTGTTGGTGTGTGTGTGTTGGTGTGTGTGTGTGTGTCGGTGTGGGTGTGTGTGATTGTGTCGGTGTGTCTGTCTTTCTGTGTGTTGGTGTGTTGGTGTGTGTGTGTGTGTTGTGTATGTGTTTTGGGATGGCAGTGTGTGTATGCTGGTTTGTTGTGTTTGTTGGTGTGTGAATGTCGATGTGTGTGTGTGTGTGTGTTGGTATATTTGTTGGTGTCTGTTGGTGTGTGTCGGTGTGTTCGTTTCTGTCTCTGTTTCTGTTTGTGTTGGTTTGTTGTGTGTGTGTTGGTGTGTGTGCATGTGTGTTGGTGTGTGTGTGTTTTGTGAGTATGTGTGTGTGTGTATTCATGTATGTCTGTGAGTGTTGGTGTCTCTCGGTGTGTGAGTTGGTGTGAGTGTTGGTGTGCGTTTTTTTGTGTGTGTATGTTTTGCTTGTGCGTTGGCGTGTGTGTGTTCGTTTGCGGTGGTGTGAGTGTGTCTGTCTGTGTGTTGGTGTATTGTGCGTTGTGTTGGTGCGTTGGTGCGTTGGTGCGTTGGTGCGTTGGTGTGTCGGTGCGTTGGTGCGTGTTTTCTTGGTGGTGTGTGTGTGTGTGATGTTATGTTTTGTGTTTTTGGTGTGTTTGTGTATGTATGTCTGTGCGTATGTTGGCGTGTGTGTTGGTTCGTGGTTGTGGGTCAGTGTGTTGGCGTGTTCTTGTTGGTGTGTCTGTCTGTCTGTGTATTGTGTTGATGTACGTGTGGTGGTGTGTGAGTGTTGGTGTGTGTGTTGGTGTGTGTTGGTGTGTCTGTGTCAGTGCTAGCGTGTTGTGTGTCTGTGTTGGTGTTGGTGTGTGGGTATTGGTGTGTGTGTGTGTGGGGGATTTTGTGTGTGTGTTTGTGTCTCTGTCTGTGAGTGTTGTCTGTGTGTGTATGTGTTGGTGTGTGGGTGTTTGCGTGTATTGGTGTGTGTGTTTGTGCGTTTGGTTTTGTGTGGGTGTATGTGCGCGTGGTTGTGTGTGTTGGTGTGTCTGTCTGTGTTTTGTTGTGTTGTGTGTGTGTTGATGTGTGGTTGTGCTTGGGTGTGTGTTGGTGTGTATGTGTTGGTGTGTCTCTGTGAGTGTTGGTGTGTCTTGGTGTGTGTGCTGGTGTGAGTGTGTGTGTTTGTATCTGTGTGTTGGTGTGTTGTGTGTTAGTTGGTGTGAGTGTTTGTGTGTGTTGGTGTGTGTGTGTGTCGGTGTGGGTTTGTGTGATTGTGTCGGGGTGTCTGTCTTTCTGTGTGTTGGTGTGTTGGTGTGTGTGTGTGTGTCGTGTATGTGTTTTGGGATGGCTGTGTGTGTATGCTGGTTTGTTGTGTTTGTTGGTGTGTGAATGTGGGTGTGTTGGTGTGTGAGTGTTGGTATGTTTGTTGGTGTCTGTTGGTGTGTGTCGGTGTGTTCGTTTCTGTCTCTGTTTCTGTTTGTGTTGGTTTGTTGTGTGTGTGTTGGTGTGTGTGCATGTGTGTTGGTGTGTTTGTGTTTTGTGTGACTTGGTGTGTGTGTGTATTCATGTCTGTCTGTGAGTGTTGGTGTCTCTCGGTGTGTGAGTTGGTGTGAGTGTTGGTGTGTGTTGATGTGTGTGTTTTGTTTGTGCGTTGGTGTGTTTGTTCGTGTGCGCTTGTGTGAGTGTGTCTGTCTGTGTGTTGGTGTATTGTGTGTTGTGTTGGTGTGTTGGTGCGTGTTAGTGTGTTGGTGTGTGTTTGTGTGTTGGTATGTTTCGTGTTTTTGGTGTGTGTGTGTTTGTATGTCTGTGTGTATGTTGGTGTGTTGGTGTGTGTGTTGGTTCGTGGTTATGGGTCGGTGTGTTGGCGTGTGTGTTGATGTGTTGTTGTTGGTGTGTCTGTCTGTCTGTCTGTGTATTGTGTTGATGTACGTGTGGTGGTGTGTGAGTGTTGGTGTATGTGTTGGTGTGTGTTGGTGTGTCTGTGTCAGTGTTAGCGTGTTGTGTGTCTGTGTTGGTGCTGGTGTGTATGTATTGGTGTGTGTGTGTGGGGATTTTGTGTGTGTGTTTGTGTCTCTGTCGGTGAGTGTTGTCTGTGTGTGTATGTGTTGGTGTGTGGGTGTTTGCGTGTATTGGTGCGTGTGTTTGTGCGTTTGGTTTTGTGTGGGTGTATGTGCGCGTGGTTGTGTGTGTTGGTGTGTCTGTCTGTGTGTTGGTGTGTTGTGTGTGTGTTGATGTGTGGTTGTGCTTGGGTGTGTGTTGGTGTGTATGTGTTGGTGTGTCTCTGTGAGTGTTGGTGTGTCTTGGTGTGTGTGCTGGTGTGAGTGTGTGTGTTTGTATCTGTGTGTTGGTGTGTTGTGTGTTAGTTGGTGTGAGTGTTTGTGTGTGTTGGTGTGTGTGTGTGTCGGTGTGGGTTTGTGTGATTGTGTCGGGGTGTCTGTCTTTCTGTGTGTTGGTGTGTTGGTGTGTGTGTGTGTGTCGTGTATGTGTTTTGGGATGGCTGTGTGTGTATGCTGGTTTGTTGTGTTTGTTGGTGTGTGAATGTGGGTGTGTTGGTGTGTGAGTGTTGGTATGTTTGTTGGTGTCTGTTGGTGTGTGTCGGTGTGTTCGTTTCTGTCTCTGTTTCTGTTTGTGTTGGTTTGTTGTGTGTGTGTTGGTGTGTGTGCATGTGTGTTGGTGTGTTTGTGTTTTGTGTGACTTGGTGTGTGTGTGTATTCATGTCTGTCTGTGAGTGTTGGTGTCTCTCGGTGTGTGAGTTGGTGTGAGTGTTGGTGTGTGTTGATGTGTGTGTTTTGTTTGTGCGTTGGTGTGTTTGTTCGTGTGCGCTTGTGTGAGTGTGTCTGTCTGTGTGTTGGTGTATTGTGTGTTGTGTTGGTGTGTTGGTGCGTGTTAGTGTGTTGGTGTGTGTTTGTGTGTTGGTATGTTTCGTGTTTTTGGTGTGTGTGTGTTTGTATGTCTGTGTGTATGTTGGTGTGTTGGTGTGTGTGTTGGTTCGTGGTTATGGGTCGGTGTGTTGGCGTGTGTGTTGATGTGTTGTTGTTGGTGTGTCTGTCTGTCTGTCTGTGTATTGTGTTGATGTACGTGTGGTGGTGTGTGAGTGTTGGTGTATGTGTTGGTGTGTGTTGGTGTGTCTGTGTCAGTGTTAGCGTGTTGTGTGTCTGTGTTGGTGCTGGTGTGTATGTATTGGTGTGTGTGTGTGGGGATTTTGTGTGTGTGTTTGTGTCTCTGTCGGTGAGTGTTGTCTGTGTGTGTATGTGTTGGTGTGTGGGTGTTTGCGTGTATTGGTGCGTGTGTTTGTGCGTTTGGTTTTGTGTGGGTGTATGTGCGCGTGGTTGTGTGTGTTGGTGTGTCTGTCTGTGTGTTGGTGTGTTGTGTGTGCGTTGATGTGTGGTTGTGCTTGGGTGTGTGTTGGTGTGTATGTGTTGGTGTGAGTGTGTGTGTGTCGGTGTGTGTTTGTGTGATTGTGTCGGGGTGTCTGTCTTTCTGTGTGTTTGTGTGTTGGTGTGTGTGTGTGTGGTGTATGTGTTTTGGGATGGCTGTGTGTGTATGCTGGTTTGTTGTGTTTGTTGGTGTGTGAATGTGGATGTGTTGGTGTGTGAGTGTTGGTATATTTGTTGGTGTCTGTTGGTGTGTGTCGGTGTGTTCGTTTCTGTCTCTGTTTCTGTTTGTGTTGGTTTGTTGTGTGTGTGTTGGTGTGTGTGCATGTGTGTTGGTGTGTTTGTGTTTTGTGTGAGTTGGTGTGTGTGTGTATTCATGTGTGTCTGTGAGTGTTGGTGTCTCTCGGTGTGTGAGTTGGTGTGAGTGTTGGTGTGTGTTGATGTGTGTGTTTTGTTTGTGCGTTTGTGAGTTTGTTCGTGTGCGTTTGTGTGAGTGTGTCTGTGTGTTGGTGTATTGTGTGTTGTGTTGGTGTGTTGGTGCGTGTTAGTGTGTTGGTATGTTGGTGTGTTTCGTGTTTTTGGTGTGTGTGTGTTTGTATGTCTGTGTGTATGTTTGTGTGTTGGTGTGTGTGTTGGTTCGTGGTTATGGGTCGGTGTGTTGGCGTGTGTGTTGATGTGTTGTTGTTGGTGTGTCTGTCTGTCTGTCTGTGTATTGTGTTGATGTACGTGTGGTGGTGTGTGAGTGTTGGTGTATGTGTTGGTGTGTGTTGGTGTGTCTGTGTCAGTGTTAGCGTGTTGTGTGTCTGTGTTGGTGTTGGTGTGTATGTATTGGTGTGTGTGTGTGTGGGTATTTTGTGTGTGTGTGTTTGTGTCTCTGTCTGTGAGTGTTGTCTGTGTGTGTATGTGTTGGTGTGTGGGTGTTTGCGTGTATTGGTGTGTGTGTTTGTGCGTTTGGTTTTGTGTGGGTGTATGTGCGCGTGGTTGTGTGTGTTGGTGTGTCTGTCTGTGTGTTGGTGTGTTGTGTGTGCGTTGATGTGTGGTTGTGCTTGGGTGTGTGTTGGTGTGTATGTGTTGGTGTGAGTGTGTGTGTGTCGGTGTGTGTTTGTGTGATTGTGTCGGGGTGTCTGTCTTTCTGTGTGTTTGTGTGTTGGTGTGTGTGTGTGTGGTGTATGTGTTTTGGGATGGCTGTGTGTGTATGCTGGTTTGTTGTGTTTGTTGGTGTGTGAATGTGGATGTGTTGGTGTGTGAGTGTTGGTATATTTGTTGGTGTCTGTTGGTGTGTGTCGGTGTGTTCGTTTCTGTCTCTGTTTCTGTTTGTGTTGGTTTGTTGTGTGTGTGTTGGTGTGTGTGCATGTGTGTTGGTGTGTTTGTGTTTTGTGTGAGTTGGTGTGTGTGTGTATTCATGTGTGTCTGTGAGTGTTGGTGTCTCTCGGTGTGTGAGTTGGTGTGAGTGTTGGTGTGTGTTGATGTGTGTGTTTTGTTTGTGCGTTTGTGAGTTTGTTCGTGTGCGTTTGTGTGAGTGTGTCTGTGTGTTGGTGTATTGTGTGTTGTGTTGGTGTGTTGGTGCGTGTTAGTGTGTTGGTATGTTGGTGTGTTTCGTGTTTTTGGTGTGTGTGTGTTTGTATGTCTGTGTGTATGTTTGTGTGTTGGTGTGTGTGTTGGTTCGTGGTTATGGGTCGGTGTGTTGGCGTGTGTGTTGATGTGTTGTTGTTGGTGTGTCTGTCTGTCTGTCTGTGTATTGTGTTGATGTACGTGTGGTGGTGTGTGAGTGTTGGTGTATGTGTTGGTGTGTGTTGGTGTGTCTGTGTCAGTGTTAGCGTGTTGTGTGTCTGTGTTGGTGTTGGTGTGTATGTATTGGTGTGTGTGTGTGTGGGTATTTTGTGTGTGTGTGTTTGTGTCTCTGTCTGTGAGTGTTGTCTGTGTGTGTATGTGTTGGTGTGTGGGTGTTTGCGTGTATTGGTGTGTGTGTTTGTGCGTTTGGTTTTGTGTGGGTGTATGTGCGCGTGGTTGTGTGTGTTGGTGTGTCTGTCTGTGTGTTGGTGTGTTGTGTGTGCGTTGATGTGTGGTTGTGCTTGGGTGTGTGTTGGTGTGTATGTGTTGGTGTGAGTGTGTGTGTGTTGGTGTCTCTCTGTTGGTGCGTGTGTTGTGAGTTGGTGTGTGTGTGTTTGTGTCTCTGTGAGTGTTGGTGTGTCTTGGTGTGTGTGCTGGTGTGAGTGTGTGTGTTTGCATCTGTGTGTTGGTGTGTTGTGTGTGAGTTGGTGTGAGTGTTTGTGTGTGTTGGTGTGTGTGTGTGTGTGTCTGTGTGGGTTTGTGTGAATGTGTCGGGGTGTCTGTCTTTCTGTGTGTTGGTGTGTTGGTGTGTGTGTGTGTGTCGTGTCTGTGTTTTTGGATGGCTGTGTGTGTATGCTGGTTTGTTGTGTTTGTTGGTGTGTGAATGTGGATGTGTTGGTGTGTGAGTGTTGGTATATTTGTTGGTGTCTGTTGGTGTGTGTCGGTGTGTTCGTTTCTGTCTCTGTTTCTGTTTGTGTTGGTTTGTTGTGTGTGTGTTGGTGTGTTTGTGTTTTGTGTGAGTTGGTGTGTGTGTGTATTCATGTGTGTCTGTGAGTGTTGGTGTCTCTCGGTGTGTGAGTTGGTGTGAGTGTTGGTGTGTGTTGATGTGTGTGTTTTGTTTGTGCGTTTGTGTGTTTGTTCGTGTGCGTTTGTGTGAGTGTGTCTGTGTGTTGGTGTATTGTGTGTTGTGTTGGTGTGTTGGTGCGTGTTAGTGTGTTGGTGTGAGTGTGTGTGTGTTGGTGTCTCTCTGTTTGTGCGTGTGTTGTGAGTTGGTGTGTGTGTGTTTGTGTCTCTGTGAGTGTTGGTGTGTCTTGGTGTGTGTTCTGGTGTGAGTTGGTGTGTGTTTGCATCTGTGTGTTGGTGTGTTGTGTGTGAGTTGGTGTGTGTGTGTATTCATGTCTGTCTGTGAGTGTTGGTGTCTCTCGGTGTGTGAGTTGGTGTGAGTGTTGGTGTGTGTTGATGTGTGTGTTTTGCTTGTGCGTTTGGTTTTCTGTGGGTGTATGTGCGCGTGGTTGTGTGTGTTGATGTGTCTGTCTGTGTGTTGGTGTGTTTGTGTGTGCGCTGATGTGTGGTTGTGCTTGGGTGTGTGTTGGTGTGTATGTGTTGGTGTGAGTGTGTGTGTGTGTTGGTGTCTCTCTGTTGGTGCGTGTGTTGGTGAGTTGGTGTGTGTGTTTGTGTCTCTGTGAGTGTTGGTGTGTCTTGGTGTGTGTGCTGTGTGAGTGTGTGTGTTTGTATCTGTGTGTTGGTGTGTTGTGTGTGAGTTGCTGTGAGTGTTTGTGTGTGTTGGTGTGTGTGTGTGTGTTGGTGTGTGTGTGTGTGTCGGTGTGGGTGTGTGTGATTGTGTCGGGGTGTCTGTCTTTCTGTGTGTTGGTGTGTTGTGTGTGAGTTGGTGTGAGTGTTTGTGTGTGTTGGTGTGTGTGTGTGTCGGTGTGGGTTTGTGTGATTGTGTCGGGGTGTCTGTCTTTCTGTGTGTTGGTGCGTTGGTGTGTGTGTGTGTGGTGTATGTGTTTTGGGATGGCTGTGTGTGTATGCTGGTTTGTTGTGTTTGTTGGTGTGTGAATGTGGATGTGTTGGTGTGTGAGTGTTGGTATATTTGTTGGTGTCTGTTGGTGTGTGTCGTTGTGTTCGTTTCTGTCTCTGTTTCTGTTTGTGTTGGTTTGTTATGTGTGTTGGTGTGTGTGCATGTGTGTTGGTGTGTTTGTGTTTTGTGTGAGTTGGTGTGTGTGTATATTCATGTCTGTCTGTGAGTGTTGGTGTCTCTCGGTGTGTGAGTTGGTGTGAGTGTTGGTGTGTGTTGATGTGTGTGTTTTGTTTGTGCGTTGGTGTGTTTGTTCGTGTGCGCTTGTGTGAGTGTGTTTGTCTGTGTGTTGGTGTATTGTGTGTTGTGTTGGTGTGTTGGTGCGTGTTAGTGTGTTGGTGTGTGTTTGTGTGTTGGTATGTTTCGTGTTTTTGGTGTGTGTGTGTTTGTATGTCTGTGTGTATGTTGGTGTGTTGGTGTGTGTGTTGGTTCGTGGTTATGGGTCGGTGTGTTGGCGTGTGTGTTGATGTGTTGTTGTTGGTGTGTCTGTCTGTCTGTCTGTGTATTGTGTTGATGTACGTGTGGTGGTGTGTGAGTGTTGGTGTATGTGTTGGTGTGTGTTGGTGTGTCTGTGTCAGTGCTAGCGTGTTGTGTGTCTGTGTTGGTGCTGGTGTGTATGTATTGGTGTGTGTGTGTGGGGGGGGATTTTGTGTGTGTGTTTGTGTCTCTGTCTGTGAGTGTTGTCTGTGTGTGTATGTGTTGGTGTGTGGGTGTTTGCGTGTATTGGTGCGTGTGTTTGTGCGTTTGGTTTTGTGTGGGTGTATGTGCGCGTGGTTGTGTGTGTTGGTGTGTCTGTCTGTGTGTTGGTGTGTTGTGTGTGCGTTGATGTGTGGTTGTGCTTGGGTGTGTGTTGGTGTGTATGTGTTGGTGTGAGTGTGTGTGTGTTGGTGTCTCTGTAGGTGCGTGTGTTGTGAGTTGGTGTGTGTGTTTGTGTCTCTGTGAGTGTTGGTGTGTCTTGGTGTGTGTGCTGGTGTGAGTGTGTGTGTTTGCATCTGTGTGTTGGTGTGTTGTGTGTGAGTTGGTGTGAGTGTTTGTGTGTGTTGGTGTGTGTGTGTGTGTCTGTGTGGGTTTGTGTGAATGTGTCGGGGTGTCTGTCTTTCTATGTGTTGGTGTGTTGGTGTGTGTGTGTGTGTGGTGCATGTGTTTTGGGATGGCTGTGTGTGTATGCTGGTTTGTTGTGTTTGTTGGTGTGTGAATGTGGATGTGTTGGTGTGTGAGTGTTGGTATATTTGTTGGTGTCTGTTGGTGTGTGTCGGTGTGTTCGTTTCTGTCTCTGTTTCTGTTTGTGTTGGTTTGTTGTGTGTGTGTTGGTGTGTTTGTGTTTTGTGTGAGTTGGTGTGTGTGTGTATTCATGTGTGTCTGTGAGTGTTGGTGTCTCTCGGTGTGTGAGTTGGTGTGAGTGTTGGTGTGTGTTGATGTGTGTGTTTTGTTTGTGCGTTTGTGTGTTTGTTCGTGTGCGTTTGTGTGAGTGTGTCTGTGTGTTGGTGTATTGTGTGTTGTGTTGGTGTGTTGGTGCGTGTTAGTGTGTTGGTGTGAGTGTGTGTGTGTTGGTGTCTCTCTGTTGGTGCGTGTGTTGTGAGTTGGTGTGTGTGTGTTTGTGTCTGTGTGAGTGTTGGTGTGTCTTGGTGTGTGTGCTGGTGTGAGTGTGTGTGTTTGCATCTGTGTGTTGGTGTGTTGTGTGTGAGTTGGTGTGAGTGTTTGTGTGTGTTGGTGTGTGTGTGTGTGTGTCGGTGTGTGTTTGTGTGATTGTGTCGGGGTGTCTGTCTTTCTGTGTGTTTGTGTGTTGGTGTGTGTGTGTGTGGTGTATGTGTTTTGGGATGGCTGTGTGTGTATGCTGGTTTGTTGTGTTTGTTGGTGTGTGAATGTGGATGTGTTGGTGTGTGAGTGTTGGTATATTTGTTGGTGTCTGTTGGTGTGTGTCGGTGTGTTCGTTTCTGTCTCTGTTTCTGTTTGTGTTGGTTTGTTGTGTGTGTGTGTTGGTGTGTGTGCATGTGTGTTGGTGTGTTTGTGTTTTGTGTGAGTTGGTGTGTGTGTGTATTCATGTGTGTCTGTGAGTGTTGGTGTCTCTCGGTGTGTGAGTTGGTGTGAGTGTTGGTGTGTGTTGATGTGTGTGTTTTGTTTGTGCGTTTGTGAGTTTGTTCGTGTGCGTTTGTGTGAGTGTGTCTGTGTGTTGGTGTATTGTGTGTTGTGTTGGTGTGTTGGTGCGTGTTAGTGTGTTGGTGTGTTGGTATGTTTCGTGTTTTTGGTGTGTGTGTGTTTGTATGTCTGTGTGTATGTTGGTGTGTTGGTGTGTGTGTTGGTTCGTGGTTATGGGTCGGTGTGTTGGCGTGTGTGTTGATGTGTTGTTGTTGGTGTGTCTGTCTGTCTGTCTGTGTATTGTGTTGATGTACGTGTGGTGGTGTGTGAGTGTTGGTGTATGTGTTGGTGTGTGTTGGTGTGTCTGTGTCAGTGCTAGCGTGTTGTGTGTCTGTGTTGGTGCTGGTGTGTATGTATTGGTGTGTGTGTGTGGGGGGGATTTTGTGTGTGTGTTTGTGTCTCTGTCTGTGAGTGTTGTCTGTGTGTGTATGTGTTGGTGTGTGGGTGTTTGCGTGTATTGGTGCGTGTGTTTGTGGGTTTGGTTTTGTGTGGGTGTATGTGCGCGTGGTTGTGTGTGTTGGTGTGTCTGTCTGTGTGTTGGTGTGTTGTGTGTGCGTTGATGTGTGGTTGTGCTTGGGTGTGTGTTGGTGTGTATGTGTTGGTGTGAGTGTGTGTGTGTTGGTGTCTCTCTGTTGGTGCGTGTGTTGTGAGTTGGTGTGTGTGTGTTTGTGTCTCTGTGAGTGTTGGTGTGTCTTGGTGTGTGTGCTGGTGTGAGTGTGTGTGTTTGTATCTGTGTGTTGGTGTGTTGTGTGTGAGTTGGTGTGAGTGTTTGTGTGTGTTGGTGTGTGTGTGTGTCGGTGTGGGTTTGTGTGATTGTGTCGGGGTGTCTGTCTTTCTGTGTGTTGGTGCGTTGGTGTGTGTGTGTGTGGTGTATGTGTTTTGGGATGGCTGTGTGTGTATGCTGGTTTGTTGTGTTTGTTGGTGTGTGAATGTGGATGTGTTGGTGTGTGAGTGTTGGTATATTTGTTGGTGTCTGTTGGTGTGTGTCGGTGTGTTCGTTTCTGTCTCTGTTTCTGTTTGTGTTGGTTTGTTATGTGTGTTGGTGTGTGTGCATGTGTGTTGGTGTGTTTGTGTTTTGTGTGAGTTGGTGTGTGTGTATATTCATGTCTGTCTGTGAGTGTTGGTGTCTCTCGGTGTGTGAGTTGGTGTGAGTGTTGGTGTGTGTTGATGTGTGTGTTTTGTTTGTGCGTTGGTGTGTTTGTTCGTGTGCGCTTGTGTGAGTGTGTTTGTCTGTGTGTTGGTGTATTGTGTGTTGTGTTGGTGTGTTGGTGCGTGTTAGTGTGTTGGTGTGTGTTTGTGTGTTGGTATGTTTCGTGTTTTTGGTGTGTGTGTGTTTGTATGTCTGTGTGTATGTTGGTGTGTTGGTGTGTGTGTTGGTTCGTGGTTATGGGTCGGTGTGTTGGCGTGTGTGTTGATGTGTTGTTGTTGGTGTGTCTGTCTGTCTGTCTGTGTATTGTGTTGATGTACGTGTGGTGGTGTGTGAGTGTTGGTGTATGTGTTGGTGTGTGTTGGTGTGTCTGTGTCAGTGCTAGCGTGTTGTGTGTCTGTGTTGGTGCTGGTGTGTATGTATTGGTGTGTGTGTGTGGGGGGGATTTTGTGTGTGTGTTTGTGTCTCTGTCTGTGAGTGTTGTCTGTGTGTGTATGTGTTGGTGTGTGGGTGTTTGCGTGTATTGGTGCGTGTGTTTGTGCGTTTGGTTTTGTGCGGGTGTATGTGCGCGTGGTTGTGTGTGTTGGTGTGTCTGTCTGTGTGTTGGTGTGTTGTGTGTGCGTTGATGTGTGGTTGTGCTTGGGTGTGTGTTGGTGTGTATGTGTTGGTGTGAGTGTGTGTGTGTTGGTGTCTCTGTAGGTGCGTGTGTTGTGAGTTGGTGTGTGTGTGTTTGTGTCTCTGTGAGTGTTGGTGTGTCTTGGTGTGTGTGCTGGTGTGAGTGTGTGTGTTTGCATCTGTGTGTTGGTGTGTTGTGTGTGAGTTGGTGTGAGTGTTTGTGTGTGTTGGTGTGTGTGTGTGTGTCTGTGTGGGTTTGTGTGAATGTGTCGGGGTGTCTGTCTTTCTATGTGTTGGTGTGTTGGTGTGTGTGTGTGTGGTGTCTGTGTTTTGGGATGGCTGTGTGTGTATGCTGGTTTGTTGTGTTTGTTGGTGTGTGAATGTGGATGTGTTGGTGTGTGAGTGTTGGTATATTTGTTGGTGTCTGTTGGTGTGTGTCGGTGTGTTCGTTTCTGTCTCTGTTTCTGTTTGTGTTGGTTTGTTGTGTGTGTGTTGGTGTGTGTGCATGTGTGTTGGTGTGTTTGTGTTTTGTGTGAGTTGGTGTGTGTGTGTATTCATGTGTGTCTGTGAGTGTTGGTGTCTCTCGGTGTGTGAGTTGGTGTGAGTGTTGGTGTGTGTTGATGTGTGTGTTTTGTTTGTGCGTTTGTGTGTTTGTTCGTGTGCGTTTGTGTGAGTGTGTCTGTGTGTTGGTGTATTGTGTGTTGTGTTGGTGTGTTGGTGCGTGTTAGTGTGTTGGTGTGAGTGTGTGTGTGTTGGTGTCTCTCTGTTGGTGCGTGTGTTGTGAGTTGGTGTGTGTGTGTTTGTGTCTCTGTGAGTGTTGGTGTGTCTTGGTGTGTGTGCTGGTGTGAGTGTGTGTGTTTGCATCTGTGTGTTGGTGTGTTGTGTGTGAGTTGGTGTGAGTGTTTGTGTGTCGGTGTGTGTTTGTGTGATTGTGTCGGGGTGTCTGTCTTTCTGTGTGTTGGTGTGTTGGTGTGTGTGTGTGTGGTGTATGTGTTTTGGGATGGCTGTGTGTGTATGCTGGTTTGTTGTGTTTGTTGGTGTGTGAATGTGGATGTGTTGGTGTGTGAGTGTTGGTATATTTGTTGGTGTCTGTTGGTGTGTGTCGGTGTGTTCGTTTCTGTCTCTGTTTCTGTTTGTGTTGGTTTGTTGTGTGTGTGTGTTGGTGTGTGTGCATGTGTGTTGGTGTGTTTGTGTTTTGTGTGAGTTGGTGTGTGTGTGTATTCATGTGTGTCTGTGAGTGTTGGTGTCTCTCGGTGTGTGAGTTGGTGTGAGTGTTGGTGTGTGTTGATGTGTGTGTTTTGTTTGTGCGTTTGTGAGTTTGTTCGTGTGCGTTTGTGTGAGTGTGTCTGTGTGTTGGTGTATTGTGTGTTGTGTTGGTGTGTTGGTGCGTGTTAGTGTGTTGGTGTGTTGGTATGTTTCGTGTTTTTGGTGTGTGTGTGTTTGTATGTCTGTGTGTATGTTGGTGTGTTGGTGTGTGTGTTGGTTCGTGGTTATGGGTCGGTGTGTTGGCGTGTGTGTTGATGTGTTGTTGTTGGTGTGTCTGTCTGTCTGTCTGTCTGTGTATTGTGTTGATGTACGTGTGGTGGTGTGTGAGTGTTGGTGTATGTGTTGGTGTGTGTTGGTGTGTCTGTGTCAGTGTTAGCGTGTTGTGTGTCTGTGTTGGTGCTGGTGTGTATGTATTGGTGTGTGTGTGTGGGGATTTTGTGTGTGTGTTTGTGTCTCTGTCTGTGAGTGTTGTCTGTGTGTGTATGTGTTGGTGTGTGGGTGTTTGCGTGTATTGGTGCGTGTGTTTGTGCGTTTGGTTTTGTGTGGGTGTATGTGCGCGTGGTTGTGTGTGTTGGTGTGTCTGTCTGTGTGTTGGTGTGTTGTGTGTGCGTTGATGTCTCTGTAGGTGCGTGTGTTGTGAGTTGGTGTGTGTGTGTTTGTGTCTCTGTGAGTGTTGGTGTGTCTTGGTGTGTGTGCTGGTGTGAGTGTGTGTGTTTGCATCTGTGTGTTGGTGTGTTGTGTGTGAGTTGGTGTGAGTGTTTGTGTGTGTTGGTGTGTGTGTGTGTGTGTCGGTGTGTGTTTGTGTGATTGTGTCGGGGTGTCTGTCTTTCTGTGTGTTTGTGTGTTGGTGTGTGTGTGTGTCGTGTATGTGTTTTGGGATGGCTGTGTGTGTATGCTGGTTTGTTGTGTTTGTTGGTGTGTGAATGTGGATGTGTTGGTGTGTGAGTGTTGGTATATTTGTTGGTGTCTGTTGGTGTGTGTCGGTGTGTTCGTTTCTGTCTCTGTTTCTGTTTGTGTTGGTTTGTTGTGTGTGTGTTGGTGTGTGTGCATGTGTGTTGGTGTGTTTGTGTTTTGTGTGAGTTGGTGTGTGTGTGTATTCATGTGTGTCTGTGAGTGTTGGTGTCTCTCGGTGTGTGAGTTGGTGTGAGTGTTGGTGTGTGTTGATGTGTGTGTTTTGTTTGTGCGTTTGTGAGTTTTTTCGTGTGCGTTTGTGTGAGTGTGTCTGTGTGTTGGTGTATTGTGTGTTGTGTTGGTGTGTTGGTGCGTGTTAGTGTGTTGGTGTGTGTTTGTGTGTTGGTATGTTTCGTGTTTTTGGTGTGTGTGTGTTTGTATGTCTGTGTGTATGTTGGTGTGTTGGTGTGTGTGTTGGTTCGTGGTTATGGGTCGGTGTGTTGGCGTGTGTGTTGATGTGTTGTTGTTGGTGTGTCTGTCTGTCTGTCTGTCTGTGTATTGTGTTGATGTACGTGTGGTGGTGTGTGAGTGTTGGTGTATGTGTTGGTGTGTGTTGGTGTGTCTGTGTCAGTGTTAGCGTGTTGTGTGTCTGTGTTGGTGCTGGTGTGTATGTATTGGTGTGTGTGTGTGGGGATTTTGTGTGTGTGTTTGTGTCTCTGTCTGTGAGTGTTGTCTGTGTGTGTATGTGTTGGTGTGTGGGTGTTTGCGTGTATTGGTGCGTGTGTTTGTGCGTTTGGTTTTGTGTGGGTGTATGTGCGCGTGGTTGTGTGTGTTGGTGTGTCTGTCTGTGTGTTGGTGTGTTGTGTGTGCGTTGATGTCTCTGTAGGTGCGTGTGTTGTGAGTTGGTGTGTGTGTGTTTGTGTCTCTGTGAGTGTTGGTGTGTCTTGGTGTGTGTGCTGGTGTGAGTGTGTGTGTTTGCATCTGTGTGTTGGTGTGTTGTGTGTGAGTTGGTGTGAGTGTTTGTGTGTGTTGGTGTGTGTGTGTGTGTGTCGGTGTGTGTTTGTGTGATTGTGTCGGGGTGTCTGTCTTTCTGTGTGTTTGTGTGTTGGTGTGTGTGTGTGTCGTGTATGTGTTTTGGGATGGCTGTGTGTGTATGCTGGTTTGTTGTGTTTGTTGGTGTGTGAATGTGGATGTGTTGGTGTGTGAGTGTTGGTATATTTGTTGGTGTCTGTTGGTGTGTGTCGGTGTGTTCGTTTCTGTCTCTGTTTCTGTTTGTGTTGGTTTGTTGTGTGTGTGTTGGTGTGTGTGCATGTGTGTTGGTGTGTTTGTGTTTTGTGTGAGTTGGTGTGTGTGTGTATTCATGTGTGTCTGTGAGTGTTGGTGTCTCTCGGTGTGTGAGTTGGTGTGAGTGTTGGTGTGTGTTGATGTGTGTGTTTTGTTTGTGCGTTTGTGTGTTTGTTCGTGTGCGTTTGTGTGAGTGTGTCTGTGTGTTGGTGTATTGTGTGTTGTGTTGGTGTGTTGGTGCGTGTTAGTGTGTTGGTGTGTGTTTGTGTGTTGGTATGTTTCGTGTTTTTGGTGTGTGTGTGTTTGTATGTCTGTGTGTATGTTGGTGTGTTGGTGTGTGTGTTGGTTCGTGGTTATGGGTCGGTGTGTTGGCGTGTGTGTTGATGTGTTGTTGTTGGTGTGTCTGTCTGTCTGTCTGTGTATTGTGTTGATGTACGTGTGGTGGTGTGTGAGTGTTGGTGTATGTGTTGGTGTGTGTTGGTGTGTCTGTGTCAGTGCTAGCGTGTTGTGTGTCTGTGTTGGTGCTGGTGTGTATGTATTGGTGTGTGTGTGTGTGGGGGGATTTGTGTGTGTGTTTGTGTCTCTGTCTGTGAGTGTTGTCTGTGTGTGTATGTGTTGGTGTGTGGGTGTTTGCGTGTATTGGTGCGTGTGTTTGTGCGTTTGGTTTTGTGTGGGTGTATGTGCGCGTGGTTGTGTGTGTTGGTGTGTCTGTCTGTGTGTTGGTGTGTTGTGTGTGCGTTGATGTGTGGTTGTGCTTGGGTGTGTGTTGGTGTGTATGTGTTGGTGTGAGTGTGTGTGTGTTGGTGTCTCTGTAGGTGCGTGTGTTGTGAGTTGGTGTGTGTGTGTTTGTGTCTCTGTGAGTGTTGGTGTGTCTTGGTGTGTGTGCTGGTGTGAGTGTGTGTGTTTGCATCTGTGTGTTGGTGTGTTGTGTGTGAGTTGGTGTGAGTGTTTGTGTGTGTTGGTGTGTGTGTGTGTGTCTGTGTGGGTTTGTGTGAATGTGTCGGGGTGTCTGTCTTTCTATGTGTTGGTGTGTTGGTGTGTGTGTGTGTGTCGTGTATGTGTTTTGGGATGGCTGTGTGTGTATGCTGGTTTGTTGTGTTTGTTGGTGTGTGAATGTGGATGTGTTGGTGTGTGAGTGTTGGTATATTTGTTGGTGTCTGTTGGTGTGTGTCGGTGTGTTCGTTTCTGTCTCTGTTTCTGTTTGTGTTGGTTTGTTGTGTGTGTGTTGGTGTGTGTGCATGTGTGTTGGTGTGTTTGTGTTTTGTGTGAGTTGGTGTGTGTGTGTATTCATGTGTGTCTGTGAGTGTTGGTGTCTCTCGGTGTGTGAGTTGGTGTGAGTGTTGGTGTGTGTTGATGTGTGTGTTTTGTTTGTGCGTTTGTGTGTTTGTTCGTGTGCGTTTGTGTGAGTGTGTCTGTGTGTTGGTGTATTGTGTGTTGTGTTGGTGTGTTGGTGCGTGTTAGTGTGTTGGTGTGAGTGTGTGTGTGTTGGTGTCTCTCTGTTGGTGCGTGTGTTGTGAGTTGGTGTGTGTGTGTTTGTGTCTCTGTGAGTGTTGGTGTGTCTTGGTGTGTGTGCTGGTGTGAGTGTGTGTGTTTGCATCTGTGTGTTGGTGTGTTGTGTGTGAGTTGGTGTGAGTGTTTGTGTGTCGGTGTGTGTTTGTGTGATTGTGTCGGGGTGTCTGTCTTTCTGTGTGTTGGTGTGTTGGTGTGTGTGTGTGTGGTGTATGTGTTTTGGGATGGCTGTGTGTGTATGCTGGTTTGTTGTGTTTGTTGGTGTGTGAATGTGGATGTGTTGGTGTGTGAGTGTTGGTATATTTGTTGGTGTCTGTTGGTGTGTGTCGGTGTGTTCGTTTCTGTCTCTGTTTCTGTTTGTGTTGGTTTGTTGTGTGTGTGTGTTGGTGTGTGTGCATGTGTGTTGGTGTGTTTGTGTTTTGTGTGAGTTGGTGTGTGTGTGTATTCATGTGTGTCTGTGAGTGTTGGTGTCTCTCGGTGTGTGAGTTGGTGTGAGTGTTGGTGTGTGTTGATGTGTGTGTTTTGTTTGTGCGTTTGTGAGTTTGTTCGTGTGCGTTTGTGTGAGTGTGTCTGTGTGTTGGTGTATTGTGTGTTGTGTTGGTGTGTTGGTGCGTGTTAGTGTGTTGGTGTGTTGGTATGTTTCGTGTTTTTGGTGTGTGTGTGTTTGTATGTCTGTGTGTATGTTGGTGTGTTGGTGTGTGTGTTGGTTCGTGGTTATGGGTCGGTGTGTTGGCGTGTGTGTTGATGTGTTGTTGTTGGTGTGTCTGTCTGTCTGTCTGTGTATTGTGTTGATGTACGTGTGGTGGTGTGTGAGTGTTGGTGTATGTGTTGGTGTGTGTTGGTGTGTCTGTGTCAGTGTTAGCGTGTTGTGTGTCTGTGTTGGTGCTGGTGTGTATGTATTGGTGTGTGTGTGTGGGGATTTTGTGTGTGTGTTTGTGTCTCTGTCTGTGAGTGTTGTCTGTGTGTGTATGTGTTGGTGTGTGGGTGTTTGCGTGTATTGGTGCGTGTGTTTGTGCGTTTGGTTTTGTGTGGGTGTATGTGCGCGTGGTTGTGTGTGTTGGTGTGTCTGTCTGTGTGTTGGTGTGTTGTGTGTGCGTTGATGTGTGGTTGTGCTTGGGTGTGTGTTGGTGTGTATGTGTTGGTGTGAGTGTGTGTGTGTTGGTGTCTCTCTGTTGGTGCGTGTGTTGTGAGTTGGTGTGTGTGTGTTTGTGTCTCTGTGAGTGTTGGTGTGTCTTGGTGTGTGTGCTGGTGTGAGTGTGTGTGTTTGCATCTGTGTGTTGGTGTGTTGTGTGTGAGTTGGTGTGAGTGTTTGTGTGTGTTGGTGTGTGTGTGTGTGTGTCTGTGTGGGTTTGTGTGAATGTGTCGGGGTGTCTGTCTTTCTGTGTGTTGGTGTGTTGGTGTGTGTGTGTGTGTCGTGTCTGTGTTTTTGGATGGCTGTGTGTGTATGCTGGTTTGTTGTGTTTGTTGGTGTGTGAATGTGGATGTGTTGGTGTGTGAGTGTTGGTATATTTGTTGGTGTCTGTTGGTGTGTGTCGGTGTGTTCGTTTCTGTCTCTGTTTCTGTTTGTGTTGGTTTGTTGTGTGTGTGTTGGTGTGTGTGCATGTGTGTTGGTGTGTTTGTGTTTTGTGTGAGTTGGTGTGTGTGTGTATTCATGTGTGTCTGTGAGTGATGGTGTCTCTCGGTGTGTGAGTTGGTGTGAGTGTTGGTGTGTGTTGATGTGTGTGTTTTGTTTGTGCGTTTGTGTGTTTGTTCGTGTGCGTTTGTGTGAGTGTGTCTGTGTGTTGGTGTATTGTGTGTTGTGTTGGTGTGTTGGTGCGTGTTAGTGTGTTGGTGTGAGTGTGTGTGTGTTGGTGTCTCTCTGTTGGTGCGTGTGTTGTGAGTTGGTGTGTGTGTGTTTGTGTCTCTGTGAGTGTTGGTGTGTCTTGGTGTGTGTTCTGGTGTGAGTTGGTGTGTGTTTGCATCTGTGTGTTGGTGTGTTGTGTGTGAGTTGGTGTGTGTGTGTATTCATGTCTGTCTGTGAGTGTTGGTGTCTCTCGGTGTGTGAGTTGGTGTGAGTGTTGGTGTGTGTTGATGTGTGTGTTTTGCTTGTGCGTTTGGTTTTCTGTGGGTGTATGTGCGCGTGGTTGTGTGTGTTGATGTGTCTGTCTGTGTGTTGGTGTGTTGTGTGTGCGCTGATGTGTGGTTGTGCTTGGGTGTGTGTTGGTGTGTATGTGTTGGTGTGAGTGTGTGTGTGTGTTGGTGTCTCTCTGTTGGTGCGTGTGTTGGTGAGTTGGTGTGTGTGTTTGTGTCTCTGTGAGTGTTGGTGTGTCTTGGTGTGTGTGCTGTGTGAGTGTGTGTGTTTGTATCTGTGTGTTGGTGTGTTGTGTGTGAGTTGCTGTGAGTGTTTGTGTGTGTTGGTGTGTGTGTGTGTGTGTTGGTGTGTGTGTGTGTGTCGGTGTGGGTGTGTGTGATTGTGTCGGGGTGTCTGTCTTTCTGTGTGTTGGTGTGTTGGTGTGTGTGTGTGTGTTGTGTTTGTGTTTTGGGATGGCAGTGTGTGTATGCTGGTTTGTTGTGTTTGTTGGTGTGTGAATGTCGATGTGTGTGTGTGTGTGTGTTGGTATATTTGTTGGTGTCTGTTGGTGTGTGTTGATGTGTTCGTTTCTGTCTCTGTTTCTGTTTGTGTTGGTTTGTTGTGTGTGTGTTGGTGTGTGTGCATGTGTGTTGGTGTGTGTGTGTTTTGTGAGTATGTGTGTGTGTGTATTCATGTATGTCTGTGAGTGTTGGTGTCTCTCGGTGTGTGAGTTGGTGTGAGTGTTGGTGTGCGTTGGTGTGTGTGTATGTTTTGCTTGTGCGTTGGCGTGTGTGTGTTCGTGTGCGGTGGTGTGAGTGTGTCTGTCTGTGTGTTGGTGTATTGTGCGTTGTGTTGGTGTGTTGGTGCGTTGGTGCGTTGGTGCGTTGGTGTGTTGGTGCGTTGGTGCGTGTTTTCTTGGTGGTGTGTGTGTGTGTGATGTTATGTTTTGTGTTTTTGGTGTGTGTGTGTTTGTATGTCTGTGCGTATGTTGGCGTGTGTGTTGGTTCGTGGTTGTGGGTCAGTGTGTTGGCGTGTTCTTGTTGGTGTGTCTGTCTGTCTGTGTATTGTGTTGATGTACGTGTGGTGGTGTGTGAGTGTTGGTGTATGTGTTGGTGTGTGTTGGTGTGTCTGTGTCTGTGCTAGCGTGTTGTGTGTCTGTGTTGGTGTTGGTGTGTGTGTATTGGTGTGTGTGTGTGGGGATTTTGTGTGTGTGTTTGTGTCTCTGTCTGTGAGTGTTGTCTGTGTGTGTATGTGTTGGTGTGTGGGTGTTTGCGTGTATTGGTGCGTGTGTTTGTGCGTTTGGTTTTGTGTGGGTGTATGTGCGCGTGGTTGTGTGTGTTGGTGTGTCTGTCTGTCTGTGTGTTGGTGTGTTGTGTGTGCGTTGATGTGTGGTTGTGCTTGGGTGTGTGTTGGTGTGTATGTGTTGGTGTGTTGTGTGTGCGTTGATGTGTGGTTGTGCTTGGGTGTGTGTTGGTGTGTATGTGTTGGTGTGAGTGTGTGTGTGTTGGTGTCTCTCTGTTGGTGCGTGTGTTGTGAGTTGGTGTGTGTGTGTTTGTGTCTCTGTGAGTGTTGGTGTGTCTTGGTGTGTGTGCTGGTGTGAGTGTGTGTGTTTGTATCTGTGTGTTGGTGTGTTGTGTGTGAGTTGGTGTGAGTGTTTGTGTGTGTTGGTGTGTGTGTGTGTGTGTCGGTGTGGGTTTGTGTGATTGTGTCGGGGTGTCTGTCTTTCTGTGTGTTGGTGCGTTGGTGTGTGTGTGTGTGTGGTGTATGTGTTTTTGGATGGCTGTGTGTGTATGCTGGTTTGTTGTGTTTGTTGGTGTGTGAATGTGGATGTGTTGGTGTGTGAGTGTTGGTATATTTGTTGGTGTCTGTTGGTGTGTGTCGGTGTGTTCGTTTCTGTCTCTGTTTCTGTTTGTGTTGGTTTGTTGTGTGTGTGTTGGTGTGTGTGCATGTGTGTTGGTGTGTTTGTGTTTTGTGTGAGTTGGTGTGTGTGTGTATTCATGTGTGTCTGTGAGTGATGGTGTCTCTCGGTGTGTGAGTTGGTGTGAGTGTTGGTGTGTGTTGATGTGTGTGTTTTGTTTGTGCGTTTGTGTGTTTGTTCGTGTGCGTTTGTGTGAGTGTGTCTGTGTGTTGGTGTATTGTGTGTTGTGTTGGTGTGTTGGTGCGTGTTAGTGTGTTGGTGTGAGTGTGTGTGTGTTGGTGTCTCTCTGTTGGTGCGTGTGTTGTGAGTTGGTGTGTGTGTGTTTGTGTCTCTGTGAGTGTTGGTGTGTCTTGGTGTGTGTTCTGGTGTGAGTTGGTGTGTGTTTGCATCTGTGTGTTGGTGTGTTGTGTGTGAGTTGGTGTGTGTGTGTATTCATGTCTGTCTGTGAGTGTTGGTGTCTCTCGGTGTGTGAGTTGGTGTGAGTGTTGGTGTGTGTTGATGTGTGTGTTTTGCTTGTGCGTTTGGTTTTCTGTGGGTGTATGTGCGCGTGGTTGTGTGTGTTGATGTGTCTGTCTGTGTGTTGGTGTGTTGTGTGTGCGCTGATGTGTGGTTGTGCTTGGGTGTGTGTTGGTGTGTATGTGTTGGTGTGAGTGTGTGTGTGTGTTGGTGTCTCTCTGTTGGTGCGTGTGTTGGTGAGTTGGTGTGTGTGTTTGTGTCTCTGTGAGTGTTGGTGTGTCTTGGTGTGTGTGCTGTGTGAGTGTGTGTGTTTGTATCTGTGTGTTGGTGTGTTGTGTGTGAGTTGCTGTGAGTGTTTGTGTGTGTTGGTGTGTGTGTGTGTGTTGGTGTGTGTGTGTGTGTCGGTGTGGGTGTGTGTGATTGTGTCGGGGTGTCTGTCTTTCTGTGTGTTGGTGTGTTGGTGTGTGTGTGTGTGTTGTGTTTGTGTTTTGGGATGGCAGTGTGTGTATGCTGGTTTGTTGTGTTTGTTGGTGTGTGAATGTCGATGTGTGTGTGTGTGTGTGTTGGTATATTTGTTGGTGTCTGTTGGTGTGTGTTGATGTGTTCGTTTCTGTCTCTGTTTCTGTTTGTGTTGGTTTGTTGTGTGTGTGTTGGTGTGTGTGCATGTGTGTTGGTGTGTGTGTGTTTTGTGAGTATGTGTGTGTGTGTATTCATGTATGTCTGTGAGTGTTGGTGTCTCTCGGTGTGTGAGTTGGTGTGAGTGTTGGTGTGCGTTGGTGTGTGTGTATGTTTTGCTTGTGCGTTGGCGTGTGTGTGTTCGTGTGCGGTGGTGTGAGTGTGTCTGTCTGTGTGTTGGTGTATTGTGCGTTGTGTTGGTGTGTTGGTGCGTTGGTGCGTTGGTGCGTTGGTGTGTTGGTGCGTTGGTGCGTGTTTTCTTGGTGGTGTGTGTGTGTGTGATGTTATGTTTTGTGTTTTTGGTGTGTGTGTGTTTGTATGTCTGTGCGTATGTTGGCGTGTGTGTTGGTTCGTGGTTGTGGGTCAGTGTGTTGGCGTGTTCTTGTTGGTGTGTCTGTCTGTCTGTGTATTGTGTTGATGTACGTGTGGTGGTGTGTGAGTGTTGGTGTATGTGTTGGTGTGTGTTGGTGTGTCTGTGTCTGTGCTAGCGTGTTGTGTGTCTGTGTTGGTGTTGGTGTGTGTGTATTGGTGTGTGTGTGTGTGGGGGGGGGATTTTGTGTGTGTGTTTGTGTCTCTGTCTGTGAGTGTTGTCTGTGTGTGTATGTGTTGGTGTGTGGGTGTTTGCGTGTATTGGTGTGTGTGTTTGTGCGTTTGGTTTTGTGTGGGTGTATGTGCGCGTGGTTGTGTGTGTTGGTGTGTCTGTCTGTCTGTGTGTTGGTGTGTTGTGTGTGCGTTGATGTGTGGTTGTGCTTGGGTGTGTGTTGGTGTGTATGTGTTGGTGTGAGTGTGTGTGTGTTGGTGTCTCTCTGTTGGTGCGTGTGTTGTGAGTTGGTGTGTGTGTGTTTGTGTCTCTGTGAGTGTTGGTGTGTCTTGGTGTGTGTGCTGGTGTGAGTGTGTGTGTTTGTATCTGTGTGTTGGTGTGTTGTGTGTGAGTTGGTGTGAGTGTTTGTGTGTGTTGGTGTGTGTGTGTGTCGGTGTGGGTTTGTGTGATTGTGTCGGGGTGTCTGTCTTTCTGTGTGTTGGTGCGTTGGTGTGTGTGTGTGTGTGGTGTATGTGTTTTGGGATGGCTGTGTGTGTATGCTGGTTTGTTGTGTTTGTTGGTGTGTGAATGTGGATGTGTTGGTGTGTGAGTGTTGGTATATTTGTTGGTGTCTGTTGGTGTGTGTCGGTGTGTTCGTTTCTGTCTCTGTTTCTGTTTGTGTTGGTTTGTTGTGTGTGTGTTGGTGTGTTTGTGTTTTGTGTGAGTTGGTGTGTGTGTGTATTCATGTGTGTCTGTGAGTGTTGGTGTCTCTCGGTGTGTGAGTTGGTGTGAGTGTTGGTGTGTGTTGATGTGTGTGTTTTGTTTGTGCGTTTGTGTGTTTGTTCGTGTGCGTTTGTGTGAGTGTGTCTGTGTGTTGGTGTATTGTGTGTTGTGTTGGTGTGTTGGTGCGTGTTAGTGTGTTGGTGTGAGTGTGTGTGTGTTGGTGTCTCTCTGTTGGTGCGTGTGTTGTGAGTTGGTGTGTGTGTGTTTGTGTCTGTGTGAGTGTTGGTGTGTCTTGGTGTGTGTGCTGGTGTGAGTGTGTGTGTTTGCATCTGTGTGTTGGTGTGTTGTGTGTGAGTTGGTGTGAGTGTTTGTGTGTGTTGGTGTGTGTGTGTGTGTGTCGGTGTGTGTTTGTGTGATTGTGTCGGGGTGTCTGTCTTTCTGTGTGTTTGTGTGTTGGTGTGTGTGTGTGTGGTGTATGTGTTTTGGGATGGCTGTGTGTGTATGCTGGTTTGTTGTGTTTGTTGGTGTGTGAATGTGGATGTGTTGGTGTGTGAGTGTTGGTATATTTGTTGGTGTCTGTTGGTGTGTGTCGGTGTGTTCGTTTCTGTCTCTGTTTCTGTTTGTGTTGGTTTGTTGTGTGTGTGTGTTGGTGTGTGTGCATGTGTGTTGGTGTGTTTGTGTTTTGTGTGAGTTGGTGTGTGTGTGTATTCATGTGTGTCTGTGAGTGTTGGTGTCTCTCGGTGTGTGAGTTGGTGTGAGTGTTGGTGTGTGTTGATGTGTGTGTTTTGTTTGTGCGTTTGTGAGTTTGTTCGTGTGCGTTTGTGTGAGTGTGTCTGTGTGTTGGTGTATTGTGTGTTGTGTTGGTGTGTTGGTGCGTGTTAGTGTGTTGGTGTGTTGGTATGTTTCGTGTTTTTGGTGTGTGTGTGTTTGTATGTCTGTGTGTATGTTGGTGTGTTGGTGTGTGTGTTGGTTCGTGGTTATGGGTCGGTGTGTTGGCGTGTGTGTTGATGTGTTGTTGTTGGTGTGTCTGTCTGTCTGTCTGTGTATTGTGTTGATGTACGTGTGGTGGTGTGTGAGTGTTGGTGTATGTGTTGGTGTGTGTTGGTGTGTCTGTGTCAGTGCTAGCGTGTTGTGTGTCTGTGTTGGTGCTGGTGTGTATGTATTGGTGTGTGTGTGTGGGGGGGATTTTGTGTGTGTGTTTGTGTCTCTGTCTGTGAGTGTTGTCTGTGTGTGTATGTGTTGGTGTGTGGGTGTTTGCGTGTATTGGTGCGTGTGTTTGTGCGTTTGGTTTTGTGTGGGTGTATGTGCGCGTGGTTGTGTGTGTTGGTGTGTCTGTCTGTGTGTTGGTGTGTTGTGTGTGCGTTGATGTGTGGTTGTGCTTGGGTGTGTGTTGGTGTGTATGTGTTGGTGTGAGTGTGTGTGTGTTGGTGTCTCTCTGTTGGTGCGTGTGTTGTGAGTTGGTGTGTGTGTGTTTGTGTCTCTGTGAGTGTTGGTGTGTCTTGGTGTGTGTGCTGGTGTGAGTGTGTGTGTTTGTATCTGTGTGTTGGTGTGTTGTGTGTGAGTTGGTGTGAGTGTTTGTGTGTGTTGGTGTGTGTGTGTGTCGGTGTGGGTTTGTGTGATTGTGTCGGGGTGTCTGTCTTTCTGTGTGTTGGTGCGTTGGTGTGTGTGTGTGTGTGGTGTATGTGTTTTGGGATGGCTGTGTGTGTATGCTGGTTTGTTGTGTTTGTTGGTGTGTGAATGTGGATGTGTTGGTGTGTGAGTGTTGGTATATTTGTTGGTGTCTGTTGGTGTGTGTCGGTGTGTTCGTTTCTGTCTCTGTTTCTGTTTGTGTTGGTTTGTTATGTGTGTTGGTGTGTGTGCATGTGTGTTGGTGTGTTTGTGTTTTGTGTGAGTTGGTGTGTGTGTATATTCATGTCTGTCTGTGAGTGTTGGTGTCTCTCGGTGTGTGAGTTGGTGTGAGTGTTGGTGTGTGTTGATGTGTGTGTTTTGTTTGTGCGTTGGTGTGTTTGTTCGTGTGCGCTTGTGTGAGTGTGTTTGTCTGTGTGTTGGTGTATTGTGTGTTGTGTTGGTGTGTTGGTGCGTGTTAGTGTGTTGGTGTGTGTTTGTGTGTTGGTATGTTTCGTGTTTTTGGTGTGTGTGTGTTTGTATGTCTGTGTGTATGTTGGTGTGTTGGTGTGTGTGTTGGTTCGTGGTTATGGGTCGGTGTGTTGGCGTGTGTGTTGATGTGTTGTTGTTGGTGTGTCTGTCTGTCTGTCTGTGTATTGTGTTGATGTACGTGTGGTGGTGTGTGAGTGTTGGTGTATGTGTTGGTGTGTGTTGGTGTGTCTGTGTCAGTGCTAGCGTGTTGTGTGTCTGTGTTGGTGCTGGTGTGTATGTATTGGTGTGTGTGTGTGGGGGGGATTTTGTGTGTGTGTTTGTGTCTCTGTCTGTGAGTGTTGTCTGTGTGTGTATGTGTTGGTGTGTGGGTGTTTGCGTGTATTGGTGCGTGTGTTTGTGCGTTTGGTTTTGTGCGGGTGTATGTGCGCGTGGTTGTGTGTGTTGGTGTGTCTGTCTGTGTGTTGGTGTGTTGTGTGTGCGTTGATGTGTGGTTGTGCTTGGGTGTGTGTTGGTGTGTATGTGTTGGTGTGAGTGTGTGTGTGTTGGTGTCTCTGTAGGTGCGTGTGTTGTGAGTTGGTGTGTGTGTGTTTGTGTCTCTGTGAGTGTTGGTGTGTCTTGGTGTGTGTGCTGGTGTGAGTGTGTGTGTTTGCATCTGTGTGTTGGTGTGTTGTGTGTGAGTTGGTGTGAGTGTTTGTGTGTGTTGGTGTGTGTGTGTGTGTCTGTGTGGGTTTGTGTGAATGTGTCGGGGTGTCTGTCTTTCTATGTGTTGGTGTGTTGGTGTGTGTGTGTGTGTGGTGTATGTGTTTTGGGATGGCTGTGTGTGTATGCTGGTTTGTTGTGTTTGTTGGTGTGTGAATGTGGATGTGTTGGTGTGTGAGTGTTGGTATATTTGTTGGTGTCTGTTGGTGTGTGTCGGTGTGTTCGTTTCTGTCTCTGTTTCTGTTTGTGTTGGTTTGTTGTGTGTGTGTTGGTGTGTTTGTGTTTTGTGTGAGTTGGTGTGTGTGTGTATTCATGTGTGTCTGTGAGTGTTGGTGTCTCTCGGTGTGTGAGTTGGTGTGAGTGTTGGTGTGTGTTGATGTGTGTGTTTTGTTTGTGCGTTTGTGTGTTTGTTCGTGTGCGTTTGTGTGAGTGTGTCTGTGTGTTGGTGTATTGTGTGTTGTGTTGGTGTGTTGGTGCGTGTTAGTGTGTTGGTGTGTTGTGTGTGTGTGTTGGTGTCTCTCTGTTGGTGCGTGTGTTGTGAGTTGGTGTGTGTGTGTTTGTGTCTGTGTGAGTGTTGGTGTGTCTTGGTGTGTGTGCTGTGTGAGTGTGTGTGTTTGTATCTGTGTGTTGGTGTGTTGTGTGTGAGTTGCTGTGAGTGTTTGTGTGTGTTGGTGTGTGTGTGTGTGTTGGTGTGTGTGTGTGTGTCGGTGTGGGTGTGTGTGATTGTGTCGGGGTGTCTGTCTTTCTGTGTGTTGGTGTGTTGGTGTGTGTGTGTGTGTTGTGTTTGTGTTTTGGGATGGCAGTGTGTGTATGCTGGTTTGTTGTGTTTGTTGGTGTGTGAATGTCGATGTGTGTGTGTGTGTGTGTTGGTATATTTGTTGGTGTCTGTTGGTGTGTGTTGATGTGTTCGTTTCTGTCTCTGTTTCTGTTTGTGTTGGTTTGTTGTGTGTGTGTTGGTGTGTGTGCATGTGTGTTGGTGTGTGTGTGTTTTGTGAGTATGTGTGTGTGTGTATTCATGTATGTCTGTGAGTGTTGGTGTCTCTCGGTGTGTGAGTTGGTGTGAGTGTTGGTGTGCGTTGGTGTGTGTGTATGTTTTGCTTGTGCGTTGGCGTGTGTGTGTTCGTGTGCGGTGGTGTGAGTGTGTCTGTCTGTGTGTTGGTGTATTGTGCGTTGTGTTGGTGTGTTGGTGCGTTGGTGCGTTGGTGCGTTGGTGTGTTGGTGCGTTGGTGCGTGTTTTCTTGGTGGTGTGTGTGTGTGTGATGTTATGTTTTGTGTTTTTGGTGTGTGTGTGTTTGTATGTCTGTGCGTATGTTGGCGTGTGTGTTGGTTCGTGGTTGTGGGTCAGTGTGTTGGCGTGTTCTTGTTGGTGTGTCTGTCTGTCTGTGTATTGTGTTGATGTACGTGTGGTGGTGTGTGAGTGTTGGTGTATGTGTTGGTGTGTGTTGGTGTGTCTGTGTCTGTGCTAGCGTGTTGTGTGTCTGTGTTGGTGTTGGTGTGTGTGTATTGGTGTGTGTGTGTGTGGGGGGGGGATTTTGTGTGTGTGTTTGTGTCTCTGTCTGTGAGTGTTGTCTGTGTGTGTATGTGTTGGTGTGTGGGTGTTTGCGTGTATTGGTGTGTGTGTTTGTGCGTTTGGTTTTGTGTGGGTGTATGTGCGCGTGGTTGTGTGTGTTGGTGTGTCTGTCTGTCTGTGTGTTGGTGTGTTGTGTGTGCGTTGATGTGTGGTTGTGCTTGGGTGTGTGTTGGTGTGTATGTGTTGGTGTGAGTGTGTGTGTGTTGGTGTCTCTCTGTTGGTGCGTGTGTTGTGAGTTGGTGTGTGTGTGTTTGTGTCTCTGTGAGTGTTGGTGTGTCTTGGTGTGTGTGCTGGTGTGAGTGTGTGTGTTTGTATCTGTGTGTTGGTGTGTTGTGTGTGAGTTGGTGTGAGTGTTTGTGTGTGTTGGTGTGTGTGTGTGTCGGTGTGGGTTTGTGTGATTGTGTCGGGGTGTCTGTCTTTCTGTGTGTTGGTGCGTTGGTGTGTGTGTGTGTGTGGTGTATGTGTTTTGGGATGGCTGTGTGTGTATGCTGGTTTGTTGTGTTTGTTGGTGTGTGAATGTGGATGTGTTGGTGTGTGAGTGTTGGTATATTTGTTGGTGTCTGTTGGTGTGTGTCGGTGTGTTCGTTTCTGTCTCTGTTTCTGTTTGTGTTGGTTTGTTGTGTGTGTGTTGGTGTGTTTGTGTTTTGTGTGAGTTGGTGTGTGTGTGTATTCATGTGTGTCTGTGAGTGTTGGTGTCTCTCGGTGTGTGAGTTGGTGTGAGTGTTGGTGTGTGTTGATGTGTGTGTTTTGTTTGTGCGTTTGTGTGTTTGTTCGTGTGCGTTTGTGTGAGTGTGTCTGTGTGTTGGTGTATTGTGTGTTGTGTTGGTGTGTTGGTGCGTGTTAGTGTGTTGGTGTGAGTGTGTGTGTGTTGGTGTCTCTCTGTTGGTGCGTGTGTTGTGAGTTGGTGTGTGTGTGTTTGTGTCTGTGTGAGTGTTGGTGTGTCTTGGTGTGTGTGCTGGTGTGAGTGTGTGTGTTTGCATCTGTGTGTTGGTGTGTTGTGTGTGAGTTGGTGTGAGTGTTTGTGTGTGTTGGTGTGTGTGTGTGTGTGTCGGTGTGTGTTTGTGTGATTGTGTCGGGGTGTCTGTCTTTCTGTGTGTTTGTGTGTTGGTGTGTGTGTGTGTGGTGTATGTGTTTTGGGATGGCTGTGTGTGTATGCTGGTTTGTTGTGTTTGTTGGTGTGTGAATGTGGATGTGTTGGTGTGTGAGTGTTGGTATATTTGTTGGTGTCTGTTGGTGTGTGTCGGTGTGTTCGTTTCTGTCTCTGTTTCTGTTTGTGTTGGTTTGTTGTGTGTGTGTGTTGGTGTGTGTGCATGTGTGTTGGTGTGTTTGTGTTTTGTGTGAGTTGGTGTGTGTGTGTATTCATGTGTGTCTGTGAGTGTTGGTGTCTCTCGGTGTGTGAGTTGGTGTGAGTGTTGGTGTGTGTTGATGTGTGTGTTTTGTTTGTGCGTTTGTGAGTTTGTTCGTGTGCGTTTGTGTGAGTGTGTCTGTGTGTTGGTGTATTGTGTGTTGTGTTGGTGTGTTGGTGCGTGTTAGTGTGTTGGTGTGTTGGTATGTTTCGTGTTTTTGGTGTGTGTGTGTTTGTATGTCTGTGTGTATGTTGGTGTGTTGGTGTGTGTGTTGGTTCGTGGTTATGGGTCGGTGTGTTGGCGTGTGTGTTGATGTGTTGTTGTTGGTGTGTCTGTCTGTCTGTCTGTGTATTGTGTTGATGTACGTGTGGTGGTGTGTGAGTGTTGGTGTATGTGTTGGTGTGTGTTGGTGTGTCTGTGTCAGTGCTAGCGTGTTGTGTGTCTGTGTTGGTGCTGGTGTGTATGTATTGGTGTGTGTGTGTGGGGGGGATTTTGTGTGTGTGTTTGTGTCTCTGTCTGTGAGTGTTGTCTGTGTGTGTATGTGTTGGTGTGTGGGTGTTTGCGTGTATTGGTGCGTGTGTTTGTGCGTTTGGTTTTGTGTGGGTGTATGTGCGCGTGGTTGTGTGTGTTGGTGTGTCTGTCTGTGTGTTGGTGTGTTGTGTGTGCGTTGATGTGTGGTTGTGCTTGGGTGTGTGTTGGTGTGTATGTGTTGGTGTGAGTGTGTGTGTGTTGGTGTCTCTCTGTTGGTGCGTGTGTTGTGAGTTGGTGTGTGTGTGTTTGTGTCTCTGTGAGTGTTGGTGTGTCTTGGTGTGTGTGCTGGTGTGAGTGTGTGTGTTTGTATCTGTGTGTTGGTGTGTTGTGTGTGAGTTGGTGTGAGTGTTTGTGTGTGTTGGTGTGTGTGTGTGTCGGTGTGGGTTTGTGTGATTGTGTCGGGGTGTCTGTCTTTCTGTGTGTTGGTGCGTTGGTGTGTGTGTGTGTGTGGTGTATGTGTTTTGGGATGGCTGTGTGTGTATGCTGGTTTGTTGTGTTTGTTGGTGTGTGAATGTGGATGTGTTGGTGTGTGAGTGTTGGTATATTTGTTGGTGTCTGTTGGTGTGTGTCGGTGTGTTCGTTTCTGTCTCTGTTTCTGTTTGTGTTGGTTTGTTATGTGTGTTGGTGTGTGTGCATGTGTGTTGGTGTGTTTGTGTTTTGTGTGAGTTGGTGTGTGTGTATATTCATGTCTGTCTGTGAGTGTTGGTGTCTCTCGGTGTGTGAGTTGGTGTGAGTGTTGGTGTGTGTTGATGTGTGTGTTTTGTTTGTGCGTTGGTGTGTTTGTTCGTGTGCGCTTGTGTGAGTGTGTTTGTCTGTGTGTTGGTGTATTGTGTGTTGTGTTGGTGTGTTGGTGCGTGTTAGTGTGTTGGTGTGTGTTTGTGTGTTGGTATGTTTCGTGTTTTTGGTGTGTGTGTGTTTGTATGTCTGTGTGTATGTTGGTGTGTTGGTGTGTGTGTTGGTTCGTGGTTATGGGTCGGTGTGTTGGCGTGTGTGTTGATGTGTTGTTGTTGGTGTGTCTGTCTGTCTGTCTGTGTATTGTGTTGATGTACGTGTGGTGGTGTGTGAGTGTTGGTGTATGTGTTGGTGTGTGTTGGTGTGTCTGTGTCAGTGCTAGCGTGTTGTGTGTCTGTGTTGGTGCTGGTGTGTATGTATTGGTGTGTGTGTGTGGGGGGGATTTTGTGTGTGTGTTTGTGTCTCTGTCTGTGAGTGTTGTCTGTGTGTGTATGTGTTGGTGTGTGGGTGTTTGCGTGTATTGGTGCGTGTGTTTGTGCGTTTGGTTTTGTGCGGGTGTATGTGCGCGTGGTTGTGTGTGTTGGTGTGTCTGTCTGTGTGTTGGTGTGTTGTGTGTGCGTTGATGTGTGGTTGTGCTTGGGTGTGTGTTGGTGTGTATGTGTTGGTGTGAGTGTGTGTGTGTTGGTGTCTCTGTAGGTGCGTGTGTTGTGAGTTGGTGTGTGTGTGTTTGTGTCTCTGTGAGTGTTGGTGTGTCTTGGTGTGTGTGCTGGTGTGAGTGTGTGTGTTTGCATCTGTGTGTTGGTGTGTTGTGTGTGAGTTGGTGTGAGTGTTTGTGTGTGTTGGTGTGTGTGTGTGTGTCTGTGTGGGTTTGTGTGAATGTGTCGGGGTGTCTGTCTTTCTATGTGTTGGTGTGTTGGTGTGTGTGTGTGTGTGGTGTATGTGTTTTGGGATGGCTGTGTGTGTATGCTGGTTTGTTGTGTTTGTTGGTGTGTGAATGTGGATGTGTTGGTGTGTGAGTGTTGGTATATTTGTTGGTGTCTGTTGGTGTGTGTCGGTGTGTTCGTTTCTGTCTCTGTTTCTGTTTGTGTTGGTTTGTTGTGTGTGTGTTGGTGTGTTTGTGTTTTGTGTGAGTTGGTGTGTGTGTGTATTCATGTGTGTCTGTGAGTGTTGGTGTCTCTCGGTGTGTGAGTTGGTGTGAGTGTTGGTGTGTGTTGATGTGTGTGTTTTGTTTGTGCGTTTGTGTGTTTGTTCGTGTGCGTTTGTGTGAGTGTGTCTGTGTGTTGGTGTATTGTGTGTTGTGTTGGTGTGTTGGTGCGTGTTAGTGTGTTGGTGTGTTGTGTGTGTGTGTTGGTGTCTCTCTGTTGGTGCGTGTGTTGTGAGTTGGTGTGTGTGTGTTTGTGTCTGTGTGAGTGTTGGTGTGTCTTGGTGTGTGTGCTGGTGTGAGTGTGTGTGTTTGCATCTGTGTGTTGGTGTGTTGTGTGTGAGTTGGTGTGAGTGTTTGTGTGTGTGTGTGTGTGTGTGTGTGTCGGTGTGTGTTTGTGTGATTGTGTCGGGGTGTCTGTCTTTCTGTGTGTTGGTGTGTTGGTGTGTGTGTGTGTGGTGTATGTGTTTTGGGATGGCTGTGTGTGTATGCTGGTTTGTTGTGTTTGTTGGTGTGTGAATGTGGATGTGTTGGTGTGTGAGTGTTGGTATATTTGTTGGTGTCTGTTGGTGTGTGTCGGTGTGTTCGTTTCTGTCTCTGTTTCTGTTTGTGTTGGTTTGTTGTGTGTGTGTGTTGGTGTGTGTGCATGTGTGTTGGTGTGTTTGTGTTTTGTGTGAGTTGGTGTGTGTGTGTATTCATGTGTGTCTGTGAGTGTTGGTGTCTCTCGGTGTGTGAGTTGGTGTGAGTGTTGGTGTGTGTTGATGTGTGTGTTTTGTTTGTGCGTTTGTGAGTTTGTTCGTGTGCGTTTGTGTGAGTGTGTCTGTGTGTTGGTGTATTGTGTGTTGTGTTGGTGTGTTGGTGCGTGTTAGTGTGTTGGTGTGTTGGTATGTTTCGTGTTTTTGGTGTGTGTGTGTTTGTATGTCTGTGTGTATGTTGGTGTGTTGGTGTGTGTGTTGGTTCGTGGTTATGGGTCGGTGTGTTGGCGTGTGTGTTGATGTGTTGTTGTTGGTGTGTCTGTCTGTCTGTCTGTGTATTGTGTTGATGTACGTGTGGTGGTGTGTGAGTGTTGGTGTATGTGTTGGTGTGTGTTGGTGTGTCTGTGTCAGTGCTAGCGTGTTGTGTGTCTGTGTTGGTGCTGGTGTGTATGTATTGGTGTGTGTGTGTGGGGGGGATTTTGTGTGTGTGTTTGTGTCTCTGTCTGTGAGTGTTGTCTGTGTGTGTATGTGTTGGTGTGTGGGTGTTTGCGTGTATTGGTGCGTGTGTTTGTGCGTTTGGTTTTGTGCGGGTGTATGTGCGCGTGGTTGTGTGTGTTGGTGTGTCTGTCTGTGTGTTGGTGTGTTGTGTGTGCGTTGATGTGTGGTTGTGCTTGGGTGTGTGTTGGTGTGTATGTGTTGGTGTGAGTGTGTGTGTGTTGGTGTCTCTGTAGGTGCGTGTGTTGTGAGTTGGTGTGTGTGTGTTTGTGTCTCTGTGAGTGTTGGTGTGTCTTGGTGTGTGTGCTGGTGTGAGTGTGTGTGTTTGCATCTGTGTGTTGGTGTGTTGTGTGTGAGTTGGTGTGAGTGTTTGTGTGTGTTGGTGTGTGTGTGTGTGTCTGTGTGGGTTTGTGTGAATGTGTCGGGGTGTCTGTCTTTCTATGTGTTGGTGTGTGTGTGTGTGTGGTGTATGTGTTTTCGGATGGCTGTGTGTGTATGCTGGTTTGTTGTGTTTGTTGGTGTGTGAATGTGGATGTGTTGGTGTGTGAGTGTTGGTATATTTGTTGGTGTCTGTTGGTGTGTGTCGGTGTGTTCGTTTCTGTCTCTGTTTCTGTTTGTGTTGGTTTGTTGTGTGTGTGTTGGTGTGTGTGCATGTGTGTTGGTGTGTTTGTGTTTTGTGTGAGTTGGTGTGTGTGTGTATTCATGTGTGTCTGTGAGTGTTGGTGTCTCTCGGTGTGTGAGTTGGTGTGAGTGTTGGTGTGTGTTGATGTGTGTGTTTTGTTTGTGCGTTTGTGTGTTTGTTCGTGTGCGTTTGTGTGAGTGTGTCTGTGTGTTGGTGTATTGTGTGTTGTGTTGGTGTGTTGGTGCGTGTTAGTGTGTTGGTGTGAGTGTGTGTGTGTTGGTGTCTCTCTGTTGGTGCGTGTGTTGTGAGTTGGTGTGTGTGTGTTTGTGTCTCTGTGAGTGTTGGTGTGTCTTGGTGTGTGTGCTGGTGTGAGTGTGTGTGTTTGCATCTGTGTGTTGGTGTGTTGTGTGTGAGTTGGTGTGAGTGTTTGTGTGTCGGTGTGTGTTTGTGTGATTGTGTCGGGGTGTCTGTCTTTCTGTGTGTTGGTGTGTTGGTGTGTGTGTGTGTGGTGTATGTGTTTTGGGATGGCTGTGTGTGTATGCTGGTTTGTTGTGTTTGTTGGTGTGTGAATGTGGATGTGTTGGTGTGTGAGTGTTGGTATATTTGTTGGTGTCTGTTGGTGTGTGTCGGTGTGTTCGTTTCTGTCTCTGTTTCTGTTTGTGTTGGTTTGTTGTGTGTGTGTGTTGGTGTGTGTGCATGTGTGTTGGTGTGTTTGTGTTTTGTGTGAGTTGGTGTGTGTGTGTATTCATGTGTGTCTGTGAGTGTTGGTGTCTCTCGGTGTGTGAGTTGGTGTGAGTGTTGGTGTGTGTTGATGTGTGTGTTTTGTTTGTGCGTTTGTGAGTTTGTTCGTGTGCGTTTGTGTGAGTGTGTCTGTGTGTTGGTGTATTGTGTGTTGTGTTGGTGTGTTGGTGCGTGTTAGTGTGTTGGTGTGTTGGTATGTTTCGTGTTTTTGGTGTGTGTGTGTTTGTATGTCTGTGTGTATGTTGGTGTGTTGGTGTGTGTGTTGGTTCGTGGTTATGGGTCGGTGTGTTGGCGTGTGTGTTGATGTGTTGTTGTTGGTGTGTCTGTTTGTCTGTCTGTGTATTGTGTTGATGTACGTGTGGTGGTGTGTGAGTGTTGGTGTATGTGTTGGTGTGTGTTGGTGTGTCTGTGTCAGTGTTAGCGTGTTGTGTGTCTGTGTTGGTGCTGGTGTGTATGTATTGGTGTGTGTGTGTGGGGATTTTGTGTGTGTGTTTGTGTCTCTGTCTGTGAGTGTTGTCTGTGTGTGTATGTGTTGGTGTGTGGGTGTTTGCGTGTATTGGTGCGTGTGTTTGTGCGTTTGGTTTTGTGTGGGTGTATGTGCGCGTGGTTGTGTGTGTTGGTGTGTCTGTCTGTGTGTTGGTGTGTTGTGTGTGCGTTGATGTGTGGTTGTGCTTGGGTGTGTGTTGGTGTGTATGTGTTGGTGTGAGTGTGTGTGTGTTGGTGTCTCTCTGTTGGTGCGTGTGTTGTGAGTTGGTGTGTGTGTGTTTGTGTCTCTGTGAGTGTTGGTGTGTCTTGGTGTGTGTGCTGGTGTGAGTGTGTGTGTTTGCATCTGTGTGTTGGTGTGTTGTGTGTGAGTTGGTGTGAGTGTTTGTGTGTGTTGGTGTGTGTGTGTGTGTCTGTGTGGGTTTGTGTGAATGTGTCGGGGTGTCTGTCTTTCTGTGTGTTGGTGTGTTGGTGTGTGTGTGTGTGTCGTGTCTGTGTTTTGGGATGGCTGTGTGTGTATGCTGGTTTGTTGTGTTTGTTGGTGTGTGAATGTGGATGTGTTGGTGTGTGAGTGTTGGTATATTTGTTGGTGTCTGTTGGTGTGTGTCGGTGTGTTCGTTTCTGTCTCTGTTTCTGTTTGTGTTGGTTTGTTGTGTGTGTGTTGGTGTGTGTGCATGTGTGTTGGTGTGTTTGTGTATTGTGTGAGTTGGTGTGTGTGTGTATTCATGTGTGTCTGTGAGTGATGGTGTCTCTCGGTGTGTGAGTTGGTGTGAGTGTTGGTGTGTGTTGATGTGTGTGTTTTGTTTGTGCGTTTGTGTGTTTGTTCGTGTGCGTTTGTGTGAGTGTGTCTGTGTGTTGGTGTATTGTGTGTTGTGTTGGTGTGTTGGTGCGTGTTAGTGTGTTGGTGTGAGTGTGTGTGTGTTGGTGTCTCTCTGTTGGTGCGTGTGTTGTGAGTTGGTGTGTGTGTGTTTGTGTCTCTGAGAGTGTTGGTGTGTCTTGGTGTGTGTTCTGGTGTGAGTTGGTGTGTGTTTGCATCTGTGTGTTGGTGTGTTGTGTGTGAGTTGGTGTGTGTGTGTATTCATGTCTGTCTGTGAGTGTTGGTGTCTCTCGGTGTGTGAGTTGGTGTGAGTGTTGGTGTGTGTTGATGTGTGTGTTTTGTTTGTGCGTTTGGTTTTGTGTGGGTGTATGTGCGCGTGGTTGTGTGTGTTGATGTGTCTGTCTGTGTGTTGGTGTGTTGTGTGTGCGCTGATGTGTGGTTGTGCTTGGGTGTGTGTTGGTGTGTATGTGTTGGTGTGAGTGTGTGTGTGTGTTGGTGTCTCTCTGTTGGTGCGTGTGTTGGTGAGTTGGTGTGTGTGTTTGTGTCTCTGTGAGTGTTGGTGTGTCTTGGTGTGTGTGCTGTGTGAGTGTGTGTGTTTGTATCTGTGTGTTGGTGTGTTGTGTGTGAGTTGCTGTGAGTGTTTGTGTGTGTTGGTGTGTGTGTGTGTTGGTGTGTGTGTGTGTGTGTCGGTGTGGGTGTGTGTGAATGTGTCGGGGTGTCTGTCTTTCTGTGTGTTGGTGTGTTGGTGTGTGTGTGTGTGTTGTGTATGTGTTTTGGGATGGCAGTGTGTGTATGCTGGTTTGTTGTGTTTGTTGGTGTGTGAATGTCGATGTGTGTGTGTGTGTGTGTTGGTATATTTGTTGGTGTCTGTTGGTGTGTGTTGGTGTGTTCGTTTCTGTCTCTGTTTCTGTTTGTGTTGGTTTGTTGTGTGTGTGTTGGTGTGTGTGCATGTGTGTTGGTGTGTTTGTGTTTTGTGTGAGTATGTGTGTGTGTGTATTCATGTATGTCTGTGAGTGTTGGTGTCTCTCGGTGTGTGTGCTGGTGTGAGTGTGTGTGTTTGCATCTGTGTGTTGGTGTGTTGTGTGTGAGTTGGTGTGAGTGTTTGTGTGTGTTGGTGTGTGTGTGTGTGTCTGTGTGGGTTTGTGTGAATGTGTCGGGGTGTCTGTCTTTCTGTGTGTTGGTGTGTTGGTGTGTGTGTGTGTGTCGTGTCTGTGTTTTGGGATGGCTGTGTGTGTATGCTGGTTTGTTGTGTTTGTTGGTGTGTGAATGTGGATGTGTTGGTGTGTGAGTGTTGGTATATTTGTTGGTGTCTGTTGGTGTGTGTCGGTGTGTTCGTTTCTGTCTCTGTTTCTGTTTGTGTTGGTTTGTTGTGTGTGTGTTGGTGTGTGTGCATGTGTGTTGGTGTGTTTGTGTATTGTGTGAGTTGGTGTGTGTGTGTATTCATGTGTGTCTGTGAGTGATGGTGTCTCTCGGTGTGTGAGTTGGTGTGAGTGTTGGTGTGTGTTGATGTGTGTGTTTTGTTTGTGCGTTTGTGTGTTTGTTCGTGTGCGTTTGTGTGAGTGTGTCTGTGTGTTGGTGTATTGTGTGTTGTGTTGGTGTGTTGGTGCGTGTTAGTGTGTTGGTGTGAGTGTGTGTGTGTTGGTGTCTCTCTGTTGGTGCGTGTGTTGTGAGTTGGTGTGTGTGTGTTTGTGTCTCTGAGAGTGTTGGTGTGTCTTGGTGTGTGTTCTGGTGTGAGTTGGTGTGTGTTTGCATCTGTGTGTTGGTGTGTTGTGTGTGAGTTGGTGTGTGTGTGTATTCATGTCTGTCTGTGAGTGTTGGTGTCTCTCGGTGTGTGAGTTGGTGTGAGTGTTGGTGTGTGTTGATGTGTGTGTTTTGTTTGTGCGTTTGGTTTTGTGTGGGTGTATGTGCGCGTGGTTGTGTGTGTTGATGTGTCTGTCTGTGTGTTGGTGTGTTGTGTGTGCGCTGATGTGTGGTTGTGCTTGGGTGTGTGTTGGTGTGTATGTGTTGGTGTGAGTGTGTGTGTGTGTTGGTGTCTCTCTGTTGGTGCGTGTGTTGGTGAGTTGGTGTGTGTGTTTGTGTCTCTGTGAGTGTTGGTGTGTCTTGGTGTGTGTGCTGTGTGAGTGTGTGTGTTTGTATCTGTGTGTTGGTGTGTTGTGTGTGAGTTGCTGTGAGTGTTTGTGTGTGTTGGTGTGTGTGTGTGTTGGTGTGTGTGTGTGTGTGTCGGTGTGGGTGTGTGTGAATGTGTCGGGGTGTCTGTCTTTCTGTGTGTTGGTGTGTTGGTGTGTGTGTGTGTGTTGTGTATGTGTTTTGGGATGGCAGTGTGTGTATGCTGGTTTGTTGTGTTTGTTGGTGTGTGAATGTCGATGTGTGTGTGTGTGTGTGTTGGTATATTTGTTGGTGTCTGTTGGTGTGTGTTGGTGTGTTCGTTTCTGTCTCTGTTTCTGTTTGTGTTGGTTTGTTGTGTGTGTGTTGGTGTGTGTGCATGTGTGTTGGTGTGTTTGTGTTTTGTGTGAGTATGTGTGTGTGTGTATTCATGTATGTCTGTGAGTGTTGGTGTCTCTCGGTGTGTGAGTTGGTGTGAGTGTTGGTGTGCGTTGGTGTGTGTGTATGTTTTGCTTGTGCGTTGGCGTGTGTGTGTTCGTGTGCGGTGGTGTGAGTGTGTCTGTCTGTGTGTTGGTGTATTGTGCGTTGTGTTGGTGTGTTGGTGCGTTGGTGCGTTGGTGTGTTGGTGCGTTGGTGCGTGTTTTCTTGGTGGTGTGTGTGTGTGTGATGTTATGTTTTGTGTTTTTGGTGTGTGTGTGTTTGTATGTCTGTGCGTATGTTGGCGTGTGTGTTGGTTCGTGGTTGTGGGTCAGTGTGTTGGCGTGTTCTTGTTGGTGTGTCTGTCTGTCTGTGTATTGTGTTGATGTACGTGTGGTGGTGTGTGAGTGTTGGTGTATGTGTTGGTGTGTGTTGGTGTGTCTGTGTCAGTGCTAGCGTGTTGTGTGTCTGTGTTGGTGTTGGTGTGTGTGTATTGGTGTGTGTGTGTGTGTGTGGGGGGGGATTTTGTGTGTGTGTTTGTGTCTCTGTCTGTGAGTGTTGTCTGTGTGTGTATGTGTTGGTGTGTGGGTGTTTGCGTGTATTGGTGTGTGTGTTTGTGCGTTTGGTTTTGTGTGGGTGTATGTGCGCGTGGTTGTGTGTGTTGGTGTGTCTGTCTGTCTGTGTGTTGGTGTGTTGTGTGTGCGTTGATGTGTGGTTGTGCTTGGGTGTGTGTTGGTGTGTATGTGTTGGTGTGAGTGTGTGTGTGTTGGTGTCTCTCTGTTGGTGCGTGTGTTGTGAGTTGGTGTGTGTGTGTTTGTGTCTCTGTGAGTGTTGGTGTGTCTTGGTGTGTGTGCTGGTGTGAGTGTGTGTGTTTGTATCTGTGTGTTGGTGTGTTGTGTGTGAGTTGGTGTGAGTGTTTGTGTGTGTTGGTGTGTGTGTGTGTCGGTGTAGGTTTGTGAGATTGTGTCGGGGTGTCTGTCTTTCTGTGTGTTGGTGCGTTGGTGTGTGTGTGTGTGTGGTGTATGTGTTTTGGGATGGCTGTGTGTGTATGCTGGTTTGTTGTGTTTGTTGGTGTGTGAATGTGGATGTGTTGGTGTGTGAGTGTTGGTATATTTGTTGGTGTCTGTTGGTGTGTGTCGGTGTGTTCGTTTCTGTCTCTGTTTCTGTTTGTGTTGGTTTGTTATGTGTGTTGGTGTGTGTGCATGTGTGTTGGTGTGTTTGTGTTTTGTGTGAGTTGGTGTGTGTGTATATTCATGTCTGTCTGTGAGTGTTGGTGTCTCTCGGTGTGTGAGTTGGTGTGAGTGTTGGTGTGTGTTGATGTGTGTGTTTTGTTTGTGCGTTGGTGTGTTTGTTCGTGTGCGCTTGTGTGAGTGTGTTTGTCTGTGTGTTGGTGTATTGTGTGTTGTGTTGGTGTGTTGGTGCGTGTTAGTGTGTTGGTGTGTTGGTATGTTTCGTGTTTTTGGTGTGTGTGTGTTTGTATGTCTGTGTGTATGTTGGTGTGTTGGTGTGTGTGTTGGTTCGTGGTTATGGGTCGGTGTGTTGGCGTGTGTGTTGATGTGTTGTTGTTGGTGTGTCTGTCTGTCTGTCTGTGTATTGTGTTGATGTACGTGTGGTGGTGTGTGAGTGTTGGTGTATGTGTTGGTGTGTGTGTGTGTCTGTGTGGGTTTGTGTGAATGTGTCGGGGTGTCTGTCTTTCTGTGTGTTTGTGTGTTGGTGTGTGTGTGTGTGGTGTCTGTGTTTTGGGATGGCTGTGTGTGTATGCTGGTTTGTTGTGTTTGTTGGTGTGTGAATGTGGATGTGTTGGTGTGTGAGTGTTGGTATATTTGTTGGTGTCTGTTGGTGTGTGTCGGTGTGTTCGTTTCTGTCTCTGTTTCTGTTTGTGTTGGTTTGTTGTGTGTGTGTTGGTGTGTGTGCATGTGTGTTGGTGTGTTTGTGTTTTGTGTGAGTTGGTGTGTGTGTGTATTCATGTGTGTCTGTGAGTGATGGTGTCTCTCGGTGTGTGAGTTGGTGTGAGTGTTGGTGTGTGTTGATGTGTGTGTTTTGTTTGTGCGTTTGTGTGTTTGTTCGTGTGCGTTTGTGTGAGTGTGTCTGTGTGTTGGTGTATTGTGTGTTGTGTTGGTGTGTTGGTGCGTGTTAGTGTGTTGGTGTGAGTGTGTGTGTGTTGGTGTCTCTCTGTTGGTGCGTGTGTTGTGAGTTGGTGTGTGTGTGTTTGTGTCTCTGTGAGTGTTGGTGTGTCTTGGTGTGTGTTCTGGTGTGAGTTGGTGTGTGTTTGCATCTGTGTGTTGGTGTGTTGTGTGTGAGTTGGGGTGTGTGTTTATTCATGTCTGTCTGTGAGTGTTGGTGTCTCCCGGTGTGTGAGTTGGTGTGAGTGTTGGTGTGTGTTGATGTGTGTGTTTTGCTTGTGCGTTTGGTTTTGTGTGGGTGTATGTGCGCGTGGTTGTGTGTGTTGATGTGTCTGTCTGTGTGTTGGTGTGTTGTGTGTGCGTTGATGTGTGGTTGTGCTTGGGTGTGTGTTGGTGTGTATGTGTTGGTGTGAGTGTGTGTGTGTGTTGGTGTCTCTCTGTTGGTGCGTGTGTTGGTGAGTTGGTGTGTGTGTTTGTGTCTCTGTGAGTGTTGGTGTGTCTTGGTGTGTGTGCTGTGTGAGTGTGTGTGTTTGTATCTGTGTGTTGGTGTGTTGTGTGTGAGTTGGTGTGAGTGTTTGTGTGTGTTGGTGTGTGTGTGTGTGTTGGTGTGTGTGTGTGTGTCGGTGTGGGTGTGTGTGATTGTGTCGGGGTGTCTGTCTTTCTGTGTGTTGGTGTGTGTGTGTGTGTTGTGTATGTGTTTTGGGATGGCAGTGTGTGTATGCTGGTTTGTTGTGTTTGTTGGTGTGTGAATGTCGATGTGTGTGTGTGTGTGTGTGTTGGTATATTTGTTGGTGTCTGTTGGTGTGTGTCGGTGTGTTCGTTTCTGTCTCTGTTTCTGTTTGTGTTGGTTTGTTGTGTGTGTGTTGGTGTGTGTGCATGTGTGTTGGTGTGTGTGTGTTTTGTGAGTATGTGTGTGTGTGTATTCATGTATGTCTGTGAGTGTTGGTGTCTCTCGGTGTGTGAGTTGGTGTGAGTGTTGGTGTGTGTGTATGTTTTGCTTGTGCATTGGCGTGTGTGTGTTCGTGTGCGGTGGTGTGAGTGTGTCTGTCTGTGTGTTGGTGTATTGTGCGTTGTGTTGGTGTGTTGGTGCGTTGGTGCGTTGGTGTGTTGGTGCGTTGGTGCGTGTTTTCTTGGTGGTGTGTGTGTGTGTGATGTTATGTTTTGTGTTTTTGGTGTGTGTGTGTTTGTATGTCTGTGCGTATGTTGGCGTGTGTGTTGGTTCGTGGTTGTGGGTCAGTGTGTTGGCGTGTTCTTGTTGGTGTGTCTGTCTGTCTGTGTATTGTGTTGATGTACGTGTGGTGGTGTGTGAGTGTTGGTGTATGTGTTGGTGTGTGTTGGTGTGTCTGTGTCAGTGCTAGCGTGTTGTGTGTCTGTGTTGGTGTTGGTGTGTGTGTATTGGTGTGTGTGTGTGTGTGTGTGGGGGGGATTTTGTGTGTGTGTTTGTGTCTCTGTCTGTGAGTGTTGTCTGTGTGTGTATGTGTTGGTGTGTGGGTGTTTGCGTGTATTGGTGTGTGTGTTTGTGCGTTTGGTTTTGTGTGGGTGTATGTGCGCGTGGTTGTGTGTGTTGGTGTGTCTGTCTGTCTGTGTGTTGGTGTGTTGTGTGTGCGTTGATGTGTGGTTATGCTTGGGTGTGTGTTGGTGTGTATGTGTTGGTGTGAGTGTGTGTGTGTTGGTGTCTCTCTGTTGGTGCGTGTGTTGTGAGTTGGTGTGTGTGTGTTTGTGTCTCTGTGAGTGTTGGTGTGTCTTGGTGTGTGTGCTGGTGTGAGTGTGTGTGTTTGTATCTGTGTGTTGGTGTGTTGTGTGTGAGTTGGTGTGAGTGTTTGTGTTTGTTGGTGTGTGTGTGTGTCGGTGTGGGTTTGTGTGATTGTGTCGGGGTGTCTGTCTTTCTGTGTGTTGGTGCGTTGGTGTGTGTGTGTGTGTGGTGTATGTGTTTTGGGATGGCTGTGTGTGTATGCTGGTTTGTTGTGTTTGTTGGTGTGTGAATGTGGATGTGTTGGTGTGTGAGTGTTGGTATATTTGTTGGTGTCTGTTGGTGTGTGTCGGTGTGTTCGTTTCTGTCTCTGTCTCTGTTTGTGTTGGTTTGTTGTTTGTGTTGGTGTGTGTGCATGTGTGTTGGTGTGTTTGTGTTTTGTGTGAGTTGGTGTGTGTGTATATTCATGTCTGTCTGTGAGTGTTGGTGTCTCTCGGTGTGTGAGTTGGTGTGAGTGTTGGTGTGTGTTGATGTGTGTGTTTTGTTTGTGCGTTTGTGTGTTTGTTCGTGTGCGCTTGTGTGAGTGTGTTTGTCTGTGTGTTGGTGTATTGTGTGTTGTGTTGGTGTGTTGGTGCGTGTTAGTGTGTTGGTGTGTGTTTGTGTGTTGGTATGTTTCGTGTTTTTGGTGTGTGTGTGTTTGTATGTCTGTGTGTATGTTGGTGTGTTGGTGTGTGTGTTGGTTCGTGGTTATGGGTCGGTGTGTTGGCGTGTGTGTTGATGTGTTGTTGTTGGTGTGTCTGTCTGTCTGTCTGTGTATTGTGTTGATGTACGTGTGGTGGTGTGTGAGTGTTGGTGTATGTGTTGGTGTGTGTTGGTGTGTCTGTGTCAGTGTTAGCGTGTTGTGTGTCTGTGTTGGTGCTGGTGTGTATGTATTGGTGTGTGTGTGTGGGGGGATTTTGTGTGTGTGTTTGTGTCTCTGTCTGTGAGTGTTGTCTGTGTGTGTATGTGTTGGTGTGTGGGTGTTTGCGTGTATTGGTGCGTGTGTTTGTGCGTTTGGTTTTGTGTGGGTGTATGTGCGCGTGGTTGTGTGTGTTGGTGTGTCTGTCTGTGTGTTGGTGTGTTGTGTGTGCGTTGATGTGTGGTTGTGCTTGGGTGTGTGTTGGTGTGTATGTGTTGGTGTGAGTGTGTGTGTGTTGGTGTCTCTGTTGCTGCGTGTGTTGTGAGTTGGTGTGTGTGTGTTTGTGTCTCTGTGTGTGTTGGTGTGTCTTGGTGTGTGTGCTGGTGTGAGTGTGTGTGTTTGCATCTGTGTGTTGGTGTGTTGTGTGTGAGTTGGTGTGAGTGTTTGTGTGTGTTGGTGTGTGTGTGTGTGTGTCGGTGTGTGTTTGTGTGATTGTGTCGGGGTGTCTGTCTTTCTGTGTGTTGGTGTGTTGGTGTGTGTGTGTGTGGTGTATGTGTTTTGGGATGGCTGTGTGTGTATGCTGGTTTGTTGTGTTTGTTGGTGTGTGAAATTGGATGTGTTGGTGTGTGAGTGTTGGTATGTTTGTTGGTGTCTGTTGGTGTGTGTCGGTGTGTTCGTTTCAGTCTCTGTTTCTGTTTGTGTTGGTTTGTTGTGTGTGTGTTGGTGTGTGTGCATGTGTGTTGGTGTGTTTGTGTTTTGTGTGAGTTGGTGTGTGTGTGTATTCATGTCTGTCTGTGAGTGTTGGTGTCTCTTGGTGTGTGAGTTTGTGTGAGTGTTTGTGTGAGTGTTGGTGTGTGTTGATGTGTGTGTTTTGTTTGTGCGTTTGTGTGTTTGTTCGTGTGCGTTTGTGTGAGTGTGTCTGTGTGTTGGTGTTTTGTGTGTTGTGTTAGTGTGTTGGTGTGTATTTGTGTGTTGGCATGTTTCGTGTTTTTGGTGTGTGTGTGTTTGTATGTCTGTGTGTATGTTGGTGTGTTGGTGTGTGTGTTGGTTCGTGGCTATGGGTCGGTGTGTTGGCGTGTGTTTTGGTGTGTTGTTGTTGTTGGTGTGTCTGTCTGTCTGTCTGTGTATTGTGTTGATGTACGTGTGGTGGTGTGTGAGTGTTGGTGTATGTGTTGGTGTGTGTTGGTGTGTCTGTGTCAGTGTTAGCGTCTTGTGTGGCTGTGTTGGTGCTGGTGTGTATGTATTGGTGTGTGTGTGTGTGGGGGGGGGATTTTGTGTGTGTGTTTGTGTCTCTGTCTGTGAGTGTTGTCTGTGTGTGTATGTGTTGGTGTGTGGGTGTTTGCGTGTATTGGTGTGTGTGTTTGTGCGTTTGGTTTTGTGTGGGTGTATGTGCGCGTGGTTGTGTGTGTTGGTGTGTCTGTCTGTGTGTTGGTGTGTTGTGTGTGCGTTGATGTGTGGTTGTGCTTGGGTGTGTGTTGGTGTGTATGTGTTGGTGTGAGTGTGTGTGTGTTGGTGTCTCTCTGTTGGTGCGTGTGTTGTGAGTTGGTGTGTGTGTGTTTGTGTCTCTGTGAGTGTTGGTGTGTCTTGGTGTGTGTGCTGGTGTGAGTGTGTGTGTTTGTATCTGTGTCTTGGTGTGTTGTGTGTGAGTTGATGTGAGTGTTTGTGTGTGTTTGTGTGTGTGTGTTGGTGTGTGTGTGTGTGTCGGTGTGGGTTTGTGTGATTGTGTCGGTGTGTCTGTCTTTCTGTGTGTTGGTGTGTTGGTGTGTGTGTGTGTGTGTTTTGTATGTCTTTTTGGACGGCTGTGTGTGTATGCTGGTTTGTTGTGTTTGTTGGTGTGTGAATGTGGATGTGTTGGTGTGTGAGTGTTGGTATATTTGTTGGTGTCTGTTGGTGTGTGTCGGTGTGTTCGTTTCTGTCTCTGTTTCTGTTTGTGTTGGTTTGTTGTGTGTGTGTTTGTGTGTGTGCATGTGTGTTGGTGTGTTTGTGTTTTGTGTGAGTGTGTATTCATGTCTGTCTGTAAGTGTTGGTGTCTCTCGGTGTGTGAGTTGGTGTGAGTGTTGGTGTGTGTTGATGTGTGTGTTTTGTTTGTGCGTTTGTGTGTTTGTTCGTGTGCGTTTGTGTGAGTGTGTCTGTGTGTTGGTGTATTGTGTGTTGTGTTGGTGTGTTGGTGAGTGTTAGTGTGTCGGTGTGTGTTTCTGTGATTGTGTATTTTTTGTGTTTTTGGTGTGTGTGTGTTTGTATGTCTGTGTGTATGTTGGTGTGTGTGTTGGTTCGTGGTTATGGGTCGGTGTGTTGGCGTGTGTGTTGATGTGTTGTTGTTGGTGTGTCTGTCTGTCTGTCTGTGTATTGTGTTGATGTACGTGTGGTGGTGTGTGAGTGTTGGTGTATGTGTTGGTGTGTGTTGGTGTGTCTGTGTCAGTGTTAGCGTGTTGTGTGTCTGTGTTGGTGTGTTGTGTGTATGTATTGGTGTGTGTGTGGGGGGGGGTATTTTGTGTGTGTGTTTGTGTCTCTGTCTGTGAGTGTTGTTTGTGTGTGTATGTGTTGGTGTGTGGGTGTTTGCGTGTATTGGTGTGTGTGTTTGTGCGTTTGGTTTTGTGAGTTTGTTGTGTTTGTTGGTGTGTGAATGTGGATGTGTTGGTGTGTGAGTGTTGGTATATTTGTTGGTGTCTGTTGGTGTGTGTCGGTGTGTTCGTTTCTGTCTCTGTTTCTGTTTGTGTTGGTTTGTTGTGTGTGTGTTGGTGTGTGTGCATGTGTGTTGGTGTGTTTGTGTTTTGTGTGATTTGGTGTGTGTGTGTATTCATGTCTGTCTGTGAGTGTTGGTGTCTCTCGTTGTGTGAGTTGGTGTGAGTGTTGGTGTGTGTTGATGTGTGTGTTTTGTTTGTGCGTTTGTGTGTTTGTTCGTGTGCGTTTGTGTGAGTGTGTCTGTGTGTTGGTGTATTGTGTGTTGTGTTGGTGTGTTGCTGCGTGTTAGTGTGTTGGTGTGTGTTTGTGTGTTGGTATGTTTTGTGTTTTTGGTGTGTGTGTGTTTGTATGTCTATGTTGGTGTGTTGGTGTGTGTGTTGGTTAGTGGTTATGGGTCGGTGTGTTGGCGTGTGTGTTGGTGTGTTGTTGTTGGTGTGTCTGTCTGTTTATCTGTGTATTGTGTTGATGTACGTGTGGTGGTGTGTGAGTGTTGGTGTATGTGTTGGTGTGTGTTGGTGTGTCTGTGTCAGTGTTAGCGTGTTGTGTGTCTGTGTTGGTGTTGGTGTTGTTGTGTGTGTATTGGTGTGTGTGTGGGGGGGATTTTGTGTGTGTGTTTGTGTCTCTGTCTGTGAGTGTTGTCTGTGTGTGTATGTGTTGGTGTGTTGGTGTCTGCGTGTATTGGTGTGTGTGTTTGTGCGTTTGGTTTTGTGTGGGTGTATGTGCTCGTGGTTGTGTGTGTTGGTGTGTCTGTCTGTGTGTTGGTGTGTTGTATGTGCGTTGATGTGTGGTTGTGCTTGGGTGTGTGTTGGTGTGTATCTGTTGGTGTGAGTGTGTGTGTGTTGGTGTGTCTCTGTTGGTGCGTGTGTTGTGAGTTGGTGTGTGTGTTTGTGTCTCTGTGAGTGTTGGTGTGTCTTGGTGTGTGTGCTGGTGTGAGTGTGTGTGTTTGTGTCTCTGTGTTGATGTGTTGTGTGTGAGTTGGTGTGAGTGTTTGTGTGTGTGTGTGTGTGTGTCGGTGTGGGTTTGTGTGATTGTGTCGGGGTGTCTGTCTTTCTGTGTGTTGGTGTGTTGTGTGTTGTACTGGTGTGTTGGTGTGTGTGTGTGTTGTGTATGTGTTATGGGATGGCTGTGTGTGTATGCTGGTTTGTTGTGTTTGTTGGTGTGTGAATGTGGATGTGTTGGTGTGTGAGTGTTGGTATATTTGTTGGTGTCTGTTGGTGTGTGTCGGTGTGTTCGTTTCTGTCTCTGTTTCTGTTTGTGTTGGTTTGTTGTGTGTGTGTTGGTGTGTGTGCATGTGTGGTGGTGTGTGTGTGTTTTGTTGGAGTTGGTGTTTGTTTTTTCATGTCTGTCTGTGAGTGTTGGTGTCTCTCGTTGTGTGAGTTGATGTGAGCGTTGGTGTGTGTTGATGTGTGTGTTTTGCTTGTGCGTTGGCGTGTGTGTGTTCGTGTGCGCTTGTGTGAGTGTGTCGGTCTGTTTGTTTATGTAATTTGCGTTGTGTTGGTGTGTTGGTGCGTGTTAGTGTGTTGGTGTGTGTTTGTGTGTTGGTATGTTTTCTGTTTTTGGTGTGTGTGTGTTTGTTTGTTTGTGTGTATGTTGGTGTGTGTGTTGGTTAGTGGTTGTGGGTTGGTATGTTGGCGTGTGTGTTGGTGTGTTCTTGTTGGTGTGTCTGTCTCTCTGTCTGTGTATTGTGTTGATGTATGTGTGGTGGTGTGTGAGTGTTGGTGTATGTGTTGGTGTGTGTTGGTGTGTCTGTGTTAGTGTTAACGTGTTGTGTGTCTGTGTTGGTGTTGGTGTGTGTGTATTGGTGTGTGTGTGTGTTGGATTTTGTGTGTGTGTTTGTGTCTCTGTCTGTGAGTGTTGTCTGTGTGTGTATGTGTTGGTGTGTGGGTGTTTGCGTGTATTGGTGTGTGTGTTTGTGCGTTTGGTTTTGTGTGGGTGTATGTGCACGTGGTTGTGTGTGTTGGTGTGTCTGTCTGTGTGTTGGTGTGTTGTGTGTGTGTTGATGTGTGGTTGTGCTTGGGTGTGTGTTGGTGTGTATGTGTTGGTGTGAGTGTGTGTGTGTTGGTGTCTCTCTGTTGGTGCGTGTGTTGGTGAGTTGGTGTGTGTGTGTTTGTGTCTCTGTGAGTGTTGGTGTGTCTTGGTGTGTGTGCTGGTGTGAGTGTGTGTGTTTGTATTTGTGTGTTGGTGTGTTGTGTGTGAGTTTGCGTGAGTGTTTGTATGTGTTGGTGTGTGTGTATGTCGATGTGAGTTTGTGTGATTTTGTCGGTGTGTCTGTGTTTCTGTGTGTTGTGTGTTGTATTGGTGTGTTGGTGTTTGTGTGTGTTGTGTATGTGTGTTGGGATGGCTGTGTGTGTGTGTGCTGGTTTGTTGTGTGTGTTTGTGTGAGAATGTGGATGTGTTGGTGTGTGGGTGTTGGTATATTTGTTGGTGTCTGTTGGTGTGTACGTTTCTGTCTCTGTTTCTGGTTGTGTAGGTTTGTTGTGTGTGTTGGTGTGTGTGCATGTGTGTTGGTGTGTGTGTTTTTTGTGTGAGTTGGTGTGCGTGTGTGTATTCATGTCTGTGAGTGTTGGTGTCTCTTGGTGTGTGAGTTGGTGTGAGTGTTGGTGTGTGTTGATGTGTGTGCGTTGGCGTGTGTGTGTTCGTGTGCGCTTGTGTGAGTGTGTCTGTCTTTGTATTCCTGTATTGTGTGTTGTGTGTTTGTGTGTTGGTGTGCTTTGTGTTTTTTGGTGTGTGTGTGTTTGCATGTCTGTGTGTATGTTGGTGTGTGTATTGCTTAATGGTTGTGGGTCGGTGTGCTGGCGTGTGTGTTGGTGTGTTCTTGTTGGTGTGTCTGTCTGTCTGTGTATTGTGTTGATGTACGTGTGGTGGTGTGTAAGTGTTGGTGTATGTGTTGGTGTGTGTTGGCGTGTCTGTGTCTGTGTTAGCGTGTTGTGTGTCTGTGTTGGTGTGAGTGTTTGTGTGTGTTGGTGTGTGTGTGTGTGGATTTTGTGTGTGTGTTTGTGTCTGTGAGTGTTGTCTGTGTGTGTGTGTTGGTGTGTGGGTGTTTGCGTGTATTGGTGTGTGTGTTTGTGCGTTTGGTTTTGTGTGGGTGTAGGTGCGCGTGGTTGTTTGTGTTGGTGTGTCTGTCTGTGTGTTGATGTGTTGTGTGTGCGTTGATGTGTGTTTGTGCTTGGGTGTGTGTTGTGTGTATGTGTTGGTGTGTGTGTGTTGGTGTGTTTGAGTGTGTTTCTCTGTTGGTGTGTTGGTTTATGTATGTATGTGTGTTAGGATGTGTTGCCTTGAGTGTTGGTGTGTCTTTTGGTGTATTGGAGTTTTTGTTTGTGTGTCGATGTTGGTGTGTGAGTCTGTGTGTGTTGGTGTGTCGTGTGTGTTTTTTGTTTATGTGTGTGGGTCTGTTGGTGTGTCTGTCTGTGTGTGCTGTTGTGTTGGTGTGTTGTTGTTTGTGTTGGTGTGCGGCTGTTAATGTGGGTGATTTGGTGTGTTGGTGTCTGTGTGTTTTGTGTGTGTGTGTGTGTTCGTGTGTCTGTTGTTTTGGTGTGCGTGAGTTGGTATGAGTGCGTCGGTGTGTTTGTTTGTCTGTGTGTTGCTGTGTAGTGTGTTGTGTTGGTGTGTTGGTGTGCTGGTGTGTTGGTGTGTGTATGTATTCTTCTGTGTTTGTTTTGGTGTGTCTGTGTGTGTGTGCTGGTGTGTTGTGTTTGTTGGTGTTTGGATGTGGGTGTTTAGGTGTGTGAGTGTTGGTATATTGGTTGGTGTCTGTTGGTGTGTGTCGGTGTGTCCGTTTTTGTTTCTGTTTGTGTTGGCGTGTTGTGTGTGTCTGTTGGTGTGTGTGCTTTTGTGTTGCTGTGAGTGTTTGTGTGTGTTGGTGTGTTGTGTGTGAGTTGGTGTGTGTGTTGGTGTGTTTGTTGGTGTTTAGGTGTGTGTGTTTGTGTGGGTGTTGGTGTGTGTGGATGTTGGTGTGTGTGTGTGTTGATGTGTTGTGTGTGTGTTGTGTAATGTATGTTTTGTATGTTTGTGTGTTTCTGTGTTCGTGTGTTTGTGTGTTTTTGTGTTGTGTGTGTGTGTTGGTATGATTGTTTGTGTTTGTTGGTGTGTGTGTTGTTGAGTAGGTGTGTGAGTGTTGGTGTGTGTCTGTGTGTGTTTCTGTGTGTTGGTGTTGGTGTATGTTGGTGTGTGGGTGTTTGCGTGTATGTGTGTGTGTGTGTGTGTGTGTTGGTGTGTGTTTTTTGTGTCTGGTTTTGGGTGGGTGTAGGTGCTACTGGTTGTGTGTGTTGGTGTGTCTGTCTGTGTGTTGGTGTGTTGTATGTGGGTTGATGTGTGGTTGTGTGTGTGTGTGTTGGTCTGTGTGTGTGTGTGTTGGTGTTTTTGAGTGTTTTGGTCTTTTGGTGTGTTGGTGTGTGGGCGTATGTATCTTATGGTGTGTTGTTGTGTGTGAGTGTGTCTTTGTTGGTGTGTGTTGGTGTTGATGTGTGTGTGTTTTGATGTGTTGTGAGTGTTGTTTGTGTATGTGTGTGTCGGTGTTGGTGTGTGTGTTAGTGTTTGTTTTTGTTTGTGTCTGTGTGTTTTGGTGGGTAGTTTGTGTTTTTGTTTGTGTGTGTGTTGGTGTGTTGTGTGTGTGTTGGTGTGTTGTGTTGTATGTTGGTGTGTTGGTGTGGGTGTCCTGTGTTTGTCTTGGTGTGTTTTGTGTGATTTAGTATCTTTTTTGGGTGTGGGTTTGCGTGGTTGTGTCGGTGTGTCTGTCTTTCTGTGTTTGTGTTTGTTGGTGTGTTGTGTGTGAGTTGGTGTGTGTGTTGGTGTGTCTGTTGGTTTCTAGGTGTGGGTGTTGGTGTGTGTGGATGTTGCTGTATGTGTGTGTTGATGTGTTGTGTGTGTGTTGTGTAATGCATGTTTTGTGTGTTTTTGTGTTTGTGTGTTCGTGTGTATGTGTGTTTTTGTGTTGTGTGTGTGTGTTGATGTGATTGTTTGTGTTTGGTGGTGTGTGTGTTGGTGAGTTGGTGTATGAGTGTTGGTGTGTGTGTGTTTGTGTTTCTGTGTGTTGGTGTTGGTGTATTTTGGGGTGTGGGTGTTTGCGTGTATGTGTGTGTGTGTGTGTGTGTGTGTTGGTGTGTGTTTTTTGTGTCTGTTTTTGGGTGGGTGTAGGTGCCACTGGTTGTGTGTGTTGGTGTGTCTGTCTGTGTGTTGGTGTGTTGTATGTGGGTTGATGTGTGGTTGTGTGTGTGTGTGTTGGTCTGTGTGTGTGTTGGTGTTTTTGAGTGTTTTGCTCTGTTGGTGTGTTGGTGTGTGTGCGTATGTATCTTATGGTGTGTTGTTGTGTGTGAGTGTGTTCGTGTGTCTTTGTTGGTGTTTGTTGGTGTTGATGTGTGTGTGTTTTGATGTGTTGTGTGTGTTGTTTGAGTATGTGTGTGTCGGTGTTGGTGTGTGTGTTGGTGTTTGTTTGTGTGTCTGTGTGTTTTGGTGGGTGGTTTGTGTTTTTGTGTATGTGTGTGTGTTGGTGTGTTGTGTGTGTGTTGGTGTGTTGTGTTGTATGTTGGTGTGTTGGTGTGGGTGTCCTGTGTTTGTCTTGGTGTGTTTTGTGTGATTTAGTGTCTTTTTTTTTGGCGTGGGTTTGCGTGGTTGTGTCGGTGTGTCTGTCTTTCTGTGTTTCTGTGTTGTGTGTTGTGTTGGTGTGTGTGTGTGTGTGTGTGTGTTCTGTGTATGTCTTGGTATGTTTGTGTGTGTTTGCTGGTTTGTTGAGTGTGTTGGTTTGTGGATGTGGGTGTGTTCTGTGTGAGTGTTGGCATATCTATTGGTGTCTGTGTGTTTGTGTGTTGCGTATGTGTTTGTTTGTGGTTGTGTGTGTGTTGGTGTGTGTCTTGTTTTGAGTGTGTTACTGTGTTGGTGCGTGTTCGTATGTGTTCTAGTATTTATTGGTGTGTGTGTTGGTGTGTTGGTGTTTGTGTGACTGATGATGTGTGTACTTGTGTCTGTGTTTTTTGGATTGTGTGTGTGTGTTGGTGTGTTGTGTGAGTTGGTGTGTGTGTGAGTGTCTTTGTGTTTTTCTGTGTGGTTTTGTGTCCATGTGTGTGTGATTGAATGTGTGTGAGTGTGTAGGGTTGTGTTGGTGCGTGTGTCTCATGGTTTCTTTGAGTGTGTTGGTGTGTTGATGTTAGTGTGTTTGCGTATCTGCGTTAGGGTACGGTGGTGTGTGTGCTTGCTTGTGTTGGTGTATGTGTTTGTTCTTCTGTCTGTGTGTTGGTATGTCTCTCTCTGTATGCTTGTGTGTTGTGTGTGTTGGTGTTGGTGTGTTCTTTTGTGAGTTTTGTTATGTTTGTTGGTGTCTGTTGGTGTGTGTTGGTGTGTCTGTTTCTGTTGTTGGTTTGGTATTGCGTGTGTATGTTGGTGTGAGTGTTTGTGTGAGTCTGTGTGTTGGTGTATGTTCGTATGTGTGTTAGGATGTGTTGGATGTGTTGGTGTGTTTGCGTGTGTTTGTGTGTGTGTTTCTATTTGTGTTGGCGTGTTGTGTGTGTGTGCAGGTGTGTGTGCGTATGTGTTGGTGTGAGTGTTTGTGTTTGTTGGTGTGAGTGTTTGTGTGTGTTAGTGTGTGTGTCTGTCTGTGTGTGGTGGTGTTTTTGTGTACGTGTTTGTGCTGTTTTGTGTGTGTGTGTTGGTTTGTACTTGTTGGTGTGTCCTTCTGTCTATGTTGTGTGTTGGTGTACGTGTGGTAGTGTGTGAGTTTTGGTTTACGAGTTGGTGTGTGTTTGTGTGCGTTTTTCTATTTGTGTTATCGTGTTGTGTGTGTGTGCTGGTGTGTGTTTGTGTGTTGGTGTGAGTGTTTGTGTTTGTTGGTATATTGTGTGAGTTTGTGTGTGTGTTTGTGTTTTGTGTTGGTTTTTGTGTGATTGTGGGTGTGTGAGTGAGTGTTTTTTGTGTGTGTCTTGGTGTGTTTTGAATGTTTTTCTCTGTTGATGTGTGTGCTTATGTCTTTTAGAGCGTGTTGGTGTGTGTGTTTGCGTGTGGGTGTTTGTGTGGGTGTTGTTGTGTGTTGTTCTGTCTGTCTGTTTTGGATTGTGTGTGTGTGTTTTTGTGTGTGTGTTGTCTGTGTTTTGGTGTGCGTTTGTGTGAGTGTTTCGATGTCTCTGTCTCTCTGTGTGTTGGTGTTTTGTGTTTGTGTGTGTTATTGTGTGTGATTTGGTATGTCTGTCTGTGTATGCTTGTGTGTTTTGTGTGTTGGTGATTGGATGGTGGTGTGTTGGTGTGTGTGTTGATTTTTTTGTTGGATTCTGTTGGTATTTGTTGGTGTGTATGTTTCTTGGTGTCTTGGTGTGTGTGTGTTGTTGTGTGTGTTTGTGTGTTGTGTGTGAGTTTAATGAATGTGTGTGTTGGTGTGTGGTTGTGGGTGGGTGGGTGTTGGTGAGCGTGTGGTGGTGTGTTTGATTGTGTTATTGTGTTGTGTGTTGGTGTACGTGTGTATTTGTGTTATAATGTGCATGTGTGAGTATTCACGTGTGTTGATGTGTGTGTCGGTATGTTGTTGCGTGTGTTGGTGTGTGTGTGTTCTTCTGTGTGTGTTTTGGTGTATCTGTCTGTGTGTGCTTGTGTGTTGTGTGTGTTGGTGTTTGGATGTTGGTGTGTTGGTGTTTGAGTGTTGGTATGTTTGTTGTGTTGTGTGTCTGTTGATGTGTAATGGTGTGTTTGTTTCTATTGTATTGGCGTATTCCTGTGTGTTTTGGGGTGTGTGCGTTTGTGTTGGTGTCTGTGTGTTGTTGTGTGTGTGTTGGTCTGTTTGAGTGCGTTGCTGTGTTGGTGTGTTTGTTTATGTGCGTATGTGTGTTAGAATGTGTTGATGTGAGTGTTTCCGTGTGTTGATGTGTGTGTTGGTGTGTTGGTGTAGGTGTTTGTATGGGTGTTGGTCTGTCTGTGTGTGTTGTTGTGTGTGTGTGTTGATTTGTGCTTGTTGGTGTGTCTGTCTGTGGTTTCTGTTGGTGTACGTGTGGTGGTGTATGAGTGTTTATGTACGTGTTGCTGTGTGTTGATGTGTCTGTTGCTGTTTGTGTTGACGTGTTGTGTGTGTGTGTTGGTGTGTGTGTGTGTTTGTGTATGTGTTGTTGTGTGTTTTGGTGTGTGTGTTGGTGTCTGGGTGTGTGTTTGTCTGATTCTCTTTGAGTGTGTTTGTGTGTTGATGTGCTAGTGTGTGTGTGCATGTGTGTTGGGGTGTGTTAATGTGTGTGCTTGCGTGTGTGGGTGTTTGTGTTTTTGTGTTTATGTGTGTTGTGTGTGTGTTCTTCTTCGTGTGTTTTGGTGTGTCTGTCTGTATGCTTGTGTGTTGTGTATGTTGGTGTGTGGATGTAGGTTTATAGGTATGTGAGTGTTGGTATGTTTGTTGTTTTCTGTTGATGTGTGTTGATGTGTCTGTTTCTGCTTGTGTTGACGTGTTGTGTGTGTTTGTCGGTGTATGTGCGTGTGTTTTGGTGTGAGTTTTTGTGTGTGTGTGTGTTGTGTCTGTGTGTTGGCGTGTGTGTGTGTTGGATTGTATGTGTGTGTGTGTTGTGTGTGTATTGGTGTCTCTGTTTTGATGCGCGTTTGTGTGAGTGTGTGTCTGTGTGGTTGCGCGTTTCTTTGTTGTATGTTGTGTTGGTGTGTTGGTGTGTGTGTGTTCTTATGTGTGTATTTTGGTGTGTCTGTCTGCATATGCTTGTGTGTCATGTGTGTTTTTGTGTGGATGTGGGTGTGTTGGTGTGTAGATATTGGTATGTGTGTGTTGGTTTGTCTAATTCTGTGTGTTTTGGTGTATGTGTGAGTTGATGTGAGTGTTTGTGTGTGTTGGTATGTTGTGTGTGAGTTGGTGTGTGTTTGTTTGTGTGTTCGTGTGTGGGTTAGTGTGGTGTGTGTTGGTGTGTGTGTTGGTGTTGGTGTGTCTGTGTGTGTGTGTTGTTGTGTTGTGTGTTGTATGTGCGTATGTGTGTTAGGATGTGTTTGTGTGAGTGTTGGTGTGTGTTGGTGTGTTGCTGTTTGTGTTGGTGTGTCTGTCTGTGTGTTGTTGTGTTGTGTGTGTTAGTGTGCTGGTGTGCGTGATTTGTTGTGTCTGTTTTTCTTGGTGTGTGCCTGTTGGTGTGTCTGGCTATGTCTTGATGAGTGTTGAGGTGTGTGTTGGTGTGTGTTGTTGTGTCGTTTTTGTTGACGAGTTGTGTGTGTGTTGCTGTGTGTCCGTGAGTATTGGTGTGCGTTGGTGTGTGTTGTTGTGTCTGTCTGTATGTGTGGTTGTGTGTGCTGGTGTTTGCTTGTTGTTGTGTCTGTCTGTGTGAGCTGTGTGTGTTGGTGTACGTGTGGTAATGTGTGAGTGTTGGTGTATGTGTTGTTGTGTGTTGGTGTGTCTCTTTCTGTTTGAGTTGGCATGTTCTGTGTGTGTTCGTGTGTGTTTGTGTGTGTTTGTGTTAGTGTTGGTGTGCGTTGGTGTGTGTGTGTTGTATGTCTCTGTTGGTGTGTTGTGTATGAGTTGGTTTGTTTGTGTCTGCCTGTCTGTATATGCGTGTTGATGTGTGTTTTTGGTGTGTGTGTTTGCGTGTATTAGTGTTTGTGTTGGGGTGTGTGTTTATGTGTGTATTTGTATGTGGTTTTAGGTGTTGGTGTTGATGTGTGTTTTTGTGTTTATCTGCGTGTGTGTTTTCTTGTGTTGTGTGTGTTTTGCTGTGTGTGTGATTGGGTGTTGGCGTGTGAGTGGTGGTATATTTGTTGGTGTCTGTTGGTGTGTGTTGGCGTGTCTCTTTCTGTTTATGTTGGCATGTTGTGTATGTTGGTGTGTGCGTGTGTGTTGAAGTGAGTGTTTGTGTGTGTGTTGTTGTTGTGTGTGTATGTTGATGTGTTGTGTGCGTGTAGGTGTGAGTGTGCTTCTGTGTGTGTGTGTGTGTTTGAATCTATTGATTTTGGTGTGTTAGTATATGTGTTGGTGTGTCTGTCTGTGTGTTGGTGTGTTGTGTGTGTCCTTATGTGTGGTTGTGGGTGGGTGGGTGTTTGTGTGTTGTGTTGGTGTATGTGCGTATGTGTGTTATGTTGGGTTGCTGTGAGTGTTTGCGTGTGTTGGTGTGTGTGTTGGTGTGTCGATGTTCGTGTGTTTTGTGTGTTGATTTGTGTGTGTGCGTGTTGGTGTGTGTTTGTTTGTGTGCCTGTCTGTGTGTGTTCTATGTGTTATTTAGTGTAGGTGTTGGTGTGTGTTGGTGTGGTAGTGTGTGTGTCTGTGTGTGTTGGTTTGTGTGTTGGTTTGTGTGTGTGTGATGGTATGTGTTTCTTTGTGTGCCTGTCTGTGTGTGTCCTGTGTGTTGATGTGTGTGTATGTGTGTGTTAGTGTGTGTTTGTTGGTGTTCCTCTCTGTGTGTGTTGTGTGTGTTGGTGTGTGAGTGTAGGTGTGGTGGTGTTTGAGTGTTGATGTGTGTGCGTGTGTGTTTGTGTTTGTCTGGTGTGTGTGTTGGTGTGTTGTGTAAGAGGTATTAAGTGTGTGTTGACATGTCTGTGTGTGTTTGTTGGTGTGTGTGTTCTTGTATGTATTAGTGTCTGTGTTGGTGTGCTTGTGTATGGGTGTGGATATGTGTGTGTTGTTGTCTGTCTGTTTTGGTGTGTGTTTGATGGTGTGTCTGTCTGTGTTTGTTGTGTGTGTTGGTATGTGGGTATAGGTATGGTGTTGTGTGAGTGGTGGTGTGTGTGTTGGTGTTTGTTTTTGTGTCTGTTTCTGTTTGTGTTGACGTGTTGTGTGTGTGTTGGTGTGCGTGCGTGCGTGTTTGTTGCTGTGAGTGTTGGTATGTGTGTATTGTGTGTCTGTGTTGGTGTGTTGTGTTAGATTTGGTGTGTGTCTGTGTTGGTGTGTCTGTCTGTGTGTGTTGGTGTGTGTTTATTGGTGTGTGTGTGCCGGTGTGTGTTGATGTGTGTACTTGTGTGTGGGTGTGGGTGCTGGTGTGTGTTGTTGTGTCCGTCTCTCTATGTTTGTGTGTTGTGTGTGTGTGTGTTGGTGTGTTTGTGTTGGTGTGTTAATGTGTTGATGTGTGTGCGTATGTTTGTTAATGTGTGTTGGTGTGTCTGTTGGTGTGTTGTGTATGTTGTGTGTGTTTGTATGTGGGTGTGTGTTGGTGTTAGTGTGTGTGTTGAAGTGTTTGTTTGATTTGGTGTGTTGGTGTATTTGTTTGTATATGTGTTATGGTGTGTTGATGGGTTGGTGTGTGTTCGTATGTGTGTTTTGGTGTGTTGGTGTCTGTTTTTAGTGGGTTGGTGTGTGAGTGATGGTGTGGGGTTGGTGTTTGTTGGTGTGTGAGTGATGGTGTGGTTTTGGTGTGTGTAGGTGTGTGTCTGTGGGTGTGTGTGTGTTCGTTGGTGTGGTTGGGTGTGTGTGTTGATGTGTGTGTGTTGGTGTGTGTGTGTGATGGAGTATGTAGGTGTTTGTGCATGTGCGTCTTAGGGTGTGTCAATTTGCCTACGTGTGTTGGTGTGTGTTTTTGTGTTGGTGTGCTGGTATGTGGGTGTGGGTGTGTCTGTATGTGTGTTGGTGTGTTGTTTTATGGAGTTTTATGTGAGTGTGTTGTGTGTCTGTTTATGTGTTGTGTTTGTGTTGCTGTGTGTGTGTTGGTGCGGACGTTTATGTGAGTTTGTCGGTGTGTCTATGTGTGTTGGTTTGTTGTGTGTGTGTGTTGGAGCAGGTGTGTGTGTTGGTGTCTGTATGTTGGTGTGTCTGTCATTTTGTGTTGGTGTGCGTGGGTGTAGGTGTTGATGTTGGTGTGTTTTCTTGTGTTTGTCTGTCTGTGTGTGTTGGTGTGTTGTGTACGTTTTGCTGTGTGTGTGATTGGGTGCTTTGGTGTGTGTTGGTGTGTGTTTGAGCGTGTTAGTGTGTTGATGTGTGTGCGTATTTGTGTTAGGGTGTCTCGGTGTGTGTGTCTGTGTGTTGGTGTGTGTGTGTGATGTGTGTTTGTTGGTTTCATTTGGCGTGTGGGTGATGATGTTTAGTTAGTGTGTTTGTGTGCCTGTCTGTGTGTGTGTGTTAGTGTGTTGTGTGTGTGTTGGTGTGTGTGATGGAGTGTGTTGGTGTATGTGCCTAATGGTGTTAGGGTGTGGGTGTTTGCGTGTGTTGGTGTGAGTGAGCGTTGTGTATCTGTTCGTGTGTTGTGTGTGTGTTGGTGTGTGTGCATTGGTGTGTGTGTTGGTATGTCTGTCTGTGTGTTGGTGTGTGTTTGTTGATGTGTCTGTCTGTGTGTGTTGATGTGTATCTGTGTGTTTGTATTGGTGTGTGTGTTGGCGTGTTGGTGTGTGTGTTGGTATGTCTGTCTGTGTGTTGGTGTGTGTGTTTGTGTGTGGGTTTAGGTGTGGGAGTTGGTGTGTGTGTTGGTGTGGGTTTTTTGCGTGTGTTGGTGTGTGTCTGTGTGTGTGTGTTGGTGTGCTGTGTGTGTTGGTGTGCTGTGTGTGTTGGTGTGTGCCTGGGTGTGTTGGTGTGCGTGTTGGTGTTGGTGTGTCTATTTGTGTGCGTTGGTTTATTGTGTGTGTTGGTGTGTGGGTGTTGGTGTGTGAGTGTTAGTATAGGTGTTGGTGTGTGCTAGTGTGTCTGTGTGTGTGTGTGTTGCTGTGTGTGCGTGTGTGTTGGTGTGTGCTGGTGTGTGTGTGCTGGTGTGTTTTTTGTGTGAATTGCTCTGTGTGTGTGTGTGTGTGTGTGTGTGTGTGTGTGTTGGTATATCTGTCTGTGTGTTGATGTCTTTGTGTGTGTGTGGGTGTGTGGGTGTGTGGGTGTGTCTGTGTGTGTAATAATACAAAGCCAATGTAAGACCCTTATTATAATGCGCGGAGAACGGAAATCTCCCATTATGTCTGGTGATCAATAATTGGAACTGTACGACCATGAGAGAGAGGAACAAAAGGAACTAGAAACTATGAATCAACCTAAAATTAATTTCGTTACCCGTACACAACTGGCCCTCATTCAGATGCAGACGAAAGTGGGATCTAAAGCTAATAAAATGATTTCCTCCCAGACCCCTATGAGGAAACAGAAGATGACGTTTTAGACAAAGGCTGCTTGTAGAGAGGTTCCCTTCCATGTAGACTCCATGCAGCAAACAATGTGTTGAGTGTGTTATCAGATTTTACCACGCAGACAATATGAAACAGACAGAAATACTAACAACTCCTCCTCTTGGACCTTCTCCACCTGATGGATTTCCTCCTTCATCAACCACAGCAGCAGCAACCACTTTCATCAGAAAGTGCTGTCCAGTGTTTGGAAGAATTTAGGCTACTGCATCCATTCACCATGACTGTCTCAGGGCCATCCTTCTGTGAGAAAACCTACTTAGAGACGCAGCTTCTAGAAAGGCTAAATATTAAACCATATCCTGAATGTATTATATGACTCTACAAATACTGGCATCCACTGTATAATTAAAACATGTGTTTGCCCCAATTTGAATTTCATCAAAACATACCTTCTAACCTCGAAAGGATGTGTTTTATGGACCCAGTGTTGTGAAGGTCAGTTATGCTTTATGACTTAATGTCACTAGCAAGCAAAGATTCACACATTACAGATCTTCTTACCGAAGGAAGTCATCTTAATATCTCAGGTATGAAGATTGTGGTCAGACTCGCTGACTTGGTTGACACATGTCATCGGTTCCCACTAGGGCAGATCAATGCTCATGCTGTTGATAACTGGATTGTTTGGTCCAGACTCGATTATTTACAGACCGCCGTCATGTGGCTGCAACATTGCTGAGTGCGGCGTAAATGTAAACTCACTCACATATTCACTCATAAAGTTCATAAAAAAGCTAAAAGTATTGGGACACAGTTTTCCAGAATGGTCTCTAATAATGATCATGACGGGAAAATTTAGTCATGCGTGTTGGAGATGAAAACATCTTTCCAGTATCAGTCTTACTATTTACCCCAAAGAACAGGTATTTTTGCACTGGTTATACCTATGTGGAGTCAATCGTAAATACTTCACTGTAACCTCCAAGCTTTGATATTCAAGAGATGAGTAAAAAAGGCCTCAGTTATTTGGATTATCGGGGTTTTCCATATCGGTTCTACAATGCCACAGAGAATTTTTAAAATTAAGTGTAACTGCTTATATATCATTGCAAATTACATATTGCCCTTTCAGGGGTTTGAAAACGTTTGAAGCCTTCAGTACAATTGTGTAAATTGGCCATATGTTACTTTACACAAATAAACTAGTGGACAAGAGAACGTGAGTACTCTTAGTAATGATGGATAAAATCAAAGGAAAACACACAATATTTTTAAAGGTCACATGCAACCAATATATCAAACATAACTAAAGCACACTTATCACTTATTCATGATATATAAAATGCATTGCTGATTGAGGGGAAAAAGCCCAAATAAACAGAATTACAGGCGTATACTCGCAAATCAAAAGTGCAATATTTTGTTTGTTTACTTCCCTCAAAACGAAGGAGCCATGATACCAAACCCATTCAGAACCGGTGGGCCTGCGCTCAAGTGTAACGAAGCCTTTCCGTTGGCCACTGGTTCATTTGCCGACACGCATAGACGGCTTTTTGTTTATGGCTTATAAGCCCCATAGGTGTTAATTTCAAATTGCATGTGGTCAAGGATTAAAGTTGTGCATTCAATATTGTCATTAGCAGACATACAGGCAGATATATATGTGTCAATAAACCAGACATTGTGTTTTCTCTGTGACAGAGTCTGCTTATCACAATCAACATATTTTTGTTTATGTAACGAGTAGATTATTTACTTGTATGTATACACAACCAAGATTAGACTACTGCTCACGATCTCATACTCCGGACAGGCATACTGTTTCAAGCTTCGCGAACCTATTCACTGCGCATGCGTTATGAGCGCAGCGCAGCATAGCTGAAAAATTAGTGAATCGTTTGAACTCAGATTTCGCGGGCGTTTTTCATCGCGTTATTTTTCAACTTATAGGTTGAGTTGGCATTTTGAGGCGGACCAAGCACTAAGAACGTCTATGAGACACTCATCACAGATGAAGAGCATGTGTCATGTAATGGACAGAGGAGTGGGAATAGCACAGTTCACAGATACAACAAGAGGCAGTGAAAGAGTCATTTGCAGTCTCTGGTCATGCATACACATCCTTAGTAATGAGTGTGTGCACCTCTAGCAGAAATACACGCCCAGGCTCACTGTCTCATCGATGTCGTCAGCAGACGAATGACATCATTCAGAATCCTATGCCACTGGTTCCTGAGAGCGTCTGCAACTTCTCTTTTTGTCGGTTCGTTTTCTCCCCTGGCGATTCAGGTGTTCCCACAAGTGCTCTATGGGATTCAAGTCCGGTGAGCATGCTCGCCATAGAAGAACTTGGATATTCTGGGCGTTCTAGACGTTCTGGACAATTCGCGCTGTGTGTTGAGCCTGGTGTTGTCGTGCTGCAGAAGTATTCTCTGTTGTAGCGAATAAATGGTATTGGCATGGGTTGAAGAATGTCATCTCTGTATCTCAGAGCGTTCAAGTTTCCACGCATTACGACCAGTCATATACGCTCATTCCCATAAATTCTTCCCCCCACACCATCACAACGCCTTCTCCAAAAGGATGGACTTCTTGGACGCAGTTTGGCGCTAGTCTTTCTCCCCAACGACAGTATACTCGCACCCGGTCATCATTTAAAAACATTGTGAATCGACTTTCGTCTGTGAAAAAAACCCACTCGCCTCCAGTTTCCTACCAGCCAGCGACGTAGAGTCCTCGCCCACTGTCACCTACGACGACGATGTTCCTGGCTCAATGCCATTCCACGCAGAGGACGTCGAGCTCTGATACCTGCTGCTCGTAGACGTCGTAGCACAGTACCCCGACTGATGACATGTCCTACAACCGTTTCCGTTGACGTGATTACCTGGTTGCGTAGATGAAGAGTAGGTAGATGGCGGTCTTCCTGTGGTGTCGTCACATGTGGTCTGCCTGAACGCGGCCTGTCTTGGTACCACGTGTACAGTTCAGGGTCCTGGCAATATGGCTGTTGTTGGTGTCTATCTGCCTCATACCTATGGCCCTTGCGCTGTTAGCTATGGTATAATTTCGGTGGGATTCTGTCAACTGAGATATATGGCCTTTCTTTTTATGCTAGTTATCGACAAGCATTTTGCAAAACCTCCGAGATGGACGCTATGCTATTTTTCGTTCATGATTAGGCAGTGTGAGGGCAAACCGTTTCGTCCTGAAAGGAGTTTACTAACTTGAACAATTTTGTCAAACATTCAGCATAAAAAGTGTAGACTTTCTTTTGCCCATGGGTTTATATTTGTTCATCTGGCTGTATGTTATAATGTTATGTTGTTAATCTAGGCTAGAATGCGTATTGTTGGGTGTATCAGTCACCCAATACAAAACAAATCCTGAAACACATACAGTTTCTTATAATATGTACAGTATCACACGGCAATCTGTTTTATGCATACCAAGAATCTACCAAGAAACCCAAATACAGCCTGTCATAGTGTCACCTTTCAGACTATACGGTCAAATTTAGAAAACTAACATTTTACCCAATCATTCCTGTCGTATAGTCCATTCTTATTTTACTTTAAAGATACAGTAGATCAGAGTATTGCGGATAACAGTTAAATTGATTCTCAACTAAATAACCAGGAAATGTTGATGCCAATGATACGCGGAAATACTGTTTCATGCTCATGTACCAAAAAGGAAAGAGAAGAAAAAACAAGAAAAGGATTTGAATGATGATGTAAATATAAAAACCATGTAGAACTTGATACTGCTCCTGACGATGAAGTTAAATGTGACCTTTTAGACGAAATCGATTAAATAAATGATAAACTAGAAGAAACAAGCCTTTTAAACACGAATGGGATGATAATGAGATTTCGGGCAACCTAATGAGAAAATGATGGAAAGCCATCTAAATATTTCCTAAATCTTGAAGCAAGACATTTCGTCAACAAGGCTTTTATGAGCATTGGGACCACGAATGGAAATGTGGTTAATACCAACGGGGGGTAGAGCACGAGGAGAAATCATTTTACGAAACGTTATACTTTCTAAAGGTGCCGCTTATTTCACATTACACTTTTTGCGTCCTTGCGTTAACAGGTCACGTCTGTGGGAAAAGTGTATTAACAGATCTTGCAGAATGCCACGCCAGCAGTTTGTCTGCTGATTGTCACCAAATATGAACCACCAGCTTTTATTCTATACTCTGAGATCTTATATACCTCCGTGATTTGATGCAGAAGAAGTGGGATACGAAGTAGATATCGATGAATTACATGTATTAAAACCCTGTATTGGTTACACCTACTTAGAATGTCAGTCCAGATTTGAAGAGGTCATCACGCGAAGGTGTTGCACTGGGTATACGCGTTTTACCGAGATATACTTGTTGAATGGTGAGGATACTCCGTTTTGTATCCGTTGTGATGAGGAAGTCACGATCAAAAGCATGTACTGCTTGACTGTGTTGAATTCTCCATCATGAGGGATGAATATTTTAAATGTCAAACCAATTTATTTATTTATTTATTTATTTATTTATTTATTTATTTATTTATTTATTTATTTATTTATTTATTTATTTATTTATTATTTATTTATTTATTTATTTATTTATTTATTTATTTGACATCTGGTGACATGATGACATGATGACTTACATGCTCCTGGTTACAGGGTGTTATGCCATTGTTTCTGGTTACAAGATGACATTACATAGTTTTTGGTTATGGGATGACATTACATTGTTTCTGCGTACAGGATGTTGTACCATTGTTTCTGCTTACAGGATGACATTGCATTGTTTCTGGTTACAGGATGTTATGTCATTGGTTCTGGTTACAGGAGGACATTGTAGGTTTGTGTTTACAGATGTTGTGCAATTGTTACTGTTTACAGAATGAGAGTACATGCTCCTGGTTACAGGATGTTATGCCATTGTTTGGGTTACAGGATGAACGTACACGTTTCTGGTTACAGGATGTTGTGCCACTGTTTTGGGTTACATGACATTACAGGTTCGAATTCTCTCTTTTTACAGGAGTGCACTTCTGATAAATAAATCTTGCAGTATAGTAGGATATTTTACAAAACATCATTTATGTCTGGTATGTACAAAATCAAATTCCTGTACTCGTGATAACCATTACGGAACAAATCTGCCGTTGCCCTTTGTGTCCTTCAAGGTTACGTAAACATAATGCCTTCAATATGTTTAACGACATCCATCCGAATGTGTCATAGAAAGCATAACAAAAGTAAATTTAACTCTGATAACATCTTTCTTTAATTTTCTAAGAAGATTTTATGTCTAAAAATATGCAGTTAACCTGTTTGAAATGACAGTTGAAATGATTGACTGCCATGAGGTCACAAAATGACCTTTTCAAATCTTTCAATCAAATCTTTAATGCTAACCACAAAGTAAGCCAAACTGTCATAACTGTCATATTTTGAAGAGGCATCACTAGGATCACACAAAGAAATACACCTTTAACATTGTAATTTTCCTTCATGAAAGTGTGACTCCAGTGTTGTTCAGTTCAACGTGCTGAATATTCATGAGGGAGAGACAACTATCTCTTCTATTCCCTGACAGGAGTCCATGGATCTCAACCATGACACAAAGCCTATTGTGGCTACCATTTTCAATGCTGTAATTTGCAATGATGTCAAGTCATCTACAAACCAAAGCTGTTCGGGCAACAATCACCTGCCATACAAAAAGACATGTCTCTGTGCACAATAAATCAGTTCATCTGCATTGACATAGATCTCTCTGCTGGCATGCTGACCTTTTGCATCTACTCGGCGTCAGTTCAACCAATCCACGGGGAGCAGGATCTCTCGACATCAGAAAAGGGATAAGCTGACCATCACAAATGCTCCAACCAAGGCCAACTGCTGGAAGAATCTTCATGATTGGTTGTATCTCCACATGCACATCGTGGTTAACTCGCTCAATAAGCCGTTTCAGACTTCTGGATGTTGGTGGGAGTTTTTGTCAATACTTCATCTACAAGCATTACTAGATTATTTGGCACATACATTGCATTAGAAACCTGTCCACAAGATGTACAGACGTGTTTTGTGAACATTTAGACCCATTTTTTGTGTGGAGTTTCTCATCCCTGGACTTTATAGACTTTTATAATTAGGGAATCAGTGTAGAAGAGGAGATTTTCAGTTTCAGGTTCAATTGATGTAAAGATGACCAAAAGTTTGTCCTGGGAGAGTTCCGCTAACTACATATGACATTAATCCTTTTGCTCTGTTCAGCATGCACGAAGCTGTGAATTATAGCCTTTGGGACAACAACTCCACTTGCAATGTTCATAAAATGCAGACATGACACGTCATTCATTTGGAAGACTGAATGGATTTTCCCATCAATCCTGATTAGCACATTGACACTTCTAGTGTTCCTTTTACAATGGCTCATTCAGATGGAACATCAAGAAAAAACATCTATTCCGGTTTATAAGAGGAACTTCAAACGGGAGTGTTAGGTCCTTCATTGCCTACTAGCAGAGGAGAGAATGCTGGCTCTTCATATAGTTAATGGCATGGCAAAATTGCGAATGTGCAGAAAGGGAACTGCTTCAAAATTTGGAGACTTGGCTGATGCATTGAGATAAATTCGGAATAGAACTGACTGCATCAGAGCTTATGCTGTTTGGGACAGGTATGTCAGGCAAGAGTCGGTCGAAGTAGGGAGCGAATCAAAGGTGATCGTCAAGATTGTTGGTAAAAACACACCACTACCAAGACATTGGGACAAATGAGCGGTCCCCTCAACAAGTCTTGTCTTGTCGCACATACGAACGAACGATGGAGTTCTGTTGGTCTGGCCATGCTAGATGTTGGTAGGCCCGAGGCACGCCTAGGTACATTTGTAGTTCTCAGGACGTTCTGACTTGTCTTAACAATAACTGTAAAAAGAGATTGAACGGGATAGAACGTGTAATGATTAGATAAATTACAATGTTCGTTTGATCATAAATAGCTGTTATTATGTCTATCTCATCTGTGCCCAATCCCCAGACAGTTGGTATTACGTATAAACAGGGAAGAAATGCGCCTTCACCCCATGCAAACAACGTTTTCAAGAAGTTCAAACCCGTCTTTAGTCAGTTTATATCCGTTGTGGATTGGACCTACCACTTTCTTAACATACACTACCCAGCTCGAACTCTTTCTTAACTCAACCAGCTCGTATTTAGACACCTCTTCCCATTCGCACTACATTCTCACTCTGATTCTAGCGTATGCAGTGGTAATAGCAGACATGTCCTGATTTGATTTCTGTATGTACCTAGGCCATTCTATATCCGTTATCAGTTTCAAGATGGAAACATCGACATCACCAATTATTTGACCTAGCTGTACCACTGCCATGATGGGAATGGCGCTTTGCCAAATTATCATTCCCTGAAGTAGTATCTCGAAACAAACTCATTCAGATAAATATAATTGACAAGTGAAGACTTTTACTTTGAATAAAGTTCAGAGTTAATCCTGATAACTATTCCTGATTGAACACTATTCAGGGAAATGATTAGCTAATTAGGGAATCTCATAATTAAGCCCCTAAACAAGCACCAATCAGTTAAAAAACCTGTTTAGTGAACATCAAAGGAAAAATAAGGTCTGCTTCATGTGCATAGATTGAAACCCAAAGGTCTGCTTCGTGTGCGGACACCTTTGTATTTGTACCCTACTAGAGTATATGTGATCATTAAGTCTCTGTTCGGTCCGACTTGGCCCGGGCTCTAAAAACAGCTTAAACCTAACACACGTTTACTTTTGTGTGTTTACATTCACAGATGACTATTCTATCTACCTAAATACCTCTTTATTGGGTCTCAATACGTAGTATTTGAAGCAAGCACGTTGCTTAAAGTCAACCCGATTTTCTAGACATTCTCAATAAAGCACAGTATCACATGCTTTCGGTCCGACTTGGTCCGAGCTCTCAAAGGCAACTTAAACCTAATTCGTGTTTGTAGAAATGTACTTAAAACCTTAGATTGGTATCATATCTACCTAAATACTACTTTATAATGTTTTCAAGAGCAACATGTAAAGAAAGTGAAGCTCATACAGCAAAACACATTTCTCCCGATCCCGAGCTGGACAACCCAGTGACATTGCCGTGGACGGGTTTTCATTCTTTCGCATGTTTAAACTATGCAACCATAACATGTCATAGCCAATTCCGTAAGATGTCTCGTATTAGCAAACACGTTCTGGTATTTATTAAGTTACTGATATGTTTAAATCATGCCATGAATAACTCCAGTCGACTATCTATATCTGTACTAGTAAATATTGATGTCTATGCTATGAAAAATGTTCGGAAAACATCCTACTTTTTTTAACCACTACAAAAACGAAAAAATCTTTCAAGTACGTGTATTTCATGTAAATGGATATGTTCTGATAATTATTATGTTCATTATATGTGTATATATTTTTTATGCATACATAGGTATATTGAAAAAAAATATCTCATTTTACCATTTCTCATTTAGTCTGTCATTGCATGTCCATCTGTTAAAAACGTTATGAAGAAACGGTGGAGTAATCAACAACACCGAAGGCCCCTGACAGGTAATTAAGGGCAACAGTATGTTGATTCAATCACAACACCTGGCTGATTACAATTAGACAAGGGCCAATTAAGAAGCTGGATACAGGCGTTTTTAGCAGGTGTATCAATTTCATTAGCCCGCGCAATGCCAGACCGAACTCTGGGCTTCTTTCTAAGCAAAGTGTTTGTTTCAAATACTATGTTTTGAGACTCTATAAATAACTAGTTCGGTAGACATAATACTACTCTATGGATACACATATATATAAAATAATCAATATACGTGTGGGGGTGTGGTGTGGTGTGTGTGTGTGGGTGTGTGTGTGGGGGGTTAAGCTGTTTTTGAAAGCTCGGGCTAAGTCGGGCTATGTTGTGAGTGGAGAGGGAAAAGGGCTTCACTTTAAGGGACCGGTTATCTTTACATGTTGCATTTTGTAACATTAAAAGGTGATATTTAGGTACATGTTGACCTAATCTATGGATTAAATTACAATTCAAGATGCATGGGTTAAGTTTAAGCTGCTTTAGAGAGCTCGGGCCAAGCCGGACCGAAAGCTTGTGATACTGTGCCTTTATTGAGAATGTATAGAAAGTAGGGTTGACTTTAAGCAACGTGTTTGTTTCAAATACAACGCATTGAAACTGTGTAAAGCCGGATTTAGGTAGATATGATACTAAACTATGGATGTAAATAGAATTTAAGATACATCTGTGAGGCGTAAGGTGCTTTTGAGAGCTCGGGCCAAGTCGGGGGGAACAGAGACTTCACACTTTTGGTCCAGGCTATGTTGGAAATTGTGACAGACAGGTGCTTCACTTTAACGGACCGGTTTTCTTTACATGTTGCATTTTGTAACACTACAAAGTGATGTCTATGTATATATGATACAAGTCTATGGATTTAAATACACTTTAAGATACATTTGAGAGGTGAAAGATGCTTCTGATGGAACGTGCCAAGCCAGACCGAACGGTTGTAATGCAGTGTCTGTTGAAACTATAGAAAAGTGTGCTTCGCTTTGAGCAAACGTGTTTGCACATGCTCTACTAAGTGTTATTTAGATAGATATAATTGCATTTTGTCTCTCATGTGTACTAGTAAATTTAAGCATTTGCCTACACACGGGCTATCGGACGTTGTAGCAGGATTACAACAATCGGATTTGGGATGGATTTATGCTTTTTAAAATACAGTGGAAATACATACGATTTTTGTGCGTGCGAATGCATACTTGGTTTGATCCTATATAAGATATAACAAAATGTTGTGATTTATTATATTGCTTTTAACACATATCTATAATCATGTCACAGTTGCCCACTGGCTCTCGCCAATGGCCACTCCTCTTTAACATAAACATCCCGTGCTGCTTCAGCATGAGACAATAAAGGTCAATTAGGAAACCCCAATTGTTTTAATTAAGGAGAGAAAAGCTGTAAAGCACTGTCAATTCCTGCCCAGGACCCCGGGATGTCACACCTCACACACTTAGAGAAGTAAGTAACCTTCTCACATATACATAACAAGGACAACACATAACAACAAGACAATGTCTTTCCTCTGGAACTCTCGGTATGTTATCAATGTTGGTTTTTCATAGTTAATTACACATTTTCAACCAAACCATACCTGGAATTCTATCTACCTAAATGCGCAGATTTCGTTTTAATATTCTGCAATCCGTTTTAGTAGTACCCGGTGTCCCGGCCCGGCCCGGCTTTTCTTGGCGCGACTTTTAGGCCATCCCCGTATTAACTGATTGGGATGTTGTGTGTGATATCAATCAGTGGTTTGAAGTAGGGTAGCCGTGTCTGTGGTGTGACGAGTGCACGCTTTGACCACAGGCCCAGGTTCCATTCCCAACATGGATGCATTGTGTGAAGCCCACTTCTGGTGTCCCCCCTACCAGTATCGTTGGTTTCACATTATTTACAGACTCGCTGTGCGCATGCGCAGATCGTGTAAAAAATATCTACTGGTCAATTTTCGCTTTGGTCGTACGTTTACCGATAGTGAGCCTGAAATTAATGTGAAACCAACCCCATGATATTGCTGTAATGTGTCTGAAAGCAGTGTAAAACCATACTTGCTCAATAATTGTGAAATCAATATGAGAGTTTAAATGCCATGATTGAGAGTGAATAACTCTGTTCCTTGAAAGAACACTGGATCTGTGTCCAAATAACAGCTCTTACTATCTGTAAGAGTAGGTGAGTGAATAACAGACAAAAGATTAAAAAAAACCCCATATTGTAATGTATTTCAATATATTTATTTCCGCCATTTATAGAGGGCACAACCAGCATATGCTGACCAATCAAATCACAGCAGGCTCCAAGAGAGACCACTCTTAATCTACATTGAGCAAATAGTATACTTCAAGACATCTGGTCAATTAAGAGACTGAACCAAATTTACACAAGCTGTCATTATGCTTAACAGAACAATGTAAACAGACCAAGTCGATACCACTTCTTGTCTGCATACATTAACAACACCTTGTTTGGAGAGAAAACAAGGTTTGGTATTCAGCTTAACTTGGCATACATGTCTGTGTGTGAGTGTGACGTAACATTAGCCATGAAGCAGAATAATAAATGCTTAGTCTAATAATAAAAACATGAAGCGAGTTGACTCTTCATAAACTCGAGGAGAAGATCTTTTCTCTTTTCTAATATATAAGTACCTTCTTACATCTAACATACAGATGGTTGGTGATGGTAAATTATTCTTATTCATGTATGGGATCAATATCACGTAACTCTCCACATTCACAAAGATACATACCTAACTATTACATCACATAAGTTCCAGGCAAAGTAAATAAGATGTTTTTTAGCTGATAAGCCACGATAAAAGTGGTGAAAAATGACAAGTCATAAAATGCTGGGTTTGACTTGAGCTTAATTTCCCAAACAGAACGTGACACCTGGTGTCCAAAGTTGACACAAGATACTACTGATTTACAATCAAAACATAAACATATTATTAATTGCTTGCTTAAACCCAGTCGAAGCATAAATAAAGGTAACATATGTTGTATTTGGGATTACACTTAGAGAATAAAGATTCCAGTACTTACCAGATTTTTAAAAAAATTCTCAACTCCCCCACCCCCTCTCTGAAGTGTAATCTCAAATATAACATTAGACCAATTTCTAATTTCTATTCATAAAACAATGTCTTTGGCTTGTTAAATTAAGCAGGATTTTTACAAGACAAGAAAAAGATTGGTCTAGCTGAAGTAAAAGTAACTCAAACATGAAGTTGCCATTTTCCAATAACACAAACCTGCCTCATCCCAGCCTCGATATCTCAAGTGTATACGTTCTGTCAAGTCTCCATTATACCCTGGATGCATCAATGGATTGGCCTAATAATTTTATTACCTCCTTTTGCTGGCGCCGCATTCTCACAGTAGCCAATCAGCTAGGCCACCATTACAACCGAGCTTGCCAGTGCCAACAAAGGTAGCAGTTGCAACTGTGAGGGTTTGCTTGCAGTGTGACTGAGATTTTGGGGGAAATCATACAGACAAATGTATAGGTCCTTGAAAATAATATATGCAAGAACTCCTTCTACCTCTTTCAGAGAACCTCTGCATGATTAGTGTTGTCAAGTTTAATTGGTTAGATAATTTAAAAAGTGAGAGTGAGTTGTGATTGGTTTGCTCACCTTACCAGTGTAGACACCTGATTGGATGAAAAACCAGCCAAGGGAGGTAATAAATTTATCTGGCCAAGCCGTAGATGCGTCCAGGGTATAGTGGAGACATATCAGAATGTTTACGCTGCAGATATCGAGGATGGTATGATCCCTTTTGGTACCCAATTGCTTCTCTGCCATCGCACTGAAGATGATTAGGTGTGTCCCCCTCACTGATGGAGATGCAAGAACCAACCAACTGATCAACAACTTTAATCTTCTACAGTTGGCAAATTGTTTTTCATGCCTGTACAATTTTACAGTCATTGACCTTGTTGTGTTGTGTTTGTTTTTCCATCACAAAAATTTAGTGTAGCTTCATTTTTGACAAGTTTCATGAAAGTGGTTTACCTTAAAATAACTTCCTGCCAATCAATGACAAGCCATTTTGTAGGTTAAAATATTACTGATATGTCAAAATGCTCTTTTTGACAATAAATGATCATGGAATTGATTAAAAAAATCTAAAAATCAATCAAATCCTGAAGTTTGTATAACCTATTTAAGATGCACAAATATAGAATCTTCTCACTGTCAAATCAAAGCAATGATACATTAACACTAAAATATGAAACATAATTTTTCTGTCCTTATTTTCAATAAATGACCATATATGAAAACTGATCCACACATGTTGATCACTGCTCACAAAGATTCAGACATAATCTTTGGTTAAGTTAGCTTGCTGTCATTTCGGAAAAGTAGAAAAATATTTTATCATGTGATTATTTTTTTTCTTACAAAACCAAAATGGAATTTACTGTGGAAACAAAGCAATATATAAAAAAAATATTTGTTCATCTGCATACATTTTAATCTTGTCAGATGGGGAAATTTTAAACTGATAGTTGGAGGAAAATATTGTGGTCTCTGTGTATTCAAGTAGGAGAATGTTGGGTGATGGGAAATCTAAACCTGCTAGGGACAACTGATGAGGATGCATACTTCACACGAAATAAAATAGTATTTGGCAATCAAATAAAAATATTTTGGCGACATGGTGAAACACTGAAATTCAAGCTACCAACGTCACACAAGCCATTTACAAACAATTTTCTGAATAATAAAAGAAATCACTCCAAGAAACCCAAGCTGTTGACTGGAGCCATTTAATGGTGATATACAGATGCTAATGGGAAATGAAAACGCATATTATTTCCGGTAAAACCGGATGAATCTATTTTTGTGGTTTGGCATGTTTTCTTGGAAAATATTCCAAGAGACTGTAGCGACCCAAACAATATCCTTGTATATTATCCAAGCTGATCTCAATATGTTTGCTTCTTCTTGAAGAAATAATAAAATATGATATTATCAAAATACCAAATTAACATAAATAATTTTATGTCAAATATGGAGTTAGCTTGTCTGTTTAAGAATAAACAAATTAGTCCGACCATAGAGATTTTCCAAGTCAGAATGTCAAATACATGGGTTATGAATTATCCAAGTAAAAGTTTAGGTAAATGTACAGACTTCAGAAATCAAGGATTTGTCTTTTTTTTTTAACATTTTCATAATACATCTTCCTACAAATAACAAGAAAAAACCCAAAATACAAGTAAGTGAAAATAACATGAAAGTGGTGATAGGAGCAATATCTAGTACAGAACAAGATCAGTGATGTAAAAACAAAACAGTTTGCAAAGACGTTTTGAGTGTATGATATGTATCTTGTGTTTGTCAGTATTAATGGCATGAAGTAAGCGACAACTGTTTGCAGATAATATATGGGTACAAGACATATCTAATAAGAGCTTCAAATGTATGCTAACAGTTGAACGATTGATTTGAAGCTATCAGGCTTAATTCTGAATGAAGTGACTGGTCAAGACCTCTTCCATATTTCTCCAATAAGGATACTGCTATGGTGACATAGCAGTGATTGACAGCACTTGATGAATGGTACAAACTGGACATAGATAATCCTTGCCAGACAGGGTAGTTGGTTTGGCCATACTCAGCAACAAACCCGTAACATCAGAGCCATTTTAAAATGATCACAAAATCTACAATATGAGAGCGGGTTTAGTTTTAGTTTCAGCATTTTGTCAGTCTTTGTGCCAGAATAAACAAATACAGTTTGAACTCAAATTTCCTGCAAGACTGAAAAATGTAGGCTTTCAAGTCCACTAAATCGTAAATCATAACCAATAAATTCTTTCTCAGTTAGACAGCTGAAAATGAGTATCTGGGTATCTTTGTGATTCATCAATTTACATGTCTCCATAGGTGCTGTTGTACAAGGTCACCAAGACCTAAAGGTGATCATAACACTCAGTCCTTAGCCAGACATTGTACAGTGGCACTGTGTTCTACATAGTAATTGTAGCAGATATGGCTGAATAGCCATGATGTTGAAAAGAAGCTATGTATTCACACCATGACGAACATATACAGTTTCTGAAAACTGTTACCATTGTTGTATGTGTCCCCAAACTTGATTACACTGTTGTACATTCCTGAACAATGCATTCATAGTTGAACATGCCAAAACAATGCAACCTTTCTGTGGAGTCCTGAAAACATGTATACTGAAGAGGACACATTTGATGCACTGTATACACAGCCCTGATCACCCTAAACAATGTATACAGTTTTGTACATGTCCTGAATAGTGTATACAGCGGTTAATATCCTGAATGAAGTACACTGACTTGTAAAGTTTCACATTTCAGTGTCTACAGCACAGTGTAACTGGGTGCATACAGACTATCCATACATCAGAGGACATACAAGTCGTCAGCAGCTACATTCTACACCATTCTTGCTGTCTACATCTACACCATACTTGCAGTATGTACAAAGCCAGGTAGTAGGATGACAGCTTCATATTGTGAGGCTTCGACACCAGGTGTCTGGGATGCCAGTTGCATATACTGGGGTTCCAGTTTGAATTGATATGCACATGTATATATGAGGACACGACTGGCCACAGGAAGCTACAGCTGTTGTTGAATATGTCTTAACTGGGATTATTTCACAGCAAAAGCACATGAAATTTGTGATAAGCATTTAAAATGGTATGTACAAAACTGCAAAGAGAATCCTTCACTGGGACAGTCTACATAAGCAGCTTTAGACACAAGGGTAACATACGACAGAGTTGGAGGTATATTCATGAATAAGTCTGGAGTCAAGCAACAGTGTTGCTGGGCAGAAGAAGGCCACAAGGAGCAGACAGGATTGTTTCAGTTTGTATATTCTTAAAACATGTGCAAAACCAGAGTGAACAAAAGTTTGTTTCAGGTTTCTATATACTTTATGAATCGGGCAATGATTAATATCCAACACTTTCAAAAATCATGAACACTGTCATGTGTAACAACATTGTTACAGGCCAAGAACACTGTCATGTGTAACAACATTGTTCCAGGCCAAGAACACTGTCACGTTTAACAACATTGTTCCAAATCATGAACAGTCATGTGTAACCACACTGTTCCAGGCCATGAACACTGTCACATGAAAGGTGATTTCAAATTACACCAGTCACATAACATGCAACATTGTTGCAATCCATAAAAACAGTCATGAACATTTTCGCAGATTACCAGACACTTCATTCACCAACAATAAAATTACAGGTCATACATAAAAATGAGGTCATACACCATTGTAATGAGGTCAGATTCAGTTTCATTATATTATCAGCTATGCAATTTGATTCAAGTTCATTTTGGAAACTAAAACCAGCAGTAACTGTCATTAAACCAAGTGATACATTGAAACACAGGGTCTATATATAGATATTGGCCTGGTCTTGGTATTGTTACTGATGAGACTGAACACACAATATGTTTCATTTATTGCTGAGTTGAAGTATATGTTTACAATGGTGACATGATGCATATCAACATGATGTAATTACACTATGAAAAAACATAACAGTCATAATTAACCCACAGATGAATGAACCTTTTGATACCTAAAATTAATATTGGAGCAACTACTCTAGAGATTGGTGATTCAGTGCGTTAAACAGCTGAGGGATAAACTGAGGCAGATAATATAGTTATTTTTAAAGGGACAATTTTATTTTGAATTCCCCCTTTAAACTAAGGTAATAAGCTAAACAACTGTCATTTTTTTTGCCAAATACTCAAATGACTTGGGGGAAAATGCACGGGTTGAACTCCTCAGTTAAACATCTACTTTAGTAAAGGATACAGAGACTCCCATAAGATAACCAAGTGTAAAGATGCTGATGAAGCTGTTTCACAGTGACTGCAAGCAGTAACACTTGTGGGTATGACAAGCGGCTGTTGAAAGCTGTGCAGACATAGAGGTAACATGATCCCAACAAGAACAACACTGAATCCTGAACCTTGCATACATTACAGTTACAAGTAACCAGTCAGTGTGATATACACTGTTACATGCTCAACTGTGAGTACCTCTATCATACGTGTGTTCCTCTTTAAATTCTTTTCACAAATTTACCAAGTAAGGAAATGATATTGAAGTGATCGCTATCAATATTAATACCTTTCCACATCAGAAGTACTGAGTATGACCATATCACAATATCAGAACCAAAAAATTCATTAAAATCCGTGGACTACACCAAGGAACAAATAACTGGTGACTAGTCCAAGAATAAGGATTGTTGTCTTAACTGCACTGAGGAAGAGTCCTCTTACTGGAGTTAATGCAGATGAATCCGATGCTCTCCAGAGTAATGGCGTGACACTTGAACCACTATGTCTTGTGATGTGATACAGAATTATGCCTGAGTATTGAACAATGGTAAGTGTTTGTTCAATCAACATCTGCTCAACTTTAATCAGAGGATGCACGGACACAAAGGGGTGCTCACAATTGTCACACAGCATGGACACAACACTGAATCACATGGTGTACATTAAAAGCCATTTTACAGTCATATAGTTGCTGCCCCAGTTCCCCTGAGGAGTTAAAGCCAAAATTCCCGACTTAGAAATCATTACAAATTGAAGGCACAATTTATTCAAGTGCAAGTTATGGCCCTACCACAAGGAGAGCTTAGTAATAAAATCTGCACTTTCTTTGTAGTCATCTACAACGTCCGCCATCCAGACCCAGCATTCGACCCTTCTGGCCTTCATAGCAAGGGAACATATCCTGGATTCCGTTCCTCAAGGTGATCAAGGAGTTAAGATGATCATAACTCACATACTCTAACACAGACTTATGACTGACATAGCAATATGATTGCTTTGGGGAACAGGGCCCTGAACATTACCTTGCCCAGCCCAGTCCAAAACATGAAAACATTAATGAGTTTCTTGCTCTCAATAGATTCATAAATGTTTAATAGAAAACTGTGTCACTTAAGAGACATGCTACCCTTGTATTTTAAATGAAAATGATATCATCTTTTATTTTTGCTTCAAATTTCTTTTTACCCTCACACTTTGAGGTTCTGCATGTCTGTAGAATGAAAACCAAAAGTGCTTAGTTTTAGGAATATGGCCACATTTGTTACAGCTGCCAGTTTCAGCCTAAAATCTATAGATCCTTAAGATCACAATCCTGCATCACATTGTTTCCTCAAAGATGTTTCGGCAACACTGATCATCTCCCTCTCCTGTGAAAACCTGTGCAATGAGAGGAAGTTGCCCTTTTTTACAGTGTATCATCTGCAGCTATCCCATGTCTTGATCACTCAGCTCACATTTTTTTCAATCACCATCATTTAATGTTACTTTAAGTCAAAAGTTGGCGATTCTTAAGGTAGGTTTTTGTTGGTGTAAGCTTTAGTCATTCATATTTCTCATCTGTAAATATCAAGGAGACCAGTTCCTTTCCTTGTTCAAATGAAGAACGAGTTGAATACTCATGAGTTAAGAATAAGTCTTTGCAAGAAATAACAAAAAGCATATTCTAAAGAGGGCAGCTGTATCTGGTCAAAGTGTCAAACAATTTATTTAATACAATGAAGGTTGATAAAAACAATGAGTGAAATTCAATGTTTATGCCTTGCAAAATACTTTTACAGATCAATAATGAATTTTGCTGTTGATTATACTTGCCTTGAAAAATAATTATTTCTTTCCCTGTCTATCACAAGCCATTGCCAAAGCGTACCTTTATGGTGATAAAAAGAGTAACCAGACATGGATATGATCGGATATGTATGTTGATGTAAACTCAGGTTGGTAAACTGGCAGTGTAAGTCACCTTGTTTTCAGAGGCAATAGTTTTAGTAAATGGCACAATTCAATTCTGCATCTTCCAAGAAGACAAATTTGACTGATGAGATCTGACGAGATCTAACCTGATACAACAAGGTGTTACCAGATAGCTCACTCAAATTTGAAGCTCAAATTAACTAAATTTTCAGTGTACTAAAACTCAGACAAATGTTCAGCTTGTATCTAAAACTTTCTTGCAGTGTAAGCCCTCCCAGAAATCAACAGCTCCATACAGGTCAAAGGCAACAGGTTGTTTTAGAGGTTAGTCTTGAAACTTTGAAGAGAAAAATAACTATGTTAACTGAAAAATCCCATCTTGATTGATAATGTTCTTCCTCCTCTTAAACAACCCTTGTCATTGCCATAAAAATGTCTTCCGAAAGTAACATGAAGCATTAAAGCTGATTAAAATGCAATCTCCATTCATAAATATATATGTGTGTGTGTATATATATATATTTCCACAAAACAAAACAACAAAAGAAAACAACTGAAACCAGGTGACAGGCAGGAGAAATGAATTGAAGAGTTACAATGGTCATAAGAAACTAAGCTGCCTTTTATAAAGTTCATCAATCTTGAAACAAATGGACGATGTCGAATACATAATGCTTCCTGACAAATCCACACACAAGTCCATTGTCTCATAAGCTAGTAACCGTGTCTTTCCATTGCCTAGCTCCATGTCTTTAAATCATGGAGTCACATGACAGTCATATGACAGTCACATGATACACCTCCATGTTGTCCATGATAATCCAGTGTGACACATGTAATTTGCTTTCAACAATCTGTCAACACCTTCATTTTTAAAACCAGACTGTCAACAATAAAATTTCTCTTCAAAAAAGCATAATTAAAAGAAATCAATCTTTCAACATCACCTCTTGTACTGGCACAACATGCACCTAAATCCACTTTGATGAAAGATTGTTTCACATTTACTCCCGCTAAATGTCTTAATCGCTGAGCGGGATGCAAAATTTGAATGACGTGTCATAGTTAAAATCAAATTTCATGACATCAAACGATCCTTGTCTTTGTGTGTAGACACGCATGAAGAGTCAGTTTACATGATCACTCGGAAACACTTGTGTCTATATACTTACATGTTACATATACATTTATTGACGTCAATATTGTTTGTCGTCTCAGTTTCACTATATACATCTCTCTGTACAACACTATACAACACTCTGCAGGGTGCTCTCCATTAGATGGAACTCACTTCACAATTGATGGCCACGTCATGTCACCCCTTGCCTCGGTCACCAAACCACACATCGTCTCATAACAAGGTCCTGTGACTACATCTAGCTTGCCCACATCCTGTCGCATCCCTTGCCTCGGCCACCAAACCACACATCATCTCATAACAAGGTCCTGTGACTACATCTAGCTTGCCCACATCCTGTCGCATCCCTTGCCTCGGCTACTAAACCACACATCGTCTCATAACAAGGTATTAGGATAACGCCTAGCTTGCCCACACCCATGTCACAACAACTGTAAAGTCCCTCTGCTGTCCTGATGCAGACCACAAAATCTTCTCCACTTTTTTGTAAGTATTGAATTTCAATGTAGCGGTATTGTCATCTGAAAGGAACACTCCTGAAGTCCATACTGCAAAGTGAACACACTTGGAGCTAGCTAGCTATTTCACAGAGTATGTACAGATCCATCGATGGTCAATCTGGCTGAAAATTCAACTTGCAAACATACCTCAAGACACACTTGTCATCTTCCTTGGTATGGCGCGAGGAACATATTTACAAAGTATAAAGTTATAGTCTCAAATTGTATATATCCACTTGAAATTTTGCACCCATATAACCCCATAAACATCTTTTCTGATCAGCAATTCTCACCAATGCCTTCATCATACTCTCAATAACACCAGCATCCAGTTGGTCTCATCCAACTACTGTTTGATGCGGGACCCTCTTCATTTCACTGGGGACTGATCAAGGCCTGTGTTTTTGGTATGGTGCAGTTTTCTTTGAAAGAGGAACCATTACTGATGTTTTCTGTGTGATGAGATCAGCTCCCATGAACTCACACAGATAGGCAACATGACTGATCTAGGAGAGAAGTACTGAAAAGGTTGGTACACATGAATCACCATCTCAAAAATCCTCCTTTCTGAACTACCAATGAAAGACCATGACTTGTCCAAAATCATCACTATGAAGTTCTTTATTAAGTGAAGACTCCTGTTTGTAGCTGCTCACTCTCATTCTAAAATATCTGTTGTATGTTTTGCACAGTAATCATCTTAATATCAGTAACAAGAACAATGAACATGGCCGACGAGACTTGATTATGCATATGAGGGAACACATTGACAGGCAAATATCTTTACATGATGAGGACAATCTGCAAGACATGGTTCTGCCATTCCTTCTAACAGACCGTTCCTCGAGCCACTCGTCCATTCCATATCAGTTCTGATGAACCATCCCACAGAAAGCATCCTCCAAAGTGAATAAACCTCAACAGCAATTATATTTCGATATATGACAACATTCACAAGGAAGCCAGGATGATGGTGACCAGTTAGCAAGCATGCCAGATGCACTCGCAGGACTGGACATAGAGTCTCACGACCTCTGTAGGCCACTATGGGTCTGGCTGGGTCGCGTATGTCTCCATCATCAAGGACGGGAACTGTGCTCCATCCATCTCCATATCCAGCAGCAGGTTGGAGTGCTCCACACTGATTGTTCGGAGATCTGACATGCGGGTCAGAAATTTGGCAAGTGCACTCCCACCACGAAGTCTTTTGGCGTTTTCATATGACTGCAGTGTTTCTACATAGTGAGATTGAATCTCTTCAACTTTCTGTTTGTCCTTTAGACCGGGCCTCTCTGCAACATAGAGCAAATTCATCAAGGTACAAAACCCCTGAAATACAGTCAACTGATTAAAGCATACTTTGCAATAGGGTCAAGCATGATAACATAAGATTTGAACTCTTGATGAAAGGAGACCCGTGAAGGTCCCAGGGTAGAATAGGCCTTCAGCAACCCATGCTTGACATAAAAGGCGACTCAGCTTGTCGTAAGAGGCAACTAACGGGATCGGGTGGTCAGGCTCGCTGACTTGGTTGACGCGTGTCATCGGTTCCCAATTGCGCAGATCGATTGCTGAGTGCAGCGTAAAACTAAACTCACTCACTACTTGATGAAAGGATCTCAACATAGTGAGTTTAGTTTTACGTTGCACTCAGCCAAATTCCAACTATACGGTGGCGGTCTGTAAATAATTGAGTCTGGACCAGACGATCCAGTGGTCAACAACATGAGCATTGATCTGCGCAATTATGAACCGATGACATGTGTCAACCAAGTCAGCGAGCCTGACCACCGGATCCTGTTACTCGCCTCTTACGAAAGCATTGTCACCTTTTATGGCAAACATGGGTTTCTGAAGGCCTATTCTACCCTGGGACCTTCTTGGGTGATCACAACATAGGGAAGCAACTGCATATTCAGTGACTGGCATCACAAGTACTGATCTACAGTACTAGCATGCTATGATATGTGTGTGTGAGAGAGTGAAAATGGTTTTATGCCATGTTTAACTATATTCTTGCAATATCATCAGAAATGAGCTTCACGTATTGTGCCCATGGGGGGAATTGAAGCTGTGTCTTCAGTGTGATGAGTGAATGCTTTAACCACTGGGCTACCCCACTGCCTTTCAAGCCGGACCTTCATGGACCAAGCCATGATATCTGTGTATTTCTGAATGAATATCAAACAATGCACTTACTACAAGAACTTAAAATATGATATGAATGAGTGAGAGAGTTTTGATTTACGCCACTTTTAACAATATTCTAGCAATATCATTTCTGAGACACCAGAAATGGACTTCACACATTGTACCCATGTGGGGAATCAAACCCAGGACTACGGATATGATCAGATATGATGAAGGTGGCCATAACGATGCGATCACTATGTGGATGTATGTGACCATCTTATCATGGACTGCATGAGACTAAAAGACTTTGGATCAAGGTCACCTCACCTTAGATTTAGTGAAAAGTAAAGGACACATCAATCTCCAATTCTAACTTCACTTGACTATAGTTTGGCATGAAATGCATGTGGACTCGGTTTTTTTATGTGTTTTTGATGGTGGGAAAAGTTGTGAATGCAGTTGAGGAGATGACAAGCAGATCTTTAAAGAGGTTGGATACCTCTGTGTGCATACCACATGCGACAAAGGGATGTGACAGTTTCAGCATGTATCTGGTTATGTTACACAGTTATTACCCTTTATGATAATTTCCCAATTTGAATAGATGAACCAAAAATTACCCATGTAATTTCAATTTAGTGAAAAGGGATCATACTGCACAGAATATAATTTTACAAAAGAAACAGAGCAGTTTCCATGACATTTTGGTTATTTAACACCTACAAAGAAAGCTACACAAACATTTATCCTGAGGTAAACCTGGACAAGAGTTATCTCCCCTTATCCAATTTACTTTGGGTATCCTGTTTTAACTGGAAAAAAATTTGATACCCTCTAGTAACATATGTTTTAATTTTTTTATATTAATCATATTCATATCCATTTTTTATTGATGAATCAATATTTGATTGATTTCCTGTTTTTTTCAGAGGTAAATTTCTGTGTCAAATCCTACATACTATCTTACTGTCTTGAAAATTGATTTTCCTGCTTTATTCCTTATCAATACTGAAATATCTTTAAAAAAAACACATACTGAATAATAAAAGTGAACCATTCACTTCTAAGAGAACTTTCAATGATATATTGTTCTTTCATAGACAGAGACACAAAGTTGAGGGCACTTGTCAAACAAATGCTGAGGTGATTTGCCATTGTTATTTGTGAAACGTTTTTCTACAACATGATACAAAATTTAGGAATTTCTTAACATTTTGATATTTTGTATCCAACCTCCTTAAATCAGATGACATACAGGATGCTCTGACCAAACATTCCACACAATAACCTCACCTGACACTCAGTCCAGTGAGTTAAAAATTGAAAGGATTTCAATAAGAAATTACTCTGCATTACAAAAGCTAATTTACATTTTCTTATTTCCTACAGACAGATCATCACTTTACCAGCTAATTACTATAACTGTCTAATTAACTGGAAGACATGTGAAATATTGAGTTAAACCGTCCATACCTGAGAATATCGCAATGGCGGTGATGAGAGCATACTCAGCATTGTCTGTCTTCAGCATGGCCATGTTGTCACAAAACTCGTACATCAGTTCAGCGTACCGACCAAGCCCTGTTGCCTTCATATTCTCCAGGGTACAGGGCAATCCATTGGCAAAGATTATGGCTTTGGACTCTGCGTCATAGCATCGGGCTGCCCTAATTGCCATACACTCACAGGATGCCGCCTAGAAAGTCAACATGGGTACTATTGTTAGTGTGTTTCATGAGTGAGAAGAGTTAGTGTATGCTGTTTAACATCCCACTCAAAGTCAAGTCTGGACCAGAAAATCCAGGGATCAACAACATGGGCACTTGTCTACGCAACTGGTATACATACTGGTATGATCCCGTTAGTCGCCTTTTACAACATGCATGCAGACATTGAAAATAATAGAATAGCGCTTAGCCAATCAGAAAGCGACATTCATGCGTGAGGTAAGATAACAGTTATTGTCCTGCAGGGTGTATACAGTTAAAAGGACCCCTGGACGACTTCTCCGGCCCTGTGTGAAGTGACCTTGCATTAATCTGGATGATTTAAGAGTCTGGTTGCAATGGCTGAAACACAACCACGTATAGCAGTTCCAACGAAACAGTTAATAACACAGTTATCACAGATACTAAACCTGGTTATAGCTAGTTCCCAGGTACTGCTCTCACCTTCAGCAGGACAATCTGATCTTCCTTGTCAAGGGATGTGAAGCCGGGGAGACACTTGGCAAACTCCACGATGAGGTGCGTGATAAGGACCGTCATCTGTACCATCTCTCCCATCATACTGTCAGGTGTTGCCTCCTTCTGGCCCTGCTCGATTATCTGTACAAGACAACAAGCATCATCAGATGGGCCATACTAGGCATTACATCTCTCATACTTGCCATCAGTGGTACTTTTGTATGAAAGCCAATCTTACTCTAATCAAGGACTGTTAATATTTCACCACTTTGGAGGAAAGTTTCAACTCCTTGTATCACTAGCTTGATAACAGTCTTGCGATAACTTTTGACAATGGTCTCGAAAAGACCTACATGGAAACTTCACACTCAGTGCAATCAATACATTGACTAACCATAGATCTTAGTTTCTCTTTGGAGGAATATACATGAATATGTTAATGACAGTAATATAAGATCATCACCAGATACAAACTTAACCTCCTGCTTTAGCTTACCGTTGCCTTGACAACATCCTTTTCATCTGGAAACTCGAACTTATCCTGGAGCCGACACATTTTCTCAATTAAAAGGCGCTGATCACTGCCAATCTTTGTAAGAGGATTATCCATTAAGATGGCAGTTCCAGGCAGAATGTTGACGTCTGGTTTGAACTCCTGATATCGGGAATCTGAATCTGGGGAGAAACTGTTCCCATCTGGACTCTCGGCCTTCTTGGGGATCTGTGGTACTCGTGACTTGGCCTTGCGTCGGGCATCGCGAGCCTTACACTGCTCTTCTGACAAGAGGCCTGAATGACAAAAAGGTAGGCATGGGAGATATTCGGTCTCAAATATCAACAATTCCATAACATATGTTATTTTGGGGAATACACTTTGTTGGGCTGAATCCCATCCAGGATTCGAATCTACACCCTCAACAACTGATTGCTAGCAAAGTCAGCCAGGCTGATCAGGTTAGGCAGCTGACTTTTTATGCTGGTGATTAGGTGCCTGACTCTGAGTATGTTGGTTTGAATCCTTGCTGGAACAACCTAACAAAAGTACTAGAATCTTTACTTAAACAAGAATGTACAATCCCAAACATAACATGTTACATTTGACCACTTTCTAAATGGTATTGTGTATTCAAATTTCAGATTAGAAACTTAACATAGAAAGCGTCCTTTGACTAATGATTTTCATTAATTCTCTTCATTCTCTATGAACACCTACAGTGTCATTAATGATATTCAGTGATCCCTTAACAGACGTCTCTACTAAGCCTTCTGTGATCAGTGTAATCTGTTACAAATAAAATCAGACTTCACTCATTAAACCCAGAGTCTGGAAAAATAGACCAACTGTTTGTTAATGTGCTGTTATTTCTTTGTGACAGTGACATTACACTTACATTCTTCCTTCATCCCAACTTCCTTGCACCTCCGCAGACGACAACACTGACATTTCCGCCGCATCCACATGTCCATCTCACAGTTCCCGCCATATTTACATGTATAGGTAGCACCCCGAGTAATACTGCGCCGGAAGAAACCTGGTAGAGCAGGGAGGTTAAAGTAACATTTCAAAAGCTGACCATTAATACAGAGCTTGTGTGGTGAGGTGAGGTGAAATACAATTTAAAGTTGCACATAAGAACATTTTGCTCACATGATGATCTGCATGCGTGTGTGTGGCTGTTTGTACTGACTTAAGAAATGGGCTTTACACATTGTACCTATAAGGGGAACCAAAACCAGGTCAACAGTATAACAAGTGAACGCCTTAACCACCAGACTTCCCCAATGCCCCTCAAACAGACAAAGAGTGATTGAAGTAGTGAGCCTGGTTTTATGCTTCTTTAAGAAATATTCCATGAATGTTTGGGTCTGGGCCTTCACACATTGACCTAATCGTTGGCTTGATAAGCGGTCTCTTTAACCACGAGGCTACCTCACTGCCCAGACTGAGTGGAGCTTCTGGCCAAAGATGACAACATTACAGCGAGGCATGGCAACTAGTTTGTTTGAAAGTTATAACACAACTGGAATATCTAATATACACCAGGTAAAGGGCAGTCTACATGAAACATATTCTAATTTACATATTTCTGCTGAACTGAAATGAGTTGACCTTCACCTTTACATCCTTCACAGCTAAGGGCGTTATAATGGTATCCAGAGGCTCGGTCACCACAGATACGGCACAACTCCTCCTCGATGCTCTTGCCAGCAATGCCCACACCTTTCTTGGCCTTCTTGGCATCGGGTGGCAAACACTGGTCGGTCTGGGACGGGGAGGTGTCGTCCACATCAAACTGGAATGTTCCAGGAGGGCTACTGATGTTTATTCTCTCCATCAGAGACGTCTGTTGGGAACTTGTGTCGGGAGGCATGTCGCCCTCAGACAGCACTGAAACAGGAATATCACTACAATGTCTGATCTGTTATAGCTATCCTCACAGTTATCGTGATCACAAATAATTATCAGCCAATTTTCGTGTTACCATGCTTAAACTACAAAATATTTCCCATCTTAAAGACATTATATCGCAAAAAACGTGTTGTATCGCGAAGTACATGTGTTAAATAAATGAAAAATATCAAAATCTCGATTTTGATAAATTGAAGCAAAAATGTCAATTTAAGGCGCTGTGTCTGGCCTTAATTGTGTTATTATCCTCCAATATATGTATCCATTATGATACTTAGTGCCATTATAAGGTATGACATCTAGAAAGTCTATGAGTCTACTAATATGCCACCTACTTCAGCAATATGGTGGTGGGGGGACATGGGCTCCCCACACTGTACCCACATGGGGAGTCGAATCACGAGGCTACCCCACACCTCATTATCACTACATTTAACGGGCTAGTACAAAATAGTTCACGGAAAGAACATGTTCTGTGGAAGCATGGTATCCAAACAGTATATACACAAGTTAAGTTAACACACATTCATTCAACTTTTTGCCATTCTCTTGATTGTGGATCTTCTTTAAAGCAGTGGTTCCACAGAGCAGCCAAGAGACTTCAAGACTAGTTCTAGTGTATTTGAATGCAATTACATACCCTTTGATATTGAATACTGAGGTTAGGACAAAGACCCACTGATTTCCATGTTTCATACTGAACACTTACTTGCACTATCAAGCACCTTCACATTCAAATGTGGACCTATATACTATTATCAGCTAAGTCTACAAGACCAAGCACATGAGTTCTAAACTTGGGCTTCAGATTTGTGTGAAAAGTATATATGTCAGGGTAGAAACTGCGATCTGGTCGAATTCTACCAGTAGAGATTGCGATTGGTGTCTCTACTGGTAGAGTGGAGACTCTGATTATATAAAATAACCTATACAATCACACTCCCTACAAGTAGAAACTCAAATCTGTCAGGGTAGAGATTGCAATTCTACAGTTATGCAAGCCAGTGAAAATTTATTTTCATATATTGTAAAATGTAAACATAAAACAATATGTCACACCTTCTTTACATGCTGGTGTTGGTTGTAGGAAAAATCCAGTTTTTTAGGTTGTTGTTTGATCTTTTAGTTGTCAGGTAAAACTTAGCGATTTACTATATTAATATTGTTTACAGTGAGATGTTAAATGCGTGCTGTCTTTTATCCCCCCAGCTCCTTCATCTCATTTAAAAATAGAAAGTTTGAATTCATTTAGATGAAATTCAACTAATGATCAGTAATCATTACAAAGACACTGCTTTCCAATGAGGTGGGGAAATGACAAGGCAATAACATTCTTAGGTGGGTAATAACCAATTGGGCACTTGCCCTACATCAGTCCTCCCAGTATGGACAAATGTCAAATGGGTCAAATGTATGTGCTTGTACGACCACCTGCATAACTAACAGATGTCATCATAAAAATCAAGGAGTAAATGTTCTACAAAGTGTCACACAACCACAACTAATGTATGTCAAAATAAAGTTCAGTACTATTGCTATGTTTATTGTTACCTGTGTAAAAAGATATGTGAATATTATAATAAATGGAAACTGGAAACAGCCTATACCTGAGCAAAAAGCATATTTTTGTTCAGTTGCTATCTTCATTGTTACCTGTTTTGTAAGTGTGATATGCATATTGTAATATATGTATCTGTAACTGGAAACAGTCTATACCTGAGTAAAATGCATATTATTATTCCCACACATAAATCAGCATTTCTACCAGCTGAATTGGGAATTGACATTTGAGTGGAGACTCCAATTGCAGTTTTTACTAGTGGGATCAGAGATTCTACCAGTAGAGACTCCGATTGCAGTCTCTGCTAGTATGACTGGAGACTCAACCAGGAGAGACTCCAATTGCAGTCTCTGCTAGTAGGACTGGAGACTCAACCAGGAGAGACTCCAATTGCAGTCTCTGCTAGTAGGACTGGAGACTCAACCAGGAGAGACTCCGATTGCAGTCTCTGCTAGTAGGACTGGAGACTCAACCAGGAGAGATTCCAATTGCAATCTCTACTGGTAGAGATTCTGACTGCATTTTCTACTGGTAGAATCTCCGATTCTACCAAATTGCAGTCCACGTACTACTTTCCGCCTACTGTTTGCTGTATTATCTGAGATACTGTTAGCTGTACTGTAAGCATACTGTTTCGTGAACTTTCAGTTGTACTTGAGGTAAATGTTTAGCAGTAATATATATCTGCATTTTGAATTTTTAAATGAAGTCAGGTCTATTTCACTTCTCCGTCTGTATTAATAAAAACTGATATAACTAGGCTAGGCCATAGAAGAGTACTTTCGGTGACAGGATTACTACAATATGGGCACCTGTTTATAGTAGGGACAAAATATGTTACTTTTAATCTTCTTTATCTTAAAACTTGGGCTATTTCAAATGACAAAGAACATGATGTAAGCCTGTTGACTCAGATAATTTAAAAAATATGCACATGCAAATATTTGCTCACAAAAATAAATCTATTATTTAATTCTATATTTTGCTTAGTAAGTATGACAAATAGAGGAATCTTATTAAAAAATTCTTTAAGAGATAAAACTCTTTACAAAGAAAATACTTCTTTAATAAACATGTCTGGAACATGAAACAGCCTACTGAAAAAAATTATCAAGACACTGAAATATATATCCATGTTCAAACCCCTTGATGGATGTTCAGGAGCAGAGACTGGGTCCCAAATTCAGGAGTTGGGTTAAGCACTACCACACTGACGGCAGCTAACATGTCATACACGTCTTTGATGATAAGCTACAGGTGACCTGGTCTCACCTACCAGTCTAAATTCCTTGCCTGACCTCTAGGAAACGTCAGCGGAAAGAGCTCTGAGAATATTTATTAGGTTGGTAGATAATCACACAAGCCACACGTGAACCATCAAGCATTTGGCACTGGAACCACACTTTACATAATGTCTTCGTCATGGGGGATTCTTCCTCAAGTTGAAAACTGGTGTTACATCAATAGCTTTACTCATAGCAAGGCTGGAATCATGGCAAGTCACAGCTAGAAGAAGCACCTTTTGTGGAATTTCCACTGCATTCCATTTCCTTAGGTCTGTGTCTTAGTAAACTTTTTTGAAAGAGGGTCTTGATTTCTGATAGCATGCTCTTCAAACATACAAAACTTTAGTTCATTGAAAAACTACCATAGCCTGGGATTTAAAAACAATAACTTGAGAGACACAACAGATGCATGGGCCACATCAAGAGAATATGGAGCAGAGATAATAGAGCTAAAATAGCCGGCAGAATATATAGATTTAGAATGAGGACAAAAGTTATGTGGCTGAAGGAGGAGAATTTCTGGAACAAAAGGGAGTTAGGGTTACAGCATCAGAATACAGGGCAGGGAGATACAGCATCAGAATACAGGGCAGGGAGATAGGGTTAAAGCATCGGAATACAGGGCAGGGAGACAGCTACAGCATCAGAATACAGGGCAGGGAGATAGGGTTAAAGCATCGGAATATAGGGCAGGGAGATAGGGCTACAGCATCTGAATAAGGGCATGGAGATAGGGCTACAGCATCAGAATACAGGGCAGGGAGATAGGGTTAAAGCATCAGAATACAGGGCAGGGAGATAGGGCTACAGCATCTGAATACAGGGCAGGGAGACAGGGCTACAGCATCAGAATACAGGGCAGGGAGATAGGGCTACAGCATCAGAATATAGGGCAGGGAGATAGGGTTAAAGCATCAGAATACAGGGCAGGGAGATAGGGCTACAGCATCAGAATACAGGGCAGGGAGATAGGGCTACAGCATCAGAATACAGGGCAGGGAGACAGCTACAGCATCAGAATACAGGGCAGGGAGATACGGCTACAGCATCTGAATACAGGGCAGGGAGACAGGGTTAAAGCATCAGAATACAGGGCAGGGAGACAGCTACAGCATCAGAATACAGGGCAGGGAGATACGGCTACAGCATCAGAATACAGGGCAGGGAAACAGCTACAGCATCTGAATACAGGGCAGGGAGATAGGGTTAAAGCATCGGAATACAGGGCAGGGAGACAGCTACAGCATCAGAATACAGGGCAGGGAGATAGGGTTAAAGCATCAGAATACAGGGCAGGGAGATAGGGCTACAGCATCTGAATACAGGGCAGGGAGACAGGGCTACAGCATCAGAATATAGGGCAGGGAGACAGCTACAGCATCAGAATATAAGGCAGGTTGACAGCTACAGCATCAGAATACAGGGCAGGGAGACAGCTACAGCATCAGAATACAGGGCAGGGAGATAGGGTTAAAGCATCAGAATACAGGGCAGGGAGATAGGGCTACAGCATCTGAATACAGGGCAGGGAGACAGGGCTACAGCATCAGAATATAGGGCAGGGAGACAGCTACAGCATCAGAATATAAGGCAGGTTGACAGCTACAGCATCAGAATACAGGGCAGGGAGATAGGGCTACAGCATCAGAATAAGGGCATGTCGATAGGGCTACAGCATCAGAATAAGGGCAGGGAGATAGGGCTACAGCATCTGAATACAGGGCAGGGAGATAGGGCTACAGCATCAGAATAAGGGCAGGGAGATAGGGCTACAGCATCAGAATAAGGGCAGGGAGACACGGCTACAGCATCAGAATACAGGGCAGGGAGATAGGGCTACAGCATCTGAATACAGGGCAGGGAGACAGGGCTACAGCATCAGAATACAGGGCAGGGAGATAGGGCTACAGCATCAGAATACAGGGCAGGGAGACAGCTACAGCATCAGAATAAGGGCAGGGAGATAGGGCTACAGCATCAGAATAAGGGCAGGGAGATAGGGCTACAGCATTAGAATACAGGGCAGGGAGATAGGGCTACAGCATCTGAATACAGGGCAGGGAAACAGGGCTACAGCATCAGAATACAGGGCAGGGAGATAGGGCTACAGCATCAGAATACAGGGCAGGGAGACAGGGTTAAAGCATCAGAATACAGGGCAGGGAGATAGGGTTAAAGCATCGGAATACAGGGCAGGGAGACAGCTACAGCATCAGAATATAGGGCAGGGAGATAGGGTTAAAGCATCAGAATACAGGGCAGGGAGATACGGCTACAGCATCAGAATATAAGGCAGGTTGACAGCTACAGCATCAGAATACAGGGCAGGGAGATAGGGCTACAGCATCAGAATAAGGGCATGTCGATAGGGTTACAGCATCAGAATACAGGGCAGGGAGATACAGCATCAGAATACAGGGCAGGGAGATAGGGTTAAAGCATCGGAATACAGGGCAGGGAGACAGCTACAGCATCAGAATACAGGGCAGGGAGATAGGGTTAAAGCATCGGAATATAGGGCAGGGAGATAGGGCTACAGCATCTGAATAAGGGCATGGAGATAGGGCTACAGCATCAGAATACAGGGCAGGGAGATAGGGTTAAAGCATCAGAATACAGGGCAGGGAGATAGGGCTACAGCATCTGAATACAGGGCAGGGAGACAGGGCTACAGCATCAGAATACAGGGCAGGGAGATAGGGCTACAGCATCAGAATATAGGGCAGGGAGATAGGGTTAAAGCATCAGAATACAGAGCAGGGAGATAGGGCTACAGCATCAGAATACAGGGCAGGGAGATAGGGCTACAGCATCAGAATACAGGGCAGGGAGACAGCTACAGCATCAGAATACAGGGCAGGGAGATACGGCTACAGCATCTGAATACAGGGCAGGGAGACAGGGTTAAAGCATCAGAATACAGGGCAGGGAGACAGCTACAGCATCAGAATACAGGGCAGGGAGATACGGCTACAGCATCAGAATACAGGGCAGGGAAACAGCTACAGCATCTGAATACAGGGCAGGGAGATAGGGTTAAAGCATCGGAATACAGGGCAGGGAGACAGCTACAGCATCAGAATACAGGGCAGGGAGATAGGGTTAAAGCATCAGAATACAGGGCAGGGAGATAGGGCTACAGCATCTGAATACAGGGCAGGGAGACAGGGCTACAGCATCAGAATATAGGGCAGGGAGACAGCTACAGCATCAGAATATAAGGCAGGTTGACAGCTACAGCATCAGAATACAGGGCAGGGAGACAGCTACAGCATCAGAATACAGGGCAGGGAGATAGGGTTAAAGCATCAGAATACAGGGCAGGGAGATAGGGCTACAGCATCTGAATACAGGGCAGGGAGACAGGGCTACAGCATCAGAATATAGGGCAGGGAGACAGCTACAGCATCAGAATATAAGGCAGGTTGACAGCTACAGCATCAGAATACAGGGCAGGGAGATAGGGCTACAGCATCAGAATAAGGGCATGTCGATAGGGCTACAGCATCAGAATAAGGGCAGGGAGATAGGGCTACAGCATCTGAATACAGGGCAGGGAGATAGGGCTACAGCATCAGAATAAGGGCAGGGAGATAGGGCTACAGCATCAGAATAAGGGCAGGGAGACACGGCTACAGCATCAGAATACAGGGCAGGGAGATAGGGCTACAGCATCTGAATACAGGGCAGGGAGACAGGGCTACAGCATCAGAATACAGGGCAGGGAGATAGGGCTACAGCATCAGAATACAGGGCAGGGAGACAGCTACAGCATCAGAATAAGGGCAGGGAGATAGGGCTACAGCATCAGAATAAGGGCAGGGAGATAGGGCTACAGCATTAGAATACAGGGCAGGGAGATAGGGCTACAGCATCTGAATACAGGGCAGGGAAACAGGGCTACAGCATCAGAATACAGGGCAGGGAGATAGGGCTACAGCATCAGAATACAGGGCAGGGAGACAGGGTTAAAGCATCAGAATACAGGGCAGGGAGATAGGGTTAAAGCATCGGAATACAGGGCAGGGAGACAGCTACAGCATCAGAATATAGGGCAGGGAGATAGGGTTAAAGCATCAGAATACAGGGCAGGGAGATACGGCTACAGCATCAGAATATAGGGCAGGGAGACAGCTACAGCATCAGAATATAAGGCAGGGAGACAGCTACAGCATCAGAATACAGGGCAGGGAGATAGGGTTAAAGCATCAGAATGCAGGGCAGGAAGACAGCTACAGCATCAGAATATAGGGCAGGGAGACAGGGCTACAGCATCAGAATATAGGGCAGGGAGACAGCTACAGCATCAGAATACAGGGCAGGGAGACAGCTACAGCATCAGAATACAGGGTAGGGAGACAGCTACAGCATCAGAACACAGGGCAGGGAGATAGGGTTAAAGCATCAGAACACAGGGCAGGGAGACAGCTACAGCATCAGAATATAGGGCAGGGAGACAGCTACAGCATCAGAATATAGGGAAGGGAGACAGCTACAGCATCAGAACACAGGGCAGGGAGACAGCCACAGCATCAGAATATAGGGCAGGGAGACAGGGTTACAATGTGGGAGGAGGGGTCTGACTTTGAACTCAAGCAGCCTGGAGCAAGTTCATTTTCTAGTTACAGCACGCCCACCCTATACACAGTAACTGAAGTCAACAGGTCCACATTTAACCTCTACCCCTGGCTACAATATGTTGGTTAAACCATCACAAACACGGCTGTCAGTTGTGCATGTCTGTTGAAGCATGTAGGAAACTAATCGCGCAGATTATTCCTGTTCTCAATCCACCTGTATGTGTTCAATGTTTAATATGCCATGGTCAGCTGACCTGCAAGTCCTTGTAAGGACACAATATCGCTGTGGTGTTTACATCCACAGTGCTTTAGTCCACATTCCGACATGCAACGATACATCCAGCATCAATAGGTTCAAGGATGAATGTCTTTTGGTGACACCCACAAATATACCTGAACTATTTCTCCTGATGTTGTGAGGTTTAATAACAATAACAGTTCATTTATCATGGAAAATTGGGCAAAGTCCATTATTACGTTTCGTATCTCTTTACCACTGGAACTGTAGTTAGGCCAAATTTAGTTTAGCAGGTATTTACTACATCAGTTATAGTCACATGACTTTATCCTACCAGGTACCGGTGACAGAGGCAATTTTCTGACAGAGGCAATTTTGAACAAACTTGCTTGCCCAAGGTACGACCACATGTGGCACATGTGCTTTGTTGTGGGTTAAGTCCTAGACACTCTCAGGAATCAAGCTGCCAAACACAGTCACCCATACAAGGACATTCTGAACCCAATGTTGCTCAACCTCACCTGATTTGTGACCTGAGCTCTATGCACAGTACCACGTGCCACCATCATTCAACCATGTTTCAATGACAGTTATAGCTGTTGGACAATAGAGCTGGGATACAGTTCTTTCAGTAGTGTAGTGAGGAAACAGATAAACACATATACTGGAGAAAAATAGTTAGGGATATATAATGATATATTTATTCACTGACACACTGATGAAATATCAATCATAAAAATACCAATATCCCCAGTTTATTTTGTCTTGTACAGTATTTATCCTTTCATAAGAAGCTGGACAGATTATAAATTGTGAATATAGATTTTGTATGTAATAAAATACCATGGTGAGAACGCCCTTTTCTAATGCCCAAACCTATCTGATGGTTTGCTGTTGGTTTGCCGCACTTAGCAATATTCCAGCTATATGGCGGTAGTCTGTAAATAATCAAGTCTGGACTAGATAATCGAACAATCAAAAGGATGAGCATCAATCTAAACAAATGGGATACAATAACAAGCGTCAACCCAGTCAGCAAGTCTGACAATCTGATGCCTTGTATGACAAGCAGGGCCAATAATCCATACAGATACTTTGATGTCGTGAATGCTAAACCTGCCTGGCACAGTGTAAAACCTAAATTACGTCCCTTGGACCATTGTTATAAAATGTACCCCATGAATAGTTAGAACTATTTTGTGCCACAGTCAGGAAAACACACAGCAAACCACTTCACATCAGACAAAGAAATGTGTTGATCACATGACCTGTTGTGTATATGTCAGATGACCCAGCAAGCACCTGCCCGGTGTGCACAAGATGCAGCAATTGATGTGCATGCGAAGGTCTGAACGGAAATGCACCACATGCCAGTCATTGCCACGCCTGTGTGCACTTCAACTTTCTGCTCAATTAAATGTTATAGTATTACCCCGCAGAGTGAGATGCACTGCAAGCAGGTCACCCTGTGATAGCACCAAACACAAACAGTATGTGGTAACATCTGCATTCTACTCACTAGCCAATCATTCCATGAAGCCTCTACAGTAGCCTACAGTATATTCAACCCTGTCACAAAGTACGGATGTGAGTGAATATGGCTTTAAGCCACTTTTAGCAATATTCCAGCAATATCACAACAGTGGACACCAAAACTGGGCTTCACATATTAAACCAATGTGGGGAATCAAATCCAGCCTTCAGCATGACAAGGCAATGATTTATTCACATGACTATCCCACCCAAAGTACAGGAAGTGTGCCTAAGCCAACATTGATAAACTGATGTAACATACAGGAAGTGTGCCTATGCCAACATTAATAAATCTATGCCAACATTGATAAACTGATGTAACATACAGGAAGCGCATCTATGCCAACATTGATAAACTGATGTAACATACAGGAAGTGTGCCTATGCCAACATTAATAAATCTATGCCAACATTGATAAACTGATGTAAAATAAAGGAAGTGTGCCTTTTGACTGGCAAATTGGAAATCATCTCTGCCCTGCTATCATTCATAATTTCTGTTCAATTTTCCATTTATCAGCTTACGTATTGTTCCCACAATGCACACTGACATAGGCCACCATGTTAAAGGAGTTCACGCCAAGGTCTTACAAAAATCAAATTCAAGAAAATCATTTACGCTATGCTAAATTAACGTTTAAGTCCATAAAATTGTGTAAAGTGTCCGAATGCTTTTTGCTTGGGTCTGCATGTTCAGTCTTTTGCTCTAAGTGTATTCTCCCTAGTGCTCCCTATCCATGTACCATCAACAAAGCATGAGGTAACTGTCCACAACAAATTAATTGTCCTGGCACTATTTCTTCACTGTGACTACAGGGGCTAAATCCTCTAAATGGAGTCTGTTGTGGGGAAATTGATGGCAGATGGGGTATTGCATGTCATCAGTCTAACCAAACGGACATTACTTCCCAACCGTTGAGAGATTCACTTTTTGTCATGAAATAATTGAAAATGCTCATTTTAACCCCACACAGGCCATTATTCATTCATTTTGAAGTTCAAATTTTAATTAAAATCAGCGACAAGACATAGCCCTGTGAATTAGAATTGATGGTTCAGTTGCAACTGTCTTCCATGTCCGCCTCGACACTGATTCAATTAAACCAACTGCTCCATTCTGTTGCCTGCCTTACTAGTCTTGGGTAACTGAGTTACAGAAAATGAGCTCTTAGGTAGGCAAAACAACGAGGCCTAACATCACATTCATTTAAAAGGAAAACAAATAATGCATCAGACATTATTCTTAACACGCCATATTCCACCATGCGACAAAGGTGTTTCGTTACAACACACATCCTTTCCACATTTGTTTCTTCTGAACACAAAGCCCAAAAATGAATACTAAAATGATTACTCAAGACAAACAAGCCTGAGCATCAACTTCATGTCAAATTCAGTCCCAGCCAACTGAGCATTGATAGTATGAACATCACCTCTATGGTGGGTCACACGCTGTAGCCATTCTCTCCAGTTAAATCAGAGAAAAACTCACTTATAGACCCGGGGTTAAAAAATTTCTTTAAAAAACCACTTGCCATAAGGCAAGTGACTTCAGGAAAGTAACTTGTCCTGACTAATTCCCACTTGTCCTGATTTTAAAACACAATGTTTGATGTTAATGTTTACTGGACTATTTACCAAAGAGTGATAAATATCAAAGAACGATAGCTCTACTTTATTATTATTGTGAAATTCAATAGTAACATTATGAGCAGATATGAAATGAAATTAAAGTTTACTTGCAGTTTGAAACCGTATGTACTTAGTATGTAGTAGCCCATGGACAAGTAAGGCACCATTATTTGTTTGCCTGAAATGAAAGTTGACTAGTCCTGGGCATCGGGCGATGGGATATTTGAACCCCCTGTAGTCCCCAAAATGAAATTATCATAGTGACCCCGCCCCTCAAAAAAAATCCAAAGAGATCAGAGTTCCAATGCACAAAGTGTTTGTGGCGGCTACAACATTCATAAGCTCATAATAAACTACCAAGTTGCAAGAGGTCATAACAGAAATGACTGATTTGTGAATAAGGCCCCACAACAATGTTTAATGACACTTGGCCAATCAGTCCAGACTTGTTGGAACCCAGTTTAGTCACCAGTGTCTGGGCAAAGGAGCAGGATAGGATATGACCTGAGGCAGACTGACAATTTCCTGAACATCACACTGAGTGTGCAGATGACATCATGCTATCTATGTTATACATCACTCCTAGTCTGCCGTAATGAGAGGCAGTCTGGCTGTAGTGTGAACAGATGGGGGAGCCATGATACATGGCTTAGACACACATACATACACTAGTCTCATCTGAAGCATGCCACGACTTCTGTACCAAGCTTTTTCTCCGTCTACATGACAGTGTATCTCCTTCTTCATCACAGTTTACCTTACTACCATTACCATAGAGATGGTGATACAAACCCAAAACGTCCCTGGAAATTACTTCCTACTCACACTTGTGGGTACTCACAAAATATTGTAGGATATATGTTATGATGAGGATTGAAAACATGAAACATTCATCATGTTCATGAATAGCATTCATGCAGTTGCACTGGAGTTCTATGCAATTGTTTTTGACCTTCAAAATGTGAAGTGGCAGGCTGCTTTGTACTCTTGGAATCATGTTCGACAGCCTTGTTTAGACTGCAGTTTTGACTTTGGGCTTAGGGATAGACAAAAACATTGTTTGAAACATTATTCCATGTCACACAGGGGTTAAAAAATCCATTGCCCAACCCCCGGGACATGTCAGTTTTCATCTTGGTCTATCAAATAATGGTATCTTACATGTTTGTGGACTACTAGATAATTTCCACTTATGGTTTCAAACTGCAAATAATCTTGGATTTCATTTCATATCTTCTCATAATGAAGCTGTTAAAGTTTGCAATAATAACTAAGTAGAGCTGGTAGAGACTGAAATTATCACCCTTTGATAGGGAGTCCAGTAAACACTAACATCAAGCATTGTGTCATAAAATCAGGGCAAGTGGAAAATTAGTCAGGACAAGTTACTTTCTTGAAATAAAAACACCCTTGATACTTTAATGAGATCTTTGTCTTAAACTACTCAAGCTGCTTTATGTGACATCACAGGGATGTCTATTTCCTCCGACAAAAATAGGAAATGAGATTCTCACTTTCAAGCGACAATGATACAGACCTCTTGCAAATACATACTGAAGAATAATAGTCATGGGTCAGGGTCTTACTACAAAATGAATGTATGTAACAAAACGTAAAACTGAAATGTATGAAGCAGAGTACCTGTTGTAGTTACTACAGCATTTTCCTTCAGTGATCAGGTATACTGCTTTGACCTGGTGAAATGTCACTCCGACCTGCACCACCAGGTTCTAATGTGTACTATATGAAGAAAACATTGCCACACAACAACTGTCACATGTTGACCTCCTTTGACTCGCATATATACAGGCAATGGTTTGATGACCTTCCACTTAGGACACACCTTTGTGCTGTGATTCGGTAGACAACCACAGAATAATCCCATTAACTGTGACCATGGATCACACGTGACTGTTTTAGCTAATACCTGTCTGCAGTTACCACAAAAAGTTTAGACTAAAGATAAATATCTATGCATGCATCAATGATACATGTTTGCCATGATGCAAACATCACACCCAATGATAGATTTAACCTACCAGTGAAACTCCCGTCCTGAAGGTAATGGAAGTTACCTGTACAGAACCAATGGACCTTACATGTACAGAACATGTGCCTTATCCATATTGAACAATGCACCATACCTGTACAGAACTAAAGTGCCTTACAGAACCAATTCTCACCTTACCTGTACAGAACTTAAGTGTATTCCCTGTATAGAACAAATGTGCTCTACCTGCACAGAAGCACTGCACCTTACCTGTATAGAACAATGCACCTTATCTGTACAGAACCAATGCATCCTAACTGTACAGAACCAATGCACTCTACCAGTACAGAACCAATGTACCTTACCTGTGCAGAACCAGTGCACACTTCCTGTACAGAACCAATGCGTCCTACCTGCACTGAACCAACACACCTTACCTGTACAGAACCCATGCACCCTACCTGCACAGAACCAGTGCACCTTATCTGTATAGAACCAAAGTGCCCTACCTGTACAGAACTAATATGCCCTACCTGTACAGAATCCCCGCATTTGACTAGACAGCAGAAGGACCCTGCTGGCCTGACCACACATGACTATACTCTTCATTGGCAACTGGCTTGTATCTGTGTGCCACATTCAGGACAACCATACCATGCATGCTGCAGGTACACATCTCATGGTTATTATAACGCCAGTATGTCAGCCGCCTAGACCAGGAAGTGACACAGTGCTGGTAACAGATGTGCCGACAAACTTGCTGCATCAATTCATGAAGCCACTCAACCTGTATGTCACTATAGTTTCCTATAGAAAACAGAACAAACAGAATCTACCCTAAAATCAACTTCACATCATATCATCATTGATTGCCCTCACCATGGTGCCGTCACGGACTGAACCAACAGCACATTGTCTACCTCAGTGCTCAATGTCAGCGACATGTCATGTGCCACTTGTTTGTTGAAGCATAGCCAAGCATATCACAACGAGGCAGTTAGTTTTTAAATATCACACTTCAACTCATGCAGTACAGTTGCATGAATGAAAAACCTCTACTGATTGGTTAGCTATCTGTCATACATGATTTAAATGACACAACAGCATTCAACTCAAGGGGTATTTTCAGGTTTAACTTGACTGTGCAGGCTTGATGATCACTTGTGATGTCACCTTGCGTCTTTTTTTGCAGCAGCTTTTAGTACGCGACAAGATTTGGAGTCTTGCCTTTCAAGATTTTACTGACTCATATGAAGCAGGAGTGAAACCTCACAACAAGCACACTAAACATCTTCATAACTGTATAACTATACTGCAGCATCGATAACAGAGAGTACAGTACTGCATGGGCTGTCAGTCATCAGAAGATGACATATCCCCCTGGCCCCAATATATTTGGAAGGACAAATCATCTGACAGTTACTTGATCATAAGTTTGAATCGTTTCTGTGGAAATCACGAACAAGAGTCATCAGAAGATGACATATCCCCCCGGCCCCAACATATCTGAAAGGTCAAATCATCTGACAGTTACTTATTGTGTTTTTAGACCAAATCTGAATTGTTTCCATGGAATTCACGAAAAATATAAATGCCACACATCTGTAATAAAAAAAAGTCACCATTTCAAGATCTATCTCATATAAGTGCCTAGATCTTTTGAAAGATATGAAATGGCTTTCGAGCTGTGCTCCGGAAACGAAGTCAGCAACGTGTTCATGGAGCCGAGAAAATAATACATCATAAAAACCTGTAAATAGCAAAAGGCACCACTTTGGAATCTGCCACACATATCTACCAAGTAACACTGACAGATATTAAGATGTTTTTGAGTTCTGCTCCGGAAACCAAACACTCCTCTCACTTTTGACAGTAAGTCCAAAATGTTTCCATGGAGACTAAGAAAATAATAAATCACAAAATCTGTAAGTAGCAAAAGACACCACTTTAGGTTCCGACTGATATATCTACCAAGTTTTGCAGAAAAATATTGAACGGTTTTTGGGTTCTGCTCCGGAAACGAAGCCCATACCTCCAATTTGAAACTAAGTCAGAAATGTTTCCATAAAAACGGAGAAAATAATACATCATAAAAACCTGTAAATAGCAAAAGGCACCACTTTGGGGTATGCCACACATATCTACCAAGTAACACTGACAGATATTAAGAAGTTTTTGAGTTCTGCTCCGGAAACCAAACACTCCTCTCACTTTTGAGACTAAGTACAAAACGCTTCTATGGAAACTGAGAAACTAAAAAATCACAAAAGCCTGTAAGTAGCAAAAGGCACCATGTTAGGTTCCGACTGATATATCTACCAAGTTTTGCAGAAAAATATTGAATGGTTTTTAAGTTCTGCTCCGGAAACGAAGGACATCCCTCCATTTGGAGACTAAGTCCGAACCGTTTCCATGGAAACTGAGAAAATAATAAATCACATAAACCTGTAAATAGCAAAAGGCACCACTTTGGGGTCTGCCACATATATCTACCAAGTTTTGCAGAAAGATATTGAGCGGTTTTTGAGTTATGCTCCGGAAACGAAGCCTGCTCCACCACTAGACTAACACCAAAATGTTCCATGGAAAAACAAAAAAAATTAAAAATGCCGAAACTCTGTAAATAGCAAAAGGCACAATTATATGTTGAGATCATTATATCTATCAAGTTTGGTCTAAAAATATTGAACCTTTTTTGAGTTAGGCTCCGGAAACAAAATGATTACAGACACAGACAGACAGACAGACAAACAGACAGACAGAGGCGTCGACTACATCCCCCCCATTACATGCCAAGGGATAACAAATATGACCACATTACTCCTATGCTCAAAGAACTTCGCTACTTGCCAGTGTGATCAGTTCAAGATTCTAATTGTCATCTTCAAGCCAAAACATGGCCTAGCACCACCATACTTCTGCAGTCTTGATCCATCTCAATCTTTACGTTCAGGTTCTCAGAATCTTCAGTTCCTTCAAAGACATGCACCAGGTCTCATCGAGACAGAAGGTTCTCCAAGGATGGTGCCGTACTGTGGAATTCAATCCCAGGAAATCTCAGGAACATTCAGACACTAAGTGACTTAAAGTATTATAAGGTTAATTACTCACTTCTCTGAAATGGCATACAACTAGCAGGTTTGTGTCAAAGCTTCACAGAGCGCCTTTGAGCAAACTTTCACGGACTGGAAACAGTGGCAATATTAATGACTACCTTGACTGTATGATACAATGCAGTATCATACTGATTAGTCTTCCACTTCCTAAAGAATAGATCAAAAATAGTAGTCCAACAACAATGTCTAAAGTACAGACAGTAACAGCTCTAGACTAAAGTAAAGATTATTCTATTTTGGATTTATTTTTGGAGAAGAAAGTATTTTTAATAATTGCTAATAAGATAACCGCATTTCAGGGATAAAATGTCTGTGTACACTCAAGTGTGAAGTCTGACAGACTCTCCTGCACTTGCTCCCACATATACCAGCCCAGTTTCTACTGTTACTACAGATCAGCATGTGTATACACTGAGAACACAACCGGTCCACTTGACGCAAAAAAAGGTCATCATTGTTATCCCCTCAAACAGACATTCAAGTTCATTCTAGCACAATTTCAAATCATGTGTTAAATCCGGGATTGTAAGTGACTCTGAAGGTCTTTCTTCCAGTGCAGGATATAAGATTTCTGCCATTTTGAACAGTATTGTACAAGGCAGTTCTGTCTTCAACTGAAATCTCAGTATTCTCAAAGTGCACCCAAGCTTACACCTTTGCTACAAGATCTCACTTTAAATCGGAACCGTGTGAAGCTCTCTCAAGAACACCCTTAAATGCTGATATTTAAGGCCACTTGAAGGTGAACTATCCAGGGCCAATTGAAAAATGGTTGACAAATGATGTAGCTTCACACATGACTACTCACACAGCTGGGAAAGGAGTCCAAGGTTCAGGGCCTCTTTCCTCCAAGCGATCACAGAGCTTCCATTGTTGCAAGTCTTTTTCAAATTATGGGAGTTACAATCGTCTAGGTCTTATGATTGCTTTGCCCAGGAACTTCTGTCATAACTCTATAGTCTACTGTAGACATAAGAATGTTGTAGCTCTATGAACGCTTTGTGGATCGGTACACAGGATACTATGAGATCCCTTGTCTAGTTTCTGCCACTGTTCCACCTTCAACTTTATCTCGTCCATTGCTACAATCTTCATCTCCTACAGAACTCTGAACCCTGTTCGACACAGAATCAGGTGCACTGTGTTTGACTGAACTGTCATTTATTTCAGTTTTAAAATAGGAAGTGGATACAAAACATGACTTACGCTGTGAATGTGTCAGTTGTATTCGTTCCGTAGACATAATATGGCTGGCTAACAACAAGTGATTCAGACTGATAATCATACATAGCTATTGATTATAAATAAAAATCAGAGAAGTAATTTTGAGCAAAAATATGAAGTCAGGAAAAAGCCGACATGCTACATGTTGTTAGTGGATATTTGCATAAATGACAAGTGAGTTCAGTTTTACACTGCTTTTAGCAATATTCCATCTGCGTTGTAGGGGACACCAGGAATGGGCTTCACACACTGTATCCATGTGGGGAATCAAGCCTAGGTTGTCAGCCAGACGAGAGAATGCTTTTGTTAACTGTCAGATCAGCTAATCCATTGCCCCTTCTAGGAATGAACATTATCTGACAGTATTACTTAAGATATTCCACCAAATCTGTTAAGGCTTAATACCTTAAGTTGACTGACGTCTTGCTCAAGTGGCCACTATGACAAAAGCATTGCTTAACACCTGATTACAAAAATATTTCACAAAGACTTGCTGATGCTTATAAATAAACCGAGAAACCTAAATATATATTCAGAGGCAGTGAAATATGATACAGAAATATGCTTATTTACAGACAGAACAGGGAAGTTACACAATGGTGTCAGTCAATCTGTTGGTATGATGAATACTATGAGCTGAATGATGTATTGGTCTAAAGACGTCATGCATAGATTATACTTTGCCATCAAATAGCCTGTGTTCAACACAGCGTAAACTTTACGTGAGGGAAAAAAGTAAACAGACTAAATTTATGAATAATATCTACTGAAGGCTTTAATATTTGCAAGATTTATTTACAAGAGAAATTATGATTTGTGTCTCTTAGTTTGACATTTGAGAGTGATATACTTTGTGAAGGTAGTAGTGTAAGTCAAGGTCAGTTATTCTGATGGGGTCAAGATGATATTGGCTTGAACCTACTTCTATGTATTATATACACATCAAGATGTTTCATATTCAATCAAATCTAAATACTAGTGTGGCTAATACTTAGATAATTAAATCAGAGACACTGATGTCAAAATACTGAGACAATTAAATCAAAGATACTAATATCAATAATCCTGAGACATTAAAATCCAAGACACTTTGAAACAATATACTGAAACAATTAAATCTGAGATACTAATATCAATAATACTGAGACAATTAAATCTGAGATACTAATATCAATAATACTGAGACAATTAAATCTGAGATACTAATATCAATAATACTGAGACATTTAAATCTGAGATACTAATATCAATAATACTGAGACAATAAAATGAAAGACCCTAATATCAATAATACTGAGACAATTAAATCAAAGACTCTAATATCAATAATACTAACACCTTAAAATCATAGATACTTGTATCAATAATAATGAGACAATCATTTACACTGAAGATATTAGCATCAACAATACTGAGAAAATCATTTACTGCTAAAGATAGCTACATCAGTAATGATGAGATAATCTTTCTGAAGATACCATTATCATTAGTACAGAAAAAAGTAAGTTATGCTGAAGATACTGATAACAATATCCTTGAGACAATCAACTGCATCAAAGATATTAATGGCATTTTTCAGTCTGTACTGAGATTGTCAGTGCTATACTGTGTGAGTCAAGAGAAATCTTTCGGCTAGCTGTACACATTTAGTAGTTGGAGTATTTCAAGCTATAGTTTAAGCAGCAGATAGATGGTGGAAACATTTCAAGGATATATACAAAATATATGTGAAGAGTGCAGGTAAGAGTGCATATGCACTGTTGCTCACCTAATGCAAGTGCTGAGAAAATCAATGTTCGAACAAAGAACTCGACATCATTCAGGAATAATGTGTCACTGAACAATCAAGAAAACACAGCTTGTTCTCCTAAAATTGTCGATGTTCATCATAAAAGTGCTCCTTTGAAGGCCATTATCTGCCATTGTTTACCTATCTTTATCACAAAACTGCTTCTTTGAGCAAGGGTTCAATTTTTTATTAAAAGCCACTTGCCACAGGGCCGCTTCACTAAAGTAACTTGTCCTGACCAAGTTTCCACTTGCCCTGATATTATTGGCATAATCATGGTGATGTAATTCTCGGATATTAATCAGAAAACGCTTTCTTTGAATGTCATTATCAAACCTCATTCCACTAACCTGCAGAGTGGCATTCTAACATTATAGGCATAAGGATTACAGTATAAGTTACCAGGTAGACAAAAGATGGCGGAGACACATATAGAAGCTCACCTTGACCTTTGGTCCTGGCATCCTTAAAGCTAGAAAGCATCCTATGAGGATAGAAACCACAAACTACTTACTGTCCTTAAAACAGGTCACATGTATTTTTCGTAAGGATCTGTTGACCCAAAAAGCCATAAATAAGCATATTTGTCACAAAAAGAAAGCTAAAAATTTAAGCTTAGTTTCTGTTACAGTACAAGGAGCTGTTGGAGTCATGTTTCAGGTTATAGACAAAAGTATGGGTGCATCAATTACACAACTGGGGAGTTAGAACCGACTTAAGAGCTAAGGCTGTGTTGCTGTTATGCATTATGTGTAGCTGGGCACACAGAAGTATAGCGTAACTGTGGAGATGGTGTAGGCACTCAATATGACCCGTCTGCAGAAAGTTTACTTCAACTTTCATATAAGAACAAATTTGGCTGTGACAATGTGACGGTTTTGACATTATACAGTTTTATTTGCTTGTGCTATCAACACTGTTGTTTCTGATACCAATATGATTACCTACAGGCAGTTGTAAGGAAAAACATGTAGGTGAAGAAATTCTGAAACAAAATGGAAATTCAAGTTTATATTAAATCACTTAGGATCAGCTGCAACATCCCCGTTGGTTGTAAGGAACATTTCCCCAGGTCACTGATCCTTCAACAAAACACTGATCTCAGTGTCCATGGGTGAAACCCAGCATCATCATTAACCAATAACAAATTTCTTGTTAAAATCCCCAACATTCGATATAAAATTTTCTGGAGGTTGCTGTCACCTAGCCACACAGTGCAGTGTGACATTGCAGGATGGGTCAATGTGTTCTAGGGCATGTTCACCGTGACCTAGATAAACTGAGTACTGCAACAAACCTAGTTGGTCATGGTTAGTACGTTCAATAATCGCTGTAATGTACAGTGATAGAAACTACCAGTTGCCAGATCACCAAGTGCGACTGAATGTGCATTGTCGTGAGTTACTTTTGAAATAATGGGAACGTTTGTTGCCAGTCAAACAGGAACTGGATGAGCACCACTTCTAAAAAACTATATCCATTATATCATTGTAATCATGATTAGATCACTTGTCAATTGCATGTATAAATCAGGAATATCTTTTCACATTGGAACACATGTGAGTTGCAAGCCCTATCACTGTATCTACTTCCAGGCAGGCAATGAAGTAAGCCTGCATTTGATTTGCTTAAATGGTGTCCAGTAGCAAATGAGAATGCATCTTGTTTACATGATGACTATGACAGTCTTTATGAAGGTATGCCACCTGGGGCCAGGCAGTAGTCTTGTAAAAATGAGATTAATTTTAGAAACTTACCTAACTTATTATTCATATATTAAATCAATGGTTTTTCTGAAAATACTTATTACATTTCAGTTTATCACATATAATTGGCAGGATTAAAATTATAAACAATTTTCAGCAATGTTTTTGAAAACAACAATTCTCGGAAATTATTGGTAGTGGCTCCAGGATGAAATTGTCAAAGAGCAAACTAACGATGTTTCAAGGAAATCATTAAATAAATTGAATGAACTAATGAATAAAATCAACAGCAGCATTCCTAAAAATTGTCAAAGGTAGATAAAAAATTATTGTTTCTATCGTTTTGTGTGATCATATAATATTTGATCACCTAAATCTTCACGCTTGGACATGATGTTTATTGCATAAAGCATTTTGTCTCAGACATAACCCAGTACAATACATCCAATAAGTTCCATAATTAGGGAGGAATTTCTCGCTAAACAAGTTTGGTTGCCTTTGACTGATCTTGAAAATTTTAATATGAATCGTATATTTATATACTTATTCTACATAATGGTATGCACTTCTGTCTCTTGTTTCGACACTGAGTGGTTCGATGTAAACTTTTCTCTCTAGGCCTCTCTTGTCAATTCGCCCAAGCACTCCATGCTATCCTCATTATGAGACAGCTTCACAACTCGTGGGAAGCATGTATAAGTACCAATGTGACTATCTCCGAATTATCATTCTCTTTCTTGGAGTCACTGAAAATCCATCGTGGATATCTGCACAGCCGAGAGGAAGAGTGGAATGCATAATGTGAGATAGGATATGTATATAAATATACAGTTTATATTCAAATTTTCAAATTTTTAAACTTTTCATATTTCATGGTATGCACTTACTCCATGGCTGAACTGTGGGAAAACAGATGTCCCGTGTCTTGATAGCACGAACAGTATAACTGTGTAGACTGAAAATGACACACTTCACTGACATAATTGCTTCAAAAGTAGAGGTCAGGAAACGTGATTTTTTTCAGTTGAATCATCATACAGAATTGTGCTAGTGTATCCATGTCATAGTGTCAAACAAATTGAAGGAATGCTAACCTATGAGGCAAGCAAACAGTTCAGACTTTTATTCTGGAAATTACAAGGAGATAAATAACAGCAAGGAACTTGTCCTTGCAGTCTGTGCAAAGGACAAGAGGACCAAACTGGTGCAGGCAGTGAACATCTTTGACTGAGAGGTCGCGCACGTAGCATCCCATTAAGCATGCCAAGTGCATCCCTCCATATTGGAATGAAGGGAACAGTTGCTGTGAAGAGCCAAGGTGGATGCCAACACCTGAGCCTTGTGAGGATTGGAAAAAAGTGGGCCCCTACATCCTGTGAGTGATGAACAAGTGATGCGTAGGTGTGAAGGCCTCAAATAAACTCCCCTGCTAACATTCTGTTCTTCCAGCCACTACTGAAGAAACAGATGATGATATTCGGGCAGATAATCAATTCCTGGAGGGTTCTCCAACACGAGATATGGTCACTGGAAGCATTGCAATGGTCGAAGTTGCAGCTGACCTCTCCGTGTCAAAGCCTGAGCCGAAGTCAGTAGACCTGAAGTTCCTGCCACTGCTTTTAAGTCCTGACCTGCCACAGAACTAGCGGAACAAAACGTTGAAACTTCAACCACCTGATCTGGAGAATGAACATCATGCCTTGTAATGTTTTGAATGTTGCCCTGATGAATTGAAGAGACTGATGCGGTGCTAGTTCCAACTTTACAGTGTGAAACAGCCAGCCCAGTTGTCAGAGGAGCCTCATACTGAACTCCGACTAATGCAAGAGAGTGCCTGGATCATTCTGAGAGTGAATGCAGTCGTCTATGTAGCTCTTGATTATGACCCCTTGGAGATGATGAAACCTGGTAATCTGCTTGGCAATCCTGGTAAAAAGCCACGGGGCCGTAGAAATTCCAAAAGGTAGAACGGTCCACTGATGAGGAAATCCCCTTTCTTCAAAATCATCCAAAGAAAGGCGATAGATATCATCACCTCATCGTGATGTGGGCACTGGAGATAATGGGCACTGAATATGAAAATGAGTCTGGGTTTTCTGGACTTTTTCCTGGGAATCAGGAATATGGGGGAATAGAACCCTGGAAACTGGGTGTTGGACCGAGAGGCTGAACTGCACATTTCTTAACGTACCCATAGTGGATCGAAGAACTTGGATCTGGTCTGTTGGGTAGCTGTGATGGACTGGATGTAGAGTCAATGGTGGCTGTCTGATGATCGGTAGTTGGTAACCCTTCCTGAGGAGATCGGGCACAAATCGATAGTTGAGAATGTTCCAGCTGGAGTGAATCTCCCTCCTACTACAGTGTCGGGGTTGGGAAACAGCTGTGGAAGTTTCCAGCTGCGCACTGGCGCCAATTAGTCACTGTTTAGGGGCTTCACTCCCAGCCCTGGAATACGACAGTTAGGTGGGAAGAGGAACCTTGGGGGATCTGCTGCCCTTGTTCTGGAAGCAAGGCTATGAAATCCCCTGGCATAGTTCTGGATGGGTTGGGACGAATCTTGGAGTACTTTGCTGAGTCATAGAAGTTTATAGATGGGATTTCTGCATTTTGAGTAACTCCACAGAGACCTGGAGTAGCGTATCTCGGTCCCTCTTTATCTGAACATCTGTAGTCTTGTCGTGGAACAAAGATTCTGCTGAAAAAGTTCTGCCTTGAGCCTATCTTTCCGACATGACAAATTCAGCGGACCTCGACAACGAACTGTCAACAGGTAACCAAATGAGTGAGAAAGCTGATCAAGAACAACTTGTAACTGATCCAAGATAAGAGACTAAGAGACATACATAGAGTGATGTAGGCATCCTGGTCAGTGAAAGAGTGCTCCTCAGAACTTTCAAAAAGTGTTGGCCAATTTTAAAACAATTGGGTCATTAAAGATTGTTATGGGTTTCTATCACTAAGTCTACCTGAACTGAATGTTTCTGCTTCCACTTTCTGTGTTACAGAACATTCATAGGTCGCTGTGACCTAGCCTTAAAAGCAGTTACTGCTCTCTTGGGTCAGTATCACTGCTCAGTCTTCACTGTGACCCATAGTTTTACCTATTAGATCAGTGCTACAGTACAATCAAAGGTTGCGGTGACCAAGTCTTACAGGGAGTTACTGCTTTTTGGGTCAACTCTTGGGTATCACAGCTCAATCTTCACTGTGACCCTGCTGTACAGACTTTTTACCTATTGGAACTGTATTACAGCACATTCAAAGGTCGCTGTGACCAAGCCTTACAGGGAGTTACTGCTTTTTGGGTCAACTCTTGGGTATCACAGCTCAATCTTCACTGTGACCCTGCTGTACAGACTTTTTACCTATTGGAACTGTATTACAGCACATTCAAAGGTCGCTGTGACCAAGCCTTACAGGGAGTTACTGCTTTTTGGGTCAACTCTTGGGTATCACAGCTCAATCTTCACTGTGACCCTGCTGTACAGACTTTTTACCTATTGGAACTGTATTACAGCACATTCAAAGGTCGCTGTGACCAAGCCTTACAGGGAGTTACTGCTTTTTGGGTCAACTCTTGGGTATCACAGCTCAATCTTCACTGTGACCCTGCTGTACAGACTTTTTACCTATTGGAACTGTATTACAGCACATTCAAAGGTCGCTGTGACCAAGCCTTACAGGGAGTTACTGCTTTTTGGGTCAACTCTTGGGTATCACAGCTCAATCTTCACTGTGACCCTGCTGTACAGACTTTTTACCTATTGGAACTGTATTACAGCACATTCAAAGGTCGCTGTGACCTAGCCTTACAGGGAGTTACTGCTTCTTGGGTCAATGTCAGCACTTCGGTCACTGTGACATAGCAAAAGAATGTTTGTTTTCAAGGTAATTATTACAACATTCTCTACAGTCTCTGTGACCAAGCCACACAGAGTGTTGAATGCCTAGGTCAGTGTAACATTATGTTTCAAGATCACTTTGACCTAACCACACAAGTTCTTACAGTGTACAGTCACTGCGACCCAGGTACACTGAAAGTTGGCTTCCTGGAACAGTGTTCCAGTATGTTCACAGTATGGTCGCTGTGACCCAGTCATACAGAATCCTACTATGTCATACATCAAAAGTCCCTGTGATCTTGTAATAGGTTGTTGTTCTTTCTGGGCCAGTTTCTTTTATCATGTACTAAAGGCGAAGGTTCTTTTGTGCTCCATTGCCACAGTAACAAAGCAATGCAGAATGACTACTTCCGGGACCAGGATTACAATAAGTTCTGAGATCATGATGACCTTACCATGAATAATGTTACATATGTTAGTGTTGCTGTTGTCAAGTCACTGTGACCTTGACATAGATAGTTCTTACTGCTGGGTCACAGTTACAGTATATTCTAAGGTCACTGTGACCCTGTCCTAAAGAATGTCACCTTATTAAGCCACACTGATTATAACTGGTCACTGGGATGTTTAAAAGTAACAGTTCTTCATTTTGACTACCTCACACTGATCTAACAGAGTCAATGATACCAAAACATCTTTACAGGTCGGTTTGACCTAGCCATACAAAGACATTTCATCATGAAATGGGATGATGACCACATCATCATGTACCAGCTTGTGAAATTTACGCTGAATTTTGTATTGATAGTTAAAAGTTAGTTTGGATCGGTGAAGCATAGGCCACTTGGTCTAGTGGGAAATTTCTTTCCATGTGTCCGTTCAAGACACAGCCACTGAACTGTCCTGTCAATGAACACTAAGATCTACTAACCCACTGGCAGGCAAATGTTCTTGCATATTTTACCAGACCTAAATGGCTAAAGCATTTTAGGTTACAGTATATGAATATAGGATGTTTAAAACTTAGGATATTAATAAATGAGTAAATACAAGTACCTTGCATTGGTTTTCATTCTTAAAGTCAACTGAAAATGTAAGTGGGTGTTATTTTAGCTTATCCAGTTGTATGAGTTCAAGGTTTCGGAAAACCCTGTGGTAACAGAGGTTTCAGATGTCTACCAGTGAGTATGGGAACTGTGCGGACAAGCCTCTATACTAGCACTGCAAACAGGGATTTGAACTTGCCAATGTTTGCAACTATGTCTTATTTGGGACACCATACCAATGGGTTCAGAGTATCTTCCTCACGTAGAATAATTCCAATGTGAGTATATACAATGCATTCTTTCATTTTTTGCTCTTGCGGCACTTGTCCTAATAAATAATATCATAGATGAAATACATTACATATTAGGTTTTGGTGTATGAATTTATGCAATGACATTTATTCAGTGGTCGGTTCGACCTAGATGACGTTACTGCAAAGCTGGTCTCAATCAATGACAGAATTGATGAGTTTGAAATAATCTGCACAGACAAAAGTTTGACTCCCGGTACTTTTTGTCTATGAAGGTTTAGCACTGTCCCTTATAAAATTAACACTGTGCATTCAGGGGAATTTCAAGTGGGGAAATGACTTTTCAAATAAAAAATTTAACATTCACAAAACTTGACAGAAACTTAATCATTTTTTCCAAATCACTGTGACTGGTAGCCATGTCAATATTTCCCATTCCCATCAGCTGTGCACAGCAATGTCCACTGATTATATAGTTACCATGAATGCATTCAGGAAATAAATCAGGGAAGATGGACAGAAAATCAACAATAAGTTTGTTTCAATCAGCAGGATGTTTGTCCTTTGTTCTAACCCGTTTGTGAACAGCTTTATTTATGCTAAAATCGTCACTGTTTCATACAAGTTTGCACGAGCCACCATGCATTATTAATGACTGAATGTACTGTGCAGACGTGACTGAAGACCTCATAAGAAGCAGAAAGTCTCAGCTCTTTGGCATTAAGGAGTTCCTACAACCTGCTACAGAGCTCCAGATAATATTAAGCTCACGTGGGTCTGTACCCACTGTATTTCTTTGGAGTGGGTATTATGAATGTTGAGTGGGTATTTCATTTCCGTTACCCACTGCTTTCAGATATGTGGGTACTCCAGTGATTTACTCAGCTAGTGAGTACTCAGCTAAGTACATGTATATATCACCAAGTACGCTTACTAAGCAGGTATTCTGCCTTAGGTCATACCTAATCAGAACCAGCTTAAATATAATGGAAATTATCATATATAACACCACTCGTCCTGTACTGTACAACTTAATAGCAACTGATGTCTTTCTCATTACAGAAGTGATTTTCATAATTTTATCCCGTACGCATATGATTTTACATTTTTGTGTATCTAACATTTTAAATGTGTAACTTTAACCCACAAGTATTTTTCAATACATAATTGGACATATTTCACAATGATATGCAGCCTATCTGGGCCTGCTGACTGAACTATCATGCGCAGGGACCCACAACGAGAAACAAGTCAAACCCTCCACCAAAGTTAGGCATCATAAAATAACATTAAACATTGGTTAACAGTATTTTATATATACACGAGCCATTTCCTTGACCAAAAACTTGCTCCATAAAAATAAATTTAAACATTAGTCTACTCGTCATAATATGGGTCGATGTGACCTTGACTTACCTTTACCCATTTCCGGACTGCAACAAGCAGAGTTAAGATAATCTTCTAGATGTTGTCCATGCATAGTGAAAGGCAGATGGCGCTGGTGTTAATGTCATTCTACTTCTGCTTGATATCTACCCAGCACCACACCACATCCTGAGTCAAGACACATCCAGAATCTGCAACAGTTGTATCTGAAATGATAAATCAAAATTTGTAAGGTTATGAGACAAATCCATAATCACACAGTAATTTTCATTTGGCAGCCAAAGCAGCATGCACCTTTTCATCCATCATTCTTCTTGTGACAGATGCTTCTGAATAAACTTCATCGATAAAAATTATTCTTCATGCAGAAACCTTTTTTTTCGATAAGAGAGTGAGTTTACTTTTATGACGTACTCAGCAATATTTCAGCTATATGGTGGACTGTAAATAATTTGGTCTGAACCAGACAGTCCAGTGATTGACTTCATAAACATCAGTCTAAGATCATTTCTTAACAGGAACTAAATGAGTCCGTTAACAAAGACTATTTCATCAGCTGACATTGTCTTTCAAGTATAAATAAGCATAACATTTTCCACTTTTCAACTACAACAAATCACATTTGTAATTAATTTTAATTTCAGGCCGAGACACTCCAGGGATCAACAGCATGAGCATGAATCTGCGCAATTTTGAACCAATGACAAGTGTCAACGAAGTCAGCAAGTCTGCCCACCGATCCCATTAGTCCTCTCTTATGACACTCATAGGTTACTGCAGGCCATTACCTCAACCTAGACCTTCACGTCCGAGACTGTATGAACGTAACCAAAGAAGAAACTTAACTGACAATTATGTATGAACATCGAGAAAGTAACTGCATGCTATTACCTATCAAAAATATGCACAAACAGGTGCTCTCGATGTGCACGTATCTGTGACCTATAATCATGTCTTGAATACAAATTGTCGCTGAAATGTATACTAGCAAAATCAACCGAGAACAGTCTGAACTGTAAAATATGTATACATAACTACGTATAATGAAGGCCCCAATGACAGTATAATGAAGGCCCCAATGTGTCTACTACTCTAGTAAGAATGCCTCAAGTTTGTAACTGAAAAAATGGCATAGACAAGAGGTAGACATGGCCACAGACAATCTGCACTACCAATGTGAGTCAGCACAAGCCAGACCACAGTCAGTCATACTGTAACACTCTCACTCAGTCACATCATCCCACTGCAACCCGCATACATGTGATGTCACAGGACTAAACAACACACATGAAGAATTACATTATGTCAAAACATGAAAAGATGTCAAGATGTTTCACTCTGTTAAAATACATATCATCTGCTGCCGCCAGATACAAAAAGCATGACTTATTATTTTCAAATTACCCAAGATCCACAGGATGAAACCAAATGCTTCTGTCAGTGACTGTTGCAAAATAACACATCTCAGAGATGTAGACAACACAAATTTATGGTTCACACGTGTAATAATCATTTAGCAACGGAAGTTACTTTTCTCTTCAAGGTACAGTTAGAGAAACGGCTAAATTTTTATACAGTTCCACATGTTTTGCATGCTCATACAAATTCTTACAGCTTGTGAAGCTAAATTCTGATGAATACACCACACTGGAGTCCAAGGGTGATGTGGTAGCCTATGCTTCTCAAATGAGTTGACCTTGATGGTCAGTTCTTGGTCGTCTGGTGTGGATTGGGTTCGTCAGTTTAGTTTTATGCCACTGTTCCAGCAATATCCTTGGAGAAGGGGACACCAGATCACCTGGCACATTGCACCGTGTGGGTAATAAACCTTTGGCATGATGGTGACCACACTAGCCATCAGGCTATCTTACTGCTTCTCTGCAGACCTGCGTCTGTTCATGCTGCATTAACAGAATTGACGAATGAATGTAGTCTTTTCAGGCCATTATCTATATCATGTAGTCTCTCGTACCAAGTCACTGCGACACAATTTCAAAACTGATTCAGCAATCTTACTACTGACATTCTTGTCATCGTTTTCATCAACTGAACTAGTTGGGTTACATTTTCATGATTATGATTATCATGATTATGCCACCTATAATCACAAGGACATCCCAGCCCTTGTGAACATCATGTTATGTTTGCAGTTATTCTTCAGACTGCACCAAGATGATCTTATCAGGATCAGAAGTATGGCTGAAGATCAGAAGTATGGCTGAAGATCAGAAGTATGGCTGAAGATCAGAAGTATGGCTGAAGCTAAAAAAACAATCATCGAATGTCGAGAAGATAAAAAGGATGGAGTTAATAATTAATTCATTGAGGTTAAATGTGCAACTGATGTCAGCATACTCCTGCCTGCACTATAATGGCGTCACAGTATTATCTTGGATTGATCCAAACTTCAGCTGTGACTTCACACTTGTGCTGGGATGACTTCTTTGAATGAGTATGTAAGGTTGGTTTTACACCAGTTCTAACAAAATTCAAGAGACATACAACAATGGATTCCCCCAAAAATGCTTGGAATTGAACCTGAGCTTTCACTGTGGTAAGTGAATGCTTCAACTTCTTTGCAACCCCACGGCCCCAAGATGTTCTTTGAAACCCTTGGTTATCTGTCTTCATTATAAGAAATAAATGGAGAAATTCAGCTCTTGTTGCAGGAGTGCCATAATCCTTTCTTCATGGCTTCGAAACCTAGATTTACAATGATTATCAATGGTTTGTGTGCACCAGACCTATGTAGTTCACTAAAGCAGAAAACATCCGAGCTCTGTTAACACTGAGATGAGCGAGAGTGCAAGTTGAAGATTTTTTACTGAACTGAATGCCTTGAAAAATTAATCGCATACATTTATGTGTATGGTGAAAGCAATCACTATGTGTTCAGTGCTGACAGATGACTTTAATGAGTGAGTTTAGTCGTTCACCAATATTCCAGCAGTATCAAGGGGGGAATACCAGAAGTGGACTTGACACAATGAAGCCATGAGTGGAATCAAACTCAGGTCTTTGGCATGATAAGTAAACACCTTAACTACTAGGCTTCCCATTATGTCAAAATGTTTCAAACATAAAACTTGACAGCTAACTGAACTAACTGACATGATATTTTGCAGAAAGCTGTCGTGAAATTGATGGTTTTGGTAGCTTCACTTCAGGAATAAGCTATGCTATGCAACATCTGTTTCTATTTATGTTCATCACACTCAATATTTCATAGTTTTCTCATAAAAGTGAATATTTCTGAGCTTCTTGGAAGGGTTAATAACATAATTCTGTGCCTTTAGCATTGTAGATTTTTATTGTCCACAGTTACAGTTAAGCACTTTACAGTTACTACACACTGATTTCAGATCTGTCACAATGGTGTAACAATGAGTGAGTGAGTGAGTGAGTGAGTGAGTGAGTGAGTGAGTGAGTGAGTGAGCGTGTTTAGTTTCACATCGTCTTTAGCAAAATTCCAGCACAGAACACCAGAAAAGGGATTCACACATTGCATCTATGTAGAGAATCAAACCTGTGCCTTCAATGAGAAGAGCAAATGCCTTAACCACTATGTTACCGGGCTCAAACACTGCATTGTATCAAATGAAAAAGTTGTCATTGGAAAAGCATCATTTCTCTCTTATGGTGCTTAGAGAACAGACACTCTGCCATCACTGATGAAATAATGCAATGTATGGTATAGTCCAGGTTCACACTGGACTGTGTGAGCTGAGATTATGAGGCTTTTAACAATATTCTATTATCTAGACGATGTGGGTGCTGGTTGTGTGTTTGGAGGTGTCATGTGAATGTTGTCGGCAGACTACATGACAGACGTGATAAAGGGTCAGGGATACAGGGTGGGATCACTCTGATGACCAGGAAGATGCTTCTTACAACCTATGTCATCTTTCATAGTTGTTCATAGCTTACAGTAACACCGACAATGTGCTGATTGTCAGGTTCTGCATATCAGGCTGCATCTGTCCATTTATGTCTCTCTATTACGTTATATATTTCTGTCATCATCTGTCATTTTTAATACACCCTACTGTTCTTGGCAAAACATGTTCAGGATGCTTTCCAGACAATATTAGGTGATATGATTTGCGTGATTTGCATCCAAATGACAAGGCTCTAAAATCACTGTATTGTCACTTGTAATAGAATGACTGATAAAAAGCTAACCTACATCCACCGACAGTCAAAACAACCATGGAACTATCATTTACCTGTTTATGTCTGTGGGACTAAAATCTTAATGGTTACCACACATGTTACAAGAGTACCAGAATTATCATCACCACGTCTCATTTAACCATTATCAGGTGTCTCAATAGATTTCGTATTCAGCCGTCATCAGGGTCCCACTGAATCAACAACAAACCCTTGTAAACAGATTAGGAGGTGAATACTAGTCAAACTGTGATCATCATGAGTTTGATAGTGTTTTGCCGAGGCTTGTTCATTACAGTTCAAGTACACTACACCCAAGGGCAGATAACTCCCAGACTTATCTTGATGACCTATATCATCAAGTAGGGCACAATACCTCCTGCTGGATTTACCCACTTATATCAGTGACCTGGCCCTCCATAGATGTACATCATTACACTTCCCTTTATTTACCAGTCAACTTTGATCAGCAAAGCTTAGTAACCACACAACCACATAGCTTCCACGTGTGCACATGACATGGATATTCTTGAACGAATAGCTCTACCTGTTACAGTGTCTGCTTGTATTGTGGAAGACCTGGGTTCACACGCCCATATGGGTACAATTTGTGAAGCCAGTTTCTGGTGTCCCCACAGTGATAACTGCTTAACGGCGTAAAACTAAACTTTCTTACTCAGAAAAATTTATGCTACTGATAAGAATATATAATCAATGATCATCATTACAGATATAGAAATAGAACAATGACCGTGTTCATATGGACACAAAGGTAGTGGGGTAGCCTAATGTTATTCATGATGGCTCGTCAAGCTTAGGATCCAGGTTCAATTCCTCGCATTGGCATAATGTGTGGAGCCCACTTCTAGTGTCCTCCCATCCTGAAATTGCTGGAACATTGCTGAAAACAGCGTAAAACTTCACAGTGAATAAAGTATATGTAATGTGACAGGAGTGTGTAAATCATACAACACTCTTCAACCAGCATTCTGTAAATATTGAAAATTGTTTAAAAGACTAAAATAATTAAAGCTAAGAAGTTTGCAGTAACATTTTAAAGCTAAGCTTGATACACCAATTAATACCAGGTTGCAACCATATCTGCATGCAGGATCAGGACTTGTTGCTATGATATTTGTAAACAGCAGCTGTATTTCTCATTACAGGAGAAAATGATTTTATCACATAAAGGTTTCTGGTAAAATTGAGCAAAAACAATCTGACAATTATGCAAATAAAGTCATCAAACAGGAAGTTAATTCAGTTGGCTCTGTATACTGATAGGTGTACTTGTTCCAGACTATTTCATAATGCAAGAGTGCACATGATGGATCTGTATAGCATGTTTCAACAAGTAAAATTTTGAATGGTTCATACTCATTGTTATGCTTTGATGACATAAAAACAAAACTGAAAAATTTCAAAATCATCAAAAGGCAGCAGTTAAGTGCCTTTGTAAACATTGTGGAGACAATCACTGGTGACATGCTCAGCTAATCAAAGGTCTGGGCTAGGAAAGCCCTTCCTCTCATGTACTGGACAGGGGAGACCACTCATATAATGGCCAGGGGAAACACCTCCTGTCATATACTGGACAGGGGGACCACTCCTCTCATGTACTGGACACTTAAGACAACTTGTATACTAGACAGGGGAGACCACCCATATACTGGACAGGGAAAACAACTCCTTTTATATACTGGACAAGGGCACCACTCCTTTCATGCACTGGACACTGGAGACGACTTGTATACTGGACTGGGGTAACAACACCTTTCAGATGGAGAAGACAATATTCCCTTTTCCACTGGTTTGAGGTTATAGCCTCTTCTCCCCAGTAGTTTTAATTGTCATTACAAAATATATGCTATCAATCGAAAGGTTACGACAATACCATTTTGAAATCATCCTACTCCAGCTTAACCCTTACATAAACCCTAGCCTCTACAGCTGCAAGTTAAACATTCTTCCTTTCCCAACTCATGCCAATCCTTATTGACAATCTGTTCCCCCTGCTCAAAGATTATAGAAATTCATAGCAAAACTGCTTAACAATGACCCAACCCATCACATCAATCAAAGCTTCGAGACAGTTTGCAAAGACGCATTCATCTGGGTAAGTCATAATCTCACCTACATTTAAGGAATTATTTTATATATCACATTGATCAATGCTTTTGTAGTCACAGTTACTGGAAAGAGGAAAAGAAGACAAAATCATCTATTTGTATATCACCATCCTTTTCAAACATGTAAAATCCTAAGAGGACATGTATGCAATAAGCATTATTATCAACTAGGGAGTTATCAAAAAGCTGTTAAATCCAGTAAAAGATATGAACAAGAATGTGAAAGTCTGAGACTGCTATTTACATATGATGACAAAGGTGTGACTCTGACGTCAGTACAAACAATGACACATAGTGACGGAAGTCACCAAGCCAGCCAAACACATCAGTTTGTCACTAGTCAAAACAAGCACAGATTACTGCCAGCCTATTTTTAATTCAAATTCAGAAAGGGTACCTTGACATAATTTAGTGGTTTATGAATTTTGCTCCACAAAATAAGATTCTCATTTTAACTATTCCATATCCCAATACTCTCTAAGAAATAGGAGTTAAATCTGTAAGAACAGCAAAAGACACCAGTTTTGCCATTTCAAATGGATGTTTATGCAAAGTTTCAAAATGAAATGAAAAGATGTTTATCAGGCATTCTGCTGAAGTGATGCCATGCTAACATATACACAACAGTTCCGCAATGCTGGTCACATTTGACACAGGAAGTCATTAATCAGCTGCAATCCCATATACAATCAGGTCAGGTCACATTAGATATCTGTCAGATGGGATGACGAACTGGGGGCATCTTTGAACACCAAACAAATGTTTGACTTTAAATGTTTGAAAAACTCTTGATGGTTTTTTACCAATTTAGGATGTTTCTTGCTTTATTCGGTGATATCATCATAGCCTGCAGATCTAAAGTGTGAGCCATATAAACTTGTGGTTTCGGCAAGGTGTGGGTAGATTGTCATAGTGAGTGAGTATGGTTTTACACTGCTTTCAGCGGTATTCCAGCAAAATGCTAATTCTAAACACACGACATGGTCTTCGATGAATGAACCCATGTAGAGAATCGAATCAGGTCTTGGCAGTGATAAATGAATACTTAAACATTTTATACAACTAGGCTACCCCATCACCCTAGATCATCATAAAATTGATAGATCTCTACCATTTCATGCTGGACACTGGTACTACACATTAAAAATATTAACTGTCACACACTGCAAAAGTCTTTTTCCCTTTTATCAGTCTCCTTCCTTTGTCCCATACCACAAAGACATTGGTGTCAGTAGAATAAAGTTGTAATTAATGCCATTATAAGTGCGTGAGTTTAGTTTTATGCTGTACTCAACATACTTTTCAGCTATATGGTGGCGGTCTTCAAATGTTTGAGTCTGGACCAGATACCCAATGATCAACTGCATGAGCAACAACCTACACAACTGGAATCCAAATAAGCAGTTAAAGAATTCAACATAGCCATCTTGAACCAAATAAATTTGAGTTTACTCAGCCAAAGTTTTTTATTATGGCTGTTAGCATAGTAAATACAGGCTATGACAAGCTCAGCTAACATGTCTATCTGAAGTCTTAATACAGTCTGGCTTAAGTTGTAGACTGCACTATTCTTGACAGACTTTGATCAGTACTGACTGGCTAATGTATATATCACCACATCAGATGTAGCTGCAGATGGTAACGTTGTTTAACACCACACACAGCAGAGTTTCAGCTCGTCTGAGCATAATGAAGTCTGGGCCAGCCAATCCAGTGATCAACAACTTGAGTATCGATCTAGACAACTGGGATGCGATGACATGTGTCAAGAAAGGCTGCAAGCCTCAGACAAGCACTGTACCAGTTCCCTGTAACTATCTCTTAGGATAAGCGTGGGTTATTGAAGATCATTCTAACCTGGATCTTCACGGATGAGTTTCATGACTGCTACTTGACAGATTTCACTGTTCTACAGAATTATTTCACTTGCAGTTAACTTTGTAGTTTGTTTACAATAACTTTACAATAAGCCATAAACAGAAGAAGGGGATTTTATGATCTAAACATTCATGTATGAACTCAGTCTTTGGTCTCATTGTGTATCCAGCTTGTACACCTTCATACACCAGCTTAACGACTTATGCAACTCAAAGTCAACTGAACATTATAATGACAAGGGCAGTGGGGTAGCTCAGTGGTTAATGCATTCACTCATCACACTAAAGACCCAGGTTTGATTCAGCACATGGGCACAATGTATGAAGCGGTGTTCCCTGAAATGATATTGCCAGAATATTGCTAAAGGCGACGTAAACTAAACTCATCCATTACAATGACAAGGCCACAACTAATGGTTGCTCTTTCTCAATGCTATTCCTTGGATGACTTACATTGAACTACACTGTACCCACATCATACCTATGCACTTTCAAATACATACTGACATATGACCTACTGCACTCCAGTTTACCCATGAGATGTACTCAAAATAATCTTTATGTCACACATAATATGCATAAAGCACTTGGCAACCATAACAGCCTCATTAACATTGCAAGCTGCGGCAAATGTCATCGGATTAGGCAGACATCTTTCCATCTAGTCATTGGCTCATAAGCTGTTCAGACCTTGTTTAATTTATCACAAAGAGTTAGAAACAGATCAAGGAAATGTTCACGTAATCCCATACCCTTTTCAAGGTTTCTATGCCTGCTTTGTAGTGCACTGTGCGAAAATAAAGTGTGAATGTATAACACTTGCTCTTTCATGTGTTTTATTATTCTTTTCCATTAGAACATATTGCTGAAATTACAAGATGCAACTTTACACTTCTGTCTGTTGAGATGCTTTTTTATTTTAGCAGAATAGGATACAATAATGGGACTGAAAGACTAACCCAATTATTTACCTTTTGTTCTAACTTGCAAAATGTGTAATAAATGCATGGCAGCATTGATAACATATTCGCACATTCATGGGGCGGTGGGGTACCATTATTTTGTGCTGTCTTTTTTTAAACCTGGTTTTTGAAACCGCTGATGAAACCCTCACTAAATCTAGCAAATCCGAAAACACATAATATCAGTCTTAATTTCTGTTTCTAGTTTCATATTATATGACCAGTGATTGATGATAACAGATCTTTAGGGCTTTGTTCAAGATCCTTAATGGATGTCCTTGACCAACATGCAGACCAATCAGATTGCAGCATGGCTCTGAAGGAGACGTCCAATGGGGCTGACAAAGAGCAATTGGCTAGTCAATAATGGCACTTAATCGTTTGTCGATGTGTACGTCAAAACAGATATAACTTAGGCTAAGAAGAAACATTGTAAACATACGCTGGCATGAGACCTATAACCAAAAATGAAATCTTTCAATGCTCATTCACAATCTTAATGGACGCATGGGTGTAACATTTTCTAGCCGATAAATTGAGGAGAGAGAAAGGGATCCTATGGAAATAGGTCATACACAAAGACAGTTTCCTAACCAACCATAATCTTTCTCCTCAAGCTGATCATGTCTCTAGCATACACTTGCTCCACTTCACTATGTTTAAACTAGTTGATATTGACTATCCCCATGGTGATGTTTACTTGACAATAAGGCAGCAAGTTACAATTCATATAAACTTAAAGAGCCCCCAAAATAAAGAAAAATAATAACTGACCAATCTAAACCAATTTTTGAATTGAGAGGAAACATACATCTTTTTGGCCTTGACATGTCTCATACAGATCTAGCTGGTAAAGGAGAACTGCTGGTTTTGTACAAATCTACATTTCGGTAGTATGTCAAGTGGAAATGGATAGGGTTGTCAAAACACTTGCTCATGACATTGTTTCTATACATTGTCACATGTCAAGTGGGGCAGTGGGGTTGCCCATAGGTTGAAGCATTTGCTTGTCACGAACAAACACCCAGGTTCGATTCCCCACATGGTTAAAATGCGCAAAGCCCATTTCTGGTGACCCCGCCATGATATTGCTGGAATATTGCTAAAAATGGAATAAAACAAATCTCTCTCACTCATTAGTAAAGTCGGTTCCTGGTACAATCACATGTAAGTCTTTGATGATACGAGCTTACTGAATACAGAAAAAAGGAGAAAGGTTCACCTTCTACTTCCAGCAGCTGAATGTGTGCAAATACAATGGCTGTCTGGTAACTTGAAAATAATACTGCTATTTGAAAAATTTAAATTATATGTGAATGCAGGCAGAGAACAAGGCTGAAATGAAACACTGCTCATTGTCTGGGAAAAGGCTATTAATAGGCGAAATGACTATTTACACCCAGTAGTGTTGTGTTGCGTGTCAATATTGGAGACTTTTGTGACAAAGAATTAAGAACACAATACTTTAAACGGCATGGTTTTAACACTGAATAAATCCCCCTGAACTAAGTCTACTGTTCACTAGTTCTGCCTGAACTGATTTCCACACCAAGGCTCAGATCTCAGTTCATCATCACTGCAGGGCTAAGAAAACCACACTTTGTTATTACTTTAGAAATTATACTTGTTTATACGTCCCACAAGTTGACAATGCTACCCCCTTGAGTGTTCAGTATAAGTAGTTACAGATTTAGTAGGATCTGCAGGTTTTTCCAGCAGTCAGGGGTGATTTAGATGACTGTCTGACTTACGTGCAAGTGGCTGGCTGGCTGGGTGAGTAAGTGTGTTGGTGAGTGAGTGAGTGGATGAGTGAGCGAGTTGGTGGGTAGGTGTTCTTGTGAGCTGGTGAGTGAGTGAGTGTATGGGCGAGCTGGTATGTGAAAAGATGGATGGTTTTGTGAGCGAGTGAGTGGACAAATGAATGAGTGGGAATGAGTGAGACAACAAGGTTATAAGTTATAAGTTTACATTTCATTTCATTTCTATTTTCATTTTTATAATGATTTGCTCTACCATCATTTTCTATCAAAGACAAATCTGATTAATATCATGTATCAATGACTTCAATGAAAGAAAAGAGCACATGAAACAGGCAATACTGTCAAGGAAACAGGCCCCAGAACATATTATTCAGGTGTGGAATTACAACATAAATCTGCCAGGTGTCGCTTCACTTGATACGTGTCCCTAGGCTAATCCTGTTTTTCTCGTCATAAAGCCATAAACTGAACAAAGTCTGCTGATGATGAAAGACCAGAATTTCCATAGAAACAAATCACAACACTTCTTGTCATTCTACCTGTTGCATCAACTGATGTTTCTCGTCAAACAGCTTATGGCGTGGCCTAGTGTGTCCTACTTTTGGAGTCAGTCAGTCTGATCTCTGACTTACACAAAGCGATACATGACTGGAACCTTGGCCACAATGGTAGCTGAGTGACGATTCACATGTATTGAATATCAACCTCTTCAAGTAGTGGAAAGCCTGTCTACCAGACAACTGAGCACCAGTCTTTCAGTTGATAAATCACTGCTTGAATGGATCAGGAACTATTTGAGAGGACTTCAATGCACTATTTAGTGAGTGGGCTTAGTTTAATGCCACTTTACCAATATTACTGTGATCTTACAATACAGGACAAAGAAATGGCATTCACACATTGTACCCATGTGGAGAAACGAACCTGGGTATTTGGAGAGACAATCAAATGCTTTAACCACTAGGCTACCCCACCTGCCCCAATGTAATATGTAAGTCTATTCAGATTCAGAAGTAGATGAGGTCAAAGATTTCACATCTGAACGATGAAAAAAAGATCTACCTCACATTTTAAACTCAATGCCTTACAAATAAAACCTGCACCTCTTTCAGTGAGTGAGTTAGTTTTACGCAGTTTTTTGTTCTAGCTGTGTTCCTGCAATGGCACAGCATAGAACACCAGAAATGGGCTTCAAACATTGTACCAATGTGAGCCATTGAACCTTTGCCTTCAACGTGACGAGGGGACGCTTTAACCAGTTGGCTACACCAATGCTCCTACTCCTCGGAGAAAAATTCACACTTTACACTTTACATCATCTGAACATTTGAACAGAGGCATTATCCTTCTGTGTATGATGTTAAAATCCATGCAATGTGTACTTTCATGAAGAACACAAACCAGATCATATCACTATTTTAAGAAAACGCCACCTGCCGCCACCTGCTGGAAACAGAATAAGGGTGTCGCCATCATCCAAACATTCTTTCCAAAGGACAAACTTGCAATCACATCTGTAAACAATATCTTACAGAAATATCAAAATCAATATTTTTATGCCGCTTCCATTGGCTTGGGTTGAATTTCAACTGATATGTCAATGCATCAACCAAGGTGTGGAAATGCCTCTCTGAACATATCAACTTGCAAATGGACAATATGTCTGCATTCAAGGTACAGAAGTTCAACTTCATAAAATGATTTATGACTGACAAAATTCCAGCATGTTTCCTCTGTAACCATGATGTCCTACTTACAGAAACTTTACTCTGATCGGAGTAGAGCCTATTACAATGATTCACCATGGAAACATAATAAAATGAAAATAGTAAATGAAATACGACAACTAAAACTACACAGAAACAGTGAAAATTACTTAAAGTGAACAGAAACTTAGGAGAAATGATGATTGATAGGGTAACAAGATGTGTCCGATGTTTCATATTCCTAATGTGTTCATAAGCTAGCACCAAGTTTACAGAAATATGTTGTCTCAGTTTTCATTTTATGTCTTGTCTTTTTACAGTTCAGAGAAACTGGAGTTCATAAACAAAATTTTCTGAAATTAATAATGTTTAAACATAATTAAACAGGATTGGAATCAAACATTATACAGAATATTCCATGTGTCAAGTGAAATATTGCAACATGAAAGACCATCATATTTTAATGTCACATGATGACAGATATATCAGATTTCACTAGACACATAAAATATCACAGAGCACTGATTTACATTACATAAATATCTGGTACTGTAGAAGATTGTAATAAATAAGCAAATCAACACATAATGTACACACAAGCTCCTTAAACATCTGAATGGAAATGACACGAATGACTTTATTTGATCTACTTTTGACAAATACAACAATTACATAAAAGCACATCTCAGCCCCACATACAGCAGACAAGGTAAGTGATGAGTTTGAAACTTGGTTGATGTTAAAATAGACTTGTCTTCTACAATTCCTGTCAGACAGCCACCACAGCTTAAAGAAGCTCATCAATAATGGCAAGCAGAGAAATCACAACAAATTGATGTAAAAGCACATCTGAACACTGGGTGTTATACAGTTAGTCAATTCATGCACTTGTGGTTAATGAGTCAAGGCTTTAATAGATCCAGTCTGGTGTGTCAGTGTTGCTGGAAATAATTCGTCTCTGTGAGATAGTCTTATGTAGGACTTGGACAATAATCAAATTCCTTGTATGAATTGTACAAAAGGATGAGATTATGACAGCTTACATTGCTCTTTTCTAAAACATGCATACCAGACAGAAAAACATATAGGTTTGGTCTACAAGTTGGTTTGAATTTGCTGGTACTTGGTAGAATAGGAAGTGTAAATTTATATGATAGTGAGTTAGTGAGGGAGTGAGTTTGGTTTATCCTACTAGCCATATGAACATAATATTCACACGCATGTTTAGTTACAGATGAAATGATGTCAGGTGGTATCATGAGTAAACATATCTGTCATAGTGCATCAGGGTTCTAGGCGACTCAGAAATGTATGCACACAGAGAAAGGAAGCAGAAAAAATATGCATTATTTCAAGAGGGATGCACAAGAAAATCCACCGTGACACATTCTCTATAGGAAATACATGTACTCATTACATCCTACAGTACAAAACATAACAGTACTGTATTTCATTATGCTACAACACCCTCACATGTATGTAAGGACACTTGTAATATGGGTTCTAATTCGATCCTCACATTAGCAGGGCAAACTAAGGCCCTCATCTTCGACATTGTGTCAAAGTATGAACAAACAAAAGTCTTCATATTTCACACTAAAAACGTAATCATTGCATGCCTTGACAACAGTTCAAGGGAGACACTAACATAACGTCATCTATCTGATATGGTCCTAAGCTGGCACAAATACAATTCTGACAGGCAAGACATGGAAACTGAAGGACATGTAATACGTTTAACATTAGCGTCATGAGCTACCATGTTAACATGAATTGCTGCCCAACAGTCTGTCCAATATTACAAACAGATATAATGACATTCAACTTTCATGCTTTAAGAAAGATTACATACATTTCCAACGAACAGAACTCACTGGAACTGGGAGTACACTGTAACCAGAAGTCAGTAACTGTCCTATGCTAGCAGCAATATCATCACACACAAGTGTGACTTCAAGTCAAGTACTACATAATTAATATAACTATTGTGGTAGATTGAGAGAAAACCTGATCTAGCTGATGAACCATTCACTACTGGTTAGAGATTATCTGATCTAACTAGTGAATCATTTAGTACAGGTTAGAGATTATCTGATCCAACTGATAAATCACTCACTACTGGTTAGAGAATATCTGATCCAACTAGTGAATCATTCATTACTGGTTAGAGATTATCTGATCCACCTAGTGAATCATTCACTACTGGTTAGAGATTATCTGATCCACCTAGTGAATAACTCACTGCTGGTTAGAAAATATCTGATCCAACTGATGAATCACTCACTACTGGTTACAGAATATCTGATCCAACTAGTGAATCACTCACTACTGGTTGGAGATTATCTGATCTAACTGATGAATCATTCACTGATAGTTAGAGATTATCTGATCCAACTAGTGAATCACTCACTACTGGTTAGAGATTATCTGATCCAACTGATAAATCATTCACTGCTGGTTAGAGATTATCTGATCCATCTGATGAATCACTCACTACTGGTTGGAGAATATCTGATCCAACTAGTGAATCATTCATTACTGGTTAGAGATTATCTCATCCACCTAGTGAATCATTCACTACTGGTTAGAGATTATCTGATCCACCTAGTGAATAACTCACTGCTGGTTAGAAAATATCTAATCCAACTGATGAATCACTCACTACTGGTTACAGAATATCTGATCCAACTAGTGAATCACTCACTACTGGTTGGAGATTATCTGATCCAACTGATGAATCATTCACTGATAGTTATAGATTATCTGATCCAACTAGTGAATCACTCACTACTGGTTAGAGAGAGCACATAAATGTAATGATATGCAATGTAACTGAGAGCGAGAAGACTGAAACAAAAGAGCATAGTTCAAAAAGCAAAATAGCACATTTTGTGCACTGCAGTTAAATTACAGCACTATGAGTTATGACAGACTTATTCCCCTAATTATATATCACTTAAAAATGATATGATTTTAAAAAAAGACTCAAAACAGAGCAATAATCTACACAAGGAGAGAAGGAGTGATAAAAATATTCATCAATCTACAAAGAAATCTACATTCCATTTTCTTCTGATTACATCCAATGTCCCTACCATAAAGAGAACAGTTTACGTCACTGCTGTCACAGTTTGAGCAGGTGTAGACACTGTTGGATGCTGTAGGCACATGGCTTGTTTGTAAACTGTAAACGGTAAGCATGTGCTGTAAGGATCGGTGCAAGCTATCAACAGGAACAGCACAGCAGAGGAACACACATCCAAACCGATTCCAGAGTTGTGTTAATCAAAGATTATATTCTTGGCATCTGGGAGGTTCAGCACCTTTTACGTGGGGCAAAGCAATGATCCCCTTGCCAAGCAACATACTACACCTCAAAGACCACAAAAAAATACCTTCGAGCAGCCATCTAAATCACCCTTAGCCACAAATCCAGGACAATTTTTGACAAGCAAGCCTGTGGACTGACAGGTGTTTAACTCCTTACACCATCCTCAGGTAAATACAATGATGACATACTCACAATATAGTCCGTGTACTATCAAGTTAGGCAGGTGACACTGCGTGATGGCATCATTCTTGCTTACAATCACAAATATTCCGTCTTTGCTTAGCCAGCGTTCAGTTCAGACATTCCCAGTGCTAGACTACACACCCTCCCACACACAACAACGCCTTCCATTGATCAGTGTATCAGGAAACGCCTGCCTTCCTGGGCAGTTCCAACTGTAGCCATGGCTCTCAGCCTACTTGTACTTCCTAAGGTCACCAATTGAGGTCAAGGCAGCCATATTTGGAAACTGCATTTCTGGATGGGACTTTCTGATTGGTTGTTTTCTAAGTCACTGTGACATCTACCACTACTGACAGAGTAAATCTGTGTGTCTAGATCGCCTGTCCCATTGATTAAAACAAAACTCACAGTTGGAACTCTCCTTAACAGATGTACAGACAGACAAAGGAGGAGGGTCTGATCCTAGTAGTAGAGGAGACAAGTATGAGATACATGTGATCACAGGCTCTCAAACTGGCTGACTCCTTACAATTATCCCCCACAGCTTTATGCAGAGTGTGAAACTCAAAACTTCACGCATCACTGAGCTCAATATATTTGCACTGACTTCTGACTGACTAACATACCTTGGTACAAAAGCATTGATTACAGTATTGCACTTGGGCAGCTATATTTTTTTAAATATAATTGTTTCATTGTTCTGTTATTTTAAATGCTGACGCTGTAAATTATCTGACCCTTCCAAAGTGTAACTAGTCTTTCTCTTTGTAACACAATCCTAACTACTTGTAACTTAGTTGACATTCTCCCACAAAACACTTCATTCAAATGTGTCATACTAAAAACAACAAAATTTTGATTAACTGAAAATATGTTTTTTTTTAATCAAAAATTTTTACTCCTTCTTCGATCGTGTTTCGATTATTTTTGATCATCGGATTACAACTGAACGGTGATATCAAGAGTATTTTCTCAAAAAATAATTTAAATGACGTATTCCAAATGACATATGTGATTTATCTACAGAGTAAGCAACACCATTTCCTAAAGAACAATTTATACCAATTTCTTCCACTTTTCTAAGTTGTTACATATCTACTAAATCTAAATTCTAGGCTCAAGTTCCATACGGCAGTGCATTTACATGATAAATAGTATGTTATTTATTCATATACATATATATCACTATTTGTACAGTGCTTGGCAGATAACATATCAAGAAAATATTTACTTCATTGAATCTACATGACATAGAGAATGTTATTTATTAATACATATATCACTATTGTACAGAGTATTGCACGTTTTAAATTTCACTAAAAATGCAAGAACTGTACTTCTGAGGTATAGTCATCAGTATTCCTAAACTGCTTCACAGATTTCAAATGTCAAGATAAAGGAGAAACAAAGTTCTTCTTTGGCAGTTGGCCCAGTGTTGGCAGATGTTGGCCCAACACTGACAAACATTGGGCCAATCTTACAAATGCTACCTGGGAAGTCAAACAAAATGCCATTTGGTCTCTGATAATGTTAGTCCACATGTTTCAACTGACACAGATAATAAAAATGTCTAAAACAGAAAGTTAGGATGAGCACAAATTGCATGGAGACCATCTGGTCTCAGAACGAAATGTATTTTCAAGAATCATCACAATAAAACTCACATATGAGTTTCAGTATACACTGCTGTGATTCACGAAACGTGACTTATGAAACAAAACTGAGTGTCCATATCTACAGTCTTTACCCTCATACTGATTCAGTATATCCACATGAAGTACCATCCAATCATATAAAGTCAGCTTGACATGCCAACAGAGTAGACGTGGACAACGTCTGGAGCAAATCGTCTCCAGCCCTCACATAACCTGGTGTAATCTAACTTAGAAGGGTTTCAATGTTGGATGAAAAACGTGAGAGGTTTAATGACAAAGAAAGTTTGGCTGATAAACCTTCTGTTGTTCCTCATTATTGCATGTTATGGTGTGTGTCTTATCAATGAATACTGAACATTACAGAGATGAAGAGACATCAACAGATGGGCTGTCATGAGTAGTGTTTTTCTGATGACGGAAAATAATTGAAAATCGATCAAAAGAAGGATTAACAATCAATTATCAATTGAAAAACTGATGAAAATTGCTGAGAAAATGTTATTTTCGCTTAACTGGCATTTTGGTGTTTTAGTATAACACACCTGAATGAAGTAAACTAACCATTAAATTTGATGAATATTCATGAGCAAACATGTGCTCAACTGTGTAAGGCTATGTCCATTGTAAAAAATTAACCACTTATTATAATTCCAGTGTCTTTCTTGCATGCATGCATTTCAATGCATGACAGTCTTTGTTAGAAAAGATATTAATTAGAGAAAAACGTGGGGAAAACCCTTAAAATTGTGAAATTAAAAATGTATATTATACTCAATAATCGTTCACCAATATCCAATCCAATAATGGATTTGGTTTCCAGTTCCCAGCACTAATCGCAAGTACCGCAGAATTCAAAATAAACACAATATAGTTGGATCTGTCATCTGTCATCCATTAGTATTTCAGAAATGTCCATTTAACAGATGTATGTAGGACTGCAAACCTTAAATATAATTGCACCCTCCCTAGCGTAGTTTGAGATGACATGTTTAACATATGCACATTTCTCCGGTTCGACATGACATAACCTAACACACCCTCAATTTCTTCAGTTCAGTAGATTACTTGTCAAGATGGAGGAGAGCTAAGGGAAGTAACTCCTAGTGTTGTCCGACATTGAGTTTGAATCATCAAGGAATGGATATGGTGTCTCCTCAACCTAGGTGTGGCAAGCAAACAAATGATAATGTAAATATTTGTGGTATTTTTGATAATGCACATTGATATTACTGACATTTAATGCAATCGATGAACAACTGCAACACCTACAGCTGAATACATTGCAACATCCCTCAATAAGGACAAAGCACACTGTTAGTGAGTGGCAACACTCTGACATGACTGACAAAAATAAAAATTCTAATCCATAATGTGTAAGCTTGTTATACTTGATATTTCTGGTGTTTACGCTTTTGCCATTTGCATCTTGTGCATGTTTGATGGTCGAGAACAAATCCACATGATAAGACAATTGACAATGACAGGAAATAAGTTAATGTGTTTTATTAATGGCTTGATCTAGTAAACTAAATGAAAATATATATGGTCTAAGTAAGCAATATTCATGGAGATTATCTACCAAGCATTTGCAGCAGCACATCATTTATAAGCTTATGACGAGGAATAGAGTTCTAATATGTAGTAACTCTACAGATGCAAATATGTTGTGGATCTGGACCTACACAATGCTGTAAGCATCAATGAGCCAAATAGCAACTGGCCTACTAGCCTGTGGCTAGCAAAAATCCAGTCGGACCTGTAATTCTCCACAGTCACTTGCCTGTTTGGCGAGTGAATTTTTATGGGGTCATCCTCTCTCAGACATCCTAAGATATTACATACTTCTAAATCATGTAAGATTTTGGTCTGGTAAAAATGTTCATCATATTTGCAGCTTAATCATGTTAAGATGATACATATCTACATTCAAATTTCGGGATGGTGAATTATTTTGTGCGTTAGCATTTTCCAGGCACCACTAGCCCAACTGGCTAGGAAATCTTTTTCTGAAGAATATCTTTGTTTTTAAATGCTGCCCTCAACAATATTCCAGCTACACAAGGGCAGTCTGAAAATAATGTGGTCTGGACCAGATAATCCAGTGATTGACTTCATGAACATCAGTCTAGGTAATCAAGACACTATTACACCCCATTACTTGCCCCTTACAACAAGCATGGGGTGCTGAAGATCATTACTAAACAGGATCTTTATGAATCTTGTTCCCAAGAATCATTCATCAGCTGACACTGTCTTCTAAGTATAAATAAGCATAACATTTCCAACACAAATATTTCGCAATGAATTTTTCCAACTTCATTTAATGTACTTTTCAAATAGTGCCATCAACTCTGACTTTATTTTTAACACTATTTTGCCACTTAGTACTTTGTATATCCTTCATAACATTTCTATTTTCCTGTAAAATCTAATTATTAGAGTTGTGACGATATATTGTAGTATCGATAATCGTGATACTTTATCAAACGATAAATATATCGATACTTTTTTCATATCGTGAGACGTATCGTTGACCTCAAAATTGTTAATTGTCACAAGAAACTGAGGGTTATGTCAATATTTACACTGTTACTTGAAATCAAAATATACGTTTCTACAAAAAATAACTGAAAATTGTATATCATGATATGTATCGAATTGTATTGTATCGTTCCAAGATATCGCGATACGTATTGTATCATGAATTTTCTGTATTGTCACACCTCTAATACTTTTGTCATTTATTATTCACAACTTCAAGTAATACAGTTTTATAAATAGTGCCATCAACTATGACATTATTTTTAACATTATTTTGACACTTAGTACTTCGTATATCCTTCATAACATTTCTATCTTCTTGTAGGGTATAAGTTTGTCGTTTATTATTCACAACTTCAAGTAATAAAGTTTCATAAATAGTGCCATCAACTATGACAATATTTTTTTTAAACATTATTTTAGGCCAGACCAATTTTATTTCTTGTTTTATAGATTTTTGTCCTCAGAAAACTAAAGGAAAGAGGGGAAAAAAGAATAAAAAATGTCAAAGCAATGTTCCTTTTAAATACTAAACATATTTCACAGCTGGCAATTTATGAAATGTGTAGGAGGCTAAAAACAATCTAATTATTTTTTTAGCAAGGTTACGTTTTTGGCCAATGAAAATATTAGGATTATATTTTTTTAAGCAGGAAAAATAAGTTTATAAATGTTTTCTGATTGTTATAAAATATGACTGGCAGATCCATTAAACAAGAAATATAACTGGTCTGGCCTTACTGCTTAGTACTTTGTATATCCATGGCAACATTTTCATGACACACAGTTCTTCAAGGTATAAGTGAGGTGTAAATGCCATGGTTAAAAGCTTGTACAAAGTGTCACAATGTCTTTTACTGAACTGAACCTCTCATATCTCCATGAAAGCAGACATAGCTTGTATATCCAAGAAACACAACAAGAGTTAAACAACTGATTGGAATATTGCTGACAATTGACCATGTTTCCAGACACTGTTTATCATGTGATATCTCAGTTATACTCATACATTGTATAATATTACGTCTAGATTCAAGTGAAATAGAGGCAATAAAGTATCATGAACTGAAGCTTCTGCCCTATTGCTTGCATCGGATTTCATATCAGTTCCTGGGAGATATTCTTGTTGTCAATAATACACCCATGTATGATTCATATGTCCACCTCCTACAGACATTCAACTGACTCATACACATAGTGACAACACACAATGTGACATGCGTTAAAGATTGCTTGTCACTTTCTAACAAAACAATCCCTTGACAAACTGCTCAGGTATTTTTATATCATGTTGAATCTGTGAAATACAATAGAACTGTATTTTTTGTTTCTTAAAGCTGCAACTTTCAAGTCATATGGCGGCAGTCTGTAAATAATAAGTCTGGACCAGACAATCTAGTGATCAACATCATGAGCATCAATCTACGCAACTGAGATTGGTTGATATGTGTCAGTCAAGTCACTGAGTCTGACCACCTGGTCTGTAAATAATCAAGTCTAGACCAGACAATCCAGTGATCAACATCAGGAGCATTGATCTACGATATTGGCATACAATGAAGTGTGTTAACCAAGTCACTGAACCGAACTTCTTAGTTGCCTCTTATGAACAGCATGAAGACCAAATGTTACCCAGATCTTCAGGGGAGAGAATCGTCTTAACCAAAATTTGTAAAAACACTGAGATGTTCACGACCATCCATATCTTTGCCACAATCATAATGATAGCCAGTGTAAGTGTCTGGTATTGAAGAAATCCTAGAAGAGTTAATCATTATTATGTCATGCATAGTATGGGCAATCAATATAATCATTACAGACAATATACATACATGTGACAGTGAACAAAATACAGATTACCACAATTTCCATTCATTACACGAAATGTAGTTGATTATGGCCCACTGCCAGAAAATATGAAAATTCCGTCTCTGCCCTGTTCTGGAAACATCCTGACATCTGTATGAATTATACTTGACACAACTTCTGTTCCCCACACAGATCACGCCCGTTGGTGCCAATGATTGCTTGAAATTCCGGAACAAAAGACTCCACCTACACGCATCCTGGGTTACAAATATCTGTCAGCAAAACATACCACTTAATTTGACCTTCAAAAGCACACAGAATGCCCACATTGTAGAATTTCCTGACTAAGCTTTAATTTCACACTTAGAGTCAAGGAGGTTTTGTGCTACTGTAACAAGGACAGTAGAAAATGTTGTCCTAGTTTGAGCTATAAACTTGCTTCATGAAATGACTAGGGCGTTCAGGAAGCCTAGTGGTTAAAGCATTTGCTCATCACACTGAAGACCTTGGTTCAGTTCCCAAATGGGTACAATATGTAAAGCTAATTGCCGGTGTCAAATATTTGACATTGCAGGAGTATTGCTTAAAGTTTTAAGAATAAAACCATATTTCCTTACTCACTCATCAACAGACCTTCAATGATACCTAAAAACTTCTAACACTGCACATAATCATATATGCACAAGCAGGCATTTGAAATATCACAATTCATGACTGGCTCATTACCAACGAAAAATTATAAAAAGACATTGATGTCATTTTTCAGACTTTCCTATTGAGGTTGTTATTGCAGATAAGTTTAACATGTTTCTCATCATACCGAACACAGGAGTTTAATTTCCCACAAGGGTACAATGTCTGAAGCTCATTTCTGGTGTCCCTGCTGTAATATTGCTGGAATATTGCTAAAAGCAGTGTAAAATAATATAATTCACTCACTCAAAAACATGGACAACTGTGAATGAGGCCTTGGTTTTACTGTGAAGTGTAAGCCAGAAAACTAGTTACTACTTCAACAAACAGATGAAAAAGGCCTGTTTCGGACAATGTGGCGCTGATATTCTTTCAAAGATGGGTTTGAACTAACTGAGGTTATTTTTATGTTTGACAAGGTCCACTTTGGGATAAACACTGTTAATTCATTTCAGCCCTAACCCCTCCCCATCAATAATCTAATGACCTATGCCCTTAAATAATGCTCAGATGGTGAAAATGAAGCATTATGATGTCTTTTTTTCTGACATTTGACCATGCCTTCAATCAGGGCTGGCATTTATTTCTATCGGTATCCGAGCTTCTCTTGACCCTTATAGTGTTCCAGGATTTATGGCAGTCTGTCTTTCCATTGAGATTAGATAAGCTCCAGTTTCCTATCTCAGATGTGATGATATACGGAGTGTTAAAGTTTTTTTTCTGTTAAAGGTCTAGCTCAGTAATACTCCAGCTTTTTTATAAAAATCTATATAAATTCCAGTCTAACATGACAATCTTCTGACTGATGTTGACAGGGAAGCCATGAATTCACCACTAGAAATTAGTTGGTGATTTAATGACACATATACATTATCTGTGGGCCAGTGTACCTTTGTCAAAGTGACCTAGAAGCAGTTGTGCTTTTGTAGAGATAAGCCCAGAAGATTGCATAGAAGATGATAAGATCAGAAGAAAAAGTCGCCTTCAGTTGAAAGATACTGTTGGCCAGTGAACATAAAAGACTGTTGGCCAGTGAAAATAAGATACTGCTGGCCAGTGAATGTATGGTATCCATCAGTCTCACTAAATTGTGGATCAGAACTTCTCATTACACTATTGAGTCTAACAGAACCATATGGGAGGTCGCGTCAGGTAACCTTTGAGATTGACCAATCAGAATACAGCTTACCAAATAGCAAAAGTGGACATTCGCACATACCTCCTGAACTTTTTATGTCGAAAAGGTTTGTACCCGAATGATTCCGAATGTTATTTAGCGTACGCTCGCTTCCGGGGGAAGCACAAGACGCACGTTACAACCATGACAACGGTGAGTAAAACAGTCACTGAAAATAGTGTTTTGGGCCATATTCAAGGATGTCACCTGTCGGAAATATTAGCTAATGGTAACCATGTCAACAGAAACTCAAAAGAGTATATACTGAAGGTCAATCAACTGTGTTATATGCGGATTTTGGTTTGTGGAGAGCTCTGTGTCAGTGACATGAATATTTTGTAAGTCCCTCCGATCCTTAAGTGGTAGCCGCTGTCTGATTGGTTACATATATTTAATTGTCTCGCACCCTTCTACTAGGGTTTGTTAGAATCAGTGGTGGAAGAAGAAAAACCTATTATCAGAACTGTAAACTGTTTTTGAAATCATAATGGCTCCTAACATTCTCTCTTGGTCATATCTACATAACATAGACTTTGTTTGGGGTCACATTTTCAGTTACGAAAAGAAATATGACCCATCATTGGTTCCTAAATCTATTCATTTAGAAACACAACATTCCATCATTACTCTTTGTGTCAGAGGTCCATTTCTTGAGAGAATTTCCATTCCACTGACGAGACTGATATAAGGAGAGCATAGGACAATATGAAGATCCTGAAGCTGTAAAGATTATTTTATCATGACCATTTCCTTTCAAGAGCTTTACCAATATTTTACTACCAATGCGACCTCCATTTCCTGGGAGTGTTGTATGATCAATGTCTGTGGTATTATTCATACACACTGTTGTAAACCTTGTTCATTATGATCCTGGCATTAATCAATGCTGTGCCCACAGAGTAAGAACATTGTTATTGACACTACGAAGCCTGACATATGCAATTTGTTGGATACCTTCCTACCTCTTGTTACGGTAAGGTGAGAGCTTCATGTGACAAGTCGGTTTATGACAGATGTAACACTCCCTGATGTTACATTGACAAGTAGACAAAAACAAAACAATTTGTGTCCTAACCTCCCATATATAAAATTACTCTTCCTCAGATACAAGTTGTTGAAACATGTAACACAAACATGGCTATGTGTCTGTCAGACTAACACTGTACCTTCATAGACGAGCACACTTCAATCTTCAGGTTACATAGAGATGTGTCTTTGAGGACAGAAATGAATCTGTACCCTTGACTAACAACAACCTGTCAGTCTTCAGGTTACATACACATCTCCTTGAGAGTAGAAATCAATCTGAACCCTTGACTAACAACAACCTGTCAGTCTTCAGGTTACATACACATCTCCTTGAGAGTAGAAATCAATCTGAACCCTTGACTAACAACAACCTGTCAGTCTTCAGGTTACATACACATGTCCTAGAGAGTAGAAATCAATCTGAACCCTTGACTAACAACAACCTGTCAGTCTTCAGGTTACATACACATGTCCTAGAGAGTAGAAATCAATCTGAACCCTTGACTAACAACAACCTGTCAGTCTTCAGGTTACATACACATGTCCTAGAGAGTAGAAATCAATCTGAACCCTTGACTAACAACAACCTGTCAGTCTTCAGGTTACATACACATGTCCTAGAGAGTAGAAATCAATCTGAACCCTTGACTAACAACAACCTGTCAGTCTTCAGGTTACATACACATGTCCTAGAGAGTAGAAATCAATCTGAACCCTTGACTAACAACAACCTGTCAGTCTTCAGGTTACATACACATGTCCTAGAGAGTAGAAATCAATCTGAACCCTTGACTAACAACAACCTGTCAGTCTTCAGGTTACATACACATGTCCTAGAGAGTAGAAACCAATCTGAACCCTTGACAAGTGTCCGTCTGTGAAAGAAATATCCTTAAAATCATGAAATAGTCCACTTTCACTTAGCACATGCACATCAAGACTTGTATTACACAATAAGATTAAAGCAGAGATTTGAAGCAGCACTATTGCTCAATGTTGGTTTAATAGTATGAATGGACAGTATTCAATCCCAAGAACAGGAATGAAGGTACATTTATAAAACATAAGCACATGAACTCCTTTTTTCCAAATCTTGTGAAAATCAAATGTTACCATAGTTATCTGAAAACAGAATTTAGTTTGCTTTTAATGTCATGATGTTTAAAAATACTGAAGGAAACAAACAAGGGAACAGATTAAATTACAAGTGGTCCATGTATTGCACTGTGGGTGAACATTTGGAAATAGATAAATTAACACTGCCATCAAGTGATGTTCCCTTATTTGCTTCCTTCAGTATATCATAAATTCCTTGTTACGACATTATATACCACTGAATGAATATGCTGTCTAGCCATAATGTCATTAGTATTCATCCATTTAAACTATTTTTTTGCATTTATTCCAACCTACTGTGTGTCTGCAATGAATAAGCTGACATGTATTGCCACTAGTAATTCAACCAAATCTACTTGCAACATGCATGATTACCATTTAATCGTCCATATGCAAATTCAACAGTTCAAAATGTGCATCAGCACGCTCATTGGAAAGCATGTCTGTCCATGCAACACAAACATGCACAACGGCTGCGGAAAATGCATCTGTGAAAGAGTATGCATGAAATTCTCCCATCTGATCTAGACCGATCCAGATCTAGGTTAGAATTGGTCTTCAGCAACACGTATTTGTCATGAAGGTGACCAACAAGATCGGGACCCGATTTCTCGAAACAAACTTAAGTTTCAACTCAAATCTCAAACTGAGTTTGACAATTTGAAACAGCTGAATTTTTATCTCAACTGCATTTTTTAGACTAAAAATGTCCAAACAACTAAAGAAATCTGTCAGTCAGATTGTCTACTATGTTTGAGCAGGGTAACAATTTCCTTTCATCCTGGAAAATGCATGTTCCTGCATTTGCTCAAATTTGAGCAAAAACTTGAACTCAGACTTCAGTTTGTTTCGAGAAATCGGGGCAGGTGGTCCCGCTCGCTGACCTGGTCGACATATGTTTTTGTATCCCACTTACATAGATCAGTTAAAGATGCAAAACCCAATATGTTGCAGACAGTAGTTTCAAGGATCAAAATTAGTAGTTTGACCACAAAATTAGTTGTCAACTAAACACTTATAATCAGGATGGATTATGAGAAAGATAATATGACACTAATCAAGAGCACTACATTTCTTCTTCTTGTCTTCTTGTTTTGGTGAAAATGTGTTTAATTCATCAAAAAATGTTTTTTGTCCATACATCCAAACATAAATGGATTTTCTTCACATTTTGTAGTGCAATTGTATTGGTGTAGATGAAGTAAGCAAGCAAGCAAGCAAGCAAGCAAGCAAGCAAGCAAGCAAGCAACTGTTCTGACTACAGAAATGTTACAGGTATAGCACAGCTCCTGTACACTACTCCGCTCCATTTATTATTACCAACACCCATATTTCCGGCTGTAGTGTGTAGTGAAAGCATAATGTTTTTGCCGCTTTTCGCAATATTCCAACACTATCATGACAGGGGACACATTGTGAGGAAGCGAATTCTTTTCTTAAAGGAATGCTATAACCAGCAGGTTACTCAATCGCCCTTCTTCATGATGTAGGCACAAATACAACTACATTCTGACTTTGAACAAACCAAATTACCGGTGCAATGTTGAATATAGCAGTGTTCATGAATAATGTTCCAGTGTAACAAGACACTGGGACCTGTAAATTTCAGATGTCTGGTTGACTCATTTGAGATTTAATGTATCTAATGATTGGCATTGAAATTATTAAGAAGGGTAAAATTTAATAGAGAACAAGTGTGACGTGTCAAACATCACAACTTCATTCGAAGTCATTGTGAAATACACAGTCCGATACTGGGGCTGGTGGGTTGTAGACTATGGGCAATTCTGCCAGATTTGTCTGATGCTATTCATGAAAAATGATAAAGTATGACTTCACACACACACCTGTTATTTACTTTCCATTTAAAATTATGTTTAGTAAGGGCAGACAGAAGCAACAGAATCAGGCATCAAATAGTCACACAACGTGTGCATAAACAATTACAGCAAACTATGTCTACATAGGGAAGACGCTAAAACGAACTGACAGAGCATTGTGAGCAGAACTGACAGAGCATTGTGAGCAGAACTGACAGAGCATTGTGAGCAGAACTGACAGAGCATTGTGAGCAGAAGTCTACTCATGACTTTGATTCCGGTAGGAACAAAACAAACCTTTTCCTTCTTCTAGTTTATCTTCCAGAGACAAATGGATATTTTCAGGATTTTTTCACTTTTTGATCTGTAGCACATATTACTCCATTACCAAACTTGAAAAATATATTGCATATATTTTTATGACAATCAGTCATTTTCCTAGATAATCAACACATCTGAAGAAAAAAAAACAGTCAAGTAATAACATTGGCAAAATTTAGATACGTTAATTGTTTCTGACTGTAAGTGATAATGAATTTTTCATCAGTTAATAAACCAAGTGAGAGAGTGAGTGAGTGAGATTAAATTTATCGCCACATCAGCAATATTTCAGCAATACACCAAAAAGGTGTGCAACATTAAAAAAGGAACAATGGCAATTCCTTGTGTTTGCATTTTGTGCATAATCCCTGTTATGTTTGACAATTCCCAGTTGGCCACCATAAGTCAGCATGTCTGTGTGTCTGTATCTGTTTACAATGTGTGTTTCATGTACGAGTAGGTCTCATACATGAATCCTTCAATATCATGCAGTTTTAACTTTCAATTTAGGTTTGTGCACATACTTCGTCCACACTATATTATAGTATTCCCAGAAATTATTGAGAATCATGTTGCGTCATGTAACTCATTACGTTTATTAACTTCTGGCGTTTTACTTACATAAACATGTTAAAACATCATCCTTTTACAGTCTCAGTCTTATTTTAGTACTTTGTTAGACCTCCTCGCTCAGCAATGCATGCCTGAATACGCCTAGGCACACTACCCATCAAAGTTTGTAGGTAATCGTGTGACAGGGTATCCCAATATTGGACCACCTCGGCCTTCATATCTTCAATATTTCTCAGTCCCTTTTGGTTTATTCTGTCCTTCATGACTCCCCACACATTCTCAATTGGGTTTAGGTCTGGGTTGTAACTGGGCCAGTCTAAAACTTGAACATTTTCGCCCGACAACCACTGTTTTGTGTAGCGCGCAGTGTGTTTTGGGTCATTATCATGCTGGAAAATCCAATCATCTTCATACAATGTTTGTGCTGTCGGAAGAAGGTGACCATTTAGAATGTCAACGTATCTTTCTTTTGTCAAGTTTCCCGTGAAAACACACAATGGCGTCACTCCGCGAGCCGATATGCCTCCCCACATGTGAAACTTCGGGCTATGTTTTGGTTGCTGGTAGAGAGGTTTGACAGTATCTTTGGTCCAAATTTTCACACAATTAGGGAAAAGCCAAACAGGACTTTCATCCGAAAAGAAAACATTATCCCAATCTTGATTTTCATGAGCCCGACACCAGTTTAAACGTTTTTCCTTTTGTGCATCTTTCATCAACGGCGAGGGAATTCCACGTTTTTTCACCCAATTAAGTCTCTGTAATTCCTGCCTAACTGTTTCATTGCATACCTGAGGACTTCCTCTGCTAATCATTTCATTTCTGATGTTCTCAACACTTTTCAATTTGCCCCTACTCACAATCTGCCCAAGTCTTCGGCGATCCACAACACTGAATTTCCTAGGCCGACCTGCCCCTGCTTTAGGCTCTATCCCGGTTCCTGTTTGAATATTCTTCAAAGTTCTGTATACTGTAGACAGAGGAATACCATGTCTACAAGCTAACACTTTAGCATCAGCCTCACCCCTTTCAAAATCATCTAGAATGAGCTTTCTTTTCTCTCTTGCTGTAAATTCTGCCATGTCAACACAGGAAGCCGTCTGCTCAGACAAGGGAGATAACTCTTGACATAATGAGCTTCCTTCTAAGCCTTCAAGAGTTGTCTCCCTTATTTAGTAGGCTTAGTGCATTGTGAAAGCCCTTTTTCCAATCTTAGCATCATTAGAAAAAAAAAACAAAGATTTTCTCAATAATTTCTGGGAACACTGTACTTGCCAGCATCTTCTAGTTTGGATTACCTAAAAATGAAAAAGAATCTAGAAAACACAGAGGGACAAATGAATATTCCATTACTATTTTGTACCACATTTACCTCAGCTTATGCCTGTAGTATTGATATAAGTATGAAAAAAACTATACAGGGGTTCAAAAATATTTTGAAAAGCCACTTGCCACAAGTCAAGTGACTTCAAGAAGGTAACTTGTTCTGACTAATTTTCCACTTGCCCTGATTTTATGACACAATGCTGGATGTTACTGTTTACTGGACTATTTATTGAAGAGTGATAATTTCACTCTCTACAAGCTCTACTTCATTATTATTGTAAACTTTAACAGCTTCATTATGAGAAGATATGAAATGAAATCCAAGATTATTTGCAGTTTGAAACCACTTGAACAATGAGTGGAGATTATCTACTAGTCCACAGAGAAATAACATACCATTTTTTGATAGCCCGAAATGAAAACTGACTTGTCCCAGGAGTTGGGCGATGGGATTTTTGAACCCCTGCTATACCAAAAAAGGGACCAAAAAACCCCCTCAACCCCAAACAAATCAGTTATATCAAAAACTAAACAAGCAGCTACTTCTTCTCGTGATTAGCCCAACTGCAAACAAACTCCATACATGGATCAGCAGAACACCCATCAGCTCTGAGTGATTGTATAATGGTGCACATGCCATGCTGCGAGTGTTAGAAAGCCTCATTTTCAGTAGCTTATGTCAATGTTTTGACTGAAGCTGCCTTCCTGACTCAAGCTTGTTATGCAAACTGATATGGCAGCATAAGAAAGGGTGTATGTGTCCTAAAGGCATTTGATTTGAATACTTCAATGATAAAATAAATGCAGAAATCCTGCATTAATTTACTACTGGCCTCTCTTCTGTAGGAGGTCATCATATGATGCCTAAGACAATATTTGTCTGAACCTGCTTTAAGTCCCCTTTAGTCTTCAGTCTGTGAACAAACATATCGATCCATGCTTAGTGTGTCAACTTCTGTCTGTGCATGAGTGAGGTAATATTTATCATCACATTAGCAATATTTCAGCCATATCAAGCCTAGAGTCTGTATGTTAAGATGTCAATGTATCCGAATACTCATGCTGTTGATCAGTGGATGGGCTTATCCACATAATATTATACAGACTACTGAAATATTGCTGAATGTGGCGTAAGACAAAACTCCCTCACATAGATAAATCTGTCTATCTTCATACTCATTGTATTGCGTGATGTCTGCTTTGTGTGTATATGCAATCCCTTTGTTGATTCCTTCTTGTCAGTCTGACTTTCCCGCATGTCACATAGGTCTTGATTACCAAACAGCAAAACTGATCTTCCCATTGTTGGCAGATTTGATCAAACACCTGGTGCACCCTGTGCATTATAATGTAAATATGAATGCAGCATGGTCTCCAAATGACACCAGATAAAGATGCTATCTAAACCAATATGTTACACCATCACATTAATTATCTGACAAGCATTTCAGACAGCTGCAAAAGAATAACAATAAGTTGGCCAATTTATTCAATAATGGAAAAATCACACTGAAAATGAACACCATTAATGTGAAAAAGTTTGTCACAGTTAAAAGGCCACACACAAATTGATTAAACCATCCTGATGGATCTGTTTTTAGAGTGGCTAAAAACTGTCTGACAAGAAGTGATTGTCATTAATAAAAATATTTGATTCTCCCTCGTTTGTTCTTTTCTATTGTTGTTTGATATCTCCACAGATGCCCACCTCCGAAGTGTTGCATAATAGTAGTTTCAAGGATCAAAATTAGACATTTGACCATAAACTTAGTAGTCAGCTATATCCTTAACATCATGATGAATTCTGAGAAAGATTATGACACTAATCAAGAGTGCAACTTTTACCTCCACCAGCGGACTCCCAAATTATCAGCATTACATTTCTTCTTGTCTTTTTTGGGTGAAAATGCATTTGGTCGTTGTGTATATATGTACTTGCTTATGTATCTGAATTTTAATGAAATTTCTTCGTAGAATTTCTAGTGCAACTGTACTGGTGTAGTTACGATAACATCGCAGAGGTTGAGATCTTTGTATACATCTGTGATAAAGCAGCAACAGGATCAATCTCTGGGTATCTTTCCCGCCCATTCCCTATCCATCCACACTTGTGTAGTGTCTTGTTTATATAGCACTGGTTTTGAAATGGCAGGAATTGTATCAGTCTTTTATACTATGGTAATTCTGTTGATGACAGCCATGGCAGAAATGCCAGCAGAATGTAAATCTGTTCTATCGTTCACTATGAAAATAAATGCAATGGAAAGATTTGAAGAATAATGATCAAAATCCATACAAAGATTTCAGATTTTTTATACATCCATCCTTAAAATTCATCCTACCAAATCATGAAGACAGGTAAGAATGTAATAGTAAAAGTACTCATTGAATAGAACCAATGGACAAAAATATTTTGAAGTGACTTGATTTGGCTACAAAAAATGAATATACTGACAGAGAACACCAACTGTTAATATTTGTATATCAAGCAGGATCAGAAGACATACATAATGATACGATACTCAATATTCTGGACTTGTGTTGCAAAAACTATACCTCATGGCTGAATATCCAAAATAAAGTTGTCATGTGCAATGACATCTTTCTTCAGTCTCTACAAATCTGTAGAATTCATCTCCCAGAAAAAGTCACCTGTCAAACCTTTAATGTAAACAAACACACACACCAGTAACACTTTGCATTTGGATAGGAGTTCTTAAGTAGATCAATGCTCATGCTGTTGATCACAAGATTGCTTGGTCATGAGTCGATAATTTACAGACTATAGCTTGAATATTGCGGAGTGAGGTGAAAAACTATACTCACTCACTCTTGATAAGTATCAAATGCAGGAAGTACAAGAGTAAATACCACAAATTAACCATTGCCTTGTTACTCATTACAGCCACCATTTTAAGTATTTCCAGAAATTATAGAGAACGTTGTTTCGGCAAATATCACTTTAAACACAACCAATCTCAACACTGTACAAATACCAAGCTGCATTGTTGCAGGGCATGTATTACTATCAGTAGTGTTTGCTCTCATTCCGTCAAAAGATGACAGATTAATAATATAAATTGTTCACAGGTCATGAAGGTACATGATGGACATCCAATGGACCCCAATGGACAAGTGAACAATGTATTCACGAACACCTCAGTGTTAATTGTGAATTGTTTGGAGCACCGTTACAAATTTTTTTAGTCATCGCTTGATTTTACAGATGACAAGAAAACAGATTATCTCCCTTCCACAAATTTGCATTTACAAAACATCAGTAATTACCGTACATCATATGTCATTCAATGTTATCGGAGATAAAACAATTACTAGCATGAAGAACCAAATGAGTTCAGCATTTCGAGCGGGGTACATGGTAAACATTACTCCCTTGTAAGTGGGGTACATGGAACAAGGTAGATGAGCGCTCAACCAATCAGAATGTGACATTTATGTATGAGGCAAGATAGTGACATTTGATGATGGCAGTGTCACAGTCCATGAACCATATTGTTTTTCTGTCTGCCTAGTCAAATCTGAAATGCAAAACCCCAAATGAGGCAAGTCTGGATTTTCTACTGGTTCAGGTGCACCATCTCCTGCCTCACTCAGACTCTAAACAATACCACTATAAATAGAGCAATTTCTTTCTATAAGAACTACATATTGTAAGACGAAGACATTGAGAGTGTAGTCGTATTGATCACTTTTACCATTAGACAAATTATGGATGTTTGCAGAGGACTATGTAAATGGTACACTTGTTGTCAGATAACGCAAGTGCAGCAGATATACTATCGCAAAATGGATTTTTAGCTGGAATGCAAAGATAGATGTTTCATTGTGAGACAGGTGATTAAAATGTAGTGAATACATTTTTTTTCTTTTATTTGAGGTTTAACTTATAATTAACAAGCATAGTCCTGTGCTGTCTTCACCAGTTTAGTCAAAAGTACCTTGGTGCCCACCTTGCTGTATGTTATCATGAGAGAAAACTGTCATTCCAAATGAATATTGATTTCCGACCATGATATGAATATTCAGGGCAACAACCAGTAGTGCAAATTCTCAACCCTGCCAATGCTCAACATTAACCATTAAGCTTTTAAGTGAACACATTATATAGTTTCTGTTTCATCCCACGTTAGTTTAATGAGACATTAAAGGGGTGTACAGGGAGGTATGTGTTTGAAGTGATAGCTTGTTGGACGAAAGTCCTAGGTTTAATTCCCCATAAAATTTCAACATTGCATATGGTTTAACATCCAATTGAGTATTGTTCAAACCAATGTCAAACTTTGACGTACATTACTTAAAGAAGCACTCAGTAAGTAGTTGGGTTTAAGCCTGGATGGAAGTTGGTGATTAATCAATGACTCTCAACAAACTCACTGAATAATCAGCAATGGCTGAAAACTGAACTTACAGTTTGAGATATTCCTGTTTCACCACAGAGGCACAAGTTGTTGCCAACAAGTGATTTAAGTAATGGCCTCAGGAAAATCAAGAACTATACCTCTGACTGAGCACTGCCTCTTTAAGATGGGAACAGCCACTGATGAGCTACACTTGCAGAAAGTTCAGCAAGTTGTTGTGAGCAATAAAGGTTCAGACTAGATAATACAGTTTGCTGAAACATTGAGAAATATTAATAATTTAGATGGTATGCAAGTATGTGTGGGTTAAAGCAGCAGCCATGTTATTATTTAGTTCCTACTGTGGTATCTAAGCCCAGTAAGTGGGCCTGATAAAAGAAAATTGACTTTAAGGTGTCAGTTTTTAAACTCACTTGGCCACAGTCTAAAAGTTCTTTATCATTTTAGATCACCTTGAAATGTAGTTAGCAGATTAAATATCAACTTAAAGGTTGCAAGAGGAACTGATATTTACATACTATCTGCATAGATAATGAAAACAGTCATTGAAAAACTTAATTCTGGGACCACAAAGTATTTATCGAACTGATTCATTGAAAGATGTCTATGGTAATTAAACAAGTTTTTTTTATTATTTCAGTTCAATCTATATTTGCCTAATTTATCTACATGCACATATTACTACATCACTGTCAAATACCAGTGACGAATGAACTTGAATGACCTTGAAAAAGCGAGTACGCAAGTGCAAGTGAATGTCATCTTAAACCTCTGCCTTAACCAATGCCATCAACCTTGTGTGCATAGAATTCTTAAGCATATATATACTAAACCATTGTTCAAATTTATTCACGAATGTCAGTTCGTCTGTGTCAGAACTCTAATGTTGAATGTCAAATATTCAAATGCCACAGGTCTCAAGGATCTCTGTTCAATCCCAAACACTGGAAATATTACTGACATCAAAACTGCCAACAGGATAAAAGTTCTAATGGAAATTTTATTCATTTCCTATCAATATACTTAAGATATGGAATAAACAATTACAGGAGATGTCCATTTGGGTGTCCCGTGTGTTGTGCTGTAGTGTGATGTATGGAAGTTTTGCGTGTGCGTGGAATGTTTTCACTAGAGGACATTGAACCTTGTCAGCTTACTCCCACTGCACCTCTGATCACATGTACCACCAACAAACATGGCAGCCAGGGAGGATTACATAACTTCCATGTCAAATAGCTCCTACCTGCTGAAACTGCCAGCTGAGGAGGGTAGGGTGTTATGTTGTTACATACTGTTTTGTCTTGTTCGTGTTTCAGGAGTTCATATAACTATATAGTTCATCCAAAAGTATAAATAACATATGGAAGCAAGAGTTTTTGACACTATCCCTCTGCAGCTGTAGTGTGATTTATCTCTTAGCAAATACAATCTGCCATCGGGTGGCTGAAAATAGTTTTGATGTTTGCACTTACACCATAGAGGTTATCTTTGTCATGTATGCAAGTCAAACTAATTAGCTGGAAGACAAAACCTAGAGTCATCTTGACACTTACTGCTTGCCTTCGCCCTACTTGGAAAACACTTAGTAACATATTGCGTCATTATGCAAAGATTGCTTGGATGGTACAGTCTGTGCTTTAGCACAAGAGAAAAGAAAACACTGAAATATTTTCCAACAACGGCCATGATGACAGTAAATTGAAAATGTCTGAACTACTCACTGGAAGTTTTCAATATTGAGTGTACCACTCATTAGTGATTAAAACTCAGGGGACATCCAGCCACCAATATTGGTAAATATTTGCAAAGAATAAACATATAAAAGTTGCCATGGAAACTTGAAAAATAATTTGAAAAACAAAAACATCCATAAGTACCAGTTGATCACAACATCCATCTATCTGCCACGACTGGCGAAGAAACATTTTATCCATAAAATTATCATCATTCTTCAAATATTGTGTAGTCAGCAGAATCTGTTCCAAAATACTGACACTCTCAGATCAGTGAATCCTTACCATATTTATTTCACATCTTACAACATGACACTTTCAAATCAGTGAATCCTTACCATATTTATTTCATATCTTACAACATGACACTTTCAGATCAGTGAATCCTTACCATATATATTTCATATCTTACAACATGACACTTTCAGATCAGTGAATCCTTACCATATTTATTTCATATCTTACATGACACTTTCAGATCAGTGAATCCTTACCATATTTATTTCATATCTTACATGACACTTTCAGATCAGTGAATCCTTACCATATTTATTTCACATCTTACGACATGATACTTTTAGATCAGTGAATCCTTATCTTATGTCTTACAAAGGGGTGGAAATACCCTATTGGCTGACGTCTCAGGCCAGTGCTTATTTCTGTTGGGCAAGCAAATTTGTATATCATGCTGTACCCGTGTCCATTTGACTTTCCACTGTTGATCATGTTCTTTGTTATGAAACATAAACAAGAAAATCAGATGGTATAGAGAAAAATTATCAGGGCAAGTGATTTTACATGTGTCGCTGTATGTGAGTACACTAGCAACTTTTAAGTTATTTCCACCACTGTACAACCTGATAGAGTCAGTAGTGAAACTAAACTATGTCTGCACAGCAACTATACAGAACCATGGTAACGTTAGAACAAGCCCCATGCAATGTAAAGACAAGAAACAAATACCCATCTGAGTTCACATAATGACAACAGAAGACCTTGTTTCACAAGCTAAGAAGGATAACAAAACATTTCCACTTCACAACACACCTTCACACAATCCACACAGCACAAGTGGGCACATTCAAGTTATCAGTTTTCTGACTTATCTTTCACCAGACCCTGCATCACAAGGCATGATTAGATCTGAATACAGCAGTTCACAGAGGTAGTGTAGAAACACAACCAGCATCCGTTTCACTGTTAAAACACGTGTGATTAATAACATCTACCACTATCTGTGGAGTCAACAAGAATTCTATGCATAATTTATGGTACATATATGACTCAGATTTATCCCAACAACAAGGCCAGTAAAGATGTCATGGGAGAAATGCTTCTTCTAATACACAGTGGTAGGTCTGTACAGTAAACACCATTGTATTCCTATTCAACTCAAAACTGAAAGGCATGAACAAAATCTCGGGAAAATCAAACTGGTCAGTAGGGTACTTCATGTTTCACAGTGAGGGACCGTGCAAGACCTTGACCCTCCTATCTGTTTACAGGACTCTCAGTGCAAGGTGGGGTGGTGGGGTTAGCCCAGTGGTTCATGCGCATCATGCCCAAGACCCAGGTCAATTCCCCACATAAGCACAGTGCATGAAGTCCATATCTAATGTCACCTATCGTGATATTTCTGGAAAAAGAAAAAGTCTCTCATTTTGTGCAACTGCAAGACATCTAAAATGGTGGCCCAAAGAGCCCAGTGTATCAACAGCAAGCCGAGAAACTATATGAGGAATGCTTTATGCTAATTATGGATGAGAATTTTATTGTTTCAACTGAAACAAAGAAAATCTCACATGAACTGTCAACGCACTGTTTCAACTGCAGAAATGAAATCACACGTTAATCTTTAACACATTTCTGTTTAAGCTTTAGAACTTTCATCACTAGTGCATGGACAGGTTGCGTTTAGTAACAGGTTTTTTCATTTTCTTTCTGAAATGAGATATATTGAGATTAGGTTTATACACAGACTTTGTGAATGATAATCATGTGAGCATTATGGCTGACTCTTCTTAGAATTTCCAAGAAAACATTTACTTACAAATGGAAAATAAGTAAGGACATATTTTAATTATCATAAAAGTAAGTCTTTTTTCTTGACAGATATCGCAATTCAGCTAATATTCAAAGTTAAACACTGATGGAACATGGCCTAATTGAACTATGGTATGGGGACATATGACAATGTACAACTTTGTATCGATTCACTGTATCAGCGGCCCCAGATGGATGCAATGGATGCAATGTGTGTTCACAATGTATGTGGCAAAACCCTGCACAAGCCCTTAACGCAATAAGATGTAAGGAGGGGTAAAATGAAGTACTTCACACTTGACTTGAGATTTGCTAACTACGGTTAACTTTAGTCCTACACAGAAACAAGGAAATGCCATCCTTGACTTGCTTGTTGGACACAGACTTACTTAAGTAGGCTTCTGTGTTGAAGCTGTTCCTTGACAAGTTATACTTTCTCTAAATTAAAACAAAATGTCTACATATACACATATTTAAACAGAAAATATGCTACAGGGACTAATTTTCCACTTTCCCTGATTTTTATGACATAATCATGGTGATGTTGTCATGAAAGAATAAATCAACATGGCATATGATGTTAATGTTTAGTGGACTATTTACCATGCTTACTGAGAAGTGATAAATAGCCAAAAAACATAACCCTACTTTGATACCATTGTGAAATTAAATAGCTATATTATGTGCAGACATGAAATGAAATCCAAATTTATTTGCAGATTGAAACAGTAAGCAGCAATTATCTAGTAACCGATGTACAAGTAAGATACCATTATTTGATTGCCTGAAATGTAAACCTGACTTGTCTCGGGCACTGGGCGATGGGATTTTTCAGCACTGTTAAGTCTGTGTCTTTGAATAAGGACCTGTCTGTGAATACTGTTGATATAAGGTGCTACAAAAACCCCAAACATTCTACTTGTGGATATGGAAATGATCCCACCATATAAAACTGACTTGTCATCATCCCATTCTTCCACAAGCAACTGCTGATGTAATAAACTAGTTTTCTTCCCGATAAACATAGAGAACAACATCCTGTTCAGACAAGAATGCTATCAATCATGTAACTTAGTGACAGAGTTGTGTCTCGCACCTCCTCCCCAGGACCTGAAGCTTGTTGTTGAAGCTATTTCTCTGTTACAAGTACAGGTAACCAGGGCCACGTGGTCCTCGTTGCCTCATAAACATATTGATAGCGAGACATGCTGAGGTCAGACAGGCGAGGTGTGGAAGGTCACGTCACATGATGTCCATCCCATCCGTACATTACACAAATGTTGATTCTTAATAATCTTATTTATGCTAATTTGTCAGTCATTCCTGGCTTGACTCTAAAAAACTTGGGATCACCACCATTAGCTGATGATTTCAAACTTTAAAATGTCTGTCAGAAACATAAAGTATAATAAGTATGATTTTAGGATGAATAACAGCTTTAAAATTTTACAACAGAGAAACAAAGACACTAAAAATAAAAATACACAATGCCTTTAAGAAAGTATTTTGAGATTACAATTTTTCATTAAATACAGATTCTGGTACTTGTATTAAGTTGAGTCCTATCCGTGATTTGAATTCACACTCTCAGAGTTAAACACCTGAATGCCAGCACATAAAGTGAGCCACCTAACCCACTCAGGCCCTACGGCTTCCACAATACTGGAAGTCTGAGTATTCCCCTTTTCCAGTGATTCCCAACATATTTCTAAGAAATCACAGTGCTGGTGAGATGACATTTAATCCTTATATAAAACAAAAGTGAAGGAAGTCACACGTTTATTCAAGAGATTCCTTCCAGCTCAGTCAGTAATTGATGAATCCATATTGCTTGAAATCTCCATTACCGATCACTACTGATCCATAGTGGATTATGACCAGACTCCAGCGATGAAGATATTCAGTGGCGTGAGGAAATCCACTTCATATACAGACAGCAAGACAGATTGGATTGACAAAAAACATCATAAGAAACATGGGAATGACAACTGACAGGAAAAGATGTTCTTTCAAAACTGTATTATCACATCAAGTATACGACATTGTCATGAAAATTGATACCTGAGCAGCCTTAAAACTTGTACTGATATGACAAATGGTGACTTGTGTTATCCAGTGTGTTACTCTCACAACAGCTCAAGTTCTTAAAAAAATGCTGAAATTGACTTTCATCAAATAGCTTTGAAACAGGCAAGTGGCATTAGACACATAAATTCTGTCTGCAGTCACTGCGTCATGGCTGAACCTAAATGAAAAATCACCTGATTATCTTGTCTGTAACCATGGGAACAAAGGAGGTAGACAAGAAACTAAGACATATGTCTGAAGTGTGTAAAGTGTTCAGATATAATAATCCACCACAGTCAGCACTTTGTAGACTGGAAAAGTCAGGACTTTTCATGTGAAGCATGTTTGAGGGGAGTGAACATTGTATTTGCAGCTGGGATATCATGACAAAAAACACTTAGATTAGTCCATTATAGAATTACTTTTGAAACATTAGAAGAAGGGCCATGTTACGACTGAAACTGCTATCACATGGTACATCCTTGAACTTGTAACCTACCCAAGGTCTACTTTCAGTCTGGTCGCCAGCTTACAAGATGAACTTTACAAACAATCTGGGATTAAATCTGAAATTATGACCACTTCCATCAATGTCCCATGTATGCCATTAACCAGAGGATGACCTGTAAAAACATGCGTATTCATCATAACTAAACACAGATGACTTTTCCCTGTGTGACCGTGAGGCTATGACCAGATGAAACACTGCCCCAAGCAACTTGTCAACATATACTTCTCTGATGACCAAGGCGAAGACCATCTCCCAATGACTCTGTGACCCTAACTGAACAAGGTCAAGGTAATTCTGAAGACTAATTATGCATGATATGGAAAATGACCCATAGGTCAGTCTGGACCCATGTATTGAGGTCAGCCATGTTCCAGAGTTCAGATGCTTGACCAAAACCGGGAGTCTTGTACAATTTCTTCAGTCTAACAAGCTTAACAATAACATAAGTTGACAGTGAGTGAGTGGGGTTTTGCAATGCTTTTAGAAAAGTCCAGCAATATCATGGCAAGGGAGACAAGAAAAGGGCTCCATGTCGGGAATCGAATCCAGGCTTCTGCATAATGAGATGAAGTTTATACCACTGAGCTATCTCATTGCCACTTGTAAATTCACAAGTTAATGCAAGAAAAGTTTCTCAAAGACATGTTTGCCCACAGAAATTTGTATGTTTCATGTATTTGATTTAAAAACACCCTAATAACTATAAATAAATAATACTTCAGCAGATCACCTTTTGAACAATTGTTAGGGGGCTAGTAAGTCAAAAGTCATTTGGCCTAAGAAAACCTTATTTAAGTCCTTTGCATCATTAAAACTCTGGTAAAAGAGACTGACTGAGAGTTTTTTATATTTAGTTTTCTCTTGACATTATAGGAGTCACTGATTACATATTTAAGCACAACCATCAAATCAGAAATATAATGACATGTACATCAAACATTAATAGAACATATTATTCTGTATGTGCATAGATAAACACGTCGAAATGCAATTAACGTATCAGCAAATACGAAACAAGCAGATTCATTAAATATTTTAAAACTGAGTGTTTTTCCTTCGTGCCTATCCAACAACTGGGCTAAAGATGACATATTTTTAGTGCTAAATTATCATTTTAGCTTCAGTATTTGTCTGCTTGTTTCCATATAGTGTCAACATTAAAGGATAAACAGAATCACCATGTACAATGACAATATGAGTGAAACCATCAAGAATTTCACGCACTGTCGTGAGTTTACCTAGGTCTTTTGGTAATCTTCTCTCTTACACTTCACAATAAAACCAAGGCATCATCCACTGTCGGCCATGTTTTTTGAGTTAGTTGTCTTTTGCCGCTTTTAGCAATATTCTAACAATATATGGGCTTCACAGATTGCACCCACGATGTCCTCCCAAAAGTTAGACCTCTCATTGACCCAACAGTTAGACATGTTAAAACAAGAAAGGTTATAGTTAGTTCACTACACTGTTACCTTCATTAATTGATGGACTTGTCAAAATGTTCTTCCAAAAACAATTTAAAGAAGAGATGAGAATGACAATGACATGGGGAATTGAACCTGGACCTTCGGCATGATGAGTGAATGCATTAACCACTAGGCTATCCCACTGCTCTTTCTCTCAGTGTAAATTTCAAGTTTTCTGCTAGGAGTTAACAAGGTCCAGGGGATATAGTTGCATGAACAAAATACTAGACTGCCTGTTATTATTGACAAATCACTTAACTGCAATCGTTTTTTCAAATGACACATGTTGCACTATTTTTTCTGAGAACTGGTATATTCTGCACAATAATGACCATCTTGGTGATTTAAGTTAACATCTACCCTGACTTTCATTCACAATTAACCCATAATTAATTCACAAAATGCATACCATATTTTGCAGAAAAAAACAAAGAAAAGATCACTTATTATCAAACCTAAATTCCTGTTAGAATTAGAATAGTAAGATATATTTAAGGGCCCTAGAATGAAGAAAAACAAAGAATACCACCATCAAACACTTCAGCTCCAAATGGAATATGGATACATATACCTCCTTCATGACATATTACAATACAATTTAGTGCCAATACACAGTCCCCGAAAACAGTTTTGCCTGTTTACCTGCTGTGAAAGTAATATTCACTCACTGTTGCAGAAATCTTACAGAAAATCCTCGAGAGAGTTTCAACATATTCCAAGGATGACCTCCAGACCATTAATGTACCACACATGATATCCAAAAGTAGGTCATGGTAAATATGCAGAAATGCATGTAGTTTAAATTCAGATAACACATACTGCATTCTAATGATCCTGACATCAAAGAAAAATATACCAGATGAAAAGGGATGTGTAATATTTGACATGAAACTAATAATGCAGTATTTTCAAAGGTCGACACTTGTAGGTTTGCATCACAGAATCTTCAACTATTACACTTCAAAGTTTCAAATCAAATGGTCGCTTTTGTGTTAACATCTGTATGTCTTAAGACATTTTACTAAATGATTTGTATTTTTTTCAACAATAATCATGCAAAATGTTCATCTATTAAATCCTTGCTTAATGTTGTCTCAGTGTAACTCAACCTTGTCGAAGCACCTCATACTGACGGAAAATCCTGAAGGCTAAGATTAGAAATGTACCAGATACTAGTATTCTGATGGCTGAAGGTTAGTGAATATTAGGCGCCAAATTATATCATGTATAATATCATGAATAATTATAACTTAAGGTAAACCATGTTGTATCCAAGAGTAAATTGTCTGACATGTCACTGAGTAGTAACCATGGAATTAAAAACCTCAGTATTTTTCATCAATATTTTGTAAAGGAAAAATTGGTTGTTTCCAAACCCTCCCTTTTAATAACAATCTAAACAGCCTACCTCCTGGCTATTTTTGCATAAAACAGTTAAATCTGTAACGATGCATCGAACTATTGATTGATTGCATATGTTAAGGCTCTGATAACAATTAATTGATGGTAGAAACGAAAAACTATTGATACATTGATATTATATGTGACCATCGATTGTCATCCCATCTCACTGGGGCTCTTTTTAAATTCAAACATACTGTAAACAGTAAACAATTATTACAGCAAAGTGAGGTAGATCACTAAGTTTAGTTCGTCATACGAATTTTCAACTAAAACGTGTGTAACTGACGAGCCAAACAACTGTTTCTTAGATCCATCGGTTCATTTTAAGTATGTGGTTGTATATTTCTACCACAATTGTATACATGTATTTAGTATCTTAGTAAGGCTGTTACAATTCACAAGGGTATTCGTTAGATTGAACCGTAGCCCTTCATGAATTCAATTTGTTGTTTTGTGGTCACCAGAATTGAATATTAACGAATATTTATGATTTATGATTGTTTGGAGGAAATGTGTTTTACTTCAACCCTTATGACCTTTTCAAAAGCAAGATACACAAGAATGGCCTTGCAGTAGTGCAAGTCATGTTAGTTTGCCAAGGTAACACATGCTACTGTCGACAATAACTAGTAAATACCAAATTCGTGTGGCATGAGATAAATGGCAATTGATGGGCCAACTTAACACTATCAACAATGGCATTCTATATTGGGCACACATCACTTAACTATAGTACTGTATTCATGAATAAATATACATATTCATTACCGAATATTTGTGATACATATGATGTTGGCCACATGGTGGTATCACTGCAGTCCTATGTCCTACATGATGTGACAGTACTGTGATCATAGGTCCCATGAAGTTCTGGGCTAGAAATGATCTTCAGTTACACATGCTTGTCATAAGAGGGGACTAACAGGATCGAGTGGTCAGACTTGCTGACTTGCTTGACATATGTCATCCGTTCCCAATTGCATGGATTGATGCTCATGATGATAATCACTGGGTTGTCTGTTTCAGACTTGAGTATTCACAGCCCAACGACATATAGCTGGAATAATGTTGAGTGAGGTGAAAAACTAAACCCACTCACTGAGATCTAAGTCATCAATTCGTGATTGATTGATCACCAACAGCGTGATCCTATATATGTTAACAGATAACTGATCTCCAGAAAATGGGGGCATCTCACTATATGTTAACAGATAACTGATCTCCAGAACATGGGGGCCTGTGAGATGGGCCTGAACTATCCCTGTGATCCCCTAGGCTAAACCACCTGTGTCCCAGTCAGTGCAACGAGAGTGGTACCTATCTCCTCACATGATGTAACAAGGTGAACTAACTGTACATTACAGTAGTGCTGGGATAACTGACACCTATGCTGTAATCAAGCTAATTACATCTCAAATTAACATGGCCATAAATTTACTTGTGTGCTTGCATGTGTGTGTATCTAGGTCATCATGACATCCTTGATGTAAGACCTTTCAGTACCTGAAATTTGATTTAATGTCATGGAAAGCGTGAAATTCCAGAGCTAAATAAAATTATAGTGGGTACTTTGATGTTAATTATACACCATTATGAGACTTACACAAATAATCGAGAGTGAATCCTGAAGTACAAGGAGGGTTGAAAAAAAAACATGCAACCGTCCTTGTACTTCTGGAATCGTACACAAATATTAGATATGTAAAACAAAATAATCAAAACACCAGAAATAAACAGAATTCACCAGATTTTTGTAAAAACTACAGAGTCAGTGTTCGGTTGACGTTCAAAACATGTTAATATACTTAGCGTCAAGACAAAACAATAAATCCACCAAATGCACCTATGGAGTGAATGTAAGAAAGTGTGTAATGGGGATACCCAGATAATACAAGCTCCATTTCGTTCCAAGTGACAGGTACAGCTACATGATGGTTGAGGTGTTTGTTGTGTTTCAAGCCAAAACTTTAAGGGCATTACCAAGTCTGTCCCATTCAATGATTTCATTATGAAGGATAAAACTGATATTCTGCAGTTGGCTGTGACATCAGAGGGCCTTCTTCCAACATTTGTCAGCTGCATTGGCAGAACTCATAGAAATTACAGTTTCCCAGTTTTATGGGGGACAGATCACAAACCGGTACCACCCCATTTAGTTTTTAGTCATAGAGTGAAAAACAAAAAGCAGAGATATATAAACAGCAATAATATACACTTCATATAGAAATTACTTGTACATTCATAAGTAAAAGTATTGCTGTTTAAATATTTTCTTTGATGCTGTTATTTATCAGCTATTACATAACTGTACACTGTCATAACTTTTGTAGTGAGAACACACTGTAGAAATGAAGACATAAGAAAAACACTGTATATGAAAGAACAGTAAACAAACATTACTACAATAGTGCTGTTGCATTTGTCAAATTGAAGACCCTACACTGGCAACAAGCTGAGAACAAACGATCTTGTAACAATGTTGGCAAGAGGATATAACACCGATATCATCTGCAAAATACACCAGTGACCTACAATAGACGCGCAATATATACAATATACAACATGCAACTCTTGTGTTATGCTTACAAAATAAAACGATATACATGGCCCAAAATGTGTGGTCACAGACATAGATTTCTTGCATGCTCCATACATGATACGTTTCCATGTTTTCTGCGGAATCATATCCAAAGTAGGTCGTCTCGCCTCACATTATCTAGCTGTCTTGCTAAAAGATGTCCACCCACAAATATCATGTACACTGTTTGTCTCAAAACCTGCGGCTGTTGTGAATATTTCCTACACTGAAGTACATAAATTTCGGTCACCAACGTCGTGAGTAGCCAATTTTCCCATCGTCGTCAACAATATTTGACGTGTCATCAAAGATCAAGGCATGTTGTATAAATATACAGCGGTATAATACATCTCAAGACCACAGTGTAAAAGAATAATACATACCCGAATCTTAAAAGTTGTAATTAAAAGGTATATCCACCTATGACGTTGGCTAGTTTGTTGATCACAACATTCCCGACTCCATTTGCAGAGGGCGCTATTCGACCTTCACCCTGCCCGCTGGCTCACCTTAGTCACATGGTACCGCTAAGCTTCGCCAATACCGTATTTAACTGTGTGAAATATTACAATCAACGACACACCTTTTCTTAAAAAATAAAAACGGTTTAATAAACACTCTGCTTCTTTTCAGTTATGAAAGTTACAGTAGTATTATGCAGTCAGTTTAAATCAGTAAGATTGTAGATATATTCTATTTGTGCATCAGTTTATCAGTAGCAGCCGAGTTTTTCAACTCTTGTACTTTTCCGGGAATCATTTCGGTATTTAAAACGTTCATTTATGAGTCAAAACTAAACGAACAGTATATTGAACTGTACACACAAATTGTCCCTAAAGCTCATAGGCATAACAGGGTCATTTATTCAAATAATGGGCTATATATAGTTGTCACTCGGAATATCATGTTTAAAGCTTACTTGGGTATTATTTATAAGAAAACCTCACCCCAAACTCATAGATTGTCATTATATCATACATTAATTTAACGAAGAAACATACATGTATTATCATATCTAATTTTGTTTAAAGAACTAATTTCAATTATCATTGTTTATAAATCATTTTGAAGCAAAGAAACTCGTCCGCGAGGTGGGTCTACAGGTAAGCTGTCTGGTCAGTACTCGTGCAACAAACATTTAAGCATATAATATTATTGATCGTACAGTGAATTTAACAACACTGTTTACGGTATGATAGAGTACCTGTGGCGGCCTCAGCTTGTGACGTCATTACTGGCCAGTACTGTTATTATCACACAGTCGTGAGCTATTGTCGGTCAACAATACGTGCTCGGGTCACATGACGTAACATTCGCTACCGTGACGTAATATTGCCCAGTGGCGTTTAAGCGGCTGACTGTGTATTTTGTTCTTTGAAAGGGAAAGAATAATGAACCGACGCTTAATATTTGTTCTTGCCTCAACTCGACGCCAGACACGAAAGAGCCGTTGTAGCTGGTGATTGGCCTGAGGGAATGTTGGTATCTGGAGAGTGGGAGATACGGTCTATGTCTACTAGTATATAAGCAATGTAGAACTGCCACCGGCTATGTTGTTGTAAGCTATTTGCACACCGGACTGGGCCAGTTTAGAAGCGGTGGTTGACGTGTAGGGCTGGTATTTGAAGTAAACAATTTACATATAAAAATATTCAGCAAATGTCTCAAGAATTATTACAAATATTTGTTACAACCAGACAAATTAATTATATATCGAAGGTTATATCGAAGGATTTGTAAACTACAACATACAATAAAGGTGAAAGCTTTTTCATTTCTGGTTAGTGCCGCACTCAGCAAAAGATCAGCTATATGGCGACGGTCTGGAAATAATTGAACCTGGACCAGACAATCCAGTGATCACCGGCATGTGCATCTATCTTTACGCAAATGGGATGTACGATGACATAACACGTGTCAATCAAGCCAGCGCACATGACCACCAGATACCTATCGTCGCCTATTACGACAAGTGTGGACGTTTGAAGACCAATTCTGGCCGAAATTTTCACGACTGAAAGGTAAATGAATGATACTTGTAGCTATAGACAACAGGCCGCCATAGTGGTGACTTCTACATTTCTGTCAATCAAATCCAGTTATACTGATCTAGATCTGTTCTTCTTTCTTGATCATTCGTAATTACCCATAAGTTCGTTTTATCTCTCTTTATCTATATCTGTTTTCTGAATGCAACTAAACTGGTTTGTTTTTATTTTTGCTTTTTTTTGTATTCTATGAATTTTGGAAACATAAAATGTATAATGTGTGTTTGGAGGGCCATTTAAATACTAATCTTAAAATTAAGTAAATTGGCACCCGCAGTTTTGAAATTCCATAATTTTCTCATCACCTTCTTCTTATTATATTCTTCTTATTATAATGTGGTATTCCAGGTAAAGACCTGTTACATATAATGATGATGATAATATATGAAAACATGTACAATGTAAATGACGCCCTCCCCCCTTACAAACACACACACAATTAACATTTACGAGAGTGCCCCCCCTCCCCCCCCCCCCCCCCCCCCCCCCGAACAATTGGGTGTCCTCATAACCATTCCTCTCACACACTTGGCCATGTTTTGTCAAGCCGTGTGGAATCACTTGCTTTTCTATTCCACTGATTTGACTGCCACAAAACAGAACGATTCACTGTAATCGTTGGGACCGACTTCAACAAAGAGTGTCTGAGTGCGGTTTGGCGAGAGTGGTCTTTTGCACCAAAATCGTGAACAATCACCATTTTTCCAAATGTGCGAAACATATTCTTAAAACTAATGTGATTGTCACTGTTTGAAATATTAAACTTGTATCGCTATTTGGTCTCAAGTCTCAACAGACAAAAGATCAATCCAAACATGAGTTCACAGATGAGTGAACATTCAAAGCTCATTCAGCCGTTTCCGTGCAAATTTCTACCTGTGTAATTACAACTTGAAGCGCGTTTTCCGCTGCTGTAAATAACGACACGATTACGTAAGGACAACATGACTGCGTGGGCTTCACGCAGCCCGACCACGAACCACGCAAGGCTTTAAGCGAGGTGCACTTGGCAACCTTACCGCTCGAAATACAGTCAATGATGGTGTGGCAAGCTGCGCTGGTGGCAACAGACGCCGCCAATAGTACGTAATGTTAGGTCAAAATAATTCTTCTTCATTACTGATCTGTTCGACCATCTAGTTTATATTATGCATGTTAAATGTGGTTCCATTGTCAAAGATAGTCCACCTGACCTTAAAGAAAGAATATAATAGGAATGGATTTTGATTTAAAAGAAAATTATTTTTCATGTGTTTTTCTTCATTTGAGATATACATTCTTTACAAATGCCAAGGAGTAGCGTAGTAAAATTGTTCCTCTATAGTCGGGCTGATTTGTAGTCCAGTGGTTGATGCGTCCGCTCATCGCGCCGAAGACTCTGGTTCAATTCCCACAGAGTATTGTATATGAAGCCGATTTCTAGTGTCCCCCACCATGATATTGTTGTAGTTTTGCTAACGTGGCGTAAAAGTCTACTCACTCCATATTTTTTTTAGACATGTGTAAAACGAAGCAGTATGGGAAAGAAGTATATGGATCTAAGATACGAAAGAAAGAACACGTGTTTTCATTCTTAAAGTTTTTTTAAGAATAAGAGAACGTTATAGGATTGTTTGTTGTGGGCTTACACCTGTCCAGCCTCTGTCCAGCCAGAGTCGGGCCTCTGTTTAGCCACTGTCCAGCCGAGTCGGGCCTCTGTTTAGCCTCTGTCCAGCCAGAGTCGGGCCTCTGTTTAGCCTCTGTCCAGCGACTATTCAGCCACTGTCCAGCCACTGGCAAGTTAAAGTTGAGCGACTGTTATCCTTATATTGTTTCGAGAGAATTTACAAAGATGTGTTACGAGAAAGCTTGGAGTTTCGAAAAGCACTGGATCGAGTTTAAACCTTTGGGTTCTCTACTAGCTCCCAGAGCTCACACACTCGTCTGAACTATTATTACAGAATACATTTTATTCGACATAATGATCAGTTTAGACATACGAGGTAATGTTACTGATCATAGCTTACTGAGGTTCTTGTTCGAAGATGCATTACCCTTTGTGCAGTTTCACTGTTTGGTGTAATATTTCATGACATTTGCGATTTTATACCCACATAAATATTCGCGTTACTTTAAATCTGTGTTTTAAGGTACTGTGATATTGGTCTGTTCGGGGAATCGAAAAACAGAAGAAAGATTGCGAAAACTGAAAAAAATCTCACAGACACCTACTCGTTTATTTTTCTATGATAAATACACGATCAAAGTTTGAAATAGCTTTACTGGGATCACTTGGACCCATGACTTAATCATATTAGAAACCGTCAGTGTGCGGAAAAATACCCAGTCTTTTCCCCAGAAACTAATTACGTTTGGCGTAAAGAGAGAAATGGTTGTGAAAATGTTGTGGATGGATTAGTGAATATCAGACTTGACTTACTTGACTCACTTGTCTTATTTGTCTTACATGACTCACTTGTCTTACTTGACTTACTTGTCTTACATGACTTACTTGACTCACTTGTCTTATTTTCTTACTTGTCTTACATGACTCACTTGTCTTACTTGACTTACTTGCCTTACATAGCTTACTTGACTCACTTGTTTTACTTGACTTACATGTCTTACATGTGTTACATGACTCACTTGTCTTACTTGACTCACTTGTCTTACATGTCTTACATGACTCACTTGTCTTACTTCTCTTACATGACTTACTTGACTCACTTGATTTACTTGAGTCACTTGTCTTACTTACCCTACTTATCTTACGTGACTTATTTGACTCACTTAATTTACTTGACTCACTTGTCTTACATGACTCACTTGTCTTACTTGACTTACTTATTCTTAGAATTATTCTTACTTGACTTACCTGAATAATTTGTCTTGGGGTAATGGCCTTACCTGTCTTATTTGACTTACTTGTCTTACATGTCTTACTTGACTTACGTGACTTATGCCTTCTCGCGCTTAATAGAGAACAGACTATCGACCACAATCCCAATCGGTCTGGGCGTGTTGTAAAATGGTACTTCAGGAATAACCAGCTTTAGACTGACGAGGAACTCTCACAAAAAATCTCAGTATATTCTACACTAAGGAGTAAGTTTTAATTCTGAGAATGTTTATAGATACGGTCCCAGAATTTCGCGAAAAGGATTAGCAAATCCTGCCAATCCGGTAGAACCCGCCATTCACAAAACGTGTCTGTATGTGCTTGACGTCATTAAGTAGTACTCCTGCCTTGCTTGTAAACAAATTAAACACAAGTGATCGATGGACCGGAAAAGCACCCAAAACAGTTAAAAAATTATGCATTACGATTGTTGTGAAGAAGTGCCGAGACTCCGATGCTTGAAAGCATAGAAAATCTGTTGAGAGAAAGAATTGTTTAATAGTGAGTGAGTTTATGTCTACGCCGCTTTTACAATGTTCCAGGAATATCACAGCAAGGACATCAGAAATGACTTCACACATTGTACCTGTGTGAGGGATTTGTTTTGTAACACAGTGGTGGTCAGTTTGAACTAACGCCTCCAACCAAACATCGCTTTTGTAGTTGACTCACCACAAACACCTTTATTTCCACTGCAAGGCAGGATACTGATTAATAAAACACCACTTATGAAAAGATTGTATGCAGTACAATGTATATGTTCACATAGTGCTTCAAACAAGCAATAACCGTGTGATCTAAAGTGTCGTATACACACGCATAGGGAGTTTCAATGTTAAACACTTGGCATGAGAAAACAAACATTACCAGAGTCTGTATCACTTTGTTTTTCCTTAATCATAGGATGTCAGTCTCAACGACACATCATACTAACAATCTTAACTCTCTGGGATCTTGCAACTCTTGCAGCCTCTGGGCACACCAAGTTAATTCAACTCTTACGAGGTTTGACTGAAACATACTTCATTCAAATGAGAAACGGATTGGGTACAAGTTATCCAACTTAAGTAAGCCCTCTCTACAACAGCATATTACTACAACAAAGTTGAACAAGAGACAGACAAAGGGTAGAGCTATACATGTACAGACAGAGTTATTTAAATCGTTTAGTGTTATGGATGTAGCTATCTACAGATTTAAAAACATTCTGATTTTCACCAAGCGAGAGACCTGCATTGCCAGTCAAGACGAGATTAATATCAATACATGCTCTATGATTCACAATATTTTCGAAAGAAGTTATATTTGTTCTCTTTGAATTATATACAATGGATATTCAAGAAAATAATGAAAAGCATTTTCACAAATATGGTCACACTGACAAAGTGCATCACTTCTAACACTGATTCTAAATAAATCATTATTAAGTGTACTTGTGACATATCTTAGTCTGCAAAACATTTACCTTACTTTTCCCGTATGAGAAGTATTAAGGCGCACAATTTTGTTTCACATGAACTGTGGTTTTAAAAGACACAACAGAATTATTTTTTTTCGCATGAGAAAAACGAATTAAAACAACAACAACAAAAAACCAAAACAAAAACAAACAAGCAAACAAAGAGCAGTGCCCTATGTAAATAAAAGACTAGGATATTCCTAACTTCTTTTTAGTATTATCCTTATTCCGTCTTATCTATAACTCGTTGGCAAGCAATAAATAAGTGTCAAGACGAAAAAAATAAAAATAAATAAAAATACAATTTCTGATAGCTAAGGGAATGTTATTCCACAGTTTAGTTGATGAAAAAAGATAAACTCGAATATCATAGTCATGTACAGGGTTGAGTGTAATTACTTGATTTTCTTAATTCATAGTTCGTTCGATTACCTACTACAGGAGGGAGTAAGTCATTGAGAAAACTTGGAGAAAGGCCAGTATGTGTCTTAGGAAAAAACAAGAATTCTTTCATCCTACTTCTCTTAGATAGTAATTCCCATCCCGTTTCAAAGCATACCAGTAACTATACGAGTCGCTTCAAGTTGTAACATTTCTAATCTATTAGATTCTTAACCCCACCCCCACCCCCCAAAAAAAAACAAAACAAAAAAAAACAACAAAAAAAACCCCAAAAAACAAACAAACAAAAAACAACAAAAACAAACAAACAAACAAACAACCAACCAACCAACAAACAAAAAACAAACAAACAAAAAAAACCCAAACAAACAAAAAACAACCGTCCCATACTTCAGCTGCGTACTCGAAATGTGGTCTTATGAATACAGTATAAATGTTACACAGTATAAATGTTGCTCTGTTGAGGAGAAACTTTAACTTTCGAAATTCTCCAACCATTTTAGAAGTCTCTTTGACAATACTTTCAATATTATGGTGCCAACACCCGTTACATGAAAAGGCTAGTCCAAAATGTTTATGAAAGTCAACTGTTTTGACATGACAATTGTCAAATTTCAAATTAATGGCTGTTTCGCCATCTTTCATCGTAAACAGCATAACTTCCGTTTTGTTCGGATTATACGAAATTAGGTAGTCCTTTGCCCAATTACATAATATATATACATTTTCATTCATTCGTCTTTCCATCAACTGCTTTTCTTTTGACAAAGCTTCCAGTGACGTGTCGTCAGCGACAAGCCGAGTTTTACGATGTAGTTTATCTGCTATCTCATTTACATACACAAAGAAAAGAAACGGACCTAACACTGATCCCTGTGGAAATCCTGCTATTAAAACCAAAGGCTTGAGAAGGTGAACAATGAATGATAGCGTGGAGAAGGTGAACTATGAGTGACAGATACGAGAAGGTGAACTATGAGTGTCAGTGTTGAGGAGGTGAACTATGAGTGAGAGAGTGGAGAAGTTGAAGTATGAGTGACAATGTGTAGAAGGTGAACTATGAGTGACAGTAAGGAGACGGTGAAGTATGAGTGTCAGTGTTGAGGAGGTGAACTATGAGTGACAGTAAGGAGACGGTGAACTATGAGTGTCAGTGTTGAGGAGGTGAACTATGAGTGTCAGTGTGTAGAAGGTGAACTGTGAGTGTCAGTGTGTAGAAGGTGAACTATGAGTGTCAGTGTTGAGGAGGTGAACTATGAGTGACAGTGTGGAGAAGGTGAACTGTGAGTGACAGTGTGGAGAAGGTGAACTGTGAGTGTCAGTGTTGAGGAAGTGAACTATGAGTGTCAGTGTTCAGGAGGTGAACTATGAGTGTCAGTGTTGAGGAAGTGAACTATGAGTGACAGTAAGGAGAAGGTGAACTGTGAGTGACAGTGTGTAGAAGGTGAACTATGAGTGACAGTGTGTAGAAGGTGAACTATGAGTGACAGTGTGTAGAAGGTGAACTATGAGTGACAGTGTGTAGAAGGTGAACTGTGAGTGACAGTGTGTAGAAGGTGAACTATGAGTGACAGTGTGTAGAAGGTGAACTATGAGTGTCAGTGTTGAGGAGGTGAACTATGAGTGACAGTGTGTAGAAGGTGAAGTATGAGTGACAGTGTGGAGAAGGTGAAGTATGAGTGTCAGTGTGGAGAAGGTGAACTATGAGTGTCAGTGTGTAGAAGGTGAACTATGAGTGTCAGTGTGTAGAAGGTGAACTGTGAGTGACAGTGTGGAGAAGGTGAACTATGAGTGACAGTGTGTAGAAGGTGAACTATGAGTGACAGTGTGTAGAAGGTGAACTATAAGTGACAGTGTGTAGAAGGTGAACTGTGAGTGACAGTGTGGAGAAGGTGAACTATAAGTGACAGTGTGGAGAAGGTGAACTATGAGTGACAGTGTGGAGAAGGTGAACTGTGAGTGACAGTGTGGAGAAGGTGAACTGTGAGTGACAGTGTGTAGAAGGTGAACTATGAGTGACAGTGTGGAGAAGGTGAACTGTGAGTGACAGTGTGTAGAAGGTGAACTATGAGTGACAGTGTGGAGAAGGTGAACTATGAGTGACAGTGTGTAGAAGGTGAACTATGAGTGACAGTGTGGAGAAGGTGAACTGTGAGTGACAGTGTGTAGAAGGTGAACTATAAGTGACAGTGTGGAGAAGGTGAACTATGAGTGACAGTGTGGAGAAGGTGAACTGTGAGTGACAGTGTGGAGAAGGTGAACTGTGAGTGACAGTGTGGAGAAGGTGAACTATGAGTGACAGTGTGGAGAAGGTGAACTGTGAGTGACAGTGTGTAGAAGGTGAACTATGAGTGTCAGTGTTGAGGAAGTGAACTATGAGTGTCAGTGTGTAGAAGGTGAACTATGAGTGTCAGTGTGGAGAAGGTGAACTGTGAGTGACAGTGTGTAGAAGGTGAACTATGAGTGTCAGTGTGTAGAAGGTGAACTGTGAGTGTCAGTGTGTAGAAGGTGAACTATGAGTGTCAGTGTGTAGAAGGTGAACTATGAGTGTCAGTGTTGAGGAGGTGAACTATGAGTGTCAGTGTGTAGAAGGTGAACTGTGAGTGTCAGTGTGTAGAAGGTGAACTATGAGTGACAGTAAGGAGACGGTGAAGTATGAGTGACAGTGTGTAGAAGGTGAACTGTGAGTGACAGTGTGGAGAAGGTGAACTGTGAGTGTCAGTGTTGAGGAAGTGAACTATGAGTGTCAGTGTTGAGGAGGTGAACAATGAGTGTCAGTGTTGAGGAAGTGAACTATGAGTGTCAGTGTTGAGGAGGTGAACTATGAGTGTCAGTGTGGAGAAGGTGAACTGTGAGTGACAGTGTGTAGAAGGTGAACTATGAGTGACAGTGTGTAGAAGGTGAACTATGAGTGACAGTGTGTAGAAGGTGAACTATGAGTGACAGTGTGTAGAAGGTGAACTGTGAGTGACAGTGTGTAGAAGGTGAACTATGAGTGACAGTGTGTAGAAGGTGAACTATGAGTGTCAGTGTTGAGGAGGTGAACTATGAGTGACAGTGTGTAGAAGGTGAAGTATGAGTGACAGTGTGGAGAAGGTGAAGTATGAGTGTCAGTGTGGAGAAGGTGAACTATGAGTGTCAGTGTGTAGAAGGTGAACTATGAGTGTCAGTGTGTAGAAGGTGAACTGTGAGTGACAGTGTGGAGAAGGTGAACTATGAGTGACAGTGTGTAGAAGGTGAACTATGAGTGACAGTGTGGAGAAGGTGAACTGTGAGTGACAGTGTGTAGAAGGTGAACTATAAGTGACAGTGTGGAGAAGGTGAACTATGAGTGACAGTGTGGAGAAGGTGAACTGTGAGTGACAGTGTGGAGAAGGTGAACTGTGAGTGACAGTGTGGAGAAGGTGAACTATGAGTGACAGTGTGGAGAAGGTGAACTGTGAGTGACAGTGTGTAGAAGGTGAACTATGAGTGTCAGTGTTGAGGAAGTGAACTATGAGTGTCAGTGTGTAGAAGGTGAACTATGAGTGTCAGTGTGGAGAAGGTGAACTGTGAGTGACAGTGTGTAGAAGGTGAAGTATGAGTGACAGTGTTGAGGAAGTGAACTATGAGTGACAGTGTGTAGAAGGTGAACTATGAGTGTCAGTGTGTAGAAGGTGAACTGTGAGTGACAGTGTGGAGAAGGTGAACTGTGAGTGACAGTGTGGAGAAGGTGAACTGTGAGTGACAGTGTGGAGAAGGTGAACTATAAGTGACAGTGTGGAGAAGGTGAACTATGAGTGTCAGTGTGGAGAAGGTGAACTGTGAGTGACAGTGTGTAGAAGGTGAACTATAAGTGACAGTGTGGAGAAGGTGAACTATGAGTGACAGTGTGGAGAAGGTGAACTGTGAGTGACAGTGTGTAGAAGGTGAACTATGAGTGTCAGTGTTGAGGAAGTGAACTATGAGTGTCAGTGTGTAGAAGGTGAACTATGAGTGTCAGTGTGTAGAAGGTGAAGTATGAGTGTCAGTGTGTAGAAGGTGAACTATGAGTGTCAGTGTGTAGAAGGTGAACTGTGAGTGACAGTGTGGAGAAGGTGAACTGTGAGTGACAGTGTGGAGAAGGTGAACTGTGAGTGACAGTGTGGAGAAGGTGAACTATAAGTGACAGTGTGGAGAAGGTGAACTATGAGTGTCAGTGTGTAGAAGGTGAACTATAAGTGACAGTGTGGAGAAGGTGAAGTATGCGTGACAGTGTTGAGGAAGTGAACTATGAGTGTCAGTGTTGAGGAAGTGAACTATGAGTGTCAGTGTGTAGAAGGTGAACTGTGAGTGACAGTGTGGAGAAGGTGAACTGTGAGTGACAGTGTGGAGAAGGTGAACTGTGAGTGACAGTGTGGAGAAGGTGAACTGTGAGTGACAGTGTGGAGAAGGTGAACTGTGAGTGACAGTGTGGAGAAGGTGAACTGTAAGTGACAGTGTGGAGAAGGTGAAGTATGAGTGACAGTGTGTAAAAGGTGAACTATAAGTGACAGTGTGGAGAAGGTGAAGTATGCGTGACAGTGTGGAGAAGGTGAACTGTGAGTGACAGTGTGGAGAAGGTGAACTGTGAGTGACAGTGTGGAGAAGGTGAACTATGAGTGACAGTAAGGAGACGGTGAAGTATGAGTGACAGTGTTGAGGAAGTGAACTATGAGTGTCAGTGTTGAGGAAGTGAACTATGAGTGTCAGTGTGTAGAAGGTGAACTGTGAGTGACAGTGTGGAGAAGGTGAACTGTGAGTGACAGTGTGGAGAAGGTGAACTGTGAGTGACAGTGTGGAAAAGGTGAACTATAAGTGACAGTGTGGAGAAGGTGAACTATGAGTGTCAGTGTTGAGGAAGTGAACTATGAGTGTCAGTGTGTAGAAGGTGAACTATGAGTGTCAGTGTGGAGAAGGTGAACTGTGAGTGACAGTGTGTAGAAGGTGAAGTATGAGTGACAGTGTTGAGGAAGTGAACTATGAGTGACAGTGTGTAGAAGGTGAACTATGAGTGTCAGTGTGTAGAAGGTGAACTGTGAGTGACAGTGTGGAGAAGGTGAACTGTGAGTGACAGTGTGGAGAAGGTGAACTGTGAGTGACAGTGTGGAGAAGGTGAACTATAAGTGACAGTGTGGAGAAGGTGAACTATGAGTGTCAGTGTGGAGAAGGTGAACTGTGAGTGACAGTGTGTAGAAGGTGAACTATAAGTGACAGTGTGGAGAAGGTGAACTATGAGTGACAGTGTGGAGAAGGTGAACTGTGAGTGACAGTGTGTAGAAGGTGAACTATGAGTGTCAGTGTTGAGGAAGTGAACTATGAGTGTCAGTGTGTAGAAGGTGAACTATGAGTGTCAGTGTGTAGAAGGTGAAGTATGAGTGTCAGTGTGTAGAAGGTGAACTATGAGTGTCAGTGTGTAGAAGGTGAACTGTGAGTGACAGTGTGGAGAAGGTGAACTGTGAGTGACAGTGTGGAGAAGGTGAACTGTGAGTGACAGTGTGGAGAAGGTGAACTATAAGTGACAGTGTGGAGAAGGTGAACTATGAGTGTCAGTGTGTAGAAGGTGAACTATAAGTGACAGTGTGGAGAAGGTGAAGTATGCGTGACAGTGTTGAGGAAGTGAACTATGAGTGTCAGTGTTGAGGAAGTGAACTATGAGTGTCAGTGTGTAGAAGGTGAACTGTGAGTGACAGTGTGGAGAAGGTGAACTGTGAGTGACAGTGTGGAGAAGGTGAACTGTGAGTGACAGTGTGGAGAAGGTGAACTATAAGTGACAGTGTGGAGAAGGTGAACTATGAGTGTCAGTGTGTAGAAGGTGAACTATAAGTGACAGTGTGGAGAAGGTGAAGTATGCGTGACAGTGTTGAGGAAGTGAACTATGAGTGTCAGTGTTGAGGAAGTGAACTATGAGTGTCAGTGTGTAGAAGGTGAACTGTGAGTGACAGTGTGGAGAAGGTGAACTGTGAGTGACAGTGTGGAGAAGGTGAACTGTGAGTGACAGTGTGGAGAAGGTGAACTGTGAGTGACAGTGTGGAGAAGGTGAACTATAAGTGACAGTGTGGAGAAGGTGAACTATGAGTGTCAGTGTGTAGAAGGTGAACTATAAGTGACAGTGTGGAGAAGGTGAAGTATGCGTGACAGTGTTGAGGAAGTGAACTATGAGTGTCAGTGTTGAGGAAGTGAACTATGAGTGTCAGTGTGTAGAAGGTGAACTGTGAGTGACAGTGTGGAGAAGGTGAACTGTGAGTGACAGTGTGGAGAAGGTGAACTGTGAGTGACAGTGTGGAGAAGGTGAACTGTGAGTGACAGTGTGGAGAAGGTGAACTGTGAGTGACAGTGTGGAGAAGGTGAACTGTGAGTGACAGTGTGGAGAAGGTGAACTGTAAGTGACAGTGTGGAGAAGGTGAAGTATGAGTGACAGTGTGTAAAAGGTGAACTATAAGTGACAGTGTGGAGAAGGTGAAGTATGCGTGACAGTGTGGAGAAGGTGAACTGTGAGTGACAGTGTGGAGAAGGTGAACTGTGAGTGACAGTGTGGAGAAGGTGAACTATGAGTGACAGTAAGGAGACGGTGAAGTATGAGTGACAGTGTTGAGGAAGTGAACTATGAGTGTCAGTGTTGAGGAAGTGAACTATGAGTGTCAGTGTGTAGAAGGTGAACTGTGAGTGACAGTGTGGAGAAGGTGAACTGTGAGTGACAGTGTGGAGAAGGTGAACTGTGAGTGACAGTGTGGAAAAGGTGAACTATAAGTGACAGTGTGGAGAAGGTGAACTATGAGTGTCAGTGTTGAGGAAGTGAACTATGAGTGTCAGTGTGTAGAAGGTGAACTATGAGTGTCAGTGTGGAGAAGGTGAACTGTGAGTGACAGTGTGTAGAAGGTGAAGTATGAGTGACAGTGTTGAGGAAGTGAACTATGAGTGACAGTGTGTAGAAGGTGAACTATGAGTGTCAGTGTGTAGAAGGTGAACTGTGAGTGACAGTGTGGAGAAGGTGAACTGTGAGTGACAGTGTGGAGAAGGTGAACTGTGAGTGACAGTGTGGAGAAGGTGAACTATAAGTGACAGTGTGGAGAAGGTGAACTATGAGTGTCAGTGTGGAGAAGGTGAACTGTGAGTGACAGTGTGTAGAAGGTGAACTATAAGTGACAGTGTGGAGAAGGTGAACTATGAGTGACAGTGTGGAGAAGGTGAACTGTGAGTGACAGTGTGTAGAAGGTGAACTATGAGTGTCAGTGTTGAGGAAGTGAACTATGAGTGTCAGTGTGTAGAAGGTGAACTATGAGTGTCAGTGTGTAGAAGGTGAAGTATGAGTGTCAGTGTGTAGAAGGTGAACTATGAGTGTCAGTGTGTAGAAGGTGAACTGTGAGTGACAGTGTGGAGAAGGTGAACTGTGAGTGACAGTGTGGAGAAGGTGAACTGTGAGTGACAGTGTGGAGAAGGTGAACTATAAGTGACAGTGTGGAGAAGGTGAACTATGAGTGTCAGTGTGTAGAAGGTGAACTATAAGTGACAGTGTGGAGAAGGTGAAGTATGCGTGACAGTGTTGAGGAAGTGAACTATGAGTGTCAGTGTTGAGGAAGTGAACTATGAGTGTCAGTGTGTAGAAGGTGAACTGTGAGTGACAGTGTGGAGAAGGTGAACTGTGAGTGACAGTGTGGAGAAGGTGAACTGTGAGTGACAGTGTGGAGAAGGTGAACTGTGAGTGACAGTGTGGAGAAGGTGAACTGTGAGTGACAGTGTGGAGAAGGTGAACTGTAAGTGACAGTGTGGAGAAGGTGAACTATGAGTGACAGTGTGTAAAAGGTGAACTATAAGTGACAGTGTGGAGAAGGTGAAGTATGCGTGACAGTGTGGAGAAGGTGAACTGTGAGTGACAGTGTGGAGAAGGTGAACTGTGAGTGACAGTGTGGAGAAGGTGAACTATGAGTGACAGTAAGGAGACGGTGAAGTATGAGTGACAGTGTTGAGGAAGTGAACTATGAGTGTCAGTGTTGAGGAAGTGAACTATGAGTGTCAGTGTGTAGAAGGTGAACTGTGAGTGACAGTGTGGAGAAGGTGAACTGTGAGTGACAGTGTGGAGAAGGTGAACTGTGAGTGACAGTGTGGAGAAGGTGAACTATAAGTGACAGTGTGGAGAAGGTGAACTATGAGTGACAGTGTGTAAAAGGTGAACTATAAGTGACAGTGTGGAGAAGGTGAAGTATGCGTGACAGTGTGGAGAAGGTGAAGTATGCGTGACAGTGTGGAGAAGGTGAACTGTGAGTGACAGTGTGGAGAAGGTGAACTATAAGTGACAGTGTGGAGAAGGTGAACTATGAGTGACAGTGTGGAGAAGGTGAACTGTGAGTGACAGTGTGGAGAAGGTGAACTGTGAGTGTCAGTGTGGAGAAGGTGAACTATGAGTGACAGTGTGGAGAAGGTGAACTGTGAGTGTCAGTGTGGAGAAGGTGAACTATGAGTGACAGTGTGGAGAAGGTGAACTGTGAGTGACAGTGTGGAGAAGGTGAACTATGAGTGACAGTGTTGAGGAAGTGAACTATAAGTGACAGTGTGGAGAAGGTGAACTGTGAGTGTCGGTGTGGAGAAGGTGAACTATGAGTGACAGTGTGGAGAAGGTGAACTATGAGTGACAGTGTGGAGAAGGTGAACTGTGAGTGACAGTGTGGAGAAGGTGAACTATGAGTGACAGTGTGGAGAAGGTGAACTGTGAGTGACAGTGTGGAGAAGGTGAACTGTGAGTGACAGTGTGGAGAAGGTGAACTATGAGTGACAGTGTGGAGAAGGTGAACTGTGAGTGTCAGTGTGGAGAAGGTGAACTATAAGTGACAGTGTGGAGAAGGTGAACTATGAGTGACAGTGTGGAGAAGGTGAACTATGAGTGACAGTGTGGAGAAGGTGAACTATGAGTGACAGTGTGGAGAAGGTGAACTATGAGTGTCAGTGTGGAGAAGGTGAACTATGAGTGACAGTGTGGAGAAGGTGAACTATAAGTGACAGTGTGGAGAAGGTGAACTATAAGTGACAGTGTGGAGAAGGTGAACTATGAGTGACAGTGTGTAGAAGGTGAACTGTGAGTGACAGTGTGGAGAAGGTGAACTGTGAGTGACAGTGTGGAGAAGGTGAACTATAAGTGACAGTGTGTAAAAGGTGAACTATGAGTGACAGTGTGTAAAAGGTGAACTATGAGTGTCAGCGTGGAGAAGGTGAACTATGAGTGACAGTGTGGAGAAGGTGAAGTATGCGTGACAGTGTGGAGAAGGTGAAGTATGCGTGACAGTGTGGAGAAGGTGAACTGTGAGTGACAGTGTGGAGAAGGTGAACTATGAGTGACAGTGTGTAGAAGGTGAACTATAAGTGACAGTGTGTAGAAGGTGAACTATAAGTGACAGTGTGTAAAAGGTGAACTATGAGTGACAGTGTGTAAAAGGTGAACTATGAGTGTCAGCGTGGAGAAGGTGAACTATAAGGGACAGTGTGGAGAAGGTGAACTGTAAGTGACAGTGTGGAGAAGGTGAACTATGAGTGTCAGTGTGGAGAAGGTGAACTGTAAGTGACAGTGTGGAGAAGGTGAACTGTGAGTGTCAGTGTGGAGAAGGTGAACTGTAAGTGACAGTGAGTAAAAGGTGAAGTATGAGTGTCAGTGTGGAGAAGGTGAACTATAAGTGACAGTGTGGAGAAGGTGAACTATGAGTGACAGTGTGGAGAAGGTGAACTGTGAGTGACAGTGTGGAGAAGGTGAACTATGAGTGACAGTGTGGAGAAGGTGAACTATGAGTGTCAGTGTGTAGAAGGTGAACTATGAGTGACAGTAAGGAGACGGTGAAGTATGAGTGACAGTGTTGAGGAAGTGAACTATGAGTGTCAGTGTTGAGGAAGTGAACTGTAAGTGACAGTGTGGAGAAGGTGAACTGTGAGTGTCAGTGTGGAGAAGGTGAACTGTAAGTGACAGTGAGTAAAAGGTGAAGTATGAGTGTCAGTGTGGAGAAGGTGAACTATAAGTGACAGTGTGGAGAAGGTGAACTATGAGTGACAGTGTGTAGAAGGTGAACTGTGAGTGACAGTGTGGAGAAGGTGAACTATAAGTGACAGTGTGGAGAAGGTGAACTATGAGTGTCAGTGTGTAGAAGGTGAACTATGAGTGACAGTAAGGAGACGGTGAAGTATGAGTGACAGTGTTGAGGAAGTGAACTATGAGTGTCAGTGTTGAGGAAGTGAACTGTAAGTGACAGTGTGGAGAAGGTGAACTGTGAGTGTCAGTGTGGAGAAGGTGAACTGTAAGTGACAGTGAGTAAAAGGTGAAGTATGAGTGTCAGTGTGGAGAAGGTGAACTATAAGTGACAGTGTGGAGAAGGTGAACTATGAGTGTCAGTGTGTAGAAGGTGAACTATGAGTGACAGTAAGGAGACGGTGAAGTATGAGTGACAGTGTTGAGGAAGTGAACTATGAGTGTCAGTGTTGAGGAAGTGAACTATGAGTGACAGTGTGGAGAAGGTGAACTATGAGTGTCAGTGTGGAGAAGGTGAACTATGAGTGTCAGTGTGGAGAAGGTGAACTATGAGTGACAGTGTGGAGAAGGTGAACTGTGAGTGACAGTGTGGAGAAGGTGAACTGTGAGTGTCAGTGTGGAGAAGGTGAACTGTAAGTGACAGTGAGTAAAAGGTGAAGTATGAGTGTCAGTGTGGAGAAGGTGAACTGTAAGTGACAGTGAGTAAAAGGTGAACTATGAGTGACAGTGTGGAGAAGGTGAACTATGAGTGTCAGTGTGGAGAAGGTGAACTATGAGTGACAGTGTGGAGAAGGTGAACTATGAGTGACAGTGTGGAGAAGGTGAACTATGAGTGTCAGTGTGGAGAAGGTGAAGTATGAGTCACAGTGTGGCCATAAGTGAAGCTTAACCAAGGAGAATGGGATCGAACATACAGCTAGTCATCCACCAATAGCGAAAGTTCTCTATCGATCAGGAAACCCTACGTGGACGTGTTCCGATAACATGCAGGCTGTACTATAGCCTCGTGTCCTATATCAGTACGGAGCGTTTCCGACATGAAGACCATCTCTTGTGTAAGCAACATTCCGGTGTGAGATACTGGGCTCGATTGACACATTTATCTGTGACGTCAGCAGAGGGGGTCATTGTTCTCGATGAAACATCAAACGAGCTCATTGATCGGAATGGCGGCCTCGATTGATTTAATATGGAATTTGTATCCCCTTGTATGTTGCTCCTCTTTAATGGCTCTACAATGGTACTTACCTGCAGAAGAAACTCCGTCAGAGTGGGCAAATGGCTATAGCTAAAGAAAACCACTTCCAGCTAAGTGTGGGCACTTTGGACTGTTTAGGAATGAAATGTTAAAGACGCTGCACCACAGATGTCGCTTTCACTCGGTTACTAGAGCAACTGTAAGATCGTAAAACGCGAGCGCGTGTATGAATGCGTGTGTGCGTGTGTGCGTGTGTGTGTGTGTGCATGCGTGCAGGCGTTTGTAATGTGTATGCAGGACGACGAAGTCCAAAGTTCTAAGGGCTGGGGTATATCCTTACTTGCCATTGACTTGCAAAACTGTATTGATCAAAATGTCTTTAATGATGCTGATTCTGTAATGTCCACAACACCATTTCACTATTTACAATACTGGCTACAGACCGCCATCACATAGCTGTAACATGACTGGCTACAGACCACAAAGATATAACTGTAACATTACTGGCTACAGACCACCATCACATAGCTGTAACATTACTGGCTACAGACCGCCATCACATAGCTGTAACATTACTGGCTACAGACCGCCATCACATAGCTGTAACATTACTGGCTACAGACCGCCATCACATAACTGTAACATTACTAGCTACAGACCACCATCACATAGCTGTAACATTACTGGCTACAGACCGCCATCACATAACTGTAACATTACTGGCTACAGACCGCCATCACATAACTGTAACATTACTGGCTACAGACCGCCATCACATAACTGTAACATTACTGGCTACAGACCGCCATCACATAACTGTAACATTACTGGCTACAGACCGCCATCACATAACTGTAACATGACTGGCTACAGACCGCCATCATATAACTGTAACATTACTGGCTACAGACCGCCATCACATAACGGTAACATTACTGGCTACAGACCGACATCACGTAGCTGTAACATTACTGGCTACAGACCGCCATCATATAACGGTAACATTACTGGCTACAGACCGCCATCACATAACTGTAACATTACTGGCTACAGAGCATCATGTCTTGCCTGTGGGGTCGTTTCCAATTCGCCTAAGATGCGACGTATAAGAGACAATGCACAAGGCATTTCCCGTTTGAGAAGATGCTGAGACCAAACTGTCGGGAATCGATTGCATGAAGCTCATATTCGACCAAGAAGGCCAGTTGTCGCCCCTGTTTTATGAGATCTTCAATCGGTTGTTGACGTGTCGTAGAGTCCGGAACTAAAGCTTTAGAATTCGGAGGTGAGTCTTGTCCCTCAATAAGTCACCATTGCTTCTTCACTAGCGAGATGGAAGAACGTTGAACGTTTTGACCCTATTTGAATTGGAAAGGTCGACAGGTTCGGTGAAGACAGTGTCAGGGTTTGGGGTGAGATATACAGCTCACAAAGATCTCATATAGTTATGGTTCACAGGTATTGAACAGCAAATCAGTACGTCAACGAAGTCACGCACTTCCGATTATATACCAACAGAGGGAGTGCTTTCAGCATGACAAAGCTATATATACGACACATATAGTTCGTGTCACGGTCGGCTGTCTTGCAAGTTTTAACACCCACATCTTGCAATGGGCTACCCGGTCACCAGATCTAAACCCGACGGAACACCAATGGAACGAACTCGATCGACGAGTACGTCAACGTCAAGACACGCCCCAGACACTTCCACAGCTGGCCATCACATTGGAAGAAGAGTAGGGAAGAATTCCGCATAAGCGACTTTGTCGATTTCTCCAGTGTGTGCCGTGACGATGCCGAGCAGGCAATAAATAGTATGTATTATACTGCTTTGGATTATGTGTATTGTATGACTTTTGATGATGTGTATTGTATGACTTTTGATGATGTGTATTGTATGACCTTTGATGATGTGTATTGTATGACCTTTGATTATGTGTATTGTATGACTTTTGATGATGTGTATTGTATGACCTTTGATTATGTGTATTGTATGACTTTTGATGATGTGTATTGTATGACTTTTGATGATGTATATACTGTATGACTTTTGATTATGTGTATTGTATGACTTTGGACAATGTGTATTGTATAGCTTTGGATTATGTACATTATATGGCCTTGAATGATGTGTATTGTATGACTTTCGATGATGAATATTGTATGGCTTTGGATGACATGATACCTCAAGATCTTTAATGTTCATTTATGTCTGAACATCTGTAATCGGGATTGAAAGTAACAACATATTACTCCATAAATTTTCTGACAGAATTTTCCAAGACCCTTTTTGTTTTGACCATCAAAAACATGTTACTATCTGGTTCGTGTTTCACACATTCTATCAAGTCATATCTGCTTTACTTTTTTCTGGACGGTTGGTGTTTTAATAATAATTTTTAATGTGTTTATCATTGTAACGTTAGGGGTTGTCACGGAGACGAGTACGAGCGATACTAAAAATACGTGTTGAATTTATGTGTTTACAACTGGAGTGTTGGGCAGTTAATTTCCTGTGACTTCTGTCAATAGGTACCGGTGATTGGTAGTTTTGCACATGTGTTTATCCAAGCGGACACATATGTAGAATTGCGGTTACATATGGCATGGTCATGCATGTTTGAGGGGAGTATGATACACACACGCACGCACACGCACACACACATAGTTGTTAAGCGTGAACTGGACACGCGTGTGTTCAGTTATCAAGGGTTCATGAAAAACGTCCTTTTTAAAAAGTAGTTTAAACTTAAACATTTGGTATGGTAGAAAAATGTGTTCATAAAAACACAGTATCCGTCTTTGTATTCTAGGACTTATCAAAGACTATACGTGACGCAAACGTCAGGCACACTTAGGACTGGACAGCGTCTGAGCTTGAGAAGACAAGACTTTAACGGTATACCACTGGCAGGTAACTCATGGCACAAATGGTCTTGCAAGAGCCTTCGAGCGTCTTCAATTACTGAAACTACTTTCAGCAAAGGCTTGTTACTAAACGTTGTCAGTTTAGGGTCAAAGGGTAATGGTATGGGTGGAGTGCTAACTCACGGGAGAATACACTTTTCATTAATTCTAGTGATGAGAGATCGATTGAGAGAATATTTTATCCTTTTCCAAATGAAGAAACGTAACGGCACGTAACAACAGGATAATTTTGTCATATTTTTTAGTGGGCAGCATAACATTGCAGTATTGTGTGAAACTCCCGTTTTACCAAGACTCATTGCAAAAGTGAGGCATTTTGTCCCCTTGTCTTTCACGAATATTCTTGTTAGTGTTATTCTAGTGAACAAAAAGAGTGAGTTTAGTTATACGCCACACTCAGCAATCACTGTAATCAAAAGCCTAGAGGGTGGTGAAGTGAGATTTAACGTCATACTTGAGAATATTTCGTTCATATGACGGCGGGCATGTGTGTGTATGTGGGGCTACGTTACGTTATTTTAACGTTTCGTCTTTAGGTATGACGCGGCCGGGGATCGAACCCGCGAACTTCCGCTCTCCGGAAGGACGCTCTAACCACTACACCACGGAGGCGGTCTCATAACCGTCAATAGCAACCTAAGCATTTATCATAATTTGGCATCTTGATCCATCTTTATAATAACCATTTACTGGCCGACCACGTCATCAATGATTAACACTTTACGCGTCAAGTTTATATCAAATTTATAAACCTAACCAGTAACGAACAATTCACTTAGAGGAGAGACAGCTCTGAAATTTAGTTTCACAGAATAAAATACATTATCCTTAAAATCTGTCATATGTTTTCATGTTTATCGTGTCACCATGTTGACGTTTTGTCTTGTGGGGGAAAATGTATGACAACCCTCCGCCATTGTCACGTATGATGGAAGCTCTTGACGGACCTTTCTCATCTAATGATGCAGTTTTAATGACAATTCAAAATTGTGTCTTGTGAGTTTCTTGTGAAGAAGCTACAAAGTACGGGATACATGACTGATGAGCACTGCTCGAGTACATGTCTCTTTCCATCACACACAGGTTATTTGTTAGGTTTTTGTGTTCACCAGTGTTAAAGTGACGCCAACCGTTAAAATAAAACTGTGTATAGATTTACGTTCAATGCTTCGAGGTAAAAACCCAAAACACTGATATAAATACGTATAAACATGAGATCCCAGGACAAAGAGAAACTCAGTCCTGCAGTACATACACGCGGAGAGCTACAAAAACAACATGGTAATAACGCAACAATCAAAGAATCTTATATGTGCCGTCCTTGCGACACGGGTTCAGTGAGTGTGTTCCTTGTTGTTTGAATGAAAGATTCAGTAGAATACTGCACCGAACAACATGAGGAATATGTTTTCAGATATACACAAAGAACGCAATGAAGCACCCCCTGTACTTTTGCATCATGCTCTCAAGTACATAAAACTTCTCGTGGTGACCAGAATGGAAATCCATGAATTTTTCAAACACGTATGATCCTTTGACTAAAGCAAAGGACACAATGACTGGAATCCACGTTGATTTTAAGAATGTCATTTTGCGTGTCTTACACGATTCAAGGTCACCATCGAGTGTAACCTCCATTTGACTGTATGGCAGCCAGCGCCCTTCTCCTCATACCGCCTGTCACTTGTCTTCGTGTCAAGCAGCTTCAAAATGGGCCAGGTTCTTTACAGGTTAAGATCAGTGGGGGCTTAAATAAGTATTTTGTTTATAGATGTATCTGATCGAATACCGTGAAGTATGACACATTATACTATTGAAAATAACAGATTAGACAGCATGTTTACAAAACTGAGAAAAGCTTAGTTTCGCATTTATTAATATTTCGGATTAAATTCGATATTGTATTTTATCTTTTAATAAAGGCCGATAAAATATGATATTGTATTCCACAAAGAAGTAGGTACTTCTCATATACACTTCAAGGAATAGGTTTTACTATGGAAAATCACATCTGAAATGACCAAATCAATGGTACATTGTTATCATACATGAAAATCAATATTTGCACATCATCACTATTGAAATTTACTTCGTGGGTAGTAGAGACGTATCTGTTTGTCCTGGAAATATTGTTGTCTGTCCACACAGTGATCAGTAACAGCGTGTAATAATGTTTCGACTTGCATGAATGCGTTGATACCGTTTCTGGGGAGTGTTTAAACAAATAACCATGGCCTAATGACTGCTCCTTGTCTACCCGCTCTTGTATTGAATTATTTTGGTTTGATGTTGCCTTGGGTGTCGATGTTCTGTTCCTTTTGTGACTCTTGAGAAATCAATACGTACTAATGTACATATGGAAGCTAATGCAATGTAATTATCTCTATATCTCGATCGACCATCGATGATGTTGTGTGAAAATAGTGAAACATCCTCTTCACATGATTACTCCACGTTGTTGAACATTATCCACTGCAATCGTCTTGTGATGAGTGGATATGTGTGTAGCATTAACAAGCTGAGCAAGATACAAATGATATTCTATATTCAATCTACGTTTTCATGAGAGCTGAGAGCTGAAAGTGATGGTGAGTTGAGGGTGGGGATGTTTATTGGGATGTGGAGGAAGGATTGATTTTTTGGGATGTGGAGGTAGGTTGTGGGTGTTGGGAGCAATCGCAGATGTTGCTATGTCACAAATCCCGTTAGTTGTGTTATTAGTCGCAGGCGCAATAGCTGTATGTCAAGGTTGGAATTTGTGTACATTTTGCAACAAATCATTGAAGGTTGGCATAACTGAAATTCCTCAGACGACAATAGCCTATCGCCATGCCATGCTGCACCATTCTGTTCTACATTGAGACTTCAAGGTCGAGGTCTCCTAAATCTCACAAGAGAGGTTGTCTTAGTAACAGGAATGCAGAACCTCTTAATACTTAATGCGCTCATATGCAAGCACATTGACAGAACCGAACAGACTTTAAGCTGTAGCTGAGCTGAAATCTTGTCCAACATTCAGTAGAGTCAACGTGCATTTAGAAGAACCTCGGTGATACTCCAAAAAGTTAGCCTTTGTTTGGAAGGGTCAGCCATGTCGAATGACAATGGATGAGTTGAATTATGTTGCGTTAGTTATTCTTAACTGACATGTTCACAATCAGTTAACACACCTTATCTGTATCAGTTCTGAAAATCAGCCTTACCCTGTTTTATGTTAGTAAAGAAGTACACCAACGAGTATAATGCGTTTAACTGAGCATTGAGAAAAAACAACAACATCGAACCACTGCGCATGGGCATGACATCTCAGCACGCTGGCACCATAAAAGTCTGGGCTAGTCCAAGCAGCCACATATTCATAGGTACATTAAACCTTATTTTACCTAACCTCACTTCACCTAAAAATATCACAAGTCGTGTTACTCATTAAAGCTCTTCAGCGACGCGTGTGACAATGCATCACCTCCTACCCATAGGGCAGCGATATGTCAATAATACACTGACAACTAGCTAAATGTGTAGCTCAAAAAGCAACACAGAAAATGTTGATTTAAAACAAATACACGTCTTAGGTCATAAGTATATGTATACAGATACAATTAGCCGTTGTGTCACTGCTGTATAACCGCTAGATGTGTGATCCCATTGGTCGACATGTCATAGCGTCATGTTATCGTTGTGAATAGCTGTCAGAGAGCAATCACTTGTCGGGCGCGTCAGCTTGCATACGCTTTAGTAACATGGAAGGGCTCAGGATCGGAATTTTGAATTCGGAATATCTCTTACGGTTTTGTATATGCCACTATTAATACACAACATTTATCACATTCATTTGCCTAAATATATTTTCATTAGACTGACATTAATTCATCTTAACATACCGCAAGATGTCAATAGGGATATGTTATTGACGTCATGATGTAATAATGAATTTGGGGCGGGGTGGGGTGAGGTGTGCGTGCATATATATGTATGTATGTGTGTGTGTGTGTGTGTGTGTGTGTGTGGATGGATGGATGTGTGCATGTGTATGTATGCGTGTGTATATGTAAACAGGCGTGTCTGAATACACGTTAGCATCATATTGAGAGTAAACAGTTCGTGGGTTCTATCTATCTATTCTATCAATTCTCTCAAAGTGAAACACTCCAACCTCAATCAAAATCTCACCTCTACTCCACACTACAACACAGGGCGACACAGCTGTACGAACTATTAGTTGAACAACGATCAACATGTGTCATCACCGGAGTGTTGTATACCGCTGCACAACGTTGTAGACACACGTGATCCCGAATCCCATGTATGCCTTTCACAATATCATACATCTGCCTCAAACCAGGATTCTAATACCACCATTCAGTGAGTGAGCCTAGTTTTAAGCAATATCCCAGCACATGTGTGCAAATATTCGAGTCAGGAGTTAATGATCAACAGCATGAGCATCGATGTACATAACTGGGAGACGATGTGTTAACCAGGTCAGCGAGTCTGACCACAGATCCCGTTAGTCGCATATATTACTGAAGATCGACTCTAGTATGTACAGACCACCGCCAATTTAGCTCTACTATAGCTGAGTGTGGCGTAAAACTAAATTCTATCAGAAAGTCAGTCAAACCCGGATAACGGGTATCTGATGCCACGAAGGCCAAAAAGTTGTAGAGGTGTTCATATACCAAAGCGAGAAGTGATTTAGAGACTGATATCGAAAAATCGGAAAGGGATTGATTTGGGGTTGGAGGTTGTCAAAGACAGTGGTCAGTTTGCCTCAACATGACACTTCGTGGAATACCACGCGAGGAAAATTCAGCGTGTCTCGCTTTTTTATGTTTTATGATACAAACGTAACAATTCTCCTCCTATTGACGGGATTAGTCTGGTTTTGTTGTCGAGCACAAATGCAAAGCTCACCATTTATGATAAATAACCTGAAACATCTACACTACGTTGCAGGCAGGGTTGTTTTGGTTTGTCCACCCCCATTCAGATTAGTAACAACAAGTACAAGTAATACTGCGTGTTGGCTGTCTATTTAACTAGGTAGCCGAAGTATCTTCTCCCTACATGACAACACCAGAAAGATGGAAGATGCTATAATTTGCAGCGGGGACTCTGACCATTTGAGTAATGGCGTGTGGAAATTGAGCGAAGCGTAATAAAATCACTATGCCGCCGTGCACTTAACCTAGCAACGTTGTGGGAAGATCGTAGATCGGTAACATTGTGACACAAGTTGGAGACAACGTTAATGTTACTGCTGATGGGCATTTTTGACGTCATCATTCTTCAAAGTTAGTATTGGGTCACTTTATAACGCTACTTGACAACGTAATAACAGCGTTGCAAATGTACGCTGCCGAAACGTTATGCTATGGGCTCCGTTACGTTATACCTACGTTTCATTCTCTTCCCACAGAGGTTACTTGTCATATCTTCCTATGAACCTCTGTTCCAATACAGCCATATTTCGCGGTTCTCATAAAATCCCCTAGCGGCAAAAAATGGCAGCATATTTATTTCCCTTTTTTCTGTCCAATCAGAATACGTGTTACATTGACCTAGATTCAACTTGACAAATGCAAGCAATGCGGAGAAACAAATATGACATGACTGAGTTCTGTGAAACATTTGAGTATCGCGCTCTGGAAGTGGTTCTAGTTTTCACGATGCATTCGGAAATAACCGAGATCTTGCGAACGATCACTTTTGAAACAAGGTCACTGATTGCACTACTAAATCTGATTGCCTCCAATCACGAGTCTTGAACACGCTCACCATGAAAGGGTCGTATTAGAACAGAGGTTAGGTAGGAAGATATGACAAGTAACCCCTGTGGGAAGAGAATGATAAGTTGGTGTCACGATAGAGTTTTCTGTAACACGTTTCACTTTGAGATTATTTCTTTACTATTCAGCTACATGTTGGAAAACACACGACCACAACAAAATGCTAATTGATCATTGAAATAAATGTCTGCTTTGTCTCATATGTACGTATACTGTTCACTAAAACGGTGGGAAACCTGTGCAACTACTAGCGTTAAACAAAACGTTGAGACAATCGTAAAATACGTTAGCATCAAATAACTTTGACCTTGTGGCCAGGTAGAAATTACACATCACAACGCCAGGCCACGTTGTGACAACGTGAATGAGAGTGTACAGGAAGACGTTGTGACAACGTAAATGAGAGTGTACAGAAAGACGTTGTGACAACGTGAATGAGAGTGTACAGAAAGACGTTGTGACAACGTAAATGAGAGTGTACAGAAAGACGTTGTGACAACGTAAATGAGAGTGTACAGAAAGACGTTGTGACAACGTGAATGAGAGTGTACAGAAAGACGTTGTGACAACGTAAATGAGAGTGTACAGAAAGACGTTGTGACAACGTAAATGAGAGTGTACAGAAAGACGTTGTGACAACGTAAATGAGAGTGTACAGAAAGACGTTGTGACAACGTAAATGAGAGTGTACAGAAAGACGTTGTGACAACGTAAATGAGAGTGTACAGGAAGACGTTGTGACAACGTAAATGAGAGTGTACAGGAAGACGTTGTGACAACGTAAATGAGAGTGTACAGGAAGACGTTGTGACAACGTGAATGAGAGTGTACAGGAAGACGTTGTGACAACGTAAATGAGAGTGTACAGGAAGACGTTGTGACAACGTAAATGAGAGTGTACAGGAAGACGTTGTGACAACGTAAATGAGAGTGTACAGAAAGACGTTGTGACAACGTTGTAAGAATTTGTTAGTTGGGAAACCGACGTTTCATAAGTTTGAACTATCATTTCATCTTCATAAATGAACACTCCCAGAAAAATAATACTTCAAAAGTGGAACTGACCAACCAGTGTACAATTTCGACTTACACGCGCAACTACGTTCGGAGAGTTGACGTTAATACTCAATGATACACGTTGCGCGTTAAAGTAGTGTGCCGTGGCACAAGACAAGGTTCACAATCAGGCCCCAATTTCTCGAAGCAAACTTAAGTTTTCACTCAAATCTCAAACTGAGTTGACAATTTGAAACAGCTGTATTTTTAACTCAGCGGCATTGTTTAAAATAAAACAGTTCAAACCACTAAAGAAATCTGTCCACCAGATTGTCTACTAAGTTTGAGTTTGATACTGATTTCATTCTGGAAAATCCATGTTTCTGTGTTTTCTCAAATTTGTGCAAAAACTTGAACTTAAGTCAAAACTCAGACTTAAGTTTGTTTCGAGAAATCGGGGCCATATCTAAGGAGCCATTCGAACCGACAATCGATGGAGGTCCTTGCACTGACGAGAGGCTTTGACGTCATTGACCACAGCAGCACCCGTCTCCCGTTTTTCTGGCCCGAGAACGACGAATATAATAAATGTAAATATATATATTTTGAGATTATAGTATGAGATGTCATTGAAGATCTGGAAAGCAGCGCAAGATCACAGGAAGACATATAAGTATGATAAAGTGTGATGAGTTAGTAGATATTTCTCAATGACATGCATAGGGAACAGGTAAAAAGAACGATTTTACTTAATTCAGAAAACAACAGCAAGAGACGAGTAAAGAAAGCATGGTGAAATGAAGAAGCTTTGGATCAGTTTGTATGAGGCTGAGAAACAGCGATGAGGACACAAACACAAAATAGTCACATATACAGAGACGACTTTAAACGAATGACGAAGCTTTGGAACAATTTGTCGGATGCTGAGAAACTACGATGAAGATATAAGCGCAAGCATTCACACATAGTTACAGGGACACAAACAAACACCGAGGGTACATCAATCCATGGGCTCCTAGGGACCAGTGAACACCGTATTTATTTTACCGAACACCTAAATGTTAATTTTCAACTGTTTGAAGCATGGTTATCAGATCGTACACAACAGCCAACCTGTGTGATTCAAACGATTCGAATTTTGCATCTTGCTGGTTTTTACTGAATATTCACATGGGCTACATTTGAAAGTTTTGTGAAGCTTTGTTCATTGCAATGCGGGACAAATCTCTTCGTAGCCATCTCTAAATTTTGCAGACGACACAAGAAAAACAGACTTAGAGTTATCTCACATCTATCGATTTGCATTCGCAAAACATCGGTAATTTCTCCGCACCGTGCGTGATTCAATGTTATTCGAGATAAAGCAGTACTACCACGAAGTACAGAATGAGTTGCCATTGGAACCGAGGCACATTGTTCCAAATGTACCTCAATGTAAGTGAGGTACATTAGAAATAATAGAAGGGCGCTTAGCCAATCAGAAAACGGCATTTATGTGTGAGGTAAGATAAGTCGTCATAAAAACCCCGAAGATAGCGTACACTGGGCCCCGTTCCTCAAAGCAATCGGAGTGCTACGACAGTCGTAAGTCTCTGTAAATGTATGGGAGTTACGATCATTTTAGCGGTACGAACGCTTTGAGGACCGGGTCACAGTTGAACAGTGCTGTGATGGACAGCTCAGGGAGACATGAATATGGGAGTCTGCAGACTGGGGAGAGTGGAGATGAGATCACATTGAATAATGACATTATATGAGCAGACGTGGCCCAGTATAGGGCAAGGTAACCAGATACGACAATATCACCTTGGATATTAAACTTCTACTACAAAGACTGTTCATTGTGTGTTTTAATGCAGGACTTGTACCGCATAAATGGGGAAAAGGAATAGTAAGCCCAATTCCCAAGTCGTCAACGATCGCGCCGGGGACCCCATGTCTTTCAGTACATGAGCTCTACTGTGGTGTGTTAAACAAGGGAATTAGTGCTTGGGTTGAAGATTTGGGGACCATGACGCAACATTGATTCGCGCAAACCTACACTCACTGCTTTCACAAGAAATGGACTTCACACACTTTAGCCATATGGGGAATAGAACCCGGGTGTTCGGCGTGACTAACGAACACTTTAACCTCTAGTCTACCCCACCGCTCCCGGATACATTTGAGTCTATAGACAGAAATATTCCATGGAACAAATTGGCCGATCTGGGACCTGAGACTAAACGGCAAGACATTCCAAGTTTTGTTCGCCATTCACTTTAAGATTAAAGATTGCGTGCGGTTAAATGGTAACAAGACTGACTAGCTGTCACTTTATAGATGCGGGACTGAAACAGGGCAGCGTCTTATCTCCACTCCTTTTTAACCTGCGCATTAATCACCCCATAAATGTAATAAGAAATCTGGATATCGGGATATCTATAGATGGAAAGAGAAAAAAACGGAATCCTAGCCTATGCAGATGACGTGGTTCTATTAGCTGAAGAAGAAGAAGAAGATTTCTCGATACCGTGAGATACTCTCCATACATGCTGTATGGGCAGATAATCAAAGATTGCGCATTTACGATTCCCCCATTTCCACAATATTCTGTAGCATTCACCTGCTGAAATAAAACCGCGGAGACAACGAACTGTTACAACTACATCGGCCTTTAGATTGCAGAGTTTGTAGACTACGATTAGATGGCTAAAGCTGCAAGTAGGGCACTGGGTCGAGACTCTAGGCCGAATGCAGCTCTGGCCTACACTGGAGTATGGGACTCAGCTTGCAGATCACCCGTGAATGTAGTTCAACACAGAGCCATGATATAATATTTTCTAGTTGTCGGGAGGTACCCGCCCAATGCAGCAACACAGCGACAGCTAGCGTGCAGCTTACCGACTGTGAGATAGTGGAAAACATCATGAAAGAAATCAAAACGAACAGAGCTGTATTTTTATAGGCAGACAACTTGTACAGAGGAACAAGTGGAACTGGAACAAGAGGGAGCATAAGAAATTCCATTATTTTGATACTGATGCTAAGCATTGTTAAAGAAATATGTGTTTGACACAGTGAAGCGAAGAGACATAAGAATGGCAGGAAGGAAGGAACAATGACAGAGAGAAAGTAGACAGAACGAAATAGGAAGAAATAAACTACGAGTATACAGAACTTATAAATTGGACTGTATGTGTGAAAGTTACTTGTGAAGCAATATGAGCCATTTGCATTCTTTAGGTGTGGAGTTTTTCCCCTTAAAATTAGAGACTGGAAGGTGTGAGAACTTACAAATAGATAAACGGACATGGACTGATACAGCTTTTTAGAAAGATGGGTGCACACTATTGAGAATTGAGAAGGGAGGGGGAGAGGAGGGGATGCACACTTCATTTTCACCCGAGTTTCAATGGTCATTTAAAAAAATTTCAGGACAAAAAAGAGGGGCTCGCAATCCAGCATCCCCTGTAGATCCGCCTATGACGGATATGTTCTAACTGCAACGACAAAAACTGATGATGCAGCACATTCTACATTCCCTTATACAGTGAAGTCAGAGTTTCCCTTTTAAACAAATACCAAGATATTATACCTAGATATATAATACTGTTTTATGTTATATCTGATCTATCGTAGCGCTTGGCTCAGGGCCTTTCTCCACAGCAACTGTACGATTACGACAATTTCAGTTGAAATATGTGCAGTTGTCGTACCCTAAACCTACTTTCTGGACTCCGCACAAGTTATCCTCCTCCTCCTCCTCCTCCTCCTCCTCCTCCTCCTCCTCCTCCTACTACTACTACTACTACTACTACTACTGCTGTTGCTTCACCAACGACAACTACTACTACTGTTGCTTCACCAACGACAACTACTACTACTGTTGCTTCACCAACGACAACTACTACTACTACTGCTACTACAACTACTACTATTACTACTGCTGTTGCTTCACCAACGACAACTACTACTACTACTACTACTACTACAACAAAAACTACTACTACAAAAACTACTTCTACAAAAACTACTACTACTACTAATACAAACACTGCTACTGCTGCTGCTGCTGCTGCTACTACTACTACTACAAACACTACAACTACTGCTACTACTAGTACTACTACAAACATTACTACTACTACTGCTGCTACTACTATTACTACTACAAACACTACTACTGCTACTACTATTACAGTACGTTATATATAATACAAATATATCGCTGCAATTTCTGCCATGGTAAGCCAATGCCTACATGCACAACTTGGGTGACAATAACATTTCCATGTACATGAATCAGCCACAGAAGGTGCAGATGGTTTGTTTATTAATTGTACCAATTAAGTGTGGAGTGACATTTTATTCAAGTATTGAATGTAAATATGTATGAGATGAATAACGTATATGTTAGCAAACTATTGTCGTATTTGCGAACGGAAATGTCAATTTAGATCGGGCTAACGTGAATCACTGGTCGTATGACGTAAGATTTCAGGTATAAGTGAGGGTGTTAATTGACAGAAACACCACGTGAGGGAAGACAGAAAGTTGTTGACTGTTTGTTCATATCGCGCCAGATTGATAGTGTGTCAAAGTGTGATGGTTGGAACTACGGTAACTCTCCCCGAACGATCCCCACCGTCACGTTGTGACGGAAACGTAGTTTAACACCGCTATTTATAGTTTTTAATTACCCCCATGGCGTGTCCCACACATACGCACGCGCATAGGATACGATGACAACAGTCAGCAAAGCCAGCGAGTCTGACTACACGACCAATTCTAAGACAAATCAACTCCAGCTCCGGTGCCTCAGGCGTCGGGGCCAGTCCTACTCACACACCTGCCACATTGCCAACTGTACTCAGATGAGGGGGCAGAACACACCCTGCATGGCAATTGTACTCAGATGAGGGGTGAGAACACACTCCCCACCCCAGCCGACTCACCCACACACCTGCCGCATTAACAACTGTACTCAGATGAGGGATCAGAACACACTCTCCACCCCAGCCTACCCACCCACACACCTGCCGCATGACAACTGTACTCAGATGAGAGGTCAGAACACAATCCCCACCCCAGCCTACCAACCCACACACCTGCCGCAAGACAACTGTACTCAGATGAGGGGTCAGAACAGACTCCCCACCCCAGCCTACTCCCCCACACACCTGCCGCATGACAACTGTACTCAGATGAAGGGTCAGAACACACTCCTCACCCCAGCCTATCAACCCCCCCACACACCTGCCGCAAGACAACTGTACTCAGATGAGGGGTCAGAACACACTCCCCACCCCAGCCTACCAACCCACACACCTGCCGCATGACAACTGTACTCAGATGAGGGGTCAGAACACACTCCCCACCCCAGCCTATCAACCCCCACACACACCTGCCGCATTGATAACTGTACTCAGATGAGGCGTCAGAACACAATCCCCACCCCAGCCTATCATCCAACACACCTGCCGCACGACAACTGTACTCAGATGAGAGGTCAGAACAACCTTGTATCTCCTGATTCAGCATGTATGCTCTGACATTTAAAACATCAAAACCCGCGATATCTCAACAGTGGAAACCGGTATGGAGATTTTACGTAATATTTACTCGGAGGACCGTGAAGCCTTATCTCACGCTATCTGGAGCTGTTTTATATTTGTTAATCAAAAAAGAAATTTCCATTAAATGATAACCTCAGCAGCAAGATTCTACGGTTTCAACAAACAACCCTTTTACCATATCGTGCAAAACAAAGCGGCGAGGGAGTGAAAACAAAATAATCATTTGTCTACTCTGTGTTCACATTTCGAGTCTCGTCATTGATGTTGTCGAAATGTGTTTAAAACTGATAGAAACAGAATCCAATGATAAATTACTTTGCTTATATACTGCGCGGAAAGGCACTGTATACAGACAAAAGTAGTTTTGAGAAAGCTGTGGGTCTCTTATGTCGAGTATATCTCGATTTTCAAGCTTCCCTTTTCAATCCAGACAGACACAATAATATATTGTCGACATGAGAGCCTTCTTTTCCAGGATCTCAGTTTTCTAGACATTTTATTTTCGCAAACAATCTCAAATGGGTAAGATGTGCATCAACGTCATCAAAGTCAGGAGGGGTTACCAAGTTCGCAGAAAACAATACTCTTCCGTCTTCAGCAACATTTCTTGAATTGTATGGCGGGGGACAGACCAAGTGAGCTTCACAAATTGTGCCTGTGTGGAGAATCAAACCCTAGCCTTTGGCTTTGGCGTCACGAGCGATCGTTTTGATCAGCAACTCGCCCTCAGGAGTGGAGTCGGGTTACGCTTGACAATGATATGTCTGTCGGCTTCCATTCCTTCTGTACTCGGTAAACCCTCGTTATTCCCACCCTCCCTGATTTCACGGACAATTATTACGTATATATGTATTTATAAATAAGAATATTTTAGTCGGAACCCAATCTTTAGGATTAATTGGATTTCTTCGTATATAATCCATGTTCACACAGAACAGATTTCCCTCTATCTGCAGACTCTACACTTTCCCATTAAAGGTGGAACAACAACCACTCAACCAGCAAGCCAACCAGCCCACTAACCAGCCCACAGCCAGCCAAACAAAACCAATAAAACACAACAATGCCAAAGAGGCCCGTTGACTGAGTTAGTGAGTATGATTTTACGCAGTATTCAAGCAAGTATCACGCCAGAAATGGACTTCACACATTGTACCAGGGCTGTGGGGTAGCCTAGTGGTTAAAGCGTTCGCTCCTCACGCCGAAGACCCGGGTTCGATTGCCCACATGGGTGAAGCCAATTTTCTGGTGTCCCCCGCCGTGATACTGCTGGAATATTGCTAAAAGCGGCGTAAAACTAAAATTCACTCAAACTCACTGACACATTGTACCCATGTGGGGAATTGAACCCAGGTCTTCGGCGTGAGGGGCGAACGCTTTAACCACTAGGCTCTCCTACCACCCCCGATGTCTGATGGACTCATGCGTACCAGGGTTACACAGTACCACAGTCTGCAGATAAATGTAGATAAATGAAAAAATCATCTTAATAACTGATGAGTGAGTGAGTTTAGTTTTACGCCGCACTCAGCAATAATCCAGCTATATGGCGGCGGTCTGTAAATAATCGAGTCAAGGCCAGACAATTAAGTGATCAACGGCATGAGCATCGATCTGCGCAATTGGGAACCGATGACGTGTCAACGAAGTCAGAGAGCCTGAGACCAGTCGCTCCCGAAATTCGACAAGCATAGTCGCCTTTTATGGCAAGCATGGGTTGGTGAAGGCCTGTTCTACCCCGGACCTCCACGGGTCTAATAACTGATGAAATATACTGAGGGAAACAAATGAGGGATCATGTGAGACCACTAGCGATCCCTCAGTATATAATTTATCTTGAGCGCACTTGTTGTGTCTCGAATGCACAAGTTAATATACTGAACGCACAAGTTAGTATATCTTGACAAGTCAGTTATCTTGAGCGCACAACTTAGCATGTTGAGCGCTCGACATGGTGTTAAGCATCTTATGGTATTACTGCAACACATGTTTGCTTGACAGCTGGCTAAAATGGACAAACTCTTTTGGAATAATTGAAACGATGCAAAGTCGGAGGTAACTAGTGCTTATGATGAGCCTATGTAAAAGTCGGAGGTAACTAGTGCTTATGATGAGCCTATGTAAAAGTCGGAGGTAACTAGTGCTTATGATGAGCCTATGTAAAAGTCGGAGGTAACTAGTGCTTATGATGAGCCTATGTAAAAGTCGGAGGTAACTAGTGCTTATGATGAGCCTATGTAAAAGTCGGAGGTAACTAGTGCTTATGATGAGCCTATGTAAAAGTCGGAGGTAACTAGTGCTTATGATGAGCCTATGTAAAAGTCGGAGGTAACTAGTGCTTATGATGAGCCTATGTAAAAGTCGGAGGTAACTAGTGCTTATGATGAGCCTATGTAAAAGTCGGAGGTAACTAGTGCTTATGATGAGCCTATGTAAAAATATCCAAATTTATCATGGACATTCATATCATTGATTATCCTGAGCACACAATATATACACCTGGAAATTAATCAAGCAACACCCCAATTTTTTCTATTGGAGCAACTTTGAAGTGTTCTGACAATCAAAATATGCCGGGTTGATATAGTTTGACACTTTTTTATTCAACAGACGATCTCTGACAAACAACTTAAAGGGAAAAAGTATCAAGACTTTGCTTTATTGCAACGAAATCCAAATTCTTAAAACTGTCTTAAATTCATGAAAAAATGGACACAATTTACTATTCATCCACAGACGTTGTTGTCAGGTGTATTAACACAAATGTCACATGGAAAGAAAGAACAGTCATCTGAGAGTCTGCACACCGACTTTCATCAATATCTAGTGTGTCCTCCCTGCGCACGCACCACCGATTCCAGACGCCTCCTCATTCCTTGGATGAGTCTCCGGATCTGATTCTGGGGGATCCTGTTCCACTCCTCATGCAGGGCAGCCGTCAATTCGTTGAGATTATGGACTGGTGGGTCTCTCTGCCTCACACGACGGCCAATAAAGTCCCACAAATGTTCAATGGGGTTGAGGTCAGGGCTCATGGCAGGCCATGGAATTCTGTCAATTGCATTTTGCCGCAAAAAATCATTTACAGCATGCGCCCTGTGAGGTCTAGCATTGTCGTCCATAAATATGGGTCTCGTTGCCAGAGGATGGTTCTCAAAATGAGGTACCACAGCCCTGTCAAGAACCTCCTGTTGGTAACGAACACCGTTAAGGTTGCCACGGATGGTAATGATATCCAACTTGCAGTTCATGGAAATGCACCCCCATACCATAACGGAACCTCCCCCAAAGGCCACAGTCTCCTGGATGTTCCGTGGAGCCATTGCTGTGTTCCTCTGCCTCCAGACCCGAGTACGACCGTCCACCATGTGCAGCAAGAACCGGCTCTCATCTGAGAAATGGACCTTCCTCCAAGAGGCAATGTTCCAGTGCAAACGGTCATTACACCAGGCCAGTCGGGCTGCCTTATGGGCTGGAGACAGTCTGGGTCGCTTGATTGGCCTCCTTGCCCGGTATCCTGCAGCTTTCAGACGATTCCGAACAGTCCTGTTCGAGATGGGTCTCCCTGGAAGCCACTCCTGTCTCAACCGAGAGCTCGAGTCGAAGGACCTGCGCCGTACAAGTCTCAGTAAAGCTCTGTCCTCCCGGACTGTGGTCTTCCTGGGTCTTCCTGGTCTAGGCAGGTCTTTAACTTCATTAGTGGCCCGGTATTTTTTCAAAAGTTTTGAAATTATGGAATGATGTCGTCCGATTTGAGTCCCGATTTGTCTTAGAGACATACCAGCATTCCTCATGCCGATTATTTGCCAACGAGTGGCCTCTGATAATTTCCTACGTGCCATGACATTGAAATGAATGAAAAACCGAATGCAATCGACAACCTGCGCTTGTAAACACCCCAGGGAAAAAGTGCATTTTTCGAAAGTTGAGGTTAAAGCAATGCACGTGCGCTGTGCAAGCTTCACGCGCGTCATATCAACCCATGAAAAGCTCATGCTGTATGTCAATACATCAAAATTGAATAATCAATCATCAAAATTACTTCGTTAAACTTTGTTAAGTTTTTATGTGTCTTTGAATTTGGTGTTGCTTAATTAATTTCCATATGTATAGTTTGCTGAGCTCTCAACTTAGTATCTGCAGTATTTCACCAGGTCCCTTCAGCGCATCCGTAATTGATGGACTGTTACATAAAATCGGAAATCATGATCCAGGCCATGACAAAATAACGGTGCCACCTAATGAGATCATGTGGACTGGGTGAAGGTATCCTGGCCGTATATTATCTAAATCGGTATATGTGTATGATAAAAACCGTTACACTCCCAATGTAGAGTATTATCAACATGGGGCGTCCCGAGAGCGTAGCCCACACATCAAAAACAAACTGAACAGAGATTACTTTACGGGTCACAAAATGCCATTTATCTGACGAGCTACTTCAAACAGTATCTTACAAACGAACGCCGTGTAGATACGTTCTGAAACCAGGAGATATGTGATAGATAATATATCACAAACGTGAGTGAGGTGTTTCTCACGCCCTTACAAACCAGCTACTGGAGAATCAAGTCCATACCGATTGTGTCTATTCTCACAGCCATGAATGAGTGAGTCTAGTTTTGTGCCGCTTTTAACAATACTCCGGCAATGGGACACCAGAAATGGGCTTAATACATCCTGCCCATCGGGGGAATCGAACCCGGGTCTTCAGAGAGATGAGTCAAGGCCTTAACCACTGGACTATCACATCCCCTTAACCAGCCATGCCCCGTGACGTTCTGTGTACTGTCTGTACCCAAAGTGGTCCTCCAGTTTCAACCTTATGTGCGTATTGTTAAGGTACCTATGGTTGTAGTTACCAAATATCGTGGAAGAAAGGTTATAGCACATTCTAAAACCAACAAAGACGATGGTGAATTCGACTGGAGCACCAAGAACCTGTCAATGAAGTGCAGTCAGGAATCCAGTCAGAATACAAACCCCTATGCCACCGGCTCCTTCCGACAAAAATTCCTGCCGGCTTCAAGCAAAATAATTAACAAGACCACAAATAAAGCTGAATGTCGTTTTTCCTCCCCCTTCCTTGTAATTGTGAGATTATGTGTTGCCCCTTCGTTTGTTGTCATTTGTTTATGAGCACATACACTGTTAAACGAGCTGCGACGCGATGTAAAGGGTAACATCACTGATGTACAAAATTTATAGCAGAATCATAATTTTAAGAAGTAAACAGCATTGTTATCCGCAGTAAACGATAACTGCCTTGTTAAACGAAGTCAATGGTAACATCACTTTTATACGGAGTCAATGGTAACTTCACTGTTCTACGAAGCCAATGGTAGCATCACTATTACACGGAGTCACATGTAACATCACTGTTATACGAAGTCAATGGTAACATCACTGTTATACGAAGTCAATGGTAACATCAGTGTTACACGGAGTCACATGTAACATCACTGTTATACGAAGTCAATGGTAACATCACTGTTATACGAGGTCAATGGTAACATCACTGTTATACGAAGTCAATGGTAACATCAGTGTTATACGAAGTCAATGGTAACATCACTGTTACACCGAGTCACATGTAACATCAGTGTTATACGAAGTCAATGGTAACATCAGTGTTACACGGAGTCACATGTAACATCACTGCTACACGAAGTCAATGGTAACATCAGTGTTATACGAAGTCAATGGTAACATCACTGTTACACGGAGTCACATGTAACATCAGTGTTATACGAAGTCAATGGTAACATCACTGTTACACGGAGTCACATGTAACATCAGTGTTATACGAAGTCAATGGTAACATCACTGTCACACGGAGTCAAATGTAACATCAGTGTTATACGAAGTCAATGGTAACATCACTGTTATACGAAGTCAATGGTAACATCAGTGTTATACGAAGTCAGTGGTCACCATCACCGTTACACGAGGTAAATGGTAATTTTAGTGTTATGCGAAGTCAATGGTAACATCACTGTTATACGGAGTAAATGGTAGCATCACCTTTATACGAAGTTAATGGTAACATCAATGTCATATGACACCATACGAAGTCAATGGTAACTTCACTGTCATATGAAGTCAATGGTGATTTTACTGTTATACGAAGTTAATGGTAACATCACTGTTATATGAAGTCAATGGTAGCATATCACTGTTATACGGAGTCAAAGGTAACTTCACTCTCATGCGAAATCAATAGTAGCATCAGTGTTATACGAAGGCAATGGTAACATCACTTTTATACGAAGGCAATGGTAACATCACTTTTATACGAAATCAATCGTAGCATCACTTTTATACGAAGTAAATGGTAGCATCACCTTTATACGAAGTCAATGGTAACATCACTGTTTTACGAAGTCAATGGTAACTTCACTGTTATGCGAAGTTAATGGTAACATCACAGTTATATGAAGTCAATGGTAGCATATCACTGTTATACGAAGTCAAAGGTACCTTCACTCTCATACGAAATCGATCGTAGCATCACTGTTATGCGAAGTTAATGGCTATATCATTTTTATACGAAGTCAATGGTAACATCACTTTTATACGAAATCAATGGTAACTTCACTGTTATACGAAGTCAATGGATGCATCACCTTTATGCGAAGTCAATGGTAGCATCACCTTTATACGAAGTCAGTGGTAACATCACTGTTATACAAAGTCAATGGTAACATCACTATTATACGAGTTTGGTTTTACGCCCCTTTCAGCAATATTCCAGCAGTATGGCGGCGGGGGACACCAGATATGGTCCTCACACATAGTACCCATCTGAGGAATTTAGCGAACGCTTTAACCACGAGGCTAATCCACCCACACTGTTACATAAAACAAATGGTGACACCAATTATATAAAAATGAATGGTAACATCACTGTAATGTGAAATAAAAGGTAACATCACCGTTATGTGAAATAAATGGTAACATCACCGTTATGAGAAATAAATGGTAAACGTCTGACTTACCTGTATGCCACTTCATAGCTGTCATGTTGATGAATCAATGATCACGGTAAGCGACCGACAGTCTATGTCAAGCTGACGTCGCACTTACTTCGTGAGGCTGAAATTACCAAATATACATTTTGAATGGATAAAAGGAGAGTTAAGATAAGATAACATTTCTGATCATAGCTAAGCATGCACATCAGTTGTCGTAGATGTGAGTGTGTGTGTGTGTGGAGAGAGAGAGAGAGAGAGAGAGAGAGAGAGAGAGAGAGATATGTGGGCTTCATGAACCTACCTACTTACAGAGAGAGGGAGAGTGAGGTGTGTGTGCATGTGTGTGTGCATGTGTGTGTGTGTGTGCATGTGTCTGTGTCTGTGTGCTTCATGAACCTACCTACCTACCTACAGAGAGAGGGAGAGTGAGGTGTGTGTGCATGTGTGTGTGCATGTGTGTGTGCGTGTGTGTGTGTGTGTGCGTGCGTGCGTGCGTGCGTGCGTGCGCGCGCGCTTCATGAACCTACCTACAGCTTCACAGCATCGTTCTTGGTTGAAATCTGATGCCCACAAATACTCCGTTTTCAGTGTAGTCGCAGTAGGTGTGCTTGTGGTCGTATTCATCAAATAGGCCATGAACCATGTTGCAAGGATAGGAGGTAACTTTTATGTCAAGCCGAATACTATGAAAACTAAAGATACCGAAAGAGGGGAAATTTAACGCTTTATGCAATAACTCCCAGAATACGCACCAATCTGCTTCCTCCTACACCTAACTGCAGCATGGATAATTAGATCACACTGAAAGGATGTTGAAATGTTTTTATGACGTCAGAAAATAAACTGCACATTTAAAAAAAACGAAATGTGAAAAATTCAGAACCAGAGGGCAATCAGACAAAACGTGATCGCGACTTAATCCAAGTACGCCCAACAAGATGACAGCTCTGCACAGCGCCTGGGGCACAAGTCACACATGGCAAACGGGTCTCTTTACAGCCATACAAACAGTGCCAAGTTTATTACAAAACACACTTTTGATTTAGGAACTAACAATGTATCGGTGTACGTTGGTGCAGATTGTTGTTGAAGCTGAACTTCTGTAACTGTATCGATGCACAGGAAGTTTATTATTTTTTTAAATCTCATTTTCAGTAGTTACTATGATGGGAGCATTTGTTAGCCGTGTTGAGTGCCATGGTTTTGAAATAAGCTTTCAAAACGTTTCATGGTACACACGTGGAATACATTTTTAATTTCACCCATCAGCGAGTGAATGAATTTAGCTTTACGCCGCTTTAGGAATATTCCAGCAATATCACGGCAGGGGACGCCAGAAATGGGCGTCAGACGTTTACCCATGTGGGGGAATCGAAACAGTGTCATCTGCGTGACGAACAAACACTTTAACCACAATGCTACCCCCTTGCCCCAGGCCCATCAGTAACTTGCAGTAATGCCATGTAGAATTCCATATTTTCACTTTTATCATATGTTTGAATTTTTTCCTAGTGAAAATTTGACTTGTCTTTGCATGCATTTCTGACGTGTACAACATGGCGACAGGATACGCAAATATGTTCGCAAAGATACTTATACAGTCAGTTCATGATCTAGTCGGGATAGTACAATCAACTCTGAATATGGTAGGCTATATCAATTTATTTTTATGTTGGACGTTTTGGTTGTAGTAGTCGTATCACGATGTGGTTTTCGTGGCAGTGGTTGAAGTGATGACGGTTAGAGGTGACATTGTGGCTAGGTGGACGTATGGTGTCGTGCCTCTGTCGTTGTTGCTGACCGTTGTAGGAAACGTTGTTGGTCATTGTAAGAGCATAGAATGGAACGACGGTGATGCTGCTGGATGTATGATGCCAAGACGAAGTGGCGTTAGCAGGTTTTAGACTTAATAAACAACTCTGTCTTCAGTATTGGATAATAGCTTTATCCAGGCCAATATTTAGAGCATAAACCACGGGAATATCCAACTGCCTCAATCTCGACACAAATAATGTCATTGGTAGCCATACTGACCTTGCCACCAGATTATCAAACATGTTGGTACCATCGAAACTTGTATTTGGCCGTGTTATCAGTTTTTGTTACATTTTCCTTAAACAGCACATTTTCATGGGTAATACATTTTGTTTGAAGCCCGCTGTGGCGCGGCTGTAACGTTACCACACCATGGCGATTTGATCAAACTGTCATGACAGTTATTTTGAAAATATCTTCTCATTACTGAGCAAAATATCCAGGTGGAATTCCAGTGAACATGTGGAATGAGTAAACATTTATATAACCGTTGTCGTTAAATATCATTGAAACAGCATGGTATTTAACACTTTATTAGACGTGAACTGGTTATCCTTGAAATGACGTCGTGAATAGTGCTGAGAAATTGGCCGAATTCAATCCTGGCCGCAAGCATCGGTTTACTCTTCACATGTCCGGAAGCAGTACTTAGCGATCTTGTCCTCGGTGAAACCGCATGTGAGGTTCAGTTAGGATAAAAACTGTAGATCGTTCGCCGAATGTATAATCCACAGCTTCCTTGAGAACCCCCTAAATAAGTGTATTGACCCTTTTGGGAAGTATTTATATGTGGCCGCTTGAGATCAATGCGCGTAGAAAATCCACAGCAGTGAAGGTAAAAGCCGGGAGATGTCATGTCAAACACAGGACTATAACCGGGCCGATCCGGGGTTCCTGATTGATCATAGGCTTGGGGCGTGCTTAATGGCGCCTTAGACGACACGTCGCCAGTCAATGAATGAATGAATAAATGAATGAATGAATGAATGGTGCCGCTTTTACGAATTGTAACATAGTGGCGCTTTTGACTGAACGAATTGTAACATGGTCTCGCTTTTGATTGAACGAATTGTAACAGTGACGCTTTTGATTGAACGAATTGTAACATAGCGGCGCTTTTGATTGAACGAATTGTAACATAGTGGCGCTTTTGACTGAACGAAATGTAACATGGTCTCGCTTTTGATTGAACGAATTGTAACATGGTCTCGCTTTTGACTAAACGAATTGTAACATAGTGGCGCTTTTGACTGAACGAAATGTAACATGGTCTCGCTTTTGATTGAACGAATTGTAACATGGTCTCGATTTTGACTAAACGAATTGTAACATAGTGGCGCTTTTGACTGAACGAAATGTAACATGGTCTCGCTTTTGATTGAACGAATTGTAACATGGTCTCGCTTTTGACTGAACGAATTGTAACATAGTGGCGCTTTTGACTGAACGAATTGAAACATAGTGGCGCTTTTGAATGAATGAATGAATGAATTGTAACTGGGCCCAGCTTTTGAACAAGTTTGAACAATAATAATAAAGAAATCTCATATTTTTCAATTTCCAATTGACAAGAAATTTTTCTGCCCGTTATCTTCCGCTCTACACAGGCCCGTTGATACAGTGTTCATTTCCTACCCAGAGTGCCTGTGTAAGCTGCTAATATTACGATAACACAGTCTGGTATTATTCTATCTCTCACTTAACTGTACGTGGATTTTATTAAGATACCATGATTCAGTTTGTGAATGCATGAACATGTGCTGCTAATAGATCTGTCGGATGTTTGGTTTGCTTTCATAAATACTCATATCATGATTCTCAACATGGAAAGTAGAAATAGTATTTTATTAAAGAATCAGTAACTAAAGCAACAAACAGATAAAACAAGTAGAACGCGCTAGAAAAATAATACTTTTCTTGTTAATCGTTATCATGGTCTAATGTACATGTTGTGGCAATTTTTAATAATGGCTGTGAATGTGTATGACTTATCAAGCGGAAACTGGTAAAGACGCGTTCTCACGGCGTGCCTTCAGTAACAACCTGCAGCATGCTGTGCAGTTACACTGTCGGAGCAGCGGGATCGTCACGATTTTAAGCAGCACACTATAGGTTATAAGACATGGAACCTGTCCTAACGCCTACGTTGCAGTCAAAGTCGTAGTGCCAATGAAATCACATTGGTCTATGTAAGGTACGTCCCTTTACTAGCGATGACCATGAAGAGTGAGTGAGTGAGCTCAGTTTTTACGTCGCTTTAGCAATATTTCAGCAAGACCTCAAATACACACACATCACTGACATTAACGCAATCGCCTCTTCTTCAGAGACTCATGTGAATCCCCGGAATCCCACGCGTCGTGCACTACACAAATACCTTATCGTTGCGATCTGTATTGTTACTACATGTCGTAGTTTTCAGCAACCAACAAATCGCAATCCCACTCCACGGGTGTCACATTTGTGCACTGATCTTGCACTGTTTCAGTCAAGTGACATTTTGATGACAAATCGTAATTATGTTCACCAGGCTAGCTATTCTCGAAACGTTCTTGGCTCTACGGACTTCTTAAGCCCATTCTTAACACACTGGCTAAGATCAAAGATAAGAATACTTAGGGCTACGAACGTTTCGAGAATAAACGTAAGAAATGGGTTTCATGTATTTCAGACATTTTCTTAAGATGGGTGTTCTGGAAGTCTGGTTGTAAGTGAAATTTGTTGTCACTGTTGGCAATAGAATCATCATGCCCGTGGTCGCCACAAGAAAGTGATGTCAGGGATACGCTTGGTAACAAGCTCCAAGAAACCGACTATGTTTCACCCGTCTTCGGTGAACGGAGAACTAAACAATTCTGCAAGTTCAGGACATAAACCATGTATCCATTCTTTGAGTGGTAGTTTAGAAGTTGGGATGTATTATACCGGACGAACTTTCTGGATAACACCTTTCGTGAGTGCCAAGTTTCGATACAGATTCTTGTAAAAATGAACTATGGGCCGGACCCATTTTGAGTACCATAATGAAGACTGATTGATATAAATTTGATTGATTAATATGATGTAGTCATGTTTGTTTTCTATAACTTGTATACTGATAGTAGCTTTAGTCAAAGATTACAACAGCTACAACCAAAGTCCTCTCCTGTGACTTTATTTATTACGACGCCGGTTCATTCTTGTACCGCCGCAGTTATTGCATTAAGATGTGGACTATCGCATAGCGTATTCCAACAGGCCTATTTCGTTGTTTGATCTGATTTTCTGAAACTTTCGTGGTTTCGTGATACAGCGGCTGATCCGGTCAGAACCCAGGGTCTCCTGAAACCAAGAGACGTTTGATGATGGTTCTTCTCGCGGGCGTGTGTGAATATGGTGTTACGTCTCGTTTAGCAATAATCCATCGACGTTACGGCGGGGGACACAAGAAATGGGCTTTAGATATTGTACTCCTGTGGGAATCGAACCCGGGTCGGACGAACGCTTTAACCACTAAGCTACCCCACCACCCCTCTTCTCACGGACACAGCGGGAATCAAACAAGGATATGTGTAATACTTTCTTTGGTCATAGTGGACTAATGCTACACAACAAGCACATATTGCGACTTTTACAAAAAACAACAAAGAACGACTGTCAGAGTCGTACTCCAACAAATATCGGAACAGTGAAATGGTATGTCATTGCCTACTATTCAATAGTTTGTCCTAAGCATTTTGAATTTTATCATTGTCACGAGCAAACGTACCAACGACCGAGAACCATTTACAATTTACAGTATGAGATTGGGAATCCTGTATACGTGTGTATGCAATTATATTCACGTATATGTCAGTGGACTCACTGTTTTGTAGAATTTGATGAACTACTATTTCTATGATCAAATGAAAATTCTCGACATATTGGATAGCCCATCTAATCAAGGATGTTTGAAACATGACGGACTGAAAAATAATAGAAGGTTCCGGCATGTCCCCTAAAAGCAACACAAAACCTACAGTATGTTGGGTAGCCTTGCTTCAAGCTGCGCTGAAAGTCTAGATATGAGGACAGTACAAGTCTGATTATGCTAGTCTGCTATTTACATTTTGAAAATAAATGTTCATTTAAATTATTAATTATTACCGAGAGGACTCGTGCAAGTCTGTATTTTGGGTTGTGCGGGGTATGGAACTTTGAAATGGTGAATGTGTAAAATGGCAGGTAATCTGTTAACAGTCGGTCCCTGACGTTTCTTTCATACCTAAAACAATCCGCCTGTGGTTCGTGTTCTGGACCCATTTGTGTCAAGATGGTTTGAGCTGCCATTTGCTTTCAAACTTTGAATCAATCTAAATCAGTTGGTCCATTTCAGAAACCATATCTTTAAACACATTTCACAAGGCCGACGCTAGACTCAATCCAACAGATGATAAATAGTAATTATTTCAATTCAATTAAAAAAAATACTCATGACAGCTGTTGAAGAATAGAATATTTGGAACTTTGTTATTCCCTCAGCCTTGCACACCCACCTACAATGAGGATTTGATGTGTCTGTTCCCATGCCTGGATGTCTACCAGGAAAATACCTGATGTCATGAATAATTATTCAATTCATTATGAAGTAACCTACGTTTTGATGGCAATATTTTTTACGACAATCATTATTGTTTCACCTTATTTTGCAGTTCTACTAAAGAGCAAATAATCGGTATGGTGATCTACCTTAAGTTGTTGGGGATACTCAGCCTGTGTTTTACATTGTAGTCTCCTAATTTGAAATCTTATTTTAGAGATAGATGCTAGTTTTAATTATTGTTACTGTAATATATTAGATGGTTTTACTGTCCTTCGTCGACAGATTTTCAGAATTTGTGTATTTATCATGAATTTGTATATATTCTAAGTCACGATATGGCTGCAATATTGCTGCTGTGACTATATATTTTAACTCACTCCCTTACTACATATGAATTGGCCAATCCGTGGTAATCAAACCTCAGATCCCTTCACAGGCTGTCTCAGCAATCTCGCTCAGAGAACTTATGATCATGAGTGAGTGAGTGAGTGAGTGAGTGAGTGAGAGTGAAAATGTCACGTACTTACCCTGGAGTCCCCAGTTGTGTGGGTTGGGCAGGCAAGAATCAGGAATATTATCCACCAAGGAAAGAGGTTTCTATATCTATTGCCTTTTCCTGAAGACGTGTCTACAGTGTAGCGGGAGTGTCCTTACCAACTCGATGGGGATTAATGACCAAACTGTCAGGGATGGTATACGGACGTATCCGGACTCATTAAGCATTTCAAACAGAATTTGCAAACTTACTTTTATATCTGTACGCGTAGGGAAACAGTAATGCAATGCAGACAATACATTAATGAGATGACTACGTGCATTTACTAGCGGCTATTGTTCTCGTGGGTGTTATTCCAGCATGGGAACACTGATTGATTACGGTCTGTGTTTTATCAGCGTCTCTAGGAAATCGTTAGTCGAGACACAAATATCGTCTTGGTGCGTCATCAATATTCACATGGCATTGAAGGAGAAGGGTGCACTGACCGATGGGGCAATGGTGGTTATCGAGTGGACATGAATGTAACATTACGATGATGAGATATGGAAGGCATGACACTGGGAACAGACAGGTGACTAGCCATGAGAGTTATGAAGAAAGCAGAGTACGAGCATAGCTTTATTATGCCCATTTAAGAAAGTGGGCAAAAGAAAGTAGACACCCTTATTAATGATCGATTAAATCAAAGCACAACATACGTTTTTAAGTTAAAGTACATAGTGTATTAAATGAAGGCAGCATTTGGGACAATGCACTAACGGTGTCTATGAGCAACTCATCACAGATGAAGAGCACGTGTTATGTAATGGACAGAGATTAGGGACAGCACAGTTCACAGATACAACAAGAGGCAGTCATGGAATGTCTCAGTCATTTCAAGTATCTCGTCAAGCATACACATCCTTAACGAGTGTGACCACCTCTGGCAGCAATACACGCCCAGACTCGATATCGTCAGCCGACGAATGACATCATCGAGAATCCTGTTTGGGTCGCCTGACGTGATGTGTCTGATCGTAACCCGTCTTGGTTTCGCCGGAACAGCCTGATGATGGTACCAGGTGTACAGTTCACAGTCCTTTCAATATGGCCGTTGTTGGCCCTCATCTGCCTCATACCTAGGACCCTCTCTCTTGCTCTGTTAACCCAGGCATATTTTCGGTGGTTTTCTGTCAGTTGAGATGTATGGCCTGCCTTTTCATACCAGCTCTCGACAAGAGTTTTGCGAAATCGCCGAGATGCACGTTTTGCCAATTTAGGCAAATTCACGTGCTTCTACATGACCAAAATGCTGCGTTTCTGAGCGCGATTAGTGAGTGCATGGGCGAAATTTTTCGGGCTATAAGGATTTTACTAACTTGAACAACTTTGCCAAAAATTCAAAATATAAAGTGTTCACTTTCTTTTGCCGATATGATTGTAACATTCATCAAGGTGCTATATTGCTGTCTTAGAAAAGTCTTCATACATAGGATTGATCCTGTGAAATATTTCCGTTGCAACACACCTGCTGCAGAACGTGAAACAGAATATATACGAGAGCATTTAGTCGAACACGAAGTAGTACGTAAAGTGGAACAAGAAACAGAACATGGAATAGGAGCAGAATATTTAATAAAACACGAATCAGTAAGTACATTGGATCAGGAGGCAGGGAATGAAGAAGTACGTGCAGGTTACATCAATATTTACCACTGGTTCACAGTGGTATTGGGAGTCTGTGATGCTTGGTGTATTTTATATCGAGGCACTGACGCACACGGAACGACTTGAGACCTAAGTAGTGCTGCATATCAGTGCTGTCACATGTAGAGCGGAAGTGCTGTTAGTATCTTTGAACAGCCAGTCTTGGCAGGTAAGGGATTCATATATTGATCTGCACATCACGTTGGGAAGCCTTTGATTTGTAGGGTGCCCGCCCCCAAGATGTAATTGAACCAGGCATTTATCGTTTACTATAGTCAAGGGTTCCTCTCACGGCTCTACGACGTTTATTGTTAATACACTGAACTATAGTTTAACTTAGATTTACAACTTTACTGCTCATGATTTTATCTTTTATGATTCTCAGAGCAGAATGCAACTGAATGCACGTGAAGACAGCAGATCCAGTAGGACAGGTAGAATATAACAGTTTTGTCCTTTTATACTTAAACGGATTTACAGTCTACAGCTTAACATGCATCTTTGGTCAGTGGTTTTCAATTCCTCAATAAAGATATCGTATATATTTGGTATTTTGATGGCTATATAACTATCCAAAGATTGGCACAACAAATGTTACAAGTATAATCACCTCAGGACGAGGACATGTTATGGGTGCATAGTAGGCGACGCAGGTGGGTTTTTGATTTAATGAAGCCACAGGTAAAAAGTGGAACTTACAAGATAAAAAGTCGGATGGGCCCAAGACATCAACTCTTAACAGTGACCTGCAACGCTTCGGACGACAGCTCAGACTCACCATGACTTGAGAGAAGAAAAAACAACTCACCCACCTTTCTCCCCCTCCACAACTGCACAAAAACAAACGCCTGCACTTACATGTAGGAGTTTGTAATATGCGTAAAAAAATATCTGTCCTGGAAGGGTTTAGTGGGATAGACAGATGGAAGCTGTAGTAAACTATGGCAACTGCGTTCCGTTAGATATGATCCAGTATCATTATAAATAATGCAGGTGAGAGATGTACTCCTTGTCCATCTCCAGCGGCGAAACGAAAGACGTTTTACGTTTATTCTACTTACAGATTCATGTGATGTAATGTCGTTATACATCAATTTAATTATGCAGAAACATTTAACAAGCAATAGATTCCCCAGACTGACTCACCAAACGCGATTACATACAATCTTAAAGTCAATAATTTCATTATTATCTTATCTTAATTATGTTTTTTTCTTGCTTTATAAACCTCCACGATCCCCATCCTATAAGGGTGAAACGCTGAAGTGACAAGGGTGCCGGACTGGATATTCTTCGATCGTATTCCTTATTCTATCAATAGCATTTAATTTAATTTTATTTTACAAAATGTACGATAGCTGCTAAAGGATGTTTTCTGTCAAAATAGTCAGTGCTCTGTTGATTCTTCTTGGCTAATTCTAATTAATCCATATACTGTTTCCGGTCTGTTTTATAGGCTACATCGCTTACTATTCTTCCGCCCATGTCTGTTTGTCTTCTCTAAGTTAACATCAATTTCTAACTGTTCTCTATCAATTGCCCCTCCATTCTCAACCTTAAGTCTCTGTCACACAAGTAAACAACGGGCTATTTTGTTTAAACTGCATATCTAGTAAGGTTATAGTAGATCGCAATTTTATACACATTTTTACTTGCCAATTGTGGAATCAGATTCCCAGTAGCCATCATAATCATCAAGTAGTTTGTGGTGTGTGTATTACAGTTCGACATTTCACCAACTCGTCCGACCTCGCAGTCGCTGACGTGGTCTACAGCACCGTGTTTGCCCAGTAATATGTGACGTAACATTGAAACAATGTCACCAGTGTTAATGTTTGTTTATTCTCCCTCGTTTATATTCTTTTTCACAATGCGAACAGTTGCACTTCGTCTCTATTCTCTCAATTCTCTTTTCTGCCAAATTAACTTCCACAACTGAATTTCTGCTGAGATTAACGCAATACTGTTGATTAACAAATAAATTGACCCAGATCGGTATTGTAAGAGGATTGAGTGCTGTGAGGGTTTCCTGTGTCGCCTGAGCTTCATGAAGACTGGATGGGCACTTTGATTCCGAGGAATAACTGCAGCAAACCATCAGCGTCACGCATGTTTTGGATGGGTTGTTTTGATGCCAATATACCAAATTTCGAGTTCGTTAGGTACCAAATGTTACATTCCACAATGTATCGAAAAGGATAATATAATTACGACAGTATCATATGCAAAGTGTCCAAAGACTAAAGCTTTCCGGGTATTCTAAAAATCCCTAGCCACACTAATCTTGAATCTATTTGTTGAGCACTGATTTGAACTTTGTGAAGCTGTTCAACCTTGAGTGGATCAGAAAGAAATATCAGCATGTCCGACTTTAATTAAGCGGCAGACGAGGACGGTAATCTGATGATCTAAACTGAGCAGAACACGCTGTCACAAACTGCAAAATGACTTAATGCAATCCTTTCTCGAAGGTTGTCTAAACCATGCCTTTGCTGTAGCTCCACATCGCCAACCGAACGACAAATAGCTATGTAAGAGAGAAGCAATTATGCTATTCAGAATAATTCAACCACCAGATTCTTTCATATTTATGAAGCAGTATTGAAGGAATCGGATGATCTTTAACTGTGTTTGAGCAGTATATGTCGGTATGTGAAAACTATGTGCATGACGATCTAATTGTTGGTCAGCTTTGTTTCCTATCATCTTAATACGCCCAGAAATGACTTCAGTGTGTTTGCTACTCTGTTAGGTGTTGGACCTAGTGATAGGATGAGGGACTGCAGCTCACTGTGGACTATAGCTGTGGGCACGTGGAACCTGGATGTTACACATCACACGAAGATATCACACACCACAGATACTGAACCCGCACAAAAAAAGTTTCTTTAATTTTAGCGACAAACGTAAGTCAAACTGTTCTCTTACGAAAATATATTTCAAGTTTAATTTTGTCAATAGATGGTCGTTCTAAAGACAAGTGTCAGTTTGTAATGAGGTTTCCCTTCCACAGCAGTATTTCCGACCGTCATATACATTTGCACGCGAAACTTGAACGTAATAAATGGTTTGGAAAGGAAAGAATGACATAAAATGTATACGCATTTTAGAAGGAATCAGTAACGTTACAAATGGCGAAAAATACCGTGGTCTGTGAATACAATTGTCTTTGAATTATTCACACATTTCAATGAATTAATCTTAGCCCATGACTGACAATTTTAAAGTATGAATTTTTTAAAAGTATACAGACTGGAAATGATCGCTACCTGGAATAGAAACACGAGCCGTAACCATGGAAACCGTAAAGGTGGACCGTATGTATTAGCATGTTTGCGCGTATATGTATTCCGGTAGATACTTGTCAAGATTATATTTAGTAAATACGGATTTGGTATATGTGTCTTTGTTTTCTAACAGGCCCTTCCCACTTGCTGCCCGTTACACTCGGTCAGTTTGGATTTCTTTTCCTACTTGATAGACGGCGATATCAATAATGTGATATCATTTTGGCAATCCTTAATCGTGGTAAAGAATTTCCGAAAATGAAATGTTTGAAGACAATTTCACTAGTTTCACACTAAGTCTTCAGGGCCTGTCTACCTTTTTGTCTTGACGTAGAGGAAGAAAACATAAATTTCCTCGCACACCTGGTGTCACCGCCAAATGTCAGTAATCTATTTCACCACTCTTTGACATTTTACACCATTGGATCATTCATATACGTGTTATCCTCACGGGGACTCAGGTTTTACATTCGCACATCATATCGAGTGGCAAACGTTATAATTAAGAACGAGGTAAAACATTTACTTTAGATTTTGATAATACAGATTGCAATGGATCCTGTTCAAGTTGAAAAGGGGTCTGAACGCGTTGTTTGCGATGTTCAACATGGATTGGCAAATTTCTTTGCTTGAGCAAAGCATTGTTAGAGACAAAGTATTGCGTTTGAATAAGTAACTGTGACAGAAATCAACAACAGCAAAAACAGCATCAAATAAAATAACAACAAAAAAAAAAAACACCATAAGAAAAACACAATGAAAAGGTGACGTTTAAAATGCATCAGCACCAACTGTTTAGAAAGAGACCCGTCCTAATAATAAATTAGACCTCAGGTGAGATTTCCCATATGAGGCCTGATTTTGAACTGGTTTCACGCGAATACATTTACTGGAAGTATATATCTGATACGTAATTCAGACACTGAGAGATCAGGACTAATTCCGTAATGCTCTGAGACATTCTGTTATAATGTCATTCCGACCTTTACATGGAAACCAGTTGATTATCGGTAAACGATATTTGTCTTGTCTGCTTTGGTCTTCTGTGGATTTGGATATTAACGTCGCAGGAAGACATAAATATTTAAGTATGACGACTTAAAATTAAACAACACGCTCATTTCGCAATAAAATCGATACGAACCTGGCATTGGTGAAAATAGTTTGGTGGGGAGAAGGTATGGACACTGATAAGGGTGGATGAGAGGAAGAGAGAGATGGAAGGAGAGTGCTGACTTTGGTGAGGTTTGTGGCTGCAGGGGCAAGGTTAATGTTAAGGATTGTGAGTGAGTGAAGCTTGTGGGTAGAAGGGCGAAATTGATGTTAAGGATTGTGAGTGGGTGAAGTTTGTGGGTAGAAGGGTGGTGGTGATGTTAAGGATTGTGAGTGGGTGAAGTTTGTGGGTAGAAGGGCGATGTTAAGGGTTATTAGTGAATGGGGCTTGTGGCTGGAAGGGGCGTTGGTGATGCTAAGGATTGTGAATGGGTGAGGCTTGTGGTTGGAAGAGGGGTGGTGATGTTAAGGATTGTGAATGGGTGAGGCTTGTGGGTAGAAGGGCGGTGGTGATGTTAAGGATTGTGAGCTGGTGAGGCTTGAGGCTGGAAGGGCGTTAAGGTTATCGTGGGATGTCAGGAATTCATTGTCAGGAGGAGGGGATGGAGATAAAACAGAATCAGACTTATGTATTTACTATAAGTTTCAAAGAATCAATGACCTTTCACGTATTTTGAGTAATGAGTCACCAGTCACAGTTACCTAACGATTATTTCCTTTTCGAAATTGACATGAGTTTAGTGAAGATGTAACACAAGGACACCCTTAACATTTTCATGAAAAATGAGAAAGAACTGGAAGGTATTTCTGTAATCGCACGTATCGTCTGTGAAGCAATATATGCGTGTCATATGAAGAGCCAGACAGTCTAAATGCGCAGTTGGACGAGAAAATATTAAAGAAAATATTATTAGAGACTGAACAATATAACGGATCTAATATACTGTCTGTATCGTTTCATGTAAAGAATGTCACGCCTGTGTTACTAAGGACAATGGTCGCGTAGGTGACGCTGAAGTTACTAAAATTGCAACATTCAAGAAGATTTTAAAGAAACTAAATGAAAATAGTCTAGACTAATGAATTAAATGAAACATCTCCAGACTAGACCACCATATGTCTATGTCTTCCACATACGTTATATGCGCTATAATACAATGTTGTCACCTTCCGAGAGATGTACGACAAGATAAGATATTCACACATGAAGTGTACAGGGAATGGTATTACTCGTGATATCGGTCAGTATTTTATTTATGACTCACCCAACATAGGTAAAATAGCATCTCAGAATTCAAATTAGAATAGGAGTGCATTTCGCCGTCATAACGGGAGCTCCGCGTATGAATACATTTATGATTGTCAACATTAGTCTCTGCAACTCTATATATCGAGATGGGGAATGAAAGGTGGGCATAATAAATGATATCACACACACCCGAGCAAAGAAAGTTGAATCTTCTCTCCTAAACATTCATCGAGCGCAGTACGCCAGCACAGGTGGGACTTTGTCACGTGACCGACTGCAAATAGTTCCGGCAGCACGCGATGTTATTATACAGTGAGGAATAACATTGCAGATCCATTACACAGTTATATGTTCAACGGGCGATTAGTAAACGTGGCTATCACATCACCTAATCTTGCAGTTTTCCTATGACTGTGAATTTACAAAGGTGAAGGAAAAGGCTAGGTAAAAAAATAGTTCGCTGATTTTGCCGATTTTTCTTGAAAAACACCGTAATATTATCATATTGTCACCTCAGCGGGAAGTGACATGCCATCTTGTGTCCCCAGACAGTGAGCGTGGACAACATTCTAAGGTTTCATCAGTCTACCGATGAATTCCTTTGTTCCACCAAAGAGCCGGCACTGTCAATAAATGGATAACGTTTTACTTATTTCCGTTACGAATGCTGATGCACATATCAAATCAATTATCCACATGTACTGGATGACATTACTCGTGATGATTGTCATTATCCAGTGCTTGCGAAATACATGATATATGTGATCGTATACACAGGCTATCTTCTCAATATACTGGTATATTCAATCATGTTAGTATGGACTTGACTCATTGCTGCTCTCTCTGCCCAGCTGTGCACGTATCTGTAACTGCCCAGGGCCCAGATTTTCGAAGCACTCTTGGCGCTAAGATAGTCGTAAGTTAATGTTAATGCATGCCACTACGGCAATCTTAGCGCTAAGAGAACTTCGAAAATCAGGGCCCAGATTTTAAGTGAGTCGGTGGCATAGGCTAGTTGTGAAAGTGTCTGTTTGTCCTTTCGGTTCGGTTTCGATTCCTCACATGGTTATATCGTGTAAACCCATCCTGGTGTCCCCCGCAGTGATATTGAGAAATATTGCTAAACGCTGCATAGAAAGCGGTGCCTGAACTATTGCTCATCACTGGGTAACGGATGAACATCTTGAAGTTGAATTAAGACACTCAGTTATCGCGAACACACTGATAAAAAAGAAATATCCATGGACAAGGTTAGGAGGAATTCTTTACTGAGATAAGTCCACAATATAGACATTCTATTACCTTGGTGTGCCAACGGATGATAGGTCAGTTTAGCGAAGTGCACCCAGTCCTATTAATCAATTGCGCTTGCTCCCAGGAATGAAGACAATCAAATAGACGATGTTATGAATATCCTCTTACAAGCATTATAGTATCAAACATTTTGCCCAAAGTGGAAGATGAATGGTTGTCCATAGTGGATATATAATAAACTGACGTCAATATTTTCTCTTGTAAGATCTACCGTGGAAAATAATGCTGTGTTAAGCTGGAGGGGACGGCAGGTCGTAAACCACCTGTTTTGTTTCTTTGAGTTTCATTTTAGAAGTTGGGAAATACAATATAGAACAAACTTTATGGATAATAACTTCTTTTATGTCGTGAGAGCGACGTATCGACACAGATTTGTCATCTCTACCGTCTACTCTTGTCTTCCCTCCGTCTCTTCTCCACCATCCTGAACTGCCATCCGAGAGCAACCACAACGGACGCTCTTGGACAACGCCATAAACGGTATCGCCCAGACGCATGCATTATCGGCATACACAGAGGCTGCTTGCAGTTTGTGATGACCTGACACAGCCAAATGAGTGTTCCTGCAAGAATGGGGGCCCTTCGATACATGTGATGTAGGCGAAATTAGATTCATGGGGGTTTCCTGCATGTAGCGAAGCGTTTTGTTACGGCCAGAGTAACGATTTTGCTGTTTAAACATAATAAGCCAGACTCTGCGTCATTAAGATTAAAGGCACCCAAAACTGTGTTCAACAGCCAGGACGTGTGCTTTAAGTACGAGTGCTTGCTTGATTATGGGTCAGCCACATAACTGGGTTGTCTGTTTATGTTTCAGGAAAGCACGCCATGACACAGGCTGTATATATTATAACTGTTATAACAATGTATGCTGTCATGAAATGATATGCTGATTAACATAAGTACCTGTTTTGCACTCGTATGCATCGCACCATTGTAGATCTCAGTTCACTTATTGCCACAAAATTGCTATAAAGTATCTGTTACTTTGTTCATGTTCTTCCGGCAGTTCTGAAGAAGAGTGTTTCGTGTTAGTGTACTTAAATTTTCATTTTCACATAAAAATAACAAAATCAGACGCATATCTTCTTACAGTACATTCAGTACTAAAAGTATAGATCGAGAAAATAAAGATGGAGTTGGCCTCACCGATTAAGAGAGAACCTTAATACCTGTATTTTTATAGTTGATCAGTTGCTAGATATACTCTAAAAAGGCACTGTTACTTGGAAACAACTTAATATTTCCAAAATTGGAAAGACTTAATAGTGTCCAGTAATTTACCTCTATGGCAATGATAAACGAATGGTTATCATATTACAGCCGGAAGTGTGGTATTGTGTATCATGATTACCAAAGACCCGAAAAGGACGATAGGAGTGAGATGGGAAATACCAATCTGATGCTAATACCGGTGCAAGGCAAGGCAAGGCAAGGCAAGGCAAGGCAAGGCAAGGCAAGGCAAGGCAAGGCAAGGCAAGGCAAGGCAAGGCAGGGCAGGGCAGGGCAGGGCAGGGCAGGGCAGGGCAGGGCAGGGCAGGGCAGGGCAGGGCAGGGCAGGGCAGGGCAGGGCAGGGCAGGGCAGGGCAGGGCAAGGCAAGGCAAGGCAAGGCAATCGTTTATTGTAGACGACCGGCCCTTATACAAGAGAGTTGCTTACAGCGTTGTGATACATGTTGTAGGTATATACATTAGGACATGACTAATTGTAAGTGCTCGTTATGACGAATAAATGCATACTTGACACAGAGAGCTAGGTTATGAAGGGTGGATTCATTATTAGTTGTTAATATACTAGTAAAGGCTGTCAATGATGGTTTCGGTAGATATTATTCTGGGATATAGTTGTAACGTGAATCTTCATAAACCGGACAATCAAGGGTAAAATGTATTATTTTATCTTCAACTGAAGAACTGCATAAAGGACACATTCTTTCCGATTTTGGGATGGACAGTTTTCTACCTCTATTTACCATTACGTCCAACAAGCCTGTCCTGTATTTGGCAAATATGTTTCTATTACAGTTAAAAGTTAGTTTGGATAAATACAATTCAGGTCGTTTTAGAGTTTTAAATGTTCTATATAATTCATAACGAGAGCTACATTCTAGAGTGAAATGCCATTCCTGAAAAAACTTATTTACCGCTTGATCACGAAATTCTGTTAAAAACAAAGATATCCCCAACACCCTGGCTTATCCATACCAAAGGATACCCATGAGAAAAAAGAAGATTTCTTATATGTGATGTCCAAGATGTTTTACCCATATTATCCAGATGAACAATCAAACTATACGATACTTTTGGTAGACGACTTTCAGGCATCACTAGAATTTTAAACCAGTAGTTAAGGCATCGTATTTGGGAATTAATATACTTGGGGTGTCTCCCGCATTCACCGTAAACCATACAATTTGGAGTGGCAGGTCCAACACATAAAATCTTTTTGCAAGCCATAAGATGTAGTCTCTCCAAGTAATCGTAGCGTTGAAATCCCCACACTTCCGATCCAAATAATAAAATGGGTTGTATCTGGGCATCAAATAGTTTGAAAAATATACTTGGAGTAAACATTCCACATTCCTGGGAGATAGATAAAATTGAAATAGTATCTTTCTTTGCACGTCGAACCAAGTCATGGACACAACACTTTAAATTCATCGTATGCGAAAAGATTATTCCCAGGTGTTTATATTGATTGACAACAGCAACAGGTTTGGACAGTCAAAATAATATGTTACATCAGAGCCACATCGCACACAGGGTTTTACATTTCAATACATTGCTTTTAACATGCCATACATTTTCCCACCTAACCCTGCATTACGTAAGCAATACCATAGTTTCTTTCTATCTACAGAATCGAAAGCTTTTTTTTAAATCGACAATAGCTACATACGTTTTGTGTTTTTGACGGGATACAAAGTAAAAATATGATCAGTTGTGGAGTATTGCTTACGAAACCCAGCTTGAGTCTCAGGAATATCCTCCCTCATGTTTGCCTATTTAGACAGTCGGCTATTTAGAGTAGAGTGAAGACTTTCCCGTGAATACTCATAAGTGATATTCCCCTATGATTATCGGGATTATTAAAGTCACCTTTCTTGTGAATTGGGACAATAATAGAAGACGATCAACTGCGGGGAAATACTCCTTTTGCGAACAAACTGTTAAAGCATTTATTGAGAAATGGAAGAATTTCTGCAACAAAAAATTTAAGCATTTCAATAATGATACCATCAGGACCAGCTGTTTTTCCACAGTTTAGTTGAAATATCAATATGCAATTTTGACAACGTACATATGTGAAATTCATGAATGCATTCATACTCCACCGGATAGACGACCAAATTTGGACAGTTTAACAGCAGAATATGTATTCATCTTGCCAGTTCGTATCTAAATTCTCAACAAATGTCTCTACTAGGCATACAATTTTGAATTTCCAGAGATAGTCAGTGAAGTCTGAATCTATGACTTCACTTTTCAAACCATTTACATTCAAGCACAGGAATCCAGCACTATTTGTCAAACGTCCATCTACTGTGCGAAATAGACTCTGTATGAGGCTCCAAATAGTGATTTGAGTGAGTCTGGCCTACTTCTCTGGCAGTCAAATTATCCATTAAATTATCAAATTAATCCCGGGTAATATTTCTTCGCTGCATGTCGTCAGGGTTTCTGTGACATCCTTCGCGACGATATTGTTCAACATCTGAATGCCATGGGTATCTGTATGTCAGCTTCCACTATATATTTATGAGGTCGGAGTAGTCATCACCAGGACGTGTGTGATGTGTGAATCCACTGATCGATAGGTCGATCATGCTCAGTGAACGTCATACATTTATAAATTCACTGATCGATCATGAATAGAACACGATGGCCATGTATATTGATCATGATCAGAACCGGTCATCTGAATAACCTGTCATTCTCACTTTGTCTGTCCAGCCCGCTCAGAATGTCCAGCAACTATTCTGTGATAATAAACTCTGTGGTCTGCTACCAAATGAAACCTGAAATAGGTTTTATCGTCATTGATGTAGAAGTGAACATGTCGTTACTACTGCTTCTTGCCTGGTGATGTCAAATTGTATTGCGTTTAAATTATCTAAATGAGTCCGTTAGGCTCAGAAACATCATGACGATTATAACAATAGACTAAAATGCAAATTCATTTTGAAGGAAGGACATCTTATCAGTTCTAGTTGTTGCTATTTTCTCAGTGCATGGACAAGAACTCAGAACTTCAGTCAGGGCACAGAGACCTTGGTTAACAAAGTGTGGTATGACCTAGGAATTGTCAGCTTGACATGTTACATCATGGTCCAAACAAGAATCTGTCATGTCATAGCCAGTGGGACATGTTTACCGCACGGCAAGGAAATGATTATTATTTTTTTCCAAACTGACATTCATCAGCGTTTCACCTTGACAAAGATTGCCCTAAGCGTGATACAATGATATGTTGAGGTTAAAGAAGAAATGAAAAGCACAAATGACAACTGTATTTGTTTCCCTGATGTGTGTATATATTATTCTCAGTAAACAGAACGACTGGGACCTGGTCACAACGGTGACAGGGCGTTGCAGGAAGGACAATGTAGTGTAGAGACCTAGGGCTACGTTGTTATGCCCAGTGGGTATCTGACAACTCAGCGACGTGTTTGTTCAGCCTTAACGTGAACGGACCAAGACACTGCACTGCACCCCAACAGACAACCAATCGGTACAAACAGACAAACAGATAAGTATCTTATACCCGCACCGCGGCACTGGTAGTATTAATTATTTTATCTCACACTCACCCTAACTCGGAACAAGGGTTTGAAGTTGGAAAGACGCCATGAAATGACTTGTCACCATGCTCATGCTAATCTGATGACCCAAACAAGCAAGAGTTCAAACCGGGAATAAACTCACACTTTAGAAACTTCTTGAAAGGCTTACCAGTAAACAAAGTTCAAGGAATGACATTACATTTGACCTCTAAGGAAGCTCGTGGCGGGTCTATAGCTGGCCCCTTGCCCATATTATCACAGGTATTAAATCAAGTCTGTTTGGAATTTAGTTACCAAACCATGTGATCATTGTTTTCCAATGATGTTCTTCTTTGGTCTGGCATTGTCACCCATAAGAACACAGTCGTCTTTGTTTCGGGCGTGCTCGGATGAAGAAAGAGTCTCGTCCAACTGCAAGTCAAAAACGTTCATCCACACACCAGTTTCGGAAACCACGTCCGATAAAAGCGGAGTCGACCATTCCAAGGCAAAAGCAGAGAAATAATTCTATCTCAAGTTATTTTATTAAAAAATAAGGTCCAAAGAGGTTCTTCGACTATAAAACTGTCTGTTTCAAATTGTTTGTTCTGGCATGTCGTTTCAGCCATCAAGTCAAAAGGGAAAATTTGTCTAGGTCATTATGGATGTGATGTTATTTTAGGTTATGTCTCTTAAACATGGTTATTAGTATGCTGGACGATCTGACCAGCAAACGTCGGGTTTGGGTCTGTACGCAAACATTGCCCAGCCTATTTATCTAGGTCATCTACCCCTTAGTGTATTCTCATCATACTCATCGTAACTTGGTAGTCATTGTAGTTTACTGCTTTCTGTGAGGTGGGACTGGTGCTATGGCTTTCACAGCAGTCCTCATATGAGCATTCTGCATGACATGAACTATGTTCAACGTGAGGGTAACTTCAATTTAGACAACAAACAAACAAACAAACAAGCAAAAGTTTAATTTTCTACCGTCACCTACAAAGTATCTTGAAACCGAACGGCGTTTTCTCTCGAACCTCTCTGTGCAATGTTTGTGTTTAAGTTCATATCGTACGGCTTATACATACCGCAGAAAACATTCTGAAAACCATTCATGTAAAACATAAAAGTCATTAATATTACTGAACATACATTTTGTTAATTGTTTTATGTTAAAGAAAATTAACAGAAAGCATTGACACGAGTCTATCATGTATCAACAAAACATATCAGTTCTGCCTAAGAATATTTCCTTAGGATATTGGGTTTTAAGGATATGTCACGTTAGTATAGTAGAGAACGTATTACCATCTGTTTAAGACCCCTTTATGCTTCCGAAGATACAGTACGTGCACATAAACAATTTGACTCGACCGTGATATAATACGGAAATGTTATGAGAATGCAGTTACACGCTAAAAGGATGAACGTCTCGTCATATCACAGGCCAGGAGCCCGTTTCACAAAATTCTCAAAAGCCTAAGATCTCGTAACTTTTCTCGTAGCATTTGTACCTGATCTACTGTAACATAGGAGGTGCAAATGCTACGAAAGGTTACGAGATCTTAGGCTTACGAGAGTTTTGTGACAAGGGGCCCTGCCGCTTATCCATCAGACACTACTGGAACTGCACAAAGTAAGAGGAAGTCACAGTGTCGTTGAATGAAATGAAAAAGACTGCGACGATCGACTGATCTATTAACTATAAGAGACCAGTGACTCCAGTTCTTGAAAATGCTGTCAGATATTTGGTCCAACAAGAAACAACCGTACTTGCTAATCTGCTGCTTTGCCCCTTTTCAGTCATCGTCAAAGATCATTTGATGCACAAGGCTAGTGGGATAGTCATATGGATAGAACGTCTGCTCGACACGCTGAGGTCCGTGTTCGATTCTTCACATGAATGTAATGTGTAAAGTCCATATCTGGTGTCCTCTGTGATGTTGCTGGGATATTGCTAAAAACGCCTAAAACCAAACTCATTCACCCTAGTTGTCGGTCCCAGAACATTAACACGTTCTCGAACCTTTCGTTGACTGAAATTGGACGATGTAAATTAAGTGCTGTTTGTCTGAATTATCTCACGAGCGAGCTCCAGTGTAAAATGTACTCCTTTCTTAAACTTCTGGAGTACCTGTCACCAGTGATGTAGTGCCAAAGGATCAGTTATTTATTTATAACCTGAGATAATTGCAACAGTTTGCATATTTCCAGATGAACTTATTATACTTGAAATAGCTACATTTCTATTCCCCAAAGGAGTGCGAGGTCAGCATGACTGAAAGCACTCCTTAAATCTTCATTTTCAGTGACATCTCCGATACAGGTTGATACAGAAAATGTTACATTTGCATGTACATAATACTGCTTTACAAAAACTTTAACAGGTCTTTCTTTCTGTCTCACACACGCGCGTGTACATACACAACACCACATGGTACTCTATAACCACCAAATAAAGCCAAACACAAACAAACAGACATTACAAAAATCAGTCGCAAGAAAAACGACCTGACACTGTGCATGTTTAACACACCACAGGTTAAAGTTGAAGTTCAGAGCAGCTGCCTTCTGTTGTAAGGAAATCCCTAAAAGGGTTACACATTTTAGACAACTCATAATTCTTTCATGAGGACTTTTACTAAAACATGAACTGAGCATTATATTCAGTGCCTTTGACACGTTCTAAAATTAATACTGATATATACAGATACATTTTTGGTGACCAGACAAACCTATACGGTTACAGGCACACAGGCACACCGCAGCTCATACAGACAACGTCACCAATATAGAATACACTCAGACACAGGTACATAAACAAGTGGAATCACTGACAGAGCCACAGACAGACAGACCGACAGACAAATAGAAACACAGACAGGCACACGCTCACCCAAACAGAGACAACGTCATTAATATACAATACACTCAGACACAGAAACAAGCGGAATCACAGACACACACACATGCACCCAACCATACCAAAACAGAGACAACGAGACTAATACAGAATACACACAGATACAGATAAATAAACACACACAGACAGACAGGCATACACAAACAGCAATACAGAGCCAACGTTGAATACAGAATACACCCAGACACAGATTATCAGACATACATACAGACAGACGCACAGGCACACAAGCACCCACTCATACAGAGACACAAAGTCATAAATATGGAATACACCAAGATACATAGACAAGCCAAATCACTGACAGACAGACAGAAATACAGAAACGCAGACAGGTGCACACACACATAAACAGAGACATCTAGACTAATATAGAATACACTCAGACACAGATATATAACCACGTGGACAGACAGACAGACAGACACCGACCCAGAGACAGTCACATAATATCTGTTGTTGCGATCCATAGCCAGCCGTTATACCGTACTGGTCAAATAGTGCTATCAGTTTTAACTGCCCATGCTAGTTTTAGTTGCAGTTGTGATATTCTAGTTGTTTTACTGTCCTTTGACGACAGGTTTTTGTATAAAGCATATAATTCATTTCAATGTCAAATTTGTTCTCGTCACGATATGGCTGAAATATTGCCGATGTGACGTTACATCTTAACTCACTCACAGAGTCACAATGTAGAATACACTCAGATTATCATACATACACACGTGGAGTCACAGACAGGCACACAGACTCACCCACGTGCGTACAAAGACAAAGTGAGACAGACACCAAACCGCCCATACAGAGACAACGTCACTAATGCAGAATACACTCAGGCACGGATACATAAACACGTGGAATCACAGACAGACACACAAACACACACCCCTAGAGAGACAAAATCATTAATACAGAATATACCCAGACACTGATACATAAACGCGGACAGACAGACAGACAGACATATAGGCATGCTCACACTGTCTCCCATACACATCTATTCAGAGACATGAATATACCGTAGGAATTCTCATAGACGTGTTACAAACAGACATGTTTAGGACAAAAGATACGGAAAGATGCGCGGACAGACACTCTGACACACACACACATATATATGCGCATCGACACGTTGAGAGAATAGCATTAAAAGACAGAAAGGGAGTCGGAAGGATGCATGGGTGAGAGGAATGAATGGATTGACGGACAGACAGACAAATATACTGCTAGGGCCACGGGCAGTTTGATACAGAGAAAGACATGGCAAATTTTCAATCAAATGTTCGCGCTAACAGATGAAACACAGAAATAGTCGTACAAAGGCAAACAACAACGACAAAAACCAAAAACCAACTAAACCTAAAAAAAATAAAAAAAATAAACACATACAAATATTCACACAAAATACCAACAACAAAACAACAGTAAACAAACAATCCCTAATACTCAAATTGACGAATTGCTAAAAAAATCATTGCAGTCAGAGACGTTAGACGGTAACGCTGGCACACATCCAGACACAGACACGCACACAGAGACACCTACAAAGCCTACCTTACCCTGTGCTGGCCACTATGCCCTTCCTGTCAGCGGCAGTAGCCTTGACCAGCTTATGTCAGATCTGCTACCTGCCCGTCTGTTGAATGTCTGGGCAACAAACCAAACACTACCTGTCGTCAGCACACAGCTCGCGCGTCGCTACTCTGCCAATAGAAGGCAACCGGCTGGCATACAGCTCATATCTACCTTCAGCAGGTTTAATAAGGACGCAACTGGACAAATATGTTCATACTGCGAAATGTTACATTATGTTATGTAACCATGGTTTCCTCTAAAAGCGTTTGGCGGTATGTTTCCTGTAAGATCCATTGGTTATGACGACGCATGTTCAATAAACCAAGGCAACAAAGAATTTGATTCACCAAAAATCAGTAGATTTAGGTCAGGTTCTTCAAAGTATAAATATAAAAGTAGAAGGCATGTGTGTCTTTAATCATTTCCATAAATCCCTTTTCCAAAAAATACACAACCTCCCCCCACCCCCATTTTTTTAACCGTTTGTCTGGCACCTACAGATTTCCTTACACGTTAACGGTATCTAGCAAGTATGCACCAGTTATCTCATAGCAAAGATTGTGACGTGGTTACTTGATCATTGAAAAGTCTTGCCGCAAAACAATCCGTGTGACAAGTTAGACGACGACCCGCATTTTAATGTGTTTCTCATCCCTAAAAGCAAACATGTAAAAGATCGGATGGGCAGGAGTAACTACACCCCCGCCCTCCAACCCGCAAAAAACCCCATAAAATGACGCTAATACGTGCGAGAAATTAAACTAACGTTTAAACCATTGCGTTGTGACAAACGCTCTCGTTCAGCACACCTGCATCTCGAATTCTCGAGGTGGTGAGAGTTTACTATATGGCAGATGCAAGTTCCGAGTGAAAACCAGAAGACGAGAGACTGTGCACTGAAAGTGTTGCAAGTGATGTCCTGCCACAATCAACGCTGCCAACACCCTCATCACTACCTATAGGAACACCATCCACAACCTTGTCCCAGATCCTACAAAGCTGAAACCAGGGGCTATCCTTGCCAACCCGAGAGAAATAGTCAAAGTTGATCACAGACCAGTACCGAGTATCTAGCAAGAGGAGATTAATATAGCAAAATTAACAATGTATATATATCTTGAAATGATTGAATGAGTGAAGTCACAGTTTCAATTAACTGATCAAGAGCATTCGTCATTTCACTCTTCGGTGGATTACAGCCAAACCAGTTTATGGCAAAATGAATGCTTCCGACATATATATTGTGAAAGGAAACAAAAATGATTTGATACAGATATTTGAGTATTTTTCGTCCTGTGTTGATTACACCGCATTTAGCAATATTCCATGATCTATATTCAACAACAAAAGAAACGCAACTCTGGCTTTTTATCAAGCCTTTAAATAGAGGACATAAACACGAACGCTTACTTTCATGAGATTTCATATTTTCGAAACTTGCGTTTCCTTTGCTGTTCAGTATATGTAAAAAGTCTTAAAACAATAAACACGATGGACCATTGATTGGTTCATTCTATCGCCTCTGACTACAAACATAAGCAATCTAACCCTGGATCCCGTGGTGCCGATGTTAAAGGCAGTTGTTTTATTCTGAGTATGGGTACTTTACAAATTCCAAGAAAAATGGTCTCAAAAGGAAAGGAGAGTTGCAATTATAACATCTAAGTAACACTCATTGGTCACACTGGTATTAAGATTTATGAAAAAAAAAGAATTTGCATATTTTCAGAGATTAATCATGAGACTGTTGTATGCATTCAATCAAGACGTCATGCCTTAGCTTTTGATCATATGTTGAAAATCTTTAAATCAACCACTATGTCACATCAATCGTTTATGTCACTCTGTAATGTCGAGTACTCAGTTTTCTTTTGAGTGAGTGGTATGTTATTGGGATTTGAGGTCTGGGCATCCCTGAGAATTAAGTAAGAATGTTCTCTATGGTCACTTCAAAAGTGGTAACATAATGCATATTCTTTCTGCAATACACTGGACGTTTTTTTGTAATGTTGTTGTGATTAGTTTCTCAATTTACAACCGGTTGCTTTAGTGTTTTATGTACCACCCCTCGGAAATAGGCTATGAACCTCGTGGTATTTTCTCCTCTTAATGTCTGCCTGAAGGACATTGCCGTAGAATCGTTGTCACGTGACACAACTATGATGGTTTCAAAAGTAACACACACACACACACACACACACACACACACACACACACACACACACACACACACACACACACACACACGCACACACACACACAAACTGGTGTAAAGATGTGTTAATAATTTGCCAATTTTCATTGATTTTCTCTTGACGTCATGACAATGACCTTTTCATTGTCTACAATACATCACTGCATGTGTAAATAGTACCTTGAAACGGAATGGAGGATTTTACAAAATCTAGTTTAGAACTGTTGACTGACGGACTGAACCATGCGGCTATTTACACTGGTGAGTCTGAAAGATGTGATGGGTAGTATATATATACATAAATTGATGGATAAATAGAGCATGTAGTGTATTTCATTATGATTTGTGTTTTCTATCAACACAGGTTAAAAGTAAATTTGATGAAGACACAGGACTAAATTCGAATATACTATATACTAACAAAAACAAAGAAACGCAAAAGGCGATTTGTATTTTAAAATCTATTCATTACCTGCTGTGTTCAAACAACCGTCAAAATATGTGACAAAAGGATTACAAATTCTTACAAGGATTAAAAAGGCAAACTGCAACAGAAATCACCTCCCACTTGAATTTGTGAGGCAAACCTCAGGCGCTGTCATTCAATCCAGATTACTCTTGGAATCTGGCATTCGTTCTGAAGGAGTTTCAAGGTGAAATCATTACGCCACGTCTTGACTCGGCGACAGGAACATCGTCATTGAAAGAATGCACGCCGGAGATTCTGTTGCCAGAAGTCTGAATATTAGTTAATCTGAGCAAGATATTACGGCTTGGAGCTCTTTCCAACCAAGCAACCAAGCAACTCTCTGCAACAAATGACCGTCCTCGTGCGAACAGACCTCGCGTTACCACTGCTGCCGAAGATTAGTACATCCGGGTACTACATTTGCGTGATCGTACTGCCATAGGTGAGAGCACAACAGCCAGGGTACCTTGACTTCCGAGGATATCCGGTCAAACGGAACGGAACAGGTTGAAAGAGACTGGTTTGAGACAGGAGACCCGACGTCGGGCGCGTGCGACGTCGTCACCGTCGCGCTCAAAGTTTCCGTTATCTAAATGTATCCACTTGTTGTATAGACATTACCTTCTTAAAAACTAATGTAAAAATCATGCACTAAAGTCTATTTTTGGACGAGTTATACATGTTTGAAAACACATTTTCGCAAAGGATTTCTGGCCTATGCGTTTCTTTTGGGGGATAGTATAACAACTTCTCCTAGTGCTCAAAGGGTATTACATACTCTATTCAGTTATAACCTGAAGAACATGTACTTATCAACCTACCAGACAACCAGGAATCGAAGCCACTCCAGTAACACGCTTGTTTTTCACCGTTCTTTGGCATTGATGAACTAATGAGTATTTTTTTTCACTCCGTCGTGAGACAAGTTTTATTGTAGACATTCACCTGTTTGCATCATCTGTGTTTAACTTCTTGCTGAGCATTTTTTTATGGCAACCGTTCGATTTAACTGTCAAAAGGAAGAGGATAAGGCACCAGTGTGCTTTTGCGGTGAGGCATACTCCTTAACTTCGGCGCTCCGGTTATATTGTAGATGAACAGGCGGAAATCGGAACGTGTTCAACTCTTTTGCATAAATATGTCATTTCGTTTAACTTAGTAAAATACGTTAACTGTATATGAAGTGAACGCTTTATCTGTCCGAAAACGACACAATTTCTGTACGTTCGTAACTCCTAACTATTGCAACACAGTCACAGTGTTTCAGAAAGGCTGCATTGGTACACCATCTGTTTCCGTGTTTCTTGGGTGAATACTTGACTTGCCTTTACATGTTTGTGACACTGGTAGCACAGGATATTCCCATCGTCTAATGGTATCATCACTCATTGACAATGTTTGTGAAACACACTATATAATATTGTCGGACTGGCATGAAATGGACAGATGGCCATGGGCAGGATTTTGTCCACTGACCTTCGTAATTGCAACCGCGTTACAGCATCGGCATCACGAAATGACATGAGCGTCTTCATTCAACATGGATGTAGGCCAGGGTCAGTACAACTTATGGTACACTGCAACCAACATACACTTTTTGAATTACACATTTATACTTGTATGAAATTCAATAAATACATGTCGATCATTTCTACTGGTATTAATATATATTAACATGTTTTCTGTAAAGCATTTAGATCTACAAAGCATTGTAAACAAAAATTTGACGTCGATGAACAAAAGTCTAAAAAATGACGCCTACACCTTCATGGATGACAACTTCTTGTTTATTGCAAAGAGAGAGTAGAAAGCTCGGTAACAGTGTGTAAACAGCAATGAACAAGAAGTTCTACTTCTAGAATACCGATCAACCAGTTATCACAAGCCTTGTTTTCAACACATGAATGTTGCGGTGTAGATTATTATTTTTTACAGATTAGAATGAAAATGCAGCAGAGAGGGTTCGGGTGATCCTGGCACAGTCAGGCTGGTATATTATTATTATTATTATTATTTTACAGATTAGAATGAAAATGCAGCAGAGAGGGTTCGGGTGATCCTGGCACAGTCAGGCTGGTCAAGCTCATCATCAGCTCAGGGCCCTCGCCCCCTCTACACGCAGCCCAGACAGCGAATGGGACTTCTCCCAGGAAACACTGCCTAGTCGAACCCACCAAGAACTTTCCGGAGAATATGGAGGCTCCCCAACACTGCAGCCTTCTGCATTACCCAGATTGTCAGAAGGGCTGTGCTCCCGGTGGAGAACCCGGGCACTCTCCTGATCTGCGCCAAGAGATCAGGAGGTACCAAACCAAGGGCACCGAGAACAATGGGGAGCCTGACGACAGTGTACTTGGGATGCAAGCGAGACATTTCAAAGGCGAGGTCCGCATATTTATCATGCTTTTCCTGAATCTTGCCAATCACATTGCTGTCAAAAGGGACAGAAAATTCTATGATATAAATAATTCCATTGGCTTTATCAAAAAGGACAAGATCAGGTTTGTTGGCTGGAATTCGTCTCAGACTGTATATTGGCCTATTCCAGAGAAGTTTGTAGCTGTCATTTTCCAGGACGCCCTGGACATGCTCAGGGTCGTACCATGGATGGACCTCGGAGTCAAAGCCACAGGCATGGCGGAGACGATAATAAAATCTTATTATTATTATTATTATTATTTACAGATTAGAATGAAAATGCAGCAGAGAGGGTTCGGGTGATCCTGGCACAGTCAGGCTGGTCAAGCTCATCATCAGCCCAGGGCCCTCGCCCCCTCTACACGCAGCCCAGACAGCGAATGGGACTTCTCCCAGGAAACACTGCCTAGTCGAACCCACCAAGAACTTTCCGGAGAATATGGAGGCTCCCCAACACTGCAGCCTTCTGCATTACCCAGATTGTCAGAAGGGCTGTGCTCCCGGTGGAGAACCCGGGCACTCTCCTGATCTGCGCCAAGAGATCAGGAGGTACCAAACCAAGGGCACCGAGAACAATGGGGAGCCTGACAACAGTGTACCTGGGATGCAAGCGAGACATTTCAAAGGCGAGGTCCGCATATTTATCATGCTTTTCCTGAATCTTGCCAATCACATTGCTGTCAAAAGGGACAGAAAATTCAATGATATAAATAATTTCATTGGCTTTATCAAAAAGGACAAGATCAGGTTTGTTGGCTGGAATTCGTCTCAGGCTGTATATTGGCCTATTCCAGAGAAGTTTAAAAGCATCATTTTCCAGGACGCCCTGGACATGTTCAGGGTCATACCATGGATGGACCTCGGAGTCAAAGCCACAGGCATGGCGGAGACGATAATAAAAACAGCGAGCCATGCCATCATGTCTTTTGAGATATGCAGTTTGTGCCAAGGAAGGGCATCCACTGACAAGGTGTTGGACAGTCTCTGTAAATTCTTCTTCTTATTATTATTATTATTATTATTATTATTATTTTACAGATTGAGATAGAAATGCAGCAGAGAGGGTTTGGGTGATCCTGGCACAGTCAGGCTGGTCAAGCTCATCATCAGCTCAGGGCCCTCGCCCCCTCTACACGCAGCCCAGACAGCGAATGGGACTTCTCCCAGGAAACACTGCCTAGTCGAACCCACCAAGAACTTTCCGGAGAATATGGAGGCTCCCCAACACTGCAGCCTTCTGCATTACCCAGATTGTCAGAAGGGCTGTGCTCCCGGTGGAGAACCCGGGCACTCTCCTCATCTGCGCCAAGAGATCAGGAGGTACCAAACCAAGGGCACCGAGAACAATGGGGAGCCTGACGACAGTGTACTTGGGATGCAAGCGAGACATTTCAAAGGCGAGGTCCGCATATTTATCATGCTTTTCCTGAATCTTGCCAATCACATTGCTGTCAAAAGGGACAGAAAATTCTATGATATAAATAATTTCATTGGCTTTATCAAAAAGGACAAGATCAGGTTTGTTGGCTGGAATTCGTCTCAGGCTGTATATTGGCCTATTCCAGAGAAGTTTAAAAGCATCATTTTCCAGGACGCCCTGAACATGTTCAGGGTCGTACCATGGATGGACCTCAGAGTCAAAGCCACAGGCATGGCGGAGACGATAATAAAAGCAGCGAGCCATGCCATCATGTCTTTTAAGATATGCTGTTTGTGCCAAGGAAGGGCATCCACTGACAAGGTGTTGGACAGTCTCTGTAAATTCATTGCAAAGACGACATTTCATATTGACATTTTCTTTAAGAATCACATTCTGGCGATTGCGAGTGGGAAGTGACTGGTCCTGAGCAGCAAAAAGGAAGCCCTCAGTTTCACATTTGAGACCAGCCGACTTCATCCAGGCGAAGGAGTCGGTTGGATTGCTGTTCTGTTCCACACACTGCATATACACACGATGCAATGGCTTCTCAGACAGCTTCTCCACAAAGGACCGACTCTGGGCAGACTTGGTGAAAGACTTCACCTGGTTTACTCCCATCACTGTACCGTCCAGCAGTACATCGCCATCAACAAAATCAACTTCAAATTTCAAATTGTGTCCAACAACCTTGGCACGCTTAAAGTAGCTGTGGAATTCCTTGCTTTCATCATGAATCTTGACGTGCATCACCAGAGGATCATCTGACAAATAAATATGTGCAAAAGTACACAATAACATTCTGTCATGAAGAGCTTCCACATTAATCAAACCCCGACCTCCAGAATTGATTGGCATATATAAACGATTAAGAGAGGAACGAGGGTGGTGTGCTCTGTTATCAGACATGATCCTTCTGGTCAGGCGGTCAAGATTCTGGATGTCTTGTTTTGTCCAATCCACTACTCCAAAGGAATAGGAGAGGACTGGCACAGCAAAGGTATTGGTGGCTTTGACTTTGTTTCGAGCATTTAGCTCTGAACTCCAGATTTTCTTTAAACGAGATTTATACTCGGCCCGAAGTTTATCTTGAATCTGGGCATTCTGGAGCTTGTCTCGAACTTGCATTCCAAGAAAGGTGTAGGCCTGATCTTCCACAAGATGCTCAATAACTCCTCCCCCTTGTAACATGACCGATCCATCATTAGTTACCTTGCCACGTTTCAGATGAAGAGTATTACATTTCTCGAGTCCAAATGTCATGCCAATATCATTAGAGAAGGACTCGACAAGGAGAACCTGTTCTTTCAAATTGGTCTCTCCTTTGGCAAGGAGCTCGATGTCATCCATGTAGAGGAGATGAGTAAGAGGTGTTGGGGATCTGTGCTGAGGAGGTCCGGGATGGTACCCTTCCTCCCCGTTGAGCAGGAAACTCAAAGGATTTAGAGACAGACAAAAAAGCAATGGACTGAAGGAGTCCCCCTGAAATATTCCCCTTCTGATTGGAATAGATTCCGAAGTCTGCACCTCTCCTTGCGAGTACATCTCAAGTTGAGTCGACCAGCAACTCATTAAAGACTTGAGTAAATGAAGTAGTCGCTCAGGGAGGTCAATACACTGAAGAGACTTCAGAATCCATTCGTGAGGGACAGAGTCGTATGCCTTTTTGTAGTCTATCCAGCACATGGAGAGGTTGCGGTGGTATGTCTTAGCCTCTTCCAAAATCATTTTCTGTACAAGAAGTTGATCCTTGCACCCCCAACATCCTTTTCTCGCCCCCTTCTGCTCTCTGTAAATTATCTCATTGGACGAGCAGTAAGATGACACGAGGTTTGTCAAACACCCTGTGAATAATTTATATTGAGTATTCAAACACGTGATAGGGCGGAAGTTTTGGGGATCAGTCAAGTCTCCCTTTTTGGGGAGGAGTATTGTGCGACCTTTGCAGAACCATGGAGGAACATCACCTGTGTCCACAAGAGAGTTAAATCATTGAAGTAATGGTGTTTGGACACAAGGGAACAGTTTCCAGTACCGGTTTCGAATGCCATCAGGCCCTGGAGCTGTATTAGATTTGGACTTTGTAATGACACTTTTCAGGCAATCTGGTGAGATGTAACAGACAAACGACCTAGTTACTTTCTCATGCATTGCATGGTCATAATCACTAACCCATGGTGCCTCCAGGTTACAGTCGCCGGGTACAGACCACAACTGTTTCCAGAACCTTTCATTGGCAGCCATGGGAGGCCGTTTATCATGCTCACCATCACCACCTGTTTTAAGTTGCCTATAGAATTGCTTTTCATTATTTTTGAAAAGTTTATTTTGTTTGATAAATTTGTTTTTCTTTTCCCATTTTTTCTTTCTTTCAGTCCAAACTTTTATTTTTGCCTTAAGGGAATCGACAATTTGGAGCAGTACCTTTTCTTTTGTTGTTTTGTACTGTAATTTTAATTTTCTCCAAATTGCCTTTTGTCGTTTAGACATGGGATTCCCTAATGATCTTAATTTCAGGCACAGCTCTATCCAGGAAATATGTTTTCTTGTTTCTGTTAGTTTAACTTGAAACCGGTTTTTCTTTCGTTTATTGTTCTTAGTATTGGGAGATTGTTCTTTGAAAACTGTGTGAAGTTCCTCCAAAGTTCGAGCGGCAGCATAGACACAACAATTTACTTCATGTAACGAACAGTCCGCAGGAAGTTTTAAAGAGATAATTTCATTAAGTAAATCAATTTCCTTTTTGGGAAAAGACACGTTTAGTTGGTTAATTGGGCTCCGTTTCTCTAAAGGTAAATTACAAATTTCCTCATAAATAGATGTAAACAAAATATAAACAGGATTTTCGGTAAGGTCTGCAACTGAAGAAGAGGAAGAGTGAGGGTCCAAAATTTCGGGGCCAATTGGCTCTTTCTCGGAAGAGTTTCCACCAGGAAGAGGGAAGAGGTTGACGCGGACGTCCATCAGAAGTTTTGGGTCTGCTGCCACTTGAGCATTTTGCTCTTGCAAAGGTTCCTGACGGGCACCAGTTGTGGGCTGAACTGTCTCACGGGGCGTAAGGTGTTTTAGCCGCCGGAGTTGATCTCGGAGATTTTGCTCCGTCAGGTAAGCATACATGGGCATGGCATTGTCCCAATGCAGCTTAAGCGACTTGCCATTTATGCGTGGATTATCAGGCCATCCAGTCGCCATCGCACACTCAAGTAGCGTGGATTTTAGATGTTGTGACCAAGATATTCTTGGTCGGGTTCTGTGCCTTCCCCTGGGGCAAGTCCCATCTCCAGTAAGGTTGGTTTGGCTACCGGAGGAAGGCTGACTGGGCTGCGGAAATGAAAGATTTTATTATTATTATTATTATTATTATGCAAAGTGTAAGCACACGACCACAATGGTTTCATAGTCAAAGAACACGCTCATCAGACATCGATCTATCGAAAAGTAGCGATGAATGGGTTTTTTATGTGTGACAAACGTATCAGTCCTTGTTTCCATGCGTTACAGCTTGGCATGAATAAACTAGACGATTCTTAATTTGAGCAACGAGGAGAGCCCTATGGATATACAACTTCTTTACTGGTAATATGAGCGACGCTTCAGTCTAATCGTAATAACACCGTTAACAAGCAAGTGATGACAACTCTTCTCTGTGTGCATCATACCAATTTCTAAATACCACGCCCCCCAAAAAATATACATTGGCGGCATCGATCCTGTGGACTTGGGGTTAAATCAGGCTTAAAGGCCCCCTGACATCTAACCTGTTAAAGACGGATCACTTCTGATGATACCACCTGTTAGCTCAAGGGACTAGCTTCGCGTCGATGTGCAACATGTTAATAGGTTATGCATATTCAACGTCCACGCGACGGCAAGCACAGTTTCTGGCCCCTGATATAGGATGCAAAAAACATTCTTCTGTTAGTGCTTGTCATGATGAATGTGTCTAAATGATGTCAAATGCACTCCACCAAATTCAGGTGCTCCTGAGGCTTAAAGTTTCGTTTTGCTTCAAGTTATAAAGATGGGGTACTGGAGCCCGGAGCCCGGAGCCCGGAGCCCGGAGCTTTGCAAAAATACTACAAATAAATGCATAACAACTTCAACTTTCCTTTACTTGTTCTATTTTTCTGCCATAAAGTGCCATAATATGACGATTCCTATTCCCACACTTTAAAGTAATGCAATTTTATGCGAAAACAAAGTCTTATTTATGTTTTTACTTGTTCGTATCGCCTTGAAAATAAATTATTATATACACCATAGCCTCGTAACTGTTTAAGGTCAGAGAAGTATTTCATTGAAACTGAGTGTTGTGGTGACGGAGTGGTGCTGGGGTCCATACGGACCTCGGGTTAACAGATACGTGAGTCTTGACCCGTGTCCCGATAAAGGTTACTGGGTTTATGAATAACAACATATATTCAGCGTTCCATAATCATTGTCCAAAACTGATTTGAGATATGTACATAGTTTGGGTTTAGTAACACAACAGACAAAAAAAATCCTAAACCGCCGATCATATTTGCTCCTAATTTTACATTTACCTAGATTGTAAAGTATACACAATCAACTGAATATGTTTGTGACTGATTATGATATTCTGTCTGTACAATCACCGATCTGCAAAGGAAACGTCGAAAGTCTGATTATGCTTCTTTCCCTCCTTGCTTGCACAGACAGGCTGCCATGGTGATCCCGATTATCTGAAAACGATCAGTGCAAAGGTTTGACATGAGTCATATTACTTGTCAGTATTTCGTTCTTCTGAATGGAATAATTTGAATGGAATAAGCGAACAAATTGGGACAGATATATCCAAACAGCAACACCAACAAGGTAAATGTACAGTGTATGATATCTTCCCATAAACACATAGTTTTAGATTAAGGACACTGCTGATAATCTGATGCATAATCTTGCATCGGTTTCCAAAAATAACGGAATACCTAACAAATATACATAGGTAAGAAATGGTAAACTATAGTGTCCCACAAGAGTCAATACAATGCATATAACAACACACAGAGTGTACGGACAGATCAAACCGCATGTCAAACAACGTTGCACAGGTCATACGTCCCTTTGATCTATTGCAGACACACGTACTGAAGTTGTTTAAGGCAAACGAACCACTAACCACTAACAAACCGACCATCTCTTTCAAAACCAACTTTCAAAACAAAGTTATTGGTAATCTTACACACCCATGTTGTAATACCGTTATGTCTAGGCCCCTGCAATAACAGCTTTCTCTGGGCCTTCAGCTCTATGCGTTCAAGCTGAATGACAAGACACAGAGTGCAGAGACCAGATCTACATGGTCCCATACAGTGATGTGTAGTGGTGGATGGGGATTGGTGTCATGTCTAGTCATAGATGTGGTTGTACTGCCCCGTGTAGTGGTTGTGGTTGTGGTTGTGGTTGTGGTTGTGGTTGTACTGCCCCGTGTAGTGGTTGTGGTTGTGGTTGTGGTTGTGGTTGTGGTTGTGGTTGTGGAATCCCATATGCATGTTGTGGTGGTAGTTGTTTTGGTGTCCCATGTAGTGGTAATGGTGTTGTTGTTCCATGTTGTGTCGATGGTGGTGTCCCATGAAGTGATGGGTGTGGTTGTGACCCATGTAGTGGTGGTGCTGTTCCATGTGGTTGTGGGTGTAGTTGTAGTGTTCCGTGTGGTTGTGGGTGTAGTTGTAGTGTTCCGTGTGGTTGTGGGTGTAGTTGTAGTGTTCCGTGTGGTTGTGGGTGTAGTTGTAGTGTTCCATGTGGAGGTAGTTGTTCCATGTAGTGGTGGATGTGGTGGTGTCTAATGTTGATGATGTGGTGTTGTCCATACGGTGGTGGTGTTGTTCCATGTAGCGGTGGACCTGGTCGAGTCTCATGTTGCTGTGATGATTTCCATTGTAGTTGTCGCGATGTCCCATGTTGTGTTTGAGTCCCCTGTAGTGGTGGCGTTGCACCATGCAGTGGTGGATATGGTGGTGTTCCATGTAATGTTGTGGTTGCGGTGTCCCATGTAGTGGTGGCATTATGCTGTGTAGTGGTGGCATTATACTGTGTAGTGGTGGATGAGGTGACGTTGTCCAATGTAGAACCGGTGGTGGTGGTGTCCAATGTAGTAGTGGATGTGGTGTCCCATGTAGTGGTGGCTGTGGTTGTAGTGTCCCATGTAGTGGTGGATGTGGTTATAGTGTCAGATGTAGTGGTGGATGAGGTAGTGGTGTCCCATGCAGTAGTGGATGTGGTTGTAGTGTCCCATGTAGTGTTGGATGTGATGGTGTCCCATGTAGTGGAGGAGGTGGTTGTGGTGTCCCATGTAGTGGTGGATGTGGCTGTGGTGTCCCATGTAGTGGTGGATGAGGTTGTGTGTGGTGTCCCATGTAGTGGTGGATGTGGTAGTGGTGTCCCATGTAGTGGTGGATGTGGTTGTGTGTAGTGTCCCATGTAGTGGTGGATGTGGTATTGGTGTCCCATGTAGTGGTGGATGTGGTTGTGTGTAGTGTCCCATGTAGTGATGCATGTGGTTGTGGTGTCCCATGTAGTGATGCATGTGGTTGCGGTGTCCCTTGTAGTGGTGGTGTGGGTTTGGTGTCCCATGTAGTGTACATAGTGGATGTGATGGTGTCCCTTATAGTTCTGGATGTGATTGTGGTGTTAGTTGTGATGTCCCATGTACTTGTGGATGTAGCTGTAGTGATGTGATTGTGGTGTCCCTTGCAGTGTCTGTAGTGTTGGTGTCCCTTGTAGTGATGGTAGTGTCGTCCCAGATAATGGTGGATATGGTGGTGTCCCATACAGTGGTAGATGTGGTATTGTCCCGTGTTGTGATGGATGTAGTGTCGGTGGTTGTGTTTCCTAATATAGTTATGGCGGTGTCCCATGTAGTGGTGGAAGTGGGATTGGTCTCATATGTAGTCATGGATGTGGTGCTGGTGTTCCATCTAGTGGTTGTGGTAGTGTTCTATGTAGTGGTTGTAATGGTTGTGGTGTCTCTCGTAGTGGTGGTAAAGGTGGTGTCCCATGTAGTGATTAAGGTGGTGGTTGTGGTTCTCATGCAGTTGCGATTGTGTAACTTGTGGCTGCGTTGTTATATGTTGTGGTGGTGTACCCTGCAGTGATAACAGTGTACCACATAGTGGAGGATGTGGTTGCGGTGTTATATGTTGTGGTGGTGTACCCTGCAGTGGTAACAATGTACCACATAGTGGAGGATGTGGTTGCGGTGTTTCATGTTTTGGTGGCTTTACCCGAAGTGGTAACGGACTGGAGGATGTGGTGGTTGTGTCCCATATAGTTGTGGATGTGGTTGCAGTGTCCCATTTAGTGGTGGATGCGGTTGTGGTGTCCCATCTACTCGTGGATGTGATGGTGTTCCATATAGTATCGATAGTGGTTGACTCCCATGCAGTGTCCGTGGTGGTGGAGTCCCATGTAGTGTCAGTGGTGGTGGAGTCCCATGTAGTGTCAGTGGTGGTGGAGTCCCATGTAGTGTCTGTGGTGGTGGAGTCCCATGCAGTGTCAGTGGTGGTGGAGTCCCATGTAGTGTCTGTGGTGGTGGAGCCCCATGCAGTGTCAGTGGTGGTGGAGTCCCATGTAGTGTCTGTGGTGGTGGTGGAGTCCCATGTAGTGTCTGTGGTGGTGGAGTCCCATGCAGTGTCAGTGGTGGTGGAGTCCCATGTAGTGTCAGTGGTGGTGGAGTCCCATGTAGTGTCAGTGGTGGTGGAGTCCCATGTAGTGTCAGTGGTGGTGGAGTCCCATGTAGTGTCAGTGGTGGTGGAGTCCCATGCAGTGTCAGTGGTGGTGGAGTCCCATGCAGTGTCAGTGGTGGTGGAGTCCCATGTAGTGTCAGTGGTGGTGGAGTCCCATGTAGTGTCTGTGGTGGTGGAGTCCCATGTAGTGTCAGTGGTGGTGGAGTCCCATGCAGTGTCAGTGGTGGTGGAGTCCCATGTAGTGTCAGTGGTGGTGGAGTCCCATGTAGTGTCAGTGGTGGTGGAGTCCCATGCAGTGTCAGTGGTGGCGGAGTCCCATTTTGTGTCTGTGGTGGTGCCCCATTTTGTAGTGGATATGGTTGTGGTATTCCATGCAGTGGTGGAAGTTGCAGTGCCTAGTGTAGTGGTGGTCTTGTCCCATATCGCGGATGTGGTTGTGGTGTCAAATTGAGGAGGTGGTGTCCCAGTTATGGTGCTGTGCCACGTTGGGGGTGTGGTTGTGGATGTAGTTGTGGTGTCCCATGTTGAGGTAGATGTTGATGTGACAGGCGTATTTTAGTGTAAATATATTATTTTAGTCTTATTCTCTTAATTATTCTCCTTCTCTCCTTTTTTTAGCTGTATTATTATTAGGCAGGTTAAGGATTAAGCTTTAGAGCATGGCCACACCGACTAACTGGCCAAGCCATGACACTTCTCAGTTGCTTGGTCTCACTAATTCCCTGCACAATTACACTCATTCCACATTGAATCTTTATAAGTGTAATTATCCATGCGTGGAAGTGAGTGATTGAGTTAATATTTAACGTCACATCGGCAATATCTCAGCCATATCGTGACGAGAACATTTAACATTTAAATGAAATATATGCTTGTGGTAAAATCTGTCAACGAAGGACAGTAAAACAACTAGAATTTCACAATTTGAATTAAAACTAGCATGGAAAGTTAAAACTAATATCACTATTTAGACAATGCAATACAAAAACAGGCTATAGATCACCCACAACAGAAGGTAGATCACCACACTAGGGACCATGGGGAATTACAGTACCTTTGCTACCTACATTGATCCCAGTTGGACTTACACGATCCCTTCAGCTGCTGGCGATTGTAGGAAAAGTTAGCCAAAATTAAAACAACAAGAATTCTACATTTTAAAAGCCCGAAAAGTTCACAAAGACCTGAAAGTTTTTGGACTTACGTACCCTCTCCGGAGGACAAAAATTTTACAATACTTCAACCCCCTTGGAATGTTTAGCCATCAACAATTCAAGTTACTAATCCAAACTACCAATAATTAAAATACATCTATTTACAGAACATATTATTAAAAATTCAACCAAGATATCAATTTCTTTAAAAAAAAACAATAATTAAATGAGAACTAACGCTGGTAAAAAGATCCTTAATTGTTTTAAGTGTAAAATACTTATCCCTTGTGATGGAGAATTCATCACAGTTAAGCAGAATATGCTTGACCGTGACTCTTTCATCACAAGGGATACAAAATGGAGCATCCTCACCTTTTAACAGGTGTGCATGAGTATATCTAGTATGGCCAATACGACATTGTCGTAAAATAACCTCTTCCAATCTGGACTGACAGCCCAAGTAGGTGTAACCAATATGCGGTTTTATTTTATCTAATTTGTTTACACCTACCTGTTTGTCCCACTTCTTTTGCATCAGATCACGAGTGTACGCTATAATGCTAGCTCTGTAGTCAGCGTATGGGATAAGAAGTTGTGTCACAGATTTGTTGAGTGCTGCCTTGGAAATCTGCCATTGTGCTACCCACATGGCTTTGTCAACAAAAGGCGATGTGGTATTGGCCAGCAGCAAGATCATTATACAATTCAATAATTTCTATTAAAAGTGGATGATTACAAGAAATAGTTTTAATAGCGTGAAGGCAAGAAAGAGAGTCGGAATAGATTATATACTGTTTATGTTTAGAGCCGGTAGTATGGCGTTAGATTCAGCTGTAAAAATAGAAGTGTTGTCTGGTAATCTAGAAGATATTGTCCTGGATTCAATGAAAGTGGCACAGGTCACTGCGCCACCGTCCTTGGACCCATCTGTAAATAAGGATTTATAATTGCTATATTTATGTTTTAATTGATTATATTCTTGTTTATATTGTAATTCATTAGTTTTTAATTTTTTTTAAATGTGGTCAATGTTAGGTCCACTTGGGGCCTGACCAACTGCCAAGGAGGAGAAGAAAGAAGACCGGATGGAGCTATGTTTTCCAGCTCAATGACGGCCGAAGAAAGAAATGGTTTAATTCTTTGTCCTAGAGGTGGAACAACAGATCTGAAGATTTTTTGTTGTATAAATCCTCATAAAGGGGATTGAAAACACAGTTATAGGCAGGGTTAGATTCACCAGAGTACAATTTGGTAATGCACTGTTAAGCTAACTTTATACGGCGCTGCTCAAGAGATGGTTCATCAGCCTCAACGTAGAGACCGTCAATAGGTGAAGTTCTAAAAGACCCAAGACAAAGTCTTAAACCTTGGTGATGGAAAGAATCAAGAAGTTTAAGGTTGCTTTGGCAGGCTCAACCATATAGGATGGAGCCGTAATCAAGTTTAGATCGTACCAGTGATCTATATAAGTGAAGAAGGGTAGTGTGATCCCCTCCTCATTTTGAATTAGAAACAACTTTTCATAAATCGAGTGCCTTCAAGTATTTTGCTTTAAGGGATTTAAGATGCGGCAAAATTATCAAATGTGAATCGAAAATAAGTCCCAAGAACCTGTCCTCCTTAACCACTTTGATTGGGGTACCACTTAGAAATAGTTCTGGGTCTTTATGGGGTTTGTATTTACGATAGAAGTGTATACAATTGGTTTTTGATTTAGAGAATTCACAGCCGTTTTCAAGACACCGTTTATCTATTTTGTTTAAACACAATTGTAGTTGCCGTTCAATAGTATGTATATTTGTCCCTCGACAAGAAATATTAAAATCATCCACAAATTCATCTATTAAATCGTTTAAAACTTTAGTTAAACTGTTGATCATGATGCTAAAAAGAGCGACAGACAAAATACTGCCTTGTGGAACACCCTGATCCTGATTGTAATGATGGGGTAGAACCCACACGCACCTGGAATTGTCTGTTATTTAAAAAGTTGACTACAAATTCTGACAAACGACCTCGCAAGCCGAAGTCATGTAAATCTCTTAAAATGCCATATTTCAAGGTTGTATCATATGCCTTCTCAAGGTCAAAAAAGATTGTTTGTTTATTGATTAAATCGTGTATACAAATGATTCTAAAAGCACTAAGTGATCGACAGTACTTCTGTTTTTACGGAAACCACATTCTGTATCTGTTATAAGGTTATTTGTTTCCAAGTACCAAACAAGTCGATTATTTATCATGCGTTCCATGGTTTTGCAAACACAGCTAGTTAGTGAAATTGGCCGATAATTTGATGGATCCGTATGATCCAGGTTTAGGTATTGGCATTACTATGGCGTCACGCCATGAGGGAGGAATGTTACCCGATGTCCGAGTATCATCAAAAATAGTCAACAGAGTTTGAAGACAGGATTCCGGTAAGTGCTTCAGGATTTGATAGTGTATGTTATCAACTCCTGTATCAGTATCGTGGGCTTGGTCAAGAGCGGTATAGAGCTCATGAATAGAAAATATTTCATTATAGTCTTCCCCATTATCAGAACTGAGGTTAGTACTTTTCCTTTCTTGTTGTTTTTGTATTGTTGGAATTTAGGCACATAATTATCAGAGGAAGAGTGTTTAGCGAGGGTTTCACCCAGTTTATTCGCAATATCTGATTTATCTGTAATTAATTGATCTCCATGTTTAAGATGATTGACACCAGATTTAGTACCTTTCCCTTTAATTTTCTGGAAAATGTTCCATACCTTGGACATGGGTGTCCGAGCATTTATTTTGAATACATAATTTTGCCAAGATTGGCGTTTGTTTTGACGTACGCCGCACTTTAGCATTTAAAATGTTAAATTTATTTAAATTATGCACCATAGGATGGAGACGGAAATAATGTTCTGCTTTTTTCCTAGCCTTCCTAGCTTGTTTGCAGTCATCGTTGAACCATGGTTTTCGAATGTGTGGAACTGCAGAGGAATTTGGTATACACTCATCAGCTATGGAATTCAATTCATCAGAAAAACATTTAACAGCATCAGGAACGTCAATAAAACGTTCAGGTTTAAGTTTTGCTGCACATTTTGTTTCAGATAAAGCCCAGTTAGCCTTTTTAAAATTCCGCCTTGATGATGGAGGAACATCAGATGGAGTTACAGATCTTAGTACAGTCGGAAAATGGTCACTTCAACAGAGGTCAACGTGGACTGAATAGTTCTGAATTTGTGAGTGACAAGTCTAGAGCAGACTAGGTCCCTGTACCAGGATGTAAATATGTATTGGAGCCATCATTATAAATACATAAATCATTATCAGAACAAAAGTAGATTTAGGCGGTAATGTAGATAGGTCCCACTCGTGCGTGCCCAGCATGACGCTGTCTAGAGATGGCATAATTTAGTGCTTACCCACCATTCCGTCCTTATGTAAGTAGTTCCCAGACAAAGCAAGTCCCGCATGGTCACTTTGAGGGACAGTGTACTGGCCGACTGCGATCGCCTGCTGGTAAAGTATTTCAATATTTCAGTATAATATTCAGATTAAATCTTGTTTTCACGACCCGACACAGTTGTTTTGCATTTAAATCTGTGGGGATCGTCGAATAACCTAGAGGTTAAAGCGTCCGCTCGTGACGCTCCAAACAACCCTGATTCGATTTCCCATATGGGTACAATGTTTGAAGCCAATATTTGGTGTTCCCCGCTTTGATATTGCTGGAATATGCTAAAAGCAGTGTAAAACTACACTCGCCCAGTCATAATCCGTGTGTGAAGAGTAAATGATGTAAACTATATTTTACCTATATTGGTAGGACCGTCGCACAGGCAAGCAACTGTTTTTATTCAAACATTCTTCTGAAGACAACAAAATGCATCCTTGTTTACCATAGGTGAGCTGCAAAGTTACAACTTGTGTTTCAGTTTTGAGGTTTTTTTTCACGCGTTAGCATATATCTTGCATGAATAAACACATTAAGTACCAGTAATGTAAAACAATATATATACTTTTTCAATTAGGACGATGGACGCCATCATCCTGGGGGCAGAATTCGACCTTGAAGTCCCCCAGAGGCAGGACGAGTGCCAAGAAGACATTCCATGGACAGAAGAGGACCAATGACGACTCCCACGAAGACGACAGAGGACCAGAGAGGGAAGATTTTTCAAACAATCTTTTGAGGAAAAGGAAAGATATTCTTGTTCACGAAGACCTCATGTGCAAGTTACAAACTGTGTTTCAGGTTACAGGGTTTGTCACAAACGATCACATGCATGTACTTTTGGCATTTAATATATATGTAGTGAGTATCAATGATGTGAAATATTGAAGGTGTCATGCAACGGAAAATGCAGCTTTAGAAATTATGATACCTTTTGATATGGACTTATGGAAACAAATCATCAAAAATTCGAATTCAACAGATAACTTTGAAATATACCCCTATGAGGAAAAAATCCCCGCGAAGTCGGAGTTCAAGCGATTCACTAATTTCATCCCAGCACTGTTGTGAAAAGTGGTTTCAACAGCTATGTGCAATGGTTCGCGTGACTTGATCCAGATTGCTTCTATGATTTATTCCTAAGAAAGCTCGTAACTGATGTACGCAAGGATCATCTCTGTGGTTTAAATTGGAGAACAAAGGATGTTTTTTATGATGATGAGCGTCTGTTTTGTGTGTGGCTATGTGCCCCAGGTGTATTGCATATCTGTTTTGTGTGTGGCTATGTGTCCCAGGTGTATTGCTTTTTGGATATCAGGAAATGATAGCTGGATTTTGTACGAGCAACGTAGCTGGGCTATCATGTCCTGTTTCATGGGATGTTTTTGGATGTTTAACTGCTCATTCACGTTGTGACAATTTGTTGATATTTTTTAATTATATTTTCTATGCATTTTTAGTAGAAACCTTTTCTGTTCATATTTGTTCTGTTTAGTGGTGAATGTATTACTTACTTTTCAGATAGAGAGACAAATACATTTTTTGTTTAATCTAACCTCAAAATACACAAATGAAATGGAACAAATCCTGATAAAAAATTGAACCATCCCATAGGAAATACGAGACACTTGGTACTTTGTTTCAGAAATACTTTCAATCAATTTGAGTAAAAATATTATCATGATGTATTTACATACATTATATAACTCCAAACTGTGGAAATTACTATTCAAGCATAAACGTGTCGCTGGTCACAAATATTTTTGATTTAGTAATGGTAAACGCATCAAGCAGTTTTAGGTATAATGGACATTCAGGATGCAACGCAGTGATTCGTGTATTTCCATTCCAATCATATCTGATTTCCTGCAATCAAGCCACAGCTCATATGGCTACAATGAAATCGAACAATGCTAGAGATCTCTGAGATTGGATCCGATGTTGATAGCTCAGAATCAGTGAAATATGAAGTTATTGCATTTGATTTAGTTTATGTGATATGGAATATGGATGTAAATAGGTAAGAGGATTCGCTGTTCATGGTTTCAGAAGGCTGAATCCATACAAAATACCAATACCATTGCCAAGATCATTGGTACCTGCATAGCTACAAATCTGAAACAACGCCTATGAAATAATATTTATAATTAACCATTTAATCATATAGATTTCCATCCGCTGAGTTGTAAAATCCATGTGATGAATTGACCCTATATCAAACATTTGTACAAAGAGAACCAATTATTCTATTGTTTATCTAAACATCTCAGTGCACTTAACGTCTTGATAGCTGAATAATTAATGAAAGGGTATTTAACCTTATTAACTAATTCCCTCAAAGTTCTACTTAACTAAATTTTACCTGGACAGCGTCCTGTTATATATCTTGGCTACTTTGAAAATGAAAGGTAACACTACACGAGTCTAAATCCAGTTAGAGAGTAGACCAATTTAAGAGTAGAACAGGTGGAATGGGCAAAGACAGAGGTGGCACAGTTCAGGTGTGACAAGTGTTACGAGTGTGTATTTTCTGTATATTTTGTTATTAATTCAGTATTAATTATCATTGGGTCACAATGTTTAGTGTTTTGAATATTAATATTGATGGGTCACATTTCGTTTTAATATTCTGGTTTTCGGAATTTATATGCTCCTAGTTTTCAATGTTTACTTCCGGGAGACTTATTCTAGGGCATTCTACAGTGTTGACGATGTTCGTTTGTGCCCGAACTTTCGGGAAATGACTGTATATATATATAAAAAGGCTGGTTGCCGTGTTGAGGGCGACGCTCACACTCATTCATATTTGCTGGGGATACCGCCAACGCTTGAAATCCCGTCAACGCCTGAATCTACATTATCTGCTGTCGCACCCATCGCTGTGTTGACATTCTGCCATATTTGATTCTCTCTCACACCAAGACTTTGGTGAGTTTGCTATATTGTATTTTGTGACCCACTGACTTAGATTTTGTCTCTCTTGAATCGTACCTGAAATCTGCATTGTTATATTGACTTGTAACTTTGTATACCTTGCTCTCGTTGCATAATAATAATATCTGAATATTTTAAACTTTTCTTTGTTCTGTTTTGCTGGTTCACGGGGGATTTCTTAAATTGTTGTCACGGTAAATTCTTAACCGTAACACAAGAAGGTTGGCCAGAGCAATGGGACAGTGAGAAAAAGTGGTCCAGAGCAGAGGGACAGTGAGACAAAAAGTTTTCCAGAGCATGGCGACAGTGGGACAGAAAAATGTCCCGAGCAGGGGAACAGTGAGACTCTAGATTTTACATATTGCGTTACTTTTTTACACATAAAGTGAGAAATTGTTTTACGTTTTGTCTTGATTTTACATATTGGGGTTGTACAAGGCGTCGTGAGATTGATTTTGAAGAAATGCCTCGTATGTCTTACTGACATAGGAGGAAAAATAATACCGAAGACTAAAAAAATACTGAATAAAAAAAAATACGTGGACAATTTGCATTTATATAGACAACGCATGCAATCCACAAGAAAGGTAACATGTTGATGAATCTAAATTCGTTTTGTACTTAACTGAGAGGGGCTCTGATCAAGAGCAATTTCCGTGGACTGGTTGTTGCTTTTTTTATTGTTTTTCTCCCATGAGTACCCGGATGACATGCTTAACTGTTTCGTGATCTGCTGTGCCACCCGCATGCACTATTAGAAGTATAACCATAAATTGATCAACAAAGACGGAATCGTTTTCACTCGATAACATTTCCATCTTCATCATTATGATAACAAATGAAACATTTTGAAGTTTAATCATCTGTCACTGGTAAAAAATGTTAGGACTAATAAATATCGAAGTCAATGTACGTCTTTATAATTTGTCGTAGAGTCCCGACTAGTATATATGACTCATATGTGCATGCATTTCATATAAAGCTATGTATGTATGTATGTATGTATGTATGTATGTATGTATGTATGTATGTATGTATGTATGTATGTATGTATGTATGTATGTATGTATGTATGTATGTAATAAATCTATAACAATTTAATGTTTACCAGCGTGAATTATCATTCAAACACACTGCAACCAAGTCTATGTTGTCTATCTCATTTCACTTCACCTCGGGGAAAAAACTGTTCTGCTGAATGCTACAACAAATGAATAAAAACAAAATGAATGCAATATTAAAATCACAACAGACCATTGTTATAGCAACAATGACAACCTGTTACCTTGTTCGAGGTATGTATCCATCATTATCCACATAAAAGGACGATATGCCGTTCATCTATAGCTAATAAAGAATCCTGTTCCATGTTTGGTGTCTTTTAACAGTTTAATGTGCGAAAAGTGAGATATAGTTTCAGGTTTCTCACATTTTGGTGTGTTGTTTCATTGATCACCCAAGATAACACACATATTTCCCATTAATAACAAAAGCAATTAAGTTAGCCAATAATGAGAAATTACTTATTAGCGGTTAGCCTTTTGCAGGAACGACGTTGTTTTTGATGCATTTCCGGTGTGGCCCTTGCCACAGTGGCCCCTGAGTTTTCACGCCCTGTTACGACCCTTGACAGAGTGTCCCCCGAACACTTAAGTGTACCACACTGGCCCCTCTTAATTAGGGAGATGTTATGTTTTGAAAAAGAAACAACAAACGGTACATTTACATTATTCATGGCTTTCCAAATACATATATCAATACATCCTCACCTCAAAAGGGAAGCAACAAGTCATCTCAATCTTTCCCTGCAGAGAGAGCATATAATTTCTCTCTCTCTCTCTCTCTCTCTCTCTCTCTCTCTCTCTCTCTCTCTCTCATATACTCTACTAATTATTACCAAATCATCTTTTTAAAGTACGTTTTAAAACTTGAATGTATCTGTTACAGCGTGTATGTGAGTTTAGTTTTACGCCACACTCAGCAGTATTACAGCTACATGGCGACAGTCTGTAAATAATTGAGCGTGGACCAGACAATCCAGTGATCAACATCATGAGCATCGATCTACGCAAATTGGATTCGATGACATGAGTCAACTATGTCCACCCGATCCCCGTTAGTTGCCTTTTACGACAAGCATGGTTACTGAAGTGTGTTGGCAAGGGATAACTCATGTTAGAACATCGATATACACAAGACAGAACATACCAAAAAACGCAAGTACCGTAACACTGACGCTCGAATCCAGTCATAAAAGAATGATCTCTGCAGCAACCATGTTGTCGAGGCTGATCACACAATATATGCCGTATCAACAGAATTAATTTGGTTCGGTTCAATAAACGCTAAATCATTCCAATTCATTTGCCTTCGGTGTTTGTGTCAGTGCCGGGAAATCCCGGCCTTGGGTGAAGGTCATCCATTTAGTTTAACGAATCGTGATGACAAAGATTACACATTTAATTCTTTGTACGAATTTGAGAACACTGAAAGGGACGTGTCTTTAAAGGAAGTAATTTCATTTGTAGCATTCTCCAAATGTCGTAGTTTTCCAACAGGTTTCCCGTCCGCACCGAAAAAGTTGATAAGACGCAAGTCACGGAGAAAGGCAAATGATACTTCCACGCAATCTTAGATTGGGAGATTTTATGGCATCCTAATTAGATCTAATCTTTCATGTCATATGTATATGTCTACAAAACATTATCATATACTCTCAGCTACTTATCATAGACTGTAAGCCACTTGTTAGTATTGAAATAACTCGACTTTTCCTGAAAACAGTCTGTGTGCCTCCACCTGCTTTCTTAAACTGATAGCGTTATTTCTGTCACCTGCACACATCTCGGAAATCCTCTAATCCAGAATTTAACGGTTGTTTGATAGGCTTGTAGTTCTCTTCGGATCTGTGAAATGTTTCCTTTCATGTGACAGAGAGCTACAACACCTCGGCAGGTACACTCTCAATGTAGTTTCTCCATTTGTCGGAAAATGGAATGCACAAGGGAAACTAGTTCATTTGTATAACATGTTCCTGTGCTTTGTGACACAGTCGTTCATTAGCCATGATTTTCAAGACGCTGACATTTTGACATGACAATGAGTCATTTGAACCTTTTTCAATGCTTTGCATGTTCCTAGTTTTTCTCTAACGATAAATGCGCCTTCCATAACATAGTTCCTTGAGTTAGAACATCCTTTAGTTAATTCTTTCAGAAGTACAAGCTGAACAGTTATGACATTTAAATTACCGAAGTACTTGCAGACAGGTCTACATTTACAGTGTGCACTTACAATACGACATTGACCTTCGGTTGATGACCGAACACAAGTGGACTATTTGAATAAATTTCAATACAATAATCAGTCAACGCCTGGCATGTTTTGATGTCAGGTCGCTCTGATACAGCGAGATAGGCGGCGAGCGCATACCGTGCATACATATGCTGTTGATATGAGGCTTCCCGCCTAACCCTTCATGTTCTCATGTTTTCTCCACTGTATTTCCTGTATTTCAAAGATAATTATGTGGAGGAAGACTTTTCCTCTTCTGGCAAATTTTTCATTGCGCCCATTGCGTAACGATCAGACAATCGTGTGACCGTGTTTTCTTCGGCTGACCGATTTTTAAATTCAGGTCTTGTCAAATTGATATGGAACATCACCTGCACCAGTGTCATACATATACCCGTACACAATTGGCAGATGAATGGTGTGGAAAAGAATGATGTCTAAGGCCAACAAATAACAGATGGTGAAAAATTACATAAGAGAAAACAACAAGAACAACCAAAAACAAAAACAGAAAAGAAACACACGCACACAAAAACAAACAAGCAGCAAGACAGAAAACAAACAAATAAATTAAACTAGTGAAATGGGAACAAGACAGTTTGTGAGTTTAATTAGCTGCGTAATGGTGAGCACCTTTTACCTGGTATTGTATTGAGAGGGAGATGGTATGTGTTAAACGTCATAACTCATTCTTGTGACCTGCTAGTAATCTCGTACATTATGCTCTAATCCAGAATGCCCCACCTTGCAACCCTTACACACCCGTGTTTCGTAAAGAATGATATGTCAAAAACAAAAGAATAAATAAATTAGGGTGCAAAACAACCTTGCCACTTCAAGGCTTCCAGCATATTTAACTCAACAGTTAGGACCGATGATTTACATCACAGGAAGAAAGGCTGTTCCGTACAATCTCTGGAAACGAAAAGATCTGTTGTAACAGCTGACGTTATGGGGTGATTTAACCTCGTCGTTTACGAATGTACAACAACAGTCACGGAACAAAGGAAACATGAACTGGGTTCACGCAGTACAAGTTTTGACGTTGCGAATGGAATTGTGTACAACAGGATATGACTCGAATAGAAATATGAATCGCTTTACAGCCTCTCCACAGTGGCAGGAGGGGTTCTTGCAAAATTTAATGGTCAATGAAACGAGTTATATTGTACCTCATACTCTAGCGCAAGGAGACAGAGAGTCAGAGAGTTAGGTTCAAGATGCTCCTTATACGCGTGCTTGTGTTATGGAATAACGTCGATATCTTCTGGACATTAAAAGTATGTTTAAGATATTGATAAGATCATAATCCTGCCATCTTAGGTTTTTATGGTATTTCAGTAGTGAGTTAGAGTTGACCTGAAGTGTGTTTTTGTCACATGGAAAATACTTCAGGGCAGACAGAAACTGCTGAGAATCCTTAGGTGGTAGATTTAGAATGCCTGACAGTGGTCTATGCTCTAACGACTGGGCTGGGATCACAATCCAAACTGAAAATATATAATCCAGAATAGCATGAACATGTATGTATTCCAACATAATACAGATGATAGTTTATAACAGTTAAGTATATATGTAATGTTTATACAGGTTTGTTTTCATCAATTTAGACAAGGATAGGCCAAACGAACGCGATGTCCTCTCAGTTTGCTATCTCGCTTCTATCGTAAATGCTATCTCACGTTGACGTTGTTTGGGTGAGCGTTAAGTTGGGGATGGGTCAGAAAAATGTGACGACATTTACTTCAGGTAGGTAACAAACACACGTTAAGAAGGCAAGAAAGACTTCCGCCCGTACGCTCCCGTAAATGTTAGTCTAGTCAAATCATTTCACCTGAATATGAATTATATTCCTCCTCTGATAATAGTGAGTTTTTACACGTTTCTTCAAATGCATTTTAACATTCTGAAATACCACTAGAGCAAATGTTTCCTCGTTGTTAAAATTTAGGGGGGATACGGTCTTACCAAACGCTCAACACTCATGTTTTGGCGAAAATGTAAATGTTTTGTTTTCCGAAAAAATATTTTAAATAAATATTCTATTTGGTATTCACCCACTACATGATAGATTCTAATATCTTTCTTTGAATTTGAATTTTTTCTTTCTTTGATATATGTACTGTAGAATTCTTCATAAACTGTTTCTCAATAAAGAAGTGTAAGCACTCAACATTAATTATAAATTCTGAGATACAATTGTTTAAATTAGAAAGAAAAAAGAGAAACTAGCAATGTCATATGATTACTTGAGAGGTATATGTAAAGCGACTCGAACCACTGCGAGGATGTGATTTTAAGCCCGCGTAACGGGTGCACTTTGATTTTGAACATGTATGAATAGTGAGTGAATTTAGTTTTACGCCGCACTCAGCAACGAGCTATATGGCGACGATCTATAAGTAATCGAGTGAGGACCAGATAATCTTGTGATCAGCACCATGAGCATGGATCTACATAATTGAGATACGATGACATAAGCCAACCAAGTTAGCGAGCCTGACCATCCCGCCTCTTATGGGTTACTGAGGATCGATTCTAATCCGGATCTATATTCCACGTATATTTAAATATGTTTTATTCTTTGTTAAATACCAAGATAGTACCATCAGGTAAAATGTTATAACAGGAGAGAGAAACACATGAACCCGGTGTTAAAGGACACTAATTCTCTGTACTATTATATTTGAAAGGCGTAAGCAGTGAAAAAGCTATGAACGAGGGACAGACTTCGCTGGTAGGACAACTTTGATAAACCAACGAATTTCTAAAACGGAGCTCTGCTATTGCTCAGAACAGTTGTTACCGGAAATGTACTGTCACGTTTACCTGCTTTGGTGACATCCGTTTTCTCAGTCTCTAAATGAGGCCGCCGTGGCTCACATGTGCAGCTTGAAAGAAAATTCTTCTTTTGAAAGATTCTTTAGCCTTTATCCTCAAACACCGAATGTTATTACCAATGGTGAATGTAGTCGATATCTCCGTCGATGTAACGTCATGCTCATGGCTTTACCTATTTATTAAAGCATGTTGAAATGAATGGGGATTGTGTCTGGGTCAAAATCTACAAAATACAAATGTGCTTTAATGGCTGTGGATGTGACATATACTCAGCAAATATTGCTAGTATCCTTTTCTCACATGGTATCTGTTATATATATATATAAATCTTTCAAGCTTTCAGACGTAAATGATCATTTATGATGTATGTGTAAGCTATTTAACCCTGAAGCTGTTCTTTCAAACCTAGAATTGTACCTTACATTAAGGTTCACGATAGTGTTATAATAAATTTATTATTTATCACGGGTACATTATAATAATTTAAAAAATACTAAACGGTAAAACCACTGTTAAGTTCAAACAATATTATATCAGTATTAAGAACGTTATTTGAATGCTTATAGCAAGCATATGGGAGATGAGATGTCGCGACATGGAGTTTAACGTCATACTTGAGAATGTTTCGCTCATATGACGAGGTGCATGTGTGTGTATATGTGACTGTTTGTATTGACCCAGAGCTGATTATGTAACGCTAGCATACTGAGATACCTCGCCTCTGTTAAGCATGAACACCCCATTCAAATATATTATACTGACTCCGAGCCGACCAGTCCTTGCTGTACCCACGACACAACGGAAGCGGTCATATGGGAAAAGACAGCAGTTCTTTGGTTCACAATATTGACCTGTGGCCTAGTAGTCCAGGAGAAGAATTTCAAAAGGGCCCTGGAAATAGGATTTCGTAGCCTTCCAAGTACTGGCTTGGTTTGACACTACTTTCAGTTAGTATGACGTCGTGGGCTCATGAAAAGGACTGTAATACTCTCAGATTGTAGTATCAGTTTTTTTCATAGGCAATTATATGTGATGGGGTTCTGTGAGCATTTTCATGACATTTGGCTTGCTACCCGACAACAACTTAAAGTTAATCATGTATAGTTTTACTACTATCAATCTGATCACTTTCATTTTGAGTTTTGTGTATTGGTAAAGGATGTATAACTTTTTTTTACATATTTTTGCTTTCAAAAATAATCAAAATGGCCGCCATCTTGAATTGTCGTGTGTTGCCTTCTCGGCAGTTAAATTTACATAAAAATAAACACCGAATGTGTCCAATTTACATCCAATGTTTGATACTTTTGATGTTTTTTTACACTTGTCCCTTCTAGAGTGGGGGCTTGGGCACAAGACAAGTAACTTGGTAATTTGTATTGATATGTAAACAAACAATTCATTTGATGTCAAATACTTTATACAGTATCGAAAAAGAACAAAAGTTCAATGGTATGGTTTATGAAAGCGTCATTTGCCTGAAATAGTTGATGAAATATTATCTTCCAAAGTATTAGAAAACTATGCTTCAAGGCCGATAACTGCGTCTAAGCTCTGGCTGTACAGGGTCGGGGAAGCAGGGTACAGCTTTTTACAGGTAACTGTCTATGCATAAACGTATTGATATAACACTCTTTTAATATTGATAACGCTCCCTTGACTGAGAAATAACTTCAAAGCTTTTCAAAGTGGTCTGTCACATAACTCTTAATCACTTTTGATACATTCAGAAGCTTACACTTTACTCCCCTCTTCACTTTCCTTCATATCATATGTTGCATCATGTCAGAATTGGAGTCATCTACAAGCCAAAGCTGTTCGGGCAACAATCACCTGCCATACAAAAAGACAGGTCTCTGTGCACAATAAATCAGTTCATCTGCATTGACATAGATCTCTGCTGGCATGCTGACCTTTTGCATCTACTCGAGGTCAGTTCAACCAATCCACGAGGAGCATGATCTCTCGACATCAGCGTCTTATTAACACACTTCGGAAACAGGTCAAAACACTTCAGTGTAATATCAGACAATGTCAGAGAATGTTCCAGATTGTATACGCATACAAAGCAGCCATCAAATCCTTAATAGCTGGGTGAGTGAGTGAGTGAAGCGTTTTGACGATTAGTGTAGGTTCGATCCCCAAAGTGTTAGTTTTAAAGCCATTCTCAAGGATTCTCACGTTTAGTGAAGTCCTACATTATTATGTCCTCATTTTGTGCAGTTGATCCAGTCTACCGAATACGCCCTTTAACTGACATGGCTGCTAAGAAGAAGCCAGCGGCAAAGGCTGACAAGCCAAAAGCTGAACCTGCCAAAAAGGCTGCAGCACCACCACCTAAAAGTGCCAAGAACAAGGCTCTGAAAGCAAAGAAAGCAGTCCTACGTGGTGTCCATGGTAAAAGGAACAGGAAAACAAGGACTTCCGTCAAATTCAGGAGAGCTAAAACCATTAAGCTGCCTAGGACTCCCAGATATCCCCGTAAAAGTGTTGCAAGAAGGGACAGGTTGGTCAGATAACGTCTGGATAACGTCAAATTCATCCAGATCGAGAGATTTAATTCATTCAAAATGTATTATCCTACTTTGTCTTTCTAGGATGCATGTCGCATCACAACACATCTTTAGATCTTAGGAAAGGATGAACAAACCCACCACTAAACATGATGGGCTAAAACAATTCAATGCCCACCATAGCACCATATCTTGATGATGACATGCATACAGTAATAGATGTGGTTCGGGTGTTCCAGTGGTGTAGTGGTGGATGTAGTTGTGTCGTAATTAGTGTTGAGTGTGTTGCGTCCCATGTTGTGTCGGTGGCCGTGGTGTCTATATGTATTGGTGCATGTGGTGGTGGTGCCCCATGCATTGGTGGATGTTGTGGTGTACCCATGTAATGCCGGTGGTGGTGCGCCACGTATTGGTGAATGTGATGGTGGTGTCTCATGTACATGTATGGTTGTGTCCGATGTTGAGATGACCATGACTTTACAAAAAAAGTAAACTAGACATAGTGAAATTAATATTTCGAATCCACGTAATTTTATCTTGCCAATTGTAAAATTTATGTCTTCGAATTTTATTCAAGTTAGGATAAAAGTTGTTTGACAAACGATCATAGAATCAAATCGTCATTACTGGTTTGTATTGCAAGGGGGTAAGTGCAACAGTTAGATCAGTGAAACAAGTGTACGTGCGGTACGTGATAAGCGATAACTTAGACCAACCCAACTTCTTCTCGGCGTTTTATTTAATGTACATACCCCCTTGTAGTACAAACAAAGAGAGTGATTTGAATTACGATCGTTTGTTAACAGATGAATAAAATTCTGAGAATTGAATGTTCAACTGGCTAGGTAAAATTATAAGAATTTGCAATCTTAATTTCACTTTATTCGATTTACTTTTTGTTTAAAGAGACATTCATCGGTACAGGCTGTAACCGCATAATAACACGAGTGAGGAACGAATGCGATGAGCAGTGATAAGCACATCACAGTTTTCAACATTCCCACCCACGGACGACAGTTTGTTTTAATTCATTTGTATTGAATGATCCATAGACCTATGTCACTTGGGGTTTAACTTGTAATTTTAAATTTACATACCTGCATCGCATTAGCCGTTGATTATGTTTTAATTATATTGTCTTACATAAATAACGTCTGTAAATAATGAAAGAAGTGTTTGTTTCGTTTTGTTTCAAAAACATTTTACCAGGTCTTTCTTGGCTCACGCTAAATCAGAACACATGTGTTTTCAATAGCTTTAACCCTTTGTTTCGGGTTCGGCGACTAGGATTAGGTTACGTTAGGTGGCTGGTTTGCCCATTGTCGTTTCCAGCTCCACACTTTAAGTGAACGAACAAAGCGAGCGACCACAGTCCGCTTGGAGTCTGAGCACCGACTCACAATGATGTGAAATATTCGTCGTGGGGACAGAACGTCTTGAGATCCTGTAGAGCTAGGACGACTTCAAATATTCTACGGAAGGGCTACAGAGGACCAGACAGGCAGGTGGTTCCAAATATATTTTGAAGAAAATATGCGTCTTCATGAATGTTTGTTTAATATACAGAGCGCACTCATTCTCTCATAGTATATAACCATCTAGGTATAGATACGAAAGGTTGATATTGGTGTCTGCATGTTAACGGAGTGGTAGTGTAGCCTAGTTTTCAAGTGTTGGCACGCCACGTTCAGTGCCAGTGTTCGAGTCCCCACTTAAATACCCGTCGTTGAAATATTGCCAAAGCGGCATAAAACCACACTTACTCGCTGTTGTCAAACCAATCTACGTACGCGAGAAATGTGATTCCTGATGTTTATGCATGACTCGTTTCTTTCAGACACAGGAACCCTGGCACACTCTGGATTTGGTGTTGTGTCACTCTAAACCCTTCCACATGGACTTTAGTACCCTGACTTTCCGAGGGACCGATAGGATGAGCTTTTGTCTCATGGTGGCTCCATAGTACGTCCGCTCTCCGCGTAGCCCCTCGCCGATTGTACATGGAGTAGGTTCGGTGTTAGGGCCTGATTGTACAGTCAGGATGGTTGTTACAACAACCCAGCTAGTTTAGGGGTCTTTTCAGCATCCCCAGTAGGCCCAATGCTGACTGCACGTGACTGGTAGATTTAGGTGGTAGTGTAGATAGGGACCCTTCGTGCATGCCCTGTACGATGCTATCTATAGATGGCATAACTTAGTTTTAACCCACCATTCCGTCCTTCAGTAGGTAGCTCGAGACAAAGTAAGTCCCGGATGGACACTTTGAGAGTCAGTGTACTGGCTGACTGCGCGGCCACCTACTGGTAAAGTATTTCAATATTTCAATTTAATATTTAGATTAAATTTTGTTTTCACGCCCCGACATATTTCTTTTGTATATAAATCTATGGGGTTCGTCGAATAACCGAATGGTTAAAGCGTTCGCTCATGACGCTCCAAACAACCCTAATTCGATTTCCCATATGGGAATGATGTGTGAAGCATATATTTGTTCTTCCTCACCGTGATATAGCTGGTATATTGCTAAAAGCGCTGTAAAAAGTACACTCACGCAGTCATAATTTGTGTTGGAAGCATGAATTATGTAGAATGTTCTTTGCCCTTTTTACTAGAACCGTCGCTTACGCAAGCAACTATTTCTTTCAAACACTCTTTTGAAGAAAACATAAAATGCATTGCCAACTTGTTTACCATGACGTCTACTGCAAAGTTACAACTTGAGTTTCATGTTTGAGATTTTTTCACGTATAGACATATAACTTTCGCTTAAATACACAGTTAGTACCAATGATGTAAAATATATTCACGTTACTATTAGGAGCAGGCATACCATCGTCCCAGGGGCGGAAATGGACCCTGAAGTCCCCCCCGAGGCAGGACGACTGTCAAGAAGACATTCCATGGATGTGGATGTGAATGTTTTACTTTTCGTACAGTTTGTGACAATGTACTATGCGTGTCTACTACTGTAAATCCTCCAGTAGAATGGGTACCGTTGCATACGTTGAGGGAACACAGTTCCAGAGTGTTTTTTTTCTCAAAAAAAGTATTTTTATCTCTGGTTTTACGTGTCGGGCTTCAGTTACCTTGTCCTTGTTCAAATCTCAAATTTGAACATGGTCAGTTTAGACACACATTCTGGGCAACAACTTTGGTGTTTGTGTTCAAGGATTTGGTACTGTTCCATGTTGGGAATGATGACATTAAAAACGTAATCCACACAGCTGGTCCAGTTGTACCTGTTTGTTTTGTTGTTTTGTTTCTGAAAGTTGTGAACTCCAGAAGAACTGTTTTTGTCCCGTGTAGGAGTGCTTGTTTGCCATACTCTGCTATATACTGCTGAACTCTGCCAACACAGAAACACATCAAGAAACAAGTCCAACATCAGTACACGGGCGTAGTATAATATCTACACACCAGAACAATACGAAAGCTTATCAACATTACCAGATCACATCTCAGAGACTTTTAGTTCAATGTGTGTACCAACGAATCCAGCGATGTCTGTAGATGAGACAAGATATTAAATGAAAAGCTCGGACTAACAGTCTAAAATATCATATTGAGCAAGTAAACTACCAACTGCATGTTTTGAAACAGTATCTGCAGCCAATCATATTCCTTCACCACTTGACCATGGTTGGAGCATTTGTGGTGGTCAGCGTATCCTTTTTCTGGTGTTCTGATGTCGAGAGATTCTGCTCCCCGTGAATTAGTTGAATTGACATAAGTCAGTATGCCAGCAGAGAGATCTATGTCAATGCAGATGAACTGATTAATTGTGCACAGAGACCTGTCTTTTAGTATGGCAGGTGATTGTTGCCCGAACAGCTTTGCCTCGTAGATGACCCCAATTCTGACATGATGTAACAAATGGTATGAAAGACAGTGAAGAGAAGAGTTAATTGTAAGCTTCTGAACGTACCAAAAGTGATTAAGAGTTATGTGACAGACCATTTGAATAGCTACAACAAGATCTTAGACACAGTTATCGATCGTAAAGCATAGTTTTCTAACACTTTTGATAATGTTATTTCATCAAATATTTTAGGAATGCGAAGCTTTCATTAACCATAACATTAAAATTTATTTTTTTCTATACTGTGTTAAACATGTAACACCAAATGAATTATTTGTTTTATAGATCAGTACAAATTTAGTCCTCTGCTATGTATAAATTAGTACAACTAATTTGGCGGCCATCTTGGCAGCCATTTTGAATTCTAACTCTGGATAATATGAAATAATTGCATATAACGTGCTGTCACTCTAAAAGTAAACAGGAAACAAAAACAACTGATTCTAGTTACAAGAATAATGTAAACTTTCAATAAATAAATCACCACCACACATTAACATGAGAATCGGAAAACCCCCTGTCTCAAAGAATAAGCTGTATATTATATAAGCTGAATAAGCGTTATATTGCCACGACATGACCATACACAATTACTTGTTTTGTGCCCAAGCCACCAATCTAGAAGAGACAAGTGTCAAAAACATCAAATTATCAACATTGGATGTAAATTGGACACATTCGGTGTTTATTTTTACGTAAATTTAACTGCCGAGGAGGCAACACACTACAATTCAAGATGGCGGGCAAAATGGCGGCCATTTTGATTATTTTTGAAAGCAAAAATATATTTAAAAAGTTATACATCCTTTACCAATACACAAAACTCAAAATGAAAGTGATCAGATTGATAGTAGTAAAACTATCCATGATTAACTTTGAGCTGTTGTCGGGTAGCAAACCAAATGTCATGAAAATGCTCACAGACCCCCATCACATAAAATTGCCTGTGAAGAAAAAACTGATACCACAATCTGAGAGTACTACAGTAATTTTCATGAGTCCAAGACATCATACTAACTGAAAACAGTGTCAAAGCAAATCAGTACTTGGGAGGCTACGACATCAGATTTTTCACCTGTCTCCTCCTGGACTATAGAAGGTGAATGAAAAACTTGACTTGACACAATTTGGTCGTGGTTCTTTTCCAACGTTGTACATATTGTTTACAAATGAGTCGATTCAAATCTTGATGGTATTGCTTTATCTTTTCGGTAATCACATTAAGACTATTTTGTTCATTGTTCTGAGGTTATTTGCTCTATTGTTGGGGAGAGTATTGATAAGAGAATACATCACAAATGCATTCCATTTTTAAACAAAAGAGAGTAATATTATTTCCAAATAAGGCAAAATGTTTTCGAAAATATAAGCAAATACCTACGTTCGGTCGAGCAATATATATTTAAACTTTTATACGTTTATACTTTATAAATTCGTTTCTACTTTAGTGCCAGAATGATGGTAAGCAATAACCAGAAGATGGTGAATGTGATGACAATGAATATAGAAATAATTAAGTGTGAACATTGGTTTGCCATTGCCAAATCCCATTGAAACAGTGTCAAAGAAGTTTATCAAGGAAGACAGAAAGTTCTATCTTGCAGCGTTAAATAACCATATGAAAAACTTACGAAAAGAAGTCCCGTTTATCGCGCTGTTAGCAGCATTTACGTCTTGACATAGCAGGGGCTCAACGATAGGATCACGTATTGTTTCCATGCGAGACAAACAAACTGGGACGTCACGGTGGCGGGGTATTTGACTACCACGTACCAGCATGATTGACAAAGTGTCATGCCTCTCCACTTGAAGGATTCATGCAGGATGGATTGTTCAGGGATATTTTGTGGATTATATGACATCGCCTCTACAGTGAGAATGGTTTTCGCCGTTTTGGAATGAATTCCAATGTTACCACGGTGGTGACCATCAGATATACCCTACCACGTCACAACACGACAAGTGGACGTGGATATTGTAGGCATTTCACTCAAGTACTACAACGCAGGACTGCCCTGTTTCACGCTCATGTGTATAGGAAGTTTACGTCATCTAAATTCGTTGAGAAATTATACTGGCATTGCTAATATGTATGTGTCTAGGTCAAAGAGACTTACAATTTACAGAAACTTCTGAAACTGCAATTCTAACCCCCATGGTTAGCCAGGTCATATCCCTGTTTGATACCAGTACTTAACTTCGTGAGAGGTTGAATGTTGGTCTGGTTGTTAAACTCATCAAGCTCTCACGAAACCAATTCTGCCTCCTCGTTATATCAGTATAAACCTCTGCTGTCTAATCATGTGGTTGTCGCCAGTTGTTTGCTTCTGTTGTAGTCGCTCAAACTTATGTTTAATCTAGTGACATAAGTTTAGGTTATTGAAGATGTTGGCCTTAACATACTCAGTCGAAATTCCTACTTCATAGGATAGCTGTTGCTAAATTGTGTTGCCATATTTCATCATAACTAACCACTTGCAGCTGTTCAAAAGCATTGAGCTTTGGAGTGGTTGTTTTAACGTAATAGTTCTTCTTTGTTTAAGCGGAGCACACTCTCCAGGCACATCTATACATGTTTCAGCAGTGTATATTATGTTTTTCCTTCTAGAAATTGTGGCTTAATGTTCCGCCAAGGACACTTTCTCAGTTGCGAAATATTCAATAAAGTCTTTTAGAGGTACGTTTTATTTAATGAAACATTTCTACACGTATTTCGCTTGGGATAGAGAATTGACTGTTTCACCTGTAATTCCACGGGCTTTTTATTCACTGGTTAACATGCCGATTTACTGATATGATATGTGTATTAGAAGTGAAAAAAACTCATATATCCTGTCTTGAGATCTGTGCGTAGACTCAGAAAGACGAAACGGTCTCCTCAACTATGACATGAAAACAGACTTCATATTGTCATCCTTCATGTCGCGAACATTCTAGCAGATCCTGCATTTGGTGTCCACGTTAGGGGGGGGGGGGGGGGACATTCGTAAAACTGACGAATCAATAGCATAAATGATGGAAGCTGTAATTCCTTATATCGAGTTGTTGCATAGTTATGCACCCTTGATTCTTTCAGATGAATAGGTGATATGCTTTTGTATGTGTTTCTGGCAGGTTACGTTACACCTAGCATGGTGTTTTCTTCTCTTTGCCCTTTTCTTTTTATTCATCATCTCACAGTAACCCCCCAATTGTAATAATGACCAAACATAACCTTTTTCGATTGAAAGCAAACATTGTCGGATTATTTCAACAGTTTCTGGCTATATCTCCTTATTTACTTTCCACAGTGTGGAAACAATGACATTCACATGGTAAAATGACATGACTCTATGTCGTTTAACCTTGAACATTTCGCATTGGGTAGAAGGTTTCAAAACACTTACACTTAACCTCTTTTAAACGTATTAGAGCCATCGCATGTAATCGAGATTCATGTACGTCATATGCCCATGCATGTTCTCGTTTTAAAGTTGCTGATCACATTTGAATATCTGACCAGTTCATTAACTGTGCTTACTATAAAACGTCCGAGCAAGAGCACTCTGTATGTAACTCATTTGTGAAGTGAAGATGGGCGTTTTCTTGGGCAAACCACTTCACAAAATGTTTCTGTGTTTTTTTAAACTTACACGTTCCGGCCCTAACGATAGCGTCGTGACTTAATTGCACTTTCCCAAGAAACTTCATTTCAAGAGTTTTTCTACGACTAGTTTGTAGTTTGGTTAGGTCGTTCTGCTCTAGCTAAACTGATGGAGAGGGCACCCAGTACGTACTGGTTCCCCCAGCAAGTGGCTTCCAGTTTAGTTTCCAATATCTTTTATTTCCCAGTAAGGGGAAATATTCGAGATTAGTACTGTTTTAACTCAGGCTGGGCTGAAGAATAGTAGGATAATAGAATATTTTCCCTGTTTGGAAATATGTCTATGTACATCGTTCTATGTTTTATTGTCTTTCTTAAAGTACCGAATATATTGGCTGATAGTGTTGGCATTAGTTTTTATACACACACTGATGCCAATGTTTGGAAAACCCAGTTAAAAAGCAATATCAGTTTCAACTCACAGATTTTGTTGTTCGGGATTACAGATAAACCTGTTTAGGTAAGATTTCTTGACATTTCTTGGAACTAAAGCTTATTTTTAGAGCTAAACTTTTACTGAAACATTTTGAAATTAACTGCACTTATGACCACCTCCTGGTAACATATAACTTGAATTTAAAAAAGAAATGTAATTCGAAAAGATTCATGAACATTTTTCGATTCCCAACATCTTGGCGTATCCAGGCACGAGAAGTCCACACTTACAAATAACTGTCGCATCACCAATTTCCAGTTAACATCTCCTGTGTCATCGAAACGTTCAGCACACTAGCGTTTTGAATATCGTGTATATGATTGTCGAAGAAGACGTATCTAGTATGATATCTCTGATGTATAATTAATACTTGGAAATCTTACACTTTCACAGGGAATAGCGTTTGTAGCAGACCAAATGTTCAACAATTAGAATTCTGCATCGTGGTACTTGTTACTCATATTTCTGCACCACTGTGCAGTATTTGCTGGATTTCACCATCAGATATTCTAGAGGTCATTTCAGACAGGAAGGGATTATAACCATAAATATCTTGCTTGTGTAGCAGGGCGTGGAGTCATCCCACAGATGACATCCTTACCTTGTCAGCTTGCTGACGGAGTTAACCTCTTTGGTCATGTGGACAAGGCGTCTGACTTCGGATCAGAAGGTCCGTCGTTCGAATCCCAGCACGGGACTCGGAAATTTTGTGGCCGCTACATTGGCGCCCAACGTGGGGCTGAGCACGTTCATATCATATTTGAACAAAATAAGCCTCAGTACCCAACTATGCGGCCCGGGAGGTGCCTTCTGTTGACGGGGGAGTATGTAGCAGGGCGTGGAGTCATCCCACAGATGACATCCTTACCTTGTCAGCTTGCTGCCGAGGTTAACCTTTTTGGTCATGTGGACAAGGCGTCCGACTTCGGATCGGAAGGTCCGTCATTCGAATCCCAGCACGGGACTCGGAAATTTTGTGGCCGCTACACTTGCATAGAACATGTCCTTGACATTATATTTGATAATGTTATTTCTAGACAATTAAATTTTCACCGGTTGGTGTCAGGTCTTGCAAATTTTGTCATGATTCATATCATGAAGTACCTTCTAAAGCGAAATGCCAATCATGGTATTAGATATTTATTAACCAATTTCTAATTGTAATATACTCAAAATCGTATGTACGAAATTCTTAGATAGATATTCTGTAGAAACATGTTGTAAGCTATTGTAAGGAGACATTGTTCATTTTAAACCAGTATTTTACTGACTGGATATGGGAATTAGTTCATGATGGTATCTACAGCACCTCATTTACCAGAAGTGTTACGATTTAGTTTAGTGGACCCAGCACGCAGGAATGTTTCACATGTTCATTTGTGAACCTTTTCAAAACACTCTCAACGTTGAAATGTCCACACTTCAGAACCCTGTAATACAATTGATTGTATCTGGGTATCAAAGACTTACAAGATTATATTACGCGACACGGTTCCATTATTGAGAAGAGGCATTACTCATTAAACATCACAATTTAAAAGACTTATTATCCCTTTCGACTTGCCTGAAATCGATAAATGAAATTTCGAGGCGAACAGCTTTCAAACAGATAAAACTTGTCATATATGGAATGTAAGCAATTGGTCCGTACATCGAAAACTGTCGAGGTGTTGTCGGTGTTTCCTGAACTGGTTTCAATCTCAGATTGTGCGTAGGATATCTGTAAAGAATACTCCAAGGGACATAACTCTAAGGGGTTCTCTTGCAGTAATGTTCGACCAATAGAGAGAGCGAGAATCGATTAAATGCAAAGTTGCATTAATGTATTTTAACTTTTGAATTTGATATTGTAATGTAATTACGTACTTATTTTTGGAATACATTATACGGTAGCTTCCCTGAAGGCTGATAGTATTATTGGGAGAAGTCTATTTTTTGAGAAGTGTGGTGTTAAATTGTGACTTTTAGGTCACATTGTAAACATTACATACAAAACGGTTTGACTGTATGTACGTTGTGAACATGAAAGATGTGAAAGATTGTTGGAGTCAGAAGTGAATGTCTTTTGTTATGTGAGTTGTGTGGTTGAATGGGTATTTAACGTGAGTTACATTCAGACATCAAATGAGCATTCTTTGGTCGTTTTTTAAATAGGTCTTATGTCATGAGTTTAATCTTTTTTAAAAAAAATATTGTTTGTGCTGTTATTGCTGTACAATATGTTATTTTAGATAACCGTGTAACTTCCAATACTTTCTTTCTATTGCTTCCTAACAGGTGTAATATTGAAAACGCACTCACGTAAATATTTGAATGAGTGAGTTAAGATTTAAAGTGACATCGGCAATATTTCAGCCATATCTCGACTAAAACTAGTTTTAAAATATGAATAGATACATATTATTTGCAAAATCCTGACAACCAAGGACAGAAAAACTAATAGATTATCACTTACTGATTTAAAACTACCTAGCACGTAACTTCAAAAGTAGAAAACTATTTTTGGGACAATACAAAATAAAAATGGACTAGTTATTGCCAAAAACATGAAGGTAGATCGCCATACTAGGGCTCATAGGGACTTACATTACTTTTACTACCTGCATAGACCCTAACTGGATTTACACCATCAGTCATTGGCTTTTATGCAGATAATTAGCCGTACATTATAATCACCAAAATACGACGATTACAAATCTGGGAAACATAAAACTGAAATGTTTTTGGACTTACGTACCCTCCCACGGGCACAATAATTGCACAGTACTTTAACCACCTTTGAGGGTACAGCCACTAACAATTGAGTTACCAATTCAAACTTCCAATTTCCAGAATATTTATCAGTTAACAAATCAGTTAACAAATTTAATTCTTTTAAAATGCAATAATTAAGTGAGAACTGGTAATACTACAAAGATCCTTCATAGTTCGTGATTTGAAGTAGCTGTCCCTTGTAATGGTGTATATTTGGGAGGGGATTTGTTTTATATAGCTTGCCATCAGACCTTTGAATCAGACATTTTGAATAAAATATGTTTAAATCAAATGTTGTCATACTACCACTTTGTAGCGATTGTTATTCAAGGTGATAAAGTGATGTCTCATCTCGACCACCATGTTGACATGTAGCCTTTGGTTAGATATTGACCAGGAGCTTGGAGGGGTCACACGTGTGGGTTCTGACGCTGTCACTGATGTTACGAAGCCAGCCTTAGGTCAACAGACAGCCAAGTGCATCAAAAAATGACGTCTGTATTTCATAGATAACGTATGCGGGGTTCACGTCACAAGTGAGCAATGTTCTTTGTACAGCAATGATGGAAACAGCTTCATGTAAAAGTGACTTTTAGTACATTGGCTACATATGAGAAACAGATGAGTGATTTGCGTGAGACAATGCACTTGATATACTGACGTTCTGGTGTTGATGGTTTAATGTGTTCATGTAAACGTAGATATACTCATGGAAACGAATAGGGGAATATCTGAAAGTACAATTGTTGCTTTATTATTTAACAAGTTCTTCACAAGGTTTGGAATTATGGAAGACAGTTAAGTACAGAGCTCCAGATAATTTTTCAAGCCATTGGCTACTTACTCCCATGTCTCTTTGTGTATGCGTAATTGCATTTTTGAGGAGTAACTAGCCTTTTTGTATACTCCCTCTAGTTAAAAGAATTGAGTACTTTTAAACAGACATTCTTGTCCCTATTGGGTTCTCTTCTAATTATATATATCTAAATGCATCTGAACAGACTAAAAGTTCTTAGTGATTAATTGTCATAATTATTAATCATTTGGCCGCCATTTCAGAATACTTATCATGGGGAGTCATGTGACTATTATAGTAAACTCCGGACAGTGGCTACGGCTATAATAGTATATGTATAATAGACACATATAGACATCGCCTATCATTAGCTAATGCTGTTGTAGAGTTTGTGCGCCGCGACGAATCATACGCAAACCAATTCAGTTAATTGAACAATGAACCCAAGATATTATAGACCTATTGGGTTTTAAAAGATTTTGGCACGCTTTTGTTCGCCCAGATTTGTAATTAATTGAGTAATGTGATTTGTATTGAGTAAAATATGCAAATCCGCGCCTCATCTGGAGGTCTGTAAAGGAACACATCTACTTTCCCTTAATCACTTTAGAGAGTAAGTTAGATCAGCCTAAGGTATGTTTGGAAACGATGTGAGTGAAGGGTTTCAAGCGTGACAGTGGGTGCTAGTTGCATTGTGTTTGGGTGTATAAACTGTTAAGATGTTTATAAGTGTATTTCAAACCTCATCATATTAGATCCATTCTTAACCCATATTATTGTTGCTACTACTCCATGTTAAACTTGTGTGAGTGAGCAGACTTCTCGGTATGCTTATACGTTAACTTAAAGAGTATTCGCTTGATGAAAGAACAAGCATTATCCATGAAACGTCTTGATAAAGAAAGACAAAGACGTCGTTATCCATAATGGTGACTTGTGTTGTGAGGCAATATTGTTACTGTGATACAATGTTCCTAGTGTAATACATTGTAGCTTTAGACATTAGAAGGGGCAGTGATGTGTTCTATTTTTATACAGCATTCTCGAGGCTTTCACTGTATTCTGATCCATGGACAGTGTGAGTATTGTGCCTCGAAGAGCACAATTCTCTAAAATTTCTTGATTACCTTCCCTTGAAACAAGAGCTCGTCAGTCGCTATATCATCCAGTATTCGTGTTATTGATACAACAAATGTTTTGAATAGTCATCCTATAGTAATAGCTTCTAACTCAGCCTCTTTAGCTTTGTGGTTAATTGTATGGAATCACCAGCATTCATTTGGTGTATGTAATTATTGTGTGAATTTTGTATACATTCATATTCAGGCCGTTTTGATATCATAAAGGATAATGAAGCTATATCTTCTCTTACGTTTTCGTTTGCATATATGGGTATCTAGGTGTTATCTCTCATGTCACATTGCATCTCGAGTTACACGAAAACAAGCATTGTATGTGATGATCACTATAGCACATGATTATTGGATTATTGGATTATTGGATTATTGTTTCTGATTATTGCTGTAATTTACTGCTTTGGAATTATAACACCTTTGAATGTGCACTTCCAATGTAGTTTGTAAGGTAGTAATACCTTTGTTGGCATTTATATTGGGTTGTGAACTCAGTTAATTTTAAAATACAATGGTTTATTACAGCACATTGTTATTTGTTTGTTGGTTTCATAACTACTACAATTACGGACTGATTCTCAGTTAATTTTCTGCTTAGGAATGAACGTATTCCTGTGTTAGGCACTGGTTCCTCAGGGTTCCTCACATAATACCCATGTCATCGGCGTGACGAGTGATAGCCTTAACCATGAGTCTGCCCGGCCCAGCGCCACTCATCAAGGGTGAACGAGTTCCAGAATCGATCTACGTTGACTCGGGTGTTCATCCCACATGGAGCAGACGCGCATGACATGCTACTGATAGCAGAGATAAAACCTGATTCTGCTCAATCATTTACCACAAAGACCCATCTTTTACATCATACCGTGTTATTGCACTTTACGCCTTAGCACAGTATTCGTGACGGACAAGGGTATGAGACATGTGATGATAGGAGTATGATTGACAAGATAAAGTCTGCAGACTCTCTGTTGCATGACATCGTATCCCAAAAGCAAAGATTGCTGATCATGACACCAGTCACTGGACTGAATGATGCAATTATTTACAGACAGCCATCATATAATTTGAATGTTGCCTGGTGCTGTATTAAACAAATCTATAACAAACAATGATAATCTCTGCGACGGTAAAAGATCCAATGGGAGTTCTTTCTTTCTTTCAATTGATGAGTTGATTAAGTGCTACAAAGAGAAACTATAAATATTTTTATTTCCTAAACAAAATATCACGACAACAAATTTTTGTCATCACCATATTCAATCATTGTAAAGCGAGTTCAGTTTGTAAAACCCATAGAAAAGGTTTCTATTTGTCCTTTTTGTCGACAGTATACTTTCCGCTTGGATATTTTTTTCACTGATTCAAGTGGAAGAAAATATATGTGTTAAATTTAGCTTTTTTTACCACATTTGAGAGTGTTTTAGACTTGTTGATATCTGTGGCATTGTAAGTTTGTTGTACTCTTAGCGATGACAAACGGTCATAAAATCCTGATCTGTTTCACTTAAGATTAAACACAAATTCCCCTGAAAATTCCTGGATACGCATATGAATGGTCTATGCTGCTGAGTGAAAGATTGACATGATACGACATCATATTGACTGATAGTAATCAGAAAAACACGACCGTGTATGTGTTTGAATAGTTTGGAACTTTTTGTTTGTGTGTATGTGCTGTGAGTAGGTGAAGAAAGGTCAATGGCGTTCAAGCAGAGTAGGGTCCGTCCACCAAGACCGTTACATAAATGACCGATATACAAACTGAAGGAAAACACGACCGAAAATACCAACCTAACAGTGTAAAGTCGGGTAATGACACTCATCTCGCGTCGTGTGGTCATGTAACGGCTAGGCGGTCATGAAGTCGGTCACACTGTACGTTAACCAGGTGACGTCAGCTTCACGCGACCCTCTCGTTTGTCCGCAGGGACATGGGTAAGAGTTACGTAACTTAAACGAGGCAGGAACATGCTGTCGCATAATGGAAAACAAGATTAGCCCTGATTATGATACGCTACAATTGGTTTGCTAGCACCATGCAGAGATAAGTTGTTTTTCCTTCACGAAACTGTTGTCCGATACTGAATATTTTCTGGGGCGACAACAGAAATAATATATCTTCGGTCTGTTCCCATTTCTTCGAGAGCAAAAGTCTAAGAATGATGCTTAAGCGTGGATATATGTGCATTACAAAAAAAAATGCTATTATTATTATTATATTACTTAATGGATGTACACTTACTTTATACTGTGAAAGGCGGAATTTCGACATAAGTTATAATGTCTTTGTCAAGCAAGTGAACGACAGAAGAAGAATGAGAAAGAATGTCATTGAAATGAAGAATTATGTAAGAATCAAATTGGGACTGACCATACCTTTAGTTAAATATGATTTTTCTTGTGGAAAACAACTGATTATTATTTATTTCCCAGACGGCCGAGGGTGGCATAACTTGTTTCTCAGTTTCTATAAGTATTCTTGTATTTACACCTTCACTAATTGCTTTCTGTTCTCGTTGGGAATAAATGAGAAGCAGTCTGAGTGTGTAATCCGTTGACCGGAACCTGACCTGCAGTGACGTAAGACAATGAATCAGTCATAGATCCTGCGTGTCTATGACGTGTATGTTTGTCGAGGAGGGTATCAGGACACACTGTTGAACTGTAAAGTTTGACAATTTAATTAATTATCATAATTATATAAACAATTCAAAGCCGTCCAGGATTTATATAATCGCTTATATATGACAAATGTCGAATAGATAAATGTGTATCGAATGGTTAACGAGATACATTCTGGTGATCATGAATATTTATGTAACTGTATAGCAAATGGTTAACGAGATAATGGTGTTTATATACATGTAACTGTATATCGATTCGTTAACTAAATACATTCTGATATTTGTTCATGTAACTGTATGCTCACGGCTAACGGGATGTGTATTTGAATTGTTTTCGTTCATTCCATTTGTTCAAGTCAGGATACAACGTCAAACAGCATTCACTGTTTACCATCCGACTACCAAAAGTATACACGCGTGAACTGCACGTGCTTTTTACGTCAAAAGGAGAATGGGATTGCCAAGTTACCGAGGCCATGTTGCTACAAGAAACAATACGGTTGACAGCAGATATAAAACAAACAAAACCGTATATTCTACTATATTGACATGAGAATGAATATGTCAAAAGACCCTGTGCATTGACAAGGGAATATATAGTTCTGTAATACGGGCATTTCGATTAGCTATAGTCCTTTTAGCTCAAAGGCGGACCGATGATTTGCAGTCTAACCCGAAAACTAATAAACATAACATACTCAATGAAACGCTGATCATAATCCGATCATCAGACCAACTCTGTGAGTTTTTTTTTCAGAATTCTTGCACTATGAAATGAAAATGTTGTTTAACAAACTATTATTAAAATATTGACACAGTTCACTGTTTATTACGAGGGAGGAGCGCAGAGAAAGGGACAGCCAGGTGTCCGAGAAGCACATGCACAAGTGCTGACAAAATTGTTTATTCATAAACCTGTGCTGTGCCATCTCGATCCTTTCTGGCACACATGCCTGTTGAGCCAGACGGACAATAACGGGACTTTCAGTTCGCGTATTACAACATTCTGGTTACATCACATGTACGGTCACACACCTTAGGATAATTAGATCTCGGATTACCAAATGAGGTGTCTACTGTTGTCTTAACAAGACCACAACATATTTATTGAGTGTTTTTGGACAGTCCTTTTTAGGTTAAATAGCTCTCTCGGTCAAGAGTTCAAATCTACTGTACTGTGTAAATGATACGTAATGACCCTTGACTCATAAACAGATCCCCGCTTTTGTCGGCACAAATAGTAAACTTGCGTAACGCTATTTTGATCTTGTCAGAGGAGCGCAAGCTGGAGTCTACCGTAAATTAATGACTGTGTGCGCTGGCGATTAGGTGCCTGACTCAGAGGGTGAGGTCGAATCCTTGTTGGAACTTAGTCCAACAAAAGTGCTGGTATCTCTACTTTACTAAAAAAGTACATACAGAATGTATCTAGAGAAATACATAAATATAATAATCGCTACATAAGTATAATGAAACAAAATTCCCTTGAGTACGACTAGGCAGTGAATCCATAGCATGCGTTTAACAAAGCTGACTGCATGTATTTCGAACAGATCAGTGATTTCTGATACCTCGGTGGCTTATTTCCCCGGTGAGACATGACAACAATGACAAGTCACAAACTTTCATTAGGCCCTTGGTTATTTAAGCGTTCTAGAGGCGGTGGGATAGCCTAGTGGTTAAAGTGTTCGCCCGTTACGCCGACGACACGGGTTCATTTCCCACATGGGTACATTCCCCCACCGTGATATTGCTGGAACATTGCTGAAAGCAACTTAAAACTAAACTCACTCACTCACAGAAGAGTTCTACTCAGTTTCAGTGCAGAGTGAATCAATGCAACACGTACTCATTATGCAGCACTACCCTCTGATAATGATATTCTGAGATAATATTATTAATATACATATATAATATCTTAATATCGACTTGGTTCATTTTATAGGTATATAAACTGCGATTTTGAAATATTGCTTCAGTGTCCTTTGTCGACAGACATTTAATTATAGTCAACTTTTTCTCATCGCGACATGGCTATAATATTGCCAAAGCGATGCAATTGTTTTTACTCACTCGCCCACTCTTTTTTTGTGAATTAACTCCTGATAATCAAAGAATCACGTTACTTCTGTTATGTGATTTAAGGTGAATGTTCGGCACATCTACATAACCCTAGTGGCATCTCATACATATGTGATAAATAAACCATGGAGATTCACAATGCTAGCAATTACTATGAATACGTTGTCCTATCCGCACTAATGAGTACAATAATTCGAATACAATTCAATATAAGTGTACAATGTAATATATATATATAACTGTACAATGGTTGACGAGTTTCATTCAGGTGTGCACATGTAATTGTTGTATACCTAATGGTTGAAGAGGTACATTATACCATTGTGTGACTTTATCATGGTGACACCGTGTGACGGTGTCATGGTGACACTGTGATACCGTGCGGCTGTATCATGGTGACACTGTGAGACTGTATCATGGTGACAGTGTGTCACTGTGTCATGGTGACACTGTGAGACTGTATCATGGTCAGACTGTGTGGCTGTATCGTGGTGACAATGTGTGAATGTATTATGATGACACTGTGTGGCTGTATCATGGCAACAATGTGTCAGTGCATCATGATGACAATGTGTGAATGTATTATGATGCCACTGTGTGACGGTATCATGGTGACACTGTGTGATTGTGTTATGGTGACACTGTTACTGTATTATGGTGACTCTGTGACTGTACTATGGTGACTCTGTGAGACTGTATCATGGTGATATTTTGTGACTACACCATGGTAACAGTATGATGGTATGACTGGTAGTAGTGACGGTGTATGGATGACCACGGTTAGTTGATTGTATGTGGTGATTGTATGCGTGTGAGGAATCGAACCAAGGTTATCGTGACGAGCTAACGCTTGTACCCACTAAGCTATGTCATCGCACCTATCGATAGTGGAGCATATGAGTGAGAGAATGTAACATCATAGTCCTCAGTGGGGGAACTGAGAGGATTCAGAGCATGTTGTTACTTTGAAAGAAGGTAACACACCCGAAGCCGTCGTTCTTAAGCTATTTTAACTCATACTTAATTCAGTTAACATAAACAAACAAACATAACAAGGAATGTCACAAGTTACTTATAGTACTGTTTAGAGTTACCGTTTACACACAAATGTAAAATGAGTCAGATTGTTGTTAAACTAAAAAGGTGTGTGTGTATGTGTCTATACCGACACACACACACACACGATAACACGATGAAACGATAACTGCACAGTGAATGTAAGAGCTTCTGTATAAAGTGTGATACTTTTCAGTTACAAACAGATATTTTCCACATTAACATTTCAGTATAAGTGAACGTACACAACGTTTTGTCGGAATACCATTGGAAGTAATTATGACGGGAAGAAAGACTAATGTGCGACAACCACACCGATCTAATATTCACCCAACAAGCAGAGCGAGAGATCAGGTAGTAGGTCACACCGACCAGGGTGGGAGGTCACACAGACCTAGATTGTCACAGTTGGTTTCAAAACCTGAGGACATTTATATCTGATTGTCATTCGTGTTTTAATAAACATGGCAGACTGTTCGTGATCCAATTACAAATTCAAATCACGATGCACAGGTGTACAGACGAACGTTGCATATAACACCGTACTCTGACGAGAATACTGATGTAACACTGTAAACAGTTACTCGGGTTCCTAATTTTCAAACAGCATTGTATGAGCGACAGTACACACCAAATACCAACGTTAAATAGCACAGGTATACACTATACACGGTACTAGGTACAAGGGATAGGATACTAAACTTTCACGAATAACAAGCTATTTCACACTTGTCATTACAACAGAAACCGTTATATAGATGAATGACATGAGCGCTATTTTAAACTTGGCATTACAACAGGACACTGTGCTGCAAATGCATGTGACATGAGCGTTGTTTCACACATGTCATTACAACAAAACAGTGTGATGTAAATGCATGATATGAACGCTATTTCAAGCATGTCATTACAACAAAACAATGTGATGTAAGTGTACCACATGAAAGCTCTTTCGTGCTTGTCATTACAACAGAATACTGTGGAGGAAACGTATGGCATGGGCCCTATTATAGACTAGTCGATAGAACAGAACATTGAGCTCTAAATGAAATGAATACTATATCAGACTTGTTATACAACCGAACACTGTGAGCTAAATTATAAAATTAACACCAATTCATACTTGTCATAATAACAGAAAACAGAAAAAACTGGCCACTAGCGTACACTGTTCACAAAAACAAACGGTTAACGTTCCGACGTTTTAGTAGTTCATTTCGACATATTTTGACAGCATTCGTCATTAAGACAATTCCTATGCTTGAATTCCGTTGACCATGTCATGGTTGCTGCATCTTGCGCGCAAAAGCGAGCGTCCCAAATTGTGCTTGCAAACGTTTGTCTTAAAAAAGGAAAATGATACATGACGCGTAAAACGTTTTCCATGAATTGCACGTGCAATGTATCATTCTCCTCTTTAATATAAGGATTCTGTGACTGCTTGTCTTCGATATAGCCGTTGCATGATACAAGTGACGGCTGTAAGGCGTGGTGTCACCAGGTACTGACTTGAACGCCCCCTTCTGTTTCCCCAAGTACAGTGGGTGGACTGAATTAATGCTGACTATGAAAACAAAACATACGTTCACCCGTGAGCTACCTTTTTATCATGTAGTGTCAAGCTCAACTGACTTACTTACACTTAAACATGTTTAATACATTCCTTATGTTTCGCCTGTGTGTTTCATTTTAAAAAAGTTTGTTATTCAGGCTGTTCACAGTTGTCACGATATGCGAACACATATTACCATACTGTGCATATTCACGTACAAAATAAACAACATTGTCAAACTGCACTCGCAGTAGACAAAACAGAAGGATAATGCGTAACTATACACCAGGTATGTGCTTAAATACATACGTTATATCGAAACCATATCCAGTCAACAAAACTCCGACTAGCAGTGTGCACTGAAAGCAATAACTACATAGAAAGGTGAAAACAAAACAGACAGAAACACAGTGCAGCACGTTTAAGAATATTAAATTCAGGACATTTTACACTCTAAACGTATAAACCTGTTACCATCCCCGATGCTATGCTATGCTATAAATGGTCTTTAGTAACACTTACTTGTCATGTGCGATTACTAACTAGATAGGTTGGGCAGGCTTCCTGATTTGGTCGGCTCGTCATCGTATTCCAAATGCTCAGATAGATGCTCATGATGTTGGTCACCGGACTGGTCTAGACTCGACTATCTACAGATCGTTTCCATAAAGTGGGAATATTGCAAACCAACTAACAAACATCCTGTTACGCACAATCACATAATGTAGTGACCCCTTGCAGTAAGATGAGCAGATGATCATTCTAGCAGGATCAGTTACTGCAATGGGGAACTAATGAAAGACCAATGAAAATATTTCTGAGTGCGGTGAAAACCAACCAACCGACCGACAAACCGAAAAGCACACCTGTTCCCACAATACAGGAATGATTCACCTTTATCGGACATACGTGTATACTGCCGCAGTTACTCGCCATTACTTTACACGCTGGTCATATGATCTTCTATGTTTGGTAAGTGTTTGATACAAACGTATGAAGCCAAAATTCACCAAACTGAAGATCATCTTCAACTGAACATGTATGCAAGATTCCACTTCAAAAGCAGGTAATCAAACTGGAATTGCACTAAACGGTGCATATTGTCTCTAGAGATATTTAAATACTTACTTTAATACTTATTTAAATATTTATATACAAACTGCATCACCAAGGAAACTCAAATATTTTAGCATATGAACATCTTGTCCATAAAATCCCCACATAATTTGTAATTTGTATTATTATGGTTTAAGTGAACGTTATCATTCGGTCACAATGTTTAGTGTTCTGAGTGATAGTTCTTATAGTTCACGTTTCGTATCACGGCCATAGTATTTTAGCGGCACGCCTTTAGATTTGCCTCCCTTTGGGCGGTCTTCTATATATCAGTATTTGGTTTGACTGTTTGACACGAGGCCGAACGAGAAAGTTCTAAGTTCATGGCGATGTGGTGGCACAGGGGATTTCTTATACCTCTTGTCACGGCAAATTATTAACCGTAACAATTATTTAGTTTTGAATACATGCCAAGAGTCTTGAAAGTGATACGGTGCTCTACGGGTAGCCGGTAGTGTGATTTCAGGACGGCGGTGATAAAGCCGGTTCTCCTGCTACCGGCCATCATCGAGCACTGATCTGCACTTGTTGCAGTAGTTTGATGTTCGTGGATTTCAGTTAAGGAGGGCTTTAACTGTCCTCAGACTGTCACTGTCAAAGTATTTCTTGATCTTGATCGCAAAGAGCAGGACGTAAGCAGATCTGCATGTTGACTTGATATGGTCCTTCACCGTCATGTTTTTGTCTAACTTGACTCCCAGATTTCTCATGGTAACGGTTGCAACAATGGTAACACACTGTCAGTAATTTGTGTCGCCTTAACAAAATTGACAGCTGAAAAACAACATCCTGGACCGACGGGACGACAGACAGAAATGCTTTAACGCTGGACAGTTATTATGACATACTTATGTATACATGTTACTGTAATGTCTATTCTGATACAAACTTGTGTGCATACACGTAGGAAGACAAGCAGTCACAGAACCCTTATTTCAAAGAGGAGGATAACTGAAGATCAGGCCCTTCCATTTTGTTGGTTGAGGACTGTCTTGAGTACAAAGGGAACATAACAAAAATGATTTCTACCATAGATGAAACCATTACATGTACCTAAACAGCAAGTATTATGTCAGTAAAGATAATATATACTTAGTACTCATGACACATGTTAGCAGTACACTGTGAAAATTGAAGTTATCGACGCTGTCTATGACAACTCTGCTGGGTAGAAATGTGGATCTCTTATCATTCTAAGAAGAATTGCATGCCATCTAGTCATTCAAGCGGTGAGATTGTGTTCGCTCGTCTGACAGTGTTGTATCCTCGTTCGTTGATCTGCAGCTATAACGGATGCAGCGGTGCGATGAATACACCTTACCGGACAGAGACATATAACTTGGGATGTTGGGTACTTGGTGCTGATGGTCGTCAGTCACGCTCCCATATCATACATGATCGCTGTATTGGTTAATGTAACCAGTTGTAGGGGGGCAACGAAGTCAAAGTTGCTTTACCGGAGACTGATTCAGAGAACGATGCGTTATTTCAACGCATTTGATGAATCACGGGAATATATATGATGATTGTATACATTGTGGATTCCCTTGGTCTAGCATGACTACACGTAGACTGTATGTATGAAATACATTCACACTTACTGCTGTATTACAGCATCTGATTAGCTGACAGCGCGATATCTGTATGTGTTCTCCTCCATTTTCACTGGCACACTTCATCCAACACGAAGTCTCCTGATTTACTGACACATGTTCTTTTACTTGTTGATTTCTTTATGCCCATTACTCAACTAACCCGTCTATCTCCCTGGGATCTGTCCCCGTATTTGACCTTCCGTACGCTCGTCTTTGTATATCCATATTTATCCCCTCTAACGCCCAATTATCCTAAGTCCGCCTGTGAGTTGTTAGTAACAGTGGGTAGTCTAGTGGTTAAAGCGTCCGCTCGTCATCAAAAGCATAATTCCCTTGTACACTGGAATTGAGCAGTGAATCATTAGTATTTGTTTGACTAAGTTGGCATATTTCGAACAGATCAATGATTCCAGATACCCCGAAGTGGTTAAAGCGCGAAACTCGCTCGTCACGCCCGGGTTCGATTTTCCACACGGCCCATCGTAGCTGTCCCCTGCCGTAACAGTGCTGAAGTATTGCTTAAAGCGACGTAAACCCCAGATCATTCACTCACTAACCACTGGGCGTATTTTTTTCATTTAGGGGGTACATGTTTGATATTTCTGGCAGTGTGCCATTACGTCCCCTGAATGTAAACATCAATTCCAACCCGGAAAAGTAAGCTTTCGCTATGTGTTTGTTTTTTACTTAGTGCTAGTGGTTGAGGCACGTCAGACATCCCAAGCCATTTGCGAGAAACACACCATACTGCACACACACATTCAAGAATTGACGGCTTTCGCGGTGGCTTGCATTCTCATCTGTCCAATTAGAAAAGGAATATATGTCGTTAAAGCGCTTCCATTGCTAATTAGCCTGTATATATTCCTAATCTTTGTCTGTGCATATTCCTGTGTACAGCATTTTCTGCATGAATTCTTGGGTGCAGCATATGTGTATATATTTCTGTGTACACCATTGTCTGTATATATTCGTGGTACATCATTGTTTGTGTTTATTGCTGTGTACACCATAATCTGTATATATTTTTGGATGCATCATTGTCTGTTTCCATTTATGGGTGCGTCATTTGTGTATGTATTCCTGTATAGACCATTGTCTGTATATATTCCTGTGTGCACTATTGTCTGTGTATGTTCCTATATGTGTGTCTTTGCTGGCTGATCTTCATTTGCTGGCCGGTATACATTCATGGGCTCATCTGTATATATTTCCCTGATACATCGTCAATGAATATATTCATGGGTTCACCTTTGGGTGTATATATTTCCCTGATACATTGTTAATGAATATATTCATGGGTTCACCTTCGGGTATGTTTATTTCCTTGATACGCTGTCGATGTATGCATTCATGGGTTCACCTGTGGGTGTATATATTTTCCTGATATATCGTTGATGTATACATTCATTGGTTCACCTTCGGGTATATATATTTCCTTGATACGCTGTCGATGTATGCATTCATGGGTTCACCTGTGGGTGTATATATTTTCCTGATACATCGTCGATGTATGCATTCATGGGTTCATGAATTACGCAGACCAAATATGTTACATATTACTAAGAGCCAGACACAGTAACAAAATCGTGATACTTTTTAAATGGCTGCAAAATGAATGCTTCTACAGCCAATACGATATTCGTTTAGGTAAAATATGACCCATAAAACTTGACGCTGTCATTTATGACTATAAAGGTCACTTTTGTCTCTCTCTGGGATTTATAAATATGTTTGTAAAGTATGAGTACATATTACGATAATGCATATTTTGATGTTACAACAATCGCGTTAATGTTATCAACATACATTGGTTTCTTGTTCATACACAATGTATCCAACTTGACAAATTAATGATTTATGAGAGGTCACATATACTCTAATAGGGTACAAATGCAAAATCACTTGCTGACATCGTTATAAATGATCCCGCCATTAAAACTGCTCATTTCGATCTTTAATTATCTTAAAGCGACCTTTTTGTCAACAGTGCACCATTCTCAGACGCAAACGAAATTTCAACCAATCAGAGCAGCGCGTCTAGGTGACGTAATAGTGGGTATAGAAATGAGGGTCTGTGCAGAATTCATCTACATTTCGGGGGGTAAATTATTTCGTTTACAGGTTTGTACAAACCTGAAATCGTGAAACCTGTTGTGAAAATAAAAGCTATATGTTCTCACAATCTACTATGACTTACTTTTGTCTCCTGCTTTGCCTAGTTTTCGAGTTACAACCCTTGTTTTCATAGGCGATTCTGTCAAAATCACTTGGTGTCGGTAGGTTGTAATCCGTGTTAGGTGGTATAAACCTACACGTTATTTGTCATCATTCACTTGATGGTCAGTTAATGAATTTATAACAGGTATAATTAGTGGTAACGCCACTTAGATTACCCGACAAAGGCCCCCATTTGGCATTTCTTGTGTCTGGATCGATCAATGGATTAACCGATAACACGCTGATTGATTAATTAATTTATGGGGATTTAAATGGGGGATTTGTCGAAAGGTAGTGTTTATGTATGTACATCTACTAATGTATACTGAATACACTCTGTCGTATCTGTGTCTATGTAAAAACAACACCCATCTTTCAAAGGATTAACCGCCAATACATTGATTGACTATTGGCTGACTAATTACTTTTTTAAAAGAATGACGCACATTATGCAATTAGTTGCCAGGTGTGCTATCTTGAGTGACCAATGAGACACATCACTTGGGAAATCTGCAGATGATTTATATATCACTCGTTTTGTGGATATTGATGGACACATTCCTCTAACAAGGTAATAGCCTGACATTGCTCCTATAACTTTAATTTGTTTTAATTTTGATATTTGCATTTTGTTTTTATTAAGTTGTCTTAACTTTCAACAGAATCATTGTTTTCGTCGTGAAGTTGTAATGATACAGACGACATACACTAGGGCGTGCGTGCGAATTATGATTCATCTAGGCAAACTATAAAATGTCTAGATATTACATTCCTGTTATACATTCGCAGATCACTTCTTTCTGTTAAGTTTCAAAATCCATACAACTATGATTATAAAGTAATTAGGATCATGAAACCAAATATAAAGACGTATATTGACAAGTGTCTACATACTGGTGAGTGAACTTTTACAAACCAAGTAAATTTAGCAAGTGAAGAAATTTATCGCGCAGTATTTTCACTTCGACCCCGACCTCGCTTATGTTACGTTACAAGTTATGGCATGCAAAATCCTTTTGGCCATGATTCAAAAACATATTTAACTACCAATAGAAAGTAGTTTCGATTTTCTAACTTGATGAAAACAAACCATAATCTCATTAATTCAAATGGACTTTACTCCGTGACTTCACGATTTTCAAAAATGGCGGCGCCCTGAGAATGAATGCTAAGTTTGTTTTCATAGACTTACAAAATCAAAATTACTTTCTGCTGGTAGTAAAAAATGCATTTTATTGATGGACAATAGGATTTTGCATGACATTGCTTATAACATAACAATTTCACTCTTGGAAGCGACATGGAGGGCAGGATAATTAGCAATAATAATGTCACTTCGACCCTCACCTTGCTTCCTTGGAAGAAATCGTTATGTTACAAGTTGTGTCATGCAAAATCCTTTTGGCCATGATTCAAATACACATTTAACTACTGGTAAAAAGTAGTTTCGATTTTCTAACTTGATGAGAACAAATCATAATCTCAATAATTCTAACCATTTAGCCCGTGCCATTTTCAAAAATGGCGGCGCCCTGTCTGAAGATAAATGCTATTTAAGTTTCTTTTCACCGACTTACAAAATCAAAATTACTTTTCACTGGTAGTAATATATGTATTTTATTGATGGACATTACGAGTTTACATGACATTGCTTATAACATAACAATTTCACTCTTCGAGTGAATCGAGGCGGTGGCCGATATAACATTATTTACGATAATATTGGCACTTCGACTACAACCTCGAGTCCGAGGAAAAAAAGCGTTATATTCATGCAAAATCCTTTTGGTCAGCAGTGTGTGGTAAGCAGTCTTTATTTTATATAAACTGGATGAAACTTGAACTCCCATTTTCTGTCCTGGAAGCGTCGTAGGGGGCGAACCATCCATTTACCACAGGCTTCCACACGCTCGCTTCGAACACACAAACAACCAATTTAAGCACAAACTACGGGGTCCGGTGGAAATCTGTGCATAGTGTCACCATCACCTGACCCCAAGGAACAGCTGACGGCAACACAACAATTCGGCATGTCTTTGGTGATGTCAAGAAATCAGCAAAATGACGAGCTTGATACACATTTTCTATACAGTTAATTGGAAATCGTTCCTTCTATTATGTCACGTCCGGTTCTCTGGCGACAGTGTTACGTAACGGTGTCTGTGGTTTCGTTTGCGGGCGAGAGAGAAGCAGACGGTGTTTTAGCAACTTTACTTTAGCTTGGTATTAATTAACCACAAGGTTTATTTTAAAAAAAATGGTGTTTCGTTTATGACTAACCAGAAGTCTTTCATATGCAGTGATAAAAAGAGTACCAAAAATTGAATTTAGTGGTCCATTAACTGTTGTACACATTTCTGACATATGGGAAACAGAGTGTAACATAAGTTAATGAATAAATAGAGAAATAAATCATAAGTGTACATCTGATGTGTGCTTCATTCCTAGTCAACGTGCCAGCGGTACAGGAAGGGTTCACTGGAGAGGTCACGGCTGTTTTCCGCCAGGGTAACTGAAGCGATAGGTTGTTATAATTAGTTCATATGACCTTGTATGCATTGCTGTAGGCAACCAATGATGACACGTGTTTCAGCACTGGCACTAAAGGCATGTAATTGTGTATCTCTTAAAGAACGATATTTAACGTTCTTTTCATTTTTCTCTAGAAGTGATGCATTTAATTGACCTGTTGGTCATAGGCAGAACAATTCTGATGTTTTGTCTTTTCTACATAATAGCAACGCAAAGCTATTCCTGTATCTTGAATTGCTCTCAACGAAATATCAATGTTCCTTAAACTTAATTAACTCAACCTTTGAAGCTCAGTTGCAATAGCTATTGTTTCTGCATACTTACATTTTGACTGTTTACTGTCATTTACTATTCAACATTTTCCTATGGCACGGATAAACAGTGATCAGTGATTGTAACATTCCAGCTTCCTCATATATATTTATGCTCCATTATATGTATTGATAACTTCTCTTGTTGTTTATTCAATATAACAGGGAAGAGAAGTTTACTACTTTCTTGTATCAGCTAAAGTGGTATATCTCTAGCACGTTAGTCACTAGAGATGTGTATCATGGTTTAGTCTCCATATTTAAACATAAGGTTCTTCACACTTCCGTCAAGCTGGGCCACTCCCTCACCTGTCGGCACTCCCTGCTAACTGACGCTCCTGGGTCTAACTCTCTGTGAGTAACATTGCTGCGTCTATTATCAGACACTCAAGTCAACAAAAAGAGTTTACTTACTCATATGAATACAAATAAAAGCTAGTTTAAGCATGAAGTAGCATTGATTTATGCAATTTCACACTTACAGGTAATGTGCAAAGTAAAACGTTTCGTGCCAGATTCCTGGGTAGATTGCGAGAAAGGATCTCTACGCTCTTCGCATATTTTTGTAACGCATACATTTCAATAAGGCATTTCTGCTTAAAACGACTTTACGGACACAATAATCTCATTCATTACATAATTCAGATAAAAAAAATCAATAATATCAACACGCCCGCATGAAAAAACAAACAAACAAAAACACTGACACAATGGATGGCGTCACTGAAGCCTTATGTTCATGTACGCTCTTAAAAATTGTGTCACTCTGCATTTGAATGTCATTTTTAAGTCGGCATTTCCGAATGATCTCCCATTTACTATAGGCTAGGAATGACAGTATATTTTCACAAAATCGGAGGTTCCCCAGTGTGGGCGTTCCGTTTGTTAAACATTGAACACTCTTTTCTTCAGATGACTTGTCCAGACAACCGATATGGGTAATTATTTCTGATAGCCTCGTCTTTGTAGACAGATTCAATCTGTCACACAACATCATAGGCGGACTGTCTGCACCTTGGAGGTTGCATGTTTTAGGGCAATAAGCATTTGAATGTTGATCGATGCTCATGCGTTTGGACATCTCGCAAACTTGTTCCCTTGTCATCCTGACCCGGATGTTTATGTCAAGTCGACTTTTGAATCTATTTTTGGACGAGAACGAGGTGATGGGTGTGTCATCAGGTACACAGACATCATATCGCTGACATTAAGCAACACGCCAACATTGTATGATAAAGTGGTTACGGCAAAATTGAGTTAAAATGAGACAATTTATTATGCATCTTGACGTGGGCTCAAAGCTATTTCGACCTTTTTAATCTGCAAGCAGTCATCACAGAGACGCACATGTATATGTTAGTTCTTTGAAATGAATGTGTGTTCGTAGGTTTAGATTAAAATCTCATTTAGGTGTATTTTGGCTCCTAATTTACTTTCGCGGATAAGGGTGGCCTAGTTTTGGAAGATGTAACGATTTCGTTGTTTTTAAAAGAATTTATGATCGATGTGTTGTCATGGGCTCTTCAGACAACACAATGCCGCCATGTGCATGCTTAAAGAGTTAAAGCTTCTGTTCGGCAAAACATGCTATCAAGCTAACAAGCTGTCTACACTCTCTACACTTCTAGAAACATGTAATATGATCACTAACAACGTTGTTGGTGGTAGCCTGTTCCTGTTGAAATTGATTTAATCTTAACTCAGTTCATACATTTAACGGTAGTTTTGGACTGGTATTGCAGTTGTTTATACAATTCGGACACATAATGTTAACAAATTGTACTCAACGGAAGGACCACCCATGCGTTGGTCAGTTACTTTTCTTTTAACGCGAACCAGAAGTTGCGTTACGTAAAGACGCACCCAGTTTAACCGCACACTTTGAAGTGAGTGAGTGGATAATGATTTACGCCGCTTTTAACAATATTACAGCAACATCACGGCGAGGGACACCAGAAATGGGCTTCACACATTGTGCTCATGTGGGGAATCGAAGTACCCCGTTTCTGAAGTGAGGTACACAAGAGTTATGGATTGTGAAGTATGAAAGAAATATTGACATGCATGTTTAAACGAGAGAATCGTTCTCATAGGGTATGAAGCAGAAATCTTCAGATATTTCAGAAATGAGTTTCACATTGCAGTGGTGAAATGTAGTATGGACGAGTTTCTCTGTGCTTGTTAGAATCCTATAAAAGGCGCACCTTTTTTCACTGTTAGGTGCATCCGGGTGTAACTTTCGTCGATTGTATCGTGTTTGAATCCTGACGTGTACATAATGTAGCGTCATTCAGTGGGAGTAAGAATGTATTTCGAAATATATTGTCAACAGCAAACTAAATCCCCATCATTCATGCCTGTTTGCTGATCGTCCTGGGACATCAAGGACCAAAAGTCAAAATGCTCGTAAAGGGCCATGTTGATTTTCGATCAGGAAAAGCAGACAATGAACCCTGAATAGGAATGAAGTATTCTTTATTCAGCAACGTTAATTAAAAACGAGAACCGCTGTCGCCCATGAAGTATACACTCATGCATGTACATGTACATATATGTGCAGGACCCATAGAGGAGTAAGATGGATTGGTATCAGACTAACTGCCCCCTGGCTATCTGCCCCCCCCCCCCCCCCCCCGACAACTGCCCCTGGCTATCTGCCCCCCCGACAACTGCCCCCTGGCTATCTGCCCCCCCGACAACTGCCCCCTGGCTATCTGCCCCCCCTCCAACCGGGCAACTGCCCCATCATAACAAACCACAAAAAATATATGTTAAGATGTTATTTTTATTTATGTTTTTTTCTATGATATCTTGTGGTTTTCAAGATGTGACTTCAGATTAAGTGAAAGTTTTCACAGCAATTAATGATTTCAGCTCATCTAGCAAAGGCCACATTACCTTCTCCAAGATTAACCTTCTCCAAGAGAACATGAGATTTATAAACATTTTGAACATATGAACTCTAAGTGAATCTGAAGACTGATATATTGTGTGGTATATAGGGCTATCAATTACATGTATTAGTTGGTGTGTTGTTATTAAGGGGAGTACTTGTCCCAGGGGGCTATTAGCCTAGGGGGCAGTTGTCCATGCTGCACAATGGACGGGGGCAGATAGCCTGGAGACAATTGGCGGAGGGCAGTTGTCCGGGGGGCAGTTAGCCTAGACCCGATGGATTGTGGACTTGAGAGAAAGATGGATCATATGTGGTTAGATAGGTATATAGCTTTTCAACCCCTCGCCTGGACCCTGGGGCATATTTGCCCACAAATTGGGCAACCTGTCTGCCATGGGTTGCACCCCTGTGTCGGTGGAGGACGGGACTCTGGTAGTTGAGGGCAATGGGAGCCTGGAACTGTGCTTGGGTTTGCCCAACACACCACTTTGGCCCTCACTTCACCTAGACGGATAGTAGTTGGGACCAGGCTTGCTGAATGGTTCTTCTTTCACCATGGCTTACAATCAATCTGGTTAAAATAGAAGACATTTAGAATCAACTCTCCTGATAGCACTAGTCCAAATGTGGATTCCTGGGCTCGATTTCTGATGATCATCTTCCTATTTGACTAAATCCATTTGCTAATGCTACTCATAGTTATTGTGGTGCCCTCTTTGTAGAGTGTGTGAAGAAACAACATTCCATTATCAATCCACCACTTTGTCAATGTTGAGGTTGTTGTTCCAGGACACCGGACACTTGACTTCTGCAGAGGTCAGAACCCATTCCTTTTCAGACACGTCGGGACAAGAAATTCAAGGAGAGTTACAAAATCAACGAGTTTCATCTGTGAAACGTTTCATAAGAATAAAATGAGGATTCAACTATTGAACCAACAAACACTTACCTGTTCATCTTTGCGCTGAATTACCAGTATGAGTCAAAATTGGATTTGTAACATCAGAGTGGGGGTGTATGTCCCCTAATCCACGCCGATGTTTTAAATGGAAACGAAATTGGCTATAGTGTTAAGAACAGTTCCCGTTCTATGGTTTGTTAATGTTGTGGTGACAACCATGACAATCCTGATTGCTGACAAGTCATGAAAAGTGACAACTGTGAGGGCCAGCATAAACTAAACTCTGTCCTGTGAAAGAAATATCACATTTGGAGAAGCAAGAAAAGTCATAAACTCTCAGTCGACTACTTGACCTAGATATACTTATTCTGCTTTAATTTTGTAATCTGTAAATATCAGACATATGTTTTTCTGCTTCTCAGTTGTTAATGTTGTGTTTATAAAAGTAATATAGGCCTGTGGCCTTTGTAGTACTCATTCTGTTGTTGTTTCAAGGTCACCCCAGACTTCATCTGTGTCATGTCAGACTGAGCTGATATGGATCAAATCTCTTCCACCCTTGTCAGTTGCGCTAGGCATCGAACTTGATCTAGCACATCATCTTCAACATAAGCGTCAACAGTAAGACAATCTCTGAGCAAGTATCCACGACAAATCTTGCACAAGGAAAGAAAGAAAAAAGTTAAATAGAAAACATTCCCTCAGGAATTTCACGCAGCCAGAGGTGCCTGTCCTGACCTCTGTTAGTGTACTGGACATGAACATTTCTCCATCGCCAGAGTTCTGTGAGAGTGTTTCATCGTCACCTCTATAATCACCATGAGTCATTCATCCAATATAATTCAGTGGAACTGCAGAGGACTCAGAAGGACTTTTAATGAGATATAGTTGATAGCTCAATACTTTAAACCTTCACCATTATGTCTACAAGAGACGTATCTTAAACATACTGATACATTTGATCATCGCTCATTTTCTGAACAACTGGAAGTGCTTCTATATTAGTCTGAAATAATGTCATCCATAGTGGCACACACATGCGTACTAATCTTCAAGCCGTAGCGATCCGCATTACTTTGCACATAGCATTTACCCTATGCTCGCTGTCCATTCCACCTTCATCTGCCCTTTTACAATCTGGTCTTCAGAATCTGTATGATCAACTACCTAAGCCTTGTATAATGATGGGTGATTTGACCGGGCACAAACCTCTACGAGGAAGTACAGGTGTGCTAGGAAATGAGTCAAACGCCTATTTACACCCTGCAACAGGAAACTATTCTGCACTGGATCTGCCCTTGGCAGATTCGAATGTTTACAAAGAATTTGAATGGTGTGTTCATACTGATCTTTGTGGAAGCCATCACTTCTCTACTTTCCTGAAAGCTATAAAACCGGATGATGATCCACCTTCATCACGGTGGAATTTCCCCACGGTCATCAGTGTGGAAAATATAATACCGGACAATTTTCAGAATGTAGCAGATCCAAAACAGTTGTCCCCCACTTAACTGACTGAAATTGCTGAAGAAACAGTTCCTCTGGAACGCGTCATGATCTAACAATGAATGCAAACAAGCCTGAAACAGCAGGAAGAAGGTAGGAAAATATTTTTGTTAATCACTTCCGTAATGTTACAATTATCAGTGCCAAAGTACGATGGGCAAATTAGCAAAACTAGCACTAATCTTGGTGAAACTATGTCCCCACAATTAAATCGCGCACACCCATGTGGAACATGACTCAGAGTATAAAAGACAAAGGCTCAAAATCGGCTGTTCATCATCTTAAAGATGGTGACAACTTAATACCGACAAATGTAACTTTGCAAATAAAATTGGCGAAACTATTGCCAAAAATGCTTTATAAAAATAATGTCCCTGAGTTTCAAAGTTATCAGAAACAATAGGAAAAGACAAACATAGCTCCCATTCAACCAAGATAACCATAAACATAACTGAAACACAATTATGACTTATGCGTGATACTTCTCCGCCAGCGTTGGGGGAAAATTAGAGAAATGCGATTTCGTGGGCTTTTTTCATCGCGTTATTGTTCAGCTATATAAGCTGAATTTGCATTTTTGGTTTGTTTCTGTACCGAAAGGTATCAGAATCTGCAAAGTTGTGTTTTGCGTTGCCTGTGACCTTTAAGTTTGATTCATATAACAGTGAAGATTACACTGAAGTGTTTTCATTACACGAGCTTCACACAGCGCTTGCGCAAGCTCATGATACTGCAGGTGATGATTCCATCCAATGCCTGGCCGGGATCATACTGATCCATCGGATTACAGACCCATATGTCTAATTGTGTTTCTATGGCTATGGAACGAATATCATATAATATATTAATCTGATATCTTGAAACCAATAACCTCATAAGAAATATTTAATGTGGTTTCAGGAAAAATCGATATGTTTAGAATCCTTTGTAAAAATGCTAAAAAACAGGATCAGGGTGTTCCGCAGGGAGGCATCTTTTCTGTCTGACGCGCTATTCAGTATCAAAATAAACAGACTTTCAAAGGTTTTAAGTGATTCAACTGTCTCATCTTTGACTCGCATTTAACTGTTCTGCCACAAATGAAACATATAAAAGCCAAATACCTGAGGGTGCTCGATCTATAACCAGTTTTTAATTGTGCTGTCCTAAATTGAAAACCACTTTTAGCGATAGATGCTAGTTTTAGTTTCTGTGTCTGTGGTAGTCCTTTGACGACAGGTTTCATAATATACACATATTGTTTATAAATGTCCAGTGTATTCTCGTCACGATATGTCTGAAAAATTGCCGATGTAACATTAGCGCACTAACTCACTCATTTATGTAGGTTCTTGATCCAACATCAGTACGTATCAATATGTATCAATATGTATCAATATGTGTCGATGATGTTTTTTTGTCTTGATGTCAGCTCTTTTCCAGCTGTATCACGACGGCCTGTAAATGATCGAATCTAGATAGCTCAAACAAGTGATCGATATCATGAACAACTTCTCATGTCCTCTGGTTACAAGGGCACGCAAGATACCGAGGGGAACGAATCGACCCAAATTAATATGTTTGTATTGACAAACAGACCCTGGAACTACACAACCGCTGGTCCTGAGGGTCTATATCAAGTAAACACCAGAATCAATACCACTTAGTTGTGTAAATGTGATTTGGTAGAATATATGTTTGTAGAGTACCACTGGACATCTTTTGAAAACATGGTTCGTTCCATAGCAAACAGACAGCACACAAAACATAAACAAATCTTCGATCTTACTGAAGTGTATTCGTGTCATACCAGAATACCGGCATGTACATGTAGGTAAAAGGTTGTCCCACTCGGATGTACAGGGCGTATGAGACCTTGAAAAGGTAAACAGATAAATATCACTGGTACGTAATGGCCTAACTTTTAATACTCGAAGAAACTCTTGCAATTGATCAGTGACAGAAGAGGTTTGTGACTGCACATGCTCTAGGAGACCCATGGCACATTATATCAGTGTGGCATCCAAAGCACTGCCCCAAGTTGTCACACTGCGTTGGTGCATTGGTTTAGGTACCTTCCAGTCACTTGCCTGCTACAAACGTCTCTTATGTACTTCCCAACAAATAGCCAACGTTGCAATTCTTCAAAACAAAACAATAAATCAATGTGAAACTAAAAGGCGATAGAGAGAACCCCACTTTACGGACCTTCCACAAATTTAAGTGTTGGAAGTGGTTGTTTCATATCGACATGATGACAAATTCAAAACATGACAGCCCTAACTTACAACAATACATACTGTTCACAGAAAAAAACATTTCCAAGCCACGACTAATGAGTGTAAGGTGTGTATCAGGGCAGACACACAGCCACTTGGAGGACGTGGAGGTATGTCGTGATGTTCCCGTCAGAGCATCTCGAACGCAATCTAGACATCACCAAACACGTGAAAAAATGTAACTGTATAATTGAAATTCTTGTTTTACATTGAAGTTCATGAAAACATTTTCCTAAGATTTTTCTTCTTGTTTCAATTCAATTTATATTTCAAGACGGTTTTCTGTCAAGACTTTGGCGCGGATCCAAGCACATACACGATGTAAATAAATGTCGTATTTCTTTGTTTCTTTGCCGCCGTAAATACACGGCGTGTTAACTATTTCTATAAAACACACCACTGACATTCGATATATACACTTTGGAGCGCAAGAAGGTGATAAGCATTTGTTGGTGCGTTTGGTTCAGTTACAAGACGTGTCGTGTCTTATGCTGGTTCCAGTGTGAGAACCCATATCTTATGCCTTCCGAGTAGGTATTGCAGGAATTGTTGGTATTGATGAAAGTAGACAAAAACACATTTTCTATTCATCTAAAAACTACTTTGTCCCATAAATTCAAAAGCATGAACGCCCTTCAAACAACACCCCTGACAGGTACGTTATAGGTAAGAATAATCTCAACGAATTGATGACATTCATGATGTACATTAACAATGTCTTCTTGATAGGGCTAGTCTTCATTTCATCACCAGTTACTGGCCACCTATAGTCCAGGTTTATAATGACGATGTTGTCAATTAACAGTTTATTCTTTTCCATGTTCCTAAACTATTTTTTAATAAAATGTGATGTACTAGTTGTTGTATGTTTCATACACTATTGTATTGATGTATATGGTTCTTTCGTCGTGATATGGCTGAAATACCCCACGAGATGACGATGAGTCACCCATTTCACCGTCTACTGACATCACCTTCCAACTCCCATGGGATATATTCACGTCACCACCCACTGACGACATCACCCATACAACCTGGAGATATCTCTACCTCACCATCCACTGAAGACATCACCCATACAACCTGGAGATATCTCCATCTCACCATCCACTGACAGCATCACCCATACAACATGGAGATATCTCCATCTCACTATCCACTGACAGCATCACCCATACAACATGGAGATATCTCCATCCCACCACCCACTGACGACATCACGCATACAACCTGGAGATATCTCTACCTCACCATCCACTGACAGCATCATCCATACAACCTGGAGATATCTCCATCTCACCATCCACTGACAGCATCATCCATACAACCTGGAAATAATTTCTCGATTAACTCAAAGTAGATTTTTTAGGCATTTCTTAATGCCGTTATCACTGGCTTAATCGTGAAGGTCAGTGCTGAAGTAAGTAACGCTCATGGCTGTCCACGAGCATCCATATATCCCCTTGAATATTCAGATATGTCTTTTCATTTCCCTCAGACCCCTCTCTCTCCCCCACACGCTCACGCACGCACACACAGACACACACACACGCACGCACACACACACACACACACACACACACACACACACACACACGATGCATGTCATTATGTCATTCACCCAATCTATCTGTTCCTGACTTCATGACTCGATTATTCGCACACCGCCATCATTTAGACAGAATGTGTGGAAATCTGGGACATTATAAGCACGCCTCATAGAGTTTTCATGAACAAAGCACTAAACTAATGAGAGTAAAGCGCTCGATTCTGGTGATTTGGTACAACTCTGACTCTTGAAGAATGTTAGTAAAATTAACGATGCGATCTCTCAGATCTCGTTTAGGCTAGGATCCATAAATATATTGATATCACATTACATATATCTTCAGCACAAATGAAGCACCTGATATCTTGAACACATACTGATGAATCCGTTTACACATAAACCTCCTGAAATTATCTTGTATATGTATGCTTATGAGTGTTACGAGTGGCTTTGAATTGGCCTACCTCAAATCCAGTCACTCAATTATAAGAATAACACAAATATTAGTATGTGTCAACAGCTAAAGATAATTATTAATGCTACACAAATAACACTTTATTAAACACAATACTGGCACACTGATGGCGCAATAGGTAATCCTAGCACTAATGAGCAAACACAAAGCAACATGGCATGCGCATTACTAGTACACAGATGACATTCACCATCATTAGTTCACAATAGTACATGACTATTAACACAGTCCCAGTTTCTTAGTATCGACAGTGGTACAAGATATGGAGGTGGCCCAGTGGTCACGCCGAACACCCGGGTTCGGTTCTCCATATGGATACAACATGTGAAACCCATTTCCGTAATATTGCTGGAATGTTGCTAAAAGTGGCATAAACCCAACTCACTCACTCACTTGGACATGATTCACGCAGAGATGGGAAAATTATGATTCTTTAGAATAAAAATGCAAATATGACACCCCCGTTTTTTCACATATCGTCATCCACACATGAACCTCTTTCACAAGCAATGGTGTCTTAAATGCTCGATAAGATTACTACTTTCAGTCAACTAACAAAACGGCGCAGTCAGCTCACAAGCTCTTCACAAAGACAAAACAAGCAATTGGGAAGAGAATGTCCTTCCTTTAAGTCTAATTCCATCTAATAGGCTGATGAATACATAACAGCATACATACTATCAGCATACATGACGTGAGCTTTCACACATTGTAAAGTCCTTTGACTTATATTGCTACTTTCACAATAAGTTTGTGGGTTGAAATCTTGACATCAAGATTACAAATCCAAAACATGAACATTATATTTAGACAAGTATCTATCGAGAAGATGTCCTCTCATGACAAGTCCAAACGTGCTCAGACAAAGAAAGCCATTTTGATATTGATATATTGACAATTACACATGCTGATTTCTTACTAGGCTTTACAACTCATCAGTCATACAAACTATTACGTGTGTACCATGACCAGTTTGCAGCACTCTGGACCTGTGAAGATCCAGGTTAACATTGATCTTCAGTAACCCATTCTCATTCTCGAAATAGGATTTTATGACTATAACATATAACAACGATATCTTTAGTCGACTAACTGACGTAATGAAGTGGACCCGGGTTGTCTTCAGCAACCATGGGTCGGCTAAAGGGACCGGGTGGTCAAACTCGCTGACACATGTCATCGAGTCCCAGTTGCGTAGATCGATGCTCATGCTACTAATCACTGTGTTGCCTAGTTCAGATTCGATCATTAAGAGACAGTCACCATATACCGGCAGATGGAACATTGCCGAGTGTGACGTTAAACAACAAGCAACCAAACACCCAAGCCATCAACCAACCAATAAATCTTAACCTGGTGACAAGCATTAGGACCAGATACATTGTCGTACCTCTGGGTTGATTTAATACCCATGCGACCTTGATGTAGTCAGTCTCACGCATACATGGGTTTGCACGTCGCTATTTGATTGAAACAATCAATAGGTGCGTTTATTCCAATTTTACCTCACCTCACCTCCAACATCAGACCAAGCCGAAGGAAACGACTACCCCGTGGCGGCTGCCACACCTGAACTCAGACAAATTACGTCTGGAGACAATATTGCCACTTGATTTGAAGGGTGAGTGAGTGAGTGAGTGAGTGAGTGAGTTGAGTTTTATGCCGCACCCAGCAATATTCCAACTATATGGCGGAGGTCTGTAAATAATCGAGTCTGGACCAGACAATCTAGACACCGGCAACAACATGAGCATCGATCTTTGTCAACCAAGTCAGCGAGTCGCCTCTTACGACAAGCACAGAGGCCTTTTATGGCAAGCATGGGTTGCTGAAGGCCTATTCTATCCCGGGACCTTCACGGGTCACGGCACTGAATGAGGCTAATGCAGATTTACGAATATGTCCACCCACTTCTAAATAAACACATGGTGAACTACAAAACATTGAGCAGATCCCTCATTATGAAGTAAGTTCGGGATCGAGTTATCGTCGAACAAGGGTTCCAGGATTTGTCAGGCAATTAATTTTAAAGATGCCAGGTTATTAGAACCATTCCTATTACTTTGTGCTATATATACATACCAGAACAGTATAAATATAACCCATCTTCTGTTCTCGTTAAGGGTGAAGTAGAGGCAACATGAGAAACGTCGGAATACGGTGAAGCGTTGAGACTGAGGATAGGATTTTACGATTGCTTCTAACACATCGCCCACTTGCTCGAGCTGGGTCCTATGCTCATGGTTATATTTCTGGACTAATGTGTACTGCATCGTAGACACAGTTGTGGAAACACTCAGCGAAAATCTCTTCAACCATCAACAATGAAAGTTTGCACAGCTGGACATTAATCCTTTATACTACACTAATATCTGAGGGTTTGCCATGACAGTGTGTATTCAGGAGTGAGTGAGTTAAAAGTTAGCGTCAAATCGACAATATTTCACCAATAACGTGATGAGAATTTGAATCTGAATACTAAATACATAACGGATAAAGAAAATGACATCAATGGGAACTGAATAACTAGACTGTCAAAGTTATAACTTACATCTAGTCGATAGCATTTATAAGATTAGATAATAAACAACAACACAACGTAAAAACGGGCGATAGATAACAGCAACTGGTGACTGCTATTTACGTCAATACTGAACCTCTCATCGATCCACTGTGGTCATCGTCTAAGAAATCTAAAGATTTGCAGGGGTACAAAAATTCCATCGCCTGACGCCCGGGACAAGTCATTTTTTTCATTTCGGGCAATCACATACATGCAATGGTATCTTGTAAAAATAGTGATGATGGAATCAAATAATGGTCCTTAGGTTACTAGATAATTTCTACTTATGGTATCAAACTTGGATTTCATTGTATGCAGCATTTCAATGCAGTTATTAAATTTCGCAATGATGATTTAGTAGGGTTATCTTTCTTTGCTGTTTATCACATTTCGATAAACAGGCAGTAGCAGTAAACAATAACATCAAATACCACGCTGACGTATTCTCTCATAATTACGTAGACACGACAAGATACTTTCTGAAAGTCACTTGCCCTGTGTGTTTTTATAAAGAAAAGTGAACCGATTTGAGCAATTTAGCCTACACATCAAAATGTAAAATAATTTGTGAACACATGTACAGTAACGATCCAAAATAAATACGTGACTTGTTCGTCTACTACGAAAAGAGTAGATTCCCTCGGTGTGCTACGAGGTGCCAAATGTGTCGGTCAACAACAGGCTCGCAGGAAGATCAAACATATTCAACGTGATTCTGTTAGACTCATTACGGTACTGTTGCACATTGATTTATATCATAACTCTAACGCGAATACAGGAAAACACAAATATGTTGTTACATACCGATGACAAGTATTTACATGCTATGACTTAAACATTTAAATACCAAGTGGTAGCGAGTTAAACGTCATAAGCAAGGTGTCAAGCGTTTTCTAAGGTGTCTGATTTCATTCAAAGACTTTGTTATAGGAACAGTTAATGTCTGTGAAATATAAGCCTTTATTTAATTGACTTCAATGTGGGGTAAAAATATTGACCACATCGATATTATTCTGCAATGATCATTATTTATTATTTTATTCTATCATATCACGGCCATCATGATAATTCTTTATCATAATAAAGCCTTCGCGAAAGACCCTGGTTCGATTCCTAACATAGGTGCAATGTGTGACGCCCGTTTTCGGTATACCTAGTTTTGATATTGCTAAAAGCGGTGAAAAACTAAACTCATTTCACATTTTATTATATCATACCACCGGCATCATGTTCAGTATACCTTATGTAACCCCACACATAAAAGTAATTTTCTGATTGGCACTCTTCTATTATTTCCAATGTACCACCTCGCTGTCAAGCTGTTACAAGCTGGGTACTTCGTGTTAGCAATTCTACATTTCGAATAACTGTGTCATGTATGATGGAAGGGATATAACAATAATATAATATTTGTCAAATTTAATAAAACAAATAATATAACCAATCGATGGAAGGGAGATAACACTAAATTTGTTTTTCATATCATTTGTCGTCGGCATTGTTTAATTGCCTAACTCTGGTACTCCTTATTATGTACCTGATCTTTGTTCTCACGGAACATTGACAACCACGCCAATGATGGAGGACGTATCAACCCATTGGTTGACGCATGTCATCGATTTCCCATTGCGCCACCTGGATATACCACTATAGTTACCGGGGTCGCTCAGATTTTAACAAAGGGCAAATAAAGCAATTGCTTGTTATTTTATAGCAGTAGTATATTTCCCCACATGATTTTATGGTTAATTTATCTTCCATTGGGATGATGTTCTTTTCATGTATTTTGAAACTACTTCATTTTCATGTAATCATGTTTGCATACGCCAAACCTGTTCGTGTTCTCTTGCAGACCAGTCTTAGCCGAATATCCTTTTTTGTCTTTAACGCCATGACTTACGTAATCTCAATTGCGTGGATGGATGCTCATGCTGTTTATCACTTTATTGTCTGATCCAGACTCGATTCCTTACATATTCTTTTTTATATATTTCATATAGCTGGAATTTTGCGGCGTAAAACTAAACTCACTAATATTTTTGGTTACTAATACAAATCGTCAATAATTTAAAGCAGATTTTGGAGCAATTGATTCACGAAGTAGAGGATCAGCAATTGTAACCGGAGAGTGAATTGCAAAACTTATCATTGTACAAAAATTGCCACATAAATATACATAGCACACATGTTTATCATTTACTTCTACCCAACAGTTTTCTGATACTTGAAAGATGGACTTGACACAGAATATAAACACGTTCTTTTTGTAGCTACATGGGTTGACAGCCACATCCCCAATAAGTAAAGTATGAAGCGTCTGTAAAATCACGGACATAAATTTTGAACAGGTTTACAGGTGCTTCTTCATATAGACCGTTTCAGTGAGAAACTGACTGGTGAATAGCAAATTTTATCATTGTAAAAATTGCCACGTAACTATAAATAGTACACATGTTTATCATCCACTAATACCCAACACCTTTCTTATATTTGAACATTTTCCGGACTCCACCAAAAACGTTGTTTAAGAAACTATCGTCACTGAAAACGCAAACCTTGTTATCTGTCGCGGCGGGGTGAAACCGCAGAAACAGAACAGCCAGTCATGGCGGAGGACCTGTTGGTTCCGTCCGAGGAAGGTCAGTCCTCATGGATGACAATGCAAAGCTACGTCGTGCACATGTCAAGAGGCGGTGGCAACTTTAGTCCAGATCTCAGTTCAATAGAATATACTTTGGGTTTCAGAATAGGCGAGAGGTAGCACAAACTCTTGATGTACTGGAACAAGTCCTCCGTAAAGAACGCAATATCTTGACGTCAACTTCGTCATCCAATACAGTCAAAGAGGAGGATCAGGGGTATTATACAACCACAGTTATTCGTACCAAAATCTCATTTGCCATGCTTCCTTCTATGAATAAACTATACTGAGTCAGAAAATGAAACTTCACAAAATATATTTTTAAAAAATAATGAATAATTTTTCACTGATGATACATCTATGTATCCGATATGGGATCCCTATCTTTCGACTCTAGAAACACTCAAACCCATCCATCCGTCGTGCAAATGACGTTAGTGCCAAATCAAGTTTTGCATGTGCAGTCGATCATGTGATCTTCGCATCGAAGTTTTCCTTATTTAGATGTGTTTTGCATTAGCCTCAAGAATTGAAAGAACAGTGTAAAACCACAGTTCTAACGCTACTTTAAATGTCACGATTGTCAAATGTGCAACGTTGCAAGCGGGTAGATCAGCTATTGACGTCGCAAGAGCAATGGGATGCAGACGTCGTACTGTGTATGACTTGCGAGGTCGTCTACAACAAACAGGCACCACTTCCACGTGTGACGTCACGAGCAGAAGACCGTCAAATCGTCCTACGTCACCTACGTGACAAACTTCTGCCGGCTACACGAACCAGGGCTGAACATTCACAGACCATTCGAAATCGGTTACGGACTGCCAATCTCCATTATCGATGTCAATATCGTGGGCCAATACTGACGCCGTTTCATTAATGTCAGCGTCTGCTGTGGGCCCAATGTCACCTCCGATAGACCCAGAGAGACTGAGTCGTCTTTAGCGATGAATCCAGGTTTACCGCGGACGGCAGACATAATGTCTGGAGACGACGTCGTGAACGGTATGCCCAATGTTGTGTACGTCGACAGATTCGGGGGCAGAAGTTGCATGGTGTGGGTTGCTTTTTGTGGGAACAAACGTTCCCAATTTCTGGTCATCCGTGGAAACCTCACAGCTGCTGCATACCGCGACCAGGTGCTCACCCTTGAACTCGTTCCTTTCATGGCGGCTCATGGCCCAGGTCTTCAGTTCCAGCATGATAATGCTCGGTCGCATACCGTGTTGAATCAACCGTGTTGCTGGAATCAACGTCATGGACTGGCTATCGAGGTCTCCTGACCTTAATCCAATACAGCACGTTTAGGATGCGCTTGGGAGAAGGCTTCGTGGTCTTAGGAACCAAACTCAGAATTTGCAGGAACTTGCAAGAGTAATGGCGCAGAATCCCCAACCACGTGTTCACAACCATCAGGCAGTCGATGAGGAGACGGTGTTTGGCAGTGGTGAATGCGCGGTTTGGCCATGCACAATACTGAACTGAGAAATTTCGAATTTTTATTCTTGTGACTTGACATTCTGTATACCCATGTTTTGGAACGGCAGTGTAGCCTAATGGAACTGATTGTGGCACTGTCAGTGTATCGAATAGATCACACAGATCTCAGCAATGAAGTAATAACAATTTAACCATGTTAACATCTCTTGTTCTTTTATAGTGCCCTGAAGAAAGAACATTAAGTTTCTTTTTTGACCCAGTATATGTTTCTGTGTACATTTTGTGCTTAGATTTGTTATTCCATTGTACTGTGAGGGTCAATGATGTGGGTCAATAGATGTGGGTTGAACACACAAGAAAGCCACTGTAACCATTGCTATAGAGGACAGAGAAGTAAGGATTACTTGTAGATAAAAGACGAAGTACATACACCGACATTGCAAACAGGTTGTTTATGATGTCTCCTTCATCCGTATGATAAAATAGCCTTGTCCACTGTGTAGATAAAGCGTTCGTGATGACTCTTGCAGGAAAAACGGCAAAGATTCTGCAGTTCTAATGCAATATAGGGGCGGATGAATAGTCTAATGGTTAAAGCGTTCGCTCCTTACGCGGAAGACACAGGGTTCGATTCCTCACTCTGATGCAATGCTGGTACCATTCCCCACACGATAACTCACCGAAGCCACTTTACAGATCCCGACCATATGGGTCTAACGAAAAACTAACCGGATATCTATTTGACCCGAAATCCCAGCAGGGATGAATAACATAAGCGTTACTCGTATAAGAAGATAAGCTAAATTTGAGTGGATGACTTCGGGTTTAGGTCACATTTCATGGAATCCCTGTGGTCCCCAGAAATTGGCTTCATATTGTTTGTTCAGTAGGCATTTCTCAGGAGAGAGTATGTTCCATTACCTCTAAAACATTTGTAGTAGACAGAGTATTAGCTCGTTGTGTTCCAAATTTATGCTTATGACAGTTGATCAAAAACGCACCAATATGTCTGGTAACTCGCCACTGTTTGAAGCTGATAGCGAAAGACGACCGGTGAGCTCCACAACGTATGGTCACCAAGTACAGCGCATAGTGAGTTTTACACCGCACTCAGCAATATTCCAGCTTTATGAAGGCAGTCTGCAAATAATGGAGTCTGAACCAGACGATAAAGTGACGGTTATTATGGTTGAACTATAGTCTTGATATGTTGAGTTCAGGCCCTGAAAGGTGAAACTCATAACTTCTTCAATCACCCTACGTATTCTCATATTAAGCGACACATGTCCATACTGTGGCTATGTTCGTGGGGATTTCATATGCGAAACATGTTTTCCATAACTAGCTGACCATGGTCAGTCATAAAAACGGTCTTTTAATTAACAGAAGATGACAAAGTCATCAATCTCTTCCTTAATGGCACGATACACTTAAGTTAGTTATGACTATGTCAAATCCTTTGGCGCGTATACAACAGTGAGTGAGTTAAGCTTTATGCCACACTCAACGATATTTCAGCTGTCTGTAAATAACAGAATCAACAGCATGAACATCGATCTACACAAATGGGATACGATGATGGTGAAAAAGTGGAGGGGAGGTACTGAAAGAATTTTAAGTTCTGCTCCGGAAAAAACGGATCTATGGATCATGTTTGATATATGAGATCTGCTGCGGACAGGATGAGTGAGTGAGTGAGTTTAGTTTTACGCCGCACGCTGCAATATTCCAGCCATATGGCGGAGGTCTGTAAATAATTAGAAAATCCAGTGATCAACAACATGAGCATCGATCTACGCAATTGGGAACCGATGACATTTGTCAACCAAGTCAGCGAGCCTGGCCAACCTATCTCTTTAGTCGTCTTTTGCGACAAGCATAGTCGCCTTTTATGGCAAGCCTGGGTTGCTGAAGGCCTATTCTACCCCGGGACCTTCACGGGTAACGGACAAGTTGACATCTTCATATGCACAACCTAAGTCACGTTTACCATGGAAACCACAAAATATAAAATTAATACCTGTGTCTAACCCCCAAAAGGCACATCTATGGATTATTGTTGACATGTGTACCTAGTTGGTTAAGCTACCACGAATAGTTTAGGAGATAAGCCCCGGACAAAGTGTTAGGGGCCCGTGGATAACGTCGTTGTTGCGGGGGATAAACATTCATCAAAACTAACACAAAGGCATTTCTAATAAATAATGGCGGAAAAAAAACAAACAAACAAAAAAAAACCCCAAAAAACCCATAGAAACGCAGAAACAAAATCGACATACAAAATTCGAAGAGAGTCTGTTCATAATTCTCCATGGTGTTAAACAACGAACTACCATTTATATACATGCAGATATGAATAAACTGCCGTTCAGTGTACAGAGTAGTAAATTTCAAGTTCAGTAACACAGCATTCATACCTTAGCTTCCATGGGCTATTTATGTAAGGGTTGGACGCTTTCCCTGTGAAATATGTTACTGCATGAGTTTTACGAAATATGTATACGTGATAGCGATGTAATATACTAGTAGTATATGAGTTCTGTTGAGCACCCAATGAAGGGGTCAGAAGTAGAACGTTATCCCTGAAAAGTCTCATGTTTGAAATCAAGCTTTTTTTCAGAAGTCTTTATTGGTTTAGTGATAGAAACGCGTGTTCATGTGAGTGTGTGTGTGTGTGTGTGTGTGTGTGTGTGTGTGTGTGTGTGTAAAAATGTCCATCATCCTGTATACTCTATATTACATAACGTACCCCATATCATTATCACTAAAGAAATATGTACATTAATAGATAACATTGTAGATGGACGGACCTGTGGACACTGAGCTAAAAAGGGTTTCGGAATACTTGTGTCCATTTTATTGTATCATTGGGATACAAGCTTCGTCACATACAATTATTAGTTTTTACATAAACGATCTCGTAACATCACAATGTATTTAAGAATGCACTTTTCAAGATGACTCAGTCCTATTGCTCTTTGTGATAGGCTTTCTCTGCGTCAAGTCATGCCATCTAGTACGAGGCGAGAATTAGATAGATGCTCCGCCTGTAGGTTGCCCGCCTACACACACTGGATTGAGTATTGTATCACTGGGAGATCCGGCAACCAAGGTTACCAGAAATTGTTGCATGATGATTGTTCTGAGGAGGTACGAACATGTTGTCTCTTGAAACGTGTTACGTACAACGCTGAAATACTACCATGGATTCTTAAATAAAAAATATAACTGTAACACAAATCCTCAGCGCAGATAAACAACAGGGCTTAATCAAGTGGAAATAATATCACAAGTCGATTTGTGTAACTTTCTTGCTATAATATTTCACTTTGAATGCTACAGAAAAAAAGGAAAGGTATGATTTTAAGATAGCTATCATTGATGTGTAAATTTAAACAACACGATGTAACAGCACGAACTTTGTACACTTATTCGGGAATTCACAATCAGTACAGGCAGCTGAGTGACGCAAAAGGTTAAAACATACCTCCACGAGAGAATCTCAATGAACAGACACCGATCGAGTGAAGTGGGGTGAGTGGAGCTAGTGATGTCATCATTAAAAGTTGCCAGGATGTTATGCACGTCCAGAAGTGTCATTTACCAACCCTGGTACTAGGGTAAAGGTTGCAATGAGACCATGGCAGGATTTTAAAAAATCAGTCACATAAATAGACCGGTCTTACTACATAACCGCACTATGTTCGAAACTACTTCTTGCTTGCTTCTTACGTAGAATAACAGGAAACCGAATTGTAGCATCTAACGATACAGAACGCTTGAAAGCGAGATTATGACAGCTTTTCAAAGCACAGCCGCCATCATTATCAGAGGAGGTCTAAACCTCCAACATGAACCTATACAAGATCTCACTACATTAATTGCTGAAGACAGTATATTCAAAACTGCTCCTATCGTAGCATAATAGGAAGGAATTTTAACATCTACCCTTAGAGCCTGATAGCTTTTCATGGAGTGCAAAAATTGGCATTTGTTGTGAAAATCGAGGTTTTTCGTACCATTCACAGATGGGAGAAAACATTTTTTGAAGAGCAACCATACTCAAATTAATGAACAGCGTGCAACGATGGTACCATGCATGTATCACCAGGTGTCATGCTCATACCACATGCTGTACTACACGTCCCACATGTTACACATCATCTGATTGTTTGTTGACTCACTTAATTGGGCAAACAAGTGCAATAACTGTTTTTTACTCAGGAGTGTGTTGTCTGAGCGAAGCAGGTTGTGGATGGAAATGTTTTTAATCTTCAGTTGTTCGGCCATTACAGAGGAATAATTTGCTTCGTTAGAAAATAACATTGACTCCACTGCTCCTAACACCAAAGACGCTTTGAATGTGACATTTAGTTGATGAAACGTCAGCAATACACACTTGAATTGTTAAAAATAGGTTCAGTGCAAGTGATTCGTTACGTCATAAGCTATACATGCATAGCTGCAAGGTTAACAGACAAGACAATATTTGTAAACTAGTCTTTGTGACAGGTTTAAATGCACAAGGACATTTGAAACATAAGCAGCTTTGTGATTTTGGTGCTAATTTGTAATATCTGTTTCATTATATTCATTTACAGACTTCAAGAATATTTTATTCACACTTTGGAGTACATGACTTGTGACTTTTGGAAACTTTAACCCAAACTCAATAAGGTTTGAATAATTGCTACAATGCACATGTCTTATTGACAGGTTATTAGAGATCACACGTACTGTAGGGGGTACACATCGTTATACATGAAAGCCCGTCATTACAGCTGCTCATTTCGACATTTAATTACCTTAAATCGACCTTTTTACAACAGTGCATAATTCTCTCCCGCAAACATTTTTCAACCAATCAGAGAGGAGTGCTTTCATGACGTAATGTGAGGTATACCTATGTGGGCTGCTGTAGCATTCCTGTACATTTCCGGGGTTAGATTATCTTGTTTATAGGTTTGTCTAAACCTGCAATCATGACAATTTTGTTTAGAAACATGAAAGCTCTGGATTTTCACAATCCACTGTCATTTAATTTTGGCATCTGCTTTACTTGTTTTCCGAGATACAACTTGTTGTTATAGACACTTCTGTCAAAATCGCATGTTGTCATAATGGCTAAGAAAGGTTTTGTAGTTGTGTTACAAGCGGTGTCATGCAAAATCCTTTTGGTCATCAATCATTTACTACAACTAGTAAGTAATTTTGATTTTATTTAAGTCGATGAAAACAAATGTAAAGAGTACCTTTTATCTTTGAAGCGGGGTAGGTGTCGAACTATCCGATTTAATACTACAGGCTTTCACAACGCTCGCTTCGCACTCACAACCATATATTTAACACGAACTGAGGGGTACGGTAGAAATTTGTAAATGGTGACACCATTACCTGACACCTGGGACAATTGATGTTCCGCTTATGAATAAACCCAAGTCTTTCATATTTAATGCTGAAAAAAATACAAAAATGTAAGTTTATTCGTTCTTTAAAGTATTCTTTTACCCCAATGTCCTATACATAGTGAGATAAACGAAGATTGTTGCCGTGTTTTTTAGAAAGAAATCACAGAGAACAGAAGGTAACTGATGAACATACAGTGTCCCTTTGGTCGTAAAATTCATAAGGGACAATATGGGCGTCATTTTACAGGGGCAGCGTCTTGATTGTACAGTTGATACCCATAGCACTTTCTATATTACATTGCCCGCCTCTGTAAGCAGTTTGACTTAACGAAAACATTTCACCAACATGTATGAAAAGGCAAATTGAATAAAATTACATTTATCGGACATAAAAACGCTTTTCTTAGGATATCTTACACATGGTGCACCTTGTTGCAAGTGTTGAATGTGATGTAAGTGAAAGAAGCGTTACAGATATCCGGTTGTCAGAACAGAGAGGTTGTTTCGTTTGCTTCATTCTCCTTTCCATTTACAGATGAGACGATAGAGTGAACTGATTTAACTATCGTATTAGATGTAAATTGAAGCAAGGGCTTTGAGAAGATTGCATACTCGGTAAAGTAATTTTTTTTTATTGCATGCATGTCACGGACACTCTTTATCTCTGTAGACGTCACAGTAAAAGCAGGGATATATGTATCCCATCAGAAATTGTGTGGGTCGCTTCTTAGTAAATGTGCTTAAGTTAACACACCTATTAACCACTTAATTCACAATGTTTTCAAACTGTACAAAGACTTCAAGACTTGGTACAATGACTGACGTTCACATATCAACAAAATGCACCACAAACAAAACCCCCCAAAACCCAAACAAAAACCCCACACGCCAAAAGACAAAACAAACACACAGTCCCCCCCCAAAAAAACCCAACCAACCAACCAAACAAAACAACAACAACCCCCCCAAAACACACACAAACAAACAAACAAAAACAATAATAAATATAATAATGATGAAAATACATCTCTCTCCTTTTTCTAACGATAACGTACTTGTGTCAGAGTGATCTGATTATTTTTACCTAAGAAAGATAAAAGTCTGCTCACAAATAAACCTCGTTTGTGTACATTTTACAATTTATCATAGAAATGAGCTCTCTGTACCTGATATTACCCATTTAATAAATCCCGAGCAGAAAGTTTCTTCTAACTGAAATTGGCAGAGTATATGGATCCATTAGAAGACAAATATTGCAGTTTTGTGTTTTCATCAGGTGTTGACTAAAATATTTTCTTGATTGAGAGCACTTGTGATATTTCAACTATTCAACTGTTTCATCGCCTCTGTATCCACACAATCTTATCATGCATACGTAAGCTTCGAACAGTCTGTCTATACCCTTAGAGTTCAGCCTATATTATACGTGTAGGATGAAAAACAAAGGGAACTGACAAAAGAAACAGTGCCAGTGCTTGATCCCTTGTGAAGCACCTGCTGTGTCTGGTTCCTGCAGCCTCGTACAGTGGATCAGTTAATGCTAATTAATCAACATGTAAAAACACGAAAGATGGATGCGTCAACGGAAAGCCTATTTTCATTTGATGAGTACAAATTGAGGTTGCAAACCTTATCCAAAGGTAATAGTCTGACACTTTCTCTATTTGTTGTCTGTTTTCTTCCGGGATTAAAGCAACTGACAGTTTTTTTTTCTTAAACAATTTTGACAATATATCGGCTTCAAAAGTGGTTTATATGTTAATGGAAGAGAGCGGAATGTGCATAAAATTGCAGGAGCTGTTGTGGTCGTTCCAACAGCAAGCATAAACATTACAAGGATCTATACTATAGATTCAAGAAGGAGAGTGTTCAAGCATGAGGTGAAGATGGTGGGAGTGTGGGAAGGGACTTAACTATTTCCTGTAAAGATATATGCTACCATTGCCTTATATAAAACTGATACATTATGCTAGTATATCTTTGTCAATATTGATCAATTCCATGCAAAGATGTACTTCAAGGAATCCAATATTTGATTAGTTGAATTTTTTATCGTTCGTGGTGTTTGTTTTGAATCCTTTCCACATCGATTTTTCACGTTTTGTCACTGATTGCCCGGAGGAATGTTATTTGAAACATTTTAGTTTGTTAGCAGTTTAGTTTGGAACAGGTTTTTCTTTGGATGATTTTGTATATTACCTGCTTTTTCTCAGTGAGCACTGCATGCAGTATTCGAGCAGCAGCATACATGCAAAACAATGCCATGCACCGAGCACTCGCCACTGAAAGTGGAAGGAATACCGTAATATGATTTTGTAGTTAGTTCTGTATAAAACATTGTGTGTTAAATTGCTTATCTGACCTTCTATACATTGATAATCAGTGGCTTTATTATAACATGACAATTAAACTTGTATCCTGAAAGAGCTCATTGGCAATATAGAGGTGGGACACATGACGAACTGTCACGTTGGTTAGCCAGGATCACCCAACCCTCTTTGCTTCCCTGTATTTACTGATATGCTATCACCCAGTTTTCGAATTATGTAACTTTATGATTGTCGTTGTGTTTGTTGTTTAACGCTTCACTCAACAATGTTCCATCTATATGGCGGCGGTCTGTAAATAATTGTGTCCTGACCAGGTAATGCAGTGATCAAAAGCAAGAGCGTCGATCCACGTATTTAGGATCCGATGACACATGTGGCAGCATTATGCAAGTCATGTCGTTCAAGACACAAAACGGATATTAGGCTAAGGCTGGTCTGCAGAGAACACAAACACGTTTGACGTATGTAAACATGATTACGTGACATTCAATTAGTTTAAAAATTAATGAAAGGAACATTGTTCCAAAGGAAGATTAACCAACTGTACCCGTGTGTTTATGGTTCGGATCTGGGCTCCCTCTCAAGATGACAAGTGTTGCGGTTATAAATCTGCCGTGACAAAAGGTGTAAGAAATCCCCACAGAACCAGCAAAATATAACACTGACAAGTCTAAGGTTTTCAATATTTTTGTATTCCGCAATCAAAGTAAAAAATATATAGATTCACAAGAGAGGTTTCATGTACAATACAACTGAGTCAGTTCTAAAGTAATGGCTAATGGGTCAGAAAATATAATGTCAACTCACCGAAGTCTTGATGTGAGAGTCAGAAACAGTTCTGGAGAATGTAACACGGCGAGCGTTCAGGCAGCGGTTATGAAGATCAAGCGTTGACGGAGGTAGGAAGATATATACTCCAATTGTCTGTGTGTATTTTCCGTGTATTTCCGTGTCGACAACTAGCCTATATATATATACATTCAGTCATTTCTTGAAAGTTTGAGCACATACGACCATCGTATGTTTCCACAAACGTGGAATGCTCTAGTACAGTAAGTCTAGTGTTTACCTTTTTAAAAAGGGAGGTAACTCTAGAGAACTACCTTCAGTGCATGCCGATAAAGTAATGAACATTTATGATATGAAATGTGATCCATAATAATTATTATTCAAAACAATAAACGTTGTGATCCAATAATACGTATTACTTGATTAATAATACAGAAAATACAATCTCGTAACACAAGATCGTTTTATTGAATTGAAGGATGAAGGTGTTGTTGAGCCAAGCCTGAGAAAGGGAAAAGGTGTCTCCAGCTCAACTACAGCAAGCGGAGTGGTAAAATAGTTAATAAAGTAAATAATTTTTACAAATATTGAATAGGCTTAAATATGACAGTAAATAATGCTAAGATATGTTATCTAAAACATGTTATTAATTCAAATACCAGGTAACAGATACTGCAATTTGAAACAAACTGTAAGCAGTTTAAATTGTTTAAATTTTACACCAGGTTTTTAACTGATATATTCAACTTAATGTATATAATTATCAATTAAATATTACTTTTATTGTTGTACTTTTATTATTTCAAGAACATTTCACACTTTTTATAGAAAATGATGAAGTAGAGTGGCAGATGGAAACAGATTAGAAAAATGGCCGTACCTGAAAAAAGGGAAAAGGCGTTTCCAGCATACATCTACGCTGTTGTGTTACGATGACATTTGTCAACCAGATCCCGTTAGCTGCCTCTTATTCCAAGCATGAGTTCCTGAAGACAACTTTTAACACCAGATGTTCATGGGTCTGAAAATAATGAAGATGAAATAAATCCATATGGTGATTGATGGCAGAGTTAATTAATTTTATTGAGTGAGATATCACACGAGAATTGGAAAGAAAGGACATCATGTTACTTGTATTGGACTCCTTAGCTTCCTATTAATAGGTGATGTTCTCTATTAACATTTAATCATAAGATTTCCCCTGTTCAGACAATTACCAAAGGCAGCTGGATATCATAAAGCATAGATCATTTTAGCAATGAAACGAGATGTTATTACGTCATTGGTGTAAATGTTGATATATACGTTTAAATTAATAATACCCCGTGTACATGCAGCCTTATACATACGTGTGTATAAATATACTCACATGTGTATAATTTCTCCCAGTATATATGTATATTGTGCATATAAACACAATTATATATGTGAATAAATATACACTAGGAGTATATACACATTACCTCTGGATGTCATGTAAAAGTATATTTGCATACATGTATTTCTGCACACGTAAGTAATGTTGTCATGGAAACGCTATTATAAATGCACATGTGAGTATATTCTAAGAAAACAGATAGAGAATTTCATCATTGCTAAATTTAGCATCGATTTGGGCGGGAAAGGTATTTCATCATTCCCAGTTATAAACCAGCAGTGTGTATTTCGTATAAGCCTGTCTCATAGCAGTCATGGCAGGACAGAAAAAGCGAGGCCAAGCTTGGAGTGATGATGAAACCAGCCACCTTCTTGCAATCTGGACCGAAGAAACTCTGGAAGAGCAAACAGATGACCCCAAAAAGAATAATCTATCAATCTATAAGATGATTTCTGACGAGATAAGAAAGAATGGTTTTGAAAAGTCGAGTCTCCAGTTAGAATGCACACTTTGAAAAGAAATGACAGATCCTGCGAAAAACAACTTGGAAAACGTGGCAAAGGTCGACAGCTTTGTAAATTTTATGAGAAGGTTGATGAAATATTAGGTAATAGACCTGCATGGGTCATAAGAGAAGCAGGGATTCTGATCAATCAGAGTTATCAACGGATGATGACGAAAATATTGAGGACACCATCGTGCCTTTACCAACTGAAGGCAGTGATGATCTCCCCAAACATGATGTCATTCCAGACGAGGATTCAAGTGTACAGTCAGATAGAAGAACGATGCAGAAACAGCGTACAGAGGAAGAAAGGAGAGAAAAAAGAAGCCAGTGCGGAAATCAAACTTAGAAAGTACAGTTGGTTCAATAATGAAGGCTTATTCGGAGGGTAATGAAAAGTTTGAAGGCATGTTTTTGAAGGTTGAAGGCATGAAAGCTGAGGCAGAGCCGAAGAGGATTGAGCTGGAACGACATCGCATTGACTCCGAGGAAAGACAAAAGAGAGAGGAGCGAGAGCATCAGTTTAAAACGATGGAAATGATTCTTGGGTAAGTTCGTCCACCATCTGGACCACCCATTGGACATCCACAAGATCCAAGCAGACGGGGCCCCCCTTGCGATGCATATTCACGTTCTGCCACTTCTCCACAACCAGCTTGTGCAAACTGTAGTGAGGACCCAACATACTACAAACTGTAGTAACTGTTGGCAATTGTTCAGATTATCAGAGCTGAATATGTTCATTGTTCTGGAAGTTTGTAGTTTGATATATTTTTTCTTTACATGATTTCATGTATGTCGGTTGCATAACTGATTCATCACGCAAAATAGATGTTTGCTTTATTTTGAAAACATATTCAGTTGCATACATTTGTTCTTTTCTTCTGAACACTTTTATTAGGAAACATATGTGGTGTGTTACAATTCCATTTTGAGTTGACATTGTTGACAATATAGTTTTAAATGTCAGACTTTAACTGTAAGTAAAAATGGTTTTGTGATCATTTGAGTTCATACAATATGATTGACACATTAAACCGACATAATGTCAGTATATTGCTATTCCGACCTTATGCTCCATCTTCAAACTTTGCCTTACAGGCTTCTCTGTAGTTTCCAAAACTGGTCTCAGTTCCTCACAACAAGCATAAATGTTGCTTTTGTCATCATGATATTTTCTCTCCAGTCATCACCTGTGAAATTATGTCTTACGGGGCGCTCCCATCAATCACTTGATCGTTCCTTTTCCCACAAATTGTCGGTCTTTTGAGAGAGTTAATCCCGTACTCAATAGAAAAGGGAAGTGTCTTTGTCGTTTCACTGCTAGCGTCTGCATGCTTCCATGAGTTAACAGCACTGGCAAATGTTTCAAAATCTGTAATACTTGCTCCCTCTCAGTTGGAATTACTTACCCCCTCTATTTCGTCATGTAATGTAATCAGTGTACGCACACACAATCAAAAGACACCACAAAGCTGCATAACAAATCTTTGTTCTCAGTATGATCTATTTTAACTGTGATAGTAGCAGTGAATTTAATGAGTTGACTAGGATCACAGTCCCTTCAAAATATATTCCTACACATTTTTCTATACCACATAGCAAATGGTATAAATACTGTAATCACTAAACGAGACTAAGAAACTGGATAAGAATATAATATGTTTTTATATCAGTTATTAGGCTTTTCGAAGAAGGAATAATGTGCGAAGTGTGACATGACTGATGTCTGTATTTCGAACTCTGTATTTCGTTTACAGCGAGTGAGTGGGTGAGTTCTGTTTTACGCCGCACTCAGCCATATATGGCGGCGGTCTGTAAATAATCACGTCTGGACCAGACAATCCAGTGAGCAACAACATGAGCATCAATCTGCACAATTGGGAACCGCCGTGTACAGCGAATTCTACAACAACGATTCTACTTTGTCCCAGATCAGTATTCTTCTGGGTTTGGGCCCTTTCTGAAGAAGGTATATCTTCAGACAGCCAATGTACATGTGATGAACGTTGTAGACCACAGGCTTAAAGAAACAATTATTGTAAAATCACAGTGAACTGGGTTTTTGATAGTTACGTTTAAAAGAGGTAAAGCGTCTACGTACATGCTTGTTGGTGAGAATGTCGGATTATTAATCAGAGAATACATTCGAGAAATCTATTATAATCTATTATTATATATTTGCCACATTCTTAAACGTCGTCTGGTCTTTTGTTTCAACAGAAGATCTGAGTGTCTGGAGATAAATGTCTTCAAAACTATATACAATCAAAGAAGATTACAGTGCTTCGTCACGCAACTAACATCCCAGTAGTTGGAGACAGGTGTAGACAAAGATGAATATAATCAACCGGGATTATAGTGCGTCTTCTCGCGGAAGATTGTCGCGGAACTGATAGAAAACACTGTTGTATAGGCGCCTGAATATATGCAAGGATAAAGTCCATCTTATTTTCCGCACTTTTCAACATACTAATTGGCTGTTGGCGAAGCTTCCATGTCACGTGACTGACAAGTCAGATCGGATTAGCTGAGATATGACGCGACCTTCCTCCCGACATAAACCAAGCCACTTTGATTGGCAAATGTGGAGGATCCACAATATTACTGAAAAGCGAGAAAGTCGTTGGACAGAGTTCAGTTAAGATACAGATATAACGCCTTTCACAATGTCTAACAAATTATAGTATTCCATGTAAAAGGTATGTGTGATTATTACGGAAATTTCTTCCCTTCAGTCAATATTTGTAAGGACAGAATGCGTTGAAGCACTTGATGGCCTAAACACAGAAAACATATCAAGAATGTTCTAAGTCCTTTCTGAAGGAGGCGAGGTTGTCGATATTTACTCAAGGCTGACAACTCACGTGCTCGCCTACGGAATACACGCTCAGTGACCATTGCAGGACGATATGGAATGTGGGTACGCATGTGACGCAGTGGTTGTTTGATCTGAGCTGGGCATGTAAACATGTTGTTTGATAGGAGTTGAATGTGATTTTAAAACGAAGATGTAATTCTGCCATCAGAGGGTTGGAGACACGTACGTCGTAGAAATAAAACATAAATCCTCAACGCCGTTAGACGCCAGTGGGTAATGAAACGGAAGCCCTATCTCTAGTTCGTTTTCTGTAACATAATGTCTATAATCTTTCACTTATAAATTCGACACTACTGACCAAAATGGAAACTCATGATCTTACTATAGCAGTCATTGATATAGACGGTACATTTAAAATACGAAGAATCTTATCACAGTGACATTTCACGTCTTTCATCAACAGAATACAGAAACCAAAGTTTGTAGGTTATTCTGGGAATTCACAATCACTAATTTAACGTACAACTGACTTGAAAACAGCGGAGGGTTGGGGGTGGGAGGCACTGATATCACAATCCCATGTTGCCAGAAAGTAATTAAACGACCCTGTGATACGTACTGGCAAACATTCTGGGCTATCTGGGCGACCCTTGCCCTCCCACATCCAGATAAGAACGCGTCATAATATAATTTACTAAAGACAATATGTGTAATTCTTCTTTTAACGTATAATAAAAAAGAGCGAAGTTTAACATCTGTTGTTACACTGTCGCTGTACAGACCACTTAAAAAGCAAAGGTGTAACTGGTATGTTTCTGAGGAGTATGCCATGTGATTAAATCAGGTGGCAAAGGCAAAATGATTACAGTCTACAACTGTAAAACTGAGGCATAATTTGCATATCTGTTAATGACCCCATGGCGGAAATATCCAGAACACACACGGCAACCAAATATTCCTAAAAAAAGCGGCATTAGCATGTCCGTAATTGGAGCCGATCATATGAATCTGACTTCAACATGAGTTTAAAATCACTTTATGTACTAGACCAGGGATTGGCGTAAAGGTCATCATCTCCATGATATTGCAACACATAACCATGAGTCAGTGATGCCATAGATGCTGTAATGAGGAGACGAAATTACACTAAGATTTCATAAAATCCCCTAAACAAAATGATGAATGACACGTAGAGAAATAACAGCTGAATTAAAGCTGTCTTGGACGCTACAAGTATAATCAGGAAAAACTATTTCGTTTTTCTTTATGTTCATGTGTTAGAAATAACAATGACCCAACCGCTCCTGACTTTAAGGAACTGCTCTTAAAAAGGAGCATTTAGTTAAATAAGATAAATTTCAGCAATACACACTGGAATTGATAAAAAACATTGGTTCAGTTTAAATGATTGGATACACGTGAATCACAAAATATCCTTTCTCATTTTTGTAAGCATAGTTTAAAGGTATATGGACAATGAAAGGGAGACTCTTTAATATACAAGAACACTTGAAAATTTGTCATAAAGTGTTATTAATGTTATTCATTTGCAGTCTTTAAGAATATACCTTACACACACTTGATTACACTGGATTATTAATCATTATCATACACATGCCGCACTAAAAAGTATATTTTAACCGCTTTTGTGTTGTGCTATATGAGATAATCATTTATCTCTGGTGGAAATCACACAGAACGGAAAGGGAATAGATTCACATTTAGTTTTCCCTTGGTGGTAAAATTCAATTTTCATGTGTGAACATGGACGTCATGTCACCATGGCAAACGTCTTCATTTTACAGCCCACACCCATGGCACTTTCAATATTACATTGTCTGTATCTGTAACCAGTTTAACTCAATGAAAACATATTTCACCGACGTGTATGAAATGGGAAGCAAAATGCGCGTATTAGAAAATAAGAACACTTTTCTTATGATATTTTACACATGGCGAACCTTACACTGATCATGTCAATCAAATGTTGAATGTGATAGTATAAAGAAACATAAGAGATATCCGGTTGTCAGAACTGTGGTGTTGCCTTGTGTGCTTGGGGCGGAATAATTCGCCTTCTTGTTTAGAGAAGGGATGAAATAGTGAATTGATTCTTATGTCGTATTGGACGCAAATAAAAGCAACGGGTTTCGGTTGAGAAGCTTGCAAAGTAACTTTATTTGATTAAATACAGGTTAAGGACGATCGTAATCTCCGCAGACGCCACGGTGAAAGAAGTGAGATATTTACCACAACAAAAATTGTGTAGGTCGCCTCCTGGTAACTATATTTAAATAAACACACGGCGCCACCACTCACAGTTGATTCAGTCGAAATTGTTAGAACTGTGTGACGAGTTGGTATGCGGTGACAGATGATCGTCGAAAATGCCTACTTTTATAAAGTTAACTTACTAGTATATCTCTACAGCAAGTAGTGTTTGGCGGTCAGGTCTTGCTTAATACAAGCATGAATTGCGATACACAGAATACAAATGCAGTCAAATATACATAAAACCAGTAGCACCCACACACGAGTGAAAACCATTACAGATCATGACGTGTATTATTTCAGCTGGGAGTGTCCGTCACTTCATCGCTGATATTACATTAAAACAGAAAAGCAAAATGAAAACGTTATCATCAAAATGAAATAAAACTTATGATTACCTTGAATTTCTTTTTAGAAACCTAGGTGTTGTTAGTTTTACAATGTCCATTGCGCCACTTGCAAGTGATGACATTTGATCAATGTTTCGTTTAACTTATTTTAAAGCGCTAAATATGATTTGTTTCATGAAAATTATCACTTTAAGCCGAATATGTTAAAATTCGTGTCAAAAGGATGTACCGACTTTGTTTAACGCCTTGAAAAAAAATCATTCTATTTTTATCATGCTTACAGATGAAGAAATGTTTGCATATCTAAGTAAAATCCAATTGAAACACTTTATTGAACACTCATAAAACATTCAGTTTACAGAAACTACGCATGTGGGGGAAGATTAGAACTCGACGGTTCTGTTCCCCACATATGTCAGATCCATGCATGTCTTGTGTCACCACCCCCTTCCCCAACCCATGTTATTGCTGCAATATTGCTAAAGGTGGTGTAAAACCCACTTGACTCACTCACTGAATATGTTATGAAACAGTTTCTTCCTGCACTCTCATGTACGAGTACAGTTATGATTGACATCAAACCATGACAGCCTTGGAGTCCCCTATGAAAATACTCGATTGAAATTAGACAAGGAAAGAAGGAAACGCACCCTCATGTGAAAAAACAAATGTATTCAACATAGTGCAATCGTTCCTTAGAGAGACAAAACGATTAGAGTAGCATATGGACATTATTCTGTATCTGTTTTTCTTATACTACTTTCTTGTCCTCTATATGTCTTTAGTTCGACTACGCTTGTCGTAAGAGGCGACTAACGGGATCGGGTGGTCAGGCTCGCTGACTTGGTTGACACATGTCATCGGTTCCCAATTGCGCAGATCGATGCTCATGTTGTTGATCACTGGATCGTCTGGTCCAGACTTGATTATTTACAGACCGCCGCCATATAGCTGGAATATTGCTGAGTGCGGCGTAAAACGCATGTCACTCACTGTGACGTGAACCCGGTGGAACCCATTTGCGCTTATTCGAAAGAATCAGTCGCTAAAAACAATGTCTTCCAATCTGAAAGATATGATTTCAAAATACTGTTGATGTCAACAATTGAATCGGATCTGTAGCAGTATTACGTGAGGTATGTCGTTAAGACACAAAGAAAACCTCCCAGAATATTTGGCTAAGGCTGGTTTGCAGAGAACACGTTCGACGTATGTAAACATAAATACATAAAAGTGACGCTAATTAAAAGTGAAACTGTCCCAAATAAAGATTAATTAACTACATAAATCATTTGGCGAAACACAGTATCCTAATAATATGCAATTTGACCTGGAGTCACTTTGGTTGGTTGGTTGGATTGTTACTCAACAATATATAGTAATATTCCCGCTTTATGGTAAATGCTAGAGTATGGACCAGAAAATCCAGTGATTAAAAGCAGGAGCATGACATGAGATACGGTGACATGTGTCAATAAGTCAGCAAGCCTGACCACCAGATCCCTCCTGTTACGACAAGGGTTACTGAAGGCCATTACCAACCCGGATCTTCACGAATCCTGGGGTCATATATCGTAGATATATTTATGTTGGATCTTCATTCGTCAGAGTCTGTATGCCAAACGGGTAATGGAAGTGTATCCGGTTACACGTAACGCTGCTGGTGGTGCATTGTTGCAACTGAGACATTGTCTAGATTCTAGATTCTGAACAGAATCAAACACATCATGGTTTGATATCACAGAAAATGAATTAGTGTTACAACGACCTGAATAAAGCGTTCTTAAACTTGCTTCAGCCGATTTCCCTTTAAAAGTTATCCACAAAACCCACGCGGAATGGGGCAGATACCCTCTTTATGTCACAACCTGTATCACTGCATTAGGTATTGTTTAAAACTTACTAGTATGTCCGATTACCGCTATCCCCAAACAGTTGTGATAAGAATATGCTTTTACAATTGAATGTGAAATAAGACTGAAAAATGAAATATTTCTGGGGCATGGACTCGTCATTTTTATTTAAGCACGTAACAATTTATATTGCCTTAATTTTAACTTGGCCGCGTCCCGGTCATTCATTTGTCCACTATAAGAATGGGTGTCTGTAAGAACGAATGTGACGGAAGTCCTACCGCCCTCGTCACTTTTGCAAGAAAGTGCCCGAGAAACATAATTTTTATGCATCCTAAAATATCTACTTTATAATCGTGGTCTTGGCTACGTTTGGGAAAGACAACGAGTTTTCCCACACGCTAAAAATGTTCAAACAAACAGGACAATATCGTTAACAACCATAAATTCTATAACTTAAATAATAAATGATATAACTTCTCTTTGTTTAAGACGGTTTCCAAACCTGAGGTTTTCTTTTCTGTTATAACCATAAATAAATTTAGAACGATACCTGCACAGTTTCGCTGCAGGTCCCAGGAATTAAAACTGGCAGGTATTTTGATATCCCAGTGAATGAAAAACATTGCCCAGTCTGTAATTCTGGACTTGTGGAATGATGTACCTCTGTACGTACATTTAGTGCAGGTTTCTTTTTGTGTCTTTATGTAATGTCCCACCATATATGTGTGCAGTGTGAAAGGATAATTTCATATGTCAAAATCCGTATGTTCCAATCATTCGTATAAACGGTTAACGCTTCTCTCATCCAACCTGAATCATGCAGCACAAACGATGCATAATAATACATTTACTCTTTAGAAACATCGTTCTTTCTGTGATTAATATTTTCTTGACACAGATTCTGTATCGGTGTACGGAGACATATATCACACCGTTCTGGAAACATTCAGATATGGTTGTAGTATCAATTACTGTCATATGTCTGACAGAAAATAAACCCAACATACCATGACATACGACAATATCGGTTTGGACATTTTGAGTTAAAGGATTGTCCTGTGAGTGTGTGGCAGTTACCCAGATCCGATTAAGCCCTGGCTCTTCGGGGACTCAAGTATGTGTAACGCCATTATCAGGACCCAGTGGACCTTGCCATTCTGTCAGCCCCTGGGCCATCTGGGGGCGCCTCAAAGCCAAAATGCCACAATGCCTTGTATTCTATGTTTACTTGGTGAAATACTTACATATGGCTAATCGTTGCGTGTTCCTCCAATTTGCTGATCATTTAAACATATCAATGCTAGGGTTTCTCTCGACATCTTGTTACACGTGCGTGTGTGTGGCATGTAATCAGATCCTTAAAGCTTTCTGTCGCGACGTATCCAACGTTTCACAACAGCAACACATGTTTGGCTCGAATCCGATGAAAGCTACATTCAGCATTCCGAATCTGTAATTGGAGATGTGGCCTTCCAATCTTTTTTGACGTTCGATATAGCAAGCATTCAGCGAACCTAAAATAATAAGACAATAACCCAAACCCTCCCTGCTCCATACTATTTTAATCTGTAAAAAATAAATGTGCATTTATAGTGCGCTAAACTCCATTCACTACGTGAACACTCATAGTGCTAACAATCTGACTATTATTAGGGATAACCCACCTGCCAGTGAGACGCTAGGTTATAAGTCATATGACTTATCCCACCGGGTACCCTTTTACTGCACAATGAACAGAGGAGATTTTGAACAAACCCACTTGTCTGAGGTAAGACCACATGTATCACGTGTGCTTCGTTGTGTGGTAGGACTGAAATCCTAGAAACTCCCCAGAGGTAAGCTGCCAAACAAGGCAACGCTGTTTAACTTCAACTGAGTTGTGACAAGAACTCGAAACACCAGAACATTCACCACAACCATAGCTTATTGCTACTTGTTCCTCCAATTTGCTGACCCTTTAAACATATCATTGTGAGGGTTTCATCGACATCTTTATGACATTTGCATGCCACAGAACAGAATCTGCTTGGTGAGTAAAGGTGCAATACATTGCACATGATTACCTATTACCAGTTAAAATACATTGCTCGTAATTCACTACAAATTGAGATTTCAAAGAGACACACGGCCACTCCTAACAGATTTATCTCCAAACACCAACTTGGTGTCCCCTTGCCGTGATATTGCTGGAATATTGCTAAAAGCGGACGTACACCTACAACTCACTCACTACTCACTCACTCACTCAAAACATCAATCAACAAAAACAAACGTAACACGCTTCTGGTAGTTCTTCATTAGCAAATACAATTAAAACTTGTTCCTATTACTGCACGACCGTAGCGTCGTGAACAATAAAGGTTTTCACAGTCTGGAGGATTACTGTGTCAAACAGTTGCTTGGTTTTATTATCTTGCATTAGGTTGAGCAGCTTACTTGTAACTGTTCTGCATTAGATTATTAACTGAGTACGCATTTGGAAATTAGTTTCGAAAAAAAGAAATTTAATTTGCATTTGTCTGTTGTTTCACGCTGTGCTCAGCAACATTCCAATATTCATCTTTCTGTAAATAATCGACAAGTTAACGATTAACATGATGGGCGCCAATATATGTCAGGAAATATGAGCACCTGGCAGACATGGGTCGCTGAGAATAGTTTTAACTGGCATCTACACAGGTCGTGCCCATTGGCAGGCATTCCTTCTATGTACACACCTCACTATTCACTTTTCGACTGAAGTCCTAAGTATGAACTCAAAGTCATCGTACGCCAACTCGTCAAGTCTGTGTACAATTTGAAAACAGAATCGGCCGTATGTAAATTGAACGGTTGCTTCGTGTGTTAATTTGAATACACTTACCACGAGGCGACCCATACAATTTCTGATGCGGTAAATATCTCACTTCTTATACGGTGACGTCTACAGAGATAAAGAGTGTCCTTAACCTGTATTTAATCAAATAAACTGACTTAAGCAAAGATGCATGCTTCTTAAATCAATTCACTATTTCATCCCATCTGTAAACAAGAAGGCGAATTATTCCGCCCCAAGCACACAAGGCAACATCACAGTTCTGGCAACCGGATATCTCTCACACGTTTTTATACTATCACATTCAACACTTGATTACACTTGATTCATGCAAGGTTCACCATGTGTAAGATGTCCTAAGGAAAGCGTTCTTATTTCCCAATACATGCATTTTCATACATGTTGGTGGAATGTGATTTCATTGAGTTAAACTGGTTACAGAAGCTGGCAACGTAATATAGAAAGTGTCAGGGGTATCAGCTGCCACTGTGACGTGACGTTCATGTTGACCCTTCTAAATTGGATTTTACGACCAAGGTGACACTACATGTTCATCAGTTACCTTTCTGTTCTTTGTTATTTCCATCGAAGAAAACGGTACTTCTCAACAATTAATTTATCTCACATAGTAAAACAGTGAGTAATGAATAATGCGATAACTTTTCAACAAAACATGAGTATTTGAGCAACTGTTAAATGTTATGTTATAAGACCCCTTACCGAGGCTACGTTAAAGCTTCCAAAAGTCACGTCATATACTCCAAAGTGTGAAGGAAAGATTCTTGAAGACTGTAAAATTAATGAATATAATGAATAACATATATAACAAATTTGCACCAAGCCACAAAGCAATTTATGTTTCAAATGTTCTTGTACTTTTAAGCCTTCCGCTTGCATTACACTGCGTTGTCTATATACGAGCTTTTAACCGTGTGGACTGAACCAATTTTTATCAATTCAAGAGTGCTTTGCCGATCTTTATATTTTTATACCATAAATATTAAAGAGTCTTTCAAATCAAGAATAGTGGGGTCAGTATTATTTCTATCACGTGAATGAGAAGAAATACGAAACATTTGTTCAGATTATCCTTGTACCATCCAAGGCTTCATAAAACGTTATATTTATTCATCATTTGGTTCATGTTTGTTTTGGGGATTCTATGTTATTTTGTCCTCAGATTATAACGCTCATTGCCTCAGTAACTTACAGTATATACGTCGCACTAACATATATGATATGATGACGTTTTAGCGAACCTCTGGTATGATTAAATAAACTGATTTTGAATTAATGTGCAGGATTCAGTCAGAATGGTAAAACTAGGTTCAAATTACGAATATAATCATGCCGTTGTAATTTGAAATATTAAGGTTAGGATACTTTCCAGTCAAAGAAGAGAATAAGAAATATGTCTCTGTCATGTCAGGACAACTGAACGTTTCCTTTCCACAACCGGATTCACTCAGACAACACACTCCAGAGATACATAGCTAATTAATCCACTTGTTTGCACCTGAACGTCAAATCGTAAACCAATCAGAGGCTTGCCAGTCGTTTGTGTTTGTATAGCGAATCAACAAGCAATCAGAACCCATTCATACCCTGCTCATTTTAAATTATAACTACACATAAACTGATGAAATGTATGTGAAGGCGTTATTGCAAATGTCTGTAAAATTCATTTAGGGTGAGTAACTCAGTATGTAGCCCATGACGTATGGAGATACTTTCTTGTCACTCCACTTGCACTGTTCTTCAATCTGTGTCGTGCTGGCGGGTGAAAACATGCCCTGTGAAACACTGCTGGGTCAGACGCTTCTTCAGACATCTTGCTTTCAGGTCTTAAAGGGCAGATGTTCGCCTACATGAAATGTTCGTGTCCAGGAGTGGGTGGTTTAGACCTGTTCAGGTTCCCCACTCCCCTGACAGTACTTGTCCCAGTGTAGAAAAATTACACTTCTTGACTTGAATAACACGATAGCAGCTTGTGATATCGACATTCTTACCTCCCATTCACGCCTCCTTCACTCCGTCCTATCCCCGAATGGGGTGTCTTATCTGAGCACAGGGAATCTCGGGAACATGTTCAAGGGTATTCAAAGCTCAGTTAATGTAGTGATTGTGAATTCTCGTATAAGTGTACATACGTCGTGTTGTGTGTGCCGTTATTGCAAGACGTAAAATTGTGTTGCCATTGGATGTAACCATAAGATCCTTCGTAATGTAAATGTGCCGACTATATCAATGATTGTTATATTAAGATCACGAGTTTCCACTTTAGTCAGTAGTATCGTAATCATAAGTGAAAGATTATAGACATTATGCTACAGAAAACGAACTAGAGATAGGGCTTACATTTCATTATCCACTGGCGTCTAACGGCGTTGAGGATTTGTGTTTCATTTCTACGACGTACGTGTCTCCAAACCTCTGATGGTAGTATTTCATCTTCGTTATAAAATCATATTCAACTCCTATCAAACAACATGTTTACACGCCCAGCTCAGAACAAACAACCACTGCGTCACATACTAATCAACATTCCCATATTTACCTGCAGGGACCAATACGCAGTGCAGTGTATATTCGCTAGGCGTGGATGTACAAGTGACTTGTTCGTCAATGAGGCGGAGCAAATGTCGACAACCTCACCCGCTTTTCGATGGTCGCCAAGATTTGACACATAGAAATTTAAACGCATACAAATAAAGAGGGCCGGGATATTTTGAAACAAAAATAGATGCACGATAACATTCTTTCAATCTTCATTAACACAATTATTACAAGCATTAAAATAAACAGACCATTCCCATATCACTTGTGTCTACAACTGCACATTATAGGTGAAATTACTTTGTCCGAATCAGTAAATTGAAATTGGTCAATAATACATAGTTCTTTGACTTTATCTAATGGGATATGCCATGTTACACGACTGTTTGCATGTGCACAGGAACGTTTGTGGATATTTTGAAACACACATAAACATACACACGCAAAACCCTCCAACTCCCACTGATCCACGGGATCATTATCGCATTCATATGTACTGAGTAAACAGAGACATGTAGAAAATATTTTCTGAAAGAGAAATATTTACCCGATGAAATCGATATTACGTTTTTCCTTCTGAACTTCTTGAGAAGATGAAATATAGAAGACGCTCCTTACAGTAATGATTTATGTTTGTTGTTGTTGTTGGTGTTGTCGCCGCACAACAAAATGTGTCGCAATTTCCCGCTGGTCGAGATCAGACAATCCACTCATCTTGAGCATCGGTCAACGCTATTGTTTGGCTCAAGAGGTTTAAGACATTCTGACCGTATAGGTATTGACTGAAGTGAAAAACTTTCATAAGAATTACAAATACCTTTTTCACAAGGTACAAGGATTGACTGAAAGGAAGAAACGTCCACGACAAGTACAAACACATTTTCATACCCTCTTATAATGAGGAATGATGGAAGGTGGTATTTCTGTATCTACTGAACACTGTCCACTTTCCCCGCTTTTCAGCAATGTTCGGGATCTTTCTACATCAACTAGACCTGGTTTTCGTCGGGAGCCGGCCGCGCCACAACTCTGCTCAAAGTTGTCAATCACATGACAAGGAAGCTTTTCCCCAAATGCGAATTAATTCGTTGAAAAGTTCGGATAATAATACGAACTTCACCCTTGTGTGTATTCAGGCTTCTATAACTGGGTTTCATCGTAGTTACACGACCATCTAGGGAAGACGCACTGCAATTCTCGTTAATTGTATATCGTGATTTAGACATATATCTCAAGACGAATCGTATTTTCTCTTGAAATAGAAAGCCAGACATTAAATAATGTAACAAAATATACTAGATTTCTCGAATGTTACCTCTGGGTTAGCATTACCCACAAAATCTCGTCAGACCACACTGTGATTATACAATGACGTTCTCCTTCCAGCCTTTTTTCAACATGTTATTTGAATACCTGTAAGTACTTTGTTCATTCATGATCTGGCTTGAAGGCTTAAGGTACAGCTGTGGTTGTAGGGATGGCTTTCAACGGAGACAGAGCTGAGATCAGATACGTCAAATGCCACACGTTTTCCCTTCTTCGAAAAGGCCAGTAAATCACATAAATATATCGATCGATTTGATCCCAAAGGTTTTCGACTAGGTTTAGATTGGGGGCCAGGGGAGGGTACTGATGTTGTTATTGGCCAGGTAGTCCACTGTTGGACGTGCTGTGTGGGGCCTGGCGTTTTCCCGTTGGAATGACTGCCGTTAACGGTCAACAGCGTGAAGGGCGTGCGGACGGAGAATCTGGTCGATGTACGATTGGCCGTCGGATTGCCTTGGAGAAGCGCAAGTTCCGATCTGCGGGTGTATGAGATCTCCCCCCACACCATAACACACCTTCATCGAATCTGTCCAACTGTCTGATGCAGTTAGGAGCAAAACGTTCATGACGTCGTCTGTAGACACGGTCTCTACCATCACGGCGCCTGACGAGATAGCGGGATTCATCGCTAAACCATATGCGTCTCCAGTTTGCCAGGTTCCATGGCAGCACCGTGTTACACAATCTCACTCGTCGACGTCGATGTAGTCGCGTCATGGAGGGAGCAACTTTTGGACGTTCAGAACGTGTTCCTACATCTCGCAGATGGTTCCTGATTGTCTGATCGGATACTCTTCGGGTTCCCAACTGTTCTTGTGCTGTGTCCCGGGCGGTACGATGGCGGCCACGAAGGTGGGTTACCCGGATGTACCGATCTTGGGCGGGTGTGGTGACTATAGGTCTTCTGGATCTTGGACGGTCGTTTGTCGAAATTGTTTGAGACTCCCATTTTCGTGTACAGTACTTGCAAAGATCGTCACATGCTGTACTCATGCTTTACACGTGAGTAACTGATATTCGTGCTGCATGACATCCATGCACATCATGACAATCCTTTATATCAGGAAGAAACAACTGCGGGCATTTGTGTGTCTACTGATTATGTCATGAGTACTGATATAATCAACATTTCCATTATATATTTACACCAAAGACGTAATAACATGTCGTTTTATTGAGAGTTGATCTATCCTTTATGATAGCCCGCTGTCTTTCTAAGTTGTCTGATCATAGACATCCAAATGTAAATAAATGTCAAGAAAGTCGTCTATCGACGTATATTAATAGGAAGGCAAAGATACCGATAGATGTAAGACGACGTCCTCTTGTTTCCCAAAACCGCTTAGTAATTGAATCAGTGATATTGATGAATAGTAGCTTGAGGAAATGAAGAATGTTACGTGATGCTGCAGGTGCAGATAATGCACATGCACATACCTGGCGGAATACGGACTAAATGTCAAACTGTGATCATGTATTTCGTCAGTCACCACGGCGTCGTGAACTCTTTTCTAATAATATACCGTATTACATGTAATTACATAATTTGAAATTTGAATATCACGAAACATTAATAACAAGCATTACTATATACAGATTACAATAGATGCATGCATCAAACAGGTTTTGTGCGACACTCCCGAGGGAAACAAAGGAGGTACGGCCAAGCCGAAGCCTCCGCGGATTTTTGGAGAATGTGAAAGCTCCCAACATCCTTTCGCATTTCCCAGCGTGGTAGAACGGCTATGTTGTTTGCAGCAGACTCTGCTCAGCCACGAGACGGGACGATACTCCGCCTAAGGCACCAAAGGACAATGGAGAGTCGGACAATTTGACATTTCGTACAAGAGGTCCGTACATGTGCCATGTTTCCCTATCAATTCTGACCCATCTTTTGCGATGATTCCATAAATTTGGTTCATGGCATTTTACCATTACACTTGCTACTTACCGATTTTTTTTTTTTGACAAACAATTTAATGAATCATTTCTACATAGTGAACTGCACAAGTCAAATTCTCTCATTCCTTCCACATTCAGTGTACAGTGCTCGGTGCATGGCATCAGCTGTTGCGTGTATACCGCTGCTCGAACACTGGAAGAAATTCATAAAGTTCCCACTGGCAAAAATGAGATGACATATACTTCCTTTTAAATGTTAACACTCTTTTAAATGCCGTGCATATGAATAGCTGCGATTTAGTGTAGAGTTTGAGAATTCGCTAATTTTCTCTGATTTTATTTACTGAACTCATGACAATAAAATTTTCAACCTCACAAATGTGATTTACAATACAACAGTTCTTGTATAAAATGTACCTTTACACAGTAAACAATATTTTGCAAAATGTAGTTACAACAGTAGTAGTTGCCGAACTAAGTGGCTATTATCCACACTGGCGAGTCAAACCTTTTGAAAGGAAATGTACAAAATCATTAAAAGAAAAAACTGCTCCAAACCAAATTTTGTTTGAAATATCATTCTTTAGGACAATCAGTGACAAAACATCAAACATTTATGTGGAAAGGATTACAAACAAAATAAATGCTACGAACGATAAAAAACTTTATCAGATTTTAGATTACTTGAGGTGTGCTCAGCACGGATAAGGTGTACATCTTTGCATAGAAAATCGAACGGTGTTGACAAAGACTTATACACACCAGACTCTATTCCATTAACATATAAACCGTTTTCTGAGGCCAAGATATTGTCAATGTTGTATGAGAAGAAAAACTAAATGTAGGTGTAATTCCGGAAGAAAAGGAAACGGTTTCAATCAGGTAAGGTTTGCAGAATCACTTTGGACGCTATGCAAATTTATCAAATGGAAGGAACCTTTTCGTTTACGGATCCATCTTTGAACTACATGGGATCAAGCACTCGCCCTGTAGAATTTATAGTATAAGCCTGTATTGCTATTTGTAGATATCACCTAGAGGGGAAATATTAATGTTGAAAAGTAAAGATTCAAGAACTGATCCCTAGGGCACACAGTAAGCACGATCCTTAGGACTGCAGATGTTACCATCAGTGATCACTGATTAATGCCTGCGTGATATGTAGGACTCAAACCACTGAAGAGCTGTGCCTCACATACCCATTCTGGTTTCAAGTGTATGCATGGGAATAGTATGGTCACTAGTATCGAAGGCATTACTCAGATCCAGTAGAACCAATAACTGCAGCACCATGTTTATCAACAGCTTTCAGTATGTCATTGTGCACTTTAACGAGTGCTGTTTCCGTGGAGTGGAAATTCCGGAAAGCTGATTGCATAACTACGAAACACCCATTTACGGTCATGTGTTCCTTAAATTGTGTTCTGACCACACGCATTGTGACGGGCCGATAATGTTTACAATTTTCTTCTTCAGGAGTGGAGTTAAAATTCCAGTTTTCAATGTATACGGCATCATACCCTCCTGAAGAGATTTAATGACAACAGAGGCCAATATGGAGGTAAAGGTATCCACAGAGTTGAAGGTCAAATGTTTCATATTTTCATTTATTAAGTCTTTTCAAATGTTTACAAAAAGATACAAAGAACAAACCAACAACTAAAAAGTGTGACATCCCGTAAGGATCGTAAAATTCATCGAGTTCAACCGGCCGAAACCGTTAGTGCCTGCTTTGACACAGTGTAATGAAGAACATTTCTAACTTGGATCCTAACTACAGAAACATCTGAGGGGATGAGATTTCACTTTTGCAGCAAACATCGATTTTAAGTCTTATGTGAATACTCTCTGGTAAAACACTTGACGCGGATGCTAAATGGTACAATCTTTTCAATGTAAAGAAATCATGTCTGCTTCTAAGTGACATGGAAATGGTGTATTGATATTGTTAAGGACAAAACTTGTAGGATGTCATTAGCACAACGCTGATCTGTCGACCAAAGCTGTTAAAGGCTATAGAGCGGATATTGTCTTTTTTCAGATAAAACAAACAGATGCACCAACGTTCGGTCGGTGATATTTCAGAATGAATAATCGCTATCATAACTTCACAACCAGTCCAGAGCCTGTAATTTGTCATTCCGCAAAGTCACATTCTCAGAGAGTAAACATTTACTGGCTTCTGTTTAGACTGACGGTTAAAGCGTAAATATCTATGTTTTTAATCGGCCTGTCAGATTGTTATTCCTAATGCAGTCTGGTGTTCTAATTCAAGAGAAGATACTAGTTGTGTTGAGACAGGTACAGATGTATAGACAAAGACGAATACAACCAACGGAGATTAGGGCGCGTCTTTTCAACATTGTCTCGGAGCAGCCATAAAATACAGTTATAGGTGCCTGAATTTATGCAAGGATGAAGTTCATCTTATTATCAGTGCACTAATTGGCTGTTGGCGAAGCTTACATGTCACGTGACTGACAAGTCTGCCGATTAGCCGAGATGTGACGCGACCTGCCTCCCGATGCAAACCAGGCCCAGGTGATTAGCAGGGGATGTGGAGAATTCAGTATATAGCTGAAAAGCAGAGCATGTCGTTGGACAGTGTTCACTTAGGATACAGAAATATCCCTCTCCACAATTCCTTATTAAAAGAAGGTGTGGAAAAGTGTTTGTACATGTTACGTGCTTCCCCTCAATCAGTCCTTGTGTGTGAATGTTGAATCGCTTCAGGAATAGAGCAAACAGTGGTGATGGGTGGCATGTGGCATATATATATATATATATATATATATATATATATATATATATATATATAACCTGCCAGGAGTTTTGAATTACAATCAGGTTAATAAAGAGACGTGTTAATGAATGTTGTTGTCTTGCACGTGATAACGTTATTGCTCCGAAAATGGTGGTTTACAGTGATCATTGTCTAGTCTAGGTTATATTCACAGGTTATACATCTAGAATATTGCAGTGATCTTTGCATACATTGTGACATAAAAACACCAAAAAAAAGAGCATCGGGCATGAAAATATGGTCGTGGAAATAGCTTCCTCTGAAATAACAATGTTGTCCGTGAAGTTCCGGGATAGAGCTAACCTTCAGGAACTCTTGCTTATCGTTAGGATCGACAAATGGGATGGCGTGATCAGGCTTGGTTTAGCCCAGTTACGTAGATCGTTGTTCATAATGACAGTCCCTGGAACAGACTCAAGTATCCACAGACTGGCGTCGCAGAGATTGGTATGGGGTGTGATTCGTGGTCAGGAGAGAACACGACCGTTCATCCTTCACGGACATTTGACTGTTCAAGAGACGGATTGTGTAGGCAATATTTGATGAAGACAACGTTTCTGAAACTGTTTGTAAAATATAAATAATATTGCATTTTTATGGAATACATGATCACACAACGGACATATAGCAAAAAACTTCCCTTCCTAAAATATAAATGCAAATGTAAGATCAGCAAAACAGCCTAGTAATACAGCTGAGCAATGCTGTGTCTAACTTAAATGGGTGAGACGTGCGTTTTCCTCGATGTAAAATATTGTTCCCTTTGCATTTGATTTCAGTTTCTGGTAATGTCGAACGCAAATGACTGAATTAGGTCACTCCAACTTCGACACAGTAGCTCAAAATGATCTTATTACTTACTTGACCCTAAGTCCCATGTTTTAACATAAACCTACCGTATCTAAAGCGCTGAGCCCTGGTGGCTTTTACTGTTTCTTGTTCTATGAGAAGCTAACAGTGTCTAATGACAGATTCCTTTAATGAGCCAGTGATGTTGAACTTGATATTGCAATTTCTGTGAGAAGGTAATTGTTCATATTGTCCACCAGTTTCATTTTCTTGTAATGACTCTATGAGATGTGTAATTGTATTCTTGTACCTCAGTAAACTATCCTGTTTCATTTTATAGCCTTTGTATTGGGTGCCTTTCAGTGTCAACAATGGAAACGGAGACCGGAGAATATTTTATAGCCTACGAGTTTTCACGCATTGAAAGTGCGCTTAGTGCACCCAAACTATCTTTTACCAGTTGATCACATGTCAGCTGGTCAATCTGACATAACTAAGAGTTTTACCGTTGTTTTTTCCCATTACCTAGAGCAGACAATTTGTCAGATATACAATTTCATTTCTAAACAGTCTTTGTGAGACTATCACTTTCAGTGATAGGGCTGGACGGGTCCAAACTTCCTCCCCGTATACCCGACTCCCTATTAACCAACTCGACCCGGGTACATTATATTATAACACTAACTGCGAGTTATTCCCTTCAATATACAAGCCACCTATATTGTCTTCACCTACTTGGATTGTCAGTCTAAGATTTGAGGAGGTCATCATTCGACGATGTCTCATACACCATATGCGTTATACCCACAAAGACTTGTTAAAAGGGTTCCTGCTTCCGTTATGTATCCCTTGTGATGATTGAGTCACGGTCAAGTGTGCCCTGTGTTGAATTCTCCTTCGTTGACAGGGTTTTATATATGTATGGATTTAGAACTTTTAGTCACGATTTGACTGAAATATCTCGGTGACTTCTTAACTTTTTGACTAAACCAGTCATGGCCAAGATTAAGAGCGGCGTCTGGATATATTTCTTTAGTCACAAAGTCAAAATGCATTTTGTGCCCAGTGCAGCTTAGTCACAATGGATGGGATACGTTATCGATGTGGAGAGATCCGGATAAACATCCCTTTGTAAGAAACAAGGGGCTACAAACAACCATTCTAACAACCGACAGCCAAAATATAATGGACAGTACAAATAAATCGTGTATACCATTTAACTTACAAGAAACAAAGTAATGAAAAGAAGTACTACACAATGCACACTATCGTATTAATGATATCATGTTATTTCTCATTCTTTGAAAAGAGTACTGGGTTAAACATAGAAAGCAGTGTTGACATCAGGTGCACACTCCTGTATATCGAATAAATTTATGTTTTTCTTTATATTCATACTATTTTATCAGGATATATATATAGTGACAGACACTGAAACTGATATCGTGAACGTCATAAATCAATCACATGTTTTAACGAAAATCGGTTTCAAAGACAATCGTTGTTTTTGACTGAATTCAACGGACAACGTTAACTACAGCGCCTATTTGCACTATTGTTATCCACCGCAACGTGTTTGACGGAGAATTTAATTTTGGACTAATCCATCCGTGCTTGCAAATTAGTCTTTTCCGGAGCAGAACTTCAAAACCGTTCAGTGCTTCCTCACCAAATTTGAAAGTTTTGGATTCTGAACCGAATATTTTATATTTATGTTGCATTTCCATGGGAACACATTTACTTTAACTGAAATTGTTGGTAGTGCTACTGTCTTGGGCATAACGTTTAAACCTTTCAATACTCTCCTTCTGTTTCGTGGGTATAGTGCCACTCTATATCCTGTATTAACATTATTCATGTACTTGAAAAAATGGAAACATCCATGCAGTCTGTTGTTGATACAAATATGCTAATATATGAATAGTTTACATATGCATGGTTTCGTTAGATCAGTGTTAAGAACAATATACTATAAGTGAATTGCCATAACTATATTTGACGTATTCATGAAGAGAAATTTGCCATTGCTGGGTATATTGATTACTTTGTCTTCTTGGTTATGTTTCAAAATGGTTTAGTTTCGTCTCTAACCCAATTATGTTAATTGAGTAAATGTCTCTGTAGGCATGTTGAACCTGATAGATTGATAATATTGAATAAGGTATTTGAGCGCTGGGCATTTCCTCTGTTCAGACTCTATTGGAAGCGGATGTCTGCGTTCATGAGTCCTTTAAAATTAACTAAAAATAAACGATTAACTACTTGCAACAGTTTATATCATGTTAGTTATCAGTGCAAGGTTTTGTCCACAATCTCAAACATAGGAACCCGTGAAGGTCCCGGTGTTAGAATAGGTCTTCAGCAACCCATGCTTGCCATAAAAGGCGACCATGCTTGTCGTAACAGGCGACTAACGGGATTGGGTGGTCAGGCTCGCTGACTTGGTTGACTCCAGTCATCAGTTCCCAGTTGCGCAGATCGATGCTCATGTTGTTGATCACTAGATTGTCTGGTCCAAACTCGATTATTTACAGACCTCCGCCATATAACTGGAATATTCCTGAGTGCTGCGTAAAACTAAACTCACTCACTCACTACTTTTTACTTTTTGGTCACACACAACATGCATGAAATGACTCGTACCTGCATAATGACCCACTGTAGGCTGTCGACAAAACTGAAGACATCGGTGGCAAGGTTTTATGAGATGTCGCTGTAACAAAGTTTGAAAAAGGGGCAAAGTGTTGTGCTCACATAAAGTTAAGGTCACTAAATCGACTTGTATCTGCGTCATTCTTGGCTGTCAATCAATTGTTCATAAATTAGTCAAAACGTGGTCAAAGCGGATCCGGGTATTAAGAGGGTACACGGGTACAACCCATTACCCACCCGTCCCGGGTATCTGGGCTACTCTATTTTGCACTTATCAATTTCAGCTGACTTTATATATATCTGTCTAATTTCCTATATTCCCATTTCTTGCCAAGCATCACTAACACAAAGGTTATCGCACAGTGTTATTACCAGGGATTGTAGGGCTACATTTTGCCTTTGGAAGGTGACACAGGATTTACTTCTGTGAAATATTTTCATATTTCAAACAGATCATATACATGAGAGTGATTTGTCTCATTACCTGTCAGAATTTCATTTCTGAACATTGTTCAAATGAAAACAGTGTTTTAGTGTTACTTGAACTAACTTGTAATCAGTGATTTCGTATGTATTTACGCTTGTATGTACCACCGGATTTATGCTGATATTCAGGTCTTGAGGGATCCGACAGTCATGTAGTAGTTTAAGAATAATTTCATTGTAATCACAAGCATTAATATGTTAAGACTTGATCCCATCAATCATCTATGATATTTACATTACATTTATTATTTTCTGATTTCGTACCTAATTCACAAATTGTAGGACCCATACAATAAAGTACTAGACACAATGTACCAGTGTAGTAATTCATGGGAGTCTCATCAAGGTTTTCATAGCACAATGAATGATCATTGGCCTGAGTGTGTGAGCTAGTGACACAGTGTTTTTCACCTCATTAGGAATGGACTGAGCGCCCAGTGAAAAGCAGAGGTCGTGACCAGCAAACACGTTAAGAAGCAGACTTTGTCACTACTGAGATCCTTTCAACGAATCTTTCACAGGAATATCAAGCTGACACTACATTGACTGAATAAATCTGTACGATTACATTCCAACACGGCAGTTGTAACTTGGGTTTTGATTGTTGAAAATAGTGACATTCACTGACTTCACTATACTGGCTATATGAGAAAAAGACAGTAACGACCAATTGTCTGATTAATAAAAAATACGGTCTATACAGTGGAAGCTGTCTAATTCGGACTCGACTGGGACCGACTTTTGTTTCCGAATTACGAGGAGTCCGAATTGGACAGGTGAGAGTCAAGAGTTAGCTTCCTTGACCAGGAGATACGCATGCACGGTACTTTTACCATGGTGTAACGTGTTTTCGGAGTTTTAGCGCAAAAGATTATCATGGACATTATTGCGTGTCAGTAGATTATCAAAACTGTAATTCCGTCAATAAATATCACCTCATCTTTTATAAATAATTTATTGTTAGAATGCTCTGTCGTCCGGTGGTTTCCAATGCAACACACATTTCATGTCTACGCTAGAAGTGACGTACCATGTAGATACAGTAGATTATATGTCTGCTGAGCAGGCTCTCAAATGTCTCACACATATTTGCGATGAAAGATACCAGCATCCCTTGAAATAGGATGAAGCAAATCAATTAACGCGGTGTGAACTGGACCCTTTTATTAGTTCGCATAGTTCAACGATATACAAATCATAACAGTTAACATATAGAAATCATTGAATCCCTTTTAAACATAAAAGCGAAGAAGAACTGAAAACGTGCATGCCTTTAACTTATAACGACACTTACCTGTGTGCAGAAAGTTTTTTGTGGAAGCATTTCCCACCGAAATGTGATGACCAACAAACGCATAATGCATACAGTATGAAAACAACAGTCTGGATATTAGGTGGACAGAAATACAGGAAAAGTTAATGTAGGTATGTTTTACGAGAGATACGAAGAGTTATGGTTAAAAGCATTTTCTTAACATTTAGGATCTACTTTACACGGGTCAATATTATCTATAGTATGAGTTTGTGAGTGAGTGAGTTGGGTTTTACATTATCTTTAGCGATATTCCAGCAATAGTACGACAGGGACACTAGAAATGCACCGCACGTGGAATAGAACCAAAGCCTGCGGCGTGACGAAGGGCGAGCTCTATAAGCACTAGGCTACCTCCACCTCCCAATCTATACTATGGCATGACATAGCGAGTGGTATGGTGAACAGATAGGAGCAATATAAATTAAACTGATGTTCACAATACTAAAAGGTATCATCTCGTTGCAAATACATGTATTCATGTTCAGCGTGGAAACAGAAAACAGAAACAAACGATGATCAATATGAGTATCACAATGCCCATGATTCTTTGGTTCTAATTATGAACAAAGGAACTCGAAAAATGATTTCTATGAAATCACTCGCCTAATCATTTCCTGATGGGCCATTTGTGTTTGTTTTGTAGAGGTTCCTAACTTTATTGACCGGCACGTTGTTTCTCTTGAACAAGACTAATGAAAAGATGACGATTATGTTCTTTTGTTCTGAGTGAAAAAAAAAAGTTCATAAAATATGACAGAGGAACATCATGAATCCATCTACCCACACCACGTCATACACAGTGGCAACTTATTATTGTCAGCTTTTCAGTTTCGCGGGAAGATGCGAGTTACTTTGAGATTTAAGTAAAAACTTACACCATAAATACTGTCAACCTAGGTTTTGATCTCGTACCTAAATAAACTGCATCCTTTGAATTTGTAAAGATACCGGTATGGAAATGGTGTTCATCAGCCTTTCTAAGAGAGGTTAAACAGTCTACAACACAGTCTACAAACACGTTCATGTCTGGGAGAACTGACGTGGTTTAGCATGAACTGTTGTTATCCAAATAAATTACTATGAAGGGAGATGCATGTTTTAATCAAACAGGTAAAAACACGAGGCCAAAATTATGCACATACAATAAGGCAGGGCATCGGTAGAAATGTCACTTTTTCATCCTGTATTGTTATCCCAGTCTTCCAGTCTGGAGTGATGTTGACAATCTTTCTTTCAAGTCTTTTCATCAATGACAGATAATTATACACCGTTAAGGGAGATACACAACACCTTTAAGACAGCAGTCGACAAATGTTGTGTTTGGGATCACATTTACTCCCTGAAGTAACAGTAGTTTGATATTTTGACATTAGCAAAGGCTTTTCACGTCTTTCGGGTTGGTAGGCATTCTTTTTTGGGCATTGATTATTTCGAATTACCGCAGATCAGTTCCATGGTTTTAAATCACAGTGGTGTGCTGGCGAACGTAAGACCATGTTTATTTTAACTTCTGCCGAGTTGGTCAGTTAGTCAGTTAGTCAGTTAGTCAGTGGGGTCTCAGGTCACTATTAAGGGAAATCGGGAGTGGACACCACACAATGGACCCACGTGGTATCAAAACTTGGCCTTCGGTATAACGGGCACCCATATAAAACACCCGGGCATGCATGGGTACCTCATCCTGAATGTTTATAAGCACTGAATTTAAATGCTAGTTATATTCATGCACATTCTCATATTTATTTTTTAAAAATAAAATGTCATTTTTTAACAGAATACACTATGGGGCACAGAAAAATATTTCGACGACTGTAAATATGATGAAAATATTTGAAGACAATAGATAAACATGGTGCTCCTTCAAACTGACAGAATGTATATGTTTGCAATATTTTTTTTTATCACGAAACACATTAATCTTGTATTATCAGATTAAGGAATGTGAAGACATGTGGCAAGAATATGCTGATTTCGTTTTCACATTGCATTGTGTTGCGAACACTGACGTAATAGATTAGCTCAACGAAGAACTGACGGTCACACTCCTCTGTAAAATACATGCTATCGATCTGTAATGGATTCCACTGGAAGTTAAATTGTGTGGGGGTAGTAGTGCCTTTGTGATAGTCAGTATATTTAATTTGTATTCTGTGTATCACAATATTACCAAAACATATTTCACAACTGATAAGATAACCGATTCGTTAAATCATTAGCTTGAAGTACTTTAAATTTTTTTACGGTAATGAAGGTTGTAAAATAATTTGCAATGAGTCTTCTATGACTGATGATTATCAAATGTGTGCTGAATATAACTATGTGACAGGTTCAACATGAATTAATCAACAAATTCACATCGCAACTCGTGTGACATCTTGTGTTACATGCGACTAATTAAGTGAATCCAAGCGATCGAACGCAAATACTACCCAAATAATGTAATCCTGAGCAGAAAATAGTTGACATGATATGGAAATGATGTATCGAAACTGGAGAGCACTAACATTGGTGTTACTTATATGACGCTAACCTGTTGCCCAAAATTATTTATGGCAAAATTTAATGACAATTCAGTTGGCTATCAGTCTATGAATACACCACTGTATGTATAATTTACAACAAATCATACACTACCCCGCTCGTTCCCCACACGTCGTACAGTTTATGTCTTCCCACGCAACTCAAGGAGTGGATGTGAATGTCAGAAAGCAGTGCCAGCTTAACATCCTAATTCTACAACAACAATGCTAGGGCCCGTGTGGGACACTTGCTGTGTCTGTGTGTTGCATTCTCGTTCGAGAGCGCTTTGGGTATTTTAACCACGCAGTGCTAGACTACGAAGAAAAAAAAACAATGTAAAAGCGTCAACAGGCGTTTGCCACTGATATGGCAATGTTCCCCGCCGCTAAAGAAGAATCAAATATTTATAGCATATCACTACTTTTTACTTCTTGGTCACACACAACATGCATGAAATGACTCGTACCTGCATATTGATCCACTGGAGGCTGTCGACAAAACTGAAGACATCGGTTGCAAGGTTTTATGAGATGTCGCTGCAACAAAGTTTGAAAAAGGGACAAAGTGTTGTGCTCACATAAAGTTAAGGTCACTAAAATCGACTTGTATCTGCGTCATTCCCAACGCTTGGCTGTCACTAAATTTGAAGACACTGAGTACAACAGTTCATGAGATATCGCGTTAAGAAGAGTTTGAAAAGTGGTCAAAGAGGCGAGGTGACCTTGAAGATAAGGTCAAGATCGCCCAAATCAAATGGTGTCTCTGCGGGGTTTCTTGAGTTTGCTCCAATCTTCAGCAAGCACACTGTAAAATAATCGGAATACTAAGCAAAATCACATTATTCTTTTAGCCATTGTCCTTCCTCACTATTGACAACTCATTGCGTTAAGACTCATGGGAAGTGTTCATTACTGGTATCGAATACCGTCAGAGCCGGACCTGACAGTTACCTTATCAATTCTGGAAATCTGGTGTAATCAAACACATAAATGGCGACCTTTCATCGTTCTAGTTCTCTATGCACGGTTCATCGACGTGGCAGTTGCCGGCTATAAATCACAACTGCAACCCAAACGTTCAGCATGAATCCAAAGTGGGTCTTTTCTCATCAGAGCCACTGGTAGCATTCAGTCGTCTGTAAAGTTATTTTCAACCGTTTCGAACTATATTTTGTTCGATCAAGTTTATTTTCTTGTCCCAAATTATCGATTGTTTTTTTTCGTCATTGATTTCCCCGAGGATCGTAATTTTAAGCAAATGTCTACTAAGGACAGAACATACCTGTCAGTTTGTAAGCCTACAGATGATTTGTGGATGTCAACTTCTTGTTTATTGTGAACAGAGACGACGTTTCGAGGTGTATGTTTGCTTCTTCATCAGGTGAATGGTACATTGAGGTACGACAAAGAGAACATGTTTAACAGCGCTGAACAATGTTGAGGAAATATAGCATAATGTGAGTTTGTAAGGAGCTATAATATAACGCTGGATTGTAAAGAGCTTACTTTGGATTATTTTACATATTACCAGGTTTATGTCATACGGTACTGCATGTATTTCAGTGTTCCAGAAGGAGCATACATACAACAATTAATGTCATGCACAAAGCAGAGTGGCAGAAATAGGGTCGTTAGGTCAAAAATGATTGGCCTTTTCGAAGTAGTTAAAACGTACGGATTTTAATTAGCTGTATCTGATGTCTTAAGTATATCTATTTACGCAGAGAATCCTTAACGAACGATTGTGCTTTGTGCTTTTTACCCAGACACGTTTCGTCAGAGAAGTTTAGTTTTGTATGGAGTCTGGCGTACTTTCACTTTGGCTTGACATGACCATATTAAAATCACATTAAAAGTCGATCGAGAGCTGATCATAGGTTACAGTGTACTGTAACGAATGTGGACGACGTCGTCCAGACCATTTGTAAAGTAACTATAAATACAGTTTATGCATATTTTCGGCGCAAAGATGGTGCTATATGATTTTGTATAATTCTGTTACTGGCCGTGAAAACCTTGTCCTGTAAGGGCATTCGAGTTTAGAAACTAGACCCCTGTTCACAATGAGGCTTGTCACTTGTATGTCTACCTAATCCGACTGCGTGGATTGTTGTGCAGAAGTGAAAGTACGTAAGTTAGTGACCACGTGTTTAATCGTAGAACACATGTTCATTTGAATTAATAACTTCAAAGACTGATTCATGTTTTAGTTTTTGCTGGAGAAGTTTCGTCAAGCTGGAAGGGTGGTGGAAATCCAAGATAGTTTCCATGCAGGTAGGAAAAGTATTGTAAGTCTCCATGGTGTCTAGTATGGCGATCTACCTACAGTTGCAAGTGATACGCAGCACACGTTTATTTTGAGTTGCCTTGATTGAAATCCAATTTCAGAGAGTTTTTGCTAGTTTTGATTCTTGTTGATGTGATATTCTAGCTGGTTTTACTGCCCTTCGTCGACAGGTATTTCATATAACTGTATCTAGCATCTAGAATTAGAATTATTTAGAATTAATATCTAGTTTTAGTCGCGGTATGGCTGGAACATTGCCGATGTGACTCATTCACTCAGACACCTATTGCGCAGAATATCAATCACTGGATTGTCTGGTGCATGCTGGATTATTTAGAGGGTGGCATTGCTCAGCCACAACAAACAGACAGATTTAACTTGTGGTTGATGAAATATCTGAATGAATGAAAGTCATCGTGACTTCTTACTCCATCTGTCAAAGCACGCAATTTGTAGTTAATATTTTATTCCTTACTCATAAATGTGAACAAAATAAACTGGCGATAGATGTCCTACACTCCTGTTTTCAAGACTCAGGTTAACTGACTTCAGATTACAGTCGTCCTTTCCGTTCACTACAAAAGTCCAGCCATGACAATGTTTCATAATGTTATGTGAAAATGTTTGGTATGTCTGTCATATTTTTTGGTCAAGCGTGAATGTTTGAATGAAAATTGTGAAAAAATTCTCTCTAAACTTTGCTTGGTATGCACATGTGTATTCACGTATTTTGCTCTTAACGGGCAAGGAATTACCTAGGTCCTTGCCTCCATGTCCCCACCTGAACATGGATTCACAAACAAAGCATGTTATTTACCATTCAAGTTCAAATCACATTGCAAGCCGGTGAACATTTCTGAAATGTTTTATCACCCCTCCACTTCTGCCTTAAGTTATACACATACTACGTCTGAAAAAGCGTATGCATCTACGGGTATGTCTGATTACTATTTGTAAAACACATTCTGGAAACCTGGTATATTGTTTTTTAATTCTTTAATGTAGTCCGGGGTTCTGTTTCTGGAGTAGATCCTAGCTGTTTTGATACAGGTATAGACGAAAATGAACACAATCAGGATTATGGTAAGTTTTTTCAACGTTGTCTCGTAGCTACACAGTCACAGGAGCCTGAATATATGCATGGATAAAGTTCATCTTATTATTTGCACTTTTCGACACACTAATTTGCTCTTGGAGAAGCTTCCATGTCCCGTGACTGACAAGTCTGAGCGGATTAGCTGAGGTGTGACGCGACCTGCCTCGTGATGAAAGCCAGGCCTAGTTGATTGGTAGGGGATGCGGAGGAACCAGTATATTACTGAAAAACAGCAAGTCGATGGACAGTGTTCTGTTGAGATGCAGAAAAACACCCTCCACCATTTCTTATTATAAGATTTTGTGTAAAATGTGTTTGCACTTGTCATGGACGTTTCGCCCCTTCAATCAGTCTGTGTACGTTGAGAATGTAATGAATGTCTTGAAGAGTTCAATAAGCACTGGTAATAATTGTTGTAAAATACACAAAATATGGACGTGAAACTTTATGGTTTGTAGAAAGTTGGGCTCATAAGAAACACTTATCATGACAAACAAACAAACAAACGAACTAACAAAACCCCCAAAACATAAAAACCAACTGAAATCTGGTATGTGAAAATACTTCCGTGTAATTATAATGAAAGAACAATGTACGCAGGTTAACCGAGCTTTTGCGGGTTAGAACTGACCCTCAGATGCTCTTGCAAATGGACTCGGTAACTTGGTTCCTTCACGTAAACGTATCCCAAAATACAACCGATGCTCATAATGTCAGGCACTGGAACCGAACTGATTTAGAGTTAGTTAGTTTCGAACGTTACCTTGTGCCCTGATGAACATATGGGTGTCACATCTTCGCCTTATTAAGGCCACTGTACTGCGAAGGATGGATGCCCTTCGGAATTGTAATCATAACCGACAGGGATTCATGAACACATGGTCCCGGAAAAGTCAGAGTGTTACAATGTTCTCAGTAGATATGTATTTTTATTACAGAAATTGTTGCCTACATCTTTCCATTTCACCCATATTGGACTTGTGGTACAGACATCTGCGTTGAGAGGGCTCAAGTCTGCACAACTGGAGATGACACATATCGGTATTAAAGTTACTGCAGATAGTCCCAAGCCTTGTATGTTGTGTCCTCGAAGTACAGTGGCAGTGGTGCAGTTTGTCATGTGTACGAAATGTCTTCGCGATGTCATTTCACATTATTATCAAGGAGTCTGGAAAAGTGTTTTTGCGTGCGAAAACAGAGAATAACGACGTTGTTGTTTCTATTAAATAAACTGTGGTTATGTGAGGAAGCATGAAATGGATATTATTTGTTCATGAATGCTGTAAAAATAGCAGATTTGTAAGTCTTCGCCCTCCTGTTTTTGGTTGTCAATTTGATAATACGTATTATATATAATCCTGCTTGCTGAAAATGTAATATCAGTAACTGACCTTGCTGGTCGAATTCAAAGGTTCCAGGATTTCCGTTCAGCATTTTGTAACAACTATTTGTAAAGACAGTACATTTTGTTGACTTTCTTGATAGTGTTGGCTAGAATCCATAAAACTGGTAAACCAACATATGTGTTTGATAATGTTGACTACACAATTTCCAGTGACATCTTGTTCCATGATGAATGTTTAATGAGGAAGCTGACTGTAAAATGATTACAAATATTACTATTTTCTAAAATACATTATCACACAATAGGTAGGAACGAACATTATATTCTTCCTTTTCTTCAAATACTAATGTTAAACTGAAGACAAGGATGATCTCTTTGTGACCGAAGGGATGAAGTTTCTATACGAATGGAATGAACCATTCGTGTGCACAGCGTACTTCACATTTTCAGTGAGTGGAATCTGTATGCTAGGGTAAGGGGCAATGAGCCTAATACTACAGTCAAACAGAATTGTGTCGAACTTTGGTGTCGAAGTCAAGCTTGTTTCCCCTCTAATCTTCCCTTTGTCATTTGTCTTCCGTTTCTATGAAACCCGCAATTAAGTCGAATAATGTACTTGGGGTACTTCATCTCTACCAACTGTGTTTGACTGCAGCGCTGATTTTCTTTGGAGGGCACTTTAGAAGTTGTGAAGATGACAGAAACCAATGTCTATAGTTAATCCACTGCTTGTTTGCACTGAGTGCGAAGTTACGGCGTAGGTTCTAACACCGTTATCACTTGCTTGACTATATGTAGAACTTTGTTTCCTTCATCACTAATGAGCAGTCGTGTATATATAGAAAACAGACAAGCCCTTAGCTCTGGTAAATCTGTTCGATGATGTATGTTCATTTGACAGAATCTTTAATTGAAAGCATCCAGTCCACAATAAATATTGTCCATAAATAGCACGTTGTAAAAAATCTCCCCCAAAGCTTTGACAAAGGTTCAGATAAAAATAATGCCAAATCATTAATGACAATCATAAATCTTGGCGCCCTTGCACAAAACGACTTAGGACATTGAAGCACTGAGCCCTAGTGCTTACGGTTACTGTTTCTCGTTTTCTGTTCAGTGACTAGCTACCAGTATCCAATGGCATACTAATTCAGTGAGATGGCGATGTCTGAATTGATAGTGCGGTTTCTTTGGGAAGCAAAAGGTTGATGTTGGACTTCCACCTGCTTTAGTTCCTTGTAATGACATCATGAGATTTGTAATTTTTTCCGTGTATATCAATAAATTATCCTGTTAGATTGTTATAGTTTTTTTACAGAGGTTACCTTTTAATGTCAAGACTGAACACGGGAACTTGTGAATATTTTATAGTGTGTGCATATTTCACATTGTAACTCTAGCGTATCATCAACGAGTCTACAAAATATCTAAGAGATTGGTTGCAAATTATGCGAATTCAAGACAATATGTCAATAAAAGTAATTATTTCAAGGGGAAATTCACTTATTGCAGTCTATGTTCAATGTGACCCCACCTTCCTCCACAACTAAACGAGGCCGTACGTTTCTTTCAAGCAGAAATGCTTTTACGTATTTCTTCCACCGATATCCCATGACATAATTATCCTGTCCTTTAACGCTCTCGCTGTCAATTTGTCTGTCACTCTTCGGTAAACTTTCTCCTTTGGAGAGTCCCATGTGAGTCCCATATTTCATTTTTGGACATGCTGTTTTGAATTTGACAATATTCGCATGATTTGCAAGCAATCTCTTAGCTATTCTGTATGTCTGCTGATGATACCCTAGGGGACTGTGACTTTTTAAGGTAAATTTAGTTTCTCTACCACTGAAAAAATACTTGTCAAAAAGCGGTTCCTTTTAGGGGACACCAGGCATTCTCTATCTCTCTCACTCTCTCTCACACGCCGACACAGACAGACAGACAGTTAGATAGATAGATAGATAGATAGATAGATAGATAGATAGATAGGTAAAGTCACTCTTAAGGTTGTTTTTTCTTTTATTACCCGGTGTAGTCAGATACATGTAGTCACCCTATAGTGTTACTTAAACTCCCCTCAAGCATGTCTTGCTTGACTGTGTCGAATATTCCATCACAAGGCATTCCTGTTTCAAAGTTTAATTCGAATCCCGAATCTGAATTGCATTGCACTGCATGTATGTATGTGTGTGTGTGTGTGTGTGTGTGTGTGTGTGTGTGTGTGTGTGTGTGTGTGTGTGTGTGTGTGTGTGTGTGTGTGTGTGTGTGTGTGTGTGTATGCAGTACAGGGTATCTTAAAATCATGAAGATAAAAACCTAAATTTTTCCATATTTCAACCTGAAGTTTGACTTTTCTTCATATTCGGGTTTCGGCATTTGAATCACGAATCTGAATATTCAAATTGCGTGGGGTCAGTGAGTGAAGTTCTGGTCTGCATATTGTCATTAGCAGACAGGCAGGCAAACACATAGGTGTCAATAAAACAGATACTGAGTTTTGTCTGTGGTTGAAGCATTTTAGTTTTCACATATGTCATATGTTGGATTACACCTTCTTATTAAAGTACAAATTGTAGTATCCGGGATTCGAATCTGCACCCTCAGAGTCAGACACCTAATCGCCAGCACACAAGGTCAGCCGCTTAACCTCAAATATGGCACAAGTTACATTTGACCACTTTCTAAAATGGCATTGTGTAATGTACATTTCTAGATTTCAAAATTGATTTGGAAATCAAGAAAAACAAGACAAAGAAAAATAATAAGTAGCAAAAGACAAAATCAGATTCTTAAAAAGATCCTAACCAAAGCAAAATTTACAGAAATAACTGTGGAACATGCTAACATATTGTTGAAGAACACTCTGTAACTTTCTCGAGACACGGAAATTTCTATGTAAAACAGAGCTCTGACTGTTCTTCCAAAATATAATATACTCGACGTGTGGTGGAGCTGAAGTCAATAATTAGTGTGACCACCAGACGAAATAGTTATTTAAAACAGAAGCAATAAGATAACTACGGAAGACACTATTCATCTGTTTAATGTGTAAATACTTACATTCCTTTTCGCTACATGTTCACAGATTCTCTTGGATGCGTACTGTATTTTATCAAACTGTTATGCCAAAGTAAATGCACGAGCACAGGTCTTTAGCTTTTCGCGTGTGTGTGTGTGCGTGCGTACGTGCGTATGTGCGTGCGTGCGTGCTTGTGGTAAACCTGGGTATCTTAAATACATGAACACCCAAACCTACATTTTGCCATATTTCAGTCTCAAGTTGGACTGTTCTTCATATTCGGTTTTCGGCATTTGAATCCCGAATCTGGATATCAGATTCAGCTTTCGGTATGTACGTATGTATGTATGTACATTGACGTAGGTGGGTAGGTAGGTAGGTAGGTAGGTAGGTAGGTAGGTATGCAGATAGGTAGGTACGTACAAAACGGAAAAAACCCAAACATTACAGGTGTTAAGTCATGAATGCAAACAGAATGCTTGTATTTCCAACATGTATCTTTAGAGAGATTGTGATGCAGTTGTTGTAAAAACACAATGCAATTAATACGCTAATTACAGAATGTAGACAGGTCAACGTTTGATTGAAAAGAAATCGTTACCTTTCAGTCTTCCACTCCCATGAGGCTGATAGCAGGACAAGAAATGGTTTAGGCATATTCAAAGGGGATAAGGTAGACATACACATAGCTAGTCAGAACTACACAGGTTTAGTTTGTATAGTGATGTTTATTTGATTCCAGTGAAGGACGGTTCTAAACATGACAACTGTCCAATCAATGTTCAAGAAATGTCCTGATAGTAGGTATACATTGCACCATCCCCACACACGTCAAACACCTTGTTACACCCACGCTGTAGGCGGGGATCATGCGCACAGTAGGTACCGATTGAGATCCTCCAGCATAGCAAGATGGAAAACAATGTGAATTTGAGAGATGAATAAGGAAGACAGTTCTCTACGTTTAATGTCCAAGTACCTCTCCAAAGGGCCCGAGGTATATTAGTTTTAAGGTATGTAAAGTTTGTGGCAAGTTAAATTAAAGCCAAAGTATTAGTGATTTTATAATTCAAATGTAATGGGTACGAACTGTCGAGGTCTTACAACTGAAACTGGAACATATATATGAAATAATAGAACGAGCAGACAATGGAATGACGTCTTAAATGCAATTAAAATAATTGTCATGCGTTGACACTGCTTTGGTGCTATAGACGGACTCGTGAAAAAAGCGTTGTTCATATTTAATGTTTATCATTTGCTTTGGTTCCAAAACAGGCTGAGGAACAATCTCTGCAGTTTATTATTTCTCTGAATGTACCGTTTAACAGCCTTTCTTCTTCTGTCTTCTGACAACAAATTGTAAGTTATAAAAACATTGCAGTACGTATTCATGATGTTTGTCTTGTGAGTAAATATAGTATACTGTTCACAAATAGTTTAATCGTTGAATACAGGGCGTTCCTTCTTCCCAGCTTGATTTAGTAGTTAGCTTGGGGACCTTTAATGAAGAAGCTAACTGTATGCTGTTCTGTTTAGATCTAATTAGGATCCTGTTGGAACCTCAGATACTATCTGTGTCCGATTATAGTCTCACTCCTCGTGCGTATTTATATACTAGTATATATTTATAGCATATACAATGATAATTGACGCTACAAATTGAAATCTATCAAGAAGGGGTCAATGTTGTCCATGTACCTGCTGTCCGAGAACCTGCTGATATATATACATGCATTAAATGGAATTCATTTGGGAATTTTACAGTGACCGAGAATATGTTATGATTAGTCTTGATGTCTTCAAACCTGTGCGGGGTTTCACCCATAGCTTGCACCCATATGGTGCACTTCTAGGCAAAGTGTAATAGGGAAAGAAGCCAACGAAGACTCATCGTGATTTTGGAAAAAGCAAACGCCGTCGTTATTTCAGATGCACAATGAATGGTTTTTAAGTGAGTGAGTGGGTGAGTGAGTGAGTGAGTGATTTGGTGAAATGTGTTCTGAACCTCCTCCAGAATGGAGTTGCCCCCTTACAACTTTTCGAGGAATATTTCACAGGAATCAATATCATCTTGTTGACAATGTATTGTTTGAATAGGTCCGATAACACTGTACTGCGGTTGTTCTTTTGATTCTATAAAATGTCAATCACCATGTGATTCAGGCAATCCTGACACTTAGATGCCTTTCACAACGCTGGATACAAGAGACACAGGCAGTAACGATCAATTGTCTTATTAATTAACAAATGCGGAGTACGTGTGTAGATAAGTGGTTCTATAAGTTTGCTAAGAAGGTTCTCAAATGTCTCATTCATGGTTGTGCTGAAACATGCCAGTCTCCATTCATGATAGGATGAAGCAACTGAAATAACATGTTGCGTTTTGGACACTTTCATATCTCATATGTTCAACGATTGGGCTAAAACATGTTGATGGAAAGTATTGCCTCGCTTTGCAATATAAAGAGGTGAAGAAGAGGTGAACATCTACATTCACTTCACTTATAGAACACTTATAACACGGTGGGAAAAAGACTTTTAATAAGCAATTTTAAGAATATTTATACATATGAATAACCATATGATCAAAATATTTTTACTCACCTAAATAGGTCTTAAAGCAGATCCTAGTGCATGACACATTTGAATGCAATACACCTTACTCACTGTTAATGCAATAGGACATAAAGGAGTTGACGGACAGCTGTACGCAAGTTTATATAATTAGACTTGTACGTCTTACAGAGATCCATCCCATTATTTATTCACACAGTCACTGACAAGTCATGGGAATACTGTTCTTGGTCCAAGTGTCAATCACTGCTGCGCAGGACGGACAGGTATGCTCTGATACGGAACACAGCAGTGAAGGATGTCACATGTAGGCATGAATGCCTCGTGTTATTAGTTCCTTTGACTCCAGTTATAAACAAAGGAACTCCATAACTGTTATTGAAGCTACTTTTCTTGGAATGTTGATAGGCCTTGTTCACTTGCTAAGTCATCCAGTTTACTATTCACCCGTCAAATCATTTATGGTCCTTTAAGTATTGTAAGTCCCGATAGTCTCTAATATGGTGATCTACCTTCAGTTGTTGGCGATCTAAACCATGTTTTCGTCGACAGGTTTTAATAACACAGATATATTCCATTTCAGTGTTCAATGTTCCCGTCGTCACAGCACCTCTTCTAACATCGTCTCACTTGGTATCACTTACATTTACGCGATAAATAGCTGATGGATCGACGAAGAGATTTAATATATTGGAACATTCCAAATTTTGAAAAATATTTCGACTTAATGACAAGATGTCGTCTTCGGGTTAATGTAAAGTAAATGGCTGTTGAGCACAGAAAATATGGCAGATAACTATCTCTTATACACTTATACACACTCAATCAAGTATAACATATTTTGTCTGGACAAATTATTCTTTCAGTTTCGAGATAATTTGCAAGTTGTGATCAGATATAATTAAAAGCTGACACCACTGAATACTATCAACATTGATTTGGATCTCATAAAATGCATCATTTGAAGCTGTAAAGATCCGGTATTGAATTGGTGATCATTCCTGGAGAACAAGTATACATACTACGAAGGTCGCCAGCACCCCATCCATGTGAAAAAGAATCTGATAATGGGATTGGGTCGTCAGGTCACTGACATAGTTGATGCATGTCATTGTGTCTAATTTTGTAGATAAATGCTAATAATGCCAGTCACTGAATTGTTTGGTCCATGGTCCGTTACTCACATCGCCCCCATAAAGTTGGAAAAAAATGTGCCCAAAAGGATCCTTTCGAACCTCCGCCAGGATAAATTTGGTTTCATTAAAAATACACACCGATCTAAGTTCTATTTTGGAATCAACTCACGCCATTGACAGACCAAAACGGAATAGCTGGTGTTTTAAAATATGTCTACTAGGTTTCAGGATGTGAAAAATCTGGTTATAATTTGATAAAGGAAGAAAGCTAAGACACGCTCTGTGCCTCATTGTACACGTTATGATCTAAGACTCCCAAGTGACCCATGTGAAATTGCAATGATTTCTTTTAACCTAATTTCCATTTATATGAACTGACATTACTTACAATGGTAATATATGTAATGGTGACACGTATTGACTTCATTGTTGTCGGCAATATGGTTTTCTCTTTTTCACTTAAAAAACATAAAAACACATATAAGGAGAAAAGGTTTTCAGTGAGTAATAATCATGGGAAGAATATCATGTTTCTATGTCTGTGGTTATTCTTTCCTGCATTTCACATATCAAATGTTAATAAACATACATGGAATTTACGTAAAGTGGTTGTTATTTGTGACCTTTGTGTTGGTATATTTTGCAGCATCCTTTTCACCTCAGTGGAACATCATCAAATAAACTGCAATTATAAGATGGCTGAAACAGTATCTTGCGTTTGTATGTTTAAGTGTTTCACTCCTATCTAACGTAATTTGGATAAAAAAGAAATTAATTGATGCGAAATATAAAATGATATGACATAGCAATGAATAATGTGTTTGCTTTTGTTTAACGCCGAACTAAAATAAGTCTACCCATATGACAACGGTCTGCAAATGATATGTGTCAGGAACTGACGCCTTCCATTGACTGATTGTTGTTTCATGCAGTTGAGATAGCATTACCCGAATCACCAAGTTTGATTGTACGCTCAATTTGGCGGCCTTTTTCAGCATGCACATGTGTGTTTTGCTGGGAATCTCAACATGTAATTATTCTCACTCGGAATCAACACAGATAACTCAGAATTGCAAGAACGGCATTATGGCGAGATTATGACTGACACACACGATCTAGCCACAAGTAGAAAGGCGTTCATCTTTGCTAAAGGCATCTTAGGAAAATAAAGAGGTACGAGGTACAGTGTATATATTACATAATGCATTATGTACTTTCGTATAAGCCGCACAGGAGATAAAGAATAATTGTTTCATATACAAGGACTGAGGCTTGTTCCCACGTGATACACTTTTTGTACTGGCTCTTTACTGTTGTCTTGTAAACCAGTACTTGAACGTCATGTTAAGAAATCAGTTACTAAACATGAGTTGGTTCCTTTTGATGTTAGAATTTACTTTACCCTGTAAATTGGGGTTGTAAACCTTGTAAACCCTGTAAACCTTGCAAAGAATCGGAGGTTATCATCATAAACCGGTTTCGCTTTTTTTAACATTTTCCTACGGGGAGAAAACCAGTTGAAGGTTTTTCTTCAGAAGCTATTTGGAACATACTGCATTTTCCCAACACAGTTTCTGTTGAAAGTGACATTTATAGATTACGGTCAAAAGCTGACACTTAGATATATTGTTATGGCGTCTCTGTAGCTGTCTCCTATGCTACTCTAGTATCTCTTGTCTAGCATTGAAAATAGCTGAATAAACTAATTTCTGTTCAATTACCAGATTTTGTTCTTCTGACACTGGCGAGTCTGCTTTATTGGTGGTCTAATTTCAAAGGACCATCATGACCCTTGATCTTGTCGCTGTTGTCTGTTTTTCAAACTACATCCATCCATCTATGACAGTCACAAGGTGTCCCACACAGCACTGAAATGTATACTGAGTCAAAAAAGAAACTTCACAAAAGTAATTTTAAAAAATAATGAATAATTTTTCTCTGATGATACATCTATGTATCCGAAATGGGATCTCTATCTTTTTGCACGTGCAGTCGATCACGTGATCTTCGCATCGACTGTCCTTACAGACCATGCGAAATCTGTTGCTGGCTGTCAATCTCGATTCGAATTTTTCTTCTTGTGACTTGACATTCTGTATACCCATTGTTTTGGAATGTTTTTGTAGACTAGTGGAACTGATTGTGGCACTGTCAGTGTATCGAGTACATCACGCAGATCTCAGCATTGAAATAATATCAATTTAACCATCAAATATGTGAAGATTCTTTTTTGACTCAGTATATGTTTAGAACGACTAGAATCACCCGATAAATATAAAAAAAATGAGATCTGACATATGAAATCTGTCAAGAGATTCATCTGGTCATGTACATACGGTAATATTCCTAATGATTAAAATACCCTTAGCGATATGAACGTCACCTGTTTTTACCATGATGGCAAAAGTATACGCGTTGATAAAAAATTCAGGAAACATTGAATAAATATGAAATATTGAAAATGTCATCATTGACACTGGCGTTACAGTACAATGTACATGGCAGAATATTAAGATTTTGATTTGAAAGAAAAGAATTACATGTACATAACCTTAAAGTACTAGTCGCTTGTGATTTCAACATAAACGGATATCAGTTAAACCATTTCATATAAATGGTTCTACACATACTCAAAGGCATATGTTATTGTGACATCAAATATTTCTATTGGCGTTTTTGTTGATGAATGTTTGGATTTGCCCCCCCACCCCACCCCCCACCCCCACCCCCACCCCCCACCCCCCACCCCCAACCCAACCCACCCCGGAATTACCCAGTTGTTAGTTCGAAATTTACAGTCACCAAAGAACCTTTTAAAGGGTAGAAAACTAAACTCGTTTAACTCCACTCAATCTTGTTTAGTGCAGAAGTCAAAACAACATGATGTATTCATCGTTCTGGAACAAGTTCCACATCTCCCTCGTACTCAGTCATTTATCTATATTGCCTTGTCCTAATGTATAATTCTGTTTTGAGATAGATGCGAGTTTTAATACTTTTTATTGTGATATACTAGTTGGATTTACTGCCCTTCGTCAAATGGATTTTATAATCTACGTATTTATCGTGAATTTATAGCTGTTTTAAGTCACGATATGGCTGCAATACTGCCGGTGTGACTATAAACTTTTAACTTACACATTCGATCTAGTTCCTCGTAGCGAGACGTTAATCACTCACTCAGTGTGTATAGCAGCATCGACAATATAGATTTAAATGCTTTGGATTTTACTGAGCGCTGCTGTACTATTCACCTTGTTCGTTCCATGCAACACGGGGTGTACTTTGTCCACTTCTAAAAAAAACCTGTACAAAACCCATTTTACCTACATGTGTCTTTTACAGAGGCTCCAAAGGCGTGCATCTCATATTTTCTTTTCGTAATTTTAGGTTTACATATGTTTACAGACATTTAAACAAAGATGAAAAAAAATGTGGCATTTCTCTCTGGTGAAATAAAAATGCTCAACAGAATCCATTAAGCCTATATCAGTTCCACTGGGACTCGAATGGTGTGCATCTCATAGTTGGATAAGTGTTTATTGAATTGGTTTAGTAGAAATTAACCACCAGATCACACTGGTGTGTGTGTGTGTGGAACTCCGTGTACCTGTGCACAATTTTGTCTTAGGAAACACGTCCTCACATTTATTTAATAAAACGTTTGCATTATTTTTTTACCAGTGTACATATGAGGCACACACAAATATTTCGTCGTATGTGAGATGAAAATGTCGAGAATTAAATTGACAATAACACATACAAATGGTGTCCCAAATTTTTACTTTGAGATATTTGCAATATTGTTTTGATAAAAAACGTGCATTTTGTACTATTCAGCAAAGTACGGAATATAAACACATTTGACAATAGTATGCCTGATTTCATTTTCATATTGCACTGCTTTCAAACGTGTATGTAATAGATTAGTACAGCAAAGAATAAACGGTCACTCTCTGCTGTAAAAGCATACACGCTCGATCTGTAATGGATCCCACTGGAAGGCTAGTTGTGTGTGGTAGTAAAACCGTAGTAAGGGTCATTATATTTATTTTGTATTTATTTTATATTTATTCAGTGCATCGCAATCCATTCTTGTCTTTAAGTAAGAACTAGCCATCAAACAGTACTTGCCGTAGAGAATTGTCATGACATATATCAGAACTGACAATATAACAGTCGTTAGATTTCGAGCTTGAACTACTTTGAATAGTTTTACATAATGAAGATTGTAAAACGAGTTGTGATGAGTCTTTTTATGACAGATACGTATCAAATGTATGCTTAATATAACAAGCTGACATGTTTAACATCACACAATCAACAAAATCACATCCAAACTTCAAGTGTGACATTTTGTCAATGTTATATGCGATGGCATGTATCGACTAATTCAGCGAGTCCAAACGGCCGAACACAATATCCTAGCTGCTACTCCCCATTCAATGTAACCCCGTACAGAAGAATAGATGACATGGAATGAAAATGATGTACTGAAATGTACTGAATGTATTGTGTTATTTGCAGCATGCTAACATGTTTACAAAAACATTTAATGGCATCACTGACAATTCAATTGTTTATCAACCGGTATACACCTACCGGCTATATACCACTGCATCTACTGATTACATCTAATCATACTCCACTCAAACGTTTGATCAATATCCAAGCAAATAAAGGAGACTCTACTCATTCACGTAGTATTTCCTGACTGGATGTGAATTTAAACAAACAGTGCCAGATTAACATTTGCTGCACAACATGAAAGTTAGATCTCACGCTGGACACTTACTTTGTCTGTGTCCTGTCTCGAACGACGTTACTTGGTGACGTTACGCATAAAGACGTAATTATGGAGGCGTCAACGAAAAATCTCTTTCCAACTGACCTATTTAGCATACCATCATAAGTGAGGTTGTACACCCTACCCAAAATTAATCGTCTGGTTGAGTTTGACTAATTTAGCTGTCTTCTTTCTGGAATTAGCCAACAGAAAGTTTTTACACAAACAATTATTTAAATATCACGACTTCCCAAAACTCTTTACTCTACAGTGGTGTAGTCGTTAGGATGCTAACCTCTCACGCCAAAGGCCCGGGTTCGAATCCCGGTAGAGTCACCTGGTGTGCCCTGGGTCTCATACTGTGTTGTGTCCCTGGCTAAGTCACTTCGTCTACTTTTCGTCCAGGGTACCTGAAAAGAGGAGGTAGGGTCACGCGAAGCACCTACTGGTGGCTTTAAAAGTTCATTTCCGCAAGGTTAGTAATGACACACCTGAAAACACCATCCAGTTGGATCTTAGGCCCAAAAAAATAGCATTATTATTATGTTTTTAAAGATTAAAATGAAAATGCAGCAGAGAGGGTTCGGGTGATCCTGACACAGTCAGGCTGGTGAGGTTCATCATCAGATCAGGGCCCTTGCCCCCCTATACACGCAGCCCATACAGCGAATGGGACTTCTCCCAGGAAACGCTGCCTAGTAACACTTTCCGGAGAATACGCAGACTCCCCAACACTGCAGTCTTCTGCATTACCAAAGGCGTCAGGAGGGCTGTGCTCCCGGTGGAGAACCCGGACACTTTCCTGATCTGCGCCAAAAGATCAGAAGGTGCCAAACCAAGGGCACCGAGAACAATGGGGAGTCTGACAACAGTGCACCTGAGGTGCAAATACGACATTTCAAAGACGAGGTCCGCATATCCATAATGCTTTTCCTGAATCTTGTCAATCACATTGCTGTCAAAAAGGACAGGACATTCAATGATATAAATACATTCTAAAAAGGACAAGATCAGGTCTGGAATGCTTTTCCGGTTGTATTTGAGTCTATTCCATAGATATTTGAAAGCATCATTTGCCATGACGCCTTGGATCATGAGCTGAACGGAAAAATCATCATAAATCATAGTGTACTGTATCGATACTTTGAATCTAGACAGGAACATATATATGTCGACGTCGTGCAGGTCTTTTTAACGTAAGTATGAATTCGATGTATGCTCATTTTCGGCGTAAAAATGGTGTTATGTCATTTAGTATAATTCTGCTTTTTGATTGTCAACGCATTCTTGTTGCTGATGGTTTATGATTTAACTGTATCTATCACGATCTTATAACTAGTTTTAGTCACGACATGGCTGAAATACTGCCGATGTGATTATAAACTTAAACTCACTCACTCGTACACCTGTTGCACAGAATTGTCGGGTCCATGTTGGATATTAGTCACAGGAGCGTAAAATAACAAACTGATTACACTTGAGGTTGGTGATACTTCTGAATGAATGACGGCTACAACATATTATTTACTATACAACAAATACTACCATTGCCAGACAGTGAAAACTCCTGAAAGGTTTTATCTTCTCCAAATTAACACATACTACTTTTGCAGGTTATACTGAAAAAAAGAGGACTAAGGCATCTGTGTTTTAATGGGTATGGCGGCATATTATTCCCAGTATACATTCAGGAAATGATTATTTACGCAACAAATTTTGCAAATTCACTACCTGTCAAGAAGTGATCAAAGTTGTCCAAGTACCTGCAACTCGTTCGAATAATATATACATGTAATTTGCCTGGGGATTTAACGGATCTCATCAAACCTATACGAGGTTCACATGATACTTCGTATTCGAATTTCATAACTTATTCACAAGTTGTAGGGTCCACCCAATGCAGGACTGAACAGAATGGAATTGTTAAACAAGTCAACGGAGAGTCATCATCGTTTTGCGAAATGGAAACTCTGTTATTATATATTTAATACTCCAATGAATGATCTAATGATCTTTGGTATGAGTGTTTGTGCTCACAACATCGTTTATATCTTATAGATTACCGGTGGGAAGTACTGTGAAATTACTGACTGAGACGGTACGTAAGTCCCAAAGCATTTGATGTAAATTTACATTTTCCAGGTTTTTTATTGTAGTATTTTTGTAATTTTAATGTATGGTTAATTCTCTGCATAAAAAAGCCAGTAGCTGAGGGGATGGTGTAAATCCAACTAGGGTCAGTGCAGGTAGCAAAAGAAATTTTAAGCTACCATGGTCCCTAGTGTAGTGGTCTACCTTCAGTTGTTCACAATCTATAGCCCATTTTTGTATTATATTGTCCTGCATGGTTAAACGTTTTGTATTTAATCACTAGTCTTAAAAGTATATCTGTGAAATATACTGGCGGTTTTACTCTCTTTGTCAACAGGGTTTTAGTTTCTAATATTCCTGACCTACAAGGTCATTATTGCTTGTTCTCGTCACGATATGACTGCAATACTGCCGATGTGACGATAAACATTAACTCACTCACCCTGACATCTTTTCCATTAATCTTTCACACAACTAACTGTCAATGTCAACATGATGACAATGTATTGACTGGAGAGCAGATAAGTCTGCACGATAACTTTGTACTACGTTAGATGTAACATTGGTTTTGGTTAGTAAGAAAGGCAGTCACGTGACAATGGTGGCATTTAGACTTTACAAGAGAAATACACAGACAGTAACGACCAACCGTGTGATTAATGAACGAAAAGTTCTATATGTAGATACAGTATATTTAAAGGTCCGTTTATTTTTCCCCAATGTCTCACATATGATTCTGCTGAAAGATACCAGCCGGAAGAAGCAATTCAAATAACGTAATGTGACTTGAGCTCTTTCATTCGCCCATTAGTTCGCAAACTTCAACCATTGGGGTACACATGATATGATAGTTACCACATAAATAATGTTGTCTCGTTTATTAATATTAAAGTGAAAAATAACTTCAAAATTTCCATTCATTTAACTTACAACAACGCTTAGCTGCGTGGTAAAGCTTTTTCGTAAGCATCTTTTCCCGAGTATTTGATGACTAACAAGTACAATGTATCTGTAATATGAAAATTAAATTACTATCATTACTGCAATCCCGATGTAAATACTCGTACTTTCATATATTTATCAATGTGTAAGTCGAACAGAAAATAACCCGATGATCAAAATGTTTATACTCACCTAAATAGTAGCTCATAGTGCCGTTCCGTGTGCATAACACATGTGAATGCAAGATACCTCACACACTGTTATAGGACATGTAGGAGTTGACAGGCAGCTGAACGCAGGTTTGTATAATTAGACTTGTATGTCTTACAGAGTTCCATGCCTTTATTTATCCAAACAGTCATTGACAACGCACGAAAATACTGTTCTTGATCCAAATGTCAATCACTGCAGTGCAAGGTGACAGGCATACTCTGCTATGGAAGACTTTAGTGAAGGATGTCACATGTAGGCACGAATGCCTTGAGTGACTAGATGACTCCAATTATGAACAGTGCAAAGGAACGCATAACTGTTATTGAAGCTATGTTTTCTTGGGATGTTGATATTGATAGACATTACTCACCTTTACTAATCACCCGCCGACACAACAAACAAACACGCAAACAAAAAACAAAACCCCAAACAAACAAACACACACACACACACACACACACACACACACACACACACACACACACACACACACACACACACACACACACACACACACACCAACGCAAACCCAAAACCAAAAAAAAAGACAAAAAACAACAAGAAACCCCCCAAAAAAACAAACAAACAAACAAAACAACAACAAACAAAACCCTATAAAAACACAACAACAACAAAAAAACAACAACAACAGGAACATTGGACACTATCAACATGGAAAAGTAACATGATGAAATGCATTATTATTAAAACTGCATAATAAATGGTCATCAGGAAACTTTACTGTAGAAGGGAACAAATATAACAACGTTCATTACGGTACACCAGCACCGTTCGGGGTTAGTCGCCAGCATTCCATCCATGCGAAAAAGAAGTAGTTAACGGGACTGCTTCGTCAGGTTACTGATTGGAATGCGTTGATGAATGTTCATGATGTGAATCACTAGAATTATTCAATTACTTATAGATCGCTACCTATGCAACTTGAAAACTGCGTCAAACAAACTGTTAACAAACAACCAACAAGGCAGCATTTGGATAAAGCTGGTTTCATTATCTATACCCTCTTTGATCAAGACGCCTGTTTTGGAACCCTCACCTCACCACACTGACAAAGCGTAACGGACTAACTGGCGTGCTAAAATTTACCTTACTTCACAAATAAATGTCGTTTTCTGATTGGCTAATCGCTCTTACATTATTTTCAAAGTACCACACTTACAAGCGAGGTACACTACTATGTACCCCGCTGCCAGTGGCAACTCATTCGGTACTCCGAAGTAGTACTTCTTATTCTCGAATAACACTGAATCACGCATAATCCACGGAAATTACCGATGTTGTAGAAATGCAAATCGATGGAAGGGAGATAACACTAAATTTGTATTTGTCTTGTTTCATCTGCAAATTCTAGTGGTAGCTGCGAAAAGATTTGCCTTACATTCCAACCAAAACGTTCAAATGTAGTCCCTGTGAAAATGAGGAAGTACATTGTGACGACTTTAATAAGATATATCATAAGCGGTAAAAACAGCAAGCGGCAAGATTCGAATTGTTTGATTGACACAGGTTTGCTGAAGTAGACGATTCGATACCTATGCTTCAAAGTGAGTGAGTTTAGTTTTACACCGCACTCAGCAATATTACAGCTATATGGCGGCGGTGTGTAAATAATCGAGCCTGGACCAGACAATCCAGTGATCAACAACATGAGCATCGATCTGCACAATTGGGAACCGATGACATGTGCCAACCAAGTCAGCAAGCTTGACAACCCCATCCCGTTAGTCGCCTCTTACGACAAGCATAATCGCCTTTTATGGCAAGCGTGGGTTGCTGAGGGCCTATTCTACCCCTCGTCCTTCACGGGTACCCATGCTTCAAACAGTTCAAAATTAACATTTAGGTGTTCGGTAAGCCTTATACGTTGTTAACTGGTCCCTTCGCGCTCAGGGAATCACGTCAACCCAAGCCCCTCTCGTGATCAGTGAACAACTTATACTGTCTACTCGCTTTCGGGACGTGGAACATTTGGTTGTACATTTTATGATCTAAGATCCCCACCTGACTATCCATATGAAATGGGAATGATTTCTTTCAACTGGATGTTCATTTAGATGAATTGACATTATTTACAGTTGTAAAAATATTTTGAATGAGGAATAGTTATGTGAAGGATATCATGTTTCAATGTATGTATGTCAGTATATGTTGTGATATCAATTTGCCCTATATCCGTGTCATATAAATGGAATATGATCAAACAAAGTCAATCATAAGACGGTTGAAAAAGTAGCTTCTGTTTGTAAGTCCCAGTGCTTCACTCATACCAAACTGAGTATCTAATGTCATTCGATAAACAAAAGGAAAAACAATCTGTGAAGTTCAGTAGGTTTCTTTGGGTGTTGGTTAAAGTCAAAATAAAAATAATTCAAGCTATACGACTGCAAATATGAGTACGGACCAGACAGGACAAACCTTTCATTGTCAGGCGGTTATTCCATGCAATTTGAGTACCATGAACCAAGTCAGCAAATAGTCGATAGATTCATATTGCTACACAAACGATGTAACCACCAAGTTGTACTACCGCCTCCAAACCAGAATAAGTCGCCAGTCTTTGTACTACTTTATGACATCTCAGTAGACTTAGGAGGTACACTGTAAATATTATATGCTTTTACAAAAGGTGCACACTCTCAACAGTTCCCCTCATTAATGTAGTAGGGATAATGCATTCATTGAGAGCCATCAGTATATATTGGATACAAACATTCTGCACAGGAGAAAACGTGTAATTGTTTCATATACAAGGGGTCAAGTACTGGGGCTTGCTCCCATGTGGCACACTTTTTTGTACTTGCTATTCATTGCAGTCTTGTAAGCCAGTACATGGACGTCAAGTTAAGGATCAGTTTCTAAACATGAAGAACGCCAGATTGATGCACTGTTTCCACTTGATGTTATAATTTACTTTACTCTGTAAATTGGGGTTGTAAACCTTATCAAGATTCCGGAGGCTATCCTCATGTGGCATTGGCTTCAGAACGGGCATCCATTTCTTTTACATTTTCCTAAGGGAGAATACAGTTGAAGATTCTCTTCTGAAGCTATTTGTAACATAACGCAACTTCCCACCACTACTTTCTGTTGAAAGTAACAAGTTATTATCATAATAGATCATGGTTTACAGATAGATATGCTTGTTCCGGTGTTACTCCCTTGTTCAGCCCTGAAAAATGATATAGTCGGAATAAACTAGTACTAGGATTTAAGACCTATTGCTGTTCATTGTTGTTGTGACACTTACGGGTCTGCTTTATTGTTGGCCTGATCTCGAATGACCATTGTGACCAATGATCTTGTAGCTGTTGTGTGGTAGTCGAGCTATATCCATCTATCCATACACCCATCTAGCAATTTATCCTGGGTCATCAGAAATCTAGGCTACCTCAACGTACCCCACTTACTACAGCCACTACGTCTCGTAGACAGCATTGAAATATATGTACTCTTGACATGGAACGACCATTATCACCCGTGAAGGTCCTGGTTAGAACAAGTCTTCAGCCACCTATACGTTTCAAAACAGGCGATTATGTTTGTTGTAAGAGATTACTAACGGGACCAGGAAGTCAGGCTTGTTGACTTAAGACTTGGGATCGGTTCCCAATTGCACAGATCGATGCTCATGCTGTTGATCACTGGACAGACTGGTCCTGGCTCGATTATTTACAGGCGGCCGCCATACAACTGGAATATTGCCGAGAACAGCGTAAAACTAAACTCACTCACTTAAAAATGATAACTGAAGTATGAATTCTCTCAAGAATTCCATTTATCTACGTGTACAAGGTGATGCTCCTAATTAACAATATGCCATTAACGATATCAAAGTCGTCTGTTTTAACAAGGGATGGAATGTACTATCTAAGGTCACTTTAAACTAATTTCAGTTTTAACATAAGAATGAGAGAAAAAATACTGTGTATAGAATTGCTCTATACATACTTAGAGGCATGACATATTTGATAAAAAAGACGTCAGCAAAGTACACTTTGAAAGGGTAAATTGACAAACTCTTGTCACTAAAACTCGAAAACTCGATGCAGTGCACGAAGGGTGGAGGTCAAAATCAAAACCTCTCTCTCTCTCTTTCTCTCTCTCACTCTGTGTATGTATAGGTATGTGTGTGTGTATGTGTGTATGTATGTATGTATGTATGTATGTATGTATGTATGTATGTATGTATGTATGTATGTATGTATGTATGTATGTATGTATGTATCTGTACACACACACACACACACACACACACACACACACACACATATTCATATATAGAATTTGGAACAGGCCGATTAACTTCGTCTAAAAACAAAATAAAACATAGATTCGAATGCTTCGCCAAACGGAGATTCACAAGATCACAGACTGGATTTTACAGAATTTGAAAAGTACTTGGTGTAAATATATACCTGTCATTAGAAAACGGTAGAACTGCCCGACGTGTAGTGTTAAATGATATATATATCATCACGTTATCTTTAATCATTACTGATGTTTATTAATCATATTGAAATTCCATGTAATATTCTTACCCAACATATAATCAGGGATGCAGTAACAGTGTCAGGTATACATAAAGGAGATTTTGTCAGATCGCTGTACAGTACAAATTTCAAAGAGGCCATTTTGTTACGTCTATGTTGTCAGACGATATTACGTTATTAATTTTGCGGCACTCACTGTAACAAAAGTCTTAATTGATGGTAGACGTCCACCATAGGCGACTTATGTGGCTGCTCAAATATGCATGGAGATGAACATAGAGCTATATTTACGGAATGAAACTTCAATTACTCGATGAAAATAAACTACCAGATTGTCTTCCTGAGATGGCCATCATGATCCGTGATATCCACATCATAATACTACCCATCAAAAGTTTAGACTCACTTTAAGCACTCACTCTATGTTATATGTGTAAACTATATATATATGGTTACACTGGAAAGAAATTCTACCCTAACTTGGGGGAACCAACTGAAAACGTTATGCACATGAACTGCACGAGGATCATGCGTTAAATTGCTGAAAGCATGTGCAAATATCGTGCACGTGAACGGCTGCTTTTTGTTGTAACGTTTGCGCCAAATTTCACTGAGTTTCATCATTTATTGAACTCATGACAATTCTCTTTTGTTACAATACATCAGTTCATGTGTTCACAATACCTTCAAACAAATGACTGAGGTAAGTGACTCTAATGTTGAGAGGAGTATATGTTCACATTAATATATCTGTTTATCATAGCAGTTATCTACATGAATATTCAGCAAATTATCTGCACGCTGCAGCAGGCACGTTTATGGAGAGGAAACGTAAGAATTACTTATAAACATGTGAATATATTGGATTCTTTACGTAGTTTCAAGAGATGCATGATATATTCATTTCCTTTCCAACATGGCGATTGCAGTGAGAATTTCAGGGTGTGTGTGCTGGAAATGGTTCCTGAAAACAGTGGTATACCATTGACATATATGTTGTTAAAACACGACATTAAGGTTTAAACCTTTATCCAATCTGTAATATCCACACTGCAATCGGCAACGTCCATTGTTAAAAATGACGACAAAGTTTCAAAGCGTTGAAAATACACGTCAAACCCTTCCATATCCACAGGAAATCAGAGTCCATTGTACAATTGCGACTACTTCGTCAATATTTGTTTATCAGTCATAATGAATATAGTGATGGTGCCAGGTGTTCCCGAAAAGGTAAGCACATCTTGACCCAAGAATTCATCATCATAAATGACTGAAAATGATTATCCGTGATATACAGTGAGTTTATTACACCATTATCGCATTTAGCAACGGGAGATAAGCAATATTTGTAAGTCTTAGAGAAAGTTAATTCAGATAATAAAATAAATGATAAAGCCAAAGTGAAATTTTGCATCTGTTTGACTTTGAGGCTTAAATGTTTATTCATGATCGAATAAAAACTGCTTCATTCTTACTTCATTTGAGTAATATTTACCACATGAAAACGCAAAACTCAGATGACTAACACGTGGATAGGAACGTTTTACATATGCCAATTGGATGTCATAGTCAATACGTTCCAAATACCGCCCACGTGGACATAGAACAAAGCACGTGTTGCGGGTGACCCGAGTGTTAATGTGTTTGAATCTTTCAGAACCAAAAACGAAGTCTGATATTGCTACTGCCGTTTCTGCTTCCTGGGTTGACCGCAAGAATTGCCGTTGTTTAACATAAATTGTTGTTAAAATAAGTTGCTGCCAAGGGAGATACGGTAATATTTCAACAAAGCATATAGAAACATCATGCATTTCTTAAACAACCAAGCAAAAAAAAAAGTGTCCAAAATAATGCACATAAAATAGCACAGGGTGTCGGCCTCGGTAGAAATGTCTCTTCTGTTTTTTCATCCTGTATTCTTAAGTGATTCAGATGTTGCAAGTCTTGAAATGTTTAAGACGGAAAGCTTTCTTTTAACTGTTTGATCCGTGACAGATAATACCGAGGGAAGTATAGAAGAACGTTAACCCATCAATCCCCAAATTTTGAATAGTAAATATTATATAATCACATTCCGTTTTAATATCTAGTCAACACTTTTAGCATTCTGGCATTCCGAAATTTATCTGGTCCTAGTTTTCGATGTTCAAAATATATATAAAGTCTGGTTGCCGTGTGGAGGGCAACACTCATACTTATTTACATCTTTGCCACACTTGAAATCCTGTCAACGCCTGAATCTACATCATTTGCTGTCGCACCGATCGCCATGTTACATTCTGCCATAGTTGATTCTCTCTCACATCAAGACTTTGGTGAGTTTGATATATTGTATTTTTGTGACCCACTGACTTAGATTTTGTCTCTCTTGAATTGTACCTGAAATCTGCATTGTTATATTGACTTGTGACTTTGTATACCTTGCTCTCATCGTATAACAATATAGAATGTAAACGTAAACAACTTGTCTTTGTTCTGTTTTGCTGTTTTACAAGGGGATTTGTTACATTGTTTGTCACAAAATTAACAAAATTGGGGGCTCGTCCGGGATAGAATTCATTTGACATTTGAGACCATTTGTGAAATATACATATGGAAATTAATTAAGCAACACCAAATTCAAAGACACATAAAAACTTAACAAAGTTTAACGAAGTAATTTTGATGATTGATTATTCAATTTTGATGTATTGACATACAGCATGAGCTTTTCATGGGTTGATATGACGCGCGTGAAGCTTGCACAGCGCACGTGCATTGCTTTAACCTCAACTTTCGAAAAATGCACTTTTTCCCTGGGGTGTTTACAAGCGCAGGTTGTCGATTGCATTCGGTTTTTCATTCATTTCAATGTCATGGCACGTAGGAAATTATCAGAGGCCACTCGTTGGCAAATAATCGGCATGAGGAATGCTGGTATGTCTCTAAGACAAATCGGGACTCAAATCGGACGACATCATTCCATAATTTCAAAACTTTTGAAAAAATACCGGGCCACTAATGAAGTTAAAGACCTGCCTAGACCAGGAAGACCCAGGAAGACCACAGTCCGGGAGGACAGAGCTTTACTGAGACTTGTACGGCGCAGGTCCTTCGACTCGAGCTCTCGGTTGAGACAGGAGTGGCTTCCAGGGAGACCCATCTCGAACAGGACTGTTCGGAATCGTCTGAAAGCTGCAGGATACCGGGCAAGGAGGCCAATCAAGCGACCCAGACTGTCTCCAGCCCATAAGGCAGCCCGACTGGCCTGGTGTAATGACCGTTTGCACTGGAACATTGCCTCTTGGAGGAAGGTCCATTTCTCAGATGAGAGCCGGTTCTTGCTGCACATGGTGGACGGTCGTACTCGGGTCTGGAGGCAGAGGAACACAGCAATGGCTCCACGGAACATCCAGGAGACTGTGGCCTTTGGGGGAGGTTCCGTTATGGTATGGGGGTGCATTTCCATGAACTGCAAGTTGGATATCATTACCATCCGTGGCAACCTTAACGGTGTTCGTTACCAACAGGAGGTTCTTGACAGGGCTGTGGTACCTCATTTTGAGAACCATCCTCTGGCAACGAGACCCATATTTATGGACGACAATGCTAGACCTCACAGGGCGCATGCTGTAAATGATTTTTTGCGGCAAAATGCAATTGACAGAATTCCATGGCCTGCCATGAGCCCTGACCTCAACCCCATTGAACATTTGTGGGACTTTATTGGCCGTCGTGTGAGGCAGAGAGACCCACCAGTCCATAATCTCAACGAATTGACGGCTGCCCTGCATGAGGAGTGGAACAGGATCCCCCAGAATCAGATCCGGAGACTCATCCAAGGAATGAGGAGGCGTCTGGAATCGGTGGTGCGTGCGCAGGGAGGACACACTAGATATTGATGAAAGTCGGTGTGCAGACTCTCAGATGACTGTTCTTTCTTTCCATGTGACATTTGTGTTAATACACCTGACAACAACGTCTGTGGATGAATAGTAAATTGTGTCCATTTTTTCATGAATTTAAGACAGTTTTAAGAATTTGGATTTCGTTGCAATAAAGCAAAGTCTTGATACTTTTTCCCTTTAAGTTGTTTGTCAGAGATCGTCTGTTGAATAAAAAAGTGTCAAACTATATCAACCCGGCATATTTTGATTGTCAGAACACTTCAAAGTTGCTCCAATAGAAAAAATTGGGGTGTTGCTTGATTAATTTCCAGGTGTATATATTCCACATTTCTGCAATTTTGCAACAAGTTAATTGACTCTGAGACAATTAGTCAGTTGATGAAGTCAGATTTATTGCAGATTTCTTCACATCTGAAACTTAATGCCAAACCTGCAATGAGGAAATTTCAGATTTTGAAAATTGTGGTGAATCATTGTATTGATTAAGGAATGTTTGAAGATGTTTTGGAAATGGTGCCAGAGAAATGTTCAGACCAGTTGGAAATGAAAAAATTAGAACTGAATAGGTTGGAAAAAGAGATGGAAATGAAAAAGTTTGAGATGGAGAAAGAAATACAAATGAAGAAATTGCAAGTTGATAGAGAAATTGCTCTGAAAAAACGTGAAAACCCTTTCAGACCTCAGATTCTTCCACTTTTGACATTGCAAGGCATGCTAGGCTTGTACCCCCTTTTAATGAGAAGGAAGTAGACAATTATTTTCTACATTTTGAGAAAGTTGCTGAAAATTTCATGTGGCCTAGGAGTCATGGACTATGTTACTGCAAGCTGTTTTGAAGGGTAAAGCTTATGAGTTAGTACCTGAGACTAATCGTCAGAAATTCAGAAATGCTCACAAAAGGGACAATGAGACCTTTGTAGAGTTTGCTAGAGAAAAGGAAACATTGTTTGATAGGTGGTGTGGGTCTAAGGAGGTCACAGATTTTGATGGTTTGAGACAGTTAGTGTTGATGGAAGATTTCAAGCAGAGTGTTCATGCTGACCTTTAAACTTATTTGGATGAACAAAAGGTTGATGACTTACACAAGGCAGCAATGTTGGCAGATGATTATTGCTTGACTCACAAGAGTTCTTTTAAGTCTCCGGGTAATACAGAGTTTTCTGGCCAAAAGGGCTTTTCCCCGGTTAAGACATGGACATGCAGGTTACAGTGGTGTTAGAACAGGCTCAAATTCTAGTGGCAAGCAGTCACATACTTTTCAATCTAAGCCTAAGACTACCAGTGGTTCTGATCCTGTTTGTGCGTCGTGTAAGAAGCCCGGTCATTTGGTGTCTGCATGTTACAAACTCCAGTTTAAAAATCAGGCTACATTTTCCCCAAATGCTTTTGTGTCCATCACACCTAAGCCTTTCTTTCCAGGTGGTTCTGAGGAGAGTTTTGTCTGTGAGAGTAAGTCGCCAGATTCTGTAGTTCGGAAGGAGTCTTTAATTTGCCCTTTGTGTATAAGGGTTCTGTGTCACTTATGGGAGATAATTCTACCCCACGGCCCGTTATTATCTTGAGGGATACTGAAGCTCTTCAATTTCTGATTTTGAAGGATATTTTGCCTTTTTCTGATGAGTCTTCAGCTAACTTAGATGTTTTGCTGCTGGGTATAGGTGGCAATTCTTCTGCTCCTCTCCATTTTGTGAATTTGACCTCAGATCTGATTTCAGGTGAGGTGAAAGTTGATGTTCTTGACTCTCTCCCAGTTCTGGGTGTCGATTTGTTGATCAGTAATGATCTTATGGGGGTGCTGGTTGGTTGGTGCTGGTCCTATTGTCACTGTTTCGCCGGAGAGTTCAGTTAGTACTGAAAAGTTGGAGGATGAATTTCCGGGTATTTTTCCCTCTTGTGCAGTGACTTGTTCAATGTCGAAAGGCATTTCTTCCAAGGCTTCTTTGCAGAATGATGCCATTTATGATTTGTCAGGTACTTTTATGGATCATTCTTTGTGTGAGGTGGAGACAGAGGACTTATCTTCAAAGAGCAGTAGCTCTTCAGGACTTCTTGATAAGTCAGATAGATTGTTAAGTGGCGAACACATTCTTTCCAGAGAGCAGCTTATTAGTGCACAGGGTGAGGTTGTTGAAGTGCAAAAGTTGGCTAGTAAGGTTGTTTCTTTTGAGGAGGTTAGCAAGGTTCCAGTTTGTTATTACTACAAGGATGGTGTTCTGATGAGGAAATATAGGTCGCCGGATGTTCCTGCGGAGGATGAATGGAAATTATTCCATCAAATTGTGGTACCGAAAATATTTCGAAAACATGTACTTTCATTGGCACATGAAAGTCCCAATGCAGGTCATATGGGTGTAAACAAGACTTGTGAGAAAATTTTGGCACATTTCTTTTGGCCCAGTTTGAAACATGATGTTTCTAATTTTGTAAGACCTGTCATGCATGCCAAATTGTTGGAAAACCAAATCAGAAAATTCCTTCCGCTCCCTTGAAACCTATACCAGCTTTTGAGGAACCTTTCAGTAGAGTTATTGTTGATTGTGTTGGTCCACTACCTAAGACTAAGTCTGGTAATCAGTATTTACTCACAATCATGTGTGCTTCTACCAGATTTCCTGAAGCAATTGCGCTTTGTAGGAATGTTGCTTCTGTGATTGTCAAGGCTCTGATCAAGTTTTTCACCTTAGTTGGTTTGCCAGATGTTGTTCAGTCTGATCAGGGCTCAAATGTTATGTCTAAGGTTTTTCAACAAGCTATGTACCAGTTAGGTATTAAGCAAGTTAAGTCTAGTGCTTATCATCCAGAGTCACAGGGAGCTTTAGAGATTTCATCAGACTTTGAAAAATATGATGAAGACTTATTGTTTTGAGACAGAGAAAGATTGGGATGAGGGTGTGCATTTGTTGTTGTTTGCTGTCAGAGAGTCTGTTCAGGAAAGTTTAGGGTTTAGCCCCTTTGAACTTGTATTTGGTCACAGTGTGCGTGGGCAACTAAAACAATGGCTCAATGACAGACCTGAGATCAATATCTTAGACTATGTGTGTACATTTAGGGACAGATTAACAAAAGCAAGTGAGTTGGCCCGAAAAAAACTTGAAAGTTTCACAAGAAAAAATGAAGCTTAACTATGGCAAAAAGTCAAAGGAGAGAAATTTCACTTGTGGTGAGAAAATGTTAGTTTTACTTCCCATTGCTGGTCAGCCACTGAGAGCAAGATATCAAGGTCCATATGTTGTTGACAAAAAGGTTAGCCACACAGACTATGTCGTCCTGACGCCTGGTCGTCATAAACAAAAGAGATTGTGTCATGTCAACATGATTAAGAAATATCATGACAAGTTGGAAACCAAACATGTCAATTGTATTGCCACACTCTCCCCAGTTATTGATTGTACTAAAGACAATTGTGAAAATGTTGACAACATTGATAATTGTGTTAGCAATGTGAAGTTTGATGATCTTAGTGATAATATTTCACCAAAGTTGAGAAATTCTCATGTCTTAGCTCACCTTGATGAGAAACTATCACATTTATCTCCTAAGCAGAAAGTTCAAATGTCAGATTTGATTTATGAGTTCTCTCACTTATTTCCTGACGTGCCTGGTCGAACTGATGTTGTTAGACACGATATAGATGTAGGTGATGCTGTGCCTGTAAAACAACACCCTTATCGGATGAATCCAGTGAAGCATGAAATTCTACGGAAGGAGGTGAAATACATACTGGATAATGATATTGAACCCAATGACAGTCCTTGGAGTACACCATGTGTTCTTGTGCTGAAGAGTGGAGGTGGTTGGTGCTGCTGTGCTGACATGAAAGCTGTCAATGCGCTCTCACGAACTGACTCGTATCCTATTCCGAGAGTGGACGATTGCATTGATCGCATTGGTAAAGCCAAGTATATAACTTTGACTTACTGAAGGGCTCCTGGCAGATTCCACTCACAGACTGTGCAAAGAAAACATCGGCATTCGCTACATCAGATAGAGTGTATTAGTACAAGTTGATGCCGTTTGGTCTGAAGAACGCTCCAGCGACGTTCCAGATACTTGTCAACAATGTCACATCAGGCCTTGATCGTGTCGAGGCGTACATGTATGATGTCATCGATTACAACATGGAGTGGGATGACCATCTGACAAGGACTCGTGCTTACTTCGAAAGACTGTCTGAGGCGAAGTTAACTGTGAATCTCGCCAAGTGTGAATTCGGAAAGGCACAAGTGGAATTTTTAGGGCATGTTGTAGGGCACGGCCAGGTACAACCAGTTCACGCTAAAGTTGAAGCAATTGTACATTTTCCAGTACCTCAGTCTAAGAGAGAACTCATGAGATTCTTGAGTATGGCTGGCTATTACAGAAAATTTTGTCAAAACTTCTCAGATGTTTTATTTCCACTTACTAACCTTTTGGGGAAAAAGGTAAAATTTCAGTGGGATAGCAGTTGTCAGACTGCATTTGAAAGAGTCAAAGCCATACTCATGAATTCTCCAGTATTGCAGGCACCAAATTTTGAAAAAGCATTCAAGTTCCAAATTGATGCCAGTGATGTTGGTGCAGGTGCTGTCCTGGTTCAAGAGGATGATTCAGGGATTGAACATCCAGTTTGTTATTTTTCGAAGAAATTTGACAAGCACCAAAGAAATTATTCAACCATTGAGAAAGAGACACTAGGTCTTTTGCTAGCTTTACAGCATTTTGAATTGTACCTTAGTACCACCACTTCGCCAGTTGAACTTTTTACTGATCACAATCCCTTGACTTTTCTTCACAAAATGGAGAACAAGAATCAGAGACTTATGAGGTGGAGTTTGACCTTGCAAGGGTTCAGTCTTGTGATCAAACACATTAAAGGCAAAGACAATGTTTGTGCTGATGCACTTTCCAGGGTATAAATGTATGATGATGTGATAATGCTGTATGCATATAACTTCATTTTGTAATTTTGCAAGAAGTTTGCATATTACTCATAGTATTACATGTCATGTTGTTATGTTAATATTGCTATGATTGTAACAGAAAGTTTCTGCGAGACTTTCTTTTCCTCAAGGGGGAGAGTGTTACGAGTGTGTATTTTCTGTATATTTTGTTATTAATTCAGTATTAATTATTACTGGGTCACAGTGTTTAGTGTTTTGAATCGTAAATATTATGGGTCACATTTCGTTTTAATATCTGGTCAACACTTTTAGCATTCTGGCATTCCTGAATTTATCTGTTCCTAGTTTTCGATGTTCAGTTCTGGGATACTGTTTCGAGACCATTCTACAGTGTTGACGATGTTCGTTTGCGCCCGAACTTTCGGGAAGGACTGTATAAAATATATATAAAGGCTGGTTGCCGTGTGGAGGGCGACACTCATACTCATTTACATCTTTGCCACACCCATCCTGTCAACGCCTGAATCTACATCATCTGCTGTCGCACCGATCGCTGTGTTACATTTTGCCATAGTTGATTCTCTCTCACATCAAGACTTTGGTGAATTTGATTTTGTCTCTCTTGAAACGTGCATTGTTATATTGACTTGTGACTTTGTATACCTTGCTCTCGTCGTATAACAATATAGAATGTGAACGTAAACAACTTGTCTTTGTTCTGTTTTGCTGTTTTACAAGGCGATTTGTTAAAAATTTCCCGTGACAAACTATGTAACTGTAACAATTGATTAATTTCATATTTAGTTTTGCCACTGTGTTATAGTAAACATAACAGGGTGTTGTTTTCAGTTTATATGTATTTGTTTACATGTTTCAGAAATTGATAAATGTGTTCCTGCACCCAAACAGGGTGCATGGAGGTGAAGGCCAAGGTTGTATCGGGTGCAGGTTTTAACGAAAACCGATATTTCCCTTGTCCACTCCGATCAGCTCCCCCCCCCCCCCCCCCCCCCCAACGCACATAGGAAAGAGAAATCATCTATAAATCAACATCTGTTTCATGTTATTAGAGTATTTCAATTCTGTAGCAAACGTTCACAATTTCATTTCATACAAAGTCGAAGGTAGCGTTTGACTGAGAATGACTGACGCGTGGCATCATAATTCGAATATTTATGTCGGAAAATGTAATCAAATAGCGTTATGACCATTGGTTTCAATAGACACCAAAACACGTGTATTCATCTGATTTGTCGACCTAGGCAGTCCCTAGGATTCATGTCGGCAGAAGATGCTAGCTACGACAAAACAACGATGTTAGCTTTATGCACACATCAGACTTGCTGCATGTTGCTTTGCATTATCGTTTTGATCGACAATGCAATGTGCTTGTTGATGGATAATTCGCTAAAAAAAACTGTCCGCAAAACTTCATCCCTGAATCTTCACACATTCAGGTTGCCATAAACAATGACAGGTCTCGTTTTGAGATCACAGCATATCTTCTCCCACATCATCACACTGTCGTCTCCAAACGGTCGCACTTGCTGTTCGCAAAATGTCGCTAAACATTCACCTATTCACAAGTAGAAACAAGCCAGGTTGTCATTACTGTACAAGGAAAACCTACTAACACGCATCTGCCAACTGTGAGCTCTCCTGACCCATGTCAATGTTTGAAGTGTCAGATACACTCTGCGGTATTGTCGACGTGCTCGAAGACAAGGTTCTCTTAGTCGCCGGTACACTGTATGTCAAATTATGCAAGTGTCTTAGTGTCATTAATGGCCGTTGACATCGCCGTTACAAAACGAGTTCTGAAATGGATTGACTGAAACTGGCGATCATCACCGTGCGTTGTCAGACGTGGTCTACAACTCCACGGGCTGTTTGACGTATTGCCTGTTTGTCTTAGTGTTTGCATCGTTTCATTTCATTTCTGCACACATACAGTATTGTTCAAGTAATTTACACAGAAGAGAATATTTATATGGAAAATTTAGGGATTTAAGGAAGACAGTTTTAAAAAATGAACACTCTTAGCTGAATGTCTCAAAACCACCGCCATTTTGGTTTTCACACACATATCCAAATCTCTCAAAGGTAACGCTTGATAGAAATTGTAGAAATCTAGGCATAATTAGAAGTTCTAAGCCGATCTCTCCCATTCGTAACGCTTGATAGAAATTGTAGAAATCTAGGTATATGAATATTATTTATTGATTTCGATTAGAAAAAAGAACCACTGAAAACATTACGATCGTCTTCTTGGATATAAACTATGAACACCAATTCTAAAGTGGATAATATACATCGTTTGAAAAGAGACACGCCGTCATATATGCTTAGATATAGAACGGGATTTGGTTCAAACAAAATGCCAAAGACTAATTAGACAGAGGGAGTTACGAAAGATGCAACAAGCTCTATTTAGTTGTATCAGTTTAACGATATATCACTCCTCTTCAGACTCATGGTACATGGCAGAATGAAGTTTTTCTGCACACGTCAGAAAGTGGCTTCACACAGTTTCACCAGAATAGAACGTTTAGTGCTCTTTTAGTTGCTGTTACTTTCGAGGAACAGACGAATAACGCTCACTCATAAATATATTTGAGTGTTTCTCATAACCCCTTAAAGTGAATGAGTGAGTGAATTTAGTTTTACGCAGCACTCAACTTTATTCCAGCTATATGGCGGCGGTCTGTAAATAATCGAGTCTGGACCAGACAATCCAGTGATCAACAACATGAGCATCAGTCTGCACAATTGGGAACCGATGACATGTCAACCAAGTCAGCGAACCTGACCACCCGATCCCGTCAGTCGCCTCTTACGACAAGCTGAGTCGCCTTTTATGGCAAGCATGGGTTGCTGAAGGCCTATTCTACCCCGGGACCTTCACGGGTCTAACCCCTTCGAACTGTCCATCACAAGGGATAAATAGTTTAAAACGTTTAAAACCTTGGTACGTGAAAATGTTACGTTGAAAGTTCTGGGACTTACGTACCTTCTCAGGAACACAATAATTTTACGATACTTTAACCCCCCTTGAAGGCACAGCCACTAACAATCCCAGTTTGCCAATTTACACTACCATTAATAAACTAACATTTACCTATATACAAAACATTTTGTTCAAAATGTATCCAACAATTCTATTTCTTTAAAAAAAAACCCAATTATTAAATGAGAATTTACTTTATTAAAAAGATCCTTAATTGTTTTGGCACTGAAATATTTATCCCTTGAGATAGCAAAATCAATACAGTCAAGCAAGACAAAACATCACAAGGGATACAAAACGGAGGATCTTCGCCTTTTAACAAATACTCATGAGTGTATCTTGTATGACCAATGCGACATCGTCGCATAATGACCTCTTCAAATCTGGACTGGCAACCCAAGTAAGTATAACCGATAGTTGGCTTGATTTGGTGTAATTTATTGATAACTACTTGGCTGTCCCACGTCTTTTGCATCAGATGACGGATATAAGATCTAATAACAGCTTTATAGTCAGAGTATGGCATCAGAAGTGGTGTTACAGATTTGTTCAGCGCTGCCTTAGTAGCAAGATCGGCCATTGCGTTACCAGAGATTCCAACATGGCTGGGTAACCAACAGAGGACGATGTCGCATTGGCCAGTAGCAAGAGCATTATACAATTCAATAATGTCTAATAAAAGTGGATGCTTGCAAGAAAGATTCTTAATAGAATGAAGGCACGAAAGAGATTCAGAAAAGATTATGTATTGTTTATATTTGGTGTGTCTATCAATATACTTAAGAGCCGTTAGTATTGCATTTGCTTCTGCAGTAAAAATAGAGCTATTATCCAGTAATCGGGAAGATATTGTTCTGGATCCAAAGACAGTGGCACAAGCTACGGTCCTTGGATCCATCTGTAAATAAGGATTTGTATGTATTATATTTACTTTTTATCTGATTAAATTCTTGTTTATGTTGTAATTCATTAGTTTCTGATTTTTTAATGCTGTAAGTGACAGGTCAACTTGTGGCCTCACAACTTGCCAAGGAGGAGAAGAAAGCAGGCGGAAAGGGACTATATTATCTACTCCAATGCCTGCAGCAGAAAGGAAAGGTTTGACTCTTATGCCAAGAGGCGGAACAAGAGAAGGTTTCTTGGTGTACAGATCTGCATAGAGAGGAGTAAAAACACATTTATATGCAGGATTTGATTCGTTAGCGCAGAGTTTTGTAACATATTGTAAAGCTAATTCTATACGGCGTTGGGAAAGAGATGGCTCATCGGCTTCAGCATAGAGACTGTCAACAGGAGAAATTCTGAAAGACCCAAGACTTACGTCTCAGATCTTGGTGGTGGACAGAATCCAATAGTTTTAGATTGCTTTTGCACGCTCCATCATATACGATGGAGCGATAATCAAGTTTGGATCTGATGAGTGATCGATATAGATGTAGGAGGGTAGCTTGATCTCCTCCCCACTCTGAATTAGACACGACTTTCAACAAGTCAAGCGCCTTCAGGCGTTTATTCTTCAGGTATTTAATATGTGGTAAGAAGGTCAGATGAGAGTCAAAAATAAGTCCCAGGGACATGGCCTCTTTCACAACCTTGATTGGAGTGCCATCTAAAAATAGTTCTGAGTCTTTGTGTGGTTTATATTTTCTGCAGAAACGTATACAATTTGTTTTGGAATTAGAAAACTTAAAACCGTTTTCAAGACACCATGAAAATATGAGACATAATTGTAGTTGCCTCTCTATTGTATGCATATTTTTACCACGACAAGAAACATTAAAATCGTCCACGGAGAGGGATCCATCAACTGAATCACTTAAAACCCTTGAAAGGCTCTTTATTTTAATACTAAATAATGTCACAGATAAAATACTGCCTTGTGGGACACCCTCATCTTGATTGTAATGATCAGACAGGGTAGAACCCACTCGGACTTGAAAATGTCTGTCTTTTAAAAAGTTAGATATAAAATGAGCAAACGTCCCCGTAAACCAAAATCATGTAAACCTCTAAAGATACCATGTTTCCATGTGGTGTCATACAACTTTTCCAGATAAAAAAGATATGTTGTTTATTAATTAGAGCGTTCTTCACAAATGACTCTAAACGCACTAGGTGATGTGGTACTTCTGTTTTTATGGAAAGCCACACTGAATATATGTTAGGAGGTTATTGGTCGATTATTTATCATGCGTTCCATGGTTTTGCAAACGCAGCTTGTGAGAGAAATTGGTGGGTAATCTGAAGGATCGGTATGATCACGTCTGGGTTAAGGTATTGGGACTACTATAGCTTCTCGCCATGATGATAGAAATTTTCCTGATGTCCAAATGTCATCAAAAATATTTAAAAGGGTTTCTCAACAGGATTCTGGTAAGTGCTTCAGGAGTTGATAATGTATATCATCAGCTCCTGTAGCAGAATCATGAGCCTGCTCAAGAGCAGTATGGAGCTCATGAATAGAGAATAGTTCATTGTAATCTTCTCCAGTATCTGAATTGAAATCTATAGCTTTCTCTTCATGTTGATTTTTATATTTTTGAAATTCAGGTACATTATTTGAAGAAGATGCGTGTTTGGCCAGGGTTTCACCAAGCTTATTTGCAATATCTGATTTATTAGTCAGTAGTCGGTCCCCATCTTGGAGGTGGTGAATGCTAGATTTAGTGCCCTTACCTTTGATTTTCTGAATCATGTTCAATACCTTTGATATCGGCGTACGTGCATTGATCTTTGATACATACATTCGCCAAGAATGGCGTTTACTTTGCTTGAAGGTACGTCGTGCTTTAGCATTTAGAATTTTAAATTTATTCAAATTGCGGACCAGAGGATGGCGACGAGAATAGTGTTCAGCTCTCAGTTTCTCAGCACAAAGGTTTTAAAATATAGACCAGTTAGCCCTCTTAAAATGCCACCGGGATGATAGAGGAACATCAGAAGGGGTTACAGGTGTTAGAATTGTTGGAAAGTGATCACTTCAACAGAGGTCGTCATGGACGCACCAGTCAAATTCATTCAGTAGATTTGAGTCAGTGAGTGACACATCGAGATTAGAATATGTACCAGTACCAGGATGTAAATACGTGTGTGAGCCATCGTTATAAATGCATAAGTCATTATTTGAAATAAATTCTTCAAGTAACTTACCTTTATTGTTTGTGTGGCCACTGCCCCAAAGTGGGTTGTGGCCATTTAAATCGCCCATTATGATGCATGGTTTGGGAAGCTGATCATAAAGTGCTTGAAGATCAGCTAGCTGAAGCGTCAACGTTGGAGGAATGTAAAGTGAGCACAAGGTAAAAACAACGTGCATAGTTTTGCGAACTGCGACAGCCTGAAGACTGGTATGAATCAACACAGGGCTGTGTATCACACCCTGCTTTACTAGAACAGTAGATCCACCAGTAGCCTTAGTCCCTGGTGGAGAGAATGAATGGTAAGTATTGTACTGACGTAAAACAAAGTTGTCAGTTTCTTTTAAATATGTCTCCTGGAGACATATTGCTGACGGCTTATAATCTTGTATTAGTAAGTGTAAATCTTTAAAATTGGTCCTGAGGCCACTGCAATTCCACTGAATTAATGAACTGGAAACACTCATGTTTCAGGAGGTTGCACGGGAGATCCATTTTCCCTTTTCTAGGCGACTTACTTCTGTTGCGCCGAGGGGGGAGAGGAGAGATATCCATGTCCTCCAAAGATTGAAACCTATTATGTATCCGTGTAGGATCACGCTGACCCTTCGGTACACGATCTGATTTATCTAGCTTTGTGTTGGTCGTCTTCACTACAGGAGATGGTTGTGATACCGATGTAGGAACCAACGTCGACGTTGGTATCATTGTAGATTGATCTTCAGTTTGTGATGAAGAAGAACATGATGATTGTTGAAGACGTTTAGTCTGAATTGGAGTCAAGGACTCAAGCCACGTGTATTCGGTCTGGCAAGCTATCGAATGACACGAAACAGGTCTGGAAACAGTGGCCGCATAAGATGGCCCTGGTTTTTCTTGAGCCAGAACATATGTCTTCGCTTCTGAAAAGGTGATATTGCGGTCATGTTTCGGTTTTGAAATTTTGGATTGAAATGCCCATATAGGACAGTCTATGGAAGATGAGGGGTGATTCCCTGAGCAGTTTACACATGAAAGAGGTTTGTCACAGTTTACTGTCGTCACATTTGCCACCACAGCGATGACAGGCAGCAGGGTTATGGCATGATTTTGAGCCATGACCATACTTTTGACGCCTGTAGCAGCTAAGGGGATTTGGGATGTAAGAATCCACCCGTAAATGACAGTATTGTGCTGTTAGTGATTCTGGGCGTTTAGGAAGACCGAATGTAAATAAGTACGTGTTGGTCTTAATAATTTCTTTGTTTCTTTTTGACGAAAAACGTTTAACGGCTGTAACTCCTTGTAAGCTTAATTCCAAAAGAATGTCATCTTCATCCATGTCTGAAAGACAACGGCTCACATCTCGGACAATACCTTTACTGCTGTTAAGAGTGGCGGCGTAATGTTATATACACCCCATCACTCACTGATGGGATACACGTTTACGTCTATATGGACTCTCATCATATGAACTTTGATCGTTGACAGTCTACACAAACAAACATTGCTTTCAGGAGAACAACTGAAACCAGTTGCAGAATCAGACTTATAACAATCGTTATTTTGCTCACTCTTTATCCCGTTTTCAATCATCCTAAGAAAAGGGTAACATAAAAGAAATATAGGTAAGTGTCTCATGATTCGTAATGAAATACTTTGCCATTCAATTATTAAGCCCAGCAATGTTATCAGAGACAAAGTTTCATTGTTTTGACATTTAAAACTGAACATGTTTGCGATCGATACATGAACAGCGCCAGACTCCAATTTCTATTTTCAAAAGTATAAACCTGTCAGGGGCCAAATTGACAATCACTCACATCTTACCTGCGTAAATATTTAATATCAAGGAAAACGAAGTCAAAATAGCTGCAAAAATTGATGATTTGACAACTGAAAATATATGGCGACAAGAGGTGTCTGCGAAAACATGTCCTGAGATATAAACTTGATGGCAAGATGTCAGGGCATAAATTTATCAATTTTGCCATGGTGGTACGCAACATGGCGCCTTCCACTGTACACTTGTTTTGTTTGTATCTTGCGGTAGCGAAAGGTAGCATAGTGGTCGAAGATCAGGGTTTGATTCCTACATAGCACAACTGGTGAGAACAATTATGGTGAAAACTCGAAGTGTGTAGTAAGGGTATCGTAATAATTAACGAACTCGGAACACATTACAGCCGGAAGTGAAATACGAAATTAGACGTTATGACGTCCAGCTACCTTGACCATATATGTCAGTTGTAAAGCTAATGCGTATTACCACTACGATTGGTCAAGCATTCATTCACTCTACGAGACATACAGCGTATGCATCTCCCACTTGCGATTTGAATCTGTCCCACTCCTCTGGCGATGTCCAGGTTTTCGGCCGTTCATGTCGTTGACGTTCTTCCCATTCCCGTGACCCAGACCTGTTCAGTGAAGGAAAGGTCAAGGCTCAATGCTTGCCAAGGTAGTCTGTGGCTGTTGGGCTTCTGTAAGTGAGCATCGGTGAATAGGGTAGAGAGACTCATTTGCTTGGCAGAAATATTAGTGAAGTACTATCAATTTTGCAAATTTAAATTATCAAATGATTAATACATTATATCTTCGTGATAATTTGTACTTGATATTATGTTATGACTCACACAGCTTGCATTATATATCTGCTACCTCCCGGGTATGTACTACCAGCGCGAGTAAAGAATGCCATCACTCAATTACGTATATGTTCAGTGAGTCAGTGAATGGATGAATGGGTGAAGATTTGAAATGTCAGCATAAAATCAGCCATGTACTAAAACATCTTTTCCACTGATAATTCATAAACTTCGACGAGACAACATGTCGACGAAGGACAATACAATAACTAGACTGTCATCGATACAGATGATAAAACTAGCGTGTAGCTTTAAACATATTATTCAAGACAAGATGTTACATAATGCTGCCAGATCAATAACAACATCTTACCCGGGTCCATGAAAAGTATCTGGATGGTAGCTAAGCTGGGTTAACACCACCCTGCTAGTCACTAGTGTTAGTTGGAACGTTACGCAAATAAGATAGACGAGTATCCTCGAGTACCCTCTAAAACTACAGCCCCTATCATTCTCAGTTAAATTCATTCTACAAAATTCACGTATCCATATTATAAAATTGTCTCAATAAGGTCTATTTCGTCTGTTTAAAAATACGGAAGAATTGATGGGAACAAAAATATCATTTATACAAAGAGATAATTTGTGGATGACGCTGTGAAAATACTTATCCAATGTGATTTAAAGGTTCACACAGTAAAGTGGGACATGCTTCACCGTGATTCTCTCACCACAAGGGATACACTATGGGCAACTATACGATCAAGGATGCGATCAACATGGAGAAGTGTATACGAGTGCTGGTAAGTAGGTTTGATTTTATACCTCTTTGACTGTATTCCAGGTACTCCATGTCTGATAAATTGTGGGGGGAAATCTCGAGGGATGAAGATCAGAGACTTTTACAACTTTAGCAAAACCTTATACTACCGTAATGGTTTGGTGCTGATAAATCTCAATTGTGGATTCGAACTCACAATTGAAATTTTCTGATGTACGCTACGGCCATCCGTACCTGTAGTAATGTGCTGACATTGCTTGGTTCTGAATTCTATATTCACAAATCCTTATGATAAAGTATAATCTTTCTATGGTCGGAACGACCAGCCAAACTACATCTCAAAATACCCTCCTAAGTAATTAAACGATCTTCACATATCTGCTCATCTTAATGAAGACTTCTAAAACTTCCAGATGTAGTTTTAATTATAATTTGAAAATGATGTTCCCCCAAACGACTCGTTGCCTGCCTAAACGCACTCATCAATATACATATCTACACTACGGATTAATGTTTCATCCAAGCAGTAGGTCAAGTCAATCAATAGTTTCCTTCAGAAAAGAGAAAGGATGAAGAAGAATATGAAGAATATGTTTGTGTGTTATATTTGTAAGATTAAATCATTGACTTCTATCAAACTCCCACACTTATATTTTTATACTTTGAAGATGTGTTTTTAATAACATTTTGCGAGGCTGTGACACTCATGATTAAGTGATTATTTCTTTTATTACCCATGTGTTAAACACATCGATGAAAGTAGTTTTAATATTTACACAGTGAGCACATTTCACATTCTAGACGTTTCAGTGGATGACTACGAACTAAAAGATTCAGGAAGACGAAAGCATTTTCACAAAACTTTAGCATTAGAATCTAAATCATTCCCTACGGTGTTCATCGACGTGGAACACGTGATGTCTGACACCATTGCTTTCAATACTGTTGCTATGTCTATATGTTGTTTCAAAGGTTAGCGTGACCATGCATTACCACAGAGGAACATTACAGACCAGAACAGGAACAAAATTTATGTTGTTCATGTTGCAGCCTGCCACCGGGCGGGAAAGCTGAGTTGCGCCATTTCTTGGGGAAAACCAATTAACAAGTATTAGTCTCCAAGGTGTGGAATCATCTCTGTTAGCTGCCATATAGATGACGTTTACCTGGTCGAACCCTGTACCTGCGATGGACGGGTCCTTACCCGAAATACGGTATACACCCGTACTTCGGTCCTGACGATAGGGGATGTGCGAGAGGTACAATGTCAGTACCCGGGGGCCCTTGGAGCTTTACCGTAGTTCCTCCATCAACCACAAGACGATGATCTTCGTTCAATAGTTTATTTGAAACTGTGTTACTGGACAACCCACTCTATGGTCACTCTATAAGACTTCAGCCGCAAAGCTTCCGTCTTAAGCCAAACGCTGGTGCCTTTGAAGATAGTTTTCCGACGATTCCTTGTGACCAAACACCAAGAGTGGGAGCGCACCAGACTCCAGACTCGGGGCTTTGCTACCGCTTAAAGCTGGGTCCCTACGTCACAGTCAACACCCTCTTCCTTTTTGCCCATTGGTAAAAAACCCCTAACCCTGCATACGTTTTCACTCCCCCATCCTTATTCCGTACCCCCAATACCATATTTGTAAAGCTGCGAGGTGGATTCCAAGAAACTCAAAGTTTCTACCTCCTAACCATATATGTCCCGTGGAATACTACGAACTGCTGCCGAGGTCCCCGGACAAGTTTCTCCATCTTGATAGTACCGTCCCTATCCCTTTACCTAATCTATGAGTCATCTCACCTTGCCCCCACTAAGTTCTGACGACCTACTTTCATGCTTATTTCCTCCGCAGCCGATTACCTACCTCTGCTACATTGTATATGTTATTTGGGAGTACACGTTCTTACAAACGTACAGGCCGTTGAGACCTTCAAGTTCTAATACTGTTTTGAGTTGAGGCCCATCAGGGAGCCCACACCCTCAGAGTCAGCCAGCTAGTCGCCTGCACACAAAGCCAATGGCATGACCCGCTCAGCCAATGGTCAATGACGCTTTTTCCAAGGATCCTCTCAGGAGGGTGACAACGAGAAAAATATATTACACGCTGCCACGATAACACCAAACTCGCCGGCGAGAAGCTGTATGCTAACAATCGTATGATATCACAATAGAACGCATGCAGTACAAGGTTCGAGTATCTGTTTTTGAGTTCACTATGTTGACATTTATGTGTGTCAGCGACTTTCGCTGATTTATTGAAACTGTTTGAATCGCTTGCACACTCACCCTAAACAGAATTAACCATATTTATAGCAGTTTTAGGCTTATCAGAATAGGTTTCATGATGTTTAAAAACCCAGTCGAGAGCCAAACGCCATTTTGTTTACATGTCAAATAGTCGGTAGCGATCGTCCAATTAAAATAAAATCATATTTCGTACTATAAATACGGTGTATGCTTCTACCTGATACGGTCTGATGTATGCATCTTTGTAGGGAAAACACTGCCGCAAAGAGGCGTACGTCAGACCGTTCAAATCGGGGGAGAAACATACAACTTATATTATAAATGGAGAAAAGTACATGATATGAACTGGGATTTCACTCCGGGTTTTACCCCCAGGTAACTTTTAAACTTGGCATAAAATGTCTTTGAGTGGCATTTTAGAAGTTGGGAAGTACAACTGTGACAATATCTGTGAATAATACATCCTTTTATCCCGTGAGGGACCGGTGGGGCTGCTTAGTGGTATAACGCCGACACCCCGATTTCGATTCCCCAAGCTTACCATGTGTGAAGCCCATTTCCGGTTTCCCCTGGTAAAAATTCGTGACTGTCACGTTAATGTACGCATTCTCTACGTTCCTGGTTGACTACGGTACAAGAATCCACAGGGACTTGTATCGTTTAGAAACAGCGCTCGAAAGACATGTATGATTTCCCTACAAAATGGCCTATAAATGGTCACAATCGGATCATTATTTCAAAAATTATACGCCACGAATCATCGAAAGCAGTAAGCAAGCATTTTCACCAAAACCGCCGGCAATCCTGCTCACCTGTCGGCCATAAGTGACCTTGACATTCAAGTGAACTGATCAGATCCGCAAAAAAACATCGGATTGGCCATTCCCACTGTATATTTTATTTCCAACAATCGGATCATTTGAATGTCAAGGTCACTTATGGCCGACAAGTCAGTAGGATTGCCGGCGGTTTTGGTGAAAATGTTTGCTTACTGTCGAGAAAATGACATGTAGATGTTGCAATAAGTTTCCCGACACGCGGAATGATGCAGTCGATCGAATCCAGCCCAACGCCGGTGCTGTCAACGAGGCTGGAATTAATATACGAATTTAAAAGGTGAGTTTTCGCCGTATTTGGTGGTCCATGATTTTGGCGTGAAATTGCGGAGGTAGCTGATTCGTGGCGTATACCTTTTGAAATAATGATCCGATTGTGACCATTTATAGGTCATTTTGTAGGGAAATCATCTGGCTTTCGATCCGTTGGCCTTACGGGGCCTTAAAATAGTTTACACGGTGACATGTAACTTTGATCGAACAAGGGGTGGTTTCTTCGTTACATCCCTTTCCTTTTATATAGTACTAGGTCAGGGTCTATACACCTATATGTCTTTCGAACTCCGTTTCTAAGCGATACAAGTCCCTGTGCAAGAATCTGTACCTGAAGGTATCACTCACGAATTAAAAGAAGTTGTGATCCATATTGGTCTGAAACCCAGCCAATTCACGCATGCTGTAAACCTTCCCCCTTGTCTGTCGCCATTAGATCTTGATATGGTTGAGATGTAAGTCAGATTACCATGCATATCCATATAAATCCATTATTTGCTGTTGTGTCTACCCCGTGAAATCGGCTCATACGTTATGCCATGTCGACAACGGTTGTGCAGCTCCTTCATCATGACATCTTTGACATTTTCTTATGGCTTTTTATATCCTCATTAATTTTTTTACATACAACATGCAGCAGAATATCAAATAGCACCACTTCATTTCAGTTCTGAAACGCATTTTCTGTGGCTTGTGAGTTTGTGAATGGATGGATAGTAAAATCAAGATATACTGTTTACTATGACAGTAGCGACAAACCTCCTTACATCTTCATGCGAAATACATGTAAAGGATCAGTGTGTTGTACAATTCCTTCTATATCCTGGATATGCAAACCTGTCCACCTTGGATTTGTCGTTGTGACCATTGTACAATGTTAATGAGGCTGCGTCTATGTTAACTGCTTACTGTATGATGCATCTCCCCCTCCCCACTTCCCTTCCATGTCAGACTTATCATTTGTAGTGCTATTTGTTCGTGTTTACTGCAAAGGGAGGCATTGAGTTGAACACGTCAGTTGAAGTTGGTTAACGCCAGCCCCTCTTGATTTTGAACACCTCCTCAGCATACCTGTTGGCGAAATAACGCCGCATGTGTAGGAGGGGCACGAGGGAGGGGCCTGTCACCACACACTTTGGCTGATTTAAATCGATTGCTCCGGTCTTTCGTGCGAGTGGAGACATAGGCTGCTGCAGGCGAGGAGAGTCGACCAAACGAGACACGGGGACATGGACAACCTAGCCACCATCATCAAGGCATTCTCCTTACTCGTCATAGTTGCTGGCACTTTAGGTAAGTGTCAAGGAAGCCTTTGGTAACCTTGTGTGTATTTGTATGAATATTAATTCTCCTTTTAGCCTCTTAAAATGTGAACAGTTTCTTTCACATTCATCGCTTTATTAAATATATACGACGTACCTATCAGTGCAGGTTCCTTATTAAGTGTGTCGGAAGTTTACCAAAGGATATATATATCGTTTGAAAAAAATCACATTGTATCAAATATCAAAAAATGAAACATGAAACGATGAATGATATTAGTGGAATTTTTATATGACAGCAGTCATTTTGAGGAAGGAGTAACACCAAATTTCTTTTACGGTGTCACTTTCGGTTCGTTGCAAATGTGTGTTAAATATATCCCAAGTAAGAAGGCTCTTATCGATAGACAGTTAAGGCGTTGGCTCTAGACTGTACAAAGCGTTTACCGGCCCCATGCACATACAAATATGCTAGTTATTCGTTTCACTTACAATGTAAGCGTTTTGATTATATTCTAATGTGCCTCGCTGTTAATATAAGAGCATAACTGTATTTATATTTTAAGTGCTTAGCGGCTGAACACCAGGTTTAAAAGCCAAGTTTCCATGGGGACTCTCGCTTATCACATTTTAATGCATAATCGATGCCAAATTTGAGCAAAATGTCTGTACATTGACGTTGTTAATAGCTTCACTTAAGCAACTGTCGTGTTCGATTTAGGATAGGTATAATATCAGCAAAGGTCTGTATCTATCAATGCAGAACCTGTCTCATCTGATTGCTTAAGTATTTCTCAAAGTTGCTAGAAAAAGTAATTAACTTGCAAGGAAATACAGCATGTTTTAAAAACACTGCATCAAATGTCCATACCATTGCGTATAACGTATAGGTGGTCATCTGAAAGGAAATCATGAATATCATGAAAAATAAATTGTACATCTCATTTTAATTTTTCAACATGACCGTTTAAAACCTTGTCGAAAATGTGTGGAATATTACATTGATTTTGATATGGACGTACAGTGCGATATGTGATTACATGTGACGTCTATTGGCATTTGTGTGCAGACACATATTCGTTATGTTGATGGAGCTTTTTGTTAATTTTTATTTGATTATGGGATTTTGATTTAATAGTTAAATGGTATCATATGCAATAATCGCTTTTGTAAGAGAGTGGTTATGAAAGACTTAGGTAGTTCGTCTGATAATTATCTCTGCAAACCAAATGCCACAAGTAAAGAGGTTCGAATAAGACATTTTTGATGTTTTCACAATTCAGTGATTTCTAAGTAATACCACACAGTGAGACAATTTCTCTCTTTAATCAGGTTTAACTGTAGGATGAATGCCACGTACAAAAACGTTCAATGCAATATTTACGACAGGAATTTTAACAGCATCGTGAAAAAATGCGATTTGAAAGATATAGATCAAGTGACTTAATTACTTGACTTAGCGGCACATATTTACTCATTTATTCAGTAGTCAAAATTTCGAACCAAGAGAGTGAGTGAGTGAGTGAGTGAGTTTAGTTTTAATCCGTGCTCAGCAATATTCCAGCAATGGAGGTTGTCTGGAAATAATGGACCAGATAATCCAGTGATCAACAGCATGCGCATCGATCTATGCATGTGTCAACCAAGTCAGCAAGCCTGGCCACCCGATACCGTGCATATACCTGAACATTTGCTTACGACTGCATATACCTGAACATTTGCTGCGTGCGGCATTAAACAATAAACAATTGTTTCAGTACAACACACACTGTCTATGTATCGGACATGACGAATGACGTATCCATACCCGACAAAACAAACAAATATATACTGCCGCTTTCCTCATGATTACTGTCCCCTTAAGTGTACTTCTGGAAAGGCCGTCGGTTAAAACCGAGTACTTTCCATTATTTAAAGAAATACAATTTTAAATTTTGATTTTTTTCGAACTATCTTTAGATGGTTTTGTGTTTGATATATGAAAAGGCGAAACATTCTACGCATGACGCGTTGTTCGCTTTCCATAATTTATATTCCTAAGTAAGTTTCAAAGCTACTGTTTCTGAAAACTACCACGACTCAATCGACATGACGAAATAGCACGATAAAATGTTATATACAAGTAAACGTATCGGAATCTATTTACAATTATACATTTCAGAATTATTTTGAGTTGTATTACGAATGTTTCTCGTGTTCCGATCGATATTTACTTACGATCATGACAGAATCAACTGACCACTTATAAATTAAACATGTGACTTATATGCAGGTCTGTAAGAAACCACATGTAATCTTAGGGAGTCCAATAATTCATCTTTCTTGTATCATTCGCAAGCCTCAGTTGGATCAGTTGAAATCATAAGTAATCAACCTCAAGGATACCAGCAGAATGAATGGTTGGACTGATGGAAGGATGGTTGAACGGGTGGATGTTTACTATGGCACAAATAGTATTCTATTTATTTGTGGTCATACAGTAAAGAAGCACGAATGGCTCACACCCACGGACACGAATGACATAATACTGCCAGCTGCGTAAGTCAAGGCCATTCACTGACACACGGTGGATTGCACCGTAAATGGTAAAAGTCAACTACGCATTAAAGACACTGACACAACGAAATCACTAGCAGTTAGTCAGCGATCCTTAGTTTGTAAAATGCCATCTCATAATAGCCTTCATTTCAGATTAAACATTTGTGCAAACTTATCTGTTCACACGTCTCTGGTGAGACATGTTTAAATGTCTTGACTTGGCATAGGCTAGTCTTGTATATATTATTCCCATTCATAATAAGCCTATAAAGAATGTTTTTGAAAATATTTGGATAAGGTTAACATCGAATTCACTAACGTCTTTTAGAAGTTGGGCCAGTAAGGAAGGTTAACCAAATCAGTCTTCATGGGTGATCAACTCCATTGTTGTACAACAGCACTGGTTCGGTATAGATCCTTATACCGTTTTCAAGCATGTATAATATACCGTTTTCATGCTTGAAAAAAGTCTCAAAACCGACGAGTCACCGTTGCACAAGAAAAAATGTTGATTATCCACAAAGATTTGCCATTCCTGTTGCTTAGAGTGCCTCTCAAACAGTTCAGGGATAACATTTATGTGGATCAACAACTTCTTTATTGCTCTGACAGCGATGTTTCGGTGTAGGTTCTAACTGCCTTATCAAGGAACTAATGAACAGCATAGGGATAGAGAAGCTTTTTATAAGCGAGGAGATGTTTGTACGGTACAGTGTCTGAGGGATTAGAAAGCCAAACACAATAACAGCACTTGGGCTTTCATAAAATCGTGAACAAGTGAGGCATGCACTATACACAAGGGGGCAGTGAAGTCTGTAGTATTGTTAAACGACCCCGTTACTGAAATCAGTGTTCACTCTAAGGTTAGCCTACTGCCTTGAGTCGCCATGTATGATACTATACAAGGGCATTAATTAAATAGGTTTAGAACGAGGTATTTCAGTGGCAGATAAAATAGATGTAGTGGGTGCGATGTTTTAACGTTTACAATGTTCTCATATCAGTTGTTTATTATGTCATGTCCTGATTACGTCTGTCACAAAGAATGTTCTTTTTTTATGAAGCATTGGCGAGGAGATTATTTCTCTTTGTTTTCAAGTGTCAGCTGACAATTCAGTTTTTCAAAATATAAGCGTATGTTTGGAAAGGTATCCATTACTCGAAGCTGTGACCAAGGATAGTGTGTAAGTTGGAGGTAGATGCTGATAAGGTGGGAATTTCGTACATCTCAGCACTATCGATGGATGAATTCAGACAGATTAATGCTCTTTTTTACATATTTTGTTTCCGGGTGTATGTAGTGGTTTTCTTGGGGTATAGACATTGGAGTAACGTAATGCTCAGTTTAAGCGTTCGCCTGTGAAGTCCAAGACCCGGGTTCCATACCCGCTTATCGGGTACTAATGTCCGGAGACCATTTCCGGTATCTCTCGTTGTGATATTGGTGGTATATTGTAAAGCGACATCCACACACTCCTAAATATCCTGTCCTGTGTGCCCATATAACCTCAAACGTGAAGGTCACGGAAACATATTTTGCGTCTGTAGAATATCACCCTGTCAGGCTGACCGTTGCAGTGTTACTGCCAAACCTTAAACAATTGTTTTAGGAACTCTGATTGCTTTGTTCTGAGACAAAGAACTTCTCCATACTTGAAATGTACAATGGCTATCGCCTAACACCGACGTCAGGAACACACACCGTTTCTTCGTTTCACCAAACGTCATCGACGTACATCTCGTTCTGTTTTACTTCCACTTCAAGCTGTCGCGTGGTGTTACTAAAATGCTGACATTAAAGACCAACCCATTTACAAGAAAGCGACTTGATTTGGGGATACATCCATTTTTTTAGGCTGACGGATCAAGGTGAAATTAGATTAGTGATTTGCTAAGAATAGAGAATATCCTCATAGCCAATTTATTTGAGTACAATGCATATTACGCAAATGCTTGGGCGTTGATCTGCGACTTATTTCCATACACGCCATAGCAGGGGGGCTTATCTGTTCATCAAATTGTTTCTGACCCAGCCGCTTTAACCTCAGGTTCAGCTATTTATTATTTCCCTACGGAACATCACTGCTGGAGAACAGTCTGTGCTTCATTTATATTGCCCGTTGATTTAGTTTGTAGTTCCATAGACAAATATTGGTTTCGAGTTATCACGTATCTTGATAGTTAAGAAAAGATGTCCAGAAGATCAAAGGAATATTGGAGTCGATACGACAAAGATAACACATCGCAGTTTGGCGTTGCGTCGTAATCACGTGATGTAAGTACTGTGTGTAGAGAATTACCAAGGCTACAAATTATTTCCATTTGACTTTGAAATGTCACAACATATACAACAGTAGGACCAGAAAAGGACGACATTCTCTATTCTTGTTTTACAAAATGAATCATAACACTTACTACCATGAAGTCTATGTCTGAAATATCGTCATAGATATTGGTTGAGGTTGTCTAGGGTTCGGCTTGCATTGTCATATAAGGTCTGTTTGCGGTGAAAACCCAATGCGTGAATACCCACGTGATCTTAATGTCTAGGATACTGTAAACATAAAAGGTCAACGTCTAAGAGTAACCACTTTTGACTATCCACCGCAGCAGATTCCATAAACAGTAAAAACATTACGGCTTTGGGAAAGGCAGTTTGGAGGTTTTCATAAAATGGGTTGTCCATGAAGATCTGGGAAACAATAGATCTTCAGCAACCTATGCTTGCCACAAACGGCCACTACACTTGTCGTAAAATCGGGTGATCGGGTGGTCAGGCTCGCTGACTTGGTTGACACATATAATAGGTTCCCAATTGCGCAGATCGATGCTCATGCTCTTTGATCACTGGATTGTCTGGTCCAGCCTCGGGTATTTACAGACCACCGCCATATAGCTGGAATATTGCGTGCGGCGTAACATTTAACATGGAAAAATTATCTTCACTGGAAATTGACTTTTTTCATTGAAAGATGTAAAAGTTTTCTTTATTATGAAAGAGGCAATGAAAACGATATGGTTTATTAAGGAAATTCAGATCGCAGAGGGAGGGCCTTCTGCGAACGCCTGTGCACACATGACCACTGAACAGTTTACCTCTGCAAATACCACAGCGTCACCTCTCATGTAGAAGTAAATAATTAAATTGCCAGACGACTTGGGGCAATATCATCTTGACCTTATCAGTTATGGTTAATACGTCCTAGTGTGGAGATCTTTATAATCTGTTGTGCTGGATGTTTGTTGGAATGGTGGATGTCGGTTGGTATGGTGACCTGTATTGTCTGTTGATGGTGGAGGTCGGTTGGTATGGTGACCTGTATTGTTTGTTGATGGCGGAGGTCGGTTGGTATGGTGACCTGTATTGTCTGTTGATGGTGGAGGTCGGTTGATATGGTGAGCTGTATAGTCTGTTGTTGATAGTGGTGGTTGGTTGGTGTGGTGAGCTGTACAGTCTGCTGTTGATGTGGTGGTTGGTGTGAGGAGCTGTATAGTCTGTTGTTAATGTGGTGGTTGGTATGGAGAGCTATATAATCTGCTGTGCTGGAGCTTGGATGGTATGGAGAGCTGCATAGCTGTTTTGTCTGTTGTGGTGCAGGTACCGATATATACATGTAGACAGTCACGTAGTCCTTCCAAACATCTATGCACACAGGTTATATTGCCGTATGTCTAGATTTATCAACACAGCAGACTCACATGAATGATCAGGACGGACAGAGAACGAAAATACATAAATATCCGCGAGTGTCTGTGTGTTGTGCCACGGATGAAGTACAGTCGGCAGTAGAAGCGCTGTGTAACTGCAGGATAATTGAGGTCAAATTAACATTTACATTTATCCATGCGTACTGGGGTTACGAAGTCACACCACTTCATAATTTCGACACCGTAATTGTCCATTTAGTTTGTGTTGCTTAATTATAAATGCATGTATAAGTTCAAATGTTCAGTTAATGGTGACTCTGCCAGTGCTATGATTAGATCCTCCGAGCTTCAGAGCCTCCTCAAAATTATTCATGCCTATCCACATTTGCATTGATGGAGCGTTAGGGGCCTAATGAACAGAATAAAGTTATCATATGAATAGACAAATATCGGCCTCAGAAAAACTAACAGTGTTACATTCTAATTCGGCTTAGTTGTAACACGACTTCTGATTGGTCAATGCTATACGGTCACCATTTGAAAACCGACTCACCCAAACCTTTGAATGTATCCCAACACTATTGGGGCAACGCAATTTTTCAAGACATTGTCATTTGCAGAAGCCCCAGGTCAATTAACACACCTCTCTCGCGCACGAATGGAATTTGCGTTAAAAAGACAGAAGAGTATAATAAATGTAGTTGTAAGATCAAACAGTTTACTCCCGAATGGTTGTTGACCCATCGCTGTTAGATCTTGGAACAAGAGTTATGGAGTGCGACCGGCTGTGACAGAACTCTTCATGGTCTGTCGGTAAGGAATCAGAAGACCATTATCATATGCAGCTGCCCGCTCATTAACCCGAGGGCTGTTTCATGTTAATTCCGTTCATTTTAACTGCAAATGATTTATTCATCATTGTCAGATTTAGTTCAAGGAGTGGTATGATTAACCTTTAACCTAGAGGAACGAGTTGAATTAGAACTGTACTATGTTTGACGATTTGGGGACGCTTGGGCGATATAACTAAATTTGCGGCTATATAACCACCGGTATACGTCCTCAGTTCGTCAAACATAATACAGTTATACAGTTATCCCCTAGTATCCCATACAAGTATATGCTAGTTATCTAAATGAAACGCCCAAAGCGTTTATTTCAGGAAATGTACTGTGAGTCAGTACAATAACATATAAATGGCAATGGTTAAGCTCTGTTGGATTAGGTTTTCTAGTGATCCCCCAATTAACACAATGTCGTGTCGTCTGTATTTTACCGGTGAGCCATGATAAGCAACTTACAATACATCATAATCCCATTTCATGTTTGCAATGTGAATTAATGGAGATTGTTTGAAAACACCAACAGCTTCCTACGATCATGGTAGAAAGAAAATTGTTTTGTTACTGTTTTGAGAGACACTTAGGTTTTATACAGTTTCTGCTAAACATGTGTCCTTTAGACTGTACCTATGGGATATATCCTTACTGATGGCATATGTTGATTAATTCTACCTCTGACAGACATATCTACTATAGGCATGTTGGTCAGTTCTACCTGTGACAGACATACCTACTGTTGGCATGTTGGTCAGTTCTACCTGTGACAGACATACCTACTGCTGGCATGTTGGTCAGTTCTACCTGTGACAGACATACCTACTGTTGGCATGTTAGTCAGTTCTACCTGTGACAGATATGCCTACTGTTGACATGTTGATCATTTCTACATGTGAAACACAGGTAGATTATTTGCAATTGTAACAGACATGGATTCCATTGGCCTGTAGGTATCTATATAGCCGAAGTACTTCATCTGGCCTATAGATGCCCTCAGTATACCCTGTGTCTGGCTTCATGAGTGGGTATTTAAAACAAATGAAACAATATTCGCTTAAGCATTGCATGCCAAGAAACCCACTCCACTTTTTGACGCATCCAGACGTGTTGGTCTGGGATGTATTATAAGATACTACTTTCTGATAAAGTAGACGTATACTTATGTTACTATATTCATTTGTAATTGAAAGACTGCACTGAATAACCATGGAATATATGCATATAAGATATTACCATTAAACTACCAGCTAAACCACCTCCCACAGAAGAAGGTTCAACAGCTCTCATCAGCTTGCTGCAGGGACAAGGGAGAAAGATACACATCATACGTTGCCTCAATCAGTTACAACATAGAAAAAAGTGATGAGAGTTATGTTCAACACCAGTTGGATTATATTCATCTCTTATAGAAAGCTTTTAATATAAATGCCAACTGAATCGTGGATAATTGGTTCGTCGATAGTGATACGTATCACCTGTCAGGCTGTTTTAGTCTTTGCAAAATGACTCGAGACTGTTTGATAATTTTTACATTACCAATATTACAACGAAACATGAATAACAAACGAAATCATGATGACTTAATGTGCTATTTGTGCACAGATTCGCGTAGTCGGATCAGTTTTATTTTGCTGTTTAGGTAATTTTCTGCACACTCGTCTACATTTGTTATATGTAGCTTCAACTTCATCGTTTAGTCTGTCTGTACGTCATAGGACATCAGCGCTATAGAATGGAACTGAAATGGAAAGCTAGGTACATATTGCGATGCAATCATGTTACACTTTTCGAGACTTCTATATTAAGAATTAATAATTTATGGCTATTTATTCCCTAAACCGTGTTCTGGGTGAATAAAGGGTGGTGGCTTACAGTGTCCTCTCACTGGTTATCTTGTTCTTACAGCATTCAGTGTTGTCAAACAACCCATATCATTTCCATCTGTTGGATGGGCTGATAAGAAAGAGACTAATGGAGGCTTCCATAAAGCTTTGTGTTGTATGTGTACATTAAGAGCACATATACAAATCTGACGCATCAGTGATCGATAGGGCTGCAAATCTGGAAACACAGAGACTTACTTGCGTACATGATTATGATAAAGGCCATTGGTCGGAATAGGGGGAGGGGGGGGACTTGATTGTGTAGATTGATGCTTATGATGTCAATCACTACATTGTCTCGTCCCCAAACCCGGTATTTACACATATATTGCTGTGTGCAGGGGATACACTACGTTAAGAATCAGAGACCATTCTTATGCTTCGGAAACGGTTTTGACGCTTTCATGTTTGCAGAAAAAGAATCGATTATGTGATAGATAATTCGGCCGTGTTTGCAATGATTATTGTTTGAAAGGAAAGAACTACTCTTATTCAATAGATAGATTTCTACGAATCACCTATCTAAAACCGAATCCTTAAAAAAATCCCAAATTCAATTATTTCACTTTAATTCAACGACAACGACAACGACAACGACAACGACATCCATCCATCCATTCATGCTCCAGACCTGGACAGACCAGTCAGAACGATGGAGTTAATATATCTGTTGCAAACTGTCTTCGAGGGACCAATGTCAACATGCACATGGTGTCATAAGATATCGCCCTGTTGTGTGAATTCCGCTACACAAGTGAAATTGCGTGCAGGTCGTCTACATGTCATCCACAACTTTCAGCACGTCATTTGAATCAGTGGTGTTGGGGACGTCGGCACTTGGGTAATCGACCCTGTGTTAATGTCATGTTGCCTGACTAATCGAATTCAGAGACGTCTTAATGAAACATTTTACAGACGCTATCGGACATTGCGATCATTATGGGGGAGAGTCTACATGTGATGTGACAACGACTGGCCAAACGACGCACCATATTATACATGCTTCTGACACGGGTCATTACTAAAGCAGCATCTTCGTTCCTGGTGCCACTTTCACAACGTGTTGGACAACATTTTATCTAATAATGCAAGTGTTCCTTGTTTCAGAACCATATTCCGCCAATAGCACAACATCCATGGCATAGGCAGACGTGGTGGCAAACTCCGACCGATATCGTTTGTGGCAGATATCATTGACACTGGCTGCTAAATGCTAATTTCGAATTTTGAGCCTGTTAACGACCGAGGCTGCCATCAACACATCACATTTGAAGTCATTAGATCTACTTGGCAATTCCCCGCAAACACGATCATATGATTTTCATATGGATGAGAAGATAAGTCTAAATGATTCTCACTTTTCACTTCTTGTTTTTCAAAGTTTTTTGCCCTGGAAATATAATTGTCTTTTTCTTTGCTCTGTCTATACGCCACCACCGTAGGAATTTCCTAACTCACACTAAAAAGGTCCTTCGGGGTTAAAAATTACTTTCTTATATCGTATCTGATGATCACTCTTACATTCTAATTACGTCTCAGTGGAATGTATTTCGAAACAGGGTACTGAGCAGTCTTATGAACATTTATTACTGGATATGATCTTGACTCTATCTTTCGGATTTTGGTTTGAGATAAAACTAAAGTGGAAGCTGTCGAAACCGGCACTCGTCGGGACTGAAGAAATAATGCAGTTTAGACAACGTGCCGGATTGTACAGCTGATGATAAATGTTCAAGCCACAGAGGGAACTGACAAGGCGTTGACACCTTGCCGGACTGGACAGATGACGGTTTTGACAGCTTCCACTGTAAAACGAATTACTTACTCTGTTTCCATTGTTGCGTAAGTCATTTAACAAAGTTAAGTTTGTTAACACAGACAAGCATGCGATTGTCAAATTATTACTCTCAGTTATTATTAAGGTGCATTTAAATATTTCTTACGTTTGCTCATATACGATAGCAGTATACAGAACACCTGTTGTGAGGTCTGGTTCTTCAGGAAAACCTTATTCAGTCAACCACCTATCTTTAATCTGTCGTACTTATACATGCTACGTCCCTTGGTCAGGTTTGGTACCCGTATACACCTCCATTATTGAAGCATCATTTCCGTATGTTCACAGTTCCTTATTGTCAGAAACCTGTAAGGGTCAATGTTAGAATGGGTCCACAGCATCCCATGCCTGGCAGAAGACGCGACTAACGGGATCGTATTCCATTTGAATGACCATCATGGTGCTGATCATTGGATAGTGTTGATCATTTTAGTTTGTCTGGTCCAGACGTGATTGTTTACAGAGAACCGACATTTATGTGGAATATTGTTGAGTGCGGTGTTAAACAACCATTAATCAATCTTTATACTGCTACACAGCGGTGTTGCACCTGAATATGGTGTGCTTCAACAGTACATATAAGACTAAAACATCACAAATAGAATTGTAGAAAAAGAAGATGCTGTGTTGAGAGAGTCCATTTTATTTCCCAATATGTCGCTAGAAATTAGATCAAGTGCTTCTGAAAAACAGACCACATCAGATCTCAATACAGGGCACATTTTTTGTATAACATAATCTTTGTCACTGCGTTCCAGAGCTACTTCTAGCTCCTTCGTTAGGGGAATACTGAATAGAGTTAAGCTCTATGAGTATAATTTATCTGTATGGTTTAAAATCATTTAAATGCCTATATTATGACCAGACATCTTAAAGATGTTGTTTGCTGTACTCGATTAAACCATGCAGGATTCTGTCTGTCTGTCAAAGGCAGGGTTTGAACAACAGTGTTAGTACTGAAAGTGACTAGGTGAAGAGGTGTAAGGTTCAATATTTTGTACGGTAATTGACCTGGAAGCGTGGGAAGTTTGAAAAAGAATTGAATTAGATATTTAATGAATCTTGTTACAAACACCATAAACTCATCATCAACAACTACAACTTTGTGGGGATAATGCCGAAAAAACAACAACAAAAACTACGTAATCGTTTAACTGCCAAATGACATTTGAACACTCAAGACAAAGATGAACAAGCTCGGCGATGCGTGGTGATATGATCTATACAGACAGGATTAAGAACAATTAAGGTTTTGTATGGTGCTACTCGGGACATTTCACACGAAATTAAAAGAAACCTGACAAGCAATAGCGAAACGTCCTCGTGTTTCACGCGTTCATTACCAAATATCGAGACATTTACGATAAATATGGCGTCTGGTTACTGCTGAATTAGAGAAAAATATAACTGTAATTATATCTTTAGTTGGAATTGAAACTGATCCAATGCCAGACTAATCATAACAAATTGAAAATTGAATTTAAGACAAGGGTACTCTTGTGTACTGACACTTGAGAGCAGCCTGAAGATGCCTTCCGTTAATTGACGCTTTTAAGGTGTTACCATCAAATGATGATATTGAATCATTGAATGAACAATTTTGAATTTTATCTCGTTTTACGAAGGAAACAATATTCCGCTGATTTACTGGAAGAAACAAGAACAAATATCAGAACAAATGTATCGAAATATTAAAACCTTAGCTAATCCAATTTAAACTTTACTAATGTAGACTTAATACATTTACTTCATCATATCAACTCTATCAGAGGAATAGATTTTTCACCAAAACCAATGTACCGAACTGTACCATTTAAATTAAATTCCAGAGGGTAAACCAGTCAACTGGAAGTATTCAGTTGGTGAATGAAGAGACTTTATGGTATTTCCAGTCATAGTCATTGTGCATACGTCAAAGTTTCCCTAGTGCAACTGTCGCGCCTGTCCAGATTGGGAGTTGGAGACTTGTTTTGCTAAGAGTCAGCTAAATTAGCAGTAATCACTTAAATTCGTTTCCCCACGGGGACACTGAAACATGTCAGAAATGAAAATCACTTGTCATTGGTGAGTTTTCTGTTGTTGAGTGGTATGCGGAATTGACAGCTGGGTGACACGAGTTAAGCTCTGCAGACTAAATCGGGGAAGGGAGGACATGGATGTGTTCATTGCTGCTGAGGTGTGAGACTGGAGGTTGGGGGGGGGGGGGGGGGGAGTGGTTGTGGGAGGAGGGGAGTTGGAGTAGGGGAAAGGAGGGAGTTGGTAGGTAATGGAAGAAGAAATGAAGTTTTTCAGTCACTGAAATATTTGGGTTCTTCCGAGGCACTTGGAACGACAGGGAAGCTTAGTGGTTAAAGCTTTTGCTCGTGACGCCGAAGAGCCAGGGTGGATTTCCCATATGGGTACAGTGTGTGAAACCCATTTCTGGTGTCTCTTGCCGTGATATTGCTGGAATATGAGCGGCGGAAAACCAAACTCACTTGCTTACAGCGACATGCATCATATTCCTACGGCCGATAACTGTGCCCAATGTGTCATTTGATAAACCGTATATATGACTGAAAAACAACTATTGCTATCAAACAAAGTTTCATACATGATCTAATACTATTGGATACTATTGGTTGACACATGTCATCAGTTCCCAACTGCGCAGTTCAATGCTCATGTTGTTGGTCACCGGAGTGTCTGGTCCAGATTCGATTATTTACAGACCGCCACCATATAGCTGGAATATTGCTGAGTGTGGCGTAAAACTAAACTCACTCACTCACTGTAACGAATTCTATATGTCTCATGGTTTGCTTCTTGCTTCCGATCTGATCAGATGGGGATGTATCAGTACCGTGGAATAACTCATAAGTCAAGCGAAAGTTTTCCTCGATATTTTAGCCTTGTTTGGCAAGGATGGACACTTGACTTTCACAGTCAGTTAACGCCCTTGTCTGCTGGGGATCTATCGTAACATCGGGTACGTCTATGTCAAACATTTGATTTTCTGTCTGTAAAAAGTGTATTAAATTTGATTGTCAATTAAGGTTCCGGATACCATTAAAATGAAACTGAATCAAACACGCTTCGCAATATGCACGAATACATTGATTACAGAGATCGATAAAAACTAAAACAGCCCACAAAACTTCCATTGCCTGAGAGGTATCAATCGTAACATCGGGAACAACTATGTCAAACTTGATTTATACATATACTTGTAATTCTGTTTGAAAAATTGCATTATCTTTTTGTGACGGGCCATTGTCTCAGTGAAGTTACGCCAGTTACGAATTGATGAAAAAGTGAATGAAAGAAGGAGGAAAATGAAAACTAGTCCCATATTTCCATGTGTATTACAAACAAAATATCATTCACAATAGTAATAATCGGAAGGAATAACGCTTTCTACATCCAACCATTCCGCCATATACACGAAACAACATGCAACATCTGATAACGAGGAAAGATCGAGTGGCAGAGGCATTTAGTCTAACGCGACAATGAAAATCCTACATCATCTAAACAAAGGTAGTAACATTTGTCCATGATAGGTCAGTGTCCACATTGTACAGCCTATTCCAAGCTGCTATTAACAAATGAAACACAAAGATATTAATGAAACCCGAAGGTTTATAGTGTCCTTGAGTTGACTAGCTATGTTCATCTGCAGGCAATACCATTCGATAGCTGAAGTAGTCGTCTCAAAGTACGATACTGTCTTACAGATGCATACTTAAAGCCATTGAGGCAATTACATGTACGTATACTTTAGTCAACTCATGTAATTTGTTCTGACTGATTAACTTTATTCCCAAACGTAAGATGTAACTGAAATACCCTGATTGTTTTCCTACTGAAACTCGACCTGTATGACCTGAAACTGGCAATGATGTCGCAGACAAGGAAAGGTAGCCTCCTTTACCTGCAGAGGCTGGTATTTACAGTTATAAAAATGAGATTTATCCGTTGTTAGCTTCCCTATAATTCCCAGCAATATCTGTTCAGTTGGATGCTCTTATGACCATACATTATAGAACTAGATTTCAGAGTAAATGCAAAATATCTACCAGGAACTAGATCGAAAAATAGATATGTTTTTACACTATTACTGACAATACTGTAGGGGTTGAAGGATTTAATGATGATTAAAGATGCGCGTTTAGTAGGTGCAAAACTAAACATACAGCCACGAGAGTGAGATGAACATACATAAAAAAACCCTGCAAATCAGACTTTTCTTTTCATTAGGAAGAAATTTTAAACGAAAAACTAGTTGCATTTAAGACCACACTCAGCACCTTTCTGCTATATGACGGCGATGGGTTAACGATGGAGCTTGGAAAAGACATACGACAGACATCAAGAGCATCGCTGTTCACAACTGTGATGCGATGAGGTCCATCAACGAGATCAGCGCCATGACAGTTGCATCAAGGGACGAACAAGGCTTTCCTAACCAGGGTCAAAACCGGGCAACAGGTGTTTTCTCATTACGTTGAAGATTTTTTTCGAACCAGGGTTAAACCAGGACAACACGTGATCCCTCATTACCTTGAAGGCTTAGATTCTCATGGGAACTCGTCTCATGGGAACAAGAAGATGTATCCACAGGGTTTCTTCTGAACAGGGACAAAACAGGGCAACATGGTTATGTGGTCTATGGCTTCGTTGAAGGCCTGGGTTCGAGTCGTCTCATGGGAACAGCAAGATGTATCCACAAAGATTGTTTTGACAAGGGTCAAAACAGGGCAACATGGTGAAGTGTTCTATCGCTACGTTAAGGACCTGAGTTCGAGTTTAAGAGTGATAACAAGTGACACCCATTTTGACGTTATCATGTAGCTGAACCCATGGCAGTTATTTACGCAATCGTACATCGTAAAACACTTAACCGTTGCAATAGTGGCCCACTGCTTCTTCTGCGTGAAATTACTACGTGACAGCGGGAATCTCATTCAGTGTCTGGGGAGGGGGTGCCACTGGTCCGACCTGCGTGCTTCAGGAACGAGATGTATCCGCAACATGACATGCTTGTTCTATTCATGACAAGGTGCTCAACTAGAATGTCATACGTTAGTCCAGGGATTACATGGTCTGTCTTTACAGGGCCAGTGTCTATCAGGGGTGGATTTGTTAGTGTCTGCTGTGTTATAACACTTGGTTTGTATGATGTGGGATTGGGACTGGATTGGGGAAGTTTCTCTTCACGGTGAATTTTGTTGGGCAGATGATGATGTTTTTGATGTTGGCTGGTGCAGTGTCTTCAGGGGGATAGTGCCATCTTTCAATATGCAACAATGAATAGCCTTAAATATGTATCCTACTTTTATGAAGGTCATGATGTAGCTGAAGGAACGCCGACGTCACTGTAAATTGTAAGTAACTCACTCACGTGGGCACGTGAATGATCGCGGGTGAATGTATATTGCCTTGCGGTGCATCAGGAACTTTGCAGTTATTCGAGACACGGTGATAGCGAGGAACCATTAATCACATCATAATACACTTCAGCCATATACATCGTCAGGTATCAAGTCGTATACACCCAAAATCCCGTGTACAAATAGAAATAATTGATCTCTGTTATATACAGTAAGCTATTATCGGAAATAGTCAAGAGAAAACATCATACTGTTAGAAGTTGGCTGCCTCACTGGTAGATGTGGAAATGGAATTATCCTCTAACCCAGACATTGTTACTGTCGTGATAGACAACCATTTAACTTATGAGATGGAAGAGCAGCGAGGACACTCCTCCGTGTAAGAGAGAAACAATCTCACCAATCCATGTGTCAGTTGGTATTACCCTCGCCATGGTCGTAATGGCAGCGGTATTACAAGATACCCTCAATATTGTCTCACTGACGACGTCATATGTCCCACGTGACTATCACAGCTAAGAAAGCAACACCCTTGATTTCTGTCATGTCTTGGAAAGAAACATGATTCTGGCTCAATGACATATATCTACTCATTTCTAAGAAACTACATCACCGTGTGTATCAGTTCTTTTGTACACATGTCAGATTCATTTCACGATATTTGGAGTGAGTGAGTGAGTAAGTTAATATTTATCGTCACATCGGCAATATTGTCGCCACATCGTGACGAGAACAGTTTAATTTATACATACATTAAGATCAATAAATTGAAAAAGTAAAAACCTGACATTGAAGGACAGTAAAAAGTTAGACTATTACAGATATGAACATTGAAAGCTAAGACATTGCAATTAAAGAGGACAATATGATAGAAAACACGGGCTACAGATAGCAACAGTATTTGGAGGTTCCGTACAATTTTAAATGCTAACTTGCAATGGGTACGAGCATATAATTGCAACGTAAAGCTGTGACTGGGGACATTGTAGATCACTTGTTCACTCTTACTGTTGTCATCTTGTTATCCAGTGGAAAATGTGTTACTTCTTTGATAAATGTACTTGGACTTAAAATGTCCTTAAGGAATGAACGTTGGCCTTGAAAGTTAAATGAATGTACACACATATGAATGTACTATTCACAGATGGTTTTTTCTTACCGTGAAGTTCACACACAGAGAAAAAATAACATCCCTAGGGTTTATATCAGGTGAGAATATTCTCCCAATAACTGACACAATATGATAAATTATGCTCACAATTTGGACTGTTTCATTGGTCAACCTGCATATCTGAAACAGGATGAGTGATTGACTGTTAAGGGCTTTAACACGATATAAATACTTATGCCTCATTACCGAGTGTCATGATGATGTCGGAGAACCGAGATGCAGGTCGTATACTTAACTAATTCACTATTTTCGTGAAATTTTGCTGCTATTTTGCTTCTGACAACCGCTCAATTATTTCTCACAGACAGTTTAATAGTATGGCGTCAGTAGGATAGCGCGGTCGGCTGTGACAGAACACTCCCGACTGAAGTGCCTGGCATATTTTATGAAGTACGTAACGTTCAAGATGGCTTTATGAGGAGAAACATATGCTTGTTGGGTCAAGTTAAGTATTCATTCTCTGATGAATGGTATCTGGATAAGTACCATGTCATATAAGGCCTTCCTTTTCCCTTGTCCCACGGGACCAACTGTCAGGGACACAAAGGCATATCACTTCTGTCTCAGCGGGTATGAGTAGGATGAACCAATTAGTATTACCAAGAGATGTTCCGTCAAACTGATTGCTCATGACCTCCAGCCATCTGGGCATTAGTCTTAAACAGATTTTTGTTGGAAGACAAATGGATCTGACACAAGTTAAGAAACGTCCATAGACACAATAAGGGCATTTACTTTTAAGCCAAATCTCAATTCAAGTCACATCTATATTTTGCAAAAGCTCAATTGGCCTAAGGAGAGCTGAGAATGGAAAAGGTTATATCACTAAATAATGTTACTAAAGACCCATGGCCAGTATCCCCTCCTAGGGTCCAGAGAAAGTTGAGAAGTGGGCAGAAACTGCATTATACATATCTACTTCTGAAAACAACCCAATGCCCGCCCTCTGACATCTGTGAGGAACTTACCAGGGTTGATGGTCCAAATAAAACACCAGTCAACACTGTTGCCCTTTCATGGGTGCCCAGTAGAGGAGACAACAGACTTAAAAACATTAGAACATGACAGAGAGTGATAATTATAATTTTCTACTATACCTTTCTAAATTGAAGTAAAATGTTAAGGGGCTCCTTTCACGAAGCAACCTTTCCTAAGTTTAACCTTAACTCGGAGTCTCCCATCGTTTATCACTGCACATAGGCTACCTTAGACTTAAGTAACCCTAGTGCAATGTGAAAGAATGGGAACTAAGACTTTCTGGTGTGTTCACCATGTTACGACTTTCCTTACCACAGTGTGTTCTCTAAACTAATCCCAGTCCACCCTTTCGTCAAAACCACCACCCACCCATCCCCACCCCCTTCAACTAGTGTGATGGTTTAAGCACAACTCTCATCGTCCTCGGGTGTGCGCCCAACCACAACCACTACCGGGGTGTTCACTTAAGCAGAGCTCCCCTTCTTTCATGGCGGTCGAAGAACCACAACTCTTCTTATCATGGTGGATTATGCAAACTAACCCACCCCACCATTCACCAAACCTAAATTCCCATCCTACCAGGGTGTTCCACAAACAACAATACACTTCTACTAGGATATTCAGTTAACGACAACCCTCTGCTTCCTGAATCTTAAGAGTATCCAAGCTCAATGTTCGGATAGTTTCACGCCTTCCAAAACAGCAGGTTAGTTGACTGCCAGCAGTATATCAAAGCTGATGTATGATTGCCACGGAACGCCTTTGACTAGATTAGCTGAGCCATGTCTTTAAAGAAAGACTAGAACGCTGACAACTACAAACACCGTCCAACATACCCCAGACTCATCGAGAAGCATATTAACTGCGCAGGAGAGAACTTTCATGACAGTCATAAGACAAGCAACAATTGACTGCCGGACTAGAAACTGCGGAGGATTAAATACAAGCGAATTAAGTTATTTCTAATGCCGAAAACAGTGTCAATCCCGGATGCGAAACTAGATTAGAATACAGGACTAGGTCCAGAGGAGAATAATTATGTTTTTGTACCAACAATTACTGTTGTAAATATGCGATTTAGGTGTGACTGTTAGCGGGAAACTACTTAATATCTCTTGATAAGAACACTTATAATTGCATTGTAACACTGTTACTTGGTGGCGGCGTCCTCTGTCCTTTTAACCATATATAATGTACTACTACGCCTTCTTCTTGAAAGAATATAGAAGAACTTGTTAGGAGTAATATTATTACAAGGCTATAAAATTGAAGAGGAAGGTCAAAATGGAACAGGAAGTTTAAAAGATTAAAAATCCTTTTGTGTTAGCGTAGGTGCGTGTGTGTGTTGTTAGTTCGTCAAGGAAGGGAGGGGAAGCCTAGAGGTTAAACCGATCGTTTGTCACACCGAAGACCTGAGTTTGATTCCCCAGTTGGGCGTGTCCTCGATAAATGATAAATGTTGCGATAAAGTGGAGTAAAACTTCATAATTTGCTCCCTCACTCGTCAATGAACACAACATCGGATATTAGTTTATTTTACGTACAGTTAAAAATGCACTGTCGAACACGGAATCTGAAACATGGACGTTACCTTTAAATATGGACTACTTTCCCATACTGAAACGTGCAGTAAAGCTAAACGTCTCGTACTGCAACACTGGGACATTTGGACTGTGCTTGGATTTTCAGGACATATGTACATAGATGTATGTATGAACTCAACAATGACCTTTGATTTAAATAGATATTGCTTTTTCACTGCAACGTTTTTTAACTGCTTAACACCCGGTGTCATCACTATTCGAAAGTGATTCATGACGCATGTGATATAGTCGGAATCGTCTAATGGCAAGGGAGTGCAAGGAGACTTCTTGTGTGTGTGCCATTCTCTTATTCCTTGAGTTTCCTTTTGATATCCATCTTCTTAAAGACCGCAACTGTCTGGACTAATGTGAACCATGCGATATAGAGCCGACATGGACATGGACAATAACTTCTATATATCCAATCAGCAATCATGCATGTTTACGTATTTCTATACAATGAATACTTAATGGACATGGACATGGACAATAACTTCTATATATCCAATCAGCAATCATGCATGTTTACGTATTTCTATACAATGAATACTTAATGGATATGGACATGGACAATAACTTCTATATATCCAATCAGCAATCATGCATGTTTACGTATTTCTATACAATGAATACTTAATGGATATGGACATGGACAATAACTTCTATATATCCAATCAGCAATCATGCATGTTTACGTATTTCTATACAATGAATACTTAATGGACATGGACATGGACAATAACTTCTATATATCCAATCAGCAATCATGCATGTTTACGTATTTCTATACAATGAATACTTAATGGACATGGACATGGACAATAACTCATATATATCCAATCAGCAATCATGCATGTTTACGTATTTCTATACAATGAATACTTAATGGATATGGACATGGACAATAACTTCTATATATCCAATCAGCAATCATGCATGTTTACGTATTTCTATACAATGAATACTTAATGGATATGGACATGGACAATAACTTCTATATATCCAAGCAGCAATCATGCATGTTTACGTATTTCTATACAATGAATACTTAATGGATATGGACATGGACAATAACTTCTATATATCCAATCAGCAATCATGCATGTTTACGTATTTCTATACAATGAATACTTAATGGATATGGACATGGACAATAACTTCTATATATCCAATCAGCAATCATGCATGTTTACGTATTTCTATACAATGAATACTTAATGGACATGGACATGGACAATAACTTCTATATATCCAATCAGCAATCATGCATGTTTACGTATTTCTATACAATGAATACTTAATGGATATGGACATGGACAATAACTTCTATATATCCAATCAGCAATCATGCATGTTTACGTATTTCTATACAATGAATACTTAATGGATATGGACATGGACAATAACTTCTATATATCCAATCAGCAATCATGCATGTTTACGTATTTCTATACAATGAATACTTAATGGACATGGACATGGACAATAACTTCTATATATCCAATCAGCAATCATGCATGTTTACGTATTTCTATACAATGAATACTTAATGGACATGGACATGGACAATAACTCATATATATCCAATCAGCAATCATGCATGTTTACGTATTTCTATACAATGAATACTTAATGGATATGGACATGGACAATAACTTCTATATATCCAATCAGCAATCATGCATGTTTACGTATTTCTATACAATGAATACTTAATGGATATGGACATGGACAATAACTTCTATATATCCAAGCAGCAATCATGCATGTTTACGTATTTCTATACAATGAATACTTAATGGATATGGACATGGACAATAACTTCTATATATCCAAGCAGCAATCATGCATGTTTACGTATTTCTATACAATGAATACTTAATGGATATGGACATGGACAATAACTTCTATATATCCAATCAGCAATCATGCATGTTTACGTATTTCTATACAATGAATACTTAATGGACATGGACATGGACAATAACTTCTATATATCCAATCAGCAATCATGCATGTTTACGTATTTCTATACAATGAATACTTAATGGACATGGACATGGACAATAACTTCTATATATCCAATCAGCAATCATGCATGTTTACGTATTTCTATACAATGAATACTTAATGGATATGGACATGGACAATAACTTCTATATATCCAATCAGCAATCATGCATGTTTACGTATTTCTATACAATGAATACTTAATGGACATGGACATGGACAATAACTTCTATATATCCAATCAGCAATCATGCATGTTTACGTATTTCTATACAATGAATACTTAATGGACATGGACATGGACAATAACTTCTATATATCCAATCAGCAATCATGCATGTTTACGTATTTCTATACAATGAATACTTAATGGACATGGACATGGACAATAACTCATATATATCCAATCAGCAATCATGCATGTTTACGTATTTCTATACAATGAATACTTAATGGATATGGACATGGACAATAACTTCTATATATCCAATCAGCAATCATGCATGTTTACGTATTTCTATACAATGAATACTTAATGGACATGGACATGGACAATAACTTCTATATATCCAATCAGCAATCATGCATGTTTACGTATTTCTATACAATGAATACTTAATGGACATGGACATGGACAATAACTTCTATATATCCAATCAGCAATCATGCATGTTTACGTATTTCTATACAATGAATACTTTATGGACATGGACATGGACAATAACTTCTATATATCCAATCAGCAATCATGCATGTTTACGTATTTCTATACCTTGAATACTTAATGGATATGGACATACATTTCGCTTGCTTTGAAATATCAAACTAAGACACCGGATACACACTGACATTTCTTTCTCTGAAAGAACTGAATGACTGCAAATCAAATCCCGTTCCGTAAACTTTGGATATTATTGGTTGCCTCAAACTCCTCAACCTTGGCTAAGGTTACCTTAAAAAGAGACAAGATGTAATTACTCTCAATCAAATACCCCTGGCACTGATACTTGTCAGTAATCTAACTGATAATGGACAAAAATCTAATTCTTCCTCCACGAGTTTGTGATGAAACTGGAAAAAATGAGGTTTTATTTTTAGTATCACAGTATGACCGAGTGAACTGATGCAGCTCGGAATCGCACGTATGAGACATGTAACTTCACCGTGGGTGTGTATGCAAACAAGGTGCATTCACAAACTCGTTTCACACCCATGCTATTCTACGTTCACACACTGTTATGTAACTATTGTTTCTGGCAGCAGTTGTGGCTTCACAATGTAACCGCGGGGACTGATCTTGTCCTTCAAAGTCCGCTAAGATGACTGGTCAAATTACATGAAAGTGTGAGTTACAGTTTATAAATAACGTTAGTACCAGCTCAGCCCTACTGTGACTGAAACATCTTGTACCTGTCATTTTGTAGCACAATAAACAGAAGGACATAATATATAATACCACTAATAATTTAAACAACAACAACTACAACAACAACAACAAAAACCAATAAAATAACAACAAAACACGAAAACAAACATATAGTAGTAAATTGAAACATCTGACTATTAGATCACGATACAAAAAGTACAAGCTGTTCCCCAACATATAAGATATAGTCACCCTGCTAGAGACCATGGGACGTAGGGTACGTATACTTCCTTCATGGTGTTCCTTAGTTGCTGGTGATTTCAAATAAAATCAACCAGAAACACAGGTAGCTGCATTACCACTAAAAGGGTAACATGACATGTTATACTATTGACGAAAGCATCGAGTTAATTGCACAATATGAAGTCGTCCAGTATCTCACAAATCACATTAAGAGAAACTGTTGCCAACACTGATGATCATCTGTTTCTTCGACATACTATCAACGTTCTTGAATTCCACTCCTTATTGATGTTATTATACTTTCATGAAGAAACCACTGAGTAATTCTAGCCTAATATAGAGTTTCAGATCATACTAACAAACAGTACCAATACTTGCGACATTTTGTCCAATCAGTGCTCCCTATCTGCGAGGGTCTGCCAACAATAAGACCTAATGAGTTCTGATGATAACATCATGCTTGTTTCGGGTGGTAATGGATCGGGATGCAGATATTGAGAGTAATGTCTTACAGATACCTGATACAAAGACGTCTATAACTCACCAGACCTAATGAATAAGGCACATTACACCCGTTATCTCCTCGTGTTAATGTTGGACTAATAGGTATATGTGTGTGGAAACAAAACCATTGAAATCAGATCTGGTTATACGTATGCTGTATGTCTGCTGTTCTGTCTCGGTCAATAACATTTGGCGGAAGGTCTTTGTGGGAGATCACAGTCCGTTAGGTACGTGGATCATTTAGAGACTAAAATATGACCTCACCCCATATGACAGTGCATATTAACATATCCTATTTCCTGTTGGAACTATCTGATTGTACGATACGGAAAGTCTGAAACTGTCAGAGTGACAATTACAATGAACATTGTGTTAGTTTTAGAACATCGCTAAAAATAAATGTTGTCAACGCATATATGTCAAAAGGAAAACTAACTCAGAATTGGTGAAGACCAAGGAATACGTTGAATCCAAACGTATCAGTTGGATATACAATAAACAGATGACATTAAGAGATAGATCATTGTGCAATGATTGTATCTAGGAATGGACAAACCTATCAAGAATATTTTAATACATGTAACTTTTAAAGGTGTTGGTAAAGTAGAGATCAAAGGGTCATTTCCAGTCGAAATTCCCACACTATTGCCTTCATTATAGAAATTGGTCAAATATATAGTGGTAGGAAAACCAAAACATGAAAACACCAACACATATTAGTCTGACAAATCTTATAACTCCACAGGAAATCAATAGATATACTAGATGGGACGCAGATTCATTGACTCCTGTAATCTGTTATAGTCCTAAGCAAACGTTTTAAGCCTTGGGAGATAAGCAAGCAACAAATCACCTCTTAAGGATGCCTGCATTATTTCAGAGGAAAAAGATTGATTTCTTTTGCTTAATAGCATTATATTGTAGTCAGCTTTCCGAAGACACGATCGTGTTACCAAAACACTTCTTTATCTACTTCTCTGGAAATCATTTGTTCGAGCTTTATCAAACCAAGTGAAACTGTTTATCTCTTTATCGTTTCTGTTTACAATGTGCAGACACCCTATCAAGCATGAATCAACTACCTTCAATAGAACGTTTTTTAAAGACTTCGTCTGTATTTTCACACGAGCAATACACGTTATTATAACCTGTGCTTTACTGACGGCCAATTCTCCTAATTTGTTAAAATACACCACTTTGTTTTCTTCTGGAAATAAAAAAATACATCCTTAAACTAGATTTCAGGCACGATGGCCAAGGTTCAGATGTCATGTCAGCGTTCTTATTGAGTACTTTTAGGTTGACAGACTAGATTGGTTTTACTGGTAAATGTTGATCCTCAAATAATACGCTGGTGTTGTTTTAGTGTGGAGTCAATTGCATGTAATCGCTGTGAAAATACACGGTACATTTAGTATTAAACACCAAAAATGTCGGTTAATATTGGAAGGCGCTTCGTAGACGCACTTCGTTTCGTTCCTGAAACATGTCTGCACCTAACTTTTAAGAGCCATTTCTTACACAAACATATTAATACTGCGCTGACACAGTGTAGGGGGGGTGGGGGGTGGGGGTGGGGTCAGTTTTAATAAGTCGGGGAGTGATTTTGCCAAATGTGAAACGACTTAATATATTTTCACTGAAGTGAGGGTATGCACAATGTACATTTGTGATTGCGTATTGGTCCCTGTTTTATTTCCATTCACTTGTTCCCATCAGTATAAAGATCTGAAGACCCGGAATCAGGTTGTCAGACTCGCTCAGACTTGGTCGACACATGCCATGGAATCCCAGTTTATAAATTGATGCTCATGTTGATGATCACTGCATTGTCTAGTCCACACCGTGTCATATTGTTGTAAAGAAGGTAAATAACAGGAAAGCAAGACCTGAAAGATTGCTGTCTGCTCGGTGGAAGGGCGTAGACAGGTAATGCGTAATATAATAATATGCATGTTCCATTTCAGCATTTCCGGCCAAAGAGGATGATGGGAGGAAACTTGAGCACGTGATACGTCAGGTGATCGCTAACCGGAACAACCTCGGAGGAGCAGTGAGGGCATCATCTGGTGACAGAAGCGCACTTCTGGCTCAGATATTAGATATTGCACGTGCAAACTCGCAGAAAAGAAACAACACTCCAGTCGGTAAGTCTATGTTAGTTAGACGCCGTTAAGCATTCGTTCTTTTGATCTTTATCTCCGTATAAACAGGATCTATGACTAATCGAATCCGGACCGGAGGCTGATATCATGAGCAGTTATCCATTGGTGGCAAGTGGTACTCTGCACAGAAATCAGGTCGCAATTCAGCTGAAGTTAGGCAACTCGGACGGTCCTTACATGGGTGACGTGTTTGACAGCTTGACTCTTACGAGTTTCTATGACTACCGCCCTGCCCCAAAGCGAAGCACATGTGCTACATGTGGTCTCGTCTTTGGCAAGTGAGTTTGTTAAAAAAATTGCCTCTGTTCACCCTGGAGAAGATGGGTACGGGTTGGATAAAGGTCATGTGACTACAACTATCTAGCGCTTAACAGGCAGCTTGGGCTATCCGGAGTACTAAAAATCAGGCTATTTGCTGTGTTGCGTGGAGATAAGCGCATTATAAGACATCTCATTATGATGATGATGATGTTTTACAGTGAAGATAGAAAGTCAGTCAGGCCGGCAAGACTCATCATCAGCTCAGGGCCCTTGCCCCCACAAGCGCTGCCTAGTCGATCCTAATAATAACTTTCTGCAGAATAGGTAGCCTTATGCATTACCCAGAGTGTCAGAAGTGCTGTGCTCCCAGTGCGCCAAGAGATCAGGAGGTACCACATCAAGGGCACCGGGAACAATAGGGAGCCTGACGAGAGTGTACCTGGGATGCAAGGGAGACATGTTAGAGGCGAAGTCCACATATTTAGTATGCTTTTCCTGAATCTTGCCAATAACGTTGCTGTCAAAAAGTACAAAAAGTTCTATGATGCAAATATATTCATAAGCTTTTAAAAATTAGCAAAGAGCTCAAAATCAGGTTTGTTGGCTGGAATGCTTCTGAGGCCGTATACAGGCCTATTCCATAGAAGCAACATATTTCACGACGTCCTGGACATGTTCAGGGTCATATCATGGATGGATCTCAGAGTTAAAGCCACAAGCATGGCGGAGGCGGTAGTAGAAACAGCTAGCCATGCCATCATGTCTTTTAAGATATGCTGTTTGTGCCAAGGAAGGGCATCCACTGACCTGTTATTATTATCCATGCCGACAGGATACGGTTGCACGTCAATCACGTAATAATAACCACCAGTTATAGAGAATGGTATAGATTAGCCAAAAGAAATGAAATACACAACTGTTGCTAACACGTCATTTTCTTTTGGACAGCATACGCCGGTATTGGTGGAGGAAACGCTGGCAGAAGGTAGGTTGACAGTGTTGCTGCAAGCGTTGTGGCTTACTTCGCTGTGGAGCGTTACGACGACGATCTGCAGTCACGTCATCGACGGCCCGATCGTCTTGGTCGACTACGACCAGCATGTATAGTTTGGGTCTCGAATCTCTACGACGAAAGAATCGATGGATAAAGCCATTTAATTTGTATGTGCAATGCAAGCGTTGAGTTGGGAATAGGCAAAAGAATACCGGGACTTAACTCTTCTGAGACCAATTTACGTATGAAGTGTGGGACGTTTGGAGCATCTAGAGAAGATTTGTGTGCAATGTCATAAGATATAAGTGACAAAAGAAATTTTCTCGTGTCGTTTCTTTCCTTCATGAAGTTATTAGGGACAACGAAAACAAACCTAAATGTGAGTCAAATTAGTAAATACCAAACAGAAATCACAGCCGTTGCATAATCTGATGTTGTGGAAATCGTATAAACATTTAACATATTTCATACGCGAGCATTAACAAAGTAATGCTATGTGAAATACATATTATCAGGAGTTTCAGACTGGAGTTTACCAATCCGACCTATTTTTGACATATGTTTGGAAAGTGCTTAGAATGTACATAATATTATGCTGAATGACATATTATGGTAGAAATGAATTCTTGTAATATTTTAATAATGAAATGTAATAAATTCCTATAAATGATTCTATATTTCTTCGAACAGGTTATTCCGGGGAAGACGAGGAATGAATGATATAGATCTAAAAGACAGACTTCAAATATTGGCCGATGAACTTCAAGCTATAGCACGTGATCTTGATGACGTCATTAGGCTGGGTCAGCAGTGAAGGATACGTCCCATGTGCCTGTATACAAAAATAGACGACGTTTCAGTGTGTGATACTTGGAACAATCGTGAACACGGAAATATGTAACACATTTCATCCATTCTCAGTGATGTCGATATAATTTCTGAGTACTTGGTGTCACATCCCTCTCCTCTACAACACGCTCCCTGCCATGGCCCGCAGCACAGCCGCAGTTGAACATCCCACCTAGTACACAGACAGGAAGTGAACGCAGAGTTATCCGTTGCCATGGCAACGATCTTGAACTGGGTTCTGCATTGTATATTTTCAGAGTGTATATGAGAAATAAATATGTTTGTGAAAACGGTTTGTTTTGTTTTTGGTTATATTTTTATCATTATTTAACGAACCAAATCTGGAATTAACAATGATGAGTGACAAAACCAAAATGGCAAAGCCATGAGGAAAACTGACCTGAATTAGAGCTTGTATATCGTTATAATAAGGCTCAGTTGACCAGAGAAGTACAAACGGAATTACTATTACACACACTTCAACACAGTAGAGGGTACGCTAACAAACAGTATACCAGTGAAGTACCAATGTGTCATCAGCAACCCATCTTGTAAGAGGCGACTAACGGATGCGGGCTCACTCACTTGGCCGACACATGCCATCGTATCCCAATTGCGTACATCAGTGCTCATGATGTTGATCACTGAATTGTCTGGTCTAGAATGGAATACTTACAGACCGCAGCCACATAGGTAAAAGAACAACAAAGACTATTAACATAGGTGGTACACTACCAAACATATAGCGCACAGCTGCTTTACATGTGTGAACCAAGTCAGTGAGCCTGATTACCCGGTCCCGTTAGTCGCCCCCAAGACAAGCATATGTTATTGAAGGCCAATTTTAACTCGGATTTGTACGGGCATGTAATCATTTGATTTGAAGAAACAAACTGAAAGACGCTTGAATTGATGGGTAACTTGTAGAAAACATAAGAAAAACCCATTTCATTCGTTTGTAAAGGAGTCCAATGATTGGCTCAGCCATCGGAAAATGACGTTTATGGCTGAAGTAAGAAAAATATGTGTGCATGGTTTGTCGTCATTACAGCCGTTTGAGTGAGTTACCTTTACACAGGCAGCAGGAGTAATATCCATGATCTCTGTTGATCCAGGGTCGTTGGAGGAGCCTGGTGGTTAAAGCACTGGTTCGCCAAGCCGAAGACCCGGGTTCGATTCCCCATTTGGGTAGAATGAGTGAAGATAATCCCAAGCGTACCCCGACACGATATTGCTGGAATATTGCTAAAAAGCGGTGTAAAACGTATCTCACACGCTCTGTTCATAAGGTGAGTTATGGCTGATTTCTGTGGTTTCCTGAATGGCGCTTTTTGGAAAGTCCGATGTCCTAGAGCAGATTTGGGCTCTTGTCTAACTGAATTGATGCTTCGGCAACATTTTGTGTTTTGTCTGCATTAGCGATGAACCTTTAATGTGGGTACTTCACGGGTTCGAGGTTTCTCCACAGTTTCTTTGGTCGTTCCTGCTATTGGAGAGAGAGCAACTGTCATCAGCTCGAAGGACGGTTCATGGGATTGGGAAACTGTGAAGGTTGTCAATGCCTGCTTAGAGCAATGAGTGCAAAATGCGCATTGTGTCGGAAAGCGCAAGTTAAGGATGTTCGCTGGTAATATAAATAATATTTAACTTTTTTTATAACTGGTATATTTTTCATGTATTACATTTGTCTTTGCGAAATCAGCCCAGAAAAGCAGGGGTCACTGTGGATTTTCTTGAGATATGGACTCTCAAAGATTCCTTGGTCAGCCAAGACTTTTAACATGGGAGTCAATAGGAAAATCAGCAAACTTTTTACATAATCCATCATTTTCATAAATTCTAGTATTTAACTTTTTTCTAAATTGAGATATGCTAATAACAACATGTTTTGCTACAAAAAAACTGAATTGTTGATGTGAAGTAATGCCAATATGGAGTATTGGGACGCGGTTTGGATGGGGGCTGGAGTATAGTGAGATCGGTTCTTTTGAGTAACTTTGTGGTGTTCTGTTTGGTGGTTGTAGGAATGATGAAGGACTAATTATGCTCATAGTTGACATGATGCTTAGAGTGAGTGAGTGAGTGAGTGAGTGAGTGAGTAAGATTTTGTGACGCTTTTGGCAATATTCAAGCAATATAACCTGGAAGGACACAAGAAATTTGCCTTACACATTGAATAATAGTGGGAAATCGAACCCGGGGGCCTTCGACTATCAGGTGCATGTAATTACTTCTGCTACAAACGATGTGACACCCTATTTGAAATTGGGGATAAAAAATAAACAATCACTTGCTATCTCCTAAAACTTTAAGGTTACCTCTTCGAATTTAAAACTAATAGGTCTGCTTAAATGCAAATATCATGCTGTGGCGGGATGTGATTGGTCAACACTAGAGCCATAGAAGGGATGAGTGAGTGAGCATTTTTCAACCTGAGTATCACTGATTGTGCTTGATAACGTATGTTTTACAAAACAATGGGCTTCACACACATTGTCCCCATGTGGGGAATCGAATCAAGGTCTTCAGCATGATAAACAGATGCTTCAACCACTAGACTACACCGTGTACCTTGTAACTACTGCTTGCGTTAATATTATACCTCTAAATACCTGTCTTGTGGTCGAGTATGGATCCCTACCTGCTTCGTATCACTCTCACAGTGTTCCATAACATTTGTCACCACACCTGCTGATACTCCTGAAGCTTTTGATGCCCGCTTATGGAATTTATGAATGGCATAAATGGTTTTCCCCTTTCGCCTTCAGCAGGGAAAGAATGGTACACTTTATTCATCAACTCTTTCACGTCAGCATTCCACATCATTTTTCATCAGGCATATGTATCCCGTGCACTACGTGATAATGTTTCTGTGGTTTCACCCCGCCGAGACAGATAACAACGTCTGCGTTTTCAGTGATGATAGTTTCTTAAACAACTCTTTTGGTGGAGTCCGGAAAATGTTCAAATATAAGAAAGGTGTTGGATATTAGTAAATGATAAGCATGTGTACTATTTATATTTATGAGGTAATTTTGTATAATGATAAAATTTGCAATTCATCGGCCCTTTTCTGACCCATACGGACTGTATAAAATACACCGGTCACCTGCTCCATGTGTATCGCCCGGGAGCGATTGTTGGGAAATCGTTTGGGTACAAACCTTTCCGTGGCTAAAAGTTGAAAAGGTATATGCAAATGCCCCCTTTCTCGATTTGGTAAGCTGTGCTCTGATTGGTCAATCTCAAAGGTTACCTGACGCGACCTTCTACTAGGTTTTGTTAGACCCAGTGCAGGAGTGTAACGATTAACACTGGGGAAAAGTGTACTTCGACTGTACTATTACGAGCCGCGACCCACGTGAACGTTCCTGACCGTACAATGACATGAAATCCGGGGCTCCTGGTGACAGATTCTGAAATGCAAACTCTGCATGTCTGCAATTAACTGATACAGCAGGAACCGATCATTATCACGATTAAATTTCGGAACAATGGCAAAGAAATATTACTTACTTGAAATATACAATGAAATCTCAGCTTGGTCTAAGTGGATTCAAACTTAAAACATTAAATACTGTTTGAAGAACTACGATGCCATATCGGCTCTATGCACATTCATTGAGAAAAGTGTTTGTTTTTTCTTAAACGCTGCATTTGCAACTCAATATATATGGAATCTGTAAATAACCGGATCTGGACAATCAAGTGATGAACAACATGTGTCAACCAAGTCTGACCATCCGACTCCTTAAGTCGACAAGAATGGGCTGCTGAAGACAAATTTTAATCCGGATCTTCACTTGTATGCCTAAGTAACTATGTGTAATGTTTGTTGATGTACCCTCTTCTGAGTCAAACGTTTTGTTGCAACCATGTACTAGTAATACCACTATTCCGTGGTATTCATTCATTCAAATAAAACATGATTAAAAAACAATTTCTCTGTCTCTTTAGACATATATAAACTGTATATATACTGAAATGCAAAAGAAACGGTGTATTATTGGACATGACATTTAAGTATCAACGGAATATTTGAACCCATATATTTTTAAATATACACTGGAGGTCAAGTTTTAGGAAAACATTAATCGTGGTCGTATAGCCTGTTTTACCAATAAAGTATTGTTTGAGATTGAGATAAGAACTGTTTTTGTTTATGGAAAGGAAAGATTCGAACCAACCCAAATCCCGAAATCGAGATGCATGTGCATCATGCATGAATTCAGGCACAAAGTGCCCGCTTGAATGGCAATAATTCACATGTTTCTGTACATAACGGCCATGGGTAGGTTAACGAGAGGTGTCGCATTGTTTCAGGTGTCTCACAATACGGGTTGTTACGACTTCAGACTTCATTCTCATTCGTGCATACGTCTGACATTATGTCAGACACTACTGAACACCTGATATACGTTTGTAGTTCCTAACCACTGTTTGTGTCTAGTTTTGAAAGCGAGTATTCTGAGGGATACTCAAATGGAATTATACAAATTATGAGCTAAACATGTCACTTGTAACGACACACTATGTAGGCGCTCTTGTTCACTTGATACTGCAGGATTTGTCTGTGATTTTAGATAAGTGTCATATTTCACCCGCCAACAGTACTTTGGCTTGATGAGTGAGTGAGTTCAGTGACATGTTTCTAGTTGCAATATTCAAGCAATATCTCAGAGACGGACGCCAGACACACATGCATGTGGGAAATCTAACTCATGGGTAAACGCTTGTAGCAGAGGGCTTTCCAAGCGCCCATGTTGCTTTGATAGCATATAGCAGATGACCTGTCATTTTGACCTGAAGGTAATAGAATAAAGCGTCACTCAGGTTTAATTGTCATCCTGACTTTGAAGGAACACATCATAGTGTATAGCAGATGACCTGTCATTTTGACCTCAAGGTAATACAATAAAGCATCAACCAGGTTTAATTGCCATTTTAACCCTGAAGGCACACAATATACCGTCCAATAGCTGTCCTGGCGTCTGTCCACACCACGATTATCAACACGCCCCTTCCCCTGACCGCCATGGCGTCTGTTTACGTTCCTCCACAATGTTCATTATCAACGCAATCGTCAGAACGTCTCCTAAAGACCACATTCAGATATCGCCGGCCCAATCGTAACTACTCGCCTCTTTCCGTAACCTGCAAGAAGACCATCCCGCTTGCCGGAATGACCCGAGTAGTTACGAATGATCGCCGGCCGTTGCCAAGCTGCTATATCGTCGTGTCTAACAAGAGTATGCGCAACCCCGTTTGCTCTGAATGTTTAGCAAATCATAGGCGGTTCTATTTTGTAAATGACTCCCTCGCTTCTGTTTATCTAACAGCTCTATCCGCCCCTCTCATCGTATTGCGTAGATCGATGCTCATGCTGTTGATCAGTGGATCAACCCATCCCGGCCATCCTTTTGTCAACCCTGTCGTCAGTCAAAAGCTGCCGAACCGTGTATTGCAACAGCTTTTATGCCATAATCCTCCTACATGTGCAATACATATAAAATGCTATGCCTCGGTGTACCGTAAAGAGCCGTGTATTGAAAACATACAAAAAGCGCGTTTGTGTCTCAGAAATTTGTTTAATTTTTTAACTGTTTGAATTTAAAATGCTCGAAAATTCCGTTGGCATTTTATGACAGATTACACTCGTTTTGGTTGAAAATGTAAAACCACAAGTTTGGTATGCCCTCTTGGGCTTTCCTTTCGATCGTGGTTTTGCATAATCAAAGTCGCTTTTTGTTCTTTATTCAGAGAACATTTATTTCTGTTTCGTTGTTACATTTAACGTCTCTCAATACATATAACAAATGTTACAGTTTCACTGAACAATTGCGTTCTCACTAGATTTTAACTCACTTTAATCTTGCCGTCATGGTGACGTGTCGTTTTGTTTGTAAAGGAGATCATGAATTTCAATTCCACATGTACTTTGAATTAGTAATAATCGGCTGTCAAGTTCATCAACTGGTGGAAAATGTCATGAGTTGCAGTAGTGAGTTTTTGTTTTTAAACGCCACAATACGCCACTTTCTAATATCACAAATGCTTGTAAGCTATCACAGTCGAGTGGGGCGGTGGGGTAGCCTAGTGGTAAAAGCGGTCACTCGTCACGCAGAACCTCTGGGTTCGATCCCCAACATGAGCACAAAGTGAACCCATTTTTGGTGTCCAGCCGTTATGTTGCGTGACTATTGCTAGAAGCGGTGTAAAACACTCACTCACTCACTCACTCACTCACTCACTCATCGTGACATAACGAACAGTGAAAGAATGAGTCACGGTCAACGCCAGACAGTCAGTAATGTCGCAGAACCTGAACAATCCCTTTTTCTGTGGTCTGGGATTCTCCAAGAAAGAGAGTCCAGCAGCAGAACGTCACACAGACAAACATTAAAAAGACTTATTGTAAACATGTTCTGGACATTAAGGGGATAAGATCGACCGTGTAATAAAGGAAATAATCCAATTAAGAATGATCTCTAAGTAGGAAAGCGTCATTAGACTCCTATCACTCTGAAGACTAAAGACACATATATAATGCATTTGTTGAGCTTCTAATATCCACCTCAAAGATATTCAGTGTCACTAAGGACTTACCGGTTTATTATCCCAAGCTCTCTAGATCTGTGAGGCGCTAAAGGGTTAACGGTGGTATGACTTATCCCACTCTGTGTCCATTCAGGGGCTCCTTTCACGAAGCAACCTTTACTAAGGTTAATCTAAACTGCCATTATTTAACATTCCACTTAGTTTACTTTAGTTACTTACGATTACCTTTATGCTTTCTGAAAGGAGGCCCAGGTACCCTTTGAACAAACTCCCTTGCCTAAGGTGGGACCACGTGTGTCACGAGTGCACCATTGTGGGACAGGACTAAATGTCACAGAAACTCATCGGCCACGGTCATCCATCCACGCACTCTCCTTGACCAACGTTGCTTAACTTCAATTTCTACACACACGAGTGTGTCTCGGCCAGACAATCCAAAGGTTGACGCCGTGAGCATTGAACCAAGCAAGTCTGGAAGTCAGACCACCCGTTAATCCTCTCTTACGACAAACATGAGTTGCTGAAGACTCTAATCCGGATGTTCAGGGGTCAACTGCCTGTGACGCAAAGCAATACAACTCACCGAAAACAAGTGAACTGGTGTCCGAATAAACAACTTTAATTTTAGGCTTTATTTTCTTCTAAGCACATCAATATTTATGAAAACAGTAAATTCTTTCAGTTATTTGTAAGAACGTGCGATGGGTTTCTGAAGCGTCCGTTTGACTTATATTTGAAATCTGGCCTCATGAGTAATTGAAAAAATGTGTATGCATTTGTGTTTCGAAAGCATTTTTCTTAATGTCATAGTTGGTCCAATAGTTTCAAAAATATTTGTTCTTAGTTCTCATTTTCTTGTTTTAATTGAATGAACTTTGTGAAAAACGTATCCACTATAATGTCAGGGATACGGTAAGTGTGTGCTAGTGTAGATAACATCACAAAGGGAGGTAACACCTATTTGTGTGGAACAAGTGAGTGAGTGAGTTAATATTTAACGTCACATCGGCAATATTTCAGCCATATCGTCACCAGAACATTCAGCAATGAGAAGAACTATTGTGTACATTATAAAACCTGTCAACGAAGGACAGTAAACAACTAGAATATCACAATTAGCATTAAACCCAGTGTGGAAAGTTAAAACTGATATCGTTATATGGACAATACAGTATAAAAACAGGGACCATAAGGACTTACAGTACCTTACTGGACCCTAGTTGGATTTACACATCCCCTCAGCCGCTGGCCATTGTAAGACATTTTAGCCAAAAATTGAGATAACACAAATACTACGCTTACAAATCCTCGAAAGTAAAAATTTACTTTGAAAATTGTGGGACTTACTTACCCTCTCAGGAGGACAATAATTTGAATACTTCAACCCCCTTTGAGGGTACAGACACTAATGATCAATGTTCCTAATCTATACTACATAAAATACAACTATCTACATGACATATCAATTAGAATTCAACAAGGAAATTAATTTCCTTTAAAAATCCAATAATTAAATGAGTATTGGCTGTGTTAAAAAAATTCGACAGTGTTTTTGCATTGAAATATTTATCCCTTATGATGGAGAATTCACCACAGTCAAGCAGGATATACTTGACCGTGGTTCTCTCATCACAAGGGATGCAAAATGGAGGATCCTCACCTTTCAACAGGTATGCATGTGTATACCGTGTATGACCAATACGACATCGTTGTAGTATGACCTCTTCAAATCTGGACTGACAACCCAAGTGGGTATAACCAATGTAAGGTTTTATCTCATGTAATGTATTGATACCCACTTGGGTGTCCCATTTCTTTTGCATCAGATTACGGATATAACATCGAATAGCAGTTTTATAATCTGAGTATGGAATAAGAAGTGGAGTCACAGATTTGTTGAGTGCTGCCTTGGCAGCAAGGTCAGCTAGTGTATTCCCTGAAATGCCTACGTGGCTAGGTAACCAACAAAAGACGATGTCGTATTGGCCAGTAGTCAGATTATTATACAATTCAATAATATCAATCAAAAGTGGATGTTTACAAGAAATATTGTTAATAGCCTGAAGGCAATAAAGAGTCTCGGAATAGATTATATACTGTTTATGTTTAGGGTGTCTTGAATATATTTAAGAGCCGTTAGTTGTGTGGAACATGAAAACTACATTCAAACCAACAAGCTTCATATCCTATTAAACATACGAGGAAGGAGGAATGTCTGGGAATATATTTCATTGTGAAGAAAAACAAATACTGGACGACTGAATCAAAGAGTTTGTTCATGCAACCCCCATAAGTCGAAGAGTGAGTGAGTATGGTTTTATGCCGCTATTAGCAAAATTGCAGCAATATCGCGGCGGGGGGCACCACAGTGTACCAATGTCTTCAGTGTGACTCTTTAACCAACAGGCTACCCTACCGCCTTGCATCATAGCTTGTACAATGACTTTAGCACCCATCTGAAAACCACCACGGACGCTTTGGAACAGCCATGGATCTTAATCGGAGAGAATTTGGGATTCAAACACTCGACCATACGACCCCGATCCACAGGACAAAGTCCGCTTGATTTCTTTTGAGACCGAATTTTCTGATGCATCCCGAAACCACACACGCACACGCACACGCACACGCACACGCACACGCACAAATACACGCGTGCACACACACAGAGTTCAAAATAATGATCGTAAATATCAGCAAAATAATGATCGTTTGTTAAACACCAGTTTTTATTCAGCAATGAAAATATGATACAAATCAATAGAGTTGATCCGTCGTTGTCATGGAACTGTGCAAAATTTGGTTTTGTTGCAGTTATTACATTCTGTGTTAGTGAGCAATTCATCGGATTATAAATACAAAACTATAGTGAATAGCTGCCTAGTGCTATCTGTTAAAGCAACATCCTGTCTTCGAGCTGGTTTCTTACTGTTGGTTAATTGGAGAGTAAATATCGGATACTTTACGAGTTCGATACTAAAGAGTTGACCTCAGGTATGGGTATATCTTGTACAGCAACAGTAACACGTTACAAGAAATCTATGAAACCCATTACCTGAATAGAAAAGATGTCAAAGTATGGTTGAATGCAATATGAATTTTAAGATATAATTTCAAGATCGATAGTTTAGTTTTACAGCTAAATGAAACGTAAAACCCCTTGACTGAATTGAAAACTGAAAAAGTCGAACTTCCCTTTCGTTTCAAGATTATGATAATAAAAAACTGTGAGAATCGTAGGGTGTAATATCGGTTCATCGTAGCCACCAAGTGAAAAGGAACACCGTTCGTCCACACAAAACGCTTACTCAGATATCTTCTTCGTGTAGTCAAACATCATGTAAACAAGATAACATTTCATCGTGCAACATGTATGTGTTTACAATTACTCGGTAAAGTATGCATGTTAAGTAGCTAAATGCGTTCTGGCAATCCTGTTAAACACGGGGCATCCAATTGCACACAGGGGATTATACCAACAATAACGCTCTTGATTATAAGCTACAGAAGCGAATGCATTCAGGACGGTTTCATTTAATTCACTGTATTCTTTCCAAAACATGAACTGGTAATGTTACTTAATAATCAAAGATTTGTCTCATTACCCTTTCAGTGCTGCAGTCAGCAATACCCTAACCATGTACTGGTATTAATGTTATGGTGTTTCAAATGTAGCAACATTTCAGAAGAAATATTCACTGGTTAGTGGCTTCCTGCTTTCCTTAAAGAATCTTGACGTGACATGAACACTAAGACTTGAACATTGACATTTACCGTTAGTAAATATGTATAACTAGACATTCCTTCCGGTGAAGGTTTTCGGTGAAGACACGATAAGATCATTTTACAAGGATTGCGACCTGACGACGATCCCCCTTAAAGTATGACCAAGTTATTTCATGGATTATTTCTTGGTCATCTATAACAACTTCTAAATGCCGCTGAAAGATTCCTTAAAGTATTTCCAGACGAAATGTTCACTGTGTTAATCTTACGGTTTAAGAAAAACCTAGTTCTAGAGATAGTCAACTTCTTTCTTGCAATGAATGCGACGTTCCGGTGTGGGTACCAACACCGTTGTCAAGTTTGTGGTAAAAGGAAATAAAATGAATATATACATAGCTGCATAGTGAGTATACAATCGACAAGGTTGGTTTACTTTGGGTATTATTATACAATATATTTCTAAAAGGTGTCTCAAAGAAGAAATCACAGACGGAGGACGCCACAGTCCCAGTATCCGTCTCAAGGCATCTGTGTCATATGGCAGTTGATATTTGAATATTTTAATGCGTTGATCTAAAAAATGAATATTGTTCCACTGTAGTTCATCTGGTTGTCTAACTATTGTTTTATATGTACTTGTCCGCTTTGTATCAGATCTGGTCTTTACCCTCAAATCATACCGTATATTTTAACGAATGCCTTATCTGCCCCCCTCGCCCTTTGAATGTACTCCTACAGATTTTACTTGCCCTTCTATCATTTGGGAACACAAGTGTCTCATTCAGTTCGAATGTGTTGTATGACTTTCAGACTTGAAGAGCCAGAGAGCAGAGTATTGTATAAAGCATTCGTATAATGCTCTTGAAGGGGATATTGATTTCTTTGTGGCCCGGTATAAAGTTTGTATTAACTTACACCCAAATAAGCGTTATTAAAGGAAACGGTGTGCAGACGACTGATACCTTTCTAGTGTTTCGCATGCTGGCTAACAGGACATTACATTTCCGACAATGACATATTCAGTTCAACAAAATTACGCGATGGCTTGTGAGTTTACCAAACCGTCCCCCAAACAAATTTGATGTGAGATCGAAAATTGGCTGAAGTTTTCCACAAAATATGGCAATCGTTCCAACATGTTTTGGAAGTGACCTAGAACGCTGGGTATATCTACACGTACATTTTAATCATTTTATTTTCGTCCTGAATTGCATGTTATCCCCTTGATTACTGATTCATGTACAAAATAAGCACAGTAACAGTGTAAACAACGTAGACTGTGACATGATTCTGAGTGTCGTTACATTCAATCGTATAGTTACTTCATGTCGGTGCTATGTATTTGACCCAATCTTTGCGTGTTTATATTCCAGCTATATGTTGGCGGTCTGTAAATGCTCAAGTTGGAACCAAGATAATACAGCGATTACCTAAAGGATCATTGATCTCCACGACTGGGAGACGGTGACATACATCGGTGAACCAGACCTCCTCAGTTTAATCGCCTCATACAACATGCATGGGTCGCTGAAGGCCATCATGAAAATCGATCTCCAAGATTCTGTAGAATAGAAGTACCTGAAGTTTCCGTAAAATACGGAATCTGCAAGTGTTTACAAATTCATGTCCGTGACATTCACAATAATGGTGAATGAGTATATGTTTATAGTGACATCAGCAACACTTCACCCTTATTTCAGCTTTATATACATTAGTACTGGAACGGTAGAAATATATAATTATACGCAGAGTACTGAGTCAGGCACCCAGACATATCTCACCACAGAGTGAATCCTGATCCAAACCCTCTGGAGAATATCTGGGATATGATTGGTCGCCGTGTGTAATAATCATCCTGTACAGAATCGGACGCTGCTTGACACGAGGCATGGCGTAGACATCCCTTTCAGAGGATCAGGAGGCTGACAAGGAGTATCAAGAGGACTCATACAGTCACACGGGAGTTATACTCGGTATTAACCTTGAATCGCGTAAGACACGTAAAATGACATTTTAAATGTTCACATTCACCAATAAATTCAACATTAAGCATTCCAGGGCCATGCTTGTACAGACATAGTTTTGTATGAAAATCCGTATTTTTTAAATGGCATCATAAATCAATATGGATTGCAACCATTTTGTCGTCTTTGCTATGACTTAAAGGATCATACTTGTCCGGATAAAAACTAACCTTGCGAGTATACAGGGGTGCTTTATTATGTTCTTGTGTATATCATTACACATATCGCGTGAAAACCTGGCTAGGGATTGCAGTGATAGGGGCCAAAGGAGTTCAAGCGAATCCCATGTGACGAAAGGTTCATCATGAAGCATGATTTGCTTGACTGTTCGGACTTGGCATGGCACGCTGTTCACATTATATAGATGTTAGTGTGATATGTGTTTATGTAGCCAACTGTATTACCCATAAAATGTAAAGATGTATGTTGATAACTAATGGCTTGCTTATATATTTGGAGGTTGTATCAACGGAGATTATATGGGGTACTAAAACACTGCTCCTGTTCAAGTTAATGCCACAAGCATAACGACCGATGGATTCGAACCATGCACCTCCGACAGACCGTGCCTTAACGGGCAGCACTAGTGTATCTGCAAGGACAATTCCAGCATTCACTTCACCCTGCAAGACACCGAGTACGACGGCCATTTCTGAGTGAAGAAGGGTTTTGGTGTCCTTACAAAGCTGAGGGCAGGATACGTGACAACATCAGGTGAATGATGTGAGGTTTCGAGACGAGATTTGCTAAAGGTTGCTCTTCCGCTTTCGTAATAGAACAACCATTGATCGACGTTTCAGTGTGTTGCTCCAGTTGTAAACCAGCATCTAAAAGATACCAATACCAATGGGATGATCCACTGAACACGTCTGGGATGACATGGAGCAACGTTCACGATGTCAGCAGAATCCACCAACAAAGCTGGTTGAACTGCGCGAACATCGGAATACTTTCATCGACATATAGCTTCCGTAGCGAGACAAAGGGGCATGCGTCAAGTCACAAGGCACAAGTGAAAACGCGCTCTACTTTTCGTGCAAAGTGTTTTGTGAATCCTCTGCTGTGTTGCTGCTCCTTTACATATGTGTCATACGCTCTTGTTGAGTTAGTGCTGTTAGTGTTAATGGTAAATGACTTTTTATCCACAAACCGGGCATTGTCCATAAAGAATTTGATTTCTTCTGTAGGCAGGGACTTCATGCACTGAACCCTATCACTCATCTCAATTGCACTTATTGCTCATTGACTAGTGTGCATGTCCTCTCCCCCTCTCCCCCCTGTGTCTCTCTCTCTCTCTCTCTCTCTCTCTCTCTATATATATATATATATATATATATATATATATAGTTTTTTGATGCTTGCAATGAGGGTTTAACGTCAGGATATATATATATATATATATATATATATATATAGAGAGAGAGAGAGATAGAGATAGATAGATAGATAGATAGATGTGTGTGTGTACAGAGAGAAAGAGAGGCGGAGAGGTGGGAGGGTGCATGCAAATAAATGCAATGGAGACGGAGTGATACACACACACTCACACATACATATATATACACACACACATGTGTGTGTGTGTGCGCACACGCACGTGTATTCTAAAGACGAGCAACTTGTGTTATCTCCTAAAGATTTATGATTCCAAATTAATCCAGCAATGTAAATTTGCACTGCTTACATTGACGATAAGCCACGTTCTGTAAGTACGTTCGATTACGTGGTCCTCCGACATCGACAATCACGGAATATAGTCTAGTTCTGAACGCAAATACTTGAAGTGCCGTTCATGACATCCAAACAATTAAACAATTATTGGTGAACGTGTCTAACCGGCAATGGTTGACACCAAAGTACTGAACAAACCTGCTTGCACATAATAAGAACTTTGTTCACTTTGTGACTGAATAATTCATCTGGGCCGATCCCACACGAAGAGCTAAAAGCGTATTTTGAAATGAGAAATCGGTTATACGTCAGGGTCAAGTGCCCAGAAGGACGTGTACTGTCGCCGTCAGTTTTTAAAATATAACATCAACCCCGTCATATTGGTGAAGCAGCGCTGGAACTGACAACTTGTAAATCATGGACGAGTCTTGTGTTTGAACAGTGTCAAACATAGCTACAAGGAATGAATTGTGTAAAGGGGAGGAAACCATATGAAGTTCAAAAACAGTAGCAGACCAGAAGTTTTATCGTTCAAATCAATAATCTCAGTTTCAGTGTTTTCACTTAAGACGAGATATAGTAATCAATAAAAAACGAGCTCTGTAATAAAGATCCTAGAAATTAGTATGCAGTAAATTACTACTGTTTCTGTGGCGCCCTTTTTGGCTTCTTCAACGGAATACCCAAGTACTAATGATCTCACGGAAGAATTTTAGTGGCGATAAGTACTCACTTTTGTGCTTAGGTCGTTCTATACACGGGCACCGAAGCCAACTGCAACGCCACAACCCCTTGTGGTCGGGTGGTATGGATTAGATTTCCTCTCTCAAGTGGTTCAGACTATGTGATGTGTTTTGTCATACCTTCAGTCACGATCTAGACATTATTATTTTATTACATGATCGCCTTAATAACAGAATCGGGTGGCCCGATGCTCATCTACCCGTGGAGATCCTTGTTATAACTCATCTTCGGAAGCAGGTCATCATAACCCCTTGCCCCCAGTTGCGAAGACTGAAGGTGATCACTGAATTGTCTGGTTCAGTATCGACTATTTACACCGCCTTTATCGCTAGAATATTGCTGACTCTGGCACACACACACACACATACACACAAACAAACACACACACATATATTTACCTTATTGTGATGCTCATGGTGTCAACCTCTGGATTGCCATGCTCGATTATTAGCAGACCCACGTCACATTAAACAGCATTCAGTTATAAGTCACTGTTGGCCTCAGAAACAGACACAGAAATATAAATATCTTTCATTTCATAATAATTCGATAATACGATAATAATTCTGACAGCAGATACAAGCATATGGGTCACGAGGCAGGTTTATTACACATTGGAAAATCAGCCTAAATGGTTTTGATGTGTATCTTTCGGATGCAACAAGAATGAAAGCAAAATGACTTGGTTGCAGTTTGATTCATTTGTAATCTGCCATTGTGGCTGAAGTAGCAAATAGGTTTTATCTGTACACAATTCTCTATGAATATATGGATTTCTGTAAAGTCAATATTGAAAATTTTCTGCACATGACACACAGTTCAAACTATGGAGGAACGCATGTATTGTTATAGTAAGATAAGAGACAATGAGGACGTTTCTGATATAACATTCTGCTTGTTCCAGGACACAGCTATGGGATGAACACAAATCGATATGTTAAACCTTCAGGCTTACGTCTACCATGGTGATGGGGCTGCATGCTTGTCTGCAGTAATATTCCTCCCATGTAACGGATGCCACTTTGTAATCGACTTTCATATTATGGGTGGCGTGCCGTGAACGCATCAACTTGACGAAGTCACTTCAGTCGCGTATAAGATAAGAACAGTTTACAAACTGAAGTGTCTAGCTGTGTGAATGGAAATGCAACCTATGACGTTTTCATTTTTAAGGTGTATGTCTGTGCATCGTGAAAGTCTGCACTGTTTAGTTTATAAAATTGTTGAAAGGTTTTGTTTAACCATTATTGCCAAAAGCTACAACAGTTTTAAACGGTTGGGTTTGTGCACTAAACCAGTTAACATTTGATCAACATAACTCATTCAAAGATTTTACACATTTTATGGGTAAGAAAAGAAAATCATCTCATCATCTCCCACGCTTTTCCTTCTCGAGTACAAATATATAATGTCATGGTTCACGATAATGCCTCTCTACAAAACTAAAGACGATAAGAATCTTTTCGTTGTTATTTTACGTGACAGCTTTTCGTTAACTTCTGAGAAATAGGACCTAAGAGATTGAGTGAGTTAAGTGTAATACGATTTCCAGTTTTCCAGTTGTGCTACTTCAAACTAAGAAAAAAATGTTGCGTCATTAGGTTATCGTATCAACCCGTCCACAGAACTTGAGTCTCTGGGTTGTAAAGAATACTTGAAAATTAAAATGTCTTTTAATATGGTGAAGAAAGCAAGTATACGCAGGAGACATCCATATAAAATTGCGTGCGACCTAATCATCGTTCTATTTCAGCGTATCTACAGGAGACTAAAAACTGGAAATGTGCTGCACTTGAAAACGAGGCTTCTATATTATACAGCATACCTTATTAATTTTACTAATAATCATGCATGTGTGGATATTTCCTAATGTAATAACTGAATGAATAGATTTGTTTGTATTCAGTATGAAATTTCTTATACATTTGTAAATTCGATAGCGTCTACTTTCTTGGGTTATATGTAACCAATACTTACAAACACGTTTTTTGTTATTTAACCACGTTTGTACCAATACCTGATACCACCGTGTGCATTGTTATTGTCGATTCAAATTTGATAAGACCGGTGTTTCTCAAGTGGGCGACATGCGTTACAAATAGAAAAAGTATCCCCTAACCCTATATTTTTCATAGTATTAATGTGGTACCATAAACCATAGTAATGTAACATATCCATCCCTCGATTTAAATCACTGTTGAGAGAACGGACCCTCGAGGAATACTAAATACGTCACACTGATAACAATGGTTGTAGAACGTTAACATTTACGGCCATATACAAGATTCTCGATTACAATCCACAAGCAATTACCTAAGCAGCAATATACTAGAAAGATGTGAATATCACCAACTGTAATATCAGACTCGACCCTTCCCTTCATTGACGTCCTGTCAGACGTTGAATTTGACGTTGAGATATTGCTTCTATTTTGTTAGAGAAGAACATGTTCAGTGCATCCTGGATTTGCACCGGATGGCCACTGTGGCGCAGTTTTTAATCCATAATGTATCAAACATGCTCTGTGGGATTGAGACCTGGATATCTGGCTGGGCAAATTAGACTTGCTACGTCCACTTGACGTACGAAACCAAGGGCATGTGCACGATGTGGTGTAATATTGTCGTACATGAAGACTGGCCGTATGTTTAGAGGATAGTCTTCGAAATGTGGCACAACAACGCTCTCTAGGATGTCGGAGCTATTGGTGTTACGTAAATATCAGCATAATATTTGTGTCTTTCACTAGTCATATATATGCATCAAAAGACTTCAAAACAGACAGTGGCTAATATTATTCTGTCTTAATAGTTCTTAATCACGTGTGAATTATCATAGGTCAGGAAAGTATGGACCTCAGTAGAATGAGAAACTGTCTGGCTCATTCATTAAATGTATACTTCCAATTATTATGGGTTGAAATCATCGGTTTTCTATAAAATGACACACAATATACGTTTCCAGAGATATGTATTCTTATATACATGAAAATAGGATCGAAATTGGCATGGATCATAGATAATAGTTGTTCATAGATAATAGTGACATCGTAGAAGATTGCGATATGTCTAGTACATATTGCTAAAAATACACAAAACTAGAGAATGCCCAAGGCAACGTACCAAACATATAGTCCCTTAGAAATGAAAAAATGTGTCATCAGGGCAGTTTGGAAATGATAATATGATTTCATACTGTACTGGTCCGCATACAAGGCGCCTGAATTATGAAGGGCGAGTGGAAAGGGTTATGTACTGTGAGGCTAGTGTTGCTGGTGTTTGATTGCGACACACAAACATGTCAATGAATTGGTTCCTGAATCTTCGAGCACTGAAGGAATACAGGTAAAAGTTAATCGCATGTGTCGAGTCACACAAAATATAAGCAATGGTATCAATGAGATACAGAACCGCTCCCTCCATAGACTTGTTCGTTGGAGTCAGGTAAGGCGACATCACGAGCAGCACGCATCTTGGGGTAGTTAGAACCACCAAGGTTATTGCCGATACTACAAGCATAATAGTGATCTGACGTTGACGGTCTGTTGGTGAATTGCGATCAGTGATCGATTCGTTTCTGTTCAAAGACCTCCGGTCCTTGGTAGACTTTACAATACCAGCTATGATGAGTAGGTTAAACACTAGAAGCAGGATGCATGGCATAACGGCATACACGATGACATTGATCCAATACCATATATGGACCATGAAATATAAATATCTCTCGTTGATTTTGCAAAACACCTTTTTGTTGTGGGCAATATAACTGTAATCCATTGTCCAGAACAGGTGAAGAAACAAGGCTACAAGGGGAATGGTTATCGATATAACTACTGACAAGGATTTCCTGAAGGTCCATATTTTGCCGATCTGGAACGGAAACCACACGGCAGCGAACCTCTCAATTGACAAGCCGACAAGCAGCCAGTTTCCGTAAGTAATGAGAAAGTTACCACTGAATCCGAGAAATTTGCAGCCAAACAGTCCAATCTGTACTCCTCGGTCAGGCAGCACGAACATAAGAAGCTTGTTGACGATGGCCATGTTATCGACGATGGCGAGGAGGGCGATGTAAACAGTGAGAGACCTTAATGGCGATATCTTAAAAATGGTGATGATTGTGAAGCAGTTTCCGGGAAATCCAAGTGCAAATATAACCCACAGGTAGTACGTTTCAATTCCATAAGCAACGTCATCAACCGTCCTCCAACCTTCTTGGTTTCTTTGTGAAGTGTAGTTAGACATGTTTGCGTTCATCCTGATAACACTGGGTCCTCAAGAAATTTATTGCGATCACTTTGGTTGAGAATCGTGTACAGAGATGTAGTTTTTCTCTTGATCTGATCTATTGGTCATCTACTGGTCACTGGTGCCCACCTGTAAATATAGAGAAAAGGCTGTTGATGGTTGAAATTTATGTTCAAGACTGAAAGAGGCAAATAATCGGTATAATGTGTGAAGCCTACCTCTTTCGGTCCCGTCGTGATATTGACGTTTCATGTTAATACTTTTAATGTCTCACATTATGACTGATGCAATGATCTCTTACAAAATCCCACCAGTAAGTGAGTGAAGTAATATTTAACGTCACATTGGTAATATTTCAGCCATATCGTGACGAAAACCATCAATATTATAATATAACAAAATCCCAACAGCATCGTGACCTTTTGAGTAATTTGACCTGAGCATTTCCAAGACAGGTCTATCCCCTGAAGAGCATTTAATTTTACATTGTTGACGCACGCATTTCTTCTGGTAAACAGTGTCAGTGTTGCAGTAAACATTTCACCTCCTGACATTGAGTTCGAACTCAAGACATATGGCTAAAAGATTGTTATTATCTGCTCGAATATCTTGTCCTAAGTGTACAGCTACACTTGTTGACAAGGACAGTATGCCAATGCTTTTGCATTAAAGACAGTTCAGCTAATGTCGAAATTAGGGTGTAAACAGAATAATACATATATCTGACAGCAAGCTATAACCATTGCCTTTACGCGTTGCTGTCACTATGTGCTGGTTAAAGTGAAACATGTGAAGGATACTGGTATTTCAGCAGATATGGGAAAGTGTATACGTGGAACATCAACATGAGAATGTTGTTTTGGGGCGTTACAATTTAGCAGAATGCTGTCTAATGCAACCTGTCTTTTGATATTGGCTAAATTACCATAATCAACAGCACCTGAAAGGATGATGTGAATCCTGCCGATGCCGATGCCGATGCAGGGAACACGAGTATAATGAGTTGTCTTTGGTTGCAAGCAAAGTTTTTATCATGTATTGTTAAGTGGAGTGATATTGTTTCTGGCGTTTTACACGTGTACAGGCGTTAAACGTAATTATACGTAATTCACAAACAACAGTAACGGCCTTCCTTCATTTATATTATAAATGTGACGAAGTACAAATTCTTAGAAATCACCTGCAAGGCATGACTGATTTGTTCATCATGAAAAGTTTCATTCAGCGCTCATGTCAGTGATATGTTAAGTGTTTATGTATTTCACTTCGTATCAAAACTGTGAATTATGTCCATTTGTAAAATGCAAACGAAAATGGTATGTATGGTTGAGGTGAAAGTTTTATTTCCCAGGATTGAGCTGAAACGTAACTTTAACATAAACAACAGAATTTTAATGCTAAAGTATTAAAACGCCTAACGCCTTAATGCCAAAAGACAGTTTCTACTGTTGCAGCGCGAAACACCTTACTTACCAAACACACAACTGTGATATGCAAATGCAAAGTCACTGGTACTGGAAAAAAACATTTATGACGATACAATGCATGCATATTTCATAGAAGAACACATGAAAGGACACATGCATATTTTCATAGAATTTTCTTATATTTCTGAACACTCGGGGACGAGAGAATGCATGATTGCAAGTACATATTAGTGCACATAGTGAGTTAATGATCCAATGCATTGGTTGTATTTTGATATCCTAACGCAGTGTTGAATTTGGATGCCAGAAGACTAGATGACGAATAAATGGTTGACATTTTAGACTAGAATTCTCAAGGGTGTAGTTTCAGTTCGTAGCATCTTAGATACCAAAAGACTTGGTGATGATCTAATGTCTGGATCAAACAGTTTATATATGTATACACCAGGACACGTGGTGGCGACAATTCAGTGCATGACTTATAGTTGGATACCACAAGGCACAGCTATGATAATCCTATGGATGTTGGTTAAGTTGTTCTTCAAGTAGTTAGTAGTTCTTAATAGTAGCAAACGCATTGTTTCTTAGTACCAGAACACAAAATGGTGCAAGGCCAATGCAGACATTATGCTTCTATACCAGAACGGTGAGTGCTGTTTCATTGCATGCACTGTACCACAGTGCTGGAACTAACAAATCTGATGTTTCAATGCATGAACCAAACCCTTTATAGATTCGCTTTGACAACGACAAAAACAAAACAAAACATGTACAGAAAACAGAAAATTAAACATATTTACCTTTAATATTTTAATCTTACCATTGTAGAAAACGAAATTTACATTCTATTTATACTGAAATCCATTAAAATGCAATTTGCCATTCATACTTTCTTTACTCACACAAGTGTCAACATATATAGATGTAACTGGCAGACATGTTTTAGATATACATCTGTGGATAACCTAATCGGAAAATGCCCAATCAACAACAACGTCAGTGACGCAACAACGACATCAAACAAAGGAGGGGTCACTTACAGTCAGTATCGTGTGAGTCCACCGTGCACTGCAAGACACTGGAAGACACAGATTTCTCAGAAACAGCTGTGGGATTGTCTGCCAGTGATGATGAAGGGCTGGTGTCAATTCAGCACTTGCCCTTGGTTATGTAACCACCCCTTCCAAAACGACCATGTTCAAAAAACACTGTTTGGCGAAAGCAATTCTTCTCTCCGTCGATAAATCCGTTGACGTCCATTTGCAAACCTGCGTTAAGGCATCTTCGCACCGTTTGAGCACAGACATGACGTTGTCTTGTCACAGTTGTCCTCTTTGCAGCATCAGCAGCTGTTTTGAACCAATTCCGGAAGTGTAAGACTCTGATATTGCGGTCCTGACGCGCTGTCGTTAAGGGTGATGCGCCATTTTGTGGACAAACGCAACACTTCCGGGGGCCCTAAAACTTTGTCTGAGTTGATCAAAGTTGACCACATCGAGAATCTGATTCATTTTGTGATGGCATTCAGTATATCTTTTGCCATTTTCATGTGCAGCTTATATTAACGAATGTTAAGAATAGACTAAAATGTTGGAATGACACAACTGACAACATACAAATGAAACGTTCGCTCTGATTTCATCGTAAGGAAAACACTGGAGCCTGTCCATCGCAAGAAAAGAGCAGAGGTCAGAAGACGAATAATGTCCTTGCGCTGGGTGGGACACCACTTGAGCAATATTTCAGTTATATCATAACGTTCCAACCAACAAACTGTTTGAGAGGCTTTCTAGAAGTTGTAAGTAATGGGAATGACAAGTGTTTACGGATGATCCTTATTGTATAAGAGCAATGTGTCGGAATAGATACTTATACCGTTTTAAAGTATCGTGCAGCATGAATGTCCTATGACGATGTGTTGTTTGCCCTACATCCAACTTCCAAGCGTTCGTGTCTGATGGGACGGCACTTAAGCAATATTTTAATTGTACCTTGAGCTATCTGATACATTTATGCAATATCCTGGATATAACTTAATAGATACTGAGCTGCGTAGGACGCCGCTTGAGCAATATTTCAGTTACAACATAACGAATCAGTGGTGATAAACAAATCAACTATTTGCTCAACACCATCGGAAATTGTGTAACTGCGCTTCATTTGCGTGCTCATACATGAATAAACCTCCATCCCCAACTCCCCTCAACATTAAACGTCCAAGTACAACACGATAACGGACAAATTGCAGCACGATTTAAACAATATATACACATATAGTGATATCAAATACAAATCAAACTATGATGATAACGATAAATATAGAGGCAAAACAGTCACTCACCTCACTCAAACCAGAAGAGAGACTATTCACATGTACAGTCACAGTCACCTTGTTACAGCTCTGTAAGTGAGTTTGGAAACCCGACAGTCGTTTCTGTACGGAACACGACAGCCTGGGTTGTCATTGATTTCCTCTACACCTTTTCTGCCCTGTGCACAATGGTATATTCCATGGCACTCAGTCGGATTACAAGTGGAAGTTCAGTACTTCAGTTTATAAAATACCTACGGGTCGGCTGAATATGATTACTTCTACATGGAGGACCAATGGTGAGCGTGTTCTCACGAACGATTATTTGTGAGATACATAATTACTCACAAACTGATAAGTGGCTGCGGTGTAACGATCAGCAGAGCGAGGCGTTTTGGAAATCAGAGACGACTTGTTTACTGGAAATGGTCGTAAGCAGTGTTTACCCAATAAAGTTTGATTTAAATCTCAAAATGATAAAGTGCCAATCTGCTAAATTCATGACTTTGCAATTCCATTATCTGTATTTGATCAAAGGTTATGTGCAAGCGGGAAAAAAACTGCAAATTTCTTAATTTTGAATGGCGACACAAAAAGCTATGGTGCTAGATAAATTGTTTTGTTGTATCAAAACGCAGATTGCGTGGAACGGGCATCAACTATTGTTAGTAACAATCAAGGGTAGTGTTCTCCGATGATTTGTGATACCACCCTACAAGGGTAGTGTTCTCCGATGACTTGTGATAACACCCTACAAGGGTAGTGTTCTCCGATGACTTGCGATACCACCCTACATCACCATCGCTTTGGAATGGTGACGTATTTAGTCACTGACCCACGAATACATCTTCAGCAACCCATGTTTGTCTTAAGATGAACGGGATCGGATGGACCGGCTCGTCGTGATCAGCTGCAGTTGTTATGAAATGTAGTAGTATACCAACAGAATAGATTAACTTGCATACTATACATTTCATGGAATAAAAGCGATTTGAAAAGATTCATAAATAATCTTAGATAAACATATAGTAATTGCATAAGATGTGATGTCACGTATCGTGCACGATGAACATACACACCTAATGCCTGAAGTTCAAAGATACTGAATACTGAAGAACAGTTGATTAGTCTCACTGTATCCTCTGAATGTAGTGTAAAATACTTTAAATTCATCCTAAACTGTGTGTAAAACCAGCGTCCGCTTACTGTGGGTATGTTGGAGACTGGAATGACCCAAAATAAAGTGGACAGTTATTCTGGACAGCGTTATGGTATGGGAAGCTTTACATCTCATGCTCGGACACACCTTTTCGTTGTCAATCTGATGTCTGTGACACTGGTATGAGATATCTGGGCCTCGAGTGCAGCCGTTCATTCAAGGACAGTGACTTATGAATTGTTATGAGCATGTCGCTCATGTTGTGTCATTTTGTCTGAGACAGCCGAACATTTGGGTGATCCACTGGTCAGATCTTTCCCATGATCTGTCCATAACGCGCACTCATGGATTGAAATGTAGCAACACTAAGACCAGAATCAGCTATTGACGTCAGCTGAATTGGACAAGCGGTGGTTCACGACATTCTCCAAGGCTTTCTTCAATCGCTCGTGCCGTGTATGCTTTCTGGCTGTCATACCTGCATCAACACCAATGGTGGACACACACGATACTTAATTTGTGAACTGACTTTTGACACATCACTTTAAAGGCATGTCACGATGCCTAATGTGAAATCATACATATTTTATCCCGTTAACAATCAACAGTGATTAAGAAAAAGACCACAAATCATGTTATTATTCATTTACATTAAAATGACATTATCTCCAATAACCAACTGTTACTGTATTCCAGGAGTACATGATGAATCAGTGCAGTCATAGGCAATGACATTTACAGTTTGAACTCAGAAGTCTACGTTCGAAGACTGAACATGGGATGACGTGATGTTCGTGTGAGAACATGAAACTGTTGACGATTTCCATAATTAGACACATTTTAGATATGACAAGGGAAATAGTTATTGATCTTTGCCAGCGAATGTTTCTTTTCCGTTAATTTCAAATTTAGGAATATGGCGTATTGTTCTGATATACTGGTTGTATTTTCAAACAATGTATAATATCTACCTGCGCATACCCTTTAGTCAATGTCGGCAATGCAGATGTACTAGTATATCCACATGTAAGAATTTTCAAAAGATGTTGGATAAATGTCCCTAATCAATGAAACCGTATATACTTCCCTGTGACTATGGTTGCCCATGCGTCTTTCAAATGTTGCTAACAGATTTAAGACAGTGACATCGGCATTTATTGGGGAAGAAGACCAGTAGAGCCTTTCATGATGCAATTACATCCATACGGTTTTGTTTCACACATTTGTGGAGTTTGATAATTATCTCTGGCCAGTCTCTGGTGTCTAGTCAATTCCACTGACACCAATCAACTGGAATAGTTCAGTCGCTAACGCCGAAAGATACAGGATCGTTCCCTGGTCTAATAAGGGGTGACCAAATTGATCTACTGCTCAGACTCGGAGACGCGGACTTTGTCCATAATGTCATTCATCTTCACCATAACCTTATCTTTAACAAGGTGTAATGATACAGCTGGAGTGTGTGTCTGTACGAGGTGTGTGCTGTGTGTGTAGGACGATAAGCAATTTGCAAACAAACTGTTAGGAATCATCTCTGCCTCTTCCCCCTTACTAATGATGGGCCAGTCCTCATTCACGTCATTCGTGTCCACACCTGTACACGTGGAAATAGGTATCGTATCACCTGTGATTTTTAAAAGTGTTGTATTTGCATAGCGAAGTAATATTTGTTTGTATGATTGGACCCATACAGCACACCTTACACTGATTTCAGATTGCGCCTCCAAAGATGGCGAGTTATTGGTATACGGACTGCTGACATGTCACTGGGTGTCGTTGCAAAGGACTGGCCACAAGACATCAGCAACCTAAGAGTAGCTTCCACATCGTTATTTTGTCCAACTGAACAGTCCACAATTTGCAAAAGAACCAGACGGCCTATCAAACATCCGTTGTTATCACATGCGCACAGAGCAGTGCCAATAGCTTGGTTTCAATCTTGACATCACTGGACAGTCGATTTCTTTTCTTTGACCATTGAGTGATGCATTGATAATGGAATATCAACAGCTGATACCGTTTGACGGAGGACCACGTACGGTGGGGGATGCCTCCCACATTACTACAAAACATTTATCTTGGTCCGCAATGTGTCCTGGTCTCAATCCCATAGAGTATGCTTGGGGGATTATGAGACAATATGGGTGTGCTGGAAAGAGAAAGTCTACCACCAGGGAGAGAACGTCTAATTCAGTCAGATACAGTCAATAAGCTTGTGAGATGAAGTGAAATGACACTTAATATTTCGCTCATATGACGACGTGCATGTGTGTGTATTTGTGGCTGCTTGTGCAAGTCCAAGGTTTATAGTGCTAACCCACTGAAATACCATGCCGCAGTATACTCCATTCAGACACACTAAGCTGACCAGTCCTTGTTGTATCCATCAATGCTGAGTACGAGGCAGGGAAAAACAAGTTCCATATTTGAACGTCGAAACCATGATCTTTCGCTCTCCAATTATACTGAGATTTTAATTTGAAGCTCCTTTGTTCTAGTTCATGGCAACATACAGACCCTATAAAATATGTGGTGTTGCGATACTTTTTCCATGCGTATAGTAAATGCATGGTTGAGTTAAAAGCAATATTACAGCCATATTGCGATGAAAATAAGGTACTCAATTCACAATATCCGTCGACAAAGGACAGTAAAACTAATTAGACTATCCCAGATACATATATTTAAAATTAGTAATGAAATCTAAAATACTTTAACTGTAGAGGACTATACAATACGAAAACAGGCGATAGACATCAAGCGAGATCATCAGGACCTTGGGGGCTTTTCACTACCTGCATGGACCCTAGATGGATTAACATCATCCTTTCAGCAGGCGGCGATTGTAGTCAAAGATAGACAATCAGAAAAATCCTACGCTTAAAATCCTGGTAAGTTTGTGCTTCACTTTGAGAGCTTTGGAACTTACGTAACTACACACGTATATACGTATGTATTTAACGAGTTTGTGAAAAAAAAAATCATTATTTAATTTCTATCATTCGGAGGACGTTAATACGCTCTGACTCATCATCCCTGCTCGAACACATGACTATAGATGGCAAGTAGAAGTGAGATCACACTGCACGACGGACGATAATAACAATTCCTACTCGATGCGTGAATAGTTTAGATGCTATGCATTTTATGTGCCGGCTCTGTAAACTGTTTGGCAATACATTTCTAACCTGTCAAACTCATTGTATCATACGTATGTCGAAAATGCCATACTTGTTATAATATCTACAAAATAGACGTGAAACTATGTTCCATGCTTTTCACATCAGACTACATGACAATAATCCTATTAAATGATTCATGTAGTTTCATTCAGCAGGAGGAGCTATAGTCTTCGTAATGACGACACAAAGACACATTAGTAAGCATACATGACCATGTCATATTGTATTCATACATACTAAGGATGACAATAATATAGTATCAGCTACGAACAGTATGTTTGACAATGTTAATGTTATTTATTATTCGTGTGATGATGTCTATTTCTTATAAATGATAGATGTCAGTGCTCTCTAAAGTTTGTGCAAATGAATGCAATAATCGCAGAAGTGCCATAATGGCAAGCTTGATGCCTGTTGATTTCTGTCTTGCACTAGATTTGATTGTTCTGAATGTATATCATAACCGTTGAATGAGACGCTTGAGGATTAGTTAACCTAAACACATACGTTTTTTAACTTCACGAATAACTGTACACTTACAGTGTGCCGGCGATATATGTTTCTCGTGTCTGGTTCTACCCAAAGCACTAGTCGTGAATGACAGCCGTTAGGTAACTAGTTATGAGTGCAGCTGCCAATAGGGGCAATACTGACGAAGCCACCTAGCACAATATCAGTATCAATAATTCTCAAAATATAACTGCTAAGCCTCAGAGGGATTGACCATCTCACCAAACGCCGGTCACTTCATAAAAGTTAAAAATGCTTACAATGTACTGCAAAATAAAATTAATGTTTTCATATATTTCAGATTCGATTTAGGTTTAATTAGTTGACGACATTATCTCGCAACTTATGAACAACAGAAAGATATTCTTAAAAAAGTAGGAGAACCTGAACTTTGAAGTCTGGTAGAAAGAAAAGCCAGTGAGGAACGTTACAATGACATTCATCTTGTGTATGTAGCATCATTTCACGTTATCACCACACGCAAACACAATGCATGGGAAGCACGTGCACAACATGGGAGCCTCCTACAAGTGCATGGGGTGTCATTGTGAATCTTGACGTTTCTCAGGGAGGTCGATAAATCACTATAGACCATTTTTTTCCGATAGTTTTTTTTTTTCATCTGTGCATGGTCAGGGTTTTCAGGGTCAAATCACACACTACTGACTGAAAATTGTAAACCTGAAATTTTCGTGTCATACGCCAGTCAAATAACAAAGGGGATAACTGAGCGATCAGCTTTGCTTTGAATAAAATCCATGTGGTGATGCATTCTCAAAACAGCCATTGTTATTGTATCAACATTGATTCAATCCCATATACCTCCCAGTTTCGACAATCGTACATTGAAAGTACAGTTTCAAAGTACTACAATTTTTAAGAGTATGCACAGGAGATTTTCTGTAAAATTAATCAGAAACGTATATTCCGGTGAACTACAGAACAAGGAAACTAGTTGTAATGTAATGTGACTCAATACTACCGGGGATATTGTTTGATGCTTTACGACTGGCACGGCGCCGCTGTGTGTTTGTCCTGTAAAAAGTAATCCAAATGTTTTACCGAGTCTGGAAATCCGTCTGATCACATCAAATGTAAGTAATTGAAAAGGATAAAAAGCTCCCACAGTGTTCACCAGTATCACCATAGAAACTAGCGTTCTTTACATGATTGACCTTTCCATTTGTTTAATGGCCTTGCAAATATTTTCCTTGGGTATTTATGAAACATTGATGACTGATTCCAACAGGATACATGCGAACGATTTCAGACAGTAAGAACGAGGATGTTTGAAGCGCAAAACTTTTTTCTCTTTATTTCTACTTGTTTTTTGAAACGAATACGGGTGGCGCGTGAATGCAAACACATTGACAGACACCATGCATATCACACGTGAAATGGAGGTTGTATGCCACAGTTGTTAGTGGGCGATAAGGACTCAACGATTGTGATGTTATGACATCACAGAAGGTGCAATGCACCCTGTCTTGAAATTCTTAGTTTGGACTCCTTCAATTTGCCCTTCGCTGTCAAATCGCCGCAATGTATGTTAAGATAGGCAGAACTACAGTATCAAAAAAAATTAACGGGTTAGTTACATAATAGGTCATTTGTATATTTTCTCTGTTTTTTTAGTTAAAATGTTGCTTGTCCATACAGGTTAAGGTCATTTTGAATCACAGACAACATTCGTCAACGTTTAATGATTTCATAACATTTTAAGTAGCCTCCATCTTAAACAAAAACTAACTAAGACTTATCACTGTTTAAATGCAAGCGTCAACAGCTTTGCCATTCCAACATGTAATTATTGTGTGTCTCCTTGGCGTAACGATTATCAAGACACTCACTCTTATCTTGTCCTCTGAGCCATCAGCAGAGTAGATGTGTTTACTGGCATGTAATTTGCCTCCCTCGCCTACTAGCATAACGATCATCAAGACACTCACTCTTATCTTGTCCTCTGAGCCATCAGCAGAGTAGATGTGTTTACTGGCATGTAATTTGTCTCCCTCATCGACTAGCATAACGATTATCAAGACACTCACTCTTATCTTGTCCTCTGAACCATCAGCAGAGTAGATGTGTTTACTGGCATGTAATTTGTCTCCCTCATCGACTAGCATAACGATTACCAAGGCACGCACTTGTCCTCTGAGCCATCAGCAGACAGTCCTTCGTCGACAGGTTTTTGTGGTAAACATAGTTTCCCTTTCAGTGTTAAATGTTCTCTTCACGATATGGCTGAAATATTGCCGATGTGACATTAAATGTTAACTCACTCACTCACTCATTAGCAGAGTAGATGTGTTTACTGGCATGTAATTTGTCTATCTCGGTCAATGGCTTAACGATTCAGTTCGTCTATGCCTTTCATGTTTGATGCATTGTGTCGGTGATCTGATTATTGCTTGCATAAAACTTTGAGCTACGACCAGTTTTACATGTACACAAATCAAGGCATTTGACTAATCAAATGTTTCGATCTGTTTAACCTGTATATCCATTCATACAATACACGTCATATCAGACAGAAATATGATGAAACAGTCAGTGTTTATCGTAAATCGGTCGCAAATTATTCACAACAGAAGTGGACGTTTGGTATTTTTTTGTAATACTAGACAGATTCCCGAGACGATAACACGTACATTGTATAATATATACGCTTACAAAAGATGTTATATGGTGTCAGATGTCATGATGGATATCTATGTTCTTGATTCAATCTACAAATGAATAAAACGTGAGACACGCTTCATGTAAAAGGTGATGGGACATCCATAACAAGTAAGGATACTTTAACGTATTAGGTCACATTACTGACATTACTATCACTGTGCTGTCAATATATAGCTTCATTAAAATTCTTAAACAAAATCAATACATGTTGAACTTCCATCTTAAAATATTAATATAACGTAACCATACAACGTTTTTGTTAAGAATGTGGTAAATTGCCCAACGGCAATAGGACTGTGCACGTGCCTGGTCATGCATTTCGTCATGTTCGATTGGTTCGTTTGTTTTTTAACGCCACAGTCAGCCATATGGCCTCGGTCTGTGCATAATCAAGTCTGGGTCAAACACTGAAGTGATCAACAGCATGATAATCGTTATACGCAACTGAGATACGATGACGTGTCATCTAAGTCAGACAGCCTCACCACCATATCCCGTTTAGTCGCCTCTTATGACAAGCAAGGGTTGCTGAAGACCATTACCTGGTATCGTTTCATTTCATAACATATGAAACAATATGATATGATATCAACGCATAGTCAGGACTTTTCCCGTGGCAAGTAACTTACAAAAGACTTGAGATTCGGCGCTCTATGAAAACGTGATCTTTCTCCAACATGACCTAAAACAGCGTCGTCCTGTCCACGTACACAGTTGTTAATGCCATCAACAACGATAATTTGTGTTCTCCCGTGAGTTGTAATGCCACCCAAAGCATTGTTTCAGACTGACGATAACGCAACACTTTCTCTTGTAGACACTCGTACAAGAAACCCGGACTCACATGGGAACAGCAACCTCTCCTTGTCTTGTTTACTGAACTTTAAGTTACATGAAGACATGTCTGACGGTGATGTGGAAGCTGGGTGTTGCACTGCACGTCGGCTTGGCGCTCCCTAACCCAGTTAGACACGGTCCTGACTTTCGTGTTGACCTGCTGTAGGCCATACCTAAAAAGATTAGGTTGTGTTTTGATAAAACCTAAAACGTTTGGGATCTCCGTTGTTCGTCACTTCTATTAGCAGCTGACCTTGCTTCTCAGAAAGCCGCGGCGTTAGCGTTATTTGTGTATAGGTTACACATGGTGGTTATATGTGATATGTTAACACCAGTGTATATATGTTGAACGGCTACTTTTCATCAGGTATATTTCGTCAATCTGAAATTGTCATTGGAGTTAAACGTGTCGTTCTGAAGGTGTGAAATGTACAACAGAGTGATCAAGTGTGCCGCAAACGATTTACTGAAGACCGCCAACCCTAGTGCCACTTTTCTACCCAAATCTCGACGGAACACAAGATATTGTAATATGGCTGCGCTTACGATAAGCAGTATTGATGTGCCGCCGAGGACTGAATGTTCCAAACCTTTTTGGTTTAAAACACAAAGTACCACTGATTCTTCATGACATGCAATATCTTGGAGAAACATGGTGATTAACGGTAGGGTGTAAAAGCAAAACGAGGCAAAGTATTTGCAATAAATTTGTCGTTATACCCGGTAATGTTTAGTTGAATCTTGTATGTCAAGGAGAGATAGAAGTGGATGTGAAGGTTTCCTGCAAAAAGCTAGTAAAAACATCTTATTCTTGATCAGTCTTTCCCCACTGCAGGAGTTCGAGGAAGGATTTCCAAAGGGAATTTCTAAATCGTTATCATAAAAATTGAAAATTGTTCCAGCAAATGTACCAGAAACTATGGGTTTTTTTGCATTATGATTGTCATGAATATTACCCCAAGCTTCAGTGGGACGCCCTCTTATTTTTAATAACGTCTAATGTACTATCTAATATCATGTGTTTTGACATATTCATGACTTTCGTAAGTTAGGCCACTAGTTATGCCGTTATGAAAAAGGTTTAGCTAATTAGAATTCAGAATCGAAACCTTTACAAAAAATGGATCGAGACATTGCTTCTTGTCATTGTTATCCCCAGACACACGTTTCATCAGCACCGACGAAATTGCTTCCTGTCATTTTTTACATCCAATCATCATAAAGAAACTCGATGCAATGACTACATGGATATTTGTACACATTATCATCCTAACAACTGTCCCAGCCAGTGGTTCCTGCTGACGTATAATGATCGGAACTTTGCCATTTCTCACAGTCAGTCACTGCTGCTATGAAGAATATTGTCAGTTTTTAATGGATGTGGAACAGTAAACAATTCTTTTAGGTTGAAGTTTCTTAAATTCTCTTGAGTGATACACGTTGATGTTTGTTATGTTTTGTTGTTTAATGTCATTTGTAGCTATGTGTAGGCGTTCTGTATCATCGTGTCTCTACAGACAGTAACTGACACAATCATATGCAAGAACCAGGGCCCCGTTTCACAAGGTTTTTGTAAGCCTAAGATATTACGTTGTGAGCCTAAGATCTGAACTTTTCTCGCAGCATTCTAGGAAATACGAATGCTACGACAAAAGTTACGAGATCTCAGGCTACGAGGCTACTGTCAAATGGGGCCCAGGTCGTATAAAAAATCCGTTTATTGTTTTTTAAAGGTTGCTGATTGGGTTTCTTGAAGATCAATTCTAACCCGGATCTTGACTGTTTAATTGGGTGGCCAGGCCCTCTGACGATCATATTGATACTTAACCACAAAAGAAATGTCGCACTGATAGTAGTTTCTTGAAGCACACATTTTAACTCTCTCTCAGTAAGAATAAAAACGTATGATTGAGTTCAAACTTGACAATTATGGTTAACACGTTAACACGTTTGCTGGAATCACATTTAGAAACCACACAAACAAAATCACCAAAAATTGATATCATTAAGATACTTAAGATAAGTCAGCAGGGTTTATCCCCTCAACTGGACGTCGGTGAAGGCGTTGCTCTTGGAATGAATTAGACGGTTGATGAAGGCTATTGGCTCTTGGGTGCATACTCTGCCTGATCGAGTGCAGCCGTACATGTCGGCCTGAGGTGGAGGTCATTCAGTCTTCTTTGAATCTCGTCCGAAATTTGTTCTATTGGACGGAGTGCAGGCTATTGTAGTGTTTGGATGCCATAATGTCTGAGGAAGTGAAATCATGCTCTGGCAATGTGGGGACAAGCGTTGTTTTGCTGTAAGATGTGGTTCACCGTGGGGTCTTGGTCAATATAGAGAGCAGTTCTCACGTCATTTCCTCATCCTGGACCAAGGTTCTGGAATACCACGGTGTCAACTAACTGGTTCCGACCGCTTGCACGTCACGCTATGGTGCTTGCACCACACCATGAGCCTCTTCAAAAATACACTCATTGGAAAACAGCTCTCATGCATTCACCATACTCTCGCACATATCGAGATGAAATGAGATGAAAACGCAGCTCCATTGTCTCCATTTCGATGCTGAGTTGCCCATGGAAGTTAGTTTGGGCGGTGATGAGCGGTAAGGATAGGAATACGATATGGTCTGTGACAGCAGAGGGTTCTTCCACGTAAAGGTCGACGCACTGTCTCGGCACTAACTAGTCTGTTGTGAGTCCCCATGGTCCGTCTTTCCGAGGAAACGATTTTGCAGATGGTTGCACACAATCTGTAGGCCTTGATGTTGCGATGTGTCTGAAGGTCACCCACTGTGTAGACGGTTTTGGATGTTGTTTGTCACCTGATACCGCTCTTGCAGTCGGTAGATTGCCCTAACATGAACACTGAAATGATCGGGAGTGTGACCAACTTCCAGTCATCTGAGGAAATGATCAATCTGATCTCTCGCAATTCGTTTCTTTTGTGGTTCAGTACATATCCGTGAAAATACTAGCTGATACAGGTTCTTCAGCAACTGCCTTAGTTGAAAACTGAAGAGACCAAAGACAGTTGGCAATACAGGTAACTATGTGAACGGATTGTGATCCTTACTGACTTGGTTGGCACATGTCATCATGCCCCAATTAATCAACGATCATGATGCAAAATAGCTGATTGTCTGATTATTGACTGTCTTACAGCTGTGGTTAAAGAAGAACCATCTAACACCCGTTAGTTGCAGGGTTTACTGACGATCATTACCAACCAGTATCTGCAGGAGTCTACATTCAAGTGTCAATAACAAAAGGCTGACGAAACAATGTATTACTCAGCGGCGAAAAGTTATTTTCACCTAACGGTCGTTCTTGTTTTAAATATTCATGTCTTTGCGATCGCATGAAAATAATTGATTATTTTTCACATCTCTTTCTCAAACGCGAACAAAACTTCAAAAAGGTAACTACACTTAATTAAATGAGATATTTAATACTCCACGTCATGATCTCGGAGTCATGTTTATCGTTATGTGAGTGGCAATGTGCAGATGATGTAGAGTTAGGACTTGGTACAATATTTTATCCGCAATGACAGAACTTGCTGGACATAGCAATCCAAACATGTGGACGTATCCACTGTGTTTTACTATACTATTACAAGAATGGGGTGTTTATTTTTAGGGTAATATTACTTGGCTATAAAGTTGTGCGATTGTATGTGGATGTTGCAAATGATTATTCCATTCACAGCGTGTTATGAATTTAGTGCAGAAAACGCCATTTTCTGACGTGCATGGAAACATGGTTGGGGAGAATGCAGTGGTGTGATATGGGCTCACAGTGACTGGCAGAACAACTTTACATGATATACACTGTCCAGTACTATTGTTACATAATCCTGGCGTCAGCCATCAAAGAAAGTGCGCGTAGACATGTTTGTCGATTTGTGTTGCATGCTGACAACACAAGACTACTCGTATTTTCACTCGGTACCTTCAACAGGAATGGAGCATACAGACGACACCTGTTACCCATCGTACATGTCAGGGGAATCGAATCCTTGGACTGCAGGCACGTCACCGTCAACATCCAACGACCACTCTCTCTTGGCGATACCCTGCAGGAAGAATGTGGGAAGGATTAAAAGCGTAAGAAGGAAGTTGAAACAGGACGTATGATCATGATCCATACAGACTTCGTCTAACTACCACATTTGTAAATCATTTTCGAAATATTTCCCGCAGTCAATGTCATGGTCAAATATACACCATTGGAAAATGTATTGACAAGGATGGCTATAAAATAAAGTTGTAAGTCCGCAATGTAACTAGCAAGTATTTCATTCACTGTTAAACATAACCAGGTTATGAAGTTCAATAACTAACGCAAATCCCAGCCATATGTCCTTGATACGTTGCAAAATTATAAATCTCAGGAAAGATAAAATGTATCTGAAGTTGATTAACAGTGACACCTTATTGAACCCGTCATATCGTTTGGAATACTCATAAGAGACGATAGGATCCTATTCTCTGAAGCCATTCCAGATACAATACTACAACCTGGCATTGAATCAAATGTCGTTGAAAATATACAAAATTTCATTTAGTGCCAACTAATACACCTGGAATACAGGAATGCAACAACACATATGAGCAATATTTATCACACGGAATGTATCTATTTCTACATGTTGGTGAATGGTCTATTTTAGCAGTTGTTTCCGTTCATCAATATGATGTCAACATACACAGTATGAGGTTTGTTGCAAAGCAGTATTGTAATTATGTATTATTTACCTTTGACGTTTCCTATTTGGAATCTAAAAGTTGCCTTTATGATGTGTTGAATTTATAATGTTGCATTTACACTGGTTTGGTCTTTTCATGTTATTGAATGTTTTATGATAATCAAACATGAAGCAATGGAGTTCTGATGGAATGGATAATATAGAACACTACAGATCAAAGTATACTGCTCACCATAAAGCTCTTACATCAGAAATACAAAACAGGCACACTCACTGCTTTATCATTCTTCACCTTAGATACATCCATACGCACCGAAAACAACATTCATTGTCATTGAAGTCAGATGTTGCTAGCTTTCAACAAAGACCTGTCATCCCACTGCGGATTATGTCAGAACAACATTTCATTCCACCATTGCGTAAAGGGCTTGGCAAGATCATGATAATGACAATCGGAATTGTTTTCTGATCATTCAGCGTCAAAAGGCTTTTCACGCGTATTTTAAAGAGCAACAGTTACGGCATGTAGGATTATATCTATCACATCACCGATCCTTGCTTGACTTTGTGCAGCTCGCGGTGCCTCGTGTAATTTAATCCAGGACATTTATTAGACATTACATAATTTCTTTTATCGGTTTTGAAATTATGAATCGTCACCTTTGTCAAATTATATTTCACAACGTAGTTAGAGATGCAAATGCTGCTGAGCATAACCTATGAACATTCCGTTTGTCTTCGCGGATTGTTGTGTTTGTGTTTCAGGCAAGATGCCGGAATGTGACTTACGTGCTTATTACATCTCATTTAAAACGTCTATATATTTAGGCTTAAGAGAGATTTTGGAGCTGTAACAGAACTGTCACTGTCAGTGAAAATAATGTACCATCTAGAGAAACTCAATTTGTAAAGTTGCATGAACTGCTAATATACTAACATAAGCAGCTTAGCGACTATGTGTTTCAGCGTCTGAAGACCACATACGTATTTAACACCTCTTGTGAAGTAAATCTCTTGTAGACACAATCAAAATCTATCCGAACCCCTAAAACCTCCAATATCCAACTGATCAAATTGATGGCAAGTTGTTCTGACAAAACACAGCTGACAAAACCACATTTTCAGTCAGAACAAAAAAGATATAAGGATCACAAATGAAACTTTTGTACAACAACTAGGCATGGCGTTCTTTTTAGAAGTGTCGTACAAAGAACTGCTGACGTTCAGGAACCGGCTATCGTAGCACCACAATGTCATGCGTCATGTAAAGTGGAGGACTTAAAACCGCCCAAGCGCTAAACTACACAATCTCGTGCTGAAACGAGAGAAAATGGAGGGAATAATCATAATGTCATAATCATCATAAATAAGGAGTGAAGCATGAACACAGGTAAGCTGTTAGGAGTAAGGAACTTTGTGTTTAAATGTTAACTCAAGGGAGAAAATGCAGATAGACGAAGGCCAGATGGAGCGACTGGACTGTCGCTGTAGGCAGAGTTGTTGTCCTTGGCTGTGGTGTGTGTGGAGCTTTGGCGGTCTTATCAGTATGTAACTATGGAACAGGTTTATAGATGACTGTGTGACTGGTCAGTGTAGTTTCTTTTCGCGCGGACGTCGTTGTGAGTGTCTGCTGGTCTAATGGTAAAATATTGCATCTATACTCTATACTCTTGTTGTTAGGTGTGATTTTTTTTGGAAGTTTATGTCTTTAAAGATAAGACGGGGATTGTGTGGGTTGAATAGTGGATTTATCTTGTTTTTGTATTGTGTAGCGATTGTACTGTAATGCTGACTGGTGGGGCGGTGGGGGTAGCATTGTGGTTAAAGTGTCTGCTCGTCACGCTGAAAACCCTGGTTCGATTTCCAACATGGGTACAATGAGTTGAGAACTTCTCCGGTGCCCCCAAATCTGATATTACAGGAACATCGCTAAAGGCGCCGTGAAACTCGACTCACTATTGTGTATAGAAGGAAAGTGATGAAAATATGTTTGATGTCTTCTTTCATAGTGCATTGAGTTCAGTGTGGTTTGTTTGTCCTGTAGCGTTTTTGGTACTGCATCTGCCTGGGAAAACATGTGTCAATGGATTTTTATACGAGTGTTTAAAGCCCCACTGTAGGTGTAAGTTCTTCTGAAAATGTAGTCGTTATAATAGCATCACACAGGGATAGCTTATCTGTTTTTGAAACACGGACACAACAGGTTTTTTTTGTAGGTGACACACGTGGAGAAACATTTGGACATCTGTGAAGCCAAACTGTTGACATGTGTTCATTGTTGCTATCCTGGATGCTTAATATATCAACCTCGAAAACTGACAGAACGGAAAATTATCAACAAAGTGTTTATAACTCTTTGTGAATTGAGTGAATGAGTGACATTAAATATTACACAGGTAATATTTCAGACTGAGTCATATAGTAACGACAGAAGACAGAATAAATATATGTATACATTATAAAAATGCTGTTAAGGACAGTGACACAACCACACTGACCCGTATTGTTACAACTAGTTTGAGATTCACCCACTGACTGGCAAACACAGTATTGATGGGGGCCAGATATTGCTGGCAACCAAGGGTATGCCACCATTCCCAGCAGGAACAGAGAGGATTTATTATAATTCTGCTCTCTGCACGGCTGTGTTAGCGAACAGGCGTAGACCAAAGCGAACATCATCTGAATGTGTTAATGTCGAATATTGGCAGTCCTAACGGATCCATCATCACTTTCAGTGAAGGTGTTCCTGAGTCAGACACACCACGTTACAACAAATTCTCTGTGAATGTGTCCTGGTAAGCACTAACCTTTAGCAGAGACATTTGGAATAGAATCAGACAGGACATACCGTCCCTAATTACAGGGGATACAACACGAGAAGGGTTGATATGAAACCTGTCTCCGATCATAAAGTGAGCGAGTGAGTTAGTTTAGTTTCACGCCAGACTCAGCAATATTCCAGCTACATGGTGACGGTCTGTAAATAATCGAGTCTGGACCAGACAATCCAGTGACCAACTACATGAGCATCGATCTGTGCAATTGGGAACCGATGACATGTGTCAACCAAGTCAGCGAGTCTGACCACCCGATCCCGTTAGTCGCCTCTTACGACAAGCTGAGTCGCCTTTTATGGCAAGCATGGGTTGCCGAAGGCCTATTCTACCCCCTGACCTTCATGGGTCCCGATCATAAAGTGTCTGTATGTTATGATTTAGGAAAAGTTCCGGTTTAAACGAGTCTGATGTCAATAAGATCCAAGTCGTGCAGAACACCCGACTGGGCATATCCTTGACATTGATTATTGTATGTGAGGCAAGTAAACTCATCTGAAACAGCTGGTCGTTTCTCGGCCTGACATATTCTGGCGACGAGGATGATAAGTCGGGTTGATAATATGTTTTGATAAAAATGTTTTGAAGGAAGAGTTTTCTGCTGTGCTGCTGAACATTTGAAGGACAATGCCACTATGGTGGATTAATTCACGTTGGATTTTGTTTCTGCAAATCTCGTGGTGTAAGTAGTTAAGGGAAGACAAGTAAGGTTCTCGTCACATCACAATAACTGAACTCCTCGATTGGGTGTGTGGTCTTCTTAAAGTCGTTTCTACTCTTTATTTCATAGTTTAGATTCTATGCAAAACACAAGCATAAATCATTTTTTCCCTGTTATATTTCAGCGCGTAACTAGTGTGAAAGTAGCATCTTGGGGATTGGAGACCAAGCAATTTTCGGGTGATGGATAGTTCCACGAGAGAAGTTGCACCACAATTTCTTCCAGGAACGGCCTTGGAGCGAGTGTTATGCCAGGTCATATTTTCCAGTGTTACCAGGGACTTCCTTTCAAAGCTTAATTATCTCTCGAGAGTGAAATCTTCGTGATTGGGTACGTTTCTCTGATTCCACATACGCCATTTCTTATAAAGAGCGATGAGAAACATGATTAACCTTGGCCACAAGTTAACTGAAGCTTGTTTTTGAATATGTATAATTTCAGTTAACACCATTTATCAAAGTGTGACTATTCCGTGAGAGAATAGTCACCTGTTGATTTGTATGTGTGACACAATCATATTTCTATTTTCCGCGTATTTATTATTTCAATACTCAGCAATATTCCAGTTACATTGTGCGGTTGTTCATCGTGTTAGGACCAGACAATCCAGAGATCAGCAGCATGAGCATAGACCTACGCAATTAGGATTGACATGTGTCAAACAAATCACGGAATCTGATCATCCGATCCCCTTCGTCGCTCCTTCCGACATGTAAGGGGTGCCGAATTCTAACCCGAGTCTTCATGGGTCTCACATATTTCATGTTTAGACTGAAATAAAGGAGAGCCGGAGGTGCTCCGTCATAAAATGATTCTTATGGATGTTTCCAATTGTTTGATGATGTCAAATAAACAGGTAAACATACATGAGCATGGCTCAAGAAAGTACAGACTGCGTCGGAATTATATAATAATATCACATCCCATCATGTGATGAGGAAGCCCTGAGAAACATTGTGCTCTCAGACTGATGCTCAGATTTTACGAGCACGTTACTAAATTTCCAGACGGTCAATCATTGAACGTTATGACTGAACAATCATATTGGTTGTGATAGTGAACGTATTTTATTGTGAAGGGAACAGAGAACAATTGGCTCTTGTAACGGATAACGTCTCACACCTTCGGAATACGATAACACGGAATGAAAAACCCTACACTACTATTCAATCGCCTCGTCGTGAAGGGTTATGTAGAACATATACTGGTTTACTGCCACACATAGTTATCGAGACCACGGGTAGCTAGCAACATATGTAACTAACCGGATCGGATTGTGATCCTTGCTTGTGACGTGCTTGACAATATTATCGTATCCCAACTGCGTAGATCGATGATCATTGTAGCAGTCATCGGACTGTCTGGTTCAAATTCGATTATTTAGAGGCTGCCGTCAGATAGCTGGGGAAATCTTGTAACTGGTACTCCACCAAACACCGTATTAATTTTGTTTTCATGTGAAGCTGCGACAACTCGGCAATAGGTGGGGAAAATATATGCATTGCCAGCAACATAAAACACGGTGTTGCAGCGATAAAGATGTCGCCGATGTTACATTTCATTAACTCGGCGACAGTAAAGGAAAAACAAGTCAAGAATCCTTTCGAAATTTTACACGTCAGAACCAATGTGTTTTATCATAAAGCGTCGTAAAATATCAGTGTCTTTTTCGCCTAAGAATAATTTTTCTGTATGACATGATAAAAGCTATGGACAGTCCAGAATTATCAAGGATGGAAAAACGGCTTAAACAACATTGTTCCTAATCAATGACGGCAGCCCCATCTCAATAGAAAAGAAGCTGCCGAGCACGTTCACTAATATGTGCAGTCCACGAGGTTACGCTTTAACTTATTCAACCTATTTCAACAAGGTGGTTTTAGATTATTCTTGGTTTGTTTGTCTTTGTGGGGGTGGTGGGACGGTTAAAGCGTTCGCTCATCACCGATTTCGATTTCCCACATGGGAAAAATGTGACAAGCCCATTTTTATGTCACCCAGCCATGGCGTCTTTGAATTATTGCTAACAGCGGAGTAAAGCCCAACTCACTCAGTCTCTTACTATATTTTATATGTTCAGTCAGATTTACACGGGCACAAAGTGTAAAGCCTATTTCTGATGTTTCCCACTGATATATTGTTGAAACATTGCTAAAAGCGGCGTAAAACTAACTCACTCACTCGCTGTCAGGCACAACAATCCCTCCTTCGTGCAAAACAATCACATTGAACAACTGTAGTACTACTAGACACATGTGAAACATGGGCAGGAGAAAAGCAGTTCACAAAATATATAATTTATAAAAAACACTGAGAGTTTCTTCGCCTAAAACTTGTAACCACGCCACATATTTCTTTGCATCGGTTTTCAGGGTGTATATGACCGTACAGTATGACCAAAAATATTGAGAATTTTAGAAATATGTTTAATTAGATTTCTAGTGTAAAGAACCTTGACCAGCTATCAAGTGAGATATAACAGCAATGCTACAAGTGGTGTCCATAGAACTATTGCAGTCACGCTAATATCTTCTGGGGAAGGGGTTCATATCTCACTTATATAATAACTGGTGTCCAAATGTTCACAACCAAGAACCGACAACCTTTACATTCACACGTTTCAACGTTCACATACATCTTTATGAGCTTCATGGCAATCTCAAACTATGCTCCAATACCTTTGACAAGATTGGCAACCCTTACAACGCTCGATGTTATGTTTATTTCGATGGAACATATCCTTGTTGAGTCTCTTTCTCCCGTAAGGTATTCCAAGTCAGACTCATCAGAACAGCCTGATTAGAATGGAATCCGGTTTGTCAGTTTTCAGAGGATCACGCAGTCAGAATCATTGTTTTCTGTGTCCGCTGAGGAAATCACTCAAGGCGCCGAGTCCACCGTGTGTGCTAAATAATACATACATACGCTTGTACGGCTGTCTTCAGAATCGACTGATTGTGAAGCAATATACTGAGGGTGTCGTGGAAACTTCATGTGAAATGTTTAAGATAACAACGTCTGCCAAAGGGCAGAAATACATTAAGAATGATATACAAGGTTTATCTGAAATATCTGAACAGGCCGTGCGTATTTAACATTTTATACACAGGGTATTTATTTGTTTGAAGTAATGCCTATATTGGTAGTACTACTAATTTGTTTGGTCTCTTTGGACGGGCCATTGGCCCCGTTGTTTCAGAATAAATGGTGTGTGTGGTTTCACTTTGCGAGTATTATTTGCTTGACAGAAAGTCCCTTGTTTTCAACCGATGACGAATCTGTATATTACCGACGGTCAACACCGCTCATGACACGTTCATCTCAAGTGTGAGCAAGGTAACTTCATACCTTACAGATTTCATCCTTCCACATGTGGACTTGGTGAAGATTGTAAACGTTGTTGGCTTGAGCTCCCGTAAATGTAGCTGAAAGACTGCTTTTGTGGCATCGTAGGCTTAATAGAACTCATTATCTACACTTGATCCGTCCGATCAGAATCTTGTGAATCGCTTAGATGACAGGAAGAACGGACATTAGTGAGCACTTAATTACATTAAGGCTGGGCCATTGGACACGCTGTTTCTGATGTACGTGGTTACACTTTCCGACCAAACCTTAACCTAGCAAATCAGGTAACCTACATGGAAAATAGCATTATTTACCCATGCTCATTCGCATTGTTTCTGCACAGTTTTTCGAGCTACACATTTTTGTATGTGTCTTTCGGATATACTTTTTACAAGGCAATTGTATCTCAACTGTATCTCAATTGTGAGGCGTTCAAATCCGTACATTTCCTCTGCAATAGTTGTTGATAATTAAATGATCCCTAGGATTATACTATGCATCAGTACCGTAGTTACTCAAGAAAATGGTGTATTATTTGTTTCTGTGAGTAGTGACCTTACATACTCTGTTAAACCACAGACAGCTTATACTACCTGACTTAATTTGTATTAAGATATCATTGATTATTCTGTCTAATATATCTGCGTCATTATTATGTATGAATTGGTGTATTCTGAATGTTATGCAAGACACACTTGCCTATAATAAACCCACAGCTCTCTCCTTTCTTGTTTCAAGGGTCGCTTCTAATAGCATCTTTCGTTTATTTAACGTTAAAGAACGCCTTAAGTGATGGAAAACAAGCAGTCTTAAAGTGGGGATTGGGGACTATGACAGAATAGAAAACTGTACTTGTGATGATTTGCGTTACTGCTTAAACACTGAATGTTTTCTGAATGTATGTTGCTCGTTTTGAGTGGAAGGCCAGCTTTTTGTAAATTAAACAGTATTAGTGCTACATTTTAAAATTCAACTTGTTCAACATGGAGTTAATAGGTATAGAAATTCCCTTGATGGAAATTAAACAGTTTCCAGCTTTGCTCCAGAAACGACTTACTTTTTCAAGTATGTTAGTAGAAAAAGATCGTCTTTATCCATCAAATACTCAAAGGGTACCATTTCGGAGTGTGTTTCATTCATAATTTGAAAAAAAAACCGTTTCAGAAACCATACATACGTAAGCAACAAAACTCATCTCCATCGGGTGCTGGATGTTTTTACTACCAGAAAGAGAGAGGACGCCACTGTTGTATACTCATATAAAATCACGAGGTTATAATTGGCAAACCCAGTATAGATGGGGGTTAGTTATTGCCAGCAACCAAGGGTAGGCCACCGTACCCTATAGGGTCCGAGAAAACGTCCTGTTTGCTTCCTGCATAGTTTCTTTTGGGAATAGATTTAGATCGAGCTGACCAATAAATTTGATTTTTCAAATGTTGAAAACTGGCCGTCATAAACCTGCACTATCTCCAATTTCAATTAATGTGTCCCTTTACTTATACACGGAAGTTGACATACTTACTCATGAAAATCATCGGATTACAACAGGTTCTCTGAGATTGTTTTCTGGTAAGCATTACTTCAAGGAGGGATAAGTGGAACAGAATCAGTGAGGACATAGGCTATGATTGGAAAACACATTTGGTTTAAACTAGTCTGCGTCATTAATGTCTACTAACCGTGCAGAATACTCGAGCGAACGTAACTTTGAAATTGTTTATTGTATGTGAGGCTAATAAACTGTCATTTGGAACAGTTTTTGCCGTTTCTTCGTTATGGCATATTCTGGCAACGAGGCTGAGATGTAGGGATGATAATATGTTTTGTTTTTGAAACATATCATCACGAGTATAAATACACAGTGAGGGTAAAGAGAAATATAATTGTGTAAAACAGACGACTATTCTCTCACAAAATAATTACAGAGTGATAAATGGTGTTGATTGAAGTACAATTTCCAAAACAAATAACCTTGACAGCTTCTATTTTCTGTCCACTCGTGGCGGAGGTTCAACAAGTTTCTCACTGCTATTTATAAGAAATGTCCAACACGGAATCAGAGAAATGTACCCAATCACGAGGACTTCTCTCTTGGGAGATAATTAAGCTTTGACATTAAGTCCTTTGCAAATACTGTGTAATATGATCTGCCATGACAATCACCCCCAGGTCGTTCTTGAAAGAAACCGTGGTTCAACTTATGTCGCGGGAATATCCATCACCCGAAAATTGCTTGGTGTCTAATACCCACGGTGCTTTTTTCACATGAGTTACGTGCACGTATATGTCGAGAAAAAAAATCGATGACGTCAGTTGCGGAAGATCAAAGTGTGCGTATTCCCATTTCCCAATACACATGTCTTGTTAACAGGTTCAAAACCTGTGCCCAAGAACATGTGTCACTCCGGCCAGAGAGAACAAGACACGAAGCGTGAGTATGTGAGTTAATATTTATCGTCACGTACGCAATATTTGAGCTATATCGTGATGAGTACTATTGTTTTTTTATATTATAGATCAATGAAATAAGACTAAAAACATTAACTTACTAGTGCATAACATATATTAAAGTAAAACTAGTTACCATAAAACGGTATCATTTAAGAGAATGATAATATATGATGAGGCTATAGATTGCCAACAAGTGAAGGTAGGTCACCATACAGAGACCATGGTGACTCACACATGAAGTAATATGCTTTATGAGACCTACTTACTCTCGTTCGGCTTTCCGATTATCAGGCGATTATTAACTATCACGGTGCACTACGTCTACACTCCAGTTTCAAAACCCTACAATGTACCAGAGGATCAATGAGGTCATTAAGAACTCCTTGAGTAGGAATCGCCTCATATTCAGCCACATGCACCAAGTTCATTTGTTTTTAACGCCGCGCTCAGCAATATTCCAGCTATATGGCGCAGTCTGTAAAGCATCCGGTAAGGAGCAGAAATCTAATGATCAACATCATGAACATAGCGCTACGCAGCTGGGATTGACATGTGTCTTTCAAGTCAGGACACCTGACAATTTGGTCCCGTTAGACGCTCCTTACAACATGCATGGATTTCTGAAGACCAAGCTCTAACCTGGCTCCTCACTGGTGTCTTAAATGGTTTATGTAGGCTGGCTTGGAAGATGCGACTGTCGGTTTGTGTCTTAAACCAATTAAGATGTTGGTATAAACTAAAAAAAGCATTGCCTCTTAGTAAAAGCAAAGAAGTAAAGAATGAAAGTTCTTTACAGAGTTAAGTCATTGTGTTAGCCAGGTGTAGTTTAGATTTGTTAGGTTAAGGTGACACTTACTATGAATCCGTTTCCCTCTTCAACAACAGACGCTAAATTATGAACGGTCCCGCATATCACCTTTTAAATTAAACTATTGAGAAAGGTGGATGGTTGCGTTTACATCGTCTTCTGTAGTCTTCTATGGTTACATTAAACATTTCTCCATGAAAACCGGGGATGACATTCTGGTCATCCTAAATCCGTTTCATGACAAACGGATTCGCCATTCTTGCAGCATTCCAGCGCAACTTTGAGAGAGAAAATATTTTCCTCGTCATTGCCGCTGAAGGGACCTGTTTATACAAAGTTGACGAATCTCTCCAATTCAGTCGCCTTTTACAACAAGAATCATATTTATGATAATCGCGCCTTACTGTTAAACTAGTTATGAGTGAATGTTATAAATCTGTCAGTATGATTCCAGCCATATGGTTGTCACTTCAACCTTTGGTGGTGCTGCTGGCGTCCACATTCTTTAGGGATGAAAGGAACATGAAAAATTCCATTGTCGATGTTTCGAATTATTTAATAAAGACAAGCAAACAATTACACTCTGTAATGTAAAACTGCAGAGATAAACACGTGAGTGCGAGCAGTTATAGAGAGCACCGACTGGACCGGAATTACATCATCGCACATCCCAAATGGGATAGAAACATACATCGGGAACATCCCTTAGACTCAATTTGTGCTTTCAGCCAGACACATTGGATTTTATGACGCGTTTCTAAATATCCATATTGTCAAACAGTGTTTACGTTAGTCCTGAACGATCTATCACGTTGAATGTTTCATAATTTCACACTTATATTTCATATGCATTCCTGCGAATAGGTGAGCAAAGAACCATTGGTTCTTGTAATGGATACCGTCTATTGCAACAGAGCTATCCAATCGCTCTATTCGTAAAGATCCGGGCTTAGAAGATATACTGGTTTACCGCATCACATGCTTTAGCTGAGGACTGAAGATTGAGGACTGAAATATAGTTAACAATGCAGGTTACTAACGGGATCGGATTATGATTCTCGTATCCCAAATGATCGTGGTGGCAGTCACTGGATTGTCTGGTGCACATTCCAATATTTAGAGACTGCCGTCAGACAGCTGGGGAAAGGTGCGACGATAAACAAATGAATATGAACAAATAAACAAAACTTCCAAATGGAACACCACCAAACAGCCAGTCAACTTTGTTACACTTGATTACCTCGGTGGCACTAAAGGAAAAACAAGTCAAGAATCCTTTCGAAATTTTACACGTCAAAACCAATGTGTTTGTTTCGTAAAGCGTCGTAAAATATCAGCCTTTCGCCTACGGATAACTCTGTAAGAATGATAAAATCCTGGGACTGTCCAGAAATGTCAAGGATGGAGACACATAAGATGGCTTTAGGATATCTGACTCATTATGGTAATGAATGATTTCTAACAATTTTCTGGTACCTGTTCGAGCAGTGCAAAATAATCAGTGTCCACTTAGCGTCTGTTATAAACGTACCTCGCGACTGATGTAACACTAAATGCGTCGAGAGTGTTTGTTTTGTCTTAGAAACCACTGGGCGAATCGTGCACCACCTGCCACCCTTCCTTATTACAAAAGGAGTCGAATACGATGCCTACGAAATTTGTTACCGGTGTTTCTAATTATAAGCCTTGAGTTTGACATCGGTTTGTACATTTCCTGCTTTTTCATGGAGCTTTCAGGGAAATACAGTATTGTTAATTTCAGTCAAGGGTAATAATAATAATGATCATAATCCACAATTATTAATCATCACAGTCCCAAGTTATTACTCTGATCAGTGTGCAGTCGATTTTCAGAGCCAAGCTACCTGTGAGATGCTAGGTTTAATTAAACATTACCATGTCATCGTAGTGGGTACCCATTCAGAGCCAAGTGAACAGCGGCATATTTAGGGAGACGCAACGTGTAACACACACACGCTTCAGTGTAAGGCAGGAAGGAAGCCGTATAACCTAACAGAACACGTGCTGCAGAACACGGTCACCAATGTGTACAGTCTGCGAGATGACGTTTGACCGTGACCAATGTGTACAGTCTGCGAGATGACGTTTGACAGTGACTAATGTGTACAGTCTGCGAGATGACGTTTGACCGTGACTAATGTGTACAGTCTGCGAGATGACGTTTGACCGTGACTAATGTGTACAGTCTGCGAGATGACGTTTGACCTTACTTAACTTACTTTAACAAATTGGTTTTAGATTATTCATGTTTTGCTTGTCGTTTTGGGGCGATGGGTGGATTAAAGCATTCACTCGTCACTGTGTTCGAGTGCCCAATTTAAAATAATGTGACGAGACTTTTTCTAGTGTCCTCCTGCCATGACATTGTTGAAATATTACTAGAAGTGACGTAAAACCCAACTCACTCACTCTAGGTGATACGGTCAGTCAAATATAAAACTAACATGACTTTTTCCAACAAGCACAGCACCAGCCACTGCAAACAGTGAGACGTTCTTCGCCTGAAACTGTGGTACTGTAAAGTTGCCACATACTCTGGACTTGCATGGGCTTTCTTTGATATACTTATTTCAGGGTCTATATAACATATGAAAAGTAATGCTATAAGGGGTATTCACAGAACTATTGCAGCCACACTAATATTTCTAGGGGAAAGCGTTCATGTCACGCACATATAATAACTGGTGTCCACATTTTCACACACAAGAACCGAGAATGTTTATCATTGCCATTTCCACGAGGACAACCAACAGTGCCATTGTTTCAACGTCCACAGAGAGGCACTGACCCACATACTCTGTCCACGCCCTTCGATTTAGGGATGCATACAGTTTCAATAACGTCTTCTTTGTGAGCTTCGTGACAATATCACACTCTGGTGCAATGCATTTGACAAGGCTGACAACCCTTAGAAGGCTCGCTGTTATGTTTATTTCGCCGGACCATATCCTTGTTGAGTCTCTCACTGCCGTAAGGGATTCCAACTCAGACTCATCAGAGGAGCCTGATGGAAAAAGAATCCGGTCTGTAGGTTTTCAGAGGATCACACAAGCAGAATCACTTTGTCCGTTGTGGAAATCACCCACGGCACCGAGCCCTTCGCATGTGCTTAAAATACATACACACGCTTGTACGACTGTCTTCAGAATCGATTCATTGTGAAGTAACGTACTGAGGGTATCGTGAAAACTTCATGTGAAATGTTTAAGATAACAGCATCTGCCAAAGGTCAGGAATACACCAGGAGGACATTATATACACGTTTTATCAGAAATATGTGAACAAGTTAAAATATGTCTCTATTAGTGATCCTTTTTGACAAGTTGAATGGGCCACTGGCCACGCTGTTTCAACTGTACCAGTTGTCACTTTCCAACTATCATTTATCTGTCAGAAAGCGCCTTGTTTTCGACCGATGACGAATCTATAAAATCCCCGACAGACAACACTGATCACGTTTATCTAAAGTTTGAGCAAGATATCTTTCTGCCTTAAAGATTTATCCTCACCCTGACTTGCTAAGATGTAAACGTCACTAGTTATGTTGACATGGAAGTAGCTGGGAGGCTGCTTTTGGGGAACCCGACTCGTATTGATAATGTAACTCAGTATCTTCATTGAATCGCACTGATCACAATCCTGTTGATCACTCAAATGATAGGAAGAACACATATTAGTGAGCACTTTACTTATATGAAGGATGGGCCATTGGCCACACTGTTGTAGACGTGCGTGACGTCACTTTCCAGGAAGAGTTTGTGAGGTGAAGCGTGGAAAATAGCATAATTTACCAGAGCTCACTCACATGGAAAGCATCAATAGTCTTCTTCGATACATATTTTAGTACTTGTCATATTCACAAGCAATTAATAGTCAGTGGCGGAACAAGCAGTTCGATAGTGTTCTCCTTGAATACGAGTCAGCATGTGTATCAATTGTTTAATGTACATGGAAAACTAGCAGCACATTTGTTGCTTTATGCTGTGCTAATGATATGTTTGAATGTTTGTTGGTTAATGTCGCAATTGGTTATAATCCAGCTGTATGACGGCTATAAATAATCGAGTATGGACAAGACAATCCAGTGATCAACATCATGAATATCTATCTGCGCATTTGGGATATGGTGACGTGTGTCAATCAAGTCTGTGAGCCTGACGACAACCCGATCCCTTTGTCACCTTTTTCAACAAGCGCGGTTGCTGAAGACCAGTCCTAACCCGGAGGTTCAATGGAAATGAATCAAGTGGTAGGACTTTATAGGATTATTGCCTGTATTGTCCTTTCATTCAGTTAAGATCACACAAATCTTTGCTGTATCTCTCTCAGTCGAAACATAGTGAATCCGAGCATTTTTTTTATGTGGGAAGTCAATAAACTACCAACTCATATACTTTGGGCCTTCGCTTGTGCCAGTTCAGAGACATTTAGATTCCGAATCGAAAAACATGGAAATGGGAGTGACCCTTCCCCTGTACAATAATGCTGACAGTAGCTACGTGCAATAACCAGACGGCAGATGTCATTGCATGGAGAGCCCTTGTATTGAATAAATAAGATATCTAGGTGTAATCGTCATTGCGAACACGTAATGTTTTCTTTCCTCGCACGGCAATCATGTTGTTCTGTGTTGGATTTGAATCCATGATTTATGATTCATGGGCGAAATGAAAGAAGAAATTGTCATCTGAACACAATTTACAGCCGGTGGGTCAGTACAGTAAGTAAAGTCCAATTGGACGAATTATGTTCGTTACAGGAGAGAGGTTCATGCATGCGGCTGTTGTAAACCAGGGTACTGCAACATACGGCTCTTTTTTTCAAATACACTAAACTCCGTTCCTACTACCCACTGCAGAAGGGATCGATTTTATTTAGCGGGGGGTCAAGGCGAAACCATAATGATGGCAATTTTGCTTGGTTCTAGTGGTTCGTGGATGACACCGCTGTAAGAAAAACAGACAACTTTCAACAGAGTTGGTGCTGTACTACGGAACAAATGGAAGCCAGATGTGAGGTGTGGACTTCTTCCACAAACGTTTAAACGACTGATCATAAGCTTTCGTGATTTTGAGGAAGGAGAATGTTAAGAATAATGAGGTACTTTTTTCACAAAACTTCCACGTTATCACGAAACACACCTACCACTGATACATGTACAATATGGTGTTTCCGAATCTAACGGTATTCGTTTTACCCCGGAGCTTTTTAAGAACACTCGCAATCCTCATCTGACGGAAGTGGCTCCGAAACTAGAGGCATGCCAGCTTCATCTCAAAATATGTGTGCCAACGATTGACTACAGAGCTGTAATACGCTGCAGGATATACGAGCTGTCGCCTCAACGCTTTGGCTTATATTGCCTCTACGCCTTGGCAATATTAGCAACTTGGTGGCCAGTTGACCATTGATTATGATCTGGTCTGTGGGAAACGCTCAGACACGAACAAGAAAGCACAAAACAGAAATTTTGCAAGAAAGAGTGTCATGTTAATAGAATTAGTTTCGGTTTCGAGCAAGTACTTTTCCCTTATCTAGAAATGGTAACAAAATATAGTCGGGTAATATGCGAGCTGAAGTAATAGTCAGGCTGAAGAAATGGTAATCCGGAACGTTAGTCCTGGAGATATACAGCATTTTCTCACGTGGAAATGAGATGCAATGGTTATTGACAGAAAACGCAAACGTCACTGTTGTCATAAATGCTCTCAGCAAACAACGTTTCTACACCGTTTTTCCTCATAGCACTAATCCTGAATAAGCGTTCATTATGTTTTGTTGGTTGTTTGTAACTGCACACTCGGTAATATCGAACATAACATTTGAACCAGACAATCCAGTAATAAAGACCATGAGAATGTTTAACATGTGTGCTCACAATAATGTAGCTGTATGCATTGCGTTGGTGCATCACAGTTTCTCTTGGTGTATAAATAGTCGGCCTTCATCTTACGACATCCATTGCTCAGGAGTAAATACAAGATTCGCACTTTCATTAAGACAGGGCCTAAATGCATACTTGTTCGCACCTTTTGCAAAAAATGTAAACGCACTACGATAGTGAATGTACTTTTCCTAAAACGAAACTACATATGCTGTTTTGGAGTTTGCTCACTGGGTGCACCTAACTGATTCATATATGACATCGTTGCACAGTTACAGTAAAATCATCATCACTTTACAAATTTCTAAAACATGATTATCCAGAAAGTGTTTGGTAAGACCACAGAGGGCTATTCAAGCCCCTTGGTCAGAGTAAAATGGCAAACGCCCCGTTTCCTCACCGACGAATTATATATTCCGTGTAAGTAACATATTTGTAAGGAGACAGGTAACTCCATGTATATGTATAATTTGGCATAATTTCATCAGCGTATGCTATTTTAATTACTATCATAATCGGACCGCGGGCCATACACTATCGTGTTGCACGGACAATGTGTTTCCCATAAGTAAACCCAGAAATAGCTTCAGGAAGGTGATCGTTTGCTGAAATGTCAACACTGGTTTCAGGAAACCAGGCCATTATCTGATTATTTGTTCATTGTTGAAATGCCACTTTTCATGTTAGTAATGAAGACAGGATATATGGATCTGCCAATATAAAGCAGTATGAAATTGGCTATTTTCCATTGTTGTCATGGAGATTCCTGACACTGGATGACAGGGATTTGTATCTGATATTATTTCATTGTCTGAACCTGTAAAATGCTCCTGAGAGTGCTCTCCGCTCTCACTGTTGTTGACCAATAGCTTGATATGTGCCGGTGGATGTATCAATAACATCTTTAATTATCGCTACGTTCTGAGACAGAATTCCTAAATCTGAAAAAGGTCATGCCATTAACTCTAAATCTGGTCGAAATTCGTTTATCAATCACCAAATATGATGCAACTTCTCTCAAGTTTCTTCTTTCCCAGAATTATTTGTGATCTTGCCTGTGATAATAGCATTCATTCGCCCTATGTGAAACACAGCCAGTGACATGTACATGTCGTATGTGCACATGGGCACATCATACTTTTGCCTAGCAACCATTGTTGCTGTATTTCGTTGTGTTTGATGTCATTAAAGACTTGAACCTTACACCAATGACGAGGGCCGTCACATTTGCTTAACGTGTTTTACAGCACAAATGTACATGAATAAAGTGGATACCAAAAAAATTATTCCACTCGACCATGTGAGCCTTATGCGAAAAATGACACCCATGCTTGCTTTAAAAAGCGACTATGCATGTGTCATCGGTTCCCATTTGTGCAGATCAATGCTCATGCTGTTGATCACTGGATTGTCTGGTCCAGATTCGATTATTTACAGGCCGCCGCCATATAGCTGGGGTATTACAGAGTGTGGCGTAAAACTAAACTCACTCACCCACTTTATTGCAAAATATTGCAAAATTATGTACACTTTTAATACACATTTTCACAATAGTTTCGTATGAGCCACACACTTGCTTGTGTGACGATCTCTATGCACATACCTCTGAGGTACATGTAATAACTTATGTCTTCCTGGTTAAGGACACCTGCTTATTTTTTTAAAAAAATTGTTTTTTCTTCAGCTTTGAAATCTATATCTCGAGATCGGTAGTGTTATTTTCCCAGGATCAGTTGTATCGTTTGTATTCAATATCGTTTGGCGAATAAATTGTTACGTTTCGTATAATATTCGTTCGTATTGACAACATAGCAGTTGACCAATTTCGTTCATTTACACATAGAGATGAACTGTTCAACTGCATTTTCGATGTGAATATTTTTGGGATTTCTTTTTCTGGTGAAGACTTATTTCAGGATTCCATTTCAGTTAAAGACGCTGTTTTAAACTGTTGGTATATTTGCTATAATAGTACTGGCACTGCATCGTTTGCGTAAACATGGCCATATCCTAATATGTTTGCTGCTCTAACGTTATACTTCGGGCGAACTGTCTGAAAGTTACATGTTGTTGAAGTTGAAGGACGATCTGAGCATTCTGGCAGCCTGTCGTTTTCACCTCTCTTATTAAGATTGATGATACAATGGCATGACTATGAATCACTCGGAAACCATGACGTCTCTGCAACACTTTCTGCGAATGCATTGTTAAGCACAGTTTTACATGTCAAAATGTTTCTTTGAAGTTAAAGGGTACTAATGACACTGGTAATGTGCGATGGATTCCGGTGGAATCCCAGATGAAAGGAGTTGTCGCCTACATAATACAACAGACCTTTTCTTCTTCCCAGATCTTTGGTGCTTTCCTTGAGTGAGTGAGTGAAACTTTATCGTCACATCGGCAATATTCCAGGCATATCGTGAGGAGAGCGATTAATTACAAAACTGCATATTAATTAATGGCATGTTATAAAACTCTGTCAACGAAGGACGGTAACACCAACTAATTTCAAATTAGACCTAAAACAGTTCAACTATAGAGGAAAATACAATATAAAAATTGGCTATAGATTGCCAACAACTGAAGGTAGATCACCACACTAGGGACCATGGGGACTTACATTACTTTTGCTACCTACATGAACCCTAGCTTGCTGGATTTACACCATACCTTCAACCACTGGCTTTTATGAGGAGAATTAGCCATACATTAAAATGACAAACACACTACGATTAAAAACCTGGAAAACGTAAATTTACATCAAATGTTTCTGGTACCCTCTCAGGAATTTTCCTTGAACTATTGTCTAATAACTGTAATGGTTGTGAGGGGTCATTGTACTGTACACAGGAACGGGTGAGACCTTGGACAGGGAAACGTCGCGCGCAGTGTTGTGATTCTGAAGTTGACAGATATGGCGGGGCCTTTGTTATTTACCCGGCATGTAATGCGGGGGCTACATAGTCGACGCCTCGTCCGTCCGTCCGTCCGTAATCATTTTGTTTCCGTAGCATAACTCAAAAACCATTCAATATTTTAAGACCAAAATTAATAGATATAAACTGAACCTAAGGTTATGCCTTTTGCTATTTACAGATTCTTGGCATTTCTATTTTCTTTGGTTTCCTTGGAAACGTTTTGGTCTTAGTCTAATAGGAGGGGTGGGTTTCGTTTTCTGAGCCTAAGTAAAAAAACGTTTAATACCTTTCTCAAAAACTTGGTTGACATATCAATCAGAACCTAAATTGGTGCCTTTTGCAATTTACAAGCTTTTGTGATCCATTATTATTTTCTCAGTTTCAAATGAAACGTTTAACAAAACTCACCTAAAAAGAAAAGGGAAATAACTGATAGTATTTCAATACTTTGCAAAGAGAAAACACATCAGAAAACACTCTATTCCTCTGGTGAACAATGCAAAGGTGATTTCATTAACTTTGATATTTAAATGATATTTGAGGATGTGAAACACTGGTAAATCTCTGGTGAATGATGATGACACTACGATAACTTAAAAAACAATTGCTATTGCACTTAAGAATAATGTATGTAACTGATGAATTCCATTTGATTATTTAAAACGTTTTTGAAAAGAACTCAAAGTCATTTCGAGGAGATGGAGAACCATTACTGAAAAAGATGGCCACATGAAATGTTTGAAACCAAAATCCAAAAACTCCAGAATAAAGATTTAATTGAGTTTTGAAGAAGCTTTTGTTACAGATTAAAAAGAGTATCAAAATATGGTTCTTCTTCTGACATTTATCCTGCATGGTAATTTCTCTGATTTCTCTGTTTTTTACCGTAAGAGTGGACGCAGACAAAGAGATACCCTATCCTCCCATCTACTCTACAATCTTTCACTGTATGCTGACAGATTAAATGATTAAAATTATAGCCATTGGCAATAATGAGCACAGTATGGGTCTGATTCAACAGATGCTTTGTATTAAATTTATAATAAGTATAAACAGGGCAACGGGAGGTTTTAACCGTTGAAAGGAAAACCAGTCTGATATATAAAACACTAAATGGCAAATTGTAATTGAATACTGTCGTAGACAATCGTTTGGTAGTCAAAAACTTGGACAGTTTTAGTACGCAGCTTTTCACAATATCCCAGCTATGTCTCGCAGAAATGGTACACACACCCTGTGCCCAAAAAGGGGATTGTTTTTGCCCCCACCCCCACCCCCACCCCCCACCCCCCACCCCAAACAAAAAGAACACATAAAAAAACAAAACAAACAAAACAAACAAAACAAACAAATAAACAAACAAACAATAGGCAAGCAAACATATCTAAAGTTCTAGGTGTTATGTTCCACAGAAAACTGGTACAAAGATAATGCAAATATATGATACCAGGTCTTGAGAAGGCTTTCATGACAGCTCTTTGATTAGACTGTTTTATTCTCGTTCAATCACCCAGCGGTGGTACAAGAGTACAAAATACGACGGGTCTAGATAAAGTTATGTGGATGTGGACCCACGCTCTAATGACACATGGTAAACCCACGCTACTTTTCTACAGGTCATGGACATTTGATGTTGTGATCCTAGACATGTCCTCATCGAGATGCTGAGTCAGCCTGACAGTCGAACAATGTATACTTTCATTTGATTGGTAATTAATATTTATATTCATACACCATTTGATAAAACATCATATCAATGTTATATTCTTTATATAATCTATCTCAGTTCAGGCTCTATGTGACCTTTTCAAACATATCTGATGATGTTCATCGCAAACCGTTATATGTATGCGGGTTTTACGGCCATTTTGAAAGAAAGCAAAATGTTATGACGGACTTGAATAGAATGAATTCCGTACACGTCTTCCAGTGGTCAACGAAACACACCTAATCGGATGAGGAGATTATATGTATTTACCAGTCGTAAGTCACTGTCCGAGATCTGGTCTTGCTCAGATGCGTCCTATGAGACGGGTAATCTTAATGCCTATCGACTGGGTCACTTAAGTATCTCTGACGGTGACACATAAAAGCTACGTTAAGAACATGCAACCTTTATCGTGCGGTTTTGTGCAGCACATACAATATTTATTCGCGACACGAAGAGATCACTTTTATCTTGTATCGCGTTTTCGGTAAACCGTTCCTGGTGTTAACGGTGATTTTCTATGAAGGGAAAACTGATACATGGCATATGGTATACACAGCAGTGAAATATGGAACCTCTCCGAATAAAAACACACTTTAATGCTGCGATGTTTATTTTGTCTCACTATTCTCTTCTGACAATTAAAAAACGCATGTACTGACAATTCTAAGATGCTTCGGCGAAAGATCAAAGGCGCCGACAATACTTTATCAGACGATAGTATGCATTACGTCACAATGTGTTGACGTCGCCGCGCCATTCCAGTCTGCCCCCTCGTAATCGAACTTCTTTGCATTACGTCAAAATATAACCGACCTCACGATGGATGTCAGTTGCCATCGCCTCGTACAGCCTTCCACAGTAAACTGCTTCGTCGCATCCCGTTTCTTGGTTTGCAGTTGCACCACACAGCCAACATCACTGTGGAAACATTACGTTTATGTTTTCCGACGGATAAAATGTCTCATAGTTCGACTCAAAATCTTACAGAGACACGGTAATGTTGGCAATGTTTACATTCCCATAATGCAATCGTGGAATGTCGCTTGACTTGTCAGCTTCCTCTGAATGTACTGATCTAAACTTTCGTTGGTAGTAGAAATGAGGCGGTCATATTGCCTTGTATGGTTTAAGAGAATCACGGATGTAATTAAAATGATCTAGAGATGATATTTAACCCGAACATAAACCATCATCAAACTGTTCATCATTTGTAACCTTTCCTAACGTAGGGGGCTGACACGTCAAAAGAACAGCGCGTCAGTTAGCCCTGTGCGAGGATTCTTAATTTAGGTCACAGGCACCGTCGTTTGTTTTCTGCCATAAATTAATCGAAATTAGGCTTAGAAGTTATTGGATACGGCATCTTAGAAAAGAAATACAGTTCGCTCTACCACCATGTATAGTGTAATAAAGCACACTTTGTTATAAAAGTTCAGATCACCACCATCGATTATTAATGATTGACAACAGATAAACCCACCAACAATTTACAACTGCTTGCGTTGTCAGTCCAGATTGAAAGTGGTTATGAGACGACTTTGCAATGGCTATTCAAAATATACTCACAGATACTTATTAAAAGAATCGCGGTCAGGTATGACCTGCTTGACTGCATTGTCAAAACGGTAACGGATCATTATGTTTGAAATGGAGTAAAAATATTGTCACCCTCAGAAGGAATGTAGGTCACATTTGTCTTTCAATGTATTTTCATAACACATGGCTTAAGCGCAAAATATATGTTCTTGAGTAGAATCGACAGTTTAAGGTATTAAGGATCCATGCACGTAGCAAATGATCGCCATGATCAATGTTCTGGTGATCTTTCTTCAGATGTTGGCGATCTATAGTCTGTTTTGTTTTCTGCAGTGTTAATATTTAAAATAATATATATTTACATACTTGTTTTACACCTATGATACTCTTGTTAATTTTATGAATTATTATAATCCTATAACCTGTTTTAGTCACAATCGTGCTGAAACACTGCCTATGTAACTTAGAATCTGAACTCACTCATTCACTTACACCATGTAGTATTACACACCATCTCGTACTACGTGATGCAGAATCTCCTGTTCCAGGAGGACATGAGAGATGCCTTCCAGTCAGCCGTTGCAATCTAGTGTAATGTATCTTTCTTTCTCTGACAGTAATAAGATTTTGTTACTGTGGCCTAAAGGTAATGACTGTCAGTTCCATACTAATAGTCTTTGAATGTGACTCTTTTAGCTGACATAGCATAGCTGATGAATCGACTTACTTCACCTACATTGACCCGAGCTGGATAATCAGTGTGAATACACATAAATCTTACGCTGTGATGTTTGTTTATATACATGATATCATGGACATTTATTTTAGAACCAGTGTTGTGTCGCTTCTTAAAATCAACAGCACCTTTTTGCCAGTTGGTTTCTTGCAGTGTCACCTTGAGAGAACTGTTTATCGGTCAAACATAAGTAAACATTATTTATGACTATATTCAAACAGGACTGTGTTTCAGCTTTGAATCAAGAAACTGTTAAAACTCGATAAGTGTAATCATACAGTTACCACCCACGTCCATGATATTATTACCATTTTAATTATCAATCGATCATGTGTTTGAAAAGGTAGAACTCCTATCGGTCGTATGTAATGTGATAACATATCCTCATTGTAATTAAGTCTGTACTGAAGTTAATTCGTTTAGTAATCTATAGTGTACGCCATCTAGAGTAATCGGTCAAATTGGCATTTTCATCCAAATACCGATGACGGGCTGTTTCAGTCACATGTACTGTGCAATGTGATCGCATGTAGGCGACTTTCCGCTCATACATGATACTTGAATAAGCGTGTCATCGCTGCTCCGAATGATCGCTAACATCATTTGCAAGCAATTTGTGTCACTTTCTTAGACCTGGGAACATATAGGGCAGCTCTGATCCCGTTATTGCCATTAATATAAGTCAAGGTATCTCGCGGTCACTTTCTAACAGAAACCGCGGATGACTTAGCCTGGCAGCAGAAATCGATTGGATGACTGAGTCTCACGGAGACGGAGAGGACAAGCGACAGAAGATGACAGGGCGTTCTTGTCGGGTTGTTAGACTGCTATCCTAAGGTAGGTCTGGTTATTTGTAAATGGCAAGCTGTCAACTTATTTATTTTGCTAGTGATGTTTGTTATATATTTCGTCAAGGGACAATAGAAATGTACGTGTGATCATTGTCACCGCCGCTGAGTTGTGATTGTTCGTCAGTTAATCTGAATGTGACAAGTGTTAACACTGTAGGAGTACCGTTGTAGTAGTTGATGGTGGTCTGTAAATCATACCGTAGGTCCATTTTACACTATATGTGTCATGCATTGTAAATACTGGTAGAATGAGCTGTTTAATGGTGCGTTTCATGAGACAAGTGAGACTGACAAATGAGATCAGCAGAAGTAAGGAGAGACAATTTGGAGAGTTGTTTATGTCAACTATTGCTGGCTTCAAGATATTGATCATACATAACCTACATAAAAGTCCAAAACGGTTATAATGGTATATATTTTCTTTGGCAAATCCCGAAACACAAAGAATTGGGTCGTAAGGGGCAATGTGGCTTTGCAAATGATATTATGGTTTGCCGAAAATCAGTGATAACACCAGGTTTAAGCGAAATGGGTAAGCGTATGTTTCGCTGGCGACAGTACTCGCCCCTCATACTATTCATTTAAAAACGTTTACTGATTGTTGTCAGAAGACTTGCAATCAAACGACAGCGCCTCTGCCTCGTTTGTTTTTTGGTCATTTTTACATTACCTCTGCTGTCAGGTCATTTAAAAAAATCCTTTGTCTGTGTAAGAAGACGTTATAGAATTATACTGTTTAGTTCGAAATTTGATCTTTACGATTAAAATAAAATTAAATCGTTTACTTGTTTAGAAAATACCCTTAAAATTTAGTGTCATAATGCTTTGTGTTTCTCAACAAATCCTATGTCGTATTATATACCATGTGATCAGTTTCCTTTGACGTCATGGCGGAACATACCGGGTCATCGTATTTTCTTTTCAACAAGAATTAATCAAGGACCACATTTTGTGTTGTGGAAACGTTGTATATCGCCTAGTATGTGTTTGTTTGTTGATGAGTTTAGTCTCTGTGCAGCTGCAGAGAATCTTTGTGGCATGATACCTGGAGTTAATGCACGTTAAAGTGTTGCTTTGAGCTTAGCTTTGATTCTTGCAATTCTCATAAATTTCTGAAGCATAAGTAATGGTAAGTTGGTATGGTCTTTCAACTTTCAGTTTGTATGCATCAGAATGTTACAACCATACGACAGGTTAAAATATGGCAAATATGAAGGGATGTCAACCGGTTCAAACAGTAATTTCAGACGTCTAAAATGATGAAGGAAAGACATCAATTTTGTTTCAGTCTCGGAGAACTTGCAACAACATTACCGCTTGCATTTTTGTTTAAGACAACCGCTGTGATTGTTGCAAAAATATTTCAGAATATCGCATTTAACTGCAAACAAACAAAAGTGAAAATACAAGAAGTATTAATATTAACTGTTTCTGTACATTCTTTATTGTATTCTGTAATTGTCATAGACACGTTTCGGTAAAATAATGTCCACTTAAGTAATAATATGTTAAGTCAAGCTCAGACTTGGGATAGTTCCAAAGCCGACATATACTGCTGCTTGCAAATTCACAAATTATTATTATTGTTACCGCCAAGCTGCAGAGCAGACTTTTTCTTGATATTTTGTTTTGTTTATTTGAATTTTGTCGATGTCCATGGTTACCTTTGATGCTGATAAAACACTTCAATTCAATGAGTTAATTGAAAGTGTCATGAACGAGCATTAGCGTATGATTAACTTAACGTTACGACCATTTTGTGGATCATTTTCTGCTGCATAACATCTCTCTTTCTTTACACATTTAAAGCGTAAACACACCTACAAAATAAGACAGACCACTTCAAACTCAGAGTGGTTCACAGGTCTATCAAGAAGAAGAGATGTGTTTGTTTCAACGATTTAAGAGCATTTTGTCTATGTTTTGCAGTCATTGTCTCTTTTCTAACACATACATGTATCTGGTCATATGTTACATGTCACACGCAAGGAAATGTCTGAAAAACGTGTGAAAACACCAAGCCTTCAATCACAATTTCCAACAAAGAGTTAAAAAGTGATTTAAAACAAAATACTTCCGAGGCAGCGAAGCATGTTCAATTTGAAACACAGCAGTGATCAGTTGAAAGTATTGTCTCGGCCGAGCACGGCCTTTGTAGCTAATTAACTAAATTAACTAATGTTTTTGAGATAAAGATTAACCCTGGGGTATTAGTCCACTAGCAGAAAGATCCATCCAGTTTAAATAAATAATGTCCAATTCACTGAGAATGTGGATCAAAACAATTCCTTAGCATGACTAGCTGTCTGAAATACTGTTAAAATAAGCATGCTCGGTTGTATTTCAAATGTAAAATGCAACCTCCAAAGGTTTGAAGCCGCTGCTCGAAATGAAGGAAATGTTGAAATAATTCTCCTCATTCAATGGGCTAAATCCATTCACACTTTCGCTTGTTCCAAAGAGTTTGTGTTCAAACGTAACATGCTTAAACTTACGGATCCAAATTCAATTTATCGCTGTAACCTAATCCCTCACGTTTATCCCCTGAAAGGTCTCACTTAACCTTAACACAAAATGTCCGCTATTGTTTCCTCTGTGATCCAATGATGGTTTCCCGACAGTTTCACTTATTGAAGCACTGTGATACTTTCTGACTTGATTGCAATTGAGATCGATGTCAGTTAGGGTTATCAGTAGATGCATGCTGGAGGACCCAGTAAGAGGTACTTAATACCGACGAGATCTGTCAATATCTATTTACACCGATGTTCATTTCCAATGTAAACTAGAAATCATTTGAAACTGAAAGCAAAGCACACTGAGATGGAACGTATGGAAGTTGCCACTATGCTCTTCCTCCATATACATATGCAGGCACAAAGTAATGAAACGACTTGTATATTTCAAAACGTATCTAACTCACTCTGATTCGTTAGATTCGTTTAAAAATTTAATTTTTATGTGGCAGGTATCGTGATCCATACGAAGGTTGATGTTTCTGGCAGCACATCCGATTTGAAATTTTAGGAACAGTGTTTCATAGCCCGATGTGTCCCTGAGAGAAGTCCCTTCTATTGTCAAAACTTCTTCTTTTTTTAAAACATATATCAAAGGGTGGGTACGGAGACTGGAGAATCAGCTCATAATTAAGATGAACATTACGTTGACCAAGACAAATGAATACGTTGATGAAGACGAAAGCATAGTTTAGCTCAAACTTCTTCAGTTGATTCTACAAGACATGGCAAACAAGCGAACATGAATGAGGTGACCGGACTTCCAATAAAGGCCATGAATGTCATATGGAGTACTTAATGGATGATAAGACACTGTATGCTGTGGTAGTAGTGATAAAAATTAAGAATGCAGATTAAATAATATCAAATAATTATCATATGGTCAGGTGACATAGTTTGTTATGTAAATATTTGGACGATGGCTGTCCTGAAGTAGACACTATAACACATATATAGAGAAGTACTAGTATCTCCTGTACTCGGTGGCTGAAACCTTGCTACCGTAGTTTCTGGATCTCACCATCCCATAACTCACACAGCAGAAGAATTACAGGTATTTTTCTAATATGTGGAAAGATACTAAGAAATGCCACTCAAACCAAACATTCCTTAATGTGAGACGGACATACAGGATACTTTACACTACTAGCCTGAATGTGAAGGTCCTTCTTATATATCGCTTGTGTCTGAATTATCTGATTTGTTTCTGAATTATCTGATTTGTCTCTGAATTATCTCATTTGTTTGTAAATAATCTGATTTGTTTCTGAATTTATCTGTTTTTAACTAAACCGGCCCAAAAGATAAACGCAAACTACAACAAATCGAAGAAATATGTCAATCAATGAGCTCCTTAGTCAGTGTATTATATTTACTGATTCTCTTTGAAAGGCCAAAGGTAAAATCATATCACAATGCGACTGTAATTGAATTATCATTGCATATCATATCATATGTTTAACACTGAATTGTGAAAGTAAAATTCTAAATTCATAAAATAATTCATGTTACACATAACCCCACATGATAATTCAACTGTATACATTCTGATATGTGACTTCTCAGGAACAGCTTCACAACTCTTGCTGGATTACATGTGGACTATATTCCTTGTTCCAACGAGCAAATCCTAATATCATTTCCATCAATACACAACAAAACTGGTAAAAACTTTATTGTATACACATATATATTCTTGGCATTTCCATTTCATGGAAAGACACATAACGCTTCCGACTAAGCATGCAAATATTCACAGGCAAGGGACGTGTTAAGTCTCTTGTCAACATGTATACTAGCGGATAAGCTCTGAAAAAATATAGTTTTCTTATGGAAATTAATACATTTTTACATATTTCAAAGATGGTTCCGTGATATGTGAGATCCAGAATTGAAGGAAATATATGGACTTGCTAATTACAAATGTGGCTGGGCGGAAGAGAAAACAGAATGGTCAACCGGATGTTAGGAGCTCGTACATCACATCTATAAGGTTGAAAACTGCATTAATACATTGAGTACACCAGTCACAAAGTACACATTCCGAAAATGGTTCTGCTGTTACCTTTCTACTCACAGATAATACTTTTCACAACAACGTAAACGTGTTCATATATAAAGTAATGGAAATGATATCTCATTGAAAACATAATATTTTGTCTTTTCTCTCATCAGTGTTTTTGAATAAGAAAATCAAATCCCATACCTTGTTCAGGAGACAGGGCGACACACCGTCAAACAAACAACACGCGGTGTGACACCTTCATAAACAATACCACTATCTCATTGACACAGGCGAAACAACGGCTTCGATGATGGAGAACAGCATGGGGATGTTGTTCCAAATGTCAGCCCATGATTGGACCAACTGATCTAGCATTTGGGGGTGATTTTGGTCCAGTCTTAGGAGCAGAGCCATCTCATCCCAGACATGTTCCTTGTCGGGGAGGAGAAACAACCCGCCTTGGACGTACACCCTATCACAGTCTGAAATAACGTTAAAACGAAATTGACGTATCGCTGCACGTCGGGGCAATCTGAAAATATGTTGCCGTTGTTCTACAACTCCCTGATCTCAACCCACGAATCGTCGTGGCTGTGTATACAGTAATTAGCTCTCAGTTCCATAGATACACCAACTGAAAGTGGTTGTGTTTTTGACGGGACTTTAAACCTGGACCGAATGCGGTATGCAAGTCTTGACTGTTGCTTTGCTGTAGATTTCGCCTTTGCTGAATGTTAAATGATTTGAAACTTGATTCACAACAACCCATGTCTTTTCTTAAGCGTTTGCGACTTACATTGTGACTTCCCACTTGCGAAATCGTTTCATATCAACTTCCACAACAGTCCGTGACGCACCATAAGAAAACATAACAGACCTATCAGCGACAATACTGTACGTCGAAGTCTTACTCAGGCTGGTTTACGTTGCCGTCGACCATACGTTGGTTTAAGTTTGACGACATAGACGTGCTCGACTGAAGTGGGCGGCAGTCCATCGCTGCTGTTGTAATGGACAGTGACAGAACCTGTGTCTCCTCAGATGGAAGTCGCTTTTGTATCGATACTGCGGACAGCAGAGTGAGAATATGATGTCATCACGATGAAAGATTCTCAGAACTACGTGTTTTGGAGAGAGATCGTCATTTTCAAAATCTACTCCTGCAGAATAATGGACAAAGTCGTGGTTGCGTTGTTACTGCGCAGAGCTACACCGACGAAGTGTTGAGACCAGTAATTCGTTCATCTTTGCTCAAAGTGCGCATACAGCAAGACTGACACAGGCATGCTTCAAGAACAACAACATCCAGACCATGGACTGGCCAACTTTAAGCCCAGATTTGAATCCCATCGAACACGTCTGGAATGAGACGGAAAGACAAATTCAGCAGCAACAACAGCATTCAGAGGAGATTCATTTGACGTCTCTTCAACAGCACAGATAGGTGATGTGCAGCTGTTGCCGATGCCAGTGGAGGCATCACCCGTTATTGAAGTTAACATGATTTGTTTCCCTATGAAGTCATGTGGTTTGTGATTTCCATATTGACATTGGATTTTCATGTCATGTCGAGAATATACACACTAAGTACTTACTTTCGAGTTATCGTTGACTCATGTCAAAGTAAATCTTGTAGAAAAAATGTCATGTTTTCTCTCACTGTCAATATCATCATTTCACACTAGTCGCGTTCCTTTTGGTGGTGAGAATACTTTAGTTTTTTTCCAGAATGTACACATGTTTTACGTGCATATGACGCACCGCAATTTTTTCCGTTACTGCAAATCCTATATGTCTCTAAAGAATTCTAATTACGAGCAGGTTACATGCTCGTAGTGTTCCATTCCATCCGTGTACACATGACATGTTATCACGAAGTGTTTGTTGAAATGTCAGCAACTACTTATTCCTATTCAGCGTGTAAATTGACGCGGTTTGTGATCGAAAAAAAATGAAACAAATCCAGTCGTGATATTGTGCGTTAAGACTTGCCTAACGACGCAGACGAATGCTCTTAAAACCTTCTTTGTGACATTCCCAGCTTCGTAGATTCATACATGTATATCAAGTATCCAAGTAAGGAAAATACCAACTTACACGTCATGGATGCGCAAAGCACTGTGTAACAGTGTATACGAATAAACGATAAGGTGGCCTAACGAACAATAGGGCTATTTGTTACTTGTTTAACGCATCAGTCAGAAATATTTCAGGGACATTATCGGCGCATCCACTGCAAGAGAGAAGATGTCTAGCCATGAAAGTCTGCATCCTCATCATACCGACTTCTGAAATGCCACTTAATGGTCACATGCAACCATAAAATCAAACTAAATTAAAACACAATTATCACGTATTCATGACATATAATATACACTGCTGCTTGTAAAATAAAAAAAAGAAAAGAAAATTATAACCCTATAATCGCGATTCAAAAGTGCAATATTTTTTCCTTGGGCTTACTTCACTCGAAACGAAGTCTTCGGGAGACCGAACCCATTTATAGCGAGTGGGTGTACGCCCAAGTGTAACGACGGCTTCCGATTGGCTGGTTCATTTGCTGATACGCTGAGGGCTCATTGTGTGTACAGAAAGATAATCTGTTTGACGGGCAGTTTAGAAGTATGGCGAGTCATAAGAAAACAAGATTCTTTATAGATAACAACTTCTTTTAATTTACTTGATGCGTCTTTTCAGAGTGGAGTCATATACCGTTGTCAAACAAAATAAAGTACACTAGAAGAAGTTGTTATCCGTAAAGAATGTATATAGAGATGTTGGGTTTTGTAAATACATGTCCTCTGAATTTGCGTTCGATCCAATCATCTCAGTAGAGATGGTGAACTACTGCGTGACTGGAATCTGTCAAGTACAAAGCAGGACTTGAAATTCTCAAGAGTTTACACCAGTTTCCGTCAGATCCTGTCAAATGGATGTAGTTTGTTTGCAACCCACAGACATAAGAGCATGTCATGTGTACAAGTATCACACCTGCCTAATTACGTAATGTGGCAGAGGCAGGACTTGGGGGCACGAGTCATAGATCAAATTATTTTGTTTATGGCGTATAGCCTGATAGGTGTCAAGTTCAAATTGCACGTGGTCAATGACTGAAGCTGTGTATTGCATACTGTCCTTAACAGACAGGCAGGCAGACATATAGGTGTTAATAAACCAGACATTGAGCTTTCTCTGTGACAGAGGCTGCTTACCACCACTAACAAGTTGTTTTTTTATGTAACGAGTAGATTATTTACTTGTTTGTGTACACAACCAAGATTAGACTACTGCTCACGACCTCATACTCCTGCTATGAGGACTGGTTCAAGCTCCGCGAACCTAGTCACTGCGCATGCGTTATGGATGCAGCGCAGCACAGCTGTGGAAACCACTTTTTCCCCAGCGCTGGGGAAATTTAGTGAATTGTATGAACTCCGGATTCGCGGGCATTTTTGCATCGCGTTTTTTTAACGTTATAGGTTGAATTGGCATTTTTGATGACTTGTTTCGGTAAGTGCATACCGAAAGGTATCAGAATCTGCAAAGTTGTGTTTTATGTTGTTTATGACCTTTAAAGTAGTTACATCATGATTGTCTGTGCATAATCTGGACCAGACAAACCGGTAGCTAACACCATGAGCAGCCACCCACGCAACTGGGCTACGGTGACATGGGTCAACCAAGTCCGGAAGCCTGATCAATCGATCCCGTTAGGCGAATCTTCCGAGAAGCATTGGTTGCTGATGGCCAATTCCTACCTACATATATTCTACCATTAAATAAAGACTTAGGTCTTAAAGAACTTTAGAGGTTTTAGGACTCACGAACCCTCTCTGCTGCTATTTTAGTCTACAAATTATATCATAACATGTATCTACAAAATGTAGACCCCAATAATATATGAAACTTAACACTAGTAAAATACCCTTGACACTATTCACATTGAAATGTCTATCCCTCGTGATGGAAAAAATCCACAAAGTCAAGCAGTGACTGTGATTTTAAAGTGGCAAGGGATGCAAAATGGTGGATTCAGGGTGGGCGTAACCAACTGATAAATAAATAAATTATGGTTTTATTGCCACTTATTAACTTGCCACTTATCGGATTTATCTTCTAATGACTGGTTTATAGTCACGGTTAGGTCTCAGATGTGGTGTCCCCCATTGATGCCTTAGCTGCAAAATCAACCATTGCGTTACCAGAAATTCCGACATGGCTAGATAATCAACCAAAGTCAATGACGTTTTGAGCACAATCATTTCGGCTGTAGAAGAAGTAGTTTTTGGTAATATTAGAAAATTGTTTACGGAAACATTGGCAGTGATTCTAGCAACCAAGCCACCACAGTCCTGATTGTATTCTTGTTTTTGGAATACTAGTAGTTGGTTGTTGTAAGATTTCTTTATGTTGTTAATCTGAATCCACCATGGTCTCACCAAATGCCATGGTGGACAACGAAGTAGGCGGAAAGGAGATGAGTCTTCAGGCTCGATATTAGCGCGGAAATGAAAGGTTTGATTCGTATTCCAAGAGGTCCAATAACAGACGAGGTTTTATTTTATAGGTCCCCATAAAGGGTATCAAAACACACCGTTGCATGCTGGATTGGATTTATTACATTATTTTGTAATACACTGCAAAGGGGGTAAAATGCGGTGTGTTTTAAGAGAAGGCTAAACTGCTTCAACCTTTAGTTCGAAAGGATCCAAAAACAAAGTATTCGACCTTGATGATGGACAGAATCTGGAATGTTCAGGCTGCAAGACGGTGGAGCCCTAATCAAGTTTAGAACGGGTCAGTGTTGTGTACAGTTGTAGGAGGGTCTTCGGATCCTCACGTTGAGTTTGAAACAACTTTTGATATGGCTGAGAGATCAAATGTTGATCGAAATTGTTTTGTTTTTTTTGCAGTTTTTACAGGTGTACCATATTAAATTAATTCCACATCCTTGCATTTTTTTATTTTTGAAAAAAGAGGATAGATATTTTTTTATTTTGAAAATTGTAATCCAGTTTCACTCATTGACAGCACCAGGAACATTAATAAAACCGTCCGGTTTGTCAGCACACAAAGACCAAATTGGGTTCTTTTGGACGAAAATGAATGCATGGCAAGTTTCATGAATTACGACTTCTTTTTTTTCTTTAGCTTCCGCACTTGCTTCGTCTTACATTGACAACTTTCTACATTGACACATACCCTTCCACTACCTTGACGTTATTATTATATCGTTGTCTTCTTAACTTGAAACCCCCATCCAGCTCCACACACACCCTCGCACCTTGTGTAAACTTCTTCTGTCTATAAATATATTAACACTGTGCACTCAGCATTTACCTGATGACGGAGTCAGTAAAACATTCATCCGCAAAACTAATGGTATTTTGGGGTAAAATTTGTTGTGTTGATTTCCATATTGCCGTTTCCAAATGAAAAAGACGAGTGACGAATGCAGTTAGCGCATTCTGTCAAACTGCTGTTGCAATATTCTGTTGTATATTCTTTCGTGCCACAGATAACGTACACGGAAGGACGTAATGTCCGTACATTTGCTATTTGAAGCATCTCAGAAAATTAAGAAAATAAGTATCAACACTGATGTTACATTTGCACTGATTTTGGCGCAGTCGGAAAATGAAAACAGGTATTACTTTGAAGTATGTCATCGTTGCTAACCGTTTAACATAATTGCCACCTTGATCCTTAATCTTTGAGACAAAACCAATTTTGTCACGTCGAAAACGTAATGATGTGAAAGTAAATACACGACCCTGCACCGCAGACCTCTTATAAGTATCGTCTTCAGGCAAATACTCGTCGTCCTGCCGTATGAGAAAACACGGACTCAAGGAGAGTACATGTGTCCTGACTACAGTGTACTTTGCCTCTGATATTACAAGGTGACCTCTTTCAGTCAAACCAATATGTCATGCTTGAGGCGACTGCATGGTGTCCAGCTTCAGGCAAATTATAAGTGTAACGGCGAATGCAAGTCACAATTTCCCCTTGTGTCATAATGCGGAAACGTGAATATCTTGTGGATCTTCAGTATTTCGGCATTAGGCAATAGCCAAACTCTTTTTTGTGAACCAGCTTTGATGATTTCTCTGGCATTGCATAATGCCCGTCATATTACTATGTGGGGTGTCAAAACGAATGATTGTAAGTAATTATATAAGTGAAAAATTTCAATTAGTGTCCTCAAGCTGAAAGCTGCGTCATGCTAATTTTAAGTTGATGAAGGAAGGATGAATGCACTGATCAATATAAGTAATTTCCTGACTGAAAGAAAATTTCATATTTATAGGTTATGCAGGTTCATTAACTCTCTTTAGGCGATTTTGTGGGTAGTATTCACAGGCATGTTTCAATAATTTAGCCTTAGTTCACGTGTTACCTAATCATCACTATTTTGTAAAGGCGATCTAACAAAAGTGTAACAATAACTGCAGACAGGACGAATGGTCGCTGGTTTCCACGCTAATTTAAGTATTGTGTAAATTCATTGCAGTTCGTTGAAGCAATAGGAAGTCCTCTCGAAACGATCTGTCAATGTTTCCAGCTGGATAACACGATTGTTGGCTGTGCTGAAATTGGAATGACATTGTTCATGTGACATTATTTTGTTACCATTATGTTTTTTATATATTCATGGTATTTTTTAATGTACTTAGCTGCAGATCTAGGGTTTATGATGTATATGCATCGTTGTTTTTTTGTCTTATTTATATATTAGATTAATCGCGCTCGGTTCCAAATTTTCAGTAAAAATCACCAACTATATCCACGCTCTCCACTGAGAAACGTTTATCGGTGAGTGAATTAATATTTAACTGGGCATATTCCTCTGTTTGAAGTAGGTTCTAAAGTATTGCATTAAAATTTTTGCAAAGTCTGCCAGCACATCGTGTCGATACAACATCTGTCTGAAAAACTGCTGAAGTCGATTTTGTAAAGGTGTACAATTATTCCTGCAAGCGCTGACCCGTGAAGATCCAGGCAAGAATCGGTCTTCAGTAACCCATGCTTGTACATGTCCTTAAGTGGCAACTAACGAGATCGGGTGGTCAGGCTAGCTGACTTGGTTGACACATGTTGTATCCCAGTTGCGTAGATATATGTTCATGCTGTTGATCACTAGTCAGTCCCTGTCCGCAATTTCCAAACAATATACACAACTGAATATTATTTGTCTGGAAATAACACTGCTTTGTTCAATTTCAGGTATGTTCTAGTGAGAATCTGTATAAACCATGCACAGCGATGATCAATTACGTTTACCAAATCGCATATAATTGCATAATTCTTGAGTACACTATTTACACCAACTCGACTTGACTAGACATGATTGCATCAATCGCTGCCCAGACAAGGATGTCTTGAACGTGGCCCACCGATGTAATCCTCGTCTTCCGTGTATCCTGAGATTATGTGTCGACAAATAATTATATGTCATGGAAAAAGGTCTAGGTACTGCAGATATGAACGGAAGATGTGGAAAAAACAGGCGTGGTTTGATTTTGAGACCTGGTTACTTGCGGTACAGTAAATCTATATTTGTAACTAATTGAAAACTTAATTGTGCAGTAAGATAATTATAATTACTTTATTACCATCGCGTTTTGGTCATGTTGGTGTTAATGAGGTTCATCATCTGCTTGATGTTACATGTTGTATCCACGTATTCGGTGAAACATATTAATATTATGAGATGGAACTTCGTAGATAATGAACATGAACGGAGTAAGTCCATAGATAAGCTATGAAATCTAAATGTTAATCAACATTTTGAAATAAAAATAATGTCGTTGAAAATAATATTGTCCTGGACCCCGTTTCTCAAAACAAACGTAGCATTACGATGATCGTAACTCCCATAATTTAACATAGACTTACGACAATAGTAGGACTGCGATCGCTTTAAGGAACAGCGTCTAGAAGATTAATCTACGGTCACTGATTAGACCTCTGGCACAGTGGACATTGCTATACAATAAAACCACCTTTAGACTATCTAAGACGAGAGACAATAGCATTGAATTTAGTGCGTGTCTCAGGTAAGGTTTTATGTTTTTTGTCGTAAGTAGGCTGCTATTCATCCTATGACTGTTTGCTTCAAACAAGGAAGGTTAATTTTGCTGTAAAATCATTCCACCTTTCTTCTCAATGGTATCTTTATATGTCGATATGTTACTGTCACCAGTGCTCTTTTTAATACAGAGAGGAGAATGTGACATGTGAAGAATGACAGAGATTAAAAGAAGTATACATACACCCATACCTGACAAATGAATAGAGTAAATAGTTACAAGGAATGTTGACATTCATATTTAACCAGTGTTGTGTGAATATTGATACCGATTAAATACCTGGATCCCTTCTTGATATTTGATTAATTCCAACAGTAGCTTTTAGGTTTAGGAGTACCACCTCTGGTTAATTTACAATATTGGCATAAGTGTGAAACTACGGCACTTTCTCGCACACAAAACCTGCCACCATTAACGTTTCAACAGAGGTGAGGTGAGCAACACATGCTTTATGACAGTTTACAAATATTACTGGTGCAACGAGAATCTAAAAATACGATAACCATCTGTACTGTGGAAGTCAGGTGGTAACCCCAGGGTGCCACATTTCAGGTAGGCATGTTTGACGACAAGCTCAGAAATGTCGAAAAGTAAGTCTTCACGAATATTGCTGAATGCGGTGTTAAACAAACACATTCCTAAATAGATGATCACGGTTAATGTCGTCCATCAAGACGAATTAAACAGACAACTTGACATGAGAGTTTAAATGGACTACAGATCAGTCCCTCCTGGATTCCGCAACGAATTTTAAGCATTCCGCGGCATCCCATTTTTCAAAGTTCAGCAGCTAAAAACAACAAAATAATGAAATTCTATTTTCAAACAGATCGATTTGGTGAACACAATTATAGTGTCAGTTTAAATAATATCATTGTAAGGTCCTTAAGAAAAGATTACTTTATGAATACATCATGTTTATTCCTGAATATTTTGCAAATGTCGTCTCAGTTCGTTTTTATATAAACAATCATACTTTTGCCATTTATCCCTACTCTCTGTTTCGATTGATAGTCATTCATGATTCAGCTGTCAAAAGAAGTCATTTCCGCGGCAGAAAAAAAATTGGAAAATTCTGCTGGTATTCTGCACAAAAATACGTTTTCCGCGGGCCAGAGGTCTTTCTGCATTGAAAGGTAATTTCCGCGGGTTTTTTTTTCTGCAGCCGCGGAATCGCGGAATGCAGGACGGAGTGGCAGATCGAGGATAATATTATCCTAAGGTTGATACAATTAGACAGCCCTTGGATGAGGTGAATTCACCTGGTCAATCATTTAACATGTGTCTAGACCAATTTTCCCCTCATAATGCAATAGACCCATATCGTTCTGACGCATAAAGTCTGGTTCTGATCCCAATGGATTAAGGGATGAATCTGTAATGGATAACTTGACTGAATTAGGCCTTCAGGTTACGAGTCAGTGCTTATAACTGAAAGTATCTAGTTGTTGCATCTGCTAGCATACTAGTATGGCAAAGGTGACAAGGCTCAAAACAGTATTTGATATTTCTATGTAACACCAGGCAAATTAGGTGAGTTAATATCTAACCCTTATATCGACACACTAATGATATGCATTGAGTTATAGAAGTAAATAATTATATTCGTTTATCAGTAAAAGGTGATAAAAGCCCGACACAAATATAGACCGACACTGTTTACGATAGTAGGCTTAAATATGTGCCTCTTTTCTTCTAGGTGACGTGCCCATCAGTCCTATAAGTCCTTGCAGACAAGATGTCGCTGATCAACACCACCTACCCCGCTTCTGTGCCGGTGACGAAATCTTTAGATCAAGGCAATTGGAAAATCATCGATGCTGTAGCATACAACATCGAAACCTATTACCTGTGGGTGATTCTGATTCTTGGATTTCCTGGGAACTGCTTTTCGATTCTAACAATAATCAAAATGTCTCCTCCAAGGTCTCTTACTGTTTACATCGCCCTTCTCGCCATTGTGGATAACTTGGCCATTGTCAACAAACTCCTTATATTTGTCCTCATGGATTATGGAGTAGACATAGGATCATTTGGGTGCAAATTTCTTGGGTTTTGTGGAAACTTCCTCATCACCCTTGCAAACTGGTTATTAGTCGCTTTATCCGTGGAAAGATTCGCTGCTGTTTGGTTTCCTTTGAAGGTGGGTCAGAACTGGACTTTCAGGAAGTCTTTGCTTGTTGTAGGAGGAATAACGGTGCCCCTCCTGCTTTTATTCCTTCACCTTTTCTGGACAACAGATTACATTGCCATGGATTACCCCGGCACATCGTTTTGTGGTATCCACGAGAGATATATGGACTTTATGATTGATGTTTGGTACTGGATGAATGTTGCGATGTACGCCATTCTTCCTTGCTCACTGCTTCTTACCTTCAATGTACTCATTGTTGTAGGAATACTTAAATCGGGCAGATTGCATCAATATCTGAACAGGGATGACTCAATGATTAACGTCAACATTACGACCAATCGTCAAAGGCAAGTGACCATAATGCTCGTGACCTCAGCAGTTGCTTTAGTCATACTTACAACTCCACGGTGTGTGTTCCTCATACTATCACCTTACTGGACAGCCCCTGAGAATACCCACAAGGGAGCCACGTGGTATCTGCTTGACACTATTGCCTTTGTATTGTGTGACTCAACGCACGCTGTCAATTTCTATCTCTATTCCTGCAGTGCAAGGAGATTCAGACGCCAATTTCGTGACCTTGTGCTGTGCCGGAAGCGGAAACGATCCCGCAGCCTACAATATTACACTGTGTCGTGCCACCAGACAATACGTTTTAATACTGCGCTGAGGAGGGATTCCACCGATCGACCATTCGTTCGGTACCGTAATCAGGATTACTGACTAGCCGACATATTTAACCTGAGACGTAACATCCAAGCTCACGACTACTTTGTCTTAAATAACATTGAGGTCAACGACAGTCCAGCTTCTTGACAAGGTATCATATTTTATGTGTTCATGTAATCTGGAAACATATCAAAGGATTTACCAACATACGGCTTATGACAAGTGACAATCTGTTTCTGGTGCTCTCGGATAAAAACTTAAATATAAGATATGCGTGTACATAGTACGTGCCCAGGAGAGGTGTTTATTAGATTTCACCTGTTTGCGGTGGACTCGGTGGAACGAAACGTGGCACAATTATTAGTCCTTCTCTACATTGCAACCACCAAGAGTTACACACACCTTCCATCGGTTTACACAACTATCAGTATGGGCTAAATGACAAACAGTCAGACGGCGATCTTCCAAAATGGCAGTCTCCACTTAACGGACTGTCTTCATCAATGAATCATCAGAATGAGGTCGGCCACGAGTGGGTGCTCGGTATTCAGCTGGTTCCATTCAGGCCTTACTTCAATAGATCGCTTGTCAAAGATAGCTTTCATAGCTGAATGGTGAAAATTACCACATGACACCTAGATATATGGTGCCATTACTCACATGAAGCCACATGTGAAACCCAGAAGTGGGTCAGGGGAAATCTTTAATTAACGCCCCTTGTATCTGAATATTGCTCACTGTAGTATAGCGCGCGTGCCACTGTTTTATCTTGAATTGTTCAGAAATTATTAATGACACCAAATATATCTTGGTAAAACATCTCTGCTGAGTTCGAACACTTTGATCAAAAGATTATGGTAATCAGAAAAGTACGGTTCTAGACAATTTTGAATGCAAACGGTGTTGCTTTGCACATACGTGGATCTTTTATGGTCAAAATGAGGGTAGTATGTGAACTATGTACTGTAATTATATTTACAAATAAACTTGTTTTGAACAGGACAAGTGAGACATAAGAGGGAACCTGCCCAATGTGCTTCCTATAACCGAATATAAGAGATGAAGAAACCATGTCTTGGTCGTCCTACAGACAACCTCTCCTAGTGTTACAGGGCCCATGACCTTGAAGTAAATAATCGAAAACATTCTACAAAATTATTTATGCACATATTTTCATGGAGCTGTGCATGGGAGCAGACGAGTTTGCGACAGCAGATTTTGTTGTGCAGGAGCTCATTTCACAAAACAAGCTTCACTAATGTTAACCTTAATTTAGCACTAAGGGTACCTTAGTGATTTGTAAACGATTACCTCAGTGCTTTGTGAAAGCAGGCCCAGTTTTGCATCTCGATTTGTATTGCCCACGAGAACATACATACCATGGTGGCGGTAACATCTGCGCTATAAGGGTTGAATCAATGTCACGATCAGAGCATCAAAACAACCTTGGGCACCCTTTGCTAACTACACATGTGCCAAATTCCAACAGTTTTTGGTGGCGGAAAAACGGTGACAGAAAAGTTAAGTGTCGATGGCATTTCTTATGTTTCGTCCGTTGAAAGTGTTACAACATGTATGTGCCTTGTCATCGAACTTGTTTTGTGTGATGTGCTGACCATATTCTTTATTTTGTACTCGACCCGTGAAGTTCCGGGGTGAAATAGGTCTTCAGCAACCCATGAACACAATGACCTGTAACCTATATAGGGGTTTATGTGCCAAGATCCGCTTTACTATTGTTATATCTGGTGATAGCTGAAATGACCTGAACCGGTTGTTCTTTGATCTCCAATACTGTAGCCTCCACTTAACTGAAAGTAAGTCATAAACGCGTCAGCGTTAATAGCCTCGTTTCCGGGTTGATCAGCACACAGAAATATATGATCGTCTTTTGCCTCTGGCGACAATAATAGAAAATTAATATTCACTTATGAGCTTTCTCAAACTACATGGATCAGATGGTTTAGTGAACTCCGAATCGCCGACTACCAAGTCCCAACGGCCGCGAAGCTTGTTTGTCTGTTGGGCACTGCTACATTAATGGTTACAATGTCAGTGACAGTGATGTTCAACATGTTTCAGAACCTTACCAAAGTTATTAATATAAGTGATTACAAGTCAGATCATATTTTTTTTCAGAACAGATTAATTTGTCACAGACTAACAATCATCCCTTTAGCCACAATATCAAGGACGCATCAGTGAATATATGTGAAAAGTCTTGCATTTCGCGGAAGTATTCCCCATTGTTTAGACAAGATTAACATACATGCGTCGCAATCCATTTGATGCTCAAAGTGCTTAATTCTCATTTCACATGTTATCACCAATCATTACTAGGGGTAGTGATAACTTTCTGTTCGTTCAGGTAAATTGTTTCGTGGTTATTTCTTTCACTGGACGCCAGTTACAGTTATGCACCGTGCAATATTTTTGTGTGCAGACAGATATGTTGGCGTGATGTAATGACAAGTTAGGGCTATTTGAAAAGGACATCGTCATTGAACAATATACAATGTGCATTTTGGAAACATCTACAATTCCATAATATCACAATTTCTACGTAACACCATACATGAAAGGGAATAACATATTCTTTATGAAATTAAGTATAATTATAATATCCTCTTATGAAAAGGTAATATACACAACAGATGATAAATAACACTGGAGAGATAATACGGTTTAAATCCATCCAGAATCTATCTCTGTGAATTGTTTGACTGGTTTCCTGGTGTGTTGTTTAACGCCCCACTCCAGCAATATTCCAGCTGTATGGGGGCGGTCTGTAAATAATCTAGTCTGGACCAGACAATCCAGTGATCAACAACATGAGTTTAGTATAACGCCACACTCAGCAGTATTCCAGCTGTATGTGGGCGGTCTGTAAATAATCTAGTCTGGACCAGACAATCCAGTGATCAACAACATGAGTTTAGTATAACGCCACACTCAGCAATATTCCAGCTGTATGTGGGCGGTCTGTAAATAATCTAGTCTGGACCAGACAATCCAGTGATCAACGACATGAGTTTAGCATAACGCCACACTCAGGAATATTCCAGCTGTATGCGGGCGGTCTGCAAATAATCCAGTCTGGACCAGACAATCCAATGATCAACAACATGAGTTTAGTATAACGCCAGCATCAGCAATATTTCAGCTGTAGGGGGACGATCTGTAAATACTCGAGCCCCGGATCTTCAGGGGTGAAAGGTTTTGTGTCATTTTGTCTGTGCAGGGAGTGTTTGCAGTCCGAGCACATGCGTTTGGTAAAGCGTTCAGCTAGTGAAGTAGGTTGGCCAAAATCAATCGCCATGTCATGGTTTGGGGGCTCGAAGATCAGGAGCTTAGCGTATCGGATGGTGTGCCTTGATGGCATAGTTGACAGCATAGCATCGTTCCTCGCCATGTCATGGGTTCAGGGCTCGAGGATCAGGAGCTTAGCGTATCGGATGGTGTGCCTTGATGGCATAGTTGACAGCATAGCATCGTTCCTCGCCATGTCATGGTTTGGGGGCTCGAAGATCAGGAGCTTAGCGTATCGGATGGTGTGCCTTGATGGCATAGTTGACAGCATAGCATCGTTCCTCGCCATGTCATGGGTTCAGGGCTCGAGGATCAGGAGCTTAGCGTATCGGATGGTGTGCCTTGATGGCATAGTTGACAGCATAGCATCGTTCCTCGCCATGTCATGGTTTGGGGGCTCGAGGATCAGGAGCTTAGCGTATCGGATGGTGTGCCTTGATGGCATAGTTGACAGCATAGCATCGTTCCTCGCCATGTCATGGGTTCAGGGCTCGAGGATCAGGAGCTTAGCGTATCGGATGGTGTGCCTTGATGGCATAGTTGACAGCATAGCATCGTTCCTCGCCATGTCATGGGTTCAGGGCTCGAGGATCAGGAGCTTAGCGTGTCGGATGGTGTGCCTTGATGGCATAGTTGACACCATAGCATCGTTCCTCGCCATGTCATGATTACTCACGATGACACGACGTCATTACAGTTACTGGAATCTCTGGTCAAGCTGACTTTGACCATCCTGGTCAGACTGGGCCTTCACCATGCTTGTCGTAAAGAGCGACTTACGATAACGGTTTGTTAGGCTTGGTTGATGCATGTCATTGCATCCCTCTCGCGTTGTTATATGCTCATAATAATAATCATTGGATAGTCCGGTCTGGATGACGTACTGATCACCGTCGTATAGCGTGTGTATTGTTAACCAGGCAAACACTTACGACTGGTCGTTTCCAGGGTGCCTGTGGCAATGTTCCCTGATGCTGCTTCGTGTAACAGGCACTTACTGTGTAGACAGTAACTGTAAGTGGCCGATGCTGCCGGCAGAACAGGACATTGTTTTCCCTTTTAGCGACCATTTGGCGCCAACACTGATTTCCGTGACCAAGTTCTAGAATGTTTCAATGCAAAGTGTTTCGTCAGACAAATAATTTCCGGACGTTGAATTCACAATTCATGTCCAGAGACGTTCCGAACTGCAAAATACAACATATTATAACACGTTGAACATCGAAACACATAATGAACGATAGTAAAATCGGCTTCACTTTATTTCCGTGTAAGTGATATATCGATGCCACACGGAAGGATCAGGAAGGTCAATGTAACTGACTCCAGCTTGTGTTGTTTCCGTATTGCTAATAGATTGGCAACGTATTTACTGTTACATCCGTCTGCTCCCCGTCTCATGATGCTGCGTTAAGCCTCACCCACAGGGAAGAATATTCATAACCATTAAAAAGGTTTGAACAACGAGAAGACGGTGGTAAGTACACGCGAAAAATCGCAAGATCAATATTCATTATCGGCACATTCATTAAGGCTGACTGGCCAAGATACACTCTGAAGTCTATGGATTTATTAACACTAAGCAACAATTTAACGCATTATCAAGCATATGATCAGAAGTAAGCAGCAGTAATTAGTCAGCAGTGTTCTACTGTCCTGTTCTAAATTGATCGCATTAACGTATCACAGATTTAGAATTTTGCCAGAGGCCGAAATGAGTTTCTCGAACATTGTCCCAAATCATCTGCTACGATAACAGCGACTCAGTCTGAACTAGCATAGAGGGCCGGCGGAGACAGGGAAGGTGGCGTTCAACTTGCGATAGTGTCATAGAGCATATTTAACAATAACCTGTCACAGGTTAAGCTCGAACGTGATTGTATTTTGAGCGATTGCCATTTAGTGTTTTGTCGGACTTCGTGATTGTCGGAATCACTTACTGCCGGTGAACATTTCAATAATTTTCTTGATGTGGTGCGGAGGTTGCACTTTTAGACTACCCGTTATCTGTTACAATGAAGAGTCCTGTAGTCCTCTACCTGAACCTCATCATACCCTGTGAACACACAGTAAGTGGGTTTAGTTTTAGGCACTTTTATTCACAACGGGTAACACCAGAAATGGGCGTCACACATTGTAACCATGTGGGGAATCAAACACGGGTTTTCGGCATGACACTTTAACCAGTAGGCTACCCCACCCCTCGCCTCGCATTGGTTACTGAAGGCATAAACAAATTATTCGTCAGCCTCAGGATTAAAGTGAAACGCTAATTTCAGCATCATACTAATTGCTTCGTGTGAAATATCATGATCAGTTGTTATGGAACACTTGCTCGTTATTTCTCTGCTAAAACGATTAATGTCCTCCAGCGGGTGCATGGGTTGGGTTGTAGCCTCCAGGAAGATGCGGTCATATCATGAGTCCAGTCAGTCTAAAGTGACGGAGATACGTCATGGGTACACGGTGGTTGCCACAAACCGAGTGTGGTGATCGGAAAGAATCCATGATTCGAGAACAGTGTTCTGACACAAATGAAGGCTTAGCACTTAGTAATACACTAAAACGTCTGACATCTCTTCTGAAGTATACTGATAGGGTATGATATGAATGGTTCTTAAATGCATTTCCGTCTTAATTAAACGACATGATTATTCAGCATCTAACTGAAGGTTCTCTCATTGTTGGAAATGGGAAATATTTATAATTACTCGTCTTGTTATACTGACTTTTTAAGTCACTATAGTGAGAATCTCTGTGTGTCTTTTGTGCCCCGTGTGATTTCAATGACTGTATTTCTGATAACTATTTATCAAATGCTGCTTGTAAGGCTTGAAATAAACCCACAAGGATTTCCAGTAGGCGTCAGTCTATTTATATGTCACACTGTGCTGGATGTAAACGTGATCATGTGATCAGTTTCAGACCTAAACTTTAATCTTTTCACGTTGCGGGCATGTAAATATTTTCCTCTATGTACGTGGCGTAATGGTATTATCTGTACGTTAATAGACTAAACGTGAAGATAGAATAGAAGTGAAACAACAAGCTACATGTGTGTGTATGAAACTCTTAATGACAGAGGTCAGCTTTAAGATCAAGGTGTTTGTAGCTTGTGGCTTTAGGTAAGAGGAAATGAAGTGGGAGAAAGAAATGATCTGTACAGAAACAACTGGATAATTGGCCATTGACTGGTGTTAGACACACTGGGAGCAAACCGAAAATAACACCGCGCTTGCAAAGCAAAGAATACAGTAATAACCAGAAGTAGCAGCAGTGGTTTGTATGTACAAGTAGGTCATGTCGGAAACTTATGCTTATGGTCAATATGAATGTATCACGATTGCACCAGTTGCGTTGATCCATGTCTTCATTCACACAAGTCAAATTTCTGTTGTACGTAAGGCCACAACATTCAAGGTATATTTCATTGCCATAGATTTAATCGTAGAAATTGTGTGGTTTAATTTCATGTAAGTTGGCTGATAATCGGCTGTTGCTGGAAGCTTGCAACTGTCGATCATGCTGGGGCTCATCGAACTGCTTCATTGTTGTATTGATAAATATGATGATAGTTGTATATGGTTACATTATGATACTAGCTTTAAACAACATCAGTGATAGTCTAGTTAGTTCACAGCACGTGACGTCTAGCCTTTATAACAATGTGTAGTTATTATGTATGCAAAATGTTCCTATAGCTGAAATACTACAATGGTGACTCACTCATGATCACTGACAACATAAGAACAAGGGAAATTAGCAAACAACAAGTTTATTTGCACTTCAGTTATCTGTCTATTTTTGCATATTGTTCGCTTCGACAACAGTATTTTGTGTTGCATGGAAAGAAACGTCTTTTAGAATATCATCAAAGTAGTGTGTTACATGAGCCTAACGTCCAGCTTAGTGGAGGAATAAAGACTCATGACATTACCAGTTACAAACCATACCTGATACCTGGACAATGAGTAATGAGAGATTACCGTGTTTGCCAACCTGTAACAAACGTGCCCTCTTCCAGGGAACAGGCAGTCTGCACGTTGGATACCAGTCGTATTCGTAAGGTGAAATCGTCGCTGTTTGCAAAGGGAAATATAACTATAAATTGTTTCTGAATTTCTGGAATGTGTTTTGGGCTGAAGTATAATGGGAGATGTGCAGGATTTTCTTAGAGATATTTGGACATGACTCCGGCCAATACGAGTGTAAAATGGCGACAGTTTAAGCTGATGACAGATGTCATCAGTGATGCGACTTGTAGTTGGCGCATTGTATCTGTGTAAAACTATTGAAGAATGGCTGTAATAAAAGACCTCGTCCGCCAAATGATATGCCGGCGTTATTTAACTGAGGACAACACACGGGTTGTGTCACTGTGATGAAGCTGCTCTCACTCATTCACCCACTTGAACTACAAAGACACAGTTAAAAGCTAACTGATGTTTTGTACCTTATTTAGATCTATGCATAATGATTTAGAGTTTGTCTAAGACAAGAGGCTTGCGCTTCCAGCCGACTTTACCAGTAGTTTGAGCCTGGGTTTGTAACATTCAAACTGGTATGGTGGTCAAGTATTAGTGTAAGTGCTTAAATCTTATTTTGAACATGGCACTTTTGAGTATGATCTCCTCAGATGTATGATGCCGTTATGTGGAATGTTACAGATGAACTGGTTTGTAAGCCACTGTTGAAAAGTTCTTTCCTTTGCAACACACACTATGCTATGAAATAGGTTTTTCTTTATACTGAAACATACAATAATCAATTATATTATTTATTATTATTTTTATTATATGTAAGTGTACATGAATGTATTTACTATTTACTAAAAGGTATTTACTAAAAGGTGGAGGCGCATTGTATCTGCGGTTATGTTGTCAAACTCATGTAGAATACAGTTCGTGAGTATCAGTACTAGTGATTGCTTTACAATATCTAAGAACAGTGTACCTGATTAATGTGACAGACATAAAACATATATACGATTATGCTTCATCCTTGAATGTATTGTTTGGAGCCAATACCTCCATATACAGCACATGAAGGCGTACAGGAATACATATGTGTCCAAAGTTTGATTTAGGCCGAGGAACTGTGTCGAGTTTCCTTCCTTTCTTTTCTGTAACCATGTATACGTAAATACCAATTAGACTTAGGTTTCGAATTATTGTACAGGGTAACTGGATAGCTTAATCAGCATCTTTGCCCCTATCGAATGAGTATTTAAAGACGGTTAATATATTCATCCATTCCCTCTGATTGGTTATCACAGCCATTGGTGTGTTACTGTTCCACGAGAACGTCCTGACAAGAGGAAGTTGTCAGACGAATCCCAACTGAGATATGTACATTCATACATTTTATCTATGTATTACTTTGCTGAGTAAGTCATGACCAGTAGGGCTGTGCAATATTTGTTTCTATCATGCCTATATTACTATTAACATCGTTTGATGTTTCTCTACAATAATTACAGAGAACTACATGGCGTCTAACACTCAGGTATCTGATGAACACGAGGACCAGGCGGTAGTTGGTTGGATTAGTAGATTAGTCGCTTTGATTGTGAGTGGATCATCTTCATGTCGGCGTATTGGTTTAAGTGGTTCAGTGAGTGAGTTTAGTTCGACGCCACCCTTAGCAATATTCCAGCAATATAACGGCAGGGGACACCAGGAATGGGCTTCACACATTGTACGCCCGTGGAGAACGCGGGGAGTCTTCGGCATGATGAGCGAACGCTTCACCTACTGGTTTCCTCTCCACTGACAGTAGTACACGTACAGCATCGTCATGTTTGGTTCTACCTGCACGTTGGGACTCATCATGGTATAAGTAATGTAATGTTGAAACCGAGGGTAAATCCACCTAACTCCCATCCACACAGAGGGACTCTTTCTCCTTGAATATTGTTCAAATCATGATACTAATTCTCTCACTGTGCTGGGAATGTATTGAAATCTAAGTTATCTTAAACAATGCAGGTGCTGTTATGAGGCCCCTTAAAGATTCAACAATGCAGGTCTTCTTCAAACAATGACAATAAAGGCAAACATAGCAACTGACACCGATACGTCTTGTGTTGTTATTCTAACTTGGAATACCAAGCTATATAGTTGTATGAACAGTCTTTATTCTATAGCTGCGAGAATTGGAACTGGTTGACTTTTACTGGATTAAGAATCTGTAAACAGATTTGGAAGCATATGATGAATGGAACATTCCATATGTCTGTTGAAATATGATATATCTGTCACGCTTTTGACATCAGATGATGATAACTACAACATGTTTTTCTCTACACATACAATGTCCTCTTTATAATCATCATAATTTTTATATGTATATAATTCGGTCTGTACAACCACTGGAGCCCGTTTCCGCAGACATTCGAGACTGGTGTTGACGTTACACATTGCAGTATAGGATCTAGTACATGTATACAGACACCCACAAAGGTTCCCGATGTGACTTCGTAACTTTTGCAGCTCATGTTGAAACAACATGAAACAAAAGGTGAGAATGTGTGGAGGTCGGCAACATGGAGAAACAACAGAAGTGATGAGGAAATCATTCTAGGTACTTCAAAAGGGAAGCCACGAGGTACTTGGCGCAGACTGCCTTGGCAATGGACAAAAAATAGTTAGGAATGGATCCAGGCAGAAAAAGTCCTATTCGGTGATGAAAAACTGATAGGTAATGGACTAATGGGGTGGGCCAGATGGGGAATAATAGCACTGATTGGTTGGTTTGATTTAGGCCGAGGAACTGTGTCGAGTTTCCTTCCTTTCTTTTCTGTAACCATGTATACGTAAATACCAATTAGACTTAGGTTTCGAATTATTGTACAGGGTAACTGGATAGCTTAATCAGCATCTTTGCCCCTATCAAATGAGTATTTAAATATATATTCATCCATTCCCTCTGATTAGTTATCACAGCCATTGTTATATTACTGTTTCACGAGACCGTCCTGACAAGAGAAAGTCCGGCGTTGTCAGACGAATCCCAACTGAGATATGTACATTCATACATTTTATCTATGTATTACTTTGCTGAGTAAGTCATGACCAGTAGGGCTGTGCAATATTTGTTTCTATCATGCCTATATCACTATTAACATCGTTTGATGTTTCTCTACAATAATTACAGAGAACTACATGGCGTCTAACACTCAGGTATCTGATGAACACGAGGACCAGGCGGTAGTTGGTTGGATTAGTAGATTAGTCGCTTTGATTGTGAGTGGATCATCTTCATGTCGGCGTATTGGTTTAAGTGGTTCAGTGAGTGAGTTTAGTTCGACGCCACCCTTAGCATTATTCCAGCAATATAACGGCAGGGGACACCAGGAATGAGCTTCACACATTGTACGCCCGTGGAGAACGCGGGGAGTCTTCGGCATGAAGAGCGAACGCTTCACCTACTGGTTTCCTCTCCACTGACAGTACACTGTCATGTTTGGTTCTACTTGCACGTTGGGACTCATCATGGTATAAGTAATGTAATGTTGAAACCGAGGGTAAATCCACCTAACTCTCATCCACACAGAGGGACTCTTTCTCCTTGAATATTGTTCAAATCATGATACTAATTCTCTCACTGTGCTGGGAATGTATTGAAATCTAAGTTATCTTAAACAATGCAGGTGCTGTTATGAGGCCCCTTAAAGATTCAACAATGCAGGTCTTCTTCAAACAATGACAATAAAGGCAAACATAGCAACTGACACCGATACGTCTTGTGTTGTTATTCTAACTTGGAATACCAAGCTATATAGTTGTATGAACAGTCTTTATTCTATAGCTGCGAGAATTGGAACTGGTTGACTTTTACTGGATTAAGAATCTGTAAACAGATTTGGAAGCATATGATGAATGGAACATTCCATATGTCTGTTGAAATATGATATATCTGTCACGCTTTTGACATCAGATGATGATAACTACAACATGTTTTTCTCTACACATACAATGTCCTCTTTATAATCATTATAATTTTTATATGTATATAATTCGGTCTGTACAACCACTGGAGCCCGTTTCCGCAGACATTCGAGACTGGTGTTGACGTTACACATTGCAGTATAGGATCTAGCACATGTATACAGACACCCACAAAGGTTCCCGATGTGACTTCGTAACTTTTGCAGCTCATGTTGAAACAACATGAAACAAAAGGTGAGAATGTGTGGAGGTCGGCAACATGGAGAAACAACAGAAGTGATGAGGAAATCATTCTAGGTACTTCAAAAGGGAAGCCACGAGGTACTTGGCGCAGACTGCCTTGGCAATGGACAAAAAATAGTTAGGAATGGATCCAGGCAGAAAAAGTCCTATTCGGTGATGAAAAACTGATAGGTAATGGACTAATGGGGTGGGCCAGATGGGGAATAATAGCACTGATTGGTTGGTACATAAAAATTCATAAAGCCCAAACACGGGTGTTTAAATAGCGCTGTGGAGAGGTCTGTTCCTTTTAAATGTGCCATGGATATTTCAGTGATGAGTGGAGATAGAATGGTCGCCATAGACAATTTCCTTATTTGCTTATATGTAGATTTTGTTGTTGAAGGTGATGTATGAGGTGCTAAAGCAGGCGGAGGAGGTGGTGATCATGCTCTGTATGGTGAGTGCAGTGTCTCTTGTGTTGTGAACTTCTCTGTGGTTAGAGTGCTTGTGGTGTTGAATTGAGCGTTCTTAACTTTTCCGTTGAGATGGCGACGCTTGGTCTAAGCTAAGTAGTGTTGAGATAGGTCAGGCTTCATGATGTCTTCTTGGTGTGATGGCCTGGGCTAAGTAGTGGTGATATAGGTCAGGCTTGATCATGTCTTCTTGGTGTGATGGTCTGGGCCGAGGAGTGGTGATATAGGTCAGGCTTGATGATGTCTTCTTGGTGTGATGGCCTGGGCTAAGTAGTGGTGATATAGGTCAGGCTTGATGATGTCTCGTTGGTTTGATGAATTGGGCTAAATAGAGGAGATATAGTGTCTTCTTGGTGTGATGGCCTGGGCTAAGTAGTGGTGATATAGGTCAGGCTTGATGATGTCTCGTTGGTTTGATGATTTGGGCTAAATAGAGGAGATATAGTGTCTTCTTGGTGTGATGGCCTGGGCTAAGTAGTGGTGATATAGGTCAGGCTTGATGATGTCTCGTTGGTTTGATGATTTGGGCTAAGTAGAGGAGATATAGTGTCTTCTTGGTGTGATGGCCTGGGCTAAGTAGTGGTGATATAGGTCAGGCTTGATGATGTCTCGTTGGTTTGATGATTTGGGCTAAGTAGAGGAGATATAGTGTCTTCTTGGTGTGATGGCCTGGGCTAAGTAGTGGTGATATAGGTCAGGCTTGATGATGTCTCGTTGGTTTGATGATTTGGGCTAAGTAGAGGAGATATAGTGTCTTCTTGGTGTGATGGCCTGGGCTAAGTAGTGGTGATATAGGTCAGGCTTGATGATGTCTCGTTGGTTTGATGATTTGGGCTAAGTAGAGGAGATATAGTGTCTTCTTGGTGTGATGGCCTGGGCTATGTAGTGGTGATATAGGTCAGGCTTGATGATGTCTCGTTGGTTTGATGGTTTGGGCTAAGTAGAGGAGATATAGTGTCTTCTTGGTGTGATGGCCTGGGCTAAGTAGTGGTGATATAGGTCAGGCTTGATGATGTCTCGTTGGTTTGATGGTTTGGGCTAAGTAGAGGAGATATAGTGTCTTCTTGGTGTGATGGCCTGGGCTAAGTAGTGGTGATATAGGTCAGGCTTGATGATGTCTCGTTGGTTTGATGGTTTGGGCTAAGTAGAGGAGATATAGTGTCTTCTTGGTGTGATGGCCTGGGCTAAGTAGTGGTGATATAGGTCAGACTTGATGATGTCTCGTTGGTTTGATGGTTTGGGCTAAGTAGAGGAGATATAGTGTCTTCTTGGTGTGATGGCCTGGGCTATGATGATGTTTGATGGTATGGACTGGTTACAATATGTCACGTCTTATTACATTGTATCAATAAAGGTTATGGTGTATTTTACATCGTGAAGAAACGCTCATTGTTTATTAGACTCTAACTTGTGTGCATGGCGTCACATTTTGTATTACTATGGTTACATGATGAATATGTATGTGTCGAAGGAATCCAGGTGGTACAGCACATATAACGTGATATGGAGACTTTCTTCTTGTCATGATGTGAAGGATGAGTAACGTTAACGGTTTATCTGCTATGTGATACACAAAAAATAGAAATTAATGACTCAATATCCTACTGTGAAAGAATATGTAGAGTTCATTAGATCAGATGGCATTAGTTTTGCTTTACTAAAATATAATCAGTTCAACGAAACGCGATATTCGATAACGATTAGCGGATTTATTGCAAAGTGCCAACAAAGATGAAGTAATTATTGTAGTTAAAGGTGAATGACACATTTGTTGTACCTAGCTTTGATATATACCTAGGTTTGATATATGTGTTCCGTGTGTGACCTTTCTATTATTAGACAATGAATCTTATTCGATACTGACATGTACACCTGATGTTATGAGGACAGTATCTCCTAGTACGGAGACCAGGGGGACTTGGTTTGACCGGTGTGAGTGAGTTACAAATTTAGCTCACATCTGAAATAGTTCACCAATATCGTAACTAAAAGGACATTATAATGTCATAATAAATCCTTAAATTATACAAATATGTCGAGGAAGGACAGTAAAAGTAACTAGAATGTCACAGAGATACTTGTAACACAAGTATGAAAATCTAAAGTATCTTAACTTTAAGAAGCAATGCAAACGCCATTTCGCTAAAATGAGGGTAGATGACCAAACGATGGACCATGGTGACTACGTGTACCTTAGTTAGATTTACATCACCCTTCAGCTATTGGCGATTGTAGTCAAAATTAGCCACACATTCAAATAACACGTATTCTATGGGTGTACGTCCAGGAGGCAGACCAGATAAGATAAATCACTGAGACTTAGACCTACACTTCGATTTGTCTTAACAACGAATAGACTGGTTTCAGCGTCAAAACATACAACATATTTGCACCAGTAAATCGTATACGATCGACGTATGTTAGGACATAGATCTGTATAGAACCCTCAGTCAAGCACGCCATGTGTAGTGTCGACTTTTGAAACCTGATTTTCCCAGTGAGAACAACCAAGCGAAATATAAGCCTTATAAATCAATTTTGACGTAGAATAAGTGGAAGACGCATGAAATGCGATTTGCATGGGAGTTGAGGCAACCTAAAAATACGATGTCTACCTTGTATCACAAATTTGCTCCGTTCGAAAGCACCATCACACAATTACCTGATTTCTGGGAGAAAGCAAATCGTTAAAGAAAGAATGACTACTTGAGAGTACTGAATTTCAGTCTGATTTTCAAGATTGACGTCTGAGTTTATGTTTGATTGTCGTTCAAACCCATCCTGACTTACCCATACCCTTTTTTAGGGTATTGTATGGAATATCCAAATTATTGTAATAGCAAATAAATGACATTCTACCATGACTTTGGAAACCACTGGATTATGATTGGTTAATCAAAGTCATTCAGAGAAATATAATTATATGGTTCCGATTTTCCAAAAGTATATTTTTACATCTTACATCAGTGTGATATGTTATCATACGTGCAGAACACGGTCTGGTATGTTGGTCAGATGCATTTTGTGCAATAAACCCCCTTGACGTGACTTGGCTACTATGACTTTACTTGGCTTGAATGTTGTATGCAATGCCTCAACTGATGTAAGGAAAATCCATTCTAGCATTTGAGTAGGTTTATCACACAGAACAGTATGTCATTGGAGATTTTCCAGGACTGATAACTGATATGAATACATGCCGGCGGCAATTTGCAAACCCGATCCTCAGTATAGTCTTTGATGCTTGCATATATATATATATCCTGGTGCTTAGGTAATATATATATTACCTAAGCATCTTTTATTTCTTATCGATGGGTTTCGTCGTGTTTGTGAGAAATAATCTGCCCAATGAAAAAAGAATCTGATAATACAATTCCTCTGTTCAGAAATAGACGGTTAATGATAAAGATAATGTAGCGGCTACTATGGTCTTTTCGAAAGAAATGCATGACAACAACCATTTCCCAAATGCATAAGCGCTTAGTGACTGACCATAATTAGAATCGAACACTTCAACGTGTTGTCTTTTTGTTTTATGCCATCTTTCATGATCTATGTTTGATGAATATTCATAGGCGCATAAATGCATCCCAAATAGGATTGTTAATCAAAGGGGTGAGTGAAATAGTCAATCATTCATGACATCAAAGACAGTGTTTTTGTTCAAATGTCTGCACTCTAAACAACTGTAGCATCAACCCGAGACGATCAATAGTTGATTATGAATGCCTAAGTGGGTCATCAGGCGCCCCTGTAAAACTAATATCAGTGTAAATTAAGGCAACAGTACCAGCCCGTCAGAAGGTAGTGGCATCTGATTCATCTCTTTCCCGACTTCGTTTCATGAAAACAACATGCTACGAGGATTGCCACAATCATGAAGACCTCGTACTTTCATATACAGATCCTCGCCGTGTCTCACACGCATTCGAAGTGCAGTCTTCAGATCGGGTATGCGTGTTCAGAAACAAAGCAAAACGCAACTATCCCTTCAGCAGGGTATTTTTTTCTTATCATCACCACGGTGATTGCATAGACACTACAATTGGTGTGGTCCTGTGAACAGAGCTCAGGTCATGAACCATTTGAAGTTAAGCAGCATCAAGCTCGGACAGTCCTTGGGTGGTTGACCGTGTTTGTCAGCTTGACTCTTGAGACTTTCTATGACGCCTGAAACTATCTGAAAGATGCACTTGCAATGGTGCAAAACACAACTGTTCGCAAATGTACTACCAACCAGGGTTTCGACTTCAGTAAAGCTGTATACCTTAAACAGGTTTCTATTTCAGTATATCAGTTCTTCGGATCACTCTGAAAACGTCCTAACGGAAATCGAATTATCCTGGTGTTAACATTTGCATCAAGCTTGGACTCGCCTCGCTAAAGCCATGTTCATGACGATCCTGCATTCGGTTGGTCAAAGGTTCATTTTCAGACTCTGAAATCTTCAGCGTTCCGTTTTTACCACTGTGCAATCATTTTCGAAAATATTGAGCACTTCAGTCATCACTCCAAGAGCTTGTCTGAATGCTAAATGTATGCCCTTCTGTCCCCTACTATGATTCCAAAGATGATTTTTTTAGAAAAACTCCGCCCTTTGGCATATAAAACAATACCTTAGGGACCGGCCCTAAACAAGTCCCTTAATTAAAAGTAATATTTGTATTTACTTGCCTATGACATGTTATACTTACATGAAATGCATGATTTGAAATGTCAGAATTTGTTGTGCCATCAATACAGTAAAGAAAATGATCAAACGTCTGTTCTTTGGAATGATTAGAAGTATTCTTTTGATGCAAATATCATGGTTGTATGAGAAAGGATAATCAACACCAAACCCACTTTGATGTTTGTTTTATCACATAACTTGACTATATAGATTCCAATTGGACAATGCTCTGGTCACACCTTCAGTAGCTTCAAGACAGTGTTATACAGTTCACATTTTGCATCTTTCTAGCCCATATGTAGCAGTTATGAGTGAAAGCCGGAAAATAAAGTAATGAATGGAATCATTCTATTGGTAAATCTGAAAGAAAACCTACAAAAGAACCGACAAAGGTTGTGGTATTTAGGAGGGTTGCACCGACATCAACAGAGTGAAGAAATGGATCTTTCAAGGAAAGCCTGTCAGTTTTATGAATTCCTACATATATCTTGGTTTGGTATTTTCTCAGCAGCCCAGGCTTGTACTAAGAGACGACTGGCGGGATTGGGTGATCGTGCACAGGCTCGCAGACGTGTCATGATGGAACCGCGGATCAAGATGTCAACGACTGGGTTGCCTGGTCCATACTCATATATATAAACAGTATAGTACATACGAATTAGGAGAATTTTAGGAATATGTTTAATTGGAATTCTAATGTAAATAATCTTGACCAGCTATCAAGTGCTTGGTTAATCCTTTTTCGTTACTTTGTGGAGAGTTATCCCCTTTTGTTTACTTGCTAGTAGACGACATTTTTAGTGATCCTTAGTTGGGTGATTTAGAGAAGAGGAAGTTGATTTTAGAGTATTAAGTTTAGAGTATTATAACGACATCAGATAGGCTAAAGTGATTTCAATTCGAACAGGCATATCTTTGTCCACTGTTTATCTTGTTTCTAAAAACACACGACGGCGGTTTGAAAACGTAGAGCTGGGTGTGATTGATAGGGGAACTGTGGCTGTCTGTAAGAAGACAATTAGAACTGATCTGATGATCTGTGGCTGTTTCCTCATGCGCTGAAATTCTGGGCCAAACAACCTGAAAAATGTTTGTATCAGCGCCCAATGTACAGTCCGAAATTTAATGCGTGGAGTGGCATATCTGTGTTAGTGGCAACGCCCCTCTGTGTATTTGAAGGGAATATGAATTGTGAGCTGTACACAGATATTTTCGAGGGGCATTTACTTTCATCCGCTCGCGTGTTCTATGGGCATTTTTGGATTTTTCAGCAAGACAACGATGCAAAACATCGTTCAAAGTATTCACAGGCCTGGTTTCGAACCCAAAATATGACATTATTAGAATGGCCAAGTTATATCACTTACCTAAATCCAATAGAACATGTTTGGGCAGTTATGAAGGAAAGCCTCAACAAGAAAAATCTGACAAATATTACTGCAATGAAAGAAGAGATGGTCCTATATTGGTACAGCATGTACCGCAACTTTCTAACTTCTTTGATCAGTAGAATGCCCCGTCGCATTGAAGCCTGCATTGCTTCCCATGGTGACTTGACAAAATCCTAACTGTTCACCTGTCTTTGAACGTAGGGTTATGTTCTGCTAATATTCATATATGATACGTGAATAATAAGTAAAAAATATTACAATCTTTAAATTCTCAATAACTTCTGGTCATGCCTGAACTGGATTATTCCTTAGTATGGCGTTAAACAAAGACGTTAACTAAACTTTGGGAATGTATAATAAACGTAAAATGTATGGCCAATAAACGTTTACAAGATCTGCCACATTTAATTACCAAAGAGTTATGATGAACTATATCGAGTGAAGGACTGTTTCACTTTTTTACATCTTCCTCTATAGAACTTACTCAGCCACTTGAGGAGACGAACAAAACTCGGATGATGTCATGAATTCAATGGCGTGAGTACAGTAAGGCGTTGTATACGGTTTTGTCACTTAAGCGTGTGTGATGTCTTATTTAACAAACCGTAAAGTACACACATTCCTTATACTCGACCCTTTCAACCCTTCCCCCAACAACCACAGTTTCAGTGGAACGCCGAGTCCTATGTGAAGGGGTGGGTGAGTGAGTCAATGTTTAAGGTCACATAGGCAGCATTGCAGCCATGTCGTAAGGAGAACAATTCTATTTATCTCAATATTAAAATGAATATATTCATTACATAATAACCTGTCATCGAAGGACAGTAAGAACACTAGACTGCCACAGATATGTACATAAAACTAGTATGTAAAACTAGACAATAAGACAATACGATAAAAAACACGGGCCAAACCGTCGTAATTTGGAGTTTATGTGGTTGTGTTAGACTAAAAAAAAAACCCAAAAAACCAAACAAAACAACAAAAAAAAGATAAAAAAAGCCAGGCATAACTGATTAAATAAGCGTTGACGTGACTTCTACGCTTCTACAAATCAGATTAAGACATACTTTACTCGTTGCAATAACATAATTTCCTTCGAGGATTTACTCATTTAGGAGTATCCTAAACGATGAGGCTTGTCTATTTTTCCACATACGTGAACAAATGTTTTCATATTTGGTATGAGAATGAGAATAATTTGTGTGTTTTTGTTATATTTCCATTTGGTAATTCTTTCTACGTCTATATTAATCTTTTCATGAGTGCTTTCTTGTCTTTAGGAAACTGCAATATACCCTGTCAACCATAATAGCATAATGAAATGAAATAGACTCTTGCATTTCGATGGGAGAACACACACACACACACACACACACACACACACACACGAACAAACAAACAAAACCTAAAAAAACCAATACATGTAGGTATTGATCTATTCTACCATTTATGTAATTGGCCACCAGCTGCTTTTGTCGAGTTAATCCATTAATCATGATACCATCAATATGCAAGTGTACCATTAATCTATTAATTCATCCATCAATCTTATCAATGTACATTAGCTACCATTACTTGTCGAGTGTAAATATAGGTTATCTCTATTTGATGGTTATGACTACTGTACAGTCCTTCTTTGGAACTGTATTGGATGAATTTTCATTGAATATGTCAAGTATACAACATATACCAGGCTATACTTGTTGGATACACGCTTAAGCAGTATACACATGTACGAGGTTACAGGTGTGGACTGAAGCAAAGAAAATAGAATCAAAACCAGAAAATCACTAAATACTATCTTGATGTGTTCTGGGCAGACAATAACGCAACAAAATATAAACTTGTGGACACCCCCCTCCAGTCTGAGCCATGTTTACACCAAATCTGTCTTGGGTCGCGTTTTCACTAAATACTACGTTGTTCCGCTTCCGAATTAAAACTTGCATCATACAGGCGGTCCGTTTCGAGCACAATAATATTTGCGATGGGCCCGCTTTGTTGGGATGGTCTTGAAGATGAATACCATATCTTATTAATGTGCCCATTAAACAAACATTTAAGCGATAGGTATATACCACTACGTTACCATACGTATCCCTGTAGCCATGATCCTACTGTTATTAACAATCAAGCAGCCTATGTCAGTGTGCCAAATACTAGTTATTACTAACTTATTAGCCATTTGGGAAAGTTACCAGCCCACAAAATATTTCACCTGCCCGAATGAACAACCTAAGCAAAAGATTACAGAACTAGATGAGATAAGCTATTGCATGATACGAGTTTCATCATTATGCATGATTCATTATCTTGCATGGTTTAAAAGTGTATTATAACTTAACAAGTTTGAGAGAGTGGTATGTTTACAAAATGATCCCATGACAATCCACTAGCCAATTGGGCTAGTGACTCTGGAGATTTACTGGCCCGATTGCATTTTTGCTAGCCACGGGATAGAGGGACAGCGGTTATTTCGCACACTGATCTATGGAGCTAAATGTTTAAAGACAGTAGTGTAATTATTGCGCTTGTATAACAAAGCACAATGTTTGATTTATGCAGTTGTACGACATACCTTGCAGGCCATCACACTGAAACAAAGAGTCTGAAAAATATGTACAGTTCATGAGTGGATTCCAAGAAAGCTGACTACAACTGGTGCTTTGTCAAACGTCATTAAGAATGACGTCAACGTAATAGGTAAATGACTAGGTTATGTGTGATTATAAGTAAACCAGAAAATTGTCCCTAGTAGTGAGGTACGTGGAATGCACGAAAATCCAGAGTTACTGTGTATTTCATTATAACCCTACTATCTGGCTAACATTCGGACAGATATTTACCGATGTTGTGCTTGTGCCGTCCGACTCTACACAATGAATAATTCATGAGCACGTGGATACATTTGATGCCAGTCCTGTTAATGCAACAAAATCGGATGTTTGGGATTGTGATAACTGAGTTCTCACATAAACGTACATTCAATATGTCACTTGTTCCCCAAAGAAAGATAGAAAAAACGATCTATATCAAGAGCGCGTTCAAATCATGTTTCTAAGTTCACTCTGACATCGAACCAAATTAGTACCTGTATGCGAACACAGTTTAAAATAAAATGGTCAAAAATAACTGTAAAACCCGTGAAAATATAGACACCGCAACACCCAGATCAACTGAAATGGCACGTTGCTTTTACTGTACTGCATTGCACCTGCAGAAACAATCAAAATCTTTCCGAGCAGGAAGCCCTGGATCACGGCGGAACTAAGAAAGCTTTGCTGTGGGGATGGGTTGAAGGTTAAACCTATATCTAAAGATATGTCACAGGCCCCGGAAAAGTGTATTCTTCAAAGATAAACTTAAACAGAAATACAATCTGCTGATCTCGATCTTTGACAAGCTAGAAAGCTAGAAAGGCGTTAAGACAATAATCAGCAGGGGCAGGCAGCAGTAAGTCTTCCAGACAACGTGACCTTTTAATTTCCAACGAGGGGAACACATGTATGTTCTACGAGCTCAGTTAAGAAAGGGCCATGTTCAGTGCTCCACGGGGTGGCCAAACAAAGGAAATAACTACCAGTAATGTATTTTTTTTCTAAAATAAATGGATTCAAATCACCCCTTACAATCTATGCGTAATGGTGATAAACGAAGGTCAACAACTTTGTCGTTTTGTCGTACTAGTTTTATCAAACTATTTCAAACATATTTCATGAGCCATATGCTTTCTTCAGAACGTCAGTTTCTACGTATACAGTCTTGCATGTGGATGCTGAACGCCAAATGTTTCCGAATATCATTCATACCAAACAGTATTGGTCTTAATTATCTACTTAATACCTTTTTAACACCCCAGTGAACACTAAACTTTCCCTGCCATTATCCATTTTAGAAAGGTACACTATAGTTGTAATGTTAAAACAATAGAGAGAGAGAGAGAGAGAGAGAAAGAGAGAGAGAGAGAGAGAGAGAGAGACAAATGACAAGCATCATTCCTTCGTGCATTCTTTCTACACACCATTATATGTATCTTTATACTAGTACGGGTCTCATATTTTTCTGTATATGTTGTAATGTGATGTATTATCCTTTTCCATATTTTGGTGCCATTCAACTGTCCAACATGAATTTTACTTGGGATAATACTATCTTATCTTATATCATTCCATATGCTAATTAATACAGTCAGCTTCAGCTTTCACAATAAATTAACTGAGCCTTCTGTCTATTGTAATCTCATCATGTTGCTTTCCTGCAATTCGGGATTGTCCAAAGGATTATCAAATCCTCATCTGTTGAGTTGCAATGCGTCAGTAGCTGTGTGTAGAGTATAAACAACATGTAAACGGACTTAACGGAACTTGTGTGTTTCTTAATTTCTTAAGACAAGTTACTGCAAAGATCGAGTCAGCGTGTGACAGCCATATCATGACGAGAACATACATGACATTGAAATAGCCCTATTTGAAACATACGGTATAAAAACAAGCCATAGATCATCAACAACAGACTGTAGATCACCATACTAGGGACCATAGGGACTTACAGTATTTTTGCTACCTGCATGGACGTTAGTTGGATTTACACTCTGCAAAGACCGAAGAAACGCAGATTGCATTTTGGTGTAGCTCTAGATATGTGACGTCAAAGCTGCAAGGAAAGTCGAACCATTGATAAAGAGAGTATTTGTTCAATGTTCCCATGAATGCCAATGGACTTCCATCACAATGCTTAAGTTCAAAATAACGACAGTCCGGACAGAAGAAAGAGTTTTGACTTCAAACGAGATGAAGCACTCAGTTAAACCTGACGCTTCACTCTTAAGATGTGTATACATCATCTAACGTATGTAATTTATCAGTATACAGGAACATGTACGACTCAGAAATGTTCACCAAAGCACTAACAGGGATTTAACCACCATATCTGGCTTCTCTGTGACGCCAAATAGAATAGTACGCAAAACTGCCAAGGGAACAAATAGTTCATCGTCAACATGTTTTATACGTTTGAAAATGAAGGTATTTTAAATGAATGTTTCCTTGATCTCTGGTATGGTGTCCTGAACTTGGCTCCTTGGTGATCTATAGCCCAGTGTTAGATTGTATTGGTATTTGGTACTTATAATATTTTGATACTTACATGCTAGTTCTAGACCTATATCTGTGTTCATCTAGCTGTTTTATTGTCCTTTGGTTCAGTTTGACATGTATTGTTTGAAATCATATAACGTGATCAAGTCACATTACGGCTGAAATAGTGCCGACGTGACTTACTAATGTTTGTTTCTCCAACTGTTTGCACCGTTAAGGAAAGTTAAACCATACACAGCAATGTTACAATAAATTACTATTAGTGTCCACGCTTCTTTAAATCATGGATTATATACCTCTAATGTCGATGTACAACAATATATATTATTCCATGCGATTAAATGTTCTTGTCTATATGAAACAATACACTGCATCTCGCCTCCAGTTCCTGCCGTGTACGTAATATGTGCACGGAGGTCTTCTTCGACCTTTCACATTGTCGCTTCGGTGACCGGAAGAGTGTGTTTCATTAATGGCCTCTAGTTTGGGGTTCAATGACATCCCCCACGCCATAAAAGACGCAATAACTGTCGGACAGATTCGATTCCCAGTGCAATATAACATGAAACAATGCGTCTCTTGTGGAACAAATTTCTATTTCGCACCCTACCCAACGTTCCTAATCCTTATTTCTTTTCGAGGTCATTTGACTCCCAAATAAAACACAGGAAAATTACGAGCAGAAATTTGTTACTGAATGTATTTAACGACATTATCACACAATGGAGAAGCTATAGCCTCAGAGCTACACTAAACAATTAGAAGGATAGCAAACAAATATGAACAAAACACCAAACTTTCAGGCAATATACACATGTGGCATAAAAAGAATAAGCAAGACCGTACTTATCCTCTTGAAACTATTTTAATGAAAACAGAAGTTTAATGCAACGTTCGAAGATAGGAAAGACATCCACTAAAGCAACGAGGAGAGTTCTATGGATATACAACCTTTTAATATTAATGTGAACGACGTTTCGGTGTAGCTTCTAACACCGTTTTCATTGGCTTGATAACGGTGTTGGTAGCTACCACGAAACGTCGGTCCTATTGATATTAAAGAAATTGTGTATCTATAAAATTCTCCTCATTGTTCGTCACACCGACCTCTCAATGCCACTCAAAGAAGGGGTTCACTTTTGCACATTGAAATACAGTAGAAAAAGTGATCACTTCAAAAGACTCCTCATACAAATGTCTTGTTAGCCCACTGTAACTAGTTGGAATTTGCAGCTCCTCGTTTAGGATATAGCGAACCTAAAAGTAGAAGATTAATCTTATTTCGAGCAGAATATTCCTTGTCAAGGAAGTCGTTCTGCTGTTTGATCACGTGCAGATGCCACAGTGGATTAATGTGTACTCTGGATTGATAGTTACCAGTAGCGAACCGGGATAGAATTTGTCTTCAGCAACCTATGCTTGAGTGAGTGAGTCTAGTTTTACGCCGCACTCAGCAGTATTCCAGCTATATGGCGGCGGTCTGTAAATAAGCGAGTCTGGACCAGACAATCCAGTGATCAACAACATGAGCATCGATCTGCGTAATTGGGAACCGATGACATGAGTCAACCAAGTCAGCGCGCCTGACCACCCGATCCCGTTAGTCGCCTTTTACGACAAGCACTGTCGCCTTTTATGGCAAGAACCTATGCTTGTCGCAAGACGCCACTAATGGGATCGGTTAACAGGGTCGCTGACTAAGCTGACTCTAGTCACTGTATCCCAGTTCCATAGATAGATGCTGTTCATCACTGGATAACCATGTGTAAGTTTGATTATTTACAGATCGCTGCTATACAGCTTATGTGCCAACTCAACGTATGGTATGGTATTATTCAAGTGGTTGAGAGGAAACAAAATCATAGACATTACCTGACACTGGGACTAAGTGCATATATACAGCATTACGGGCTACAAATGATGTAACACTTTATTTGGTACATTTAGGAGGTTTTAGTTAAAACATTCTTGCTGAAAACATATAGTCCATTTAATTTTAAATTCCAGGTTAGAGAGAGCATTTTGACGAGTAGGCGTGTGTAATGTTGTGCTGACGAGCTGCCACGCAGGTAATAAAGCGCGGAATCAACACATCCTGTCTCACAGTTTCACTGTATTACTGGACTAGACAAGGCTGGTACTCCAATCGATATTAATTGTTAACTCGACTGACCTTTGCGCAAATGGTAACGACAGCTACTGGCAACAGGTTTGCCTAAGGTGGTCCTTTTGGTCCAAATGGAAATATGTAGGATATCTGGAACCTGGTTAGAGTGTAGCATGTACCGTCTGTGACTGTGACTGGTCACTACTCATCACTGGCGCATGAAGATGGGTTTTATATTTGTATCACATATCATTGTCAATACGGGGCATGTTTGCATGTCTCATGCAGCATCTTTTTGTCTGGTCGCCACGACAGTCTCAATTCAGATTTAGTGGTTACAGTTACCTTCGGATGACGTGTTGGAGACCGAATCTGACAGTTTGTTGAAGGATCGGTGCTGTAACATTCATTCCTAAACGTTACCTTTTCCCTTGAGACGTCTTTTCACCATATTTGTGATAATAATAGCAACTAATGAAACACACTTATAGTCAGCAATACAAAATACGAAAAAGTAAGACATTAATTTTTCTTAAAGGTCACATGCACCCTAAAAGTCAAACGTAATTAAAACACAGTTATCATTCATGATATACAAAAATGCATTGTTGATTAAGAAAAAACCCAAACAAATAAACAAAATTATAATCGCAAGAGTGCAGTAGTTTGTACTTGGGTTTACCTCCCTCGAAACAGTGTCTCCTTATCACAATCAGTATGTTTTATAAATATATAAATGTACCGAGTAGACTGTTTACTTGTTTGTGTACACAACTAGGATCACAACCTCATACTCCGGGCAGGCATACTGTTTCAAGCTCCGCGAAACTATTCACTGCACATGCGTTAAGAGCGCAGCATAACTGTTGAAATCATTTTCCCCTAGCGCTCCGATTTCGCGGTTTTTTTCACCTTTTTCTTCTTCTCAGCTTTATAGGTTGAATTGGCATTTGTGATGATGTTTCGGTCAGAATGGTATCGGAGTCTGCAGAGTTGTGTTTCACGTTGCATGTGACCTTTAATGTACGCCTGGATGTCATCCAAATACGTCCAATGCGATTGTGGACAGGAGAACAGTAATACCCTTTAGCCCGAATCAAAGAGCATCAGACCTCAGTATTTAAACTTGACACAAAATCAGGCAACATCCAAGATAATCCCGACAGCAGCATCTAGTGAGGTCCAAACAACCACAGCCAGCCTCTAGACTTTACAAACAGCGAACTCCAAGGGGCTATCTACGTCAGAAGACCCCAACCATCAATCAGCGGTGACCAGGAATATTACGTACATCCTGCATACTGTCAACTCATCAAAGATCATCATTCACAATCCACCCTTCACGATCCCTTTGCATGTACTGCAGGCTTCTCTTGGTAACGTTTCTATCCACAAAGGCTATGTGTTGTTGTTATCACTGGCTTCCTATTCCCTATTGTACTGCATAACCATCTCCTCAAACATCTCCTCTTCTTAACCACTTGATTTATCATATTTTAATCAAACTGATGAAAGAATATACATTTATCCTTGACTGATATCATAGTGATTTTGAACATCACTTTTAATATTTTCGGCGTGTTGCACAACGCGAGACATTTTCTCGCCGCAAATAGCTGAACAGTGCTGATGCGGCTTTAAGCAGCATTCACTCACTGATGCTTCTCAATCTCAACTGACTCCATTCAGTTATCACTTGCTCGATAACTCTTTAGAACCTATACGGAAACGTCGCCCTCACTGTGGCATCGCATGATCGTTTCTTATGAAAATGCACGTTGTGAACTGACACCGTTATTGGCTGCAACACAACATCAAACATCCTTGTTGTTATACAATGACCTTGCACAGAAACGTATTTAACATAATATGGACGCAGAAATTAATTGGAATCTGCGATCATGACTTCCATCAAAATGTAAACATTGTGGCAAGGTATTGTACACTATACAATTTCATTCTTTCATTCATTGCTCGTCACGATGAAAGACGTGAACATTCAACACTGTTTCTGATACATTATGAGACTGTATAGTACCAGCTACGTGATCGTGTAGCATTGTGATTACGTAACACAACACAACACAACACAACACAGCATAACACAACACAAAGGAGACGCTGTTACCCATCTGCTGTCATGTTAAAAGCAAGCTATTTTATTTCACAACAGCTTCACACGGCCCATGGTGATTTGATACAACGACAAATCTTCTTTGTTTCTCAGTAGCCTAATGGCAACTAGACTCACGGAGATTCTGAATGTTATAATATTCGAAATAATTTCCCAAGAAATAGGTTAACTAATAATAATCCGTGACCATAGCAACACCCACAACACAAAGGTGCCGTAGCGTATGGCCAACTTGACAATAGTCTGATTTGTAGTCTCGACGCTCTCAAGAGAATATCACGTATTAATCCAAATTCACACGTAATCATAAGAGTCAAGACGGCTAGGGACATAATCCATAAGGATATCAGGCGCATTAGGGCAGGAAGTGAGATCACCTTATGGAGGACAGATGCTATAAGCTCTGTGGGTATTCAGTTTACGCCCTTTGCATGCTTGAAGTTAAAAATTCAAATATTGTAGATTTGACAGTTTTCTTTACGAAATAAGCGTTATTTTAATTAACGCAGATAATATTGACAGGAAAAATGAAATATTGACCGACCGCTTCTTTCTAGTTTCAATCACCACTTTCAACACTTGCTCTCTATCAATGTACTCATTTCTGACCGACCCTGGGGACTGATGTGAGGTATGAATTAATCTGTTGAACAGCGCGGCTTCTTTCAGTTGATCATAAATGACTGAGTCTTATGACCAGCTTACGTTTTGGTCGGAGAACAGTAAAATCCTCTTACTGACAATGTCTGGGGATATGGAACGTGCAGCCAGCATACTGAGTTATTACTGTCTTCGTACCATTTTGTGTTGAATTTCATCGTGCTAGGTAAAGTGACATGTTCTTGGATGTCTATCAGAGACATAGTCCATATGTCGGACATATGAAGTCAAATTATCAAAGACAGAGCAAATATATCGCCGGGCTGTGTATTTCAGCAAATTTGAATCACGTTAACATTCATTTCACGAATGCGTCACTGCGGTTTACATAGCTCGGTGTTCCTTTTCTGATGAATTTCCAAACAGGATGAAGACTTTCGTGGATAGACAACTTCTGTCTTGTAATGGATGCGACGTTTCGGTGCAGATTCTCATACCGTGGCGTTGTCAAGCAAATGCAGTCTAAGTAAACTTAGCTTCAGTACGTTTCGCTTCACTCCTCTGCTGAGTCTAACAAAGCCTTATGGCAGGTCGCGTCAGGTAACATTTGAGATTGACCAATCAGTACACAGCTTACCAAATTGCAAAAGTGGACATTCGCACATACCGTTTGAACTTTATATCTCGAAAAGGTTCGACCCGAACGATTCCGAATACTACTTAGCGTACGATCGCTTCCGGATGATTCACACAGCGCACTTTACAACCATGACAACGTTGAGAAATTTATTTGTTTCTGCCATTCGACGGAATGTTATGAATTTTCCCGTGAGTAACTGTTTTCATGATAACAGACACATTACATGAATTATTTAGGGGGTTACTAAGGAACGTCTCCTAGTTTTATTTTGAATGAACCCGTGAAGAGCCGGGTTAAAATTGGCCTTCAGTAACCCATGCTTGTGGAGAGAGGTGACTAACGGGATCGGCTGACAGGCTCGGATGACATGCTGTGGAACACCGGGTCATCTAATCTAGACTCGATTATACACAAACCACCGCCATGTACCTGGAATGGCTGGAATGTGACGCAAAACTAAACTCATTCACTGTTCTGAATGTGTATGCGTTAGTTGGTTAATGTTATATTCAACAGTTCAGATATAGTTCAGCTAAAAATGGCGGTGAAATGATCGAATCTGGACCAGGCACACCAATGTGAAACCGTAGTCGTTTTGACCATCCGATCCATAAACTTGCCTCTTGCCAGAGCGTGCCAGTAGTCTCAGTCTGGAATCCCCCAGGTACCAATCTTGTTATCTTCAGAAGTGTAGGATCCTGCAATACGTTGGGCGAATCACGTCTAATTGTATTGCGAATTTTACAAAACATGGGTAGTATAGCCAAGATGGCAATCAAGTCTTTCAGAATATTATTGGTAACGATTTGTACAAGGCTCAGTCACAGCAGTTTGGGAACAAAATGGGCTAGGCACAATTTTCCGCTTTAAACTGGTTGATCAATTCTTTCGTTCGACGCACTGAATTGAAGAGACAAGACCACTACTATTTTTCTCTAAGAATACCGTATTTGAATGGTATATCCATGATAGACCGTTGCATGAAATCTTATCAGACTGGAGATCAGACAATCGGCATTATTCCAGAGCGACAAGAAGCAACACAGCTACGCCGGCAAGTAATCACACACAATATATATGTACTATGTAAAAAGGCTGGTGTGTCGAACATCCGGTTGTCTAGAAGAAATTTCAAGCCAGGTCTCTGCGTCTTACATGTTAAGTCCCTATTTTGCGGTAGTGTTGTATCTTGAATAAGTAAGTAAACGCGAAACATGAGTCTCGTTTATATATTTAGACAATGACCTACTTTTCAGCCGATCCAAAAATTCTCGTGTGAAAGTGAATGTTGACATCACAAAAAGCTTTGGTTACACTGATTTCCAGTTGCAAGTTTCATAAGAAAATGGTTTTTACAAATTTAAAAAAATCGTATTTCGATATTTTATGGCGAGGTGCAGGCAGCACGAACTTAACACAAACGTCACAGATTCACAATGCATGTGGCTTACTGGTAACACCTGATATGCGTTTTTTGCGCTTATTCAGTGTAGTTCAATCCAGTACTAGACCGCCAAACGTTTCTAGCGGCAGAGCCTCGTTTTGAAATTTCCAGGTTTCCGTTTGTCCGAGCTCGCTGTGGGACAAAGCACGCTGAACGACGGATTAGAAGGAGCGGACTTTCGCAATATACAAGTGTTTAGATGTGTCAGATCATACCCATAAATAGTTATGTATCAAGTCAAATGAAGTAGTCTATAACTTCTGCTTGGTTATTGAACTAATTTGCGCAATAGGACGGAACCCAGTCAACAGGAAACGAGACTGTTGTGTAATCAATGTTTTCATTCTCGAGCTCGACATTGGACACAATCCATGGCCCTCATCATCCCAACAACATTCAAGGGCCTACGTCTTTATTGTATTGGGTGAGTGAGTTCTGTTTTACGATGCACTCAACAATATCGGTAAATAATCTAATCTGAACCAGACCAGACCATCCAGTGATCCACAGCATAGAAAACGATCTACGCAACTTGATTGCGATGACACGTGTCAACCAAGTCAGTTAGCTTTAATTCTCTAACAACAAGAGTGAGTTGTCGAAGTGTACGGGTATAAATTGTAGGTAGGTATTCATTTGTTGGATAGATAATGCGATGTTTGAAGAGAGACCGTCTCCTTGGTTGATACGTTCAGAAAATAGACTACATGTGAAAATACAGAAGGAACACAAGAAATATCCACTGAAGATTAGTTCTAACCCGGATCTTCACGGGAGCGTTCTTGTACTAAGGCCAGTTCACAAATGTCACCGGTTCTTATAATTATCAAACACTTCCTAAACTGCAAAGCATCACACAATGTACCCCTAGGTGGACTAAACTGTCAATACTCATACCCATGATGACCAAAGAGGATGGTTCGGTCATTTAGTGACAGAGTTGATGGAAATGACATACGCTTGTAGCCGTCTTCTGCTCAACATCACGAAGAATGCATCTGTATCCAAACTGTTTGCCATTTTAAGAAGGGCTGTCCTCGTTGACAAACAAGAGAAGGGACACTAGTGCTTTTTGTATTTTCTCCTACCTTGGGTCAACAGCGACTTTGCTCAAAACTAGAAGACAAACTTCAAACCTTAACGTGGACAAGGGAGCCATTACTTGTTGAACTCACATTGCTTTCATTAAAGGATAGCGAGAGCACTCTTTCCCATTCTGTATCACTTTACTGGATACGTGATAGCCAACATGACGATATGGTTGTACAATGAGGTTTGTAGTCCACCTTGATAAGATCTTTCACAATGGAAAAGCAAAATGGATTTAGAAAAAATACGTCTTTACTAGTTTATTTAACGTTTACTGTAAACGGGTTTGGTCTTACAAAAGCTGCAATGGAATAGGGTATGATATAATTGAAACACACATACAAAATTGTCAAAAATATGAATAGTCATAACCAATCGCCAATCGTACCTCCATTGTCGAGGTGAGATATAAAAGACATAATAGTAGCATATATTCACATCTATGCATGAAACAAATTAAGAACGTCCAGTAAAACACTCCAAAATGAAACGATTGTATGATCATGAAAACTGACATGGTCAAATGCAACAATCTACACTGGTTTCAAAAAGCTTCTTGGAACGTTTAGGGCACATTCTGACATTTGCAATCGGTATAGTCATGATTCGAGAAAGGCAAGTCACTACAGCACCTGGCATGTCTTCCATGTTCTCTGTGCTAAAACACGTCACTGACTGACATTTATAATGTTCAGATGACCGATATGATTCAAATATACACAGATCTTAATTTCCTAAAATCTGTGTGTCTATACACATACACGTCTTATTCTTTACTAAGGATCTTATTGAATTGCAACCTTATTATAGAATTCATTTCAATGAAAATTATCTGTTATCATTTTCCTCTATCACAGTGTAAAATACAGAATTGCTTTCCTTTTTCTGGAAGTTTAAATCGGTTTTTGAATTCTACTGGTGACATATTACAGACAGATTACTGGCAACATATCATCTCAAACATTTATATCAATATGATTACACAACATTCTTAAAAAAATATCTCCACTGAACAAAGCTGTCAAGGAAATGATGAAATGATACAAAACTCGCCAAGCAGTGGGCTCGTGATGCTTTATATCACCTTAAATTTACATTCCTTATCAAGCACTTATATACAAGATGTCAACCATGTACATCAACAATACGATCACTGAAAAAGTAAAGATTTTAAGCTTCTGTTCGTTTTTCAAATCTTGTAGATGAACTTTTCCTGTGGTAACTGAAACGGAGGGAAGTTCGAAATGACAGCGATGCATATTTATTTTGGATAGGGGTCGTTCTGGGTTTACGACACGTCAGAATATCAATAAACTGACGTCTGAAAATTTCAGTGCTTAACGAATACACATAGAAGTTTATCGCATGTGTAAAATCGCATAATACAAATGCGATACAGTCTATAAGGTACTCTACAGACCCTTCCATTGTACCAGCGGGAGGGGTCCAATATGGCGTCAATATCAGCATCACACATCGAGGTGTTGTCAGAATGACCAAAGACACCGCTGCAGCAACTAACATTAGCGTTACTGGACGATGTCGATCAACGTTGATTTGTTTGTCCTTGCAGGAATAACCTTTAAATTGGCGATGAGCATTTCGAGATTGAACAATACCAACCACGATCAACGCATTGAATATCATCAGCAAAATGCATGGCAATACTGCATAGATAATAACGTTTATCCAGTACCAAATATGCATCATAAAATATTTGTACTCATCATAGATACTACAGTACTTCATGCCGGCATCTTTGTCATCAACGAACCTCATGATCCAGAAGAGATGAAGGAACATGGCAGCCAGTAGAAATGCCATGGTCATCACAGTGGCGATAGACTTCTTTGGGGACCAGATCTGCACAAATTTCAGAGGGAACCACACAGCAGCAAATCTTTCAATGGACATCGCCACTAGCAACCAGTTGGCAAATGTGCTTAAAACGTTTCCGAAATATCCAAGGGTTTTGCAACCGAGGTTACCGACATTCATGCCTTTATCCAGTAGAACAAACATCAGTATTTTCACTAAGATTGAAAGGTTATCCACAGCGGCTAATAATGCGACGTACATCGTAAGAGACCTCCCAGGGAACATTTTGATAACGGTCACAATTGCAGCACAGTTTCCAGGAAACCCCAAAGCAAGGATAACCCAAAGGTACACAGTCTCCATATCGAAGGCTATTTGCTCAACCACCTTCCACATTTCATCTCCAGTACCATTGATATGGTTTCCTAGTGCATTGATATGGTTTCCTAGTGCAGTATTATTGTGCGAGTGGCTGATAAGGACAGACTGGTTGATAGAAGTGGCCCTTACAGCTGCCATCCTTAAGAAATAGAACGATAACCGGGTTCAGGTGTTTACAATCCGTGTGCTCACCTGAAAATAAAATAAGATCTTGATTATTCTCATGCTATATACTATAATAAACATTGGTGCAGCTTTATAAATACTTACATTTACGAATGCAATGACTGGGCTCGCTCACGTTACGAACGGTCAGTGTTGTTTCAGTGACTACATACATTAAAACTCGTCTACCGACTGCTGCATGAACCAACTGCTGATGCAGCAATCACTGGTCTAAAAGCATCAGGCTGTATTGGGTTTAACGTTAAAAGTGTGCTATAACCAACTGCTGATGCAGCAATCACTGGTCTAAAAGCATCAGGCTGTATTGGGTTTAACGTTAAAAGTGTGCTATAACCAACTGCTGATGCAGCAATCACTGGTCTAAAAGCATCAGGCTGTATTGGGTTTAACGTTAAAAGTGTGCTATAACCAACTGCTGATGCAGCAATCACTGGTCTAAAAGCATCAGGCTGTATTGGGTTTAACGTTAAACGTGTGCTATAACCAACTGCTGATGCAGCAATCACTGGTCTAAAAGCATCAGGCTGTATTGGGTTTAACGTTAAAAGTGTGCTATAACCAACTGATGATGCAGCAATCACTGGTCTAAAAGCATCAGGCTGTATTGGGTTTAACGTTAAAAGTGTGCTATAACCAACTGCTGATGCAGCAATCACTGGTCTAAAAGCATCAGGCTGTATTGGGTTTAACGTTAAAAGTGTGCTATAACCAACTGCTGATGCAGCAATCACTGGTCTAAAAGCATCAGGCTGTATTGGGTTTAACGTTAAAAGTGTGCTATAACCAACTGCTGATGCAGCAATCACTGGTCTAAAAGCATCAGGCTGTATTGGGTTTAACGTTAAAAGTGTGCTATAACCAACTGCTGATGCAGCAATCACTGGTCTAAAAGCATCAGGCTGTATTGGGTTTAACGTTAAAAGTGTGCTATAACCAACTGCTGATGCAGCAATCACCGGTCTAAAAGCATCAGGCTGTATTGGGTTTAACGTTAAAAGTGTGCTATAACCAACTGCTGATGCAGCAATCACCGGTCTAAAAGCATCAGGCTGTATTGGGTTTAGCGTTAAACGTGTGCTATAACCAACTGCTGATGCAGCAATCACTGGTCTAAAAGCATCAGGCTGTATTGGGTTTAACGTTAAACGTGTGCTATAACCAACTGCTGATGCAGCAATCACCGGTCTAAAAGCATCAGGCTGTATTGGGTTTAACGTTAAACGTGTGCTATAACCAACTGCTGATGCAGCAATCACCGATCTAAAAGCATCAGGCTGTATTGGGTTTAACGTTAAACGTGTGCTATAACCAACTGCTGATGCAGCAATCACCGGTCTAAAAGCATCAGGCTGTATTGGGTTTAACGTTAAACGTGTGCTATAACCAACTGCTGATGCAGCAATCACTGGTCTAAAAGCATCAGGCTGTATTGGGTTTAACGTTAAAAGTGTGCTATAACCAACTGCTGATGCAGCAATCACTGGTCTAAAAGCATCAGGCTGTATTGGGTTTAACGTTAAACGTGTGCTATAACCAACTGCTGATGCAGCAATCACTGGTCTAAAAGCATCAGGCTGTATTGGGTTTAACGTTAAAAGTGTGCTATAACCAACTGCTGATGCAGCAATCACTGGTCTAAAAGCATCAGGCTGTATTGGGTTTAACGTTAAAAGTGTGCTATAACCAACTGCTGATGCAGCAATCACTGGTCTAAAAGCATCAGGCTGTATTGGGTTTAACGTTAAAAGTGTGCTATAACCAACTGCTGATGCAGCAATCACTGGTCTAAAAGCATCAGGCTGTATTGGGTTTAACGTTAAAAGTGTGCTATAACCAACTGCTGATGCAGCAATCACTGGTCTAAAAGCATCAGGCTGTATTGGGTTTAACGTTAAAAGTGTGCTATAACCAACTGCTGATGCAGCAATCACTGGTCTAAAAGCATCAGGCTGTATTGGGTTTAACGTTAAAAGTGTGCTATAACCAACTGCTGATGCAGCAATCACTGGTCTAAAAGCATCAGGCTGTATTGGGTTTAACGTTAAAAGTGTGCTATAACCAACTGCTGATGCAGCAATCACTGGTCTAAAAGCATCAGGCTGTATTGGGTTTAACGTTAAAAGTGTGCTATAACCAACTGCTGATGCAGCAATCACTGGTCTAAAAGCATCAGGCTGTATTGGGTTTAACGTTAAAAGTGTGCTATAACCAACTGCTGATGCAGCAATCACCGGTCTAAAAGCATCAGGCTGTATTGGGTTTAACGTTAAACGTGTGCTATAACCAACTGCTGATGCAGCAATCACTGGTCTAAAAGCATCAGGCTGTATTGGGTTTAACGTTAAACGTGTGCTATAACCAACTGCTGATGCAGCAATCACCGGTCTAAAAGCATCAGGCTGTATTGGGTTTAACGTTAAACGTGTGCTATAACCAACTGCTGATGCAGCAATCACCGGTCTAAAAGCATCAGGCTGTATTGGGTTTAACGTTAAACGTGTGCTATAACCAACTGCTGATGCAGCAATCACCGGTCTAAAAGCATCAGGCTGTATTGGGTTTAACGTTAAACGTGTGCTATAACCAACTGCTGATGCAGCAATCACCGGTCTAAAAGCATCAGGCTGTATTGGGTTTAACGTTAAACGTGTGCTATAACCAACTGCTGATGCAGCAATCACTGGTCTAAAAGCATCAGGCTGTATTGGGTTTAACGTTAAACGTGTGCTATAACCAACTGCTGATGCAGCAATCACTGGTCTAAAAGCATCAGGCTGTATTGGGTTTAACGTTAAACGTGTGCTATAACCAACTGCTGATGCAGCAATCACCGGTCTAAAAGCATCAGGCTGTATTGGGTTTAACGTTAAACGTGTGCTATAACCAACTGCTGATGCAGCAATCACTGGTCTAAAAGCATCAGGCTGTATTGGGTTTAACGTTAAAAGTGTGCTATAACCAACTGCTGATGCAGCAATCACTGGTCTAAAAGCATCAGGCTGTATTGGGTTTAACGTTAAAAGTGTGCTATAACCAACTGCTGATGCAGCAATCACCGGTCTAAAAGCATCAGGCTGTATTGGGTTTAACGTTAAAAGTGTGCTATAATATGCCAATGATCAGGTCGTTGACAGTTATTGATGATAACGAGAACGACTACGTCTGTGGCACCGAAATATGACTCAGAATGAACGCATGTCTAAGGACATAAAAGTAAACACTGCGAATAACACGGGTGAATCTATCATCTGGTCGATATCAGGGAACGTAACGACTTTCTAACAAACAGGCCGTCAAAGTAGTATCACGGGGTTATTATTGAGAATGATGGAGCTTCATTTGAATAATATTAATTCAACAAGATATGTTTCAATATACATGAAAAGCAGAAGAGATCCCGAGCATACACGTGGAATGTACATTTGAGTTCAAAGGAGCTAACAATAAAATGTCAGGCCCCCTAAGTAATTTGAAGGAATTCCATCTCAAATGTAAACAAACGCAGCCCACTCGCTCGGCCATCTCCGGAGATTTTTCGGTCGCTAGCGGAAACTCAAAACATGGCGTCGTTGGAAGAAGCACCCGTCTCTGTGAGTTTTGTTTTTAGTTCCTACTATTACATTTTTATACTTATCCATCTTTGGCCACCCGTGTTGAATGCGTTTAGGTATGAAGTGTTGTCGGGGCAATAGCTTATGTTTTTAGGAAAAGATTGTCACTGCAGAAGAGTGTCACAAGTCATGCCCGTGGGGAATGTTTACATCTGAACATCGAAGTCGTGCCGATGATTACGAACATCATGAACGTGCGCCATGAAGAAGTTTATGAGCCATAATTGTTTTTTCTATGAAGTGCAATTGACAAATTTATACACATTTTAAAAAAAATGATGTTATATCTGGCGCACGTTCGTAATCATCGGCACGACTTCGATGTTCAGATGTAAACAAACTGCAGGGGCATGACTTGTGACACTCTCCTACAGTGACTATCTTTTCCTAATAACATAAGCTATTGCCCCGACAACACCTCATACCTAAACGCATTCAACACGGGTGGTCAAAGATGGATAAGTATAAAAATGTAATAGTAGGAACTAAAAACAAAACTCACCGAGAGGGGTGCTTCTTCCAACGACGCCATGTTTTGCTGCGTGAGTTTCCGCCAGCGACCGAAAAATCTCCGAAGATGGCCGAGTGTGTTTCCAGTATTACCGACATGCCTCCGATAGGGCCGATGTATTTCTGTTATTACCACTAAATTACCGATATCGCTGCAATTGTTTCGCGAGTGGGCTCGTTTGTTTACATTTGAGATGCAATTCCTTCAAATTTGCTGTAATTCCTCCAATTACTTAGGGGGGCTGAATGTGTTAATGCTGAAGATGGATCCATGACACTTACTATTGCAGGTCTTTGGTCCACTGTGAAGATAACTATGTTTCGTTGCTAGTTCATATAATATATTGTTTTGTGTAGAATAGTTTTATGTAAAAGTTTCAAAATAATTCTTTTTTATTATAGTTTTATTATTGTTGTTTTGTTTACCGCTTTGAAATAGTCTCATTTTGTCAAAATATTAATTTTATATTATTAATAAATGTTTATTTTAAACATATTAACGTCGTGCCTTCCCAAGCACGCTGGTTGATAATTTCAGATTGTAGCTTAACGGAGTACCAGAAGGATAGGTTTCCTCTAGAACTTCAGTCGAAACAACTGTTCCATATTACATAAATGGTAATTGTTATCTGGTTGATAAGTGTTCGCCTGAAACTTTCAATTATCAATTTCCGGGATAATAGTCTTTCACTGCATTATTAGGGACCTAAAGTGACTGCATATGCCCACATGTATAAATACTAAAAGTGAAAAAGTAGGTGATCTTAATTTTCTTTATTTACGATAAAAACTATTTTGCATGTTGAGTTCTCTTCCGATTCCTCATTGTCTTCTGTCAATGATCTTTCTGAAGACCCGTTCGTTTGTTCCCGTCATTTTATCATCAAGTCTGCTATTGAAAAAGAGAAATGTGGGGCCAACTAATATCATGTCCAACGAAACAAATGATAAAGGTATGCCCGTCACTCACAACGCGTTTGTGAGCCTTCGTCATTAAAGACAAGTAGTTCCACAGCGGAATCAATTGTGATTCTGTTGGCGGTTCGGCGCTGTTGGACATAGTTTCAAGCAAGGAAAATGCCACATCAAATCGTCCCTGGCTCGTCTTTTCAAAGGAAGCTATGTGCAGTGTGTTGAGCAGAAGAGCACACGTCTTCAGAGTACTTCACTTGGGTGAGTTCGAACGACCTGAAAGGGAAACATATGGCTTTCTGTTTGCTGCTCAGAACCCGTTCCATCAGACTGTAGTTCTGACTCAGGTGTCTAATACGTACGTCGTTGAAAATGTCATTATGACGTCATGTATAAGTCTTTGACTCATTCAAATCATCAACCATTACACAGTCTGTTTTTTTTAAATACTCATAACATCGAATGTTCTGTCCCGCTGACTCAAACTGATTAACAAAGAACAGGAACAACATTACATATATGTGGACCTCGCTTGAATCCAACGACCGAAATGCCCGACTCCCAGTTGTTCTTGGTGCCTTTGATTTGGTACCTTCTAACCTTCCAGTATTCGACTAACTCGTGATAACTGCCAGGAATAGAGCTGCTCTGACACTGGAAGTCGTGGTGGGATATGAAACCTAACAATCTGACTTTTCCAGGATCACCGACATCCTGATTGCTACAGCAATGCATAATCTGAATCATAATGATTACATAATGAAATTGTTCTGAAAGAAGGTAAGAAGTTGACACCATCCTCTAAATCGTGCGCCATCTCAAACATCAATGCATCAGTAATCAACAAAGGATATAAAATGGTACAAATGGTCTCGAAATCTCAGACTGGCATATCGTTTAACAGAAATAAACGACAGAACATCATTGCACCCAGTCTTTGCAAATATACGATTACAAAAGTGACACTTACATTGTTTTACTTGCGGTTAGCGTCAAATGTTTGATGCTGATCCACGTGAACGTTCGCCGGGAGCCATCTGCCGGTCACTGATTAAAACTGTTCTCCGTAGTCTATATATGGCTTGGCAGAGTGTCATAGAACATCGATAAATCGCTCTTATTATGAAGGCATTAAACTGTGCCTGGAGGCAATGACTTTGTTCTGTTTTTGCGTGAATAAACAACATTAACCCCTGTACATAATTAGAGTTTATGAAACAGACTCGTTTCGCTTTCATCCATGTTTGTTTGTCTGTGTGAATGCGTAGGCGTGCGCGTGACTGTGTGTATGTACGTGTGTGTTAGGATATCATATATATGTGTATGATCCCATGGATGCAGAACGCAAGGTACATACTGTGAGATTAGGTAAAACGTGACGTCAGGAATAGCGGTGTGTGTGTGTTCGTGTGAGTGTGTGCGGGTGTCTGTCTGTCTGTGTGCGCTTGCGTGTGTGTGTTCAGGATGACCACACCGAAAGGTTTAATATAGATACCGAACTCACTATCACTTTGCAGTATCACTTTGCTGACTCAAGTGTCGGTCCTTGTGTTATTTCTCTTTGGCTGACCTCAAGACAATACAATAACAAGCACCAATTTAAATGCATATGACACACCACGCTTACGTAGAAATGACCTCCAACTCTACGGACAGACACTATATCCCACAAGTAATTTTATTACAACAAAACATCAAAAGATGTCAACGCGGTCGACAGGGGAAAAATGGCATACTATTTCTGTAAATGTATCAGATGCATACATACAACGATGAACTTTAGTGATTGAGTTTAGTTTTAGCAATATTCCAGCAATATTCCAGCAATATTTCAGCTAAAGGGCGGCGGAACAGCGATGAACGAAATACGCTGGCATAGTCACAATGAAAATCCAACATGTCATGGTATTGGAAACATGCAGAGTCTTTCAGCAAACCATGCTAGTCATTAGAGGATACGCACAGGATTGGGACTTAAGTCTGACTTGGAGAGATACATGTCATATCGATTTTTACACCGGAGTTCAGGGTTAAAGAAACACCCAAACGTACTGTTTCAATAAATCAAACTAAATGGCTAATTAATCTTCACTTGCTTGCTGGAGCCGTGGTTCACTGCAGTACTTTAGTTTCTTGGTGTTTGTGTTTGAGAATAGTTGTCATGACGTTAATAGACGTTGCAATAGTCAGTGACGTCAACATCCTACATTTGTAACTGTCAGACTTGAGAAAATATTATCATTTCTATTACATACTTACATATTCATCGCTTATTTATTAGTGAGATGTCTGTCGTCAGAATTATACAAATATTCCGACATAATTACACTTTGGTAGCAATTATAGAATTGTTGGCTTCATAAATATTTTGGCAACTAAATATACGGTAATAGCTTTCGCACGGAGCCACCTTTCAGATTCGTCACGGCACGGAGCCACCTTTCAGATCAGTCACGGCACTGAGCGCAGCATTAATACAGTATACGTGACAGGGTTTGAAGGTTGTCTCCAAAACTCAGTTTACTATTTATATGTTTATGCTCAATTTTGTACTCATACGAAAGCCCTTAATGAAATCAATGTAAGGGTAGAAGATACTTAAGATAATTCAGTGATCAGGAAACTACCTGACCAATGTTTTAGACTATCAACATGGCAACAGGAGTATAATTCTTGAAATCGTGTGTTAAATATAGGGTCTTTGATTGCAGTTCTCACGAATTGCTTATTTAGAATCCAATTTGTTTGTGTGTGTACGCTGTGATGCTCTTGAACATGATTAAATGAACCAACTGTCCATAGATGCTCTTACAAAGTGTGTACGTTTAAAGTATGATTACAGAATGGTTAACATCACACATTTTAATGACATTGATGTGTTTAAAACATCATTTATTTTAATGGTCAAATTGCCAATTCATCTTACACTTATTTACCCGAATGATCCGTTGAAACAGACTTTCAATTAATCTGATATCGATGTTTTATCCTAGGGTAGTTAAGGACATTCCAAATTTGACCAGTGACATTCTATATTTTGACTTGAACCACATGCTTCTTGGCCTTTTTGGCCTGAGTTGGTCTCGAGTATTACCATGGCAGAATACACTCATGCTTTTAAACGCCTGATATTGTCACAATGATATTGCGATTCATGAACATCTGGATGTTATACTCGGGATAAAACGGACGGTTCCTATGGTACCAGGAAAACATTCCCTATTATTTGTATATGTTAAGATAGAGTATGTGGAATGCCCTTCCAGGTGAATATTTTCATTTCATTAAAAATTTAGAATTGTGCGTTATGCATGCGTCCCATCAGCTAATCAAATAGGCTTCTATAACTGACTTTCAGACGCTGATATGCCGAAGAGGAAGATTGTTACCTCTCTACAGCTTACCATCATCAACATGTTGCCACCTTGCATGGCATCTACACAAAAATGTCCACGTACAAATTGCTCCTCTTACTACAAATAAATGCACAGATAGAAGTGAGCCTTTCGTTTCATACCAGTGCAATCCATGCTACACGCAAAGCGCTCATGCATACGTATGTATATACGAGAAAATCTTTTATTTGATCACACGTCTGCACCATGAATGTACATCAAACAAGTCGCATATAATTACATGAGACACGCGATGGAGGTATTGGTAAATCTGTATCCATTTCGTTGTGTAACGTCCTTCAAGGCCGGAAGAGTCAGCTGGTAGTGTAACATTTGCAGTATCACCTTGGCGGATGTGTGGAGAAACATGATGTACAGTGACTAACTGGAAATTGATTTATTAACGATTGCATGAGAAAACCATGTTTGTCCAAACGGTGTGAAAAATTGGCAGCTTCAGTGTCAGCAAGCGAGGGTTATGAAAAGTAATCAACAAACATAATTGCGGTAAAAGTTAATTGTGTGTATGAAGCAAACGTCACACCAGATCAATGAGATCATGGGAACATCCTTGTTTTTGTTTGTGTCGGCAAGTGATTGCGGTTTAGAGGAGAACCAATGAATGAAATGAAAAGCAATCATAGATAAGCTACGGCCACTCAGGAAACGATGAAACGATCACAGAAAATTTATGTCGTTTCAGTTGCTGGAAACCTTCTTACTTTACAATCCACCTTTAAGCGTGGATACTATCGTTTGTTCCAAGTCGGGAGGGCATCATACACATAGAACAGGTAAAGGACACCGAAACAAGCTGCACGATAGAATTTAAGATAATGAACTGTTTTCAGAATGAATTCTTCAATACTATCCAACCCTTGCTAAAGAAAGCTATTTCATGTCATACTGCTGAGCTTTGCTAAACATATATTACATATTACAAGGTCTATTATTGGATCCTGTTTCTGCAAATGAACGAAAAACATTTTCAGCAAACTGCGATCCGGTCAGTTTTTTCTCTGAACATTGCCACAAATATGGACACTTTGTGCAGCTGCATGTTTCATTTGACAGCAACATGTATTTTACCAAAATAATATCTGACATAAAGCACTGCAAGTCCTTGATTATCACGAACTATTACGTGTGATTACAAGAATCAGAACAAGAGTCATCAGAAGATGACATATCCCTCCGGCCCCAACATGTTTGAAAGGACAAATAATCTGAGAGTTACTCGTTGTTTTCTAGACTAACTTTGAATTGTTTCCATGGAATTCATGAAAATTATAAATGCCATATATCTGTAATCAGCAAAGTCACAATTTCAAGATCTGTCTCATATATCTCCCAAGATCTGTTGAAAGATATAAAAAGGTTTTCGAGTGCTGCTCTGGAAAGGAAGCCCATCCCTCCATTTTGAGATTAAGTCCGAAACGTTTCCATGGAAACCAAGAAAATAATAAATCACAAAAACCTGTAAAAACCAAATGGCACCACTTTTTACGGACAGATATTAAGAAGTTTTTGAGTTCTGCTCTGGAAATGAACCACACATCTCAGGTTTCAGACTAGGTCCCAAACGTTTCCATGAAACCGAGAAAATAATAGATCACAAAAACCTGTACATAGCAAAAGGCACCACTTTAGGTTCTGATTGAAATATCTACCAAGTTTTGCAGAAAAATATTGAACGGTTTTTGAGTTATGCTCCGGAAACGAAGCCCACCCTACCATAAGACTAACACCAAAATGTTCCTAGGAAAAACAAAAAACAAAAAAAAAAAAGAATTATAAATGCCAAAAATCTGTAAATAGGAAAAGGCACAACCATAGACTGAGATTACTATATCTATCAAGTTTGGTCTAAAAATATTGAACGTTTTTATGAGTTATGCTCCGGAAACAAAATGATTACGGACGGACGGACGGACGGACGGACGGACGGACGGACAGAGAGACGAGGCGTCGACTATATTCCCCCGCATTACATGCCGGGGAGATAATAAGACGAAACAGATATGTCAGGTGCTAGGTGTTTTAAACAGAGGTTTGTACACGTGGCTTAATGACGAGCAGGAAACGTTCTGTTAACGTTTCGAAATGTCCCTACAGTCCTTAATTAAGCAATGCATGTAGGTCTGGAACACCGAGTCTCTCCCTGAACCATCATTATGTAGGCATGGGGATATATCCTTTATTATATATCAGTGAAAAGCGGCGTTTCAAGTATTCAGATAAAACATATTTTTAAAAGCACAATAGCATTTCTCGTTTGTGACATAATCGAGTGGAGCAAATATTGCTGTTCCCTTGTATTTTCTGTTGCAAGGAAATTTATACATTGAAACTCATTCAGTCCCTCTGGAGCTAACGTGCAAAACCTGAAAACTGCCATGTAATGTCACTGAAACATTAACATAAGCATTTAAACACGCAGTTTCAGGTTTACAGTCAAAAGAAGCAATGCAAACGGTCAGTATTTGTATCAGCGAAGTCCCGAATGCCCAGAACTGGTCAGCGTCAAATACATCTTGAAAGGGTAATGCCTTTCTGTTTTGAATCCGGAATTGGTAAAATAGTAATTGGTAGGCTGCCAGGAATTCAGATAAAGTACATAGTCCGCATGGGTTAAGAATAATAGCGTTATTTGAAATACAACAGTCAAAACACATTGTTAATATTGTCTAAAGTCATTATCATATATCGCATATCTATCATATCTGTCGTGTTACTTCAAATGCCTGTTTGACAATGATACATCCTAACAACCCATAAACCGCGAACAGACTGTTCATATTTCCATACACACTTGTGAAATGTTAGGAAGATGCGAATAATAAAGATGTGTATCTACATTGACAACGTCAACTAGATTCATAATTATTCATGAATATTTGGATAACACACTAGTGAATGCAACGTACCATGTAATACATTGATAGTATATATCGATAAAATATTCGGTTGTTTTGGAATGTAAGCAAATGGAAACGGGCCCGTGGAAACTGTACTACTACTCAAAATGATGTGAATCAGGCATGTAACAATAACATACAACACATGAAAGCTGTCCCTTTCGACGGTAGGACAGATTATGAAATAAATTAATATTCTTACCGATATTATGAGTTTTTTTTATAATTTGTGCGCATATACATTCATATCTGTGATACTCTAGAATTTTTATTGTCCTTCGGTGACAGGTTTTACATTCTAAATTTATTGATTTTGATATTGATACAAATGAATTTGTCACGATATGGCTGAAATATTGCCGATGTGACATTAAATATTAACTCTATCATCGATCATACGTTACTGTTATGAAATAACGCAGTTCGCTGTGACGTATGACGAATACTCTCAAAATTGTTATTGTTGTGTTTAATACCAACATCAGAAGATGACATATCCCCCCGGCCCCCACATATTTGAAAGGACAAATCATCTGACAGTTTTTAGACCAAGTCAGAATTGTTTCCATGGAATTCATGAAAAATATAAATGCCATATATCTGTAATCAGAAAAAGTCACCATTACAAGATCTGTCTCGTATATCTGCCAACATCATTTGAAAGATATGAAATGGTTTTCGAGTTGTGCTCCGGAAACGAAGTCAGCAACGTGTTCATGGAAAAGAGAAAATAATACATCATAAAAGCCTGTAAATAGCAAAAGGCACCACTTTGGGGTCTGCCACAAATATCTACCAAGTTTTACTGACAGATAGTGAGAAGCTTTTGAGTTCTGCTCCGGGAACGAAACACACCTCTCACTTTTGGGAGTAAGTCCGAAACGTTTCCATGGAAACCGATAAAATAATAAATAACAAAAACCTGTACGAGCTAAAGGCACCACTTTAGGTTCCGATTGATATATCTACCAAATTTTGCAGAAACATATTGAACGGTTTTTAGTTCTGCTCCGGAAACGAAGCCTATCCCTCCATTTTGAGACTATGTCTTAAACGTTTCCATGGAAACCGAGAAAATAATAAATCACATATACCTGTACATAGCAAAAGGCACCACTTCAGCTCCTGACTGATATATCTACCAAGTTCTGCAGAAAAATATTGAACGGCTTTTGAGTTCTGCTCCGGAAACGAAACACATCCCTCACTTTTGAGACTATGTCCGAAATGTTTCCATGGAAACCGAGAAAATGATAAATCTCCAACACCTGTACATAGCAAAAGGCACCACTTTAGGTTCTGACTGATATATCTACCAAGTTTTTGAGTTCTTCTCCGGAAACGAAGCCCACCCCACCATAAGACAACGCCAAAATGTTCCATGGAAAAAGAAAAAAAAAATATAAATGCCAAAAATCTGTAAGTAGCAAAAGGCACAACCATAGGCTGAGATTACTGTATCTATAAAGTTTGGTCTAAAAATATTTTTGAGTTATGCACCGTAAACAAAATGATTACGGAGATGCCGGGGGGATAAAAATGTATTGCAACTGAGATGGGTACTGGGAACCATACCAGAAAAGAAAAAACCGCTGTATCATTTAACAATTGCCTTCTAAAATTAGAAAGACTCACAAATCAATACCGATCAACAAAAAATTACCACGATGGCAGTGTAAAAGTGTGTGGTAGTACAAATTCCGATGTAATTTAACACAAGAGCAGTGATTGTCGCAATGAGATAATAGTGATAAACTGAGCCTACAAAAAATTGTAGTCAGGATATGATCATCACACATAACGCTGGTCTTCTGGTCACCTGAGATACTGACGAGAAGCAGACGTTAATTGTCTTTATTTGCGGAACATTCTAAGACAGGAGCGTTTCCAAGGTGTTCTGTTTAAACATACTAAGGGAAAGAAATATGTGATCACATACAGCACAAGTCTTCTTTTCTGATTGGCTGAGCACACTTCTATTATTTTCAATGTACCTCGCTTGTATCGCTTACAAGCGAGTAACATTTCCTATGCACCTCGCTGGGAATACCGAACTCATTTGGTACTTCTTTGTAGTAATTCCTTGACTGGAATACCATTGAATCACGCATGATTAACGGAAATTACCGATATTTTGTGAATGGGTCCACGAGTTGATGTACCCTCGATGGGTGGTTATGCATAATCAAACACCGAATATATATCAACCCATGTCCCAGTCATGACCAGTGCACACCTTATTGTGTGCAAGTCTGGATAGAGTATACAATTATGTAGTTTTCCAAAAGAATGTATTTAGAAATGAACGTTCCAAGTACATATATTATTGAAAACACTAAGGATAGTACTTCGGATATTATGGTTGTGATTAGTGGTTTATGCATATACCTCAGTTAGGGACATATTGTTCTGTGTCTAAAACTTTAGAGGGGTATTTTAATTGTTGTGGAACCATTCTGTTCTGATTTACATGACGATTCATGTAGTGGACATTCACTTGAACATAAAGAAGAGTATAAACCGTAGTATCTATTTTCCCAATTCCATTCCCCTATTTTCTGTTTCTTTGTCACTAGTACTTGACTGTGTGCTTTTTATGTCACTCTGAAGCTATTCGGTCGTCAATGATAGTTTTAAAGAGACACTTGAGCGGATCCAGGAGTCTACAGAGATGAACCATCTGTGACAGAAAGCAGGAACTCAGTCATTGGGATACAGGGATATCAACTCAGTTTAAAAAATGTGTGGACGCTATAAAATAATGCTATATTATAGACTCCGATTTCAGATAAAAAGGAACGTAAAATACCCCCGACACCAAGTGGCATGACGTTGTTAGGACGGAACAACGTGTTAGTTCAGGCCAGGTAACCTCCATGCAATGAAGACTGAGTTACCCTTGCCGTGTGGTGATGAAGAAGTATGAAAAAAAGAATTGTGGTATTTTATTGTATGTAGCGCGACACTGTAAAGCTAATAACATTCCATGAATTAAAACACCACCCTACAAAATTGTGTTTCTGGATCTTGCTCGTGCAATGCAGTACGTCTAGATCAAATTAACTGCACTTTATCGATAATGCTGTACGTTTGTGTTGAAAATTAACACAATTAACATTTAGTGCTTTGAACTGAGAACGAAGTGTCAACGATATGAACAGGATTCGAAAAGTAAATTTGCGATAAAATGTAATATAAACGATTAATGCACGAGGTAAAATGATTAGCGGAAGCAAAAACTCTATAACAGACGGATAATTGAAAATGAGAAAAACTAAAAAATAACCATTATCTGGTGTCACAAGTTATTCACCCTCATTTGTCAATATCAATGCCGTCTTTACCAAAGAAAATCGTTCATGCTAAATGTGGGATGAAACAACTTTAACGTGAGGTTATAAAATCCATGTTTCGATAAACATTATGACGGACTACAAAAACATTCCTCTTTTGTTATAATAATGATGGCCATACCTTCTGTACCTGCAGCCTTAACACAGGCCCACCAACGAGGATTTGTTGGAAACTATGATTGACTGTCTTAATGCAATCGGTTGATTTTTCAAAATGATTCTCTAATTTTTTAGAACGATTAAACTAATATCGTTGAAATGAACATACGTTACAGAATAAAGTGTTGAAATGTAACAGCATATGATGAAATGAGCCAGGAGATATTTTTCCTCGTTTTCAATCCTACATGGACTTTCGTCTCTGTATTTGTTAGGGAACTAAAAGACAAACAATGTTTGGTTCTCTAAACCTACATCGCTTGTATTATGCCACCTTCAGGTCCAAACCAGGTTCTGAACGCCCACACGTCTAGACAGGATGAATGCTACAGTGCAAATAATACTAAAGTTACAATGTATCAACTAATCAGTCACGGACACCCAGATATCCTGCTTGATCAGCACGAACATGACAGAGAAAAATGATCCATCATCTGCCTGTCAATTACAAATTAAAATAGGCTGTGATTTAGGAATTAACTCTTTCGCATGCTGTCTTCTTCGAAACTCTTTTATGTTGGATTTCTCCAAATGTCTACAAATTCAAAATTCCTTTGTTTAAGGTCGCACTCTCCAATGTTTCAGCTATTAGACGGTGGGTGGTCAGTAAACAATCGACTCTGGATGAAACAATCCCGTTTTTTTGCATCCCGATCATCGATCTCCGTAGTTCAAATCTGGCTAGGGTCGGTAAGGGAGACCAGACGCTAAGTGGGTACACGGTTCGAGTCCCCTCATGGTGGAATCCGTATCTCATTCTCTAAGTAGATCCTACAAAGAACAGATCGCCAGGGCATATGTATAGTCAGCTTATGACGAAAAAAGAATGGTTGTGCAGTCAGTACATTCAAAAGAAGCAGCTTTCACAACCTGCATAACCATCAGTGGTTTAACTTGTTATCGCAAATGGCGTTTAGGATTGGGAACTAAGGAATCTACTCGCACACAAATCAGAAATCAGGCTAGTAGATAGTTTTGTAAGTATATTGCAAATGGGACACAACAGTGATAACGAATATCTAGGCCCATCCAGAGTGATAACCAGTGTAAATGTAGCCACTTACTTCAATCAACTGTTCTACATTAGAATTCAAAATATTCCATAGCGTTTAAATGTAGTGTCTACAAGTACTGTGAACTGGTCTACTGTAAAACAAATTTCGTTGAAATTTGGAAGGATCATTGTCATGAATTTAGTGAATGGTGAAACTCAGTAACAATTGGCCGATTCTTAACAAAACGTTGCACCAAAATGTAGCTGTTCACACGTACGGTATTTGCACACGCCTTTAAGTAATGTGATGCATGATGCTGGTGCAGTACATCTGCATAAGGTCGGCAGTTGGTTTCCCCAAGTTATTCATGGCAACAGTCGGGCATGTTTGTGTACAAAGACAAAACTGAATATATCAGTTATGTAACATAAATACTGATGAACTAAATGTCTTTCTAATCCGTGCTTTGTATACTACTCCACGGACGAAATACCGGAAATACCTGTTATCAGCATCCAAGTGTAAGAGAAGTAATTTCACTGTTAACCTGTAATTACAGTGTGGCAATGTACATCTATTTCGCTATGAGTTAAAGAAAAACCATTGTTATGGAAAAGAATTTGTACATGGCTTCTATCAACTCATGTAAACTAACTTTAACCCTACCACAGGCCTGTGAACGTTTTCAGTACTGAATAAATACTGATTGAATATACAGAGAGTGTATAGTGAGTGCATTAAGCCGTTCTAAACTATTGGTGGATTTTACATAGAGAATACAGTACACAGGTGTATGCACGTGTTAAGTGCATAATTTTTGTATGCCAAAACGACCCTCTGATCATGTTTTATCGGTGTGAGTAGATGAACGGGAATATCGCGGACGTTAAACTACTTTGATAACCTTTGATATCAGTGTACGTCGATACCTTTTGCTCAGGACACATGTTCTTTGGGCAGAAAAACAATGATGTCAAGAACGACGTTTCCAAATGTATGTTTAAGACGAGCGATCATTGTACTGTTACAATTACACACCTTCCCAGTTTTAATAATGATAATAATAATAAGTCGTCTGTCTTTTATAGTCCACAGTGTTCAAAAACCAAGTCATTGCTCGAGGCGCTTTTGATAAGACAGCGAGTCTAGACATCAGGGTAATATTTTCGGAAGAGGAAAGTTTTCAGCTTTGACTGGAAGGTAGACAGTGTTTCAGTGTTTTTAATAAAGACGGACAGATCATTCCAGAGAAAGGCGGATCTGAACGAGAAGCGTCTGTGTCCAAAGGTTTTCGGTTTGGCTGTGGGAATTTTGAGCAGTGAGTTATTGGCTGATCTGCGACAGTGAGATGGAACATGCTCTTTCACCAAGTTGGACAGGTAGGATGCAGCCGAATCATTTAGGCAGCGGTATGTGATGCACAAGATCTTATATTCGATCCTTGCTTTGATCGGCAGCCAGTGTAGTTTGACAAGGACTGGTGTGATGTGTGGCCGCTTCCCGCTTCTGGTGATGGTCCGTGCAGCTGTTTTAGTGAATGTTTAATGTAAGCAAAAAGCATCAGACGTTTATCACAATTCGTTTTTAAATTTCAGTAGGCACCTCAAACTTGTTGCATAGCCTGGTTCAACTTTAACGCGCGGCTCAAAATGACCAATACTTTTAGTTTGTAACACCCGTAGTTCGTTAAATGCATTTTCCACTTAAAAAAACTGCTAGTGATCGGGAGAATTAAAGAGTTGGTTATATCCAGCAGTTCGTTATAAGCGTGTCCAATATAAGCGTATTTTATTCCAGCATTTATTTTTAGAAAACGTGTGAATTTAATACAGTTTTTCTTTGTGAATCCTTTATGTAACATGCCGATATTATCAATCGTTGAAATTTTGCTTAGTAAGTTTGACATGAAGTATACAGAAGTATGACAACACCAGGATCTCGTTCACAAAGCTGCCTCTTAATGCTGCAACACAGACTTACGACAGTCGTAGCGCTACGATAGCTTCCCGAAACGGGCCCCAGGCAAGTACAGTCACATGGTTCAAATCGATAAAATAACACTATATGTAACGTCGAATCGGTCATAGGTACTTACATAGAACGTAAGTCAGAAAAACAAGCAATAAATCGCATGCATGTGCTTCTGCACAAGAATTCAACATACCAATGCGTCCTGGTCCACCATTCACAATATAGAAGGAAAGAAAATATATTGAATTACCCTCATTTTCAATTACAACAGGCCCACCTGCTGTATTGATTTTATGAAAATGCGAACATCTGGAGTACCATTTTTTTCATAATAGATCTTCCTGGAAAAAAAATCTTATCAGAAACAGATATAGTTTAGTAAGTCCGATTTGATTAACGTCGCGTTATAATAATGCCTAGTTTACACTGGAGTGAACCTTCAAAACGCCGCAGACATTAGCTATAACCGCCAGGTTATGAAACCCACAAACATTGGTATTATGTTGACGAATCCAGAGACAATTTTGACGAGCCAGATAATCGAAACGCGTCTCTGCCTAGTAAATGTCGAGAAACTGTCCAGATTGACTTCAACTTCCCCTGACGCTCTGTATTTTTATGGCCATTTACTTCAATGTGAACCCCAGTAACAGTCGACCTGGCCTCAACAAATAGCTCGAACAGCATTGTGTCCTTTCTATGCTTCTATATCATTGTATCATCTATCGATCGGATTACTTCAAACAAATACTTTTATATGGTAGTTACAAATGCTAGCTTAAATGTCACCAATAAAATATACATTAAGTGTACTTGAAAGATACACAGTATATTCATGCATTTTAAGTGGTGTAGATATCCGATTGTACATTTTAAAAATTGCAATGCTGTTACTCCTGCCTGTTAAAAACATAGTTTACATATGAATTGTTACACAGCTACAATAACAGAAATATCTTTTCCTTTACAAAAACTGCTACCTCTATGATAATAGCAATCACAGTTTTGAGTTTGACTTTTGACATATGCTTAGCTACAAGTACATTACACGTCAGAAAGCGAAATAGGCGGTTGGATATTTATATCGAATGATGAATGCTCATAAATTCAGATCCTTCAAAATAATCCTTCCAAACGATCTGCGGCTGTCGTAGATATTTCTGGCATTTCAAATGACTGTGATTATGTCTAAATGCATCATTACAGTACTGAAATGTGGAATAATGAAGTTTTAAACAATTTTCCAACTTTTTCCGAATGTGTCAAAGCAATTTCTATTACACATCCTCGTCCTGTTCACTGTTCCGATATGGGGCTAAAGACGAGGAACAATATCCATCCTGACGGCAAATTCGTTTGATTTGTAATCATATATTATCATATCAGGCGCATACTCTTCAACAAAATGAGGGGAACCTGAACTTTCAATTTGGATAGGAAGTGTAAACGTTGACAAACGTTCCAAGTATAGACATCTTATGAACGCACCACCATTTCCCTCTATTACCACCCCTAACGCACGATATGCACGTGCACAACGAAGTAGCCCCATACACGTGCATGGAGTCTCATTCTTGATTTTGACGATATTTCAAAAAGGCCGAGAAATCACTTAGAACATTAATTTTTACACTCATCTCGCATGGCACATTTGTCAATGTTTGTTGCTAGTCGTTTGGTCTAAAGTCAAAATCATACACATGCAAATTACATGACATATACCAGTCATCTTTCAAAAGCAAGTACATTCTAAATAGCTATGGTTGTAAGGAAGTGCAATTCACTCTCAAAGCATTCAAAATTATCATATCAGCATTCATTGACTCCGATAAATCTCCTAAATATTTTAATCGTTAATAAAAAAGTCTGAAGTTCCCCTATTTTTTGGAAGAGTATATTACAACGGATAATACTGACAGTGGATTGTTGATGCTGAACATATACTATTGCGGGGATGAAAACTCGGTCTTATGGAACTGGCAGTACTTGTAATAATGATCATGATGTTGGCCTGTGAATGTATGAATCTAGAAGAGAGAAAACAGGAAGATTTAATCCATCTGTACACTTACAGAGTACAGAGACAATAGTTTGTATACAGTTAATGTATTTCAGTTACATATTTCCAAATGCTACGAAAACAACCTACATGTCTGTCATTACTGATTCATTATCACTACCGTCAGAAAGATGGAATCCCATTATGCCGATATTAGCTTTATCTTGTGTTTTGTTATTTTCTTGTTACTTTATCATTTACCTTAGTTGTGTATTAATCTACAAGAATGGCGTAGACATCAATATCAGATCGATTTGTCATGTCCTTGAGCAACATGCTACTGTGCAAATTCGAACAGTTTGAACAAAACAGTATCAGTTCATTGAGTACAGATGACTCGACACGTCCAGTTCTACCTTTTGTTTGATATGAACTCATGGAAACGAAAAAAGGAACAAGTTCAAGTGTTTATACTTTTCCAAGTTTCTTCACAAGCTATGTACTGCACTGTGGGTGAAGTTCTGGATACAAATAAAGAAACACCTGTACTTTCATGTATACTACTGAATCCCATACATCATAACAATTATTGTTGGGTTCCATTGGCTTCGACGTGAACACGATTAATGCAGTGATTAATGTCTCCAGACCACACAAACATTCAAAGTAAATTCAAACTTTCCGTTTTTTTTAATCGTAGAATAAGTGTCTTTTTACTGTATGGGTAGATTTCCCACATTGATGACGGCTGAGGGGATGATGTAAATCCAGCTAGGGTCCATGCAGGTAGCAAGAGTACTGTAAGTTCCCAAGGTCCCTAGTATGGTGATCTACCTTCAGCTGTTAGTAATCTATAGCCCCTTTTTATATGGTATTGTCCTCTATAGATAAACTGTTTTAGGTATAATTACTAGTTTTATATTTTTCTGTGATATTCTAGTTGTTTTACTCTCCTTTGTCGACAGGTTTTTATAATACACATATATTCCATTTCAGTGTTAAATGTTCTCGTCACGATATGGCTGAAACATTGTATGATTGCTGATAAATCAAAGATTCATTTATTCGAGCACGAAAGGGCCTTGAAGCATCTCGACAACACAACAATGTGACACTGGCTTAACGAAACGCATCATCAAGACGGGTTTACTTCTCCATTCATAGCGTGACTAAATTAAAGGGCCTGCTTTCTATTTCTCAGAGACCAACTAAAATAAGTAAAGTATTGGAAATTGGTGGAGACTGACTTGGAATTGAAAAAGGCACGCTTGACAGTTAAGTGGTTGATACAGGCAACTGTATTGTATAGGCGTCAGACATAGTGCATATCATCATGTGCATCTCATGTGTCGAGTGTTTACTGATCTGCAGGTAACGCGTTTCTATTTTATAGGTCATCGATCTATATTGTCAGCCGCACCTACCTCATGGCGAGTCGTTCTGGATCAGTAGGCCACGCGTTTATTTGCAGTTTACCTGGGACAGACACATATATCTTATTCCGTGGCCCGCATGGCAGTTAATCGTCCATTTGTGGCTTAATCGCACGAACGGGTGAGACATTTGTGTAAATACAGGCTTAAGTAAAATAGCACTAGATGTGATTATTTTTCAAGTGAGATTTATCAGGGATATTAAATCGTGTCAATGTTTATTGATACACAAAGTCGTTGATCACAAATAAGAAAACATTAAATTCATCTTCGATATGCCATATCAGTACAGATTGAAATTTAATTAAGAATTAAAAAACCCAAACATCCTCTTAATACCATTGCCTGTAATAAGTTTCAACTTCGACCTAATGTCAGCACATCTAGAAGTAAATGTGCATGTGTATTTGGAAATGAGACCTCACTGGAAATACTGATTGATAAATCCTCATCGTGAGACAAAATGAGAGCATTATCTTGTTACGTTCACATTGACAGATAGCAACTTCACCTCATTGGGTTAAATATTGGAAGGACGACAGTAATCGTCTATAGCTGGGGCTGTCCCCGCGTGAATATGGTTATACGCGCTTTTAGATCTAGCAGCATTGCAGCAATATCACCGGAAATTGGCTTCACACATTGTATCTATGTTGGGAATCGAACACGAGTCTTCGGCGTGACGAGCCAAGCGTTAAACAATAGGTTACCCCACCTATATATATCTGATGGTGTCAGACGCGGTTTCTCATGTTTTGTGGTACCGTGTTTTGTATTAGCTGAACATTTGACTTACATTTGCAAGTGTCCGCACTTGGAAAGTGGTCAGTGCCTAGTCAAACACGCAAAGGAATCAAATCGGCCCTGTTTCACGCGTATTTACACCGAATATGAAAGTGCACTAGAAGCAATGAGAACAGTTTCCTTTAAGGACGCTGCAAGTCCCCATGGTCCCTTGTATGTTGATCTACCTTCAGTTGTTAGCGATCTACAGCCCGTTTTTTTATTGTATCATCCTCAATAAAGAAACTGTTTTGGATTTAATTACTAGGCTTAAATAGTAGCGGAGGTGTCAGTCGTGGGGAGTGGGTTTGAACACTCGCCATTTTAAGAGCGCTTCGATTGTATCAACCACATCAACCACCTTCGCCTTCGACGCGCACTGGATTCCAAAAGACCGATTCTAACAGGGGTAGTACGTTTTGTATGTTCTGACAAAATATAATATATGACATTCATTTCCATGTTAATAATTTTTGTTTAATATATATCAGATGTGTAGTAAAGCTACAGTCTGATAGGAAACTGAACATGGTAACAGTTTATACACAGCCTTTGATACGACAACGAAAACAGACTGAACAAAAATCGAACATCCAGCTGTGTTTGTGCATGTGCGTGTGCCATAGAAAACAAAACGTCTGCAAACTTATACGTTTAATAAGAAGGCAACGTTTATAGTATACATTTCGTACGATGCTTTCTTATCATCAGGATGGTCAGTTTAAGATAAACGAAGCTCTGGGTAATTACGGCATAATCATGCTGGTTTAGCTTACCTTCAGTGGACAGACCGTGCCGCCTTTACACGCCAACCTATGGCGTCAAGAGTATTGAGGATTCGGGACATCATGATACTATGGGTGCAAGTGTGACGTTTTGTAAGTGGCTTCCGCAACTCCGTTGTTTTCCTCCTGAATCAGCCAATCACACTGATGTCCAAAAGATTCAATACTAAAAAGAATTTCATTTCATACATTAACAGGAAAAGATGAGGCTGTTGGCACGTAGGATTTACATAGGCCTATTCCAAATATGAAATTTAGAAGAAATATATTCCACGACACAATGCACATATTCACGGTCTTTTCATGTGGAAGTTGGGGACAAAGCCGTAGGTGGTAATGGATACAGCGAGCCATGCCATGGTGTCGTTTACGCTATGCTGTTTATGCCAAGGAAGGACATCCACAGACGAGGCGTTGAACAGTATCAGCCAATTCATTACAGTCCACAGTTCATACTAATGTTTTGTTTAAGAATCATATTTGACCATTTCAAGTGGAGTTTCCTAAAGAACCCGAATAAATCCTCTAATTTGCAGTAACACATTGTTCATTACCTCCCCACGTGTTTACTAAATTTACTATTATTATATGTGAAATCAGCAGTTTTGGATAGAAGATTAGAAAAGAACAAATTTGTACAGCGTGTAAAAGGCAGCATACGTAAAACTGTTTTAACTTGAAGCCAATTATCCAATATCATAACTGAAATTAGAAGAAGTGTACTTAAAACAGCAAAGTTAATCATTCAGCCGAGGACAAGGCAGAATGTCATCAATGGCGGTAGAGAGCAAGTCGATACTAAAACCATTGCCTACTTCCAATCAAACAGAAAGTGGAATGCATGAATTTAGATAAACAGAGAATATAAATAAATACATATATGGATGAAGCGTGTAATTGTCTCGCTGATATTCAGGCTAACGTATACAGCATTCTTCGGAAACAAATTCACCGTTGGCGATGCATATGCAAGACGTGACATGAAATTGATGATGATGGTAGATACAGGAATAAATATTGATGACAATGCAGATTTTTCAGTGACCATCAGAAAGTGTATCCAGTACAGTATAAGAAGAAAATTGCCAGTTGTCTTGTCAGCCGTCGACATCAGCGAATCTGATTTCACGAAGTTAATTGTGAATTGACACTGTTACTTTCCTCTCCTAGCAAGAATTCAAGTAATGAATATCTGTTCGTAGTGTTTGTCAGCCTGGACTGTACGTGAGAGCCGGTATCTTTTATTTCTTATTTTGAGGTACCCATTAGCGTCATTCCAAAACGTCTATTTCAGTGGACATTCGTAATTGAAAAAAAGACCATACCAAATGAAACCAATTAATATGTTGACGTTATGAACAGATGATATTTTCTATCTCGAGGCGTTCCGTTGAACTTAGGGGATTCGATCCCACATCCTTTGGTCATGAGTTTACCCGTCAACGCACAAAGTCAGCCGTCTAACCCACCTCTCAGCCACCTAGCAAGGCTTACGTAGAAATTGAAGTCGGTAGTTTAGACCAAGGACTTGAAGGGACTGAGTGTGCAAGTCTTGGCTTAAGCTGCACCAGCAAAAAAAACAACAAAAAAACAAAACAAATATTTTACTACAAAAACGAATGTACGATATCCGTGATGACGAAGATCGCTAAAACTTCAGTCAGCTATCTTAATAAACTTTAAAAACTGACATTCAGAATTTAAATCAACATGTTGTAATACAGTTCATCCCAAATAGGCTAATAACACATTTGACTATGATGACTATCATTCTGGTGGAATGCGCACGGGATAGAACAAAAGTATTGTTCTACACTATTACAATGCTGCACAGATGATGTCGTTGCTTGACATTAAATTGAATAGTTTTTCAATGATTTCTTGCTTTTACGTGTTTTATATTCGCCCATTTGATCCTTTTTGCCACGTGTTTTCAATAAATTGGGAAGAAAGCAGGACTAAAGTCAGTAAATTTACTACTCGGGAGTAACTTCTCAAGGGCATATTTAGCTGAAGAATCTGCCTTTGAATTTCCCAAAATATCACCGCGGCTGGGTAGCCAACAGACAAGGGTGTCAATCCAGCCGCGGACAAATGCAAATGACATTTCCAAATATGAACTGAAACGGTATGGTCAGTTTTACGTTTGCACATTTCCTGCATACCGGACAAACTCCCTGAAAATATTTTAAGTTTCCTTTCCCTGGAATGTACGAGTTGTTGACCTGGCAGGACACCTTTAGCCTCTTCCGTAAAATGGAACTTTCATCGAAGCGAAAGAATATCATCAAGAGTAACAGCTGTAGCTGCCACTATGCCTCAGCTTGTAGATCCACCAGTGTATATATTCAGGTAACCAGAATATTGGTGTTTAATTTACACAAAATCTTGATGATACGAGAAAACAACAATACAGGTTTTGTATCAGCCATTTTCGATTGATTTATCCAAATTAACATCCAGCTGTACTGACTGGCACTGTGTCACCTGAGGCAGTTTTAAGTCGGCAAGTCAAAGAAGCTTTAGCTTTATGTTGCTTAATACGAACTCCAAGTGCAGCAATTTATTTTGGATTCCCATCAAATAAGGATTGAAAAAGAGGATAAACGTTTGGAGGATTGGATGGATTGGAGTGCAGTTTAATAACATACTGTAGTGACTGTTGTATCCCTCTGCTCCCAAGACAAGGCTCATTAGCTTCTACACATAGGCTTTCAATAGGATATATGTTCTAAATGCGTCCAGACACAATCTGAAACCTTCATGATGAATGGTAGCAAACTCCTGAATATAGGATTTACAGACCGAACCAAATTTAGGAAAAGCCATAATCAAGTTTGGATCGAATTGAGCTGACTCTGTTGGTCTCCACCCAATTTAGCATTTGAAAAACTACCTTAGTATATCCAGAGCTTTTAAGGATCTTATCTTTCTGATTTATAATATGAGGAAACCTATTTTGACCACCGTTATGGGGGTTTTGTCCTAATTATAATTGTGGGTCGTGATGTAGTTTTCATTAGATGCAAAATTGGAGAAACTTGTTTTGGCTTTGGAGGACTTGCAACCTTATAACTTTTGCGATGACGACGTGTATATTTTGTCATTGCCTCTCAGTATTGTTCATCTTTGTATCACGGCATGAGGTATAAAAGTCGTCAGCAAACCATGACACCTTTATTTTCTGCCAAAATCTATGTGTGTTAACGCTTAAAGGAGTAACTGATATAATGCTACCTCGAGGAACTCCCATTTGTGATGGCAGACATAAGAAAATATGGAAGTAAAAATAGAGCTGTTAGTGGCACAAGCCACTGCGCCACCGTCCTTGGATCCATCTGTAAATAAGGGTTTGTAATTGCTATATTTAGTTTTTAATTGATTATATTCTTGTTTATATTGTAATTCATTAGTTTCTGATTTTTTAAAAGAGGTTAATGTGAGGTCGACTTGTGGTCTAACCAATTGCCAAGGAGGAGAAGAAAGGAGACGGGAGGGAGCTATATGTTCCAGTTCAATGCCGGCCGAAGAAAGAAAGGGTTTAATTCTGTGCCCGAGAGGTGGAACAAGAGAAGACTTTTTGTCATACAAATCTTCATAAAGTGGGTTGAACACACAGTTGTTTGTAGGATTAGAATCATTAGAGTATAATTTAGTAATGTATTGTAAGGATAATTTTATACGACGTTGTGTAAGAGATGGTTCGTCGGCTGCAACGTAAAGACTGTCAATAGGTGAAGTTCGGAAAGACCCAAGACAAAGTCTTAAACCTTGGTGGTGTACAGAATCAAGAAGTTAAAGGTTGCTTTTGCAAGCTCCACCGTATACGATGGAACCGTAATCAAGTTTCGAACGGATCAATGATCGATAAAGTTGTAGGAGGGTAGCTTGGTCCCCTACCCACTTACAATTAGAAATGACTTTCAAAAGGTCAAGTGCCTTCAGTCATGTAGCTTTAAGGGATTTGATATGGGGGAGAAACGTTAAATGCGAGTCAAAAATCAATCCCAAGAACTTGGCCTCTTTTACAACTTTAATTGCAGTGCCATTTAGAAACAGTTCAGGGTCTTTATGTGGTTTATATCGTCTACAGAAATGTATACAATTAGTTTTTGATTTAGAAAATCTGAAACCGTTCTCAAGACACCATTTATTAATTTTGTTTAAACACGCAAGTTGCAGTTGCCTCTCAATAGTATGCATAGTTTTACCACGACAAGAGATATTAAAATCATCCACAAAAAGTGATCCGTCAATCGAATCATTTAAAACTTTGGATAAACTGTTGATTTTAACGCTAAATAAAGTAACAGACAAAATACTTCCTTGTGGAACACCTTGATCCTGATTATAATGATCAGACAGGGTAGAACCCACCCGGACTTGAAATTGCCTGTCATTTAAAAAGTTGGATATAAATAGAGGCAATCGGCCTCGCAATCCAAAGTCATGTAAATCTTTTAAAATGCCGTATTTCCATGTAGTGTCATACGCTTTTTCTAAATCAAAAAAGATAGAGACTGCATTTTGTTTATTAATTATAGCGTTTTTGACAAAAGACTCCAAACGCACCAAGTGATCAATGGTACTTCTGTTTTTACGAAAGCCACACTGAATATCTGTTATGAGGTTATTGGTTTCTAAGTACCAAACTAGTCTATTGTTTATCATGCGTTCCATGGTTTTGCAAACGCAGCTTGTGAGAGAAATTGGGCGATAATTTGAAGGATCGGTATGGTCACGTCCAGGTTTAGGTATTGGGACTACTATAGCATCTCGCCACGACGACGGAAATTTCCCTGACGTCCAAATATCATCAAAAATATTTAGAAGAGTTTCTAAACAGGATTCTGGTAAGTGCTTCAGAAGTTGATAATGTATGTTATCAGCTCCTGTAGCAGTATCGTGGGCCTGGTCAAGAGTAGTATGGAGTTCATGAATTTAAAGTACCTCGTTATAATCTTCCCCGTTATCTGAAGTGAAATTTATAGATTTCTTTTCTTGCTGTTGTTGATACCTTTGGAACTCAGGTACATAATGTGTGGAAGAAGAATGTTGTGCCAGTGTTTCACCAAGTTTATTAGCAATATCAGATGTATTAGTTAATAACTGGTTTCCATCTTTGAGATGGTGAATGCTAGATCTAGAGCCCTTACCTTTGATTTTCTGGATCATATTCCATACTTTAGAAATCGGCGTGCGTGAATTTATTTTAGATACATAGTTTTGCCAGGACTGACGTTTATATTGTTTAAAGGTACGCCGTGCTTTAGCGTTTAAGATTTTACATTTGTTCAAGTTATGGACCATAGGATGACGACGGAAATAATGTTCAGCTTTTTTCCGTGCCTTGCGAGCCTGTTTGCATTCAACATTAAACCATGGTTTTCGTATGTGCGGAATTATTGAGGACTTTGGGATACACTGATCAGCTATGTCGTTCAGATTATTAGAAAAACATTTAATAGCATCAGGAACATCAATGAAAAGTTCAGGTTTGTCAATGCAGAGAGTTTCATATAAACTCCACTTGGCCTTTTTAAAATTCCATCTAGGTGATGGAGGGACATCAGATGGGTTCAGGGGTTTTAAGATTGTTGGGAAATGGTCACTTCCACAAGGGTCGTCGTGGACTGACCATTCAAACTCACTCAATAGACCAGAATCAGCAAGTGACAAATCAAGAACTGAATAGGTTCCTGTGCCAGAGTGTAAATATGTATTTGAACAATCATTATATATGCATAAATCATTGTTTGTAATAAACTCCTCCAGTACTTCCCCTTTAGTATTAACAGTTGTACCACCCCAGAGCCATTAAAATCACCCATAATAATACAGGGTTTCGGGAGTTGATTGTAAAGGGTTTGAATATCAGCCTGCTGAAGAGCTGAAGATGGTGGAATATATAGCGAGCAGAGAGTAAAAGTAACATGCAAAGTAAGTCGTACTGCAACAGCTTGAAGATTAGCTTTAAGGATAACAGGGCTTTGGAGTACATTATGTCTCACAAGGATGGATGATCCTCCCGTGGCCCTATCACCCGGAGGAGAAAAAGAATGATATGCATTGGAGTGACGCAGGCTGAAATTATCTGTCTGCTTTAAATATGTTTCTTGAAGACAGAATGCTGATGCTGAATGTCCTGGACCAATAGCAATAAGTCGTTAAAGTTGGCCTTCAGTCCTCGGCAATTCCACTGTATAATATTGTTTGGAGAATCTATCTTTTGGGAGGTATGACTGGGGATCTACCCCGTACATTTTTAGAGGGCGATACGCTTTGCGCCCGTGGCTGGATGGTTTCACCCACATCCATTCTTTCAAGAGATCCAAACCTATTAAATAGTTGGATCGAATTATCTGACCCCTTTGAAATCCTATCACTTTGTCCTTTCGAAGATTCAGTTCTTGATTTGCTTTGTTTCACATTTCTTTGAGATATTTGTGTTTTTTGTGCTTGAAACTTCTTCTGAGTGAGAGATGATGATTGACCTTGAGAAAGAGTATATGTCAGAGCGTGAATCAGATGTTTGAGTTGACTGTTCATTTGAATATATTTGAGGCGCTTCAGAGTTCAACCACGTCAAGTCTGTCTGGCAGTCAACAGATAATGTTGTGACTTTGATTGTTATTTCAGGGGTTGTCTGGAGGACAGACGCATAAGTTTCCGTGCCTTCCTCAGACTGAACAAGTTTCTTTGCTTCAGAAAAACTGATGTTTCTGGAAAATTTAATTCTATTTATTTTCATGTGGTGTTCCCAGACAGGACAATCTTTAGAGTATGATGGGTGACTCCCTGAACAGTTGGTACATATTTTAGCATCATTGTCACAGTCTTCCGTTGTATGAGTTTGTTCACCGCCATGAGCACATGTGACAGATCTTGTGCATGTATTGACGCCATGGCCAAATCTTTGACATTTGAAACACCTTAATGGGTTTGGAATAAAGGTGTCAACTTTGATATTGCTGTAACCTGCTTTGATTGATGTCGGAGCAGTCGGCGTTGAAAATGAAAAAAACGTACGTGTTGGTTGGTTGTGTTTGTGAGTTCTTTCGTGTTGAGAACCGTTTAACGTCTTGATTTCTCATCTCAAACACTAGACCCGTGAAGGTCCCGGGGTAGAATAGGCCTTCAGCAACCCATGCTTGCCATAAAAGGCGACTCAGCTTGTCGTAAGAGGCGACTAACGGGATCGGGTGGTCAGACTCGCTGACTTGGTTGACACATGTCATCGGTTCCCAATTGCGCAGATCGATGCTCATGTTGTTGATTACTGGATTGTCTGGTCCAGACTCGATTATTTACAGACCGCCGCCATATAGCTGGAATATTGCTGAGTGCGGCGTAAAACTAAACTCACTCACTCACTCACTCAAACACTATGTCAGCTTCCGTCGTATCAGCAAACAACTGATCCCTGTCTCGTACAATTCCTTTACTGGTATTGAGCGTTCTATGTGCTGTAACTAAAACAGGAACGCCGACAAATGAAACTGTTGACATAAGGTTGGTAGATTGCTGTTTCCTGTTGCATTCTATCAGCAAAGAACCTGATCGTAATCTTCGGACGTTTTTAACTTCTCCAGCTATGCCTTGAATACCCTTAGATATGGCAAAAGGGTTAAGTTTGAGAGGTGTTTTGTCAACTGTCTCAAGCACTAAAAATCGTGGCCAATGTTCTACAGATTTTAATGGTCTTTGCTCATCTTCATTATCCAGTGGACGTTTTGGGGTTTTTTTGGAAGGGGTTTGGTATTGGTATGTTTGTTGGTTATATGGTTCATCATCCGAGCTCCCCACCCACCACGGAGTATCACAAGGACAATGCTAAATACAAGTGGGTATCCAACTTGCAGCACCAAGGATACCCGGATGATATACTCCAGCAGAAACATTAAAAGATTAACAATTCTACCAGATTGGCCCATGAGCCACCGCCTTCTGGGCATAAGACTCTAGGCAAAGTTCAAAACATCATACTGAAAGGTCGTTGACATTTGATATAAACAAATGTGCCAAGTCCAAAAGTAAACTTTCTCAAATTACATTTGTGTAATGACTTACAAGTCCATACACAGGGCTTGGCGTGACCAGCCGATTGATAGAATCGGGCCGATTCTACCACCCGTCTAGGTGAAGTAAGGGCCAAAGTGGTGTGTTGGGCAACAGGAACACGATTCAGGCTCCTATTGCCCTCAACCACCAGACTACCGTCCTCCTTGCGACCAGCAATTGGGTGCTATGGACCTAGTTGACCCGGGTCCACACGGGGATTTGAACGGCTCTTGGCGTTACTCAGCACCCACCACGAGGAGGTGGCCGTTCACGGGTGCCCCGTGTACTAAGAAATTCCAATCCCAAATATGACATATGTTACATTTATGAAATGCCATAGTACCCTGATTATTCAGTGACCTGATCCAAGTTTGTTTATTCAGTTTAGACACCCCAAAGCAAATACAAATACAAGGTCTAAATCATGTGCATTAATGGTAGAGGCAATACACATGACTTAAAACTTAAATGTATGTATATGTAAAGTAGTGGTGCATTGGTATAGGCAATATGCATGTTTCAAATTTAAATGTATGTATGTTTAGAGTAGGGATACATGTGACTTGAAGTATTAGTAGCCACGTCATTAATTGCAGATGCACGAAAACTACCTTCTACACATTCACATTTAGGACAGTTTCTGATGCATTTACCATATTATCATCGCCTATTTTCATTGTTTCCCAATAGGAAAGCTCCCCCCTGTGTCCTCTTCAAAAGTAACGTCATAGCTTATTACAGTGATCCACTGAAGACATGTTTTAGTTGCTTTGAAGAAACGTGAATATATATTCTCTATGTCTTGAAGAGACATTAAGGATACGTAGATATTTGATGAAAAATACGTCGAGCATAATGCTTAAGTATACCTCTTACAATGCGTGGCGTCTGTTTTGACAACCAAACAAAATCAGAACCATTCGAAAATAATACTTATCTAACATCTGAGGACCAATTTGTCAATCTTGCATGATCAAATACAGTAATTACAATCCAAAACCTTTTTCATTGAATAAACTGTAGGCATATGTTTTTCTTCTTTTCACGAAGAATCATTTTTAATAATTGCACAAAAGGACAAGCCTATTCGAAAAGTTGCTTAATTTTGGCGAAGTAACCGGCAAAGCAGTTGATAAACCCGTATAAAACACTACTACAGTGGGAAGCAACTTGAGTGACCCATTAAAGGAACAATGATTGCTGCATGTCTTAGGATCATTGCTCCAAGAAGTTGTGTCATATTGAAATCAAAGGTTACTGGAGATTAAAGTGCACCCAAACTGAATATGAAAAAGAAAACCTATTTCAGTATCGTCATGCATACACAACCTAATTATTTACCTCAACATTAAAATTTCATATCTTTATCTACGTTACACAATACAACATCCGATATCACATCTGACTGCAACTAGACCTAAATGGTATAAGTACGTTTACGTTGTTGCACTGTATCGGAGTGTAAGTGATCCTAGGCTCCATGCAGGTAGTTAAAGTAATGTAAGACCCCATGGTCCCTAGTATGGTGATCTACCGTCAGTTGTTGGTGATCTATAGCCAGTGTTTTATATTGTACTGTCTTCTCTGATTACAGTGTCTGAAATTAGTTTTACATGCTAGTTTTATGTTCGTATCTGTGATAGTCCAGTATTTTTACTGTCCATTGTCGACAGATTTTACTCTTCCAGATATTTTCATTTTATCAAATCATTTGTTCTCGTCACGATATGGCTGCAATATTGCCGATGTGACGGTAAATATTAACTCACTCAGACTTGGCAGTGTATAGCCTGCTTTTAAATTGCAATGTCATTTATAGTTATTTTAGATTTAATTCTAAGTTATAAATTTATTTCTGTGATAGCCGAGTTGTTTTACTGTCTTTTACAGACAGGTAAGAATAATGAAACTATATTTGTATTTTTCTATTAATTAGACTATCGCAGAGACAACATGCCTGAACTACTGCCTGTCTTACTTTGAATATTAACTCACTCACTTACCAGAAGGCACATGTCAGGTCTCCTTAGCTTATCTCTGGCAGATACCATGCAACGGGTTCTGGGTATCCACCCAGTGAACTGACCCCGAGTCTGGCATTATCCTCGTCAGTCCAGGACGGGTAACACTTTTCATCGTTCAATGAGTATGTGGCTGTGACATCAATATACCACTCCCAGACAATCGTTCCGTTGACGTTATAGTATAGGATAAGATCCTGTTAAAGACTAGGAGGTCTGTTAGTTACAGGTTTACATTATTGCAGCCTAGGTTCGTTCCAGCGATCCCTCAATACAAGTTTGATTACACTCCAATTTGTCTGTCGGCTCATGTGAGGTTACTGAACTCATACCAACTATGCAGAACCAGTGTCTAATCTCAATGATCTCATTATTTCGGTTTATCACGGTTCATCATTAACACCTGTCGAATGAGATATATGTTTCAGGACAATGCAGTAGTTACGAACCAAGGATCATACTTGGAAAAAAAGTGAACTTTAGTACTAAGGTATAAACCTCTCACCTGTAACATTTATCAAAAGGGACAGTTGTTAAACATACTGACAGACAATATAATACTGAGTGGGTGAGAGAACCATACTGTGACTTGATAAAGTTATACATTTACACGATATTTATACACAAAAATTTCAAATTCAAAGCTTGTCACCAAAGGGCAGTTAAACAAACCTAGATAGTCACAGATAGCAATTTCAAATTAGCCTGCGTGATCATAAAATATATCATCATATCTAACAACACACTATAAAAACAGGCTATCGATCGCCTGCAACTGAAGGTAGATCACCATGCTAGGGATCATGGGGACTGACAGTACGTTTGCTCCCTACACAGACCCTCGCTGAATTTACACCATCAGAGTTGTTTGCTATGTTACTTTTACTGCTCACACTTAATGTGCATGCAGACATGAAGTAGTTGACAATATTGGACACATGTGTCATGTCAGTGATCACGAATGCACTCAGTAGCTCTATCCTATAACACAGAACATAAGTTCGGCTTTCACTTTACTTTATCTTCCCCTCTCTATTTACACAACACTATTCTGTTTAAAGCTAATGCTACAAAAACATACGAGACGAGGGTCTCTTGTGCTGTGTGTGATGTTGCTGTAATATTCAGATCACAGAAGGAACTGAAGCAGTGTCACATTAAATATTATGTGCTTGTTCATTTGCGATATTCAATTATTTATTTTACGACAGGTGTATCCCAAGGTGATTCGTGCGGGTCCGAACTATGCTTGTACAGGCATACAAGACTGATCTGGCTGCTTTTTGTGCATAATAAATGGTGAAACATTTTCCTTATCGTTGTGTCTCCTACATTCCTGTTAATGCAACCTTTCATGAACCATGCACATTTTTTGGATTAGACAATACTGTTAAATCAAGCAGTGTAGAGTTCTGTTGATAGACCAGCTGAGAAAAAAACGAATCCAAGCATTTCTTTTTCTTGGCTCCACTTCCCTTTTTATCCATTTTGAGTAAAATCCAGAAATGTTCGTGTGGCAATAATTGACAAGGACAACAACCTCGTGCGCCCTTAGTTTGTGCCAGGAATAATTGCATAACTGTTGTAAAGAAACAAAATGCCAATTTACTCAGTTCATTCTATTTTCGTCTATGCAATTGTGACAGATCGAAACAGACATTGAAAAGTCTATGAAAAAGAAAAAAAATCCTTTTTGAATTGAGTCAGGAATTGATAGTCGTTATCACCCCAGTAAATCTTAAGCCTAGAATGTCGAAGAGATGTGTTGAACCGTGTTTTTCGGGTTAGATTAGAGTGAGTGAGTCAGCTAAAATTTAAAGTCACATCGGCGATATTTCAGCGTTATCGTGACTAAACCAAGTTTAAGTTCACCATTTATGCATGTAAATTATGAAAATAACATGTCAAAGGTCAGCAAAACCAACTAGAATATCACAGTAATTTAGAAGTAAAAACAGCATCTATCTCAAAATTGACGTTAATGTTTTTGAAATTGGATAAAATTCAGTGACGTGATTGACAAATACGTTTTATTGTTTTCTTGGGTTAACATACACAAACACACACACAGAGACAGACACACAGACAGACACAAACACACACATAAACACGAACAGGTGATAATTGACTGGTTCGAAGTACCATATAAAAGATTTAAGTAATAATGTTCAGATTCTCTTTACGTACTCTAACATTACCTCGACAGTGCCGCGGCGGTGGGGTAGCCTAGTGGTTAAAGCGTTCGCTCGTCACGCCGAAGACCCCGGGGTCGATTCCTCATATGGGTACAATGTGTGAGGCCCATTTTCTGGTGTCCCCCGCCGAGATATCGCTGGAACACTGCTAAAAGCGGCGTAAAATCAAACTCACTCACACTCACTCACTCACCTCGACAGTGCGAGTAACACTATTTATACCTGAGACATACAGCAGGATGGCATAAAGAACCTTCTGAGTTGGCACACATGAAAGTAGCACACTCTATAATTAAATTAGGAGGTAAAACGTTTCATTCACTGGCACTGCTTTCAAAGAGAATGTAAAAAAAAACTATTGAGCTTAAGGAATATTTTCAGAAAGCACAGATTCAATCTTCACTGATCAGTGGGTCGACAAACCACCGGGGGACCTATTTACTCACAATTGGCTAACATCAAGTGTAGAAGGGCGGCATTCAAACCCCGGGAGACTTTGACTACTCAAGATCATTGAGATATTGCAGGTTGTGGAAGACATCAAAGTCGACCGAGGAGAATCAAAACGTGGACCGGGCCCTTGAGAGGTAAACAATACGACATCTGTATTGCCGGACACCAGTGAACGACTATCAAACATGTAGAGAGAATGTAAACTATGTAAATCTCAGATGATAAGGGTACACGTGTCTGTTGGGCAGTCGCTTGTCGTAAATCGTTATGTTTGTGGAATAAGCATGAGTTCAACAACGACTTCACTTTTTTCCATCACATTAATTTTATTTGTGTGTATTAGTGAAATTCTCACAGGAGTCTGTTTTCTGAAACGTGAATGATAACTTACAGGCTTCAAGCTTGACTACCTTGTCTCTCGTGTCGATGAATGTTGGTATTGCTGCCACAAGCCACCGGTGATGTTCGTCCACGTGATATCTTCCAGGGATCGAAGAGCCTCTCGAGTAGCCTCCAATTTCAGTGACCTCAACTTCTGTAGTAAAAGTATAAGGATACCATAATTGTTTTAAACATGTTTTGGGACATTTAGAATAATTTGTTGTTGTATATCAGTTATCAAGATATAGGTAGAGAACTCACATTAATACGACATAGTATAGATTTTACCAACCATGATATGTATAGAAAACTGAAGTACCCTTGTATTGGCTTGCAAAGTGGGTGGCTCATTTGCATCAGTTTGGTACTGAATACTTTCATTGACAGAATGAAACCATAAACCACCTCACCCCACTTAATCATGTCGATTGTTGGTGGCAAACACAAACCATGGTTACACAAATGTCGTACGTGGGGAATCGAACCCTAGTCTTCAGCGTGACGAGCTGACATTTGAACCACTAGCTTCAAGACAAATATATATAAAGTAAACCAAAAAGCGTTCATAACATATGCCTGTCAACTTGCCAGTTGCATCAGAAAATTACATAGTTTTATTTCACTTCTGGCCTAAGCGAGTACATGAGTACATGTTATATCGAAAGACGTTTATAATTACTCATCATGTCTGTTTAGAGCAGGTCACATCTCACCTCAGTCATGATTCCTTCAATAGAGTATGTAAGACAACCATTCTTGTGAAAAGAGATGTCTGAAACGTTATTCTCGTGCGAAGACACCACTATTACCTCGTGGAGAAAAGCCTTGATGCAAATAGCAGGGCATGGGTGTGTTACACAGGTCACATTGTTACTCGGTACCTAGACCCCGGTGCTGCAGACTTTAAGCACGAACATCACCATTTGGACGGGGTGTCTTGAAAGTTTTCGGAAGAAAGGTGTTGTATCAAGTGACCAGGGTAAGATAAATGCTTTAACCACATACATCTATTTGACAGCAAAATACTTTTAACTGTTGCCCCTTTCATGTTTCCTGAGAGGTATTTTCCACTCACAGAGAACGTATATATGAATATATCCCTATCATACGACACGATAACCAGTTGGCAATGATTGTCACAAAGAAATGAGAAACAGAGAGAAGGTTTCCGTAAGTATATCAGAAAAAAGATACATTCAAAGATGAAAAAAAGAAACGCTACCAGTATAAAAAACCGAACGAAACCAAAACAAAGAAAATAACTCCCCAAACAGACACTCATAATATAAAAACAACTGTTGTTTTGTAATGAAGAATTGAAGAATTCCCTGATTCTATACAAATGAGCGTGAGGGCTTCCTATGATGTACTGAGGGGCACGTTGCTTATAATTGTACCTGCTACTTTCTTGTCTTTGGTTTTGGTCCTTGTACCCAACAATATTCCAGCTGTATAGTGTCAGTCTGTAGATGATCGAGTCTGGACCAGACAATCCAGTAATCAAGATCATCAGTATCGGCATACGCAACGTGGATTCGGCGATATGTGATGACCACCTGATCTCGTTAGTCGGCTCTTTAAACAAGCATGGGTTGCTGAAGTCAAATTCTAACCAAACCATCACGGGACTTAACTACATAGCTTATATAATATTAAGTGAAATGACTTCATTTTAGTATGTATAATAGATGAGATGCTGCTTTCACTGCACCACTCAAGTATTTCAGCAGATGCCATGTGCATTACCAGTTGTGATTGAAGAAACGTATGATATGTTTTGCAAACCACTCGTTGTAATATAACTGGTTTCAGGTGGCAGTGAAGGAGCATTCTTTGCACAATAATGATTGCGTCTTATAGAACCTTGGACATGAATAATTTCCGAAAAAAGACCAGAAAAAAAACGACAGTAGAGAAGATCTATGACTCTAACAAGGTAATAAGGTTAGTGATATATCTTAGTTCCTAGCCATGGCGTCTGAGGAAACCATGTTATTATAGAACCACACTGAAGTTGATGTGTGAGGGGTTGAGATAGTAGACAATGTTTTCTCTCATGGTCAGATCAAATATGATCTGATGACGCATCAGCGTTTGAAGATCGCCATTTGTATTTGGACACCATCTACAGCACTGGTGAATGGTCAAATGTCATTCCATACTGAGCGACAAGATCAGTAATGCTGGAACATACAACATGCACGCAAAAAGCCTTTAAATGTTAAATAACTATGATTTGTTTTGTTAAAATGGATAAATAGCACAAAGACATTTTGGGTGATTCAGGTTGATGAAAAATCTGGGAATGATAATGAAACACAAACGTTCAGGGTTACAAACGTTCAGATTTACAATGGGACAAACATGTGGCTGCAGATACAGACTGCATGAGACCAACGTATTCAGAATCGTGTCCATGTTTCAGGTCTAGAAACCAGAACAGTTGTGGAAGCAGGCATGCATTCTTGGGCTGATCTTCCCAAACTGTCCCAACCAGAAGCCTCTCGAACGATCAAACCTGCCTGCCCATGCGAACAACATGAAGCATGACACTAAGTCCTGTACAAGCAATTGTGCAAAGCACAAAACCATGTTTGCACACCCTTTACCATATATAATTCTCCTACTTATTACAATCTTCTATTCAAGAGAAAATACACTCATTGGTGATCACAGAATACTTCCCTTTGGTCTTTCAACTTTCGTCAATGATTCAACTGCCGAGGCTGTACTGAGCGGAACAGAAAAAAGTGTATACAATTACAAGATTCTCTTATATATCATTCTTGTGTTTCTTTAACGATGTGCTAGTAGATACAAAATCAACCCCGTTGATTGCATATTCGTTCGCGAAATTGTAAAATCAATACAAGTATCGCTTAGATAGGAAACAGCATGCAACGTGATGCATCTGTATTTTAACCTCCGGATGCCTGCAGATGGTTGTTAATAGTATTCGAGTCATGTTTATAGCCATACATTACTGCTTTTGATAGGAAATCGTGCGGTGGGAGTCTCAACTTGACGCCGATAAAATTAATATGTTTACAACCTTAGACATAGTACATTTAGGCAACTGTTGTATTGTTAAATATTTGTGTATTTCAACATTGTGATAACAACGACCTGAACAAAACACGTCACGCCAGTCTGTTATCACTATCTGAAGTTCCGTCTTTTTTAACGCATTAAAGAGATTTTGGATGTTCTCGTGTATTAATATGTCAGTGTTTAGAAATTGTGACTTTTTGTCAGAAACAGTTCTCAAGACTAGCTATTCAAACTGTTCTGGAAGATGGACCAATCACTGTTGCGGCGAGGTTATATTTTCCACACTGTAGTTTTTCTACAAACATTGTGTTTATATAGTGCTGCCATTGAATTTGTACTAGTCTCTTATGTCTTGCCACTGTAATTTCTTGGTAGAAGTGTGCTGTGACATGTCAAGTTACTTAATGTTATAAACCAGTTTGTCATTAAATCACGTTTCATTTCATTTCTCATGGAATTCTCCTTCTGTTTGCTTACTGGTTAACAACGTATGAATGAACACGTAAAGGTCTTCTATATTTATACTGGATCTAAGAATACCACATAGCCTTTACTATAATCTTCACTGCCTTTTCCTTTCATATCCACTGCTGTCGTAAAATGATGAAGATTAACATGCTATCGCTACGACAATAATATGGAGACACCTGCGCTTATTTGCTGTATGCCAACGTATACATGTATAAAACATGCACGAATCATCATCTATCATTGCTGGTACGACGGGGAAAGTGGTCTGATTTGAATGCTAACTCAATTAGCATTGTGGAGACGTGTACTTAATGCTAGTAACTACATGCGCAATACCGGTTGATAATAATCCATGCTGTGTGAAAACAACACTAATCACTATATCATGCGAAAACAAATGTCCGTATTTGATCAAAAAGGGTGAATTTACATGTGTAAAGACTACATTCATTTAAACATTATAAATACTGTACCCATCGTTACGAAAACATATACACAATGACCCACTTCCTTTGACAGCCACTGTCTGTGCGTTCTGGGTGAATTAGTTGTAAACAGGAAGAGAGAACATCTTATGGCTACTGATCTCTGTGCGGGCCGAAATGAACTTGAAGTGGGTGTATTTTAAGCTGTGCATTCGATTATGCGATTTCTGTGGTGTTGTCGATCTACTTCTAGCAACCTTTGGGCCAGGTATTTTGAACAAATCACCATCACATGCCACAACATGCCTCAAATAGTTTCGAGAATTGTCACACAACACTTTGTAACTCACTTTACTTTTATTAGGTTAATTGTGTCAAAGATGCAGAACAGGATCCTAAATTATAGTCCGTGTCGTATATTGTGTTGTCTGCTTTAGGTATATTGCTTTAGTTTCCATGCTAATTTTCTATTCATATCTGTAATACCCCAGTATATTTACTGTCAATCGTCGACAGGATTTATTCTTCATGTTTTCCTTTTTTGTTGTAAATTGTTTTCGTCACTATAAGGCTGAGACATCGACATATTAACTCACTTATCTTAAAATGAGAATAAATGAGAATAATACACCATTAAATACAAGATGCATCACCTGTGTTACTTTGTAAGGAATTACTTTGAGTGTTGAATACTTTTGTTAACACATGGTGATGAATGGAAAATATATCATACAACCGCCATTGTGCACAGAAGTAGCTTTCGGCCATTGCAGCATGTACTAGAACCATATTAACACATTTAAGCCACATCTCAGCAAGGTTATTAAAAGTCGATTCTTTCCATTTTAATGAACACGTCAGTGACGAACGTACATATTCGTGGCGCCATGGTGGCGTAGGGTAATTATGCTATTGTACTGAATGGAAGTAAAATGGTGGTATTCTGTCAGTCCGTCCGAGAAAATACATTACGTTACGTTATGGGTGATAAGTATTGTCCTTCTGAAAGGCTTAGAGAAGAGGTGGACACAGGACGAGGGATCTGACGTAATTTCTATACACGACACGGTCGGTTAACAAGCAAAATAACCACAATTCTTTTCATATTCCTTTAGTTTTCTCTTTTCAGACGATAACATACAGATACTGGAAATATTTCGGTGTTATGAACACCATTAGGTAAAATTAGATATGTACACACAAACAATGTGTAACACATGGGGTTTTGTCATACCAGCTATACATAGTCTGAAAATATTCGAGTCTGGAACAGTCAACCCAGTATTCAACATCATCAGTGTCATCCTTGTTTAGCTTTCTTAGTTGTTTAACGCCGGCATTATTCTACGCAACTGGCATACAATGATACGTATCAACCACGTCAACAAGCATAACCACCATGTCCCGTTGCTCACCTCTTACGTCTTATGGCGGCGGTCTGTACATAACCGAGTCTGGAGCAGACAATCCAGCGATCAACAACATGAGCATGGAACTGCGCAAGTCCAAGTCAGAGAATCTGACCACCCCGATCTACCTTGGGGCCTCACACGTTAAGCATGCGTTTCAGAAGATCAATTCTAGCAAGGATTTTCGTGGGTCTTACCTCTGACGATAAGCATGGATTGGTGAACACCAAATGCCACTGATCCATTCATCGTATTGTCATCAGTATGTTGTATCAGGCAGTATAACTTTCCGAATAGAATGCTCATTATAAACAGCTGTTTGATTCCTAGTCGTCGTATAGTTTATCAGTGTCACAAATAACATGTTTCAGCTTTCTGGAAAATTCTGCTTCATCTTTGCACTCCTCTCTTCATCAACCAGTCAAAGCATGATATTTGTATGTGTAATTTAAAAATAATCACAAAGCCTTTATGCTATTCTGTTCTCGATTCTGACTGACGGACATGAACGTGAATTTAATGGAATATGTCAATGACTGCACCCACACTTGCTGTCCTGAGCCAATCTCTGCATACGGTTGCAAAACAGAAAATTACGAAAATCACGAAATTACAATGACTGACCGTGTCTACATAATACTATAAATTTCTGTCCAGGGGAAATATAAGCATTCTAGGTTGGCTGATATCATCTGACATTCTGAGCCTTATAACGGCAGCTGGCAGATTAAGAGAACTGACATTTGTCAGAGTACTTACAAGAGCCCAAATGGATTAGTAGTCTCCTCTTCGACAATTCCAAGTACTATCAACGACAAGGAAGAGCCACTGGAGACCATGCCCTAGTTTTAGCAATTTACTCATTAGCAGCATTGATACTTGTCCACCACCCTGCCCGTATTTTACATTTACACGAACAAAGAATACGTGTGGAAATATTCGAATAAACAAAGAATACGTGTGTCCTTTAATCCATATATAATCGTATAATCGAAAGTAGTCACAAAGAAACATCCCCCTTGTTATTTACATTTTCCAGTCAGAGCATACTGAATGGATGCCAATGACTATTATATGAATAACGGCCTGAACGTCCATTGGCTCCAGAGCACAATGCAGTTGTCATAAGAGACAACTGATGAGGTAAGGGTAATCATTCTGTGTTACACGTTATTTTGCAGTTAAGTAAAACACACATATAAAGTACCATCTTTTCACCTCCAGTCAGCCATTCGGTTCCACAATATAATTACCTTATGCCATCGTGGCCCAACGAATAGATAGATAGATAGATAGATAGATAGATAGATAGATAGATAGATAGATATTCTTTATTTCCCCCATAGAATGAAGATTACATTTATATGATAAACAGAAGTACATAAGTGATTTTAACTATCTGTAGTTATGTACTCGTAAGACAGCTGCCCTGAATAGTGAAAGAACAACGGTCACTTATGAACATTGGCGGAGTATTCTCTCCCAACTACGAACTGAAGAACTAACGAGCACCATCAGTTCTGAACAGATGTTAAAATCTAGTACATCTTTACAGCGGTCAGGTATACCTCCAAGGAGGAATGACAGGAATACATCATCTTCTTCCGTCCACATTTTAACAAAGATGTCTACGTCAAGAATGTCAAAGATTCTTTCGAACAGAGAATTCCTTTCTATTACGTTATACTGGCATGACATAAAAACATGTTTCATAATGTCGTGAGCAAAACAGTTCCACATACACGCTCCTTTGATTCTATTGGAGTTGCACCTACTCATATAATTCTCGCAATGTCAGTGAAGTTGTTAGGTCGCTCTAAAGTGAGTACCCAAAGTCTGTGTTCCTGATCTTATAGTAAGATATCTGGAGAGAAGTAACCTGGTCTGCAGTACATTTACCAACTGTATTTGATCATATGTAGTTCCCTTTTCTTTGACGATTTGCGACCAGGTATTTTCTTCATAAACTTAGAATCACAAATGTAGTGACGGATTTCACGGAGCCGATTGTATTTGGAAACAAGCCGCAACATGTTAAAAAATGAATGAATTTCATATGAAACTTATTCTTATTCTTGCATATCAGTGACTCTTTACAGTGGTCTTGGCTAAGGCAGACTAGGAACATTTGTTTAAAGCTGTATCTTGTGTTAGCATTACAGAGTTTACCAAGGAGTATGAGGCTTTGCTGACTTTGTATATATCTTTGAAGGGATGTTATGACGACTGCATCTCTTACAATTTCATTTGGCATGTACTTGTTAAAGCCTTAGACATTTTTTACAGAAGTAAGGCTGTACGATTTCTAGCATTTCATATTCTTAATGGGACAATTTGCCCCAAATTGTACAGCCGTACAAACCACAAGGTAGAATCACTCGATTCCAAATACGTACGGCCGCTAGAGGATTTAAACCGCCAAGTAGTGGCCAGAGTCACAGTTCATATTTATCAATTTCCGTGGCTTTTACAAACAATATTTGTTCTCTCCGTTGAGCAGTGCTTATATGGACGCCAGTATATACCACAGACCATTTAATAGGGAGATTAGTTTCTCCAAGATACATGTTAGCGGGTAGGGATACGCCCAAAGGTTTCAGCAGGATATCTGTGATATATACTAGTGGTTTTACTTTTCTTCGTCAACTGGGCTTTAGTTTCTTATATTCATTTATTCTACAATGTCATTACTACTTGTTCTCGTCACGATATGGCTGCAATATTGTCGATGTGACGATAAATATTAACTCACTCACGCTGACTGTATGACATGTGCAGGCACAGACTCATTAACGAGGCTGTACAGCAGATATACATCTGATGCAAATTTCATAATAACGCTTTTAGCCTGACCACTTCTCTTCACTCTCTTGATTAGGGAACCGTCCGGAAAATCTTGTTGGTCATATTTTGCAATTTTATATGGAGATGATCTAATGCGGCTCAGTTCATTTTCCTCATTTTTGTACACCTCTATCAGCTTCTCTTCACACGTATGCCTGTCAAGTTCACCAATCATATCATGACGTTCTTTCAAGATACCATGTTAAGACATGTTGACCTCTGTGTTGAATTAGTTGGTGGTGAGTTTTCTTTACTCATCTTTAAAGAAACAGGCTAGTAGGAAAAGTAAGATTACCTGAGGGTGCGCTTTTTCCTTGTTTCTTTCATATTTGTTCCGATCCTCATAACTTCCAGACAGTGTAGGAAAGGTCCACAGTGGATAAACACCAGTGAATCTCAAAATAGTCCAGATTGATAGGACATCAACGTTCATCATTGATATGTTCATTTAAATTAATGAAACCGAAATGAACATCTTGAGTGCTTGTAAGTGGAGAGACAAACCCGTTCATCGTGTGTCGGACAAAATACATTCACAAAGCACAAAATAAAACTAATTTACACAAACATTCAATGCCGTTGTATGTAAAAAAATATCAAAGATGTGTCTCAAATGTGTCATGAAAGTAAAACTGGACAAATGTGATATATGTCAGTTAGCCCACGTATGAACAGTAGCCAGCAAAGCTCAAAGTAATTCCTTACAAAGTTACACCGTTCTGGTATATTGTACTTAATGTTGTAATTACACGTGTTCTCATTTTAGAGTATGTTCTGCACCTTCGACAGAAATCACCCAAGGATTCTTGATGACTGTATTAAGTGTTAAGTGATGAATCGAAACCCCCTGTGTCACGTTTTGACATCTAATGGTGATTCATTCCAAATAAATGACCCAAGGGATGCTAGGTCTAGATGCACTACTTTCTGAATGACCCTTTAACTAAACCATACAATTCGGACTTATATCTGAAATCTGTCTACCTGCAAACTGCAATGACATTCTGTGCTTATTGTATAATCTGCTTGGGTTTCTGAGTGCCAACTAAGTTAAGGGTTGGTACGTAAGGTAAAATGAATTTTTGAACAATGCATCCATGGACGTATACAATATGATTAATTACACCACAGGGATCACACAACCCGAAACCAAGCCATGTCATCACTTTCATTTCGTTTGATTTCTTCAAATGTAACGATTTTCAATGCTACCCTAGATTGCAATCTGTGTAAGTGAGTGAGTTTAGGTGGGCAATATTCCAGCAATATCACGGACACCAGGAATGGGCTTCACACATTGTATCCATGCTGTGAATGTAACCCGGGTCGAACATCTTAACCTCTAGGCTACCCCACCGCCCATATTCCATTCTGAGTACCAATCCTACACTACCAATGATGGTCTCCTGTGTAAAACATTGTAGTGTTACACTCATGGATATGAATGAAATTAGGCCCAGTGTCACAACAGGAAATGTAACGTTTACAAGCAGAAAAATAAAAAGTGGCATGATTTCTAGAACAATTACTCAATGATGCACCATCACAAATACAAGTCACATAGGCTGGATTAAATATCAGTGTTGTTTCATCCGTTACAACTGAAATAATACGAACGAATAAAACACGAAAAACACATTTTAGGTTCTAATTTAATTGAAGTTTGGATCACTGACAAAAACGAAACAAATCCTTCAGAAAAGTTGATCAGCTTCCTGTATCCAGTAGGCTTTGCTCCTGAGTGAAGGGAAGCTCATGGGATTAGGGATATACACCCATGATCCCGTACTGTAACGCAATGAACATTTCAATAAAATCATCCAAAAGTCATGCCTAAGCATTTTCAGCATAACAAAATTGATGTCTAAGTTTAATGTGTCAGAAGGCTTTACAATTGTCTTGAAATTTGGTCATTCAAACAAATCTAAATATGTCATTGCTCCCCTGGCCAATAAATAGGATATTTTTTTATCTTTAATCCAACAATATGACATCAGTTTCTCAACAATCGAATGACCGGAGGACTAAACACTTGAACCACGAGGCCAATTTACAGTTGGTTGTAAGAAAGGTACTCAGCGGCTTTCGCTTGACCAGATATCCGGTTAGTTGGGAGTACACTGTGTGGTCTCCATTATGTTGCTGAAAGTCGGTGGTTTCAGTATCCATATGTGCGCAATGTGTCAAGTCCAATTTCACGTGCCCACTGTGATGTTAAATATTTCCACAGGTGGTATAAATACAGTGGACCTACTCCATCGCCTCGATAATGACCAAAGTGACCTTCTTATCCTGCCAGAATTCTTTGACATCCTGTTTTCCTATCTGTATAGTATTTGTGAATGATGCCCTCGAACAAGAGAAAGCCAAATGAGATTTTGTTCAAACTCTCTTATGATGCTCCTTACGACACACAGCTAACAAGATAACATAGCAAGAGCACCCTGTCCTCATATCCTGTCTGTGACGACAATTATATCGTTCTCAGGTTTCTGACCATGTATATCCACGCCATTATTCCTTTGACAGCCGCTGAAAAGGATTGGAATCTATTTACAACATTAAATTGTTAGACAGAATAACGGAGTACTCTTCCATTGCGATTACCTGGAGTTTCCATTGTAAGCTATCTGATACCAAAGTAACACACTGAACTGAATATATTTTCTGCCCATATTCTTTGTTCATGTCAATGTGATATAAGGGCACTGTGGACAGCTAACAATGCTCCTAATGAATATATCACAAAAACTATGGCATGCCTCTTACAGGAAAGCACAGACGCTTTGTAATTTAAATACGAACTTATGCTTTGACGGAAAAAGGCTAGTCTAAGAACGCGTGGAAGCAAAATTTGTAGTTTTTTTTTAAGTATCACCCGGAACACGTCTACTTCAAACCTTCCAATGACGTTCTACATGCCAAGGGTACAAACTGGTAATTGTGACACTGATAAGCTGTATGACGAATAGGCACCAAGTAGCTGTATACTCAGAAACCGATTCCAAAGCGCATGATCCACCATCATGCCGAAAATTCGATGAATCTATCAATGACAGTTGGTCTTAATCAAACCTATACTTGTCATAGAGACGACTGTCGGGTCATGTGGTAGGGCTTGCTGACTTGGCTGACACATGTCATGGTATCCCAGCTGCGTAGATCGATGTTCATGCAGTTGAATGTTTGTCTTATCTGGTGGAGATTAGATAATATGTAGACCACCGCCATATAGATGTAATATGCTGAGTGCAGTCTTAATAACAAAGAAACATTGTTACAAAATGTTTTCATGACAAATTTTACCATACTGTATTTGCTGTGCTGCTGGATCAGCAAGCATCCGGATTAGAATTGATCCCGTGCTTGTCGTGAAAAACGACTAACGGGATCGCCGCCATATGACTGGAATATTGCTAGGTGCAGCGTAAAACTAAACTCATTCACGATGATGTTCAGAGAGTATTGTTTTGCAGCAAGTCGAGAGACAAACCATATTTTACAACGGAGCTGGAGATCTCAAACATCATGCATTTAATAACGGATATGGGGAGGTGTGAGGGACAAACACATTCACAAAATACTTGTAATACTGATTCACCAAAATATTTAGGTACACGATTTTTTATCGCTTCAGTGTCGTTGTGTGTGGCTTTTAATAACATTTCTGAAATGTGTCACATATGTGTCATGGCGGTATACTACTCGGTCGAAAGCTATTACAATGACTGACTGAGTATGGATTTACGCAGCATTAAGCAATATTCGAGCAACATAAGGATATAGGGGACACCAGAAATAGTCTTCACACATTGTACCTATGAAGGGAACTGAACCCGGACGAGCGAACGCTTTAACCACTCGGCTGTTCACCGCCCAGTATTGCTTTGAACCACGGTAGATCTTAGAGGTATTTGTCAAAATCAATCAAATCTCAAAATGATTCTTTTCAAATGGCTCTTGCATCTTGTGCTTAATGGTTTAATTACATATTATATCATTTAGAGCTAGTGGACTTTAATGGAACCACCGTGTTTGATTGAAGACAAGGTGCGTAAGCCACGAATAGATCAACGATAGACTCCAAATGTCCATGCTTGTTAAAACTTCTTTGGAAACACAAGGTCTTTTGCCATAGTTACACCCGAATAGCTGTTGTGAGGTTGTGTTTCAAAAGGAGTTATGTTCAGCACAATATCTCAACGCTATCTTGGATATATTCATTGCAGGAGAACACCTTGCTCGTGGTTTTGGCGTTTTGTCTACTGATGTCAAGATATACAAGACGCATTCTTTACTGTTCAATCAAGGCACAACATCACATTGGAATCAAAAGCTATGTCAAGTCTATGGCAAACAGTCGAATCAGGATTAATACCCTTGATCTATGTCTTTAAGTCTACTGCAAACTTCATCACGTTTGTCATCAATCGAAGCGTGCAAGATTTGAATGTTGTCACTGCCAAATTCTTATTTTGCCGATTTCTTCAAATGGGACGATCAACATCCTGTGCTACGTATATTGAGCACCGACCGTACACGACACATGATACCCTCCATCGCAAAACATTGTGGTGTCGTTATTGACTTTGGTGATTTTTTGCCACGTTGTACATTGATGTGTTCCTTTCTTGTCCAAGATAAAAGCCAACAATTTTGTCTGTATAACAACTGCACTTGTCCCTCAGTTGGTTAATTGTATTCACGTAAAGCCCATGTCACTGCATGAAACGTTATCAGCAAAAAATAAAGACTGGCATGATTCAGTTTCAAGAACATGATCCTCTAACAAAAAATACATGTGACATATAACAATCAATGTGATTGGATCAAACACCAGTATTGTCGTTGTAGCTACAACTGAAACAAATACCAGCCATTCGAATCAGGCTTAATACCCTTGAGCTGTGGCTTTATGTCTAATGCAAACTTCATTTCGTTAGACATCACGCTGTACATTCAGCATTTCAGTGTAGTCACAGTTTTTATTTTGCCGATTTCTTCAAATGTGACCAACAAATCTGAGCACCAACCTCACAAAACAGATGTCACAAAATATAATCACTTTAAAACACATAAAACAACCAATGGATGATTGGATGAAATTCCAGGATTATCGTAGTACCTGTACTTACCCCGTGATGCACTAACTACAAAGTAGAAGTCACATGAAAAGACGTGGGTGAATTAAATATCAGAATTGCCGCAATAGCTAAAAGTGGAACAAATACAAATCAGGAAAAAATAAACATTTCGGGTTTTAAGTTCACTTAAAATTACTATCAATAACAAAAAACGAAACGCATTTATCGGGAACATTCATCGGCTTCCTGTATCCAACAGGCTTTGCTGCGGAGTGAAGGAGAGTTCATGTGATTAATCAAAGCTAACCATGATCCCTTACTGCAACGCGATAAATATTTCAATAATTTTGTCGAAGTGTTCTGTAAATGTTTACGGACCTATTTTACAATTGTTTGGTTATAAATCTTAAATGATGAACGACAGAAGCAGAAAATATTTTTTTAGGTAAGAGCATTTATGTTCTAACGCAGTATTTGATCACGTTAGCCCTTAGTTGAAACAAAACACTATAGCTGGGAGCAGGGCACAGCCCACTGCATAAGAACGGACATTGCCCTCAAAGATATTGATTACTCTTCCAACAATAATACAATACAACTTCAAGGTATTAGTATGTAGATCGTCATTCTGCTATCTAGTGGTGAATCTGTTTCCCAAACACTATCCATAATACCAATAACACAGATACCGTCTCTGAACGTCACTCTCTCGCACAGATAGCTCCGTGACAACACTGGCGACTGGCGAACCCTTTGAAGCGCCGCAGAGAAGTTCTCGGAACACGCCTGGGGAGGTGGTAGTTGTGTGTAGCTCTGATGGAACCATCGCTGTTTGATGGAACAATCTCACTATTCTGTGAGAGGACAGGAGCCGACGTCGCCTTGTAAGTACACATGTTGTATTATTATGTGTTCTGTAATTCTATGTTTAGAGGAACGGTGAACATTGTTACATACATGCCTGTTATCTCCTTGGTATCAAGTACTTAAACATTTCAGCTAACGTGTTCATTATAGGTGAATGCTGTACTCCTGATTTACTCTGTTCCACCAGTTTCCTGTCCGTATAAACTCGCAGTATGTATTCTCAGTATAAAACTACTTTGTTATGTATATTCTAGTATGAAATATGTGTAACGTCTGTCCGTTGTGAAATGAGTATGGTACTTTTAGAATGGAAATCAATTTCCTTAATATCTGCCCTATGGTTAACCCTTTAGTTTTGGGGCCCCTTTCACAAAAGTCTCGTCAGTCTAATGTCTCGTAACAGTTCTCGTAGCATTCCTACTTCCTATGTTACAGTATAGGGTGTACGGATGCTGCGAGGAAAGTTACAAGATCTTAAGCTTACGAGAGCTTTGTGAAACGGGGCCCTGGTAAAAGACAGGATTTATGATATGAAGAAACTTTATTCCAATATTCGTAGATTTCCATTTTCGAAAGGTGGGAATTCGGTTTCTAATAGGATGCAGTAGGACAGTGGGGACATTTATACTGGATATTGTTGAGTAGGACGGCAGGAATGGGCTGTGGTAGTGAAGGACGACGGGGCCTTTACAGTAGGACAACGGAAGGTTATAGAGTAGGATGACATTGACTTTTGCAGTAGGACAATGGGCTATCGTATAATAGGACGACGGAGACCTGCACATTAGGGCATCGGGAGGTTGTAACGTAGGACAGCAGGGTCCTGTACAGAAGTACAACGGGAGGCTGTAGAGTAGGACAGTGGGGACCTTCTCAGTAGGACAACGGGATGTACATACGACCTGTGGGTTGCTGACGACCGGTTCTAACCCGTATCTTCATTCATATCTATCAGATAATGAAAGCATGTAGCGAAATGCATAAAGAGGAATGGAATTGCATCGTTGAGAAAATATTTTGAAAAATTTTCTAGGTGTCAGAAATGATGTGTGGATTTGAGTTCAGTGCCGTGACAGGATTCGCTTCTACTAATCATTGAAAATGTGTTCAGAGTCAAATGACTACACGCCGTTAAAATGACTGACTAGATGTGGAAGATGGCTTTACAGGATTATTAACCCTTTGGTCTTCACATGTTTTGCTCTCATTGAACCTCAGTCTGACGAGCCTATATAACTGAATACTGCCCAAATGACCTAGGCATTCAATGTACCATTTATTATATAGTTCAATGCTCCTCTGTGTAATGTGATAGGTGGCTTTCTAGGAAAGAGGTTTGATATCTGATTAATAGTGAACAAACTCATATATAAATTTTAATTACTGCAAGATAATATCTTATGTATGCTGCTGACTCACTTTGAACAAAATATGAAACATTACTGCAGAAAAGAGTGATTTGGAAAGTAGTACCATTATACCATACCATGATATATCTGTGTCTGATCGAACGGAATGTATCCTTTTAAGACATATTTCTGATTTCCTTTGCTATGTGCTTCGAAAGTTTAAGCTTACAGAAGCAGAAGACACTATCAGAGAGTCTCTTTTGGTGATTTAGTTAGTAGGATATCACTGGGGATCGGGGAATATGGAGAGAAATAAGGTCCTTGGAATGAGAGAGAAAGGCATCATTCCTGAGGCAGTCATGGGTGAGGAAAGTAATCTTGAAGCTGATTCTAGCAGATGGTTTTGTGATGCATATTATGTCAGATGGAGAAGATGATTATGATGGTCACTCTCGGTCGTACAGTTCTGGGACTACCAGACGTCAAGCCACTGACGTGTCAAGTCATGGTTGACAGGCCTCATTTGTCCGATGATGCTCTGAGTAGTGGTTGTTGCTCCAATGGGTATATGGGTATATGGCTGAAACAATGCCGATATAACGTAATGCTCGACTCTGAAAAGTAGAGTCAGGATTTTAACTGTTCGGCTCCATTGACCCGTTCCCGCTCCGCTGCTGTTCATAGTGACATTTCAGTGTGTATACCACCCACATTCTCAAGAGACTGAGCATCAGCATAACATGGTTGTGAGATTCAACGAAAGTACGATTTTTTTATGATACCCTGTTTAAAATATCGCACTGAAAACAATTTTCAAACATTTGAGCTGTTCTGGGGGATTTCAATAAAAGCGTGATATATTTCAGCTGTTACAATAATAGGGATAATAATCCCGAACCATCTTTTGTGTACTTTCCTTTACTCGTCGGTTTATTGGCAGTGACTGTATGGTATGATGTCACCCACAGCTCGTACTAGTGAATTAAAACTGCGTCCCTTATGAGTATATTATTCGTTATCGCTTAGTTTATCATTATGTAGGGGAAAAAAAATTGGCCTGCAATATGTCTTCATTAACGACAGTTTGTCTTCTCAGTTTATGGTCTAAAGTAACAACAACCTTGTTTGGATCATAATATACGCCCTTCCGGTGAGCCCTGAGGACAAAAATGGTGTTCGACCCTTTGTTCTCAGAGATGCACTATTCCTGAAACGTATTTGTTTAGTGTATTTGTTTAGTGTATTCATGCAGTGTCATTAGCTTGACAAATGCCATTGCCACAAGCCATTTTCTTGGATTTCATATTTTTCGTGTTTGTAGACACTCTATATCTTTAAAAAATGAAACTTTGGTCGCCATGTGAATGAAAAACATGTGTAAGATGTATGATAACAATGTTTCTCTCAATTAGGGTTTCACGATCCCACTCATTTTAGCAAGGACATCCCAGAACGTAGCACAAGGATGCTTATGATGGTAAATGAATGTATTGTGAGTGGTTTACTTCGCGAACATTGCCGGCTGTAAAAGAAACAAATGCAATATGTATGATAACAGTGTTTCTGTCATTTGGTGGATTAGTCAAAGATATTTTTAAAAATGCATATGAAGTGGTATATAAGTCCGGAGTCTTGCAGATATAATGATGTTGCAATATTGTAGATATATTGATGGCGGATGGCCAGGAAGAGTAAGATGACTGACACAAAGCGTGGACAACACTTAACGATGTCTACATGTACCACGTTCCACGATCCATCCATTTTAGCAAGAACATCCCAGAACTTTGCACAAGGATAATTATGATGGTTAATGAATGTATTATGAGAGGTGTACTTCATGAACGTTACCAGCCGACACGGAGGAACGGTAATTAAATAAATGATTTATCCAAATCATCGATCCACGCCGAAAAACCATATGTTCGGAAATTTGTTAAATGGATGTTTGAAGGGTGTTCCAGTTATGTGATGAGGTGTCAGCTCAATGCTGGTGGAAAGCTCAAAAGGACACAATCTCATTAAAGACACACTTTCTTTTGGATATTTCCTGTAATGATACGTCCATAGGATGTCGCGTCATGTGAACTTTCCAATCAACGTGGCGGCTTCCTAATTCTCCTGTAACGGGAAACAAAGCGGTAAGACACGATTATGCGTTTCTTAAAGACCGTTATTATCGAGGAAAGATGCCAGCGATCTTGGTGTGCATTTAATTGTTTTAGCACCAGAACCAATTAGATAGCAATTAGGATTCTGGAAAGATTTTATTCTAGAAAACTAACTTTATCAGATTTGTGCTTCATTCAATGGCATGTTAATGAAGACCATTAGAATTGTTTCAGGTATCTATGTATGATAATTGACTTAACGAGTAGGAATTATAACTTGGCGCCATGTACTTCTTTACCAAAAATGGAGAAATTGTGTAAAGTAACAATCTCTACGTTCAGGTCATGCTGACGAAAAATAAATTACATGATTTAAGTGTTCTTTTACCGGTATTCAAGATAGTTGCGAGTCAAAAATGAGACTTACAGTTTGATGACGATGTGAGAATCTCCATCGAAGCGTCTATAATGGAAGAAATATGAAACTGTTATCAAGTTCTATGCCATTATACAAGCACCGTTGAAATCACTATTTTGACGAAGGGAGGATTGCGAACCGGAGCAACGTTGTGTCAGATGGCGATTCCTGAGTGTGTGATTTAGTCAACATAATAATTGGATGTTCGGTTGTCAAAAGTATCTTTAGGATAAGGGGATTGCTACGTTTCTGTTTAGTACAAACCGTCAAGTGCTCAAATTCTAAGTTGGTTTGTGTCTCTTCCCCAAAATGATATATCACAACGTCCAACATGTTGCAGTCGATAATGATAAATGTGACATGTGTAATTGCATCGGCCAGTTGTTCCCCTAGTGTGATCAAACTGGAGAGACGTAACAGTTGATTGGTTAGGCATCTTCCCTAGAACTATTCCTGTCACGGTCTGTCAGCGTTATGTGGTGAGTTGACGTAGTTACAGAATGTGGTTAAAGTTCGTACTTCGTCGAATCCGTAATACTCATTACGAGTGTTTAAAGACCAGTCGATCATCTCTGATACTATATATAAAAGTACTCACATGTTCTTTGAGATTCAGTTATCACATACACAATATTGATGTTACCTACATACACATGGATTAGAGCTTACGTTGTTGTAATGTTATAGAAACATAGGTTAAATGGAACTCATTGCATGACTGTATGACTAGTGGCAAGCACGATGTATGACCACCGTGACAGTTGGATGTCACACTTGGGGAAACGATAATGAACCTATGGCGCTGAGAGTGATTGATTAATCTCAGGTGAATGTCCGAGTCACTAGTTTCCTCTTTGTGCAGGCATCCTCCGCTTGAGCAAGGTAGAATCCGAGGATCGTCCGGAATTATCTTTCTTGGTTTGTTAGTATCTATAGATACACTCATTAGTTTCACTAAAGTGAAGAAAGTCTCAGTCCCACAAGAACCTGACAAGTCATAATTGGAAAAAATGTGCACTCTCTCATTTTATGTGTTTATTCTGCGGCCAGTGTTGACCCACCCTGGTTGACGCTATCAAGAAATATTCAACATGCCCTGCTTGTTATATGGACTAATAGAGGCTTTCATTAAATTAAAAGGTAATTGTCACGTATAGGTTTCTTTCACAGACGCTTGAAATTATTATAAGAGAGGTACCGTACATGGTTTTGTACTAAATAGCAGCTGAATGAGTTCCTGAAATTCCGTCAGACTACGAAGAGACACACAAAACAAAACCTGTTATGAATGTTTGGCCTCATGGTAATTTAGATACTATTATCATTAGACGTTGGCGAAAGTTACAGAAAACGAATCAACATTGTAGTATTCTTATAGTTGTGAGATGTAGTTGTATGCCTTATAGCATCTGAGGTCACATGATGTAACTTGTGAACTTGCATACTACGTCAGAATAATAAAGCGGGTGATTGGAACTACTCGCATGTCGTGTGTGTCCCTGAGCAGACATGGATCCCAAGAAGATACTACAATGGCGACGAGGATGGGATACGTCGTAATGCCTCAAGGGAAGGTGATATACACGCGACATGAACTATGTTAGTGATACGAACTCTCACTAATTGGTGGAACTTCTGAACAGAACTTTGTGTGAGAACTCATGAGGACGCCATTTATTCTCGTGCATCACATGTATCTCGCCTGTCAGTGTCACGACTCACAATATGTCGCAAGTTTTGTCTACAGCTGTCTACACCTTTTCAACAGCATGTGTTCAATGTGAATATTTATCATATTTGTCATCATGAACTGGGTATTGAGAACATTCTCCATATTTTGTTTAGTCGAACTTGTCTTGACTTTCATAAACTTTGACTTTGCCAAACTGTGTAAACAGTGTGTATCCAATATGGCTGAACCTGAACTAGTCGCAGCACCTGTGAACTTTAACGTACATTTACATCCCCCGCCAGCTCTAAATATGAATTCCACTGATATGAGTAATGAATTTACTGTTTGGATGGAATCTTTTTCTATTTATGAGGTTGCCAGTGGTCTAGAAACACAAGAGGATAAGGTTCGAAGGGCAACATTGTTGCACTGTTTAGGTACTCCATGTCAGAGAATTTTTCTTACATTGCCTGGTCAAAAGGACACTTATGATACTGCTAAAACTGTTTTGAGTGCATACTTCAATCCAAAAAGAAATGTAGTGGCAGAACGTTACAGATTTCGTTCTAGAGCACAAGGGTCAGATGAGAGTATTGATAATTATGTTACTGACTTGAGAGAACTTGCCAAAACTTGTAATTTTGGTGCTTTGCATGATGAAATGATCAGAGATCAGATTGTTGAGAAATGTGCATCGAAACACCTCCGTGAGAAACTTCTGCTGAAGGATGATTTAACTTTGGATTCTGCTCTCAAGGTTACAAGACTTTATGAGATGGCTATGGAGAATTCTAAAGCTATTGCAGGAATTTCTGTTAACAAAGTTGATGTTAGCTTTACTCAGTCTGGTAATCAGTCTTATAGCCGGTGTTACAGATGTGGTTTTTCAGATCACAAGGCTTCTGAATGTGGTGCTATTAATGCCAACTGTCTGTTCTGTAAAAAGAAGGGTCATCTGGCTAGAGTATGTAAAGCTAGACAGTCAGCTGGTAGTTCAACTCCAGGTAGTAGGTCTAGTTATACATCAAGGTTTCAGTTAGGTAAGTTAGATATTGATAAGCAAGCTCATTCAAAGCAGAAGGCTGTTAAAAAGAAAAAGAAAGGTGGTAAGGTTAAATTTCAGCAACAGAATGATAAGCAGAAATTGAAGGCAGTATTGATTGATGAAACATCTGAATCAGATTCATTTTCAGAAGATGCTGAGTTTGTGTATTACTTTGATTCAGATCTCTGTACTTCTGTGAATGTAAATGGTAGAGATTTGGAGATGTTCTTAGATTCAGGTTCATATAGGAACATAATTTCAGAGGTGACTTATGATAGATATTTCAAACATTTCCCACTTTCTCCTACAGCTAAACATTTTAAAGCTTATGGTCAGAAGCAGCCTATGGTATGTCTTGGTTATTTTGATGTTCTTCTGAAAGTTGGTGATAATCAAGTTGAAGATAAGATTTATGTCATGTCTGGTGATGAGGTATCTTTGCTTGGAAGGAAGTCTAGTCTTGAGTTGTCTTTGCTTCAGATCAACGTAAACAAGGTTAGTTCTTCAACAAATCTAGATCATCTTTTTGATGAATTTTCAGATGTATTTGATGGCTTGGGTCAAATTAAAGATTTTACTCATACAATCAAGGTTAATGAATCAGTCACACCGGTTACACAACCGCTTCGTAGGTTACCCTATTCTATGGTGGAAGCAGTCAGTTCTGAGTTAGATAGAATGATTGATGATGATATCATTGAAGAAGTACATCATGCTACACCTTGGGTTTCAAATATACATTGTGTTCCAAAACCAAATTCTTCTGAGATTAGAGTTTGTTGTGATTTACGTGAGGTCAACAAGGCTGTTGTTCGTGAGAGGTTTCCTATTCCTACTGTAGATGATACACTCTATGCTATGAGATCAGCACGCTACTTTGCCAAGCTTGATTGTAAACGGGGATTTTGGCAGATTTTATTGGCAGAAGAATCTAGAGATTTGACAAGTTTTGTTACACACAGAGGTATCTTTAGATTCAAAAGACTCCCTTTTGGTTTGAATTCAGCTTCTGAAGCATATCAAAAGGCTATGAACTATGTTTTCCATGATATTACAGGTTTGGAGAAATATATTGATGATTTGATTTGTTATGCAGATTCTCTTGAAGAACTTGAAAATTTGCTCAGAAAAGTTTTTAAAAGATGTAGGGAGTATAATTTAAAGCTCAACAAGGACAAGTGTAAACTTGGTATGACAGAGATAGAGGTTTTAGGACATGTGGTTTCTTCTGAAGGTGTCAGACCTAATCCAAAGAAGGTGTCAGCTGTTGAATTAGCTAATCCTCCAGAAAATGTTTCTGAGTTACGTTCATTTTTAGGAGTGTGCAATTACTTGATGAAGTTTATTCCTAGTTTTGCAGATCTGTGTGAACCATTACGTCTTCTCACTAGAACTGGAGTAAAATGGAGATGGAATGATGTTTGTCAGTCAGCATTTGTATCTTTGAAGAAGGCTATTAGTAAAGCCACATGTTTAGCTTTCTATGATGTTGATGCTCCAACTATTCTGGTTTGTGATGCTAGTCCAGTTGGTTTGGGTTCAGTTTTACTTCAAGAGCAAGAGGATGGTAGTTTTCAACCTATCGCATTTGCTAGTCGTTCTTTGACAGAAACTGAGCGTAGGTATTCACAAAAAGAACGAGAAGCATTAGGATGTATCTGGTCTGTGGAACATTTCCACAAGTATCTTTGGGGAAGGAAGTTTATTTTACAAACAGATCACCGTCCGTTGATTCACATGCTAACTCAAGAGAAAACAGTTCAGTTACCCCCTAGAATTCAAAGATTTGCATGGAAGTTAAATGGATATGATTTCCAAATTAGACACATTGCTGGCAAATCTAATATTGCAGATTTCTTTTCAAGAAAATCATTATCATCCAAGAATTGTGATAATGTGGCTGACTATTATATCAGATCTGTGGTTGACACATGTGTACTAGATATTGATTCAATTACAATAGATGAAATTAGGAATTGTTCATCCAAAGATGGAGAAATTGTGAAAGTATTAAGTGCTATAAACTCGGATGATTGGAGTGATGTGTCGGTGGAATATCTGAAGTTCAAGAATGAACTCTCAACATATGACTCAATTCTTTTGAGAGGAGAGAGAATAGTGATTCCTCAATCACTAAGGTCGAGAGTTTTGAGTATAGCTCATGAGACACATCAAGGCATAGTACGTACTAAACAATTCCTTCGTACAAGATTCTATTGGCCAAAGATGGATTTTGATGTGGAACAACTTGTTAACAAGTGTGCTACCTGTGTTCTGAATCAACCTTTAAGAAATGACACTCCATTACAACCTGTAGATCCAGCACCAAGACCGTGGTCGAAAGTTGGTATAGACATCGTTGGACCTATTGATTCAGCCTACGTGTTAACGTTGATAGATTACTTTTCTTCGTATCCATTTGCAGTGGTGATTAAAGACATTACATCAAGTGCTATCATTGAAGTTTTGGAAAGAATATTTTCTGAACATGGTTTCCCAGAGAGCATAGTTTCAGATAATGGTCGCCAATTTGTGAGCGTACAGTTTGTGAAATATTTGAGAATGGCAGGGATTAAACATATCCGTTCGTCACCATATTTTCCCAAGAGCAATGGAAAGATCGAACGCTTTCATAGATTCCTGAAGAATGCATTCCGTTCTGCAGCAACTGATGGGAATGACTGGAAACGACAGTTACCCAGAATTCTACAAATGTATAGAGCTACTCCACATCGAGCTACTGGTGAAACTCCAGCTATGTTATTGCTTCATAGGAACATTAAAACTAAATATCCAATGCTGTACTCCTCAAAACCTGATCCATTATTATCAAGAAAACTCTGTTATGCAGAGAAGATGAAGACATATGCAGATGTGAAGAACAGTGTGAAACATCATATGTTTAGTGTTGGTGATCTGGTGTACATTGCTAATTTTGTGCGTGGTAAGTTAACTCCAACGTACAAACCTGTAAAATATGTGATCATCAACAAGAAACAACGTGATACATTCCAGGTTGTGAACTGTGATACAGGTGTTATCAGTGTAAGAAATGCTAAATTTCTTAGACATGCTCCATGTGAGGATCCAGTGAACTTTGATAATGTTGAGATTCCTGAAGATATGATTCCGAGAAACTTGGTATCAGACAGAACTGAGTCACAGGTACAAGCAACTTCAGTGCCAGAGAACTTTACTGTTCAGCAGGATAACTTGTGTACTGATCTAGCTGTAGATATGAGTACTAATGTGACTGAAACTGAAGAAGAAAATGAACTGAGTGGATCTGCTACACTGTCAGCAGATACTGCTTGTTTAAGAAGATCTCAAAGGACACGTCGTGCTCCTGCATATTTGAAAGACTATGTAAAGAAATGAATATTTGAATGTTTCATATTATGTCATTGTTAGACTTGTATAATAATGAAAGTGGGATATGTTTGATGGTGTATTTATTTGTTGTAACACATTTAGGAATTTATTACATGCTTGATTGGTGGTAGATTTAAATATTTTCAAATATTATGTTTGAAAATAATGGATGTTATCAGTACTAACTGTGGGAGGATTGTAGTATTCTTATAGTTGTGAGATGTAGTTGTATGCCTTATAGCATCTGAGGTCACATGATGTAACTTGTGAACTTGCGTACTACGTCAGAATAATAAAGCGGGTGATTGGAACTACTGGCATGTCGTGTGTGTCCCTGAGCAGACATGGATCCCAAGAAGATACTACAAACATTTAGGTACAGATAACACCATATACTGAACATATGTCACGACATAGCAGACGAACCTTCTACAAGCTGGTGTGAGGTGTGTCATTTTGTACTTCCATTTGATAGGTGAATACCTGTCAAGACTGTTATACGTTTCTTTTCAATGTAAGAGGTCGTTGAAAGCTGACAGATCGGGAAACGGGTATCTCACTCGTAGCACCCTGATGTTCATACAGTTGAAATCATTTCTGAGTCAAAGAAACTATCCGAACTACTCAATGTCCAACAATGTACGTTTGATGTTATTGAAGCCATTTTTGAGAAATGTTTTTCATTTAGTACTTATGGTAAGTATCTGATAGAAGAATCTTTGTCAATACTTTTATGTGTCTTTTATAATTTCAGGGGCCTTTGAAAGCTGACAGATCAGGAATAAGGCACCTAAACCGTAACACCTTGTATTTGCCTGGTGAAAATAGGTTGCTGCTCAAAATGGCATCGATAGAAGGAGCAGACAATCAATCATTATTCAAGCAGAACAACACTGGCGATTGGAACGTCATTGAAAAGTTTGCTTTCAATCTGGAAACGGTCTATTTATGGATTATACTTGCAATCGGATTCCCTGGAAATTGTGCTACTATTGTCACCGTTGTGAAAATGTGCCCAGCCAGATCCCTTACTGTGTATATTACCATCTTGGCAATAGTTGATAACCTGGCCATTGTTGACAAACTTCTGATGTTTGTTCTACTGGACCATGGCGTTCACGTTGGTCAGTTTGGATGCAAAACACTTGGATACTTCGGGAACCTCCTCAGCACTTTTGCTAATTGGTTGTTGGTTGCAATATCAGTTGAAAGATTTGTTGCTGTGTGGTTTCCATTTAAACTTGGACAAAGTTGGACGTTTAAAAAATCCATTATAGCCGTTTTGGTTTTGGCATTGCCCCTCATTGCCTTATTTCTTCATTTGTTCTGGATTATGAGATTCGTGGACGACAAGGAACAAGGAATGGTATATTGTGCCATTCATGAAGAATATAAATATTTCATGATGCACGTGTGGTACTGGATAAACGTGCTCATGTACGCAGCTATCCCTTGCACATTGTTGATCCTGTTCAACATTCTGATCATCGTGGGCATTGTGAAATCAAGAAAAGTCCAAAAGCGTCTCAGTGGTAACAAGGATGACAACTCCAGCATTGATCGATTACGTCAAGTGACGATAATGTTAGTCGCTGCAGCTATTTCCTTGGTGTTATTGACAACACCCCGATGTGTGATGCTAATTTTGACCCCCTATTGGAATCCTCCCGAGAAAACAATGGAGGGCTCTGTCGAATATCTACTTGACACGATTGCATTTGTCTTGTGTGATTTTAATCATGCAATCAATTTTTATGTGTATTCAATGAGTGCGAAGCGATTTCGACGTCAGTTTCTAGATATATTTCCATGCAGAAAGCACCAAACAACACCACCAAAAACGCAATATGTTTCTCTTTCAACACGACAGTCGTTGCATCAGAATTCAGAGAGCCCGTATAAGAAGTGATAGTGGGGTGTATGAACTGGACTTCGTCTAAAAGAATTTATTTGATATTCCAGCACACAACAAAGTTTTGATATGAAGTAATGATGTAATATCCACACATTTTCAGTTGTGACATTGTTTCTCTTTCATTGAAGCGAATTTCCTCTGTGTTTATCTATATTAACACATTCAGTCAGTTATCATTTCTAGATTCAATTGATGTTGTTCAAAGTGTTGCCATATGCTAAGCTGTACTGTGTCCATTAGGTGTCTAATACAATTGTCAGCTGATGGTATCAAAATAATATTCTGTGAATAAACATTGTTGGTTAAATATTTCTACTACAGTCTTCGTACGATTGTAAAATTACTCATTGCTCCTATACTGCTCACACATGATTTGAAAGGGCAAAAAGTGTTCGATTGCAGTTTTATTTAAATTTCTATTTTAGTTTTGACTACCATCTAACTCTTTGTGCCATATATGCCTTCAGTGAAATGACACTTTTGGGTTCAGAATGATTTAATTTATCATGCTGAATGACACTCGTTCTTGTAAAGTCGGTGTATGCTGACATTTTCGTTACCAGCAACCAGTACAACCGGACATGGAAAGCGCTGGATTCGGTTACACATGTACACCAACGGGCTGGCGATCTTGGTGTCTAGGAAACAGCGATGCCAATTACAGGATTATGACAGATGAACCACGAACTACAATAACTCTCAGAGTTATATATACACACCATAGAATGTTATGATCCAAATTTACACTCAAGTATGTGGAAACGGGTATTATTGTGGTTCTTAAGAATGTAGCGTTAACCTCTTTTCTATTTAATTTCTGTGATGAAGAAGAAAAATGCGAACATCGGAACGGATGAAAAAGAGAAACATTAGTATAATTTATATATATGTACGTGTCTATGTGTGCATGCATGAAGGTACATGTTAGTAGTCAGGTACGTAAGTACATATGTCACTTTTCACTCTACCTATGAAACATGTTAGGTGATCTCATTGGTCTCTTCGATTTGCCTTTTGGATGAGTGAATATCACATATTTTCGTCACATTGTGACTGAAAAAGTTAAAAATCCACAATAAGGACAAACACCTGTATACGAAGGACAGTAAATCTATTTTTTACAATAAATGCTTTAAATATAAAAACGGGCTATAGATTGTTGAAAAGCTATATAAAAACAGGTTGTAGATTGCCATCAACTGAAAGTAGATCACGATACTACGGACCATGAGGACGTACAGTAAGTTACTCCCCGCATGGGCCCTAGCTGGATTTGGGTGGGTGAATCAGAGGCAAGGGAGGCATAGTGCCAACACTAAATATGTGGCTAGACCGGATAATCCAGTGATGACGAACAAGGTCATCAATCTACACAGTTTGGACATACTGAAACTGAACTCAAATCATTATCAATACAGATATACAGTATACACCGATGCGGTTATTTCGTTAAACATCGACCTCAAATGAATATTTTATCTATATATTAAAAGCAGAAAAATAAGGTTGTTTACTGGTATAGCATTGCCAAAGTAAGTATAACAGCATATTTATAGAAATGTTTGCACTGAGTTATTGATTCATGGACAACAAAAGTGTTTGTGAGTGCCAATATAGCGTCACACTGTCATTGTTCCAACTGTATTGCGACCAGAACAGCTGATTAACATGTACCCATATTAGTCAAAAAGTCCATACATATTCCCAGTTTAATGTTACACGTTATTCACGACAGTTTAAAATACAGGCTACATGTCATCAACAACCAAACCTACTCAGCCTCACTGATGATTCATGAATGGCACCGCTGATTCTTCTGTTATCACATCAGCATCTCGTGGTTGTATTAAATATTGTACGTGGCTAAACACTTGTTGATGATAATTACATTGGTTTCGATGTGAATAACTTGTCATATAGGGGTACAATACTGTCATTCCCTTGGAAAGCATCTTCCATTATCCCACTCTCTTCTTTATTACACTGTAAATCAGTTTGTTGATCATTTACATCTTTACAGCTTATGAGACATACATACTTCTTTCAAGTAGTTTATAAAAGGATGGGTAAGTAGGTCGCTATGAACTTATCGATAGTGTGAATAACTTACAGTTGCAAAGTCCACACAATAAAGTAAACAGCCTTTGATGGTGAACTTTCAACCATGCTTCACTATTATGAAATCACTTCAATAATCAAGTTCTCTAGAGTTTGAAGTCTAAACATTGTAACCACCAGACTTGAGGTCTGATGTTGGTCTTGCTCCGCATTCAAGCCAGAGATCACAAGATCAGAAACCATTTGCACAGGCGCTGATCTAAGAAATATCAGAATTAGCCTCATTGGACGAGCAGCTTCCAGAGAAAGGTAATTAGTCCACGATGGCACATCCGGAGGATAGATTGAAATGCATATAAGCCCAGTTTGACCATAGGGAGTTACAAATCATCCAAACACAATATCCTATGGACAGATTTAACATTACATAGTTTGACATGTTCAATTTGCAGCAATTATAAGAGCCAGGTTGTGTAACACAGAAAATCAATTACTGTTATGAAACGTGCTCTGTTATACAAGTCATATGTTATTATATTGAGTTTTAGTTCTACCTGTTCATCGACAAATATTCACGAACAACGGGGAATAACTGAATTCTGTTCTGTTCCTACATACACACAGATCCAAGATGGGTCATAATGTATATATATTAAGGAGTTACAAATTGACATACATACCAATATGACACCATCCTTGTAAATAATCGTCTCCGCCCGCACTCACGAAACGGGTAACAAACATATTGATGTCTTATTGTTCGAGCCACTATTGGAAACGTGCGATTTTATATCAAGTAGATAGTTCCAGAAAGAATATGGAGGTAATGAAAACGAGCCCTAGCATTTCTTTGTAATTTTTCTGGATTTCTTTCATCAGTCTTGAGCCTTGATAGATTGCATCTGTAGCCATGGTAACCACTACCGTTCTGTAATGGATAGAGTCGAATGTTGGTGAATTCGATTCTCTCTGTATCCTATCAAACGACGATAGAGCATGACACTCTGGCCTCTTAGTTCATATTTCGTAATTGCACAGCATTTATGTTCTTGCTCAATAAAAATTATAATCAAAAAATAAAATCTCCTTTCAGCATGGCAAAGAATTATTCAGTGTCACAAAGGAGGCTATCATACCCTATTTGTTTGCTTGTAATTACACTTTTTAAAACGTATCATCAACTCTTATTAAACATGAAAGTAAAGTAATGTATTCAAAATATATTGCATAGAATATTGCAGCATGCAAACGTTGATATCGATTCTACGGAAACGTCCTAGTGCCACAGCCTGATTTCTTTATCTCTTAAATAGGACTTAATATTTCCTAATTACTACTTATTATCTCCTAACTGGTACTTCATATCTCCTAATTAGGACTTCGCATCACTTAATATCTCCTAATTAGTACATAGTATCTCCTCATTAGGACATAGTATCTACTAATTAGGACTTAGTATCTCCTAATTAGGACATAGTATCTCCTAATTAGGACTTATTAGAGTTTAGAGGTTTGTACTGGATCTGAGCAAGATGGTTACCTTCGTTATCTCAACCTTGATTGGAACAGCGTTGATACTTAATTAGGAGATACTATGTACTAATTAGGAGACATTAAGTACCAATTGGGAGATAATAAGTACAGATAAATAAAAAAAAAAAAAAAAAAAAAAAAAAAAAAAACAGGCTGTGGCACTAGGACGTTTCCGTACGGTTCACCTTCCATAGTTATCTTCTCTTTTTTATATTATATATGTATGTTTCTTGGCTGGGCTAGTCTATTGCCGGGATTCTATCAAACCCCAACTATAGCATACAAATGACACAGGGCAATACGACTGATTTGTATCTCAAAGGAAATGAGACATCACTCAACGCTTAATTTTCGTAAGCACATGTCTGAGAAACACTTGTATCAAACTGTTATTGTTCCAGTCGTTTGGCACTCAAACTTAAGTATTTACACCACCGGTTATCCATGAAACAGCCTATCATACCGTTGACACCTATGAAACCCAAAGTTCAAGCAAATGAAAACTTAAATATAAAGGGATAGCAAGACCTATTAGAAGAACAAGCAAACAAACAAACGGAAACACCAATAAACAAAACAAAAACAAAAACAAAAAAAACCCCAAAACGAAAGCAACAAACAGACCCAAAAATCATTAATATCAGAGCATACTTCGATGGACAGACATGGACAGACATCAGACCTATTTTGATCGAGCATGCTTCAAATTTTGGATTGGGTCCTGAAAACCACAATGTGTACCGTTTAGTACGCTTTACTGGGGCCATTCTCAGTATGACGGTTGAAAGATCATGCATGTATGAATCGTAGATCTTTCGTAATGAATGTACATACCAAACACAACTCAGTGGGATAGACAAAGAAGCAACGTAACTGTTTTCACTGATGTATTCTTTCATATGTTTCATTTTTCATCATCAGGAATTATTTTCTGCTCAGACTACTCGCCCACCTGCTATTAATAAGCGTGATGTGATATCCTTTGAGTAAATGGGGGTAATTCTAACAAAACAACCTTTCTACTCTGACAATGAAATGAATCAGTAAATATGACATGGATAGAAGCACTTCATCTCTGATATACCTGGAGGTGATTTCAGGCCAATCAACTCAGTTATTGATGACACGTTGTCCATTTGGCATTCTTTTATTCACATCAGCCTGATTGTATTCTAGTCAGGATATACTGGAAAGATGTATCTTCGGCATCTTATCATTAATTATGTGCCTTCCTGTAAAAGGGTGAGAACGTCATCATGACTAGATAAGCTTAAAGAACTATGTTGTGTGGGAGCCAACGTGACTAATAGTCTTGCTGAATTTACAGATTTAGATAACGCGAATGAAATAGCAAGGCTTGACATTCTGCCTCAATGCCAGAAGAAGATCAAGAAAAAATTGTAGAAGAACCGTGGGCGTTGATTTGGTTTGCAGATATGTTAACATACGATTAATGCACATATTCATTGTACAAAGCCGTTGTCAAAAGTGTTTTGAAGAACGCATCAAAATGTCATTAATTTTGAGTCCAACTGAACATAGTTACAATTACATATCGATAATACAATTAATTTCTTCGGTAGATGAAGGTGAATTTAAAGATCCAAATTAAATCCTTCTGGATGTTTTGTTTTGATGCATAAATTGTTAAATTCCAGATGACACAAATTAGGGTATTCGGTCTTCTTGTGTCTTAAACCGTAGGAAGTGTCTGTCGACTGATAATCTAACGTGATGCTTCAGAAATAGCTACTACTACAATACAACACATTGTGCACATAAGGAATCATACAATCGTTATGTGCATCGTTACACGTGCATCGTTACACCGTCACGTGCATTCCTTGAACAGATGCTTGGAATCTAATTAGAATGCACTTCCAGTTTGTTCCTAGTATGGTGATCTACCTTCTGTTGTTGGTGATCTATAGCCTGTTTTTGTAGTGTATTGTCTAAATAGTGATATTAGTTTCAACTTTCCATGCTAGTTTTAATTCAAATTGTGATATTCTAGTTGTTTTACTTCCTTCGTTGACAGACTTTTACAACATCCATATATTTCATTTAAATGTTACATGTTCTCGATATTACCTATGTGACGTTAAATATTAACTCACTCACTTCCAGTTTATTATATCGTTTGTATCATGTACCTTTGTTTTAAGGTTTCCACTCCCGAAAGAAAAAAAACAAACAGATACATAACTCTTCAGATGCTTAAAGGGATACAAGTTGTACATCTACATACATATGATTTTAGTATACTTTCTGGCTTCAGTAGAATCCATCATCCAAATGTAAGTACAGTCAAGTATGTGCCCAGCTGTTATAACAAAACAATATATGTGCAGCCATGATCGGCACGAAACAGTAATGAATTTAATTGTATTTAAGCATACTGAATGGGTCAGCGGCTTACTGCAGTTAAGCTCGGGCTTCTACAAACATTAATGGCTCTTTGAGATATCTATGTCGTGATGATGGACATGCTTTTGTTTAAACTTCAACACCTTGATAATGCCTGGCCAACAGTCATACGATTTGCAACGTCGTGATAGCAACAGTCACTGTGTATGGAGCTGAGAAGACCGGGAACATAATCACGGCAAACCTAAGAACCGCCGCGAAAGGCGCCTTGCACGCCTAACTAATGCCTAACCATTTGTGACTAATCAGATTAGTTATACCAACTATACTCCAACAAGGATAACGTGCATAACAAGAAAACGTAACCATTGCAGTATAATTAATTGCAAAGAATGGAATAAAATGTAATGTTTTGCTTTTGTTGAATACCTTTCTGGAAGAGTTTCCCTGCAGTGTACTCCAGCACCAACGTCTGTTTGATTGGCAGTTTAGAAGTTGGTGAGTAATAAGAATGTAGGATACTTTATGATTATGATAGGAATTAAGTGTCACACAGGGAGACAATTTTTGTCTTCACTACTTCAACAAGTGGAAAATGTTTTGAGAAAATCTTCAGATACAATCACCACACGATATTAATCAAAGACTCAGTAATATATTTGCATATTTAAAAGCCACGACAATTCTGATACAAAAGCTTGTGGCACTTACTTAGTCTTGGTATGATCAAAGTGTTGAAAGACTTACAATACCAATACCTGGTGACAGGAACCATTTTGAGCTACACGCCTGAATGAAGCGTTGTTGAATAATTCATATAACATGACCTGTATGGATGCGATGAGGCGCGAGGGCACTTGGATGACACCAGTTAAGTAGGAACAGCATAAATTTGGTAATATGTTCACCACATCTCTAAATCTTTAAAGCGCCCCTGATTATAATAACCTGTATCGAATGTCAACATGTAAAGGCATCAATAAGAAGACAAAGTCATCAATATTCCAAGCAATGGTAAAATACTCTTCATGGATATGCCAACTAGCTCCTACTATGTCAAATGTTACATTCTTCTTCACATTGATGTAGAAAAAAAACATACATAGGTAAATTCTTCATATTGCCGGAGTGGTACTTGCATGATGATACTTGGAATGGGGCCGTGTTGTTGGAACATGTCATAAGGCTTTTTGACATGGAAATGCAAAAAAAAACAAAAAAAAACAAAAAACAAAAAAAAACAAACAACAAAACAAACAAACAAAAAAAAACAACAACAAACAAATAACCCCCTCCCAACGTCCAAAACTATCCCAAAACACCAGTTCACAATCACACCTCTATGTGCCAATAGAGTTAAAACATATCCTACTTTATTCAGAAAACCTAAACAATCTAAGTCATTTTTGTTGTCACAGAAACGTTACAAATATTTTTTAAGTAGTCGCCAAACTACCAAAAGACACCAGCTCAAGACCAGACCTATCTATGTGCCAAGTTTCGAGGAAAAAACATTGTTCTGAACGCTAAGACCAATTTCAGTCTAATGCAAATGTAACAAAATATTTTATTCAGAAAACAACATATTTTATGCAGAAATCCAAAACTACCAAAATCCATCAGTTCAATACATACACAATATGATACCTGGCCATTAAGTACAGAAAACGTACTAGAATATTACACATGTAGACTGAATCAGAAAGTAGATTATCATACTGGAGGCTTTGAGGACTTCTTGATACCTTCTGGAGTTACACCATTCCTTCAGATACTAGAGGTCATGGACAAGTCTAGCCATGGCAAAATAACATACATTTTACCATATCAAACCTGGTAGCCTTCCGGTTCCGTTAAAACACATGGTCTCAGGAGGACATAATCTTGCAACATTTCAAAACGATCTTCCATGACTCAGCTCGGCTAGTTTCATAGCCATGTCAGTTTGGTCTAGGTCTGTTCCTTCTTAACTATCATCCAGATGCGTAGCTACATAAATATACACATTATTATGCACGATGGTGTTCGTTCGTTAGGTGCAAATCTTGTCTCGTAAACATCGGTAGTTCTGTGTATCGTGAATTAAAGTATAAAGTGCACCTTGTGGAGAAGAGGCGGAAACATTATTAGATAATCATTTTGAAATCGGGAGACGGTTGTGATTGACATCAAACTGAATCCTGACTAAATTCAGGAGTTTGACAGATTGAGCTTTGCTTTGAAATCTGGCGTCCATCGTGACTTGTACATTGTATCTCCATTAACACTGTGTTTGATAACCAAGCCAATCAATGGTTATAGTTTGCTGAAAATCAGTATTTGTTATCGCACCACATTGGAGGAGAGAGGCATGCTGAGAGTTTCAATTTTCCTTTATCAGAAGTATCAATATTGTGTTTAAAACAGACGGCAAACCATAGTTTGTACAAACTTAATGCATGGTTTCTCTCAATATGACAATATGCCCTTGGTTGATGTGCAGTTGGTCACATAGAACGTTGCCATAATTTCATTTTTTTCATTTCAACCCTGAGAATATTCCTAGGTTGAAAGGAGGATTCTTGTGAGCATGTTGGTTCTACAAAGCATGTGAAGGGTTGCTTATGTAATTGTGTAGGACGTAAGCCATTTCCGACATCCATTTCTTTGTCTGATATGCCATGATATAACTGAAATGCTGTCACGCTGCAGTACCGCTATACCCAACGTAATATGTTGGTCATGATGAATCATCGTCATCTCGAATTAGGAAAGAAATATGTTACCCGCATTTAACAAAGCATCAATCAAGCTACGAATCACCATACAATTATAAGTGACACAGTAGCAAATCTAATCACGTAAGAGCATGAACTTCCGTCAGCGTATGAATTCAGTTCTGTTTGACAGACCTCAGACATATATGAACAAGTTATCAAAGGCTGGTTTTATCGCATGGCATCCACAACAGATACAAGACGTGACAAATAATCAGTCAAACTGGAGACATAGTGGACATGTAAAAACGTATATCCACATATTATGGATTTTCGGACGCTTCGTCTCTTTCGCTGATCACGTAAACTACAGTAAAACACGCACCGCACTAGAAAAGACTCCACCTTAAAAACAACTCGAGCATTTAAAAATATCTTTGAAGAATAACATGTTATCGTGTGACTAACAGTCGTCTAAACATCGTCGTCGTCGTGAACAGTTACTCCAGCGAAACATGTATACATACACAAAACACATACCCAAATGCTTTACAATGGAGATACCACAAGTAGTTTTTTCAAAATAGTCCTTGGACAGCAAAGCGGAGTGTCGTGTTTTTCCTGTGAATAACTTTGCCCGATGCCATAAAATACATTTAAATTTGAACAACATAATAGGGCAAGTGACGATAGATGTCAAAACATAATATGAAGACTAAGAGGGGTTTCCAGTGTCATCTTCGTCCCACAATACTACTACAAGTAATATAGCAATACTCCATCAGCGCAGAATACTGACAGAAGGGGCTGCAGGGGTTTCTGGTGACAGATGGGATGGCCTTATGTATAGTCACAGGATTATGGTTTATAGTGGATTTTATGTATGAATAACACCTACAGCATGATGTTTTGTCAGATGGGATTTGTGAGTGGGTGAGTAAGTATAGGTTTACGCCGCACACTCTCTGAATATCTTTAAAACAGTGGCCGCCGTGTTCAGGAATGAGTGAGTTTAGTTTTACGCCGCACTCAGCAATATTCCAGCTATATGGCGGCGCTCTGTAAATTATCGAGTCGGGGCCAGACAATCATGTGATCAACAACAGGAGCATCAATCTGCGCAACTGGGAACTGATGACATACGTCAACCAAGTCAGCGAGCCTGACCACCCGATCCCGTTAGAACCCTTTTATGGCAAGCATGGGTTGCTGAAGGTCTATTCTACTCCAGACCTTCATGGGCAGATGGGATTCGTGCGTGCACAGACAACACATATAGAGTAAACATTAAGAATGCTTATTATACTTTTAAAGCAGTGTTATCATGGATTGTCCCAAGGACAACCTGCCACTGAGAATGTAACATACATATTTCCCTTCGAATGTACAGGCAAAGTGATATATGACCGGCATCACATCCTTACTCATGTCAGTTTCAACAGTATCGTTTGAAGTTACTCAAGATTGGCTGTAATACAGTTATACAGTAGCAACGAATCGCCTGGTTGAATTCGCGTCAATCAGCACGGAATAAGATTATGTGTTTTTGCTTTTACACAATGTCCATGATATCAAACATGTCCGTGCTACATGTAAAAACGTCCAAAATGTCACGTGTTCTATTTGAATAGAAATACCATTACTGAAAATAATTTGAAACATGAAATATGTTTTCTCTGCGTGATAGCTGTCAATCTAAACATTTAAATGCATTATTTTTTTTGTCTGGTTTAATCACGACGGTCTCCGACCAATATTCCACAGAAATATATTGATCATATAATGGTAAAAATCAATGTTACAGCAATGGAAATAAACCTTGTCAAAAATAAAACATCTTTACGTTGTATTAGCCATCGCTAAATAGCAGTTGGTTAGAAAGGGTCTTTTGCCATTACAAAACCGGGGAGTTACACGGAATGCTGGGACTATGCGTCTTCAATGCGTGTTGATGAATGGTGAGACAATCGGTCATTGCAACCCAACACATAACACGGCCTCCATGAGAAAACACGTATGAAGTGTTTGTATTTATTATGGCAATAGACCATATGTCCATGTTTCAGTTCATGTGTTCAGTTCTTTGTAATGGTAATATTTTGTTTTTAATTCAGGGGAAGACAATTCTGATTCATTTTTTGTAAAATGTATAGTAATGATGGTAAATCAAGTTTGAATGGTTAATGATACGTACCTAAAACATCGATATGGCCCTGAAATGTTTAATATTGATATATTCTTGAATGTAAACATTCAAAATGTCATTTTGCGTGTCTAAGGAAATCCAAGGTCAATAACGAGTGCATGACAGCCAGCACTTTGCTCCTCTAAAGGAGCAGTCTGCGCCATTCCGCGTGTAAAGCAGCTTCCAATTGGATCACATTCTGTTCAGGGGGGTCCTTTTCTTGCACACGACGACCAGTTACATCCAGGACATGTTCTGTAGGTTTAAGATCTGGATTCATTCAATCATTCAATCATGAGATATGTCACTGGTCCTCAAGCAAGCTCTCCTTCTATATTTTTTCTTAAAAAATATGTTCAATGATGATTAGCAACTGCTTCTACCGGGTTTTGTAATTGTGTTGATTTCACTAAATGACAACATCCTTTGTTTTGGCAAGAGCCTCGAGAAAACCAAATGTTATATGTCACTGCTGCGGGTACATGCTTGCCTTTCCTAGGTAGCATCTGTGGTAATGGTAGTGTGTAGTGTGTATATCATTAATGCTTGATGGAATGATTCACATACTGGTTTGTTTCTTCTTCATAAAAAATAATAATTCAGACAATGACCTACTTATCAGCCGATCTGTGTTTTCATGTGTGAATATGAAAACAGTCACAACAGATAGCTATGGTTACACTATATTCCAGTGCCCTGTTTTAATGGAAAATGGTGTTTACAAATTAAGTTTAATTTTAAAGGTTAGAAAATCGTGTTCGTTTCTATATTTTTCGTCGAGGATTAGACAGCATGTCTTAACTAAGACGTCACAGACTGTCCCTGTTAGTGAGATCGTAACAATTATTTACAATTTACCTGTCTATCTGGTTACATCTGTTATATGATGTTTGCGTTTATTTGATGTTTTTTTGTAATGTACACTGTGACTGATATAATATCAAGTCCGTTCCTGACCTACAAACCTGTCTCGCAGCCCAGCCTCATTTTGGGATTTCCATGATGTCCGTTTGCCACAGCACGACAGGTTTGCATGGATTAGAAGCGAAGTGATGCTACATACAAGTGATTAGTATTTATATATCCGGTTAAATGAGTTGGTCTTGTTATGGTACTAAGTACTGCAATAGGTTCGATTATGCTGACTTATGAAGCACGCCATGGTATCCCAACTGCGTGTATCGATGCTCATGATGTCAGTGATTTGATTGTTTGCACCTCACACGCTTTATTACAGGCCACAGTCATACATCTGAAGACTTGGCAACATGTTTTCGTATGTTGGCCGGCTGCAAGCAATTTATTCTTACTGACATTGTTACACATGGTGCCGGCATTTGCTGCCAAGAGTTGCGGCTGGGTTGTGGGGGCGTTAAAAACACCATAGGTTTAGCATGGCCGGTACCAAAAAATGCAACCAAATGTATTTGTGGACATGTAGGCACAGTTTACACATTTTTGGGGCAGTCTAAATTTGGACATGTAGTCAAGCACTGGCGAATAATAGATTCAGTATGTGTTTGAAAATGATTGAAATGGGTTTGTTACACTAAACAAGTTGCAACAACAGGGTATGCTAGATTCCGAATTATCGTGGCATCGTCGAGGTATTCATGAATATCATTCAGACATTTTGTTGGTCCACATAAACAAATTACTTACATTTCCAGCAACCCATTTATGTTGTGAGAGAAGGAGAGGACTGAATCGGGTGGTCACTGTTTTGCCATTTTCTTTTGTAAAACGTACCGTAAACACCTATCATTAAAACCCATCAGTGAAACGATGTGTGCATGCCCCAGAAAAGGACAAAGTCAACGTAATAAATGCAATTTAAACTTTTTAGATTTTCGCTTTCTTGTATCAAAACAGATATCCGCAGAATGAAGGACCCCATCGTGGCGTGTAGGCAGGGCCTATCTTCACCTACTGGTGTGAACTTAGCGACATCAGTCGCGCAAACAGGTCATTAGCCCATCGCCTGTACTCACGAAATGTATCGCTAGCTACCAAACCACCCCTACTACTTCATTAGGATCACATCCTTCCGGATTTGTGGTACATTTCCTTTAAACCCTCGCTATTGCTTTTCTTTTTCTTCTGAAGAAGTGCTAATACCCTAATTAGGACACCCAGTAAAGTAATCTCCTGGATGAGCTTTTCCCTTGATGGAAGAGTACTCTCATAATCCGAACATTTTTGATAAATGATAATGTTACACAAGCGGAGCAGGATCAAAGACTGACTTTACAGTCATATTGGCAGAATTTCACCCTTATCTTGAGAGTCATATCAGCACATTTTCACCCATATCTTGAGAGTCATATTGGCATATTTTCACCCATATCTTGAGAGTCGTATCGACACAATTTCACCCATATCTTGAGAGTCGTATCGGCACAATTTCACCCATATCTTGAGAGTCGTATCGGCACAATTTCACCCTTATCTTCAGAGTCATATCAGCACATTTTCACCCATATCTTGAGAGTCATATCGGCACAATTTCACCCATATCTTGAGAGTCATATCAGCACATTTTCACCCATATCTTGACAGTCGTATCGGCACAATTTCACCCATATCTTGACAGTCATATCGGCATATTTTCACCCATATCTTGACTAAACAGGTGAAATGTCATAATACCTAAAGATGAATAAAACGTAACGTTCCTTGACAATATATCAAACCAAAACCTACAGTCTTTCATTGTCAGCATCACCTACATAATTCCACAAATATAAATCTAGCGCTTTCCATCGGAAGACGTAGCCAGTATAAAGCCGCCACCATACCCGTCGTGGTTGACTGTGAGCTAGGTGAAAAGGACACAAATGCACACATGCATCGCCTCTGGCCATGACAAGCTAATAATTTGTTCGCTGGAATGATGAGTTCCTTGGCCTTTGTCATGTCACGAAAAACCTAATCCCACTCATAATTATCATGCAACGGATTTTCATATCAAGTCAGACAATGTGAGCATAGAAAGCGGGTATATTTACTCTTTACATGCTGCCATCCGTCTAATGATTTCCCTTAGAGTGTATGTGTGTGCGCCTGACAGATATAAGAATGTAGTGCTTTCTGTGTTTTCCGAACGTGTTGACAGGGTTGGAGTGTTGGCGATTAGGTATCTGCCTGAGAGCATATGTTCGAATCGAGCGTGGGCTGGATTGGAACAGCATAAGAATCTGTACTTTGCCAAGAAAGTATAACCCCAAATTATAACATGCTACGTACAACCACTTTCTGAATGTATTTTGTAAGGCTGTTACATTAATGGTCTTTTCATAATAAGAATGATCATAGAAATACAATGGAAATTATTAATATATGTATAATGCATAGAGGCATAGAGAAGTGAGATTCGCTGGTTTACAATAGCAAGTAAAGATAATATCACAGCAAAAACTTGTTTTCACGTACTTCAGTTTTATCCTACTAGGATTGTTTGGGGGCTTACGTGCCCTCACAAGAGGACAATATTTTGGCGGTACTGTAACCATTTGAAGATTTTAGTATACTACCCCACGTTATGGCTGCCAGCAAGATACCTTAAGAGCCATTTCCTCGATTTCCTTCATATTTGACACCAAGGTTTATCCGGGGGTGTTGGGCGCAAGGCCCAATCGGTCTTGGTGACCTTCACATAACGAACCTACTACGCGTATGGGCGACACTTTGAATATTTCGGCATATGCATGTTAAGATTGTCATCAAGAAATCTCAAGAACGGGTCTCTGGATTTTCTTCATAGACTTTCAAGACTTCTCGTGGACGTTTTTCAATAAGCACTTTCTATTTTACTAATTTTGCATATTTCATTTTGTAAAGGTCAAAGTGAGTCTTGAAAATATTTGTGCGTTTGAGCAACTGCAGAGCAAGACATCAAGAGAGGTTGACTGATCATATGTTTGTTGACATTTAACTTTGTCTTAAAGTGCGGCATCCACTTACATTACTTTTTAAGTTTGACTTGATAATTTGTAGCGGGGATTATGTCACCTTAGTGACATTGCTATATTTTTAAAACATGGTCTTAGGTATTGGGAATAATTTGTTTCTGTATACCACTTATCAATAAATATTGAAGAAACTAACATTAACACCACACCATACGAAAACTAAACATGATCTGTATGAGCAGTCGATTTACTTTTGTATTGACTTGCATAGTAGATGGGTGTGAGTGAGTTAATAGTTAATGTCACATGGGCAATATCTCAGTCATATAGTGACGAGAACATTTAACATTTAAATGGAATGTATGCATATTTTAAATATCACAGATACACATGTAAAACTAGTAATTAAATATAAAACATGTTATCTAGAAGGGACAACACAATACAAAACCTGTCAACAGCTGAAGGTGGATCACCACAACTAGGGACCACAGGGACTTACAGTGCGTTTGTTTCCTGCATGGACAGTAGAAGGGTATGTGAGCTCCTTCTTGCACCAGTTTGTTGCCGCATGTCTGACATTTTCTCTGCACACAATGGTAGTGTGCCTACCATAAACCAGCTTACCTCTGTTTATCTTGTCGATGCGGTATATACAAGCACGTCATCAATACACAAATATCTGCCTCCTCCATTGACGCCCGTTCCTTGGAATATTTCAGAGATATCGCTGCGGGGAACGTTCCTGAAACGGCCATCACATATTTCACCCTTGTCGGGTATTGAACCCTGGTCTTCAGTGTGACGAGCTGACGCTTTAACCATTGGGCTACACTCCAAAACGCATTGGTAACATATGTCTGGGTGTTTGCGAATGGCATTAGAAACGTACATATATACATTTCACTTTGTAAATTTGGACAAAGCGAACGCATGTTGAATCCAAATACGTGTACTCATCATTGCTGCTGAGCGCAGGTCACATCTCTTTTCAATCATCATTCATAGAGTATGTAAGGCAGCTAGAAGCGCGCTTGTCGATTCACCATTCACGTGTAAACCGATAACTATAAAGAAGCTTTCATGCGGAGAATACAATATTACCGCAAAGAGAACGTGTTAAAGGTAATGGGTGTGTTACACAAGTTACTGACTGATAGTTGTTTTAATAAGCCTCATGTGTTGCAGATTTTACAACGGACATCACCGATAAGAGGGGATTTATTTGAAGTTCAAGTAAACACGGTGAGATAAATGCTTTAACTACATACAAATGATTGAATGGGAAATCCATTTTAATTCAAAATCCTTTGAAGTTGTCTGAGTCGTATTTACCGTTTAAAGAATCTATAAGTGAATGTCTTCATATACTACCATGCGATAACCCGTTGGCAGTGATTTTCAGAAAGAAATGAGAAAAAGAGAAAAGTTCTCGGGGCGTATACCTGAAACAAATGCATTAAAAAAGCGAAGGAGAAACGCTACCTGCATTGAGTGAGTGAGTAAATTAGGATTTTAAGTCACATCGGCAGTATTTCGGCCATACCGTGATTATATAAAGTGATGTACATATGTATTAACAATGGTTATAGGTAAAGTATAAAACCTGTCAACGAAGGATAACCAAACAACTAGACTATGACAGAAATATATTGTAAAACTAGTAATGACTTTTAAAACGGTTTAACCATATATGATAAGACAGTAAGAACAGGCTATAGATGACTACATGCATTAAGAAAATTGTTTTCAACAACAACAACCCGAATGGAGTCCTGTGCTTTTGTTGATGGAGGCGTAATTCTACGTTTACCATCTAATTTTATCTAATGTTTCGTAATGCATGACGTGAAACCGATCGCTAATGATGGAATGAGTCACACTTTCCTTGCAATCGCATTTACCACCCGATCCCGTTAGTCCCATCTTACAACAAGCAGGGATTGTTGAAGACCAACGTTAACATGTGTATCAAGTGTAAAAAAGACATGGTGACTGTATACATTTCCTTAAGTGAAATGCCTCTATTTCAGTGTGTGTAGTAAATGAGATGCAGTGTTTGCACCAGTGTTTGGAGATCTTAATGTCTATTCTGTGACCACCTACACCACTGATGAATGGTCAGATGTCATTCGATATTGAACATTAAGATCTGAAATGCTGGAATTCAACAGGAGTTCATTTTTTCAGGTTCAAAATAAAAAGTTCTTAACGCTTCCATACAACACAGTGCGTATGAATGTAGCAGGGATGATGCATAATTAATACACCACTCTGCTATTTGAATTTTGATTTTATTGTCCTCTTCTTTTAACGAATTAAAGAGATTTTGTATATTCTTTTGAATGAAAATATCAGTGTTTTGACTTGGTGACTTGATATATTGGCCGTAGGAGAAATTACTGAAGGGATTTGTACCTTCGTGTTCCGCCAACAACACTAGAGGAGAAAGACAACACTACTGGAATAATGACCAGTGCTTTGGCGGCAATGTCTTATCATCATTATTTATATAGCATTGTCATTTCATTTTTACAGCCACTCTTGTTTTGTCTTGAAACTGTAATAATTTCTTGATACTTGTTTGAAGAGATATGTCAAGTTACAAAATTTTACAGCTTTTTAATTGAACCACGTTCCACTGTTGTTTTGTGTGCGTGTGCGTGTGCGTGTGCGTGTGCGTGTGCGTGTGCGTGTGCGCGCGCGTGCGCGTGCGCGTGCGCGTTGGGGGTGCTTTGTGCGTAATACTGTTTTGGACAGATCAAATAATATCTTCATCTTCATGAAGACGTAACAGGGCTATGCAGTCATCGTACATGTCCGATCTATGAATCACATTAACACATAGCCTTTTATATAACTTTCATCGCCCCTTTTTCATATCCACTGGAAACAGATTCCTCGAATAATGGAGAATGGTCATTCTCTGAATTTAACATGTTATATTTAAGAACATGTATACCAGGGGTGAGTGAGTTCATGTTTAACATCACGTCCGCAATATCTCAGCCATCGCGTGACGAAAACAATTTACACACAATAAATATGAAACTGTTTTGAAGAATAAAACGATGATGGACAGTAGAAATGCCAGTGTATCACAGATATTGAGTGTGTGAGTGGATGAGTTAATATGTATCGTCACATGGGCAGTCATGTCGTGACGAGAACAAGTAATAATGACATTGTAGATCAAGAATATATGAAACTAAAGCCCAGTTGACGAAGAACAGTAACACCACTAGTATATATCACAGATTTCCATTTATGACTAGTAATTAAATCTAAAACAGTTTAACTACAGAGGACAATACGGTATGAAAAAGGGCTATAGATTGCAAACAACTGAAGGTGGATAGCCACTCTAGGGACTCACAGATATGGACATAAAAGCAGCATGGAAAATTGAAACCTTTCAATTAAAGCAGACAGTACTGTATAAAGCACAGGCTATTGATCGTCAAGAACTGAAGTTAGGACACCATACCAGGGACCATGGGGACGTACAGTATGTTTGCTTCCTGCATGGGCCCTAGATGGATTTACACCATCCCTTTAGCTGTTAGCAATTTAGACACATTTAGCCATAGAATAAAAACAGATATGCTACCGTAACGATTAAAAAGGCGGAACGCTTAAATTCACTTTGAAGGACATTAATTTTACAGATAATACCAGGATACTGCGCTTATCTGCTGTAGGCTAATGCATCCTTTTATGTATAAAAGAATAATAATAGTAAATAAAAAATAAAATTATCCGTGAATTATCATCTGTTATTGAGGGCGTCGGGCGAAGTGGACTAATTTGAATGGTAGTGTGGAGGCGTGTCCTTAGTGTACATAACGTCGTGTGCAATGCACAGAGATATAATCCATGGTCAGTGAAAACAGCGCCAACCACTTTCATCTTGTGATAACAGACAAAAAAGGATTACACGAATTTACACGTGTGAGAAATGCATTAATCTAAACTAAAATAATGAATCCAGCCAGAGTCTACACAGCAAAACAAATGTAAGTCTCCAGCATGGTGTCCTACATTCTTCAGTTGTTGCTGGTCGCGGCCCGGTTTTATATTATTTTGAAACGACTAAGCATTTAACACTGACATCAAGTTAATAAATACTCATATTACTATACTTGGTAAGTATACTTGGCATGAATCCTTTCAGACATACATATGGCGGCGATTATTTATGTTCGAATATGCCATCAATATGCCAACCATCGTACAATCAATAATGGCTGATAATAAAGAGCTATCAGTAAAGGAACATACATACTTTGACATCCAGCTGACACCCTGAGTCGACTGTGACAGCAGTTCCCTGTCAGGCGTCGTGTAATTATAATGGCAAAGTAGTGCCAGCCTGACATCAGCGAGAAGACTTAGTTGCTTTGAATTTCTAATGTGGATTCCGTGACGGATAAGGTTTCATGAAAACTGTTGCGGTTACACAGAGCCTCACGTTGTTATGTGTTGACTCCCACACTGAAACCAGTTAACCAAACTCTGAGTAAACCAAATAACAATAGATATATGATTAACAGTTGTATACTCAGATTAACAAAGTTAATGTGTACAAATAACTACACGCAGGATTTCAATGTTATCGATGCCAAGTTCTTTATTTAGTAATGCATATTTGCCTTTCTTTCCTGAATCGTCTGATTTCTGTAAATGTGACTGATTTCAGTGTGCTGTGCCACCAATATGAACACCTACCGTACCAAACAGATGATGTTCTCCTGAGTAAGACATTGTGGCGTCATAAATGTTATTATATTGAGTGTGTGAAATTGTGTGAGTTGTACATTCATCCCTTGGGCTTTCATTGTCAACAAAAGGTGGCAATAATTGTGTCTGTGTATGAATTACATGGCTGTACAATTGTATCCGCCTTCAACCCGTGTCATTACATGAATGAGTGAGTGAGATCATATGTATCGTCACATCAACTATACATCAGCCTTATCGTGACGTGAACAAGTAATTATTAATAAAGATCAATAATATTAGAGGCTATGTTGACGGTATAACTGCTATACCTAGTACGGAACTAAATACCGATACTAAAATGCAAGACAATACTACATAAAAAAATGGGCTAGAAATCCCCAGCAAATGATGTTATTATATGAAACTTTATCAGCAAACAACAGTTAACATGATGCAGTTTCTAGAACAGTTTCTCGAAGATGCACTTACAAAGAATACACGTGACATATAACAACCGGTCTGATTTGATTAAATACCAGTATTGTCGGAGCACTTACAGCTGAAATAAATACGAAAAATAACAACCAAAAGACCAATAGGGCACAAATTTCACTTGATGTTTCGATCAATAATGAAAATGAAATCAATCTTTCGAGAAAGTACATCCCTCTCCTGTACCCAACGAAGCTTTGCTCCAGCGCTCATAGTAACAGGAAGAGCAAACCATGATCCGCGAGAAATATTTCAGTAACTTTGTCCAAATGAACTGTGTTAAGATGTAATTGTATCAATCACAGATTAGGGGGATATCTTTGTGTGAGCATTTTGTCCAAAATCTGTCATTACATGATAAACAACACTAGAATTAGTTTATTTTTTTTAAATATAAAAGCACTTATGTTGTTACGCACGTATTTGATCACGATAGCCCAACACTGAAACAAAACACTCTCGCTGGGAGAAGGGCACAGCTCGCCGCATAAAAACGCATTTCCATCGAAGTGAGTGAGCTTAGTTGTACGCGGAGGACACTATAAATGGGCTTTGCACATTGCACCCATGTAGGGAATCGAAACCAGGTCTTCAGTGTGACGAGCGAACTCTAACTTTAACCACTGAGCTATCCCACCGCCCCTTACCATCAAAGATATTGATTACTTTACTAACAATATCATACAAGAACAAGTACTATTAAGTTATTCTATTGCTGAAAACAGCAGTGACTACTGGTTGACAAGTATTAGATGAGCTAGCGCAGAGAACGCGTTTGTGGCAAGCAGGCGGGGCAAGTAATCTGGACGAATACTCATGTACACTTGACTCGTGATTGATTAGGGACTGATAAGTAATTCAGACATCGAGACCGATTCAGAAAGTGACGGGTATAGCCCGAATTCAGTCTGTCTAAATCAGTAAACTCTATAATGGATCTAATCAGTATTTGAGCCCTGTGTGGAGAGGATGCACCAGGCTACATGTCGATAATTAGGGCTGTGTAGTATGAACGGTAAACGGGTATATTCTGGTACAGTATCTCGCGATACGATTATCGCGATATGGTTTCGATTCAGCAATATATTGGGTCATCCAGAGTTAGCTCCCTTTGAATAATCTGCTCTTGATTTCCGTAGGAACAAAAGGTCTCGGGTTTTATGTAACATGTTACAGGTGGAAATGTCTTTAAAAGTGGCTCCAAAAGTGCCAAAGTGCACATTCTACACAATGCTTTGTTTTGTGCGTTTTAGTGGTTTTATACGTGACGTTCTGGAGAAATAAAGGGCCTCTAATGGACCAATCTTTTAAGAAATGCAAGATTTATGGATGTCAACTTTATGTTGGAGCAAGCGTTCTCTCCGAAATACAGAGTTATGCACAATAAAGAAAATGACATCCATAAATGTTGCTTTTCTCTCTTGCATTTCACTTCAGAGAGTTGACCAGTATTGTGCTAGTAAAATGGTTCTGAGTGACAATTGCTTGTTTTATAATGTTATCATGTTATCATAAAGGCCAAAGTCCTATACATTTTATTGACTGTGATGGCATTGATGTTAAGGATCTAAAGTTACTGGAGGTCACATGAGATTTTAAGTTCAAGCAGTTCACCTAAATCTAATATCTTTGTTTTATTTTGCAATTGCATGAATATCTAAAATACAGTTACAAAAGTTACACACTTTTACCCTGAAGAAATAAAAATCGCTGATCACGAAATTCACGTTATACTACTACCTTTGTCATTATGTTTGCCAGACAGTTCTTTAATTAATCATTCTGCATTAAGGCTATGTGTCGTTTTATTTATATGTAAGCCATTAGCGCTACGATGACCGTAACTCCGATACTTTAACATAGACGTACGACAGTCGTATCGCTACGATCGCCTTGAGGAACTGGGCCCAGATTACTTGCCCCGCCTGCTTGTCACAAACGCGTACACTGCGCTGGCTCATCTAATACTTGTCAAGCATGTATGATATAACAATCAAAACACCATTTGCGCGAGAAACTTGAACTTTTCAATATGTAGACGACAATATGTTTCCCTCTTGTTTTAAATGGAATGTTATGGAGGGCGTTCTCATATATGCAAATTGAGGTCATTTGTCAAGTCGTGGCTCATCTAATACTTGTCAACGCCGGGAGAGGTGGCAGTTGTGTTGTGTGGCTCACATGAAGCCATTGCTGGTTGATTCTCGGCCTTCTGTAGCAGGACAGGAGACGATGTCAACTTGAAAGTACGTATTATGGTATTAGGCGTTCCTTTCAGTAGCTGTGTGTTTAAAGGAATTGCGGAACTTTGTTATATACGTGTCTGTATAAGATAAAACAAAAACTTCACATCAATATTCGTCGATGCCCATGATCTTTCTGAAAGTCTGAAGTTGAAATATGATTGTATATGTCTTTAGTTGAAACATTAAAGGCATGAGGAAGGACCATGGGGATCCTTAACGTAGGACGACAGGAACAGTAGTATCCTCATAGATCTGTATAGTCGGCCTAAAACGTATTTGTTTAGCTTATTTATGCTGAGTCTCTCGTCATAGCCAGAGGATCTTTTCTGGAACTGAGTTAACATCTTATGTTTGTTTTTGTCTGACTTTATAACGGCTAGGGACACTCTCTGATCTCTCAATCTTGGCCGCCATGTTGAAGAAAGGGACTTGTAAAATGAATATGAAAGAAAGCAGTTCTGTTTTGGTGCATTAGTCAAAGACATTAAACACTTGCAAACGACGTGATTGGTATTTAACATTATCGGCTGACAAGGCGGAACAGTAATGAAAATTATTTATCAAAGGCGAGTTTAATCATCCATCAACGAAGATAATAAACTACTGTTGGTGGAGAGCTTAACAGGACGTATTCTCGTGAAAGACGCATTTTCTTTAATGTTCCGTCCATATAGAGTCGATTCATGTGAAGTTTCTAATCAAGGTGGAGGCTTGTTACTCTCTTGTAACAGAGACAAGCAAGAGACATGATGTGTGTGTGTTTTCGTCAAGATGGCTATTATCGAGTAATGAGGCCAACGATCCTTGTATGCACCTATTTGTTGTGCAACCAGGATCTTTCTATTCCACAATCTAATTTAGGCTAAATTATTTTACAAAAAAGTAAATTAACCAAACAATGTATTGCATTTTTGACATCTTGACATCTTATATAATTGTTTCCTTTATCTATGTATTTACCTGAATCAACAAATATGAATGGCACAGTGGCCGTCTCGAGAAATCTTCTGTAAAAGGATCAAGCTGAAGAATAATAAACACCACGATAACAATTGTGCAAACTAGATTAACACCCTGCTATTCCATTGCAGATACTGTACTTTAGTAGACTGGGCAAACTAGATTAACACCCTCTATATACCATTACAGATACTGAACTTAGCAAACTGCGTCTATGCGCAAATGTTTATGTCCCGAGTGTTTGTTAATTCCACTAGATGGTTGTTTTTGTTTTGTCATTTTAACATATGGAGGATTATGGCCGGAGCATCACACCAGCTGGCGATTTTTCAATAATTTATCTAATGACCATAATAAACATTTGGTTGTCAAATGCATCCTCAGGGTAAGGTACTTACTGGATTTCTGTTTGATACAAACCAACACCTACTACAGTTTGTTTCTGCTAAAAAAATATTACCATATTACAACATGGAATTGGTTTCAGTCGACAAGGGCAAATGTGAGTTAAGCCAAAGTATCTGTCAGTTATTGCCATCGTGTTTGATTAAACTGGAGAAAACCAACAGTTTGGTTGGTGAGACATCCTGTAACTATAGCCGTCACGGCATGTCAGTCGCATCTGGTATGAAAGTTAATTAGATGAAACACTTACAGATGTTGCTGTCAAAAACATCATTTCGTCCAATCTACAGTACTCATAACGAGTGTCTGAAGCCAAGTCGATCAGCGTAGTAGTAGTAGAGACTACTCCTTGTGGATATCCAGTTACCCGTGTCACTCACGAAGTACTGAAACTTTAACTATACATACATATATCAAATCTTACATCGCGATAATGTTACATTCGTTTAGTTGTTGTCTAATGCCGCAGTATTTCAGCTGTATGACAGCGCTCTGTAAATATACTCAAAAAAGAAACTTCACATTCTTTCTTCAGGGCCACTATAAAAGAACAAGAGATGGTAAGATTGTTAAGATAGTTAAATAGTTGTTATTTCATTGATGAGATCTGTGTGATGTACTCGATACACTGACAGTGCCACAATCAGTTCCATTAGGCTACATCGCTGTTCTAAAACACGGGGATACAGAATGTCAAGTTACAAGAATAAAAATTCGAAATTTCTCAGTTCAATGTTGTGTATGGCCGCCCCGCACATTCAACACTGCCAAACACAATCTCCACATCGACTGCCTGATGCTTTTGAACACGTGGTTGGGGATCCTGCGCCATTGCTCTTGCAAGGTAGCGCCAAGTTCTTGCAAATTCTGAGGTTGGTTCCTAAGACCACGAAGCCTTCTCCCAAGTGCATCCGAAACGTGCTGTATTGAATTAAGGTCAGGGGACCTCGACGGCCAGTCCATGACGTTGATTCCAGCGTTTTGAAGGAAATTTCATGTGATCATCGCGGTATGCGGCCGAGCATTATCATGCTGGAACTGTAGACCTGGGCCATGAGCCGCCATGAATGGAACGAGTTCAGGGGTGAGCACCTGGTCGCGGTAACCAGCAGCTGTGAGGTTTCCACAGATGACCAGAAGTCGGGAACGGATTTTTTCCACAGAGAGTTCCCCACACCATGTAACTTCCACCCTCGAATCTGTCGACTTCCTATACACAACACTGGGCATACCTTTCACGACGTCGCCTCCAGACTCTGTGCCTGCCGAATCTGAGGGGAAACCTGGATTCATCGCTAGAGACGACTTGGGACACTAGAAATCCGTGATGGTTGGTTTGAATCCAACTTCGATAGTGAAAAATGTTTCGTATACTACTGTAGGTTCCCAAACAGATTACGTGCTGGCTCTGACTTCTTCACTTACAACGCCTCTTTTGTTTCTGCTACTGGCACTGGGATACAAAATATAGCTCCTTTCATCTCTTTTCTTCGTCTCCCTGGTAATTGGCGAGGCCAGAAGTTGACTTAACTCTGAAAAGATTTTAAAAATCAGAAAATAATGAACTAAAGAATATTACCAAGAATAAAAATAAATATAATACACACAATTCCTTATTTACAGATGGATCTAATGATGGTGGCCCAGAGTTACACCTTCTCGATTGCCGGATATCAGCTCAATTTTCACTGCCGATGTTAACGCCATATTAACGGCCTTAAAATATATTAATTATCAGAACAAATCTAAACAGTATATAATTTATTCAGAATCCCGTTGAGGTTATTAAAATCTTTCTTGTAAACATCCACATTTAAGTGAGATTATCTATCTGTACTTTGATCTTGCTACTGGTCACTACGGCATCGTCTCATCGGCCACGTTGGCATTTCTGGGATCACAAAGGCCGATTTTTCCTAAGGCAGCACTTAACAAATCTGTGACTTCTTATCTGATTGTGAAGCCGTTTTTAGGTCTTATTTATCCATGATCTAAAGCAAAAGAAGTGGGGCTCTCAAGTAGGTAAAAACATTACATAAAATATAAATTTTGTGATTTAAATTAAGGCTGACTTTGACTACAATCCCCGGGTGTTCTTTTGACGACGGATATTCTAAATTGATTGCCCTCTCTTCATCGCTAAATGGCTGTAATATTGCACTGCGCATTCGTATATCAACTTGTCCCCTATTAAGCATTTAGGAAGGGGAACATAAACAAACCTCGAGGGTCCATGAGCTCATGGACCCCGAGGGACCAGTGGACAACGTATTTATCTTACCGAACACCTGAATATTAATTTTGAACTGTTTGAAGCACTTGTGTTGAATGCGAGGCGAATTGCCATTTTGCAGACGACACAAGGTAAACAGATTTAGAGTTATCTCCCTTCCATCGACTGTCAATCGCAAAACGTCGGTAATTTCCGTGCTTCATGCGTGATGGTATTCGAGGCAAAGAAGTAGTAGCATGAAGCACCAGAAGAGTTCGGAAAACCCAGCGGTGTACACTGATAATAATACATTGTCTGTGAGCGGGATACATTGAAAATAATAGAACAGCGCTTAGCCAATCAGAAAGCGACATTCATGTGTGACATTCATAAGTGCCAATGTATGTATTAAATGGGGTTTGGTAAGGGGACCCTACTGGGACATATAACACTGAATACGACCCGAGCAGTGTTCCAGTGTAATAACAGCGCCTTGTTTAGACGTCTTTCGGCATGATGCAGGCGTAATCTCAATCCATCTTATTCTGCTCTGTCAATTACAGCTTGGCAGTTGTTAACAAAGTAGTTACAACCCTACACGGCCATAGATAATGTCTCAGGCTAATTGTTTCTTGACTCGACAGACAATCTAAATGTAATTACAGAACAACACCATCTCTCGTGTTTCAACGTGTTCGGCAGCAAGAAACATGAATAATTTCCCTTGTACAGTCACTTCACTTACGTTAAAGTTAGTGAGTGAGTTTAGTTTTACGTCGCACTTAGCAAAATTCCAGCCATATGGAGGCGTTCTGTAATTAATCGAGTCTGGGCCAGATAATCCAGTGAACAACAGCATGAGCATCAATTAGGACCCAATGGTATATGTCAACCAAGTGTACGGCTTGACAACCCGATCCCGTTAGTCGCCTCTTACGACAAACATAGTCGCCTTTTTAAAGCAAACATGGGTTGCTGAAGGCCTATTCTACACCGACCCGTCATGTTAGAGCTGAAGCAAGATATTGTCACAAACGAATAGATAATCTGTAGAAAACATGTTAAAGAAAGCCTTGAATCAAAGGTTAAACGGTTCAGTGGTAAATGCAACTTAACCATGAAACACATTCAAAGCAAATCATATTCTAATGCAGACACCACAGCAAAAGTTCATTTTAAAAATAAATAAATAAATAAATAAATAAATAAATAAATAAATAAATAAATAAATAAATAAATAAATAAATAAATAAATAAATAAATAAATAATAAACCCATGTAAAACATAACATAAAGAACAAATGAAATTCCATCGGACATATTTTGGTCGTTCATGCCTCCAGTTTCAATATGGTCCTCAATACAATAGCGTGCACCATTTCGCAAGGCTTACTGAGACCACACACTGTGTAGGCACGATTGGTGAAAGATCACGCTTATATAAATCGCAAAACCTGTATAACAAACAAATCGGATAGACAAAGAACTAACGAATATGTTTTCACTGATGTGCAGGCAGAAAAGTACTGTAGATCCTCATGGACCCTAGTATGGTGATCTACTGATGGCGAGCTATAGCCTGTTTTTATATTGTATTGTTCAAACGGTGCTATTAGTTTTAACTTTCAACACTAGTTTCATTTGTGAATGTGAATTTCTAGCTATCCTTTGTCGACAAGGTTTTTTTTATGATATACACATCTTCTATGTTAATGTAACATATGTTCTTGTCACGATGTGGATGACATATTGCCGCTGTGACGTTAAATACTAACTCCCGCCCTCACTGATGAGACGTTTCACATATTTTATCTGTGATCATCGGTAATTATTCTCTGTTCAGGCTATCTACCATTTTATGTGTGATCTGATCTCCTTTGGGTAAATGGAGGAAATTCTAACAAAACAGTCGTACTACTCTGACAATGAAATGAATCAGTCTTCATCTTCAGGGAGGTGATTTCAGGCCATTTCAGCTGAATAATTAATGACACGTAGTCCATTTGACATTCTTTTATTCACATCAGCCAAACTGTAGGTCTCCAGACAGGATATACAGTAAAGATGTGTCTTCAGCATCGTATTATTAGTTATGTCCTGAGTGTCCATTCCTGTAAAGGCGGGAGTACATCACAGAGACCAGACATGCTTAGAGCACCATGTTGATATTTACGAATATTATATGCATGTTAGGTGTGGGAGCCAACACGATTAATAGTCTTGCTGAATTTACGGATTGAGATAATATTTCACACGCAAGTGAAATCTCAAGGTTTCGCATTCTGCCTTAATGTCAGAAGAATGTCAAGGATGACACTTTAGAAGTACCATACGCGTTGATTAGGTTAGAAAAGAAGATACAGTATACTTATTCACTCTATGCACTGCCGGTGTCAAATGTAATTTGAAGAATGCATCGTAATCTGATGAAATTTGAGTCCAGGTAACTGAACATGGCTACGTATCCATAATACAATGACTAGAAATTTCCTTGGTAGATGAAGATGCATTTAAAGAAACAAATTAAATATTTCACGTTGCTTTGATTTGATGCATAAATTATCAAATTCCAGATGACGCATAATATGGCATTGAATCTTCTTTTGCTTCTCAATACGGAGGAAGTGCATATCGTGGCCTACAATACAATAAACGATTGTCTTGTCTTGTCTTGCGTGAGTAAGTTAAAATTTTATCGTCACGTCGACAAAATGTCAGTCATATCGGGACGAGAACAATTAATGTTCTGCATAATAATTAATGGTGACCCATAAAACCTGGCAACGAAGGACATTAAAATAACTAGATTATCACAGATTCGAATTTAAAACTGGTAATCTGAAACAGTTTAGCTATAGATGACAATACAAGGTAAACGCAGGATATATATTGTCAACAACTGAAAGTATATCACCATAATCGGAACCATGGGGAATGGCAATTCATTTGCTGCCTGCATCGACCCTAGATGGACTTACACCACCCCTTCAGCTGTTAGCAATCAATTCAGACACATCTAGCCATATATTAAGACTGCACATATACTACGATTGAAAACAGAGAAAAGTTGTAATGTACTTGGAATGTTTTGGTGTTTACGTACTCCCTCTGGGGACAATAATTTTACAGCACTGTAACTCCCTCGAGGATACAACCACTAACAATCTGAGTTACGCATTCAAACGTCCAATTATATAACATTTATATATTTACAACTCATTTAACAAATCTAATTCCCTTAGAAATGCAATGATTAAATGAGTACTGTTGTTATTAAAATTGTGATTCATTGTTCTTGATTTGAAAATAGTTATCCATCCTAATAAAAAAACCCCAAGATTCATAACTTTATAGACGATTAAATGATTGCATTTGTACATATATATAATTTTAGTAAACTTTCAGGTTTCAATACAGTCCAACAGTCAGGTATACAACCATCTGTCAGAACAAAGCAATGTATGTGCAGCCAGGAAGAAAAGAGTAATGAATCTTATTGGAATGGGTCAGGGGCTGATTGCATTTAAACTCGGGCTTCTGCACACAAGGCCAAATTCCGAACACATTAGTATCTCCTTAATGGATCTTTCAGACATTTGTGTCCTGAGGATGGTAATTATTTGGTTTGAGCATGCTTTATTTTTAAACTTCCACACCTTGATAACGCCTTGCCAGAAACCATACAATTCACAGCGTCGTGACAGCGGCAGTCACTGTGTATAGGGCTGAGAAGCCTAGGAACATAACCACGGCAACCATAAGAACAGCCACCATTGGCGTCTGGCACGACTAACCAGTGCAGAACCATTTGTGACTCCTCAGAGTAGTTAAACGATCTATACACCAGCAAGGACAATGAACATGAAAGAACGTACCTGTTGCAGGATAACTAGTTCCAAAGAATGGAAAAAATGTAATCGTAATTTTGTTAAATACCTTTCTGGAACAATTTCTTGAAAATCTAGTATTAGTAATGCCACACGGTTAAGACTAAAATACGCTGTTCTGATGAAATAAGATTTCCGATTAGAGACACGATAGCTGATACCACAGTGATGACAATTAGATCTATCTATCTATCTCTCTGTATATCTATCTATCTATCTAATTATATATCTATCTATCTATCTACCTACCTACCTACCTATCTATCTATCTATCTATCTATTTATCTATCTATATATATCTATCTATCTATCGGCAACCTCTCTAGGGATCGTTTGGACTTACGATTTCATTTGTGTGTGCTCAGAAGCTCTACATCTGAACTTCTGCATTATGTTATATTTTAATACCGGTGTCAAGCAAAAGTGACAAGGGTATGAGAATCTATACTGAAACGGCACAGATAGATAATAAAGAAATTGTCATCCATGAAATGTCTTACTTTCTTGGCAGTTACGTCATCTCTTCAGGTACTGGTGGCTGCACAAACTATATTTAACAATACTCAGCTGATGATAGTTACAATGCTTATAATAGGAATTACGTGTCACGCAGGGAGGCATTTTTTCTCTTCAGTACATCAACCCTTGAGAATGCTTCGGGAAAATCTGTTGACACAACCATGACACCAAATATATCGACTAGATAAGTATACTTGCATATTTATAATCCAGGACAACTCTGTTACACAAAGCTTTCGTCCTCGCATGTTTGAGCAACAATCTACATGTGAATCGACTGTGTCGAATACAAAATCGTCACAAAAAGGCTTTATTGACAACACCTGTATTGGTTATACCTACTTGGGTTGTGAGTAGATTTGAAGAGGTCATCATAAGACAATGTCGTATTGGCCACACACGATATATACATGAATACCTATTGAAAGGTGAGGATCCTCCGAATTGCATCCGTAGTGATGAAAGAATCACGATCAATCATATCTTGCTTAACTGTGTTGAATATCCAACGAGAAGGGATAAATACTTCAAATCACGAATTATGAAGGATTTTTAAAATAATATATTCTTTGCCCCGTATATTTCATCTGTTTTAGATGTATTTACTAGTTTATAATGGACCACTGTGATATACATACTAGTGTTTTTACTGTTCTTCGTTAACAGGGTTGTAGTTTCTATTTTTATTGAGCTAATGATTAAATGTGCTCGTCACGATATGGGTGAAATATTGCCGATGTGACGGCATTAATTCACTCACCCATTTTCTTGACAATCCAAGTTTGTTTATTTTTTTAAGTGAATTGATGCTTATCTGGAATATACCTGAAGTATAACTGTTGATACTTGGCATTAACTCACAATGTATTACTATAGAGTATTTAAACCGCACATTCCTTACACAACCACGGGTAATATTTTCACTGTTGTTTTGCCTTTAAAAGAACTTTCTTTCAGCAGTTACTGGAGACTGAGAGTTCTCTTACTCTGGCATACTCTGCATAATCACTATAGCCAATGTCACAGATACAATTATTACACATCCCATAATCTAAAACACTGTAGTAAACCTTAAGTATTATGAATAATACATCACTGATAAAATGTTTTTTGGTAAATCAAGATGTTATCACATGGGATGTGAAGGTGGTCCTGATTATAACATTTCTTAAGCTGTTGTTTCAATAAAAGGTTGATGAAACGTCATACAGACACACACACAGTCAAACAGTGACAGAATGTCTTCAACAAAGTATTACAGCCCATTCTTCACAATATAATAATTCACTAACTTCTCCTCAGGCTACAGCTGGAATCCGTGTGAAGCCGTCTAGATATTCCTCTGAATTTCAGTATTAAAGAATCACGCCTGGGCACCTAGGGCGACAACAAATTAGGCCAATAATGCACTTTCTTTCCCAATTAACTTCATCCGCTTCTACGGCTTGCGTCCAAGCATAAATTTCTTGATTACTTGAATAATATACAATAATATACGATGTGACGCATCGTTATTTCCAAGCTAGTACTTGGCGCAGTAGATAATACACTGAATTCGAAGCACTAACCAGCACATACAATGTTCGTTTATTAGAAAACTGGAGACATATTATGAAGCCTAACAATACTAAAAGAATGGGTGAGTCTATATTTATCGTCAAATCAGCAAAAACGTCTCAATGATCAATATAATCCGAAAATAAAAACCTGTCGCTGATGAACAGGAAAACTACTAATTAACACTATCAATAAATAAAGGGTATGACCAGAGGTAAATGCGGAAGTTTATTTGCCGTGTGTGTTCATTAGTTTTGTAAACACCGAAAATGAACGGGGAATTGCAGAATGACACTAGATATGTTATTCCGACGCATCCTGCCTAGCTCTCTCCAAGTTTCCTTGTAAAACATTCATGGACATATCCAGTTTGAAGAAATGATATTGTCAATGACGATGAACATTTAACACGTTATATTTGAGATTACACTTTCTTATTAAAGTTCAAGTTCCAGTAGTTCTTGAGTTGAGTGAGTGTCCCATCCTTAGGTGTGGGTTCAAATCCCGGATGAGACTCAACTCACTCAACTCAAAATAAGTACTGGAATCTGTACTGTATTGAGAAAGTGTAATCCCAGCAATAACATGTGTCATATTTCACCACTTTTAAAATGGCACTGTGCTAGACATTACATAGCAGGGGTAACTACGTGTGTTAACTAAAGTATAGACAAAGATATAGAGCACACATTCACGATGTTAATGTTGATGTTCCTGTGTCAGTTTCATAAATGTTTCAGAACTGTAAAAAGATGTATAATCTAAGGTTGGTTTAAGTTGAAGGAAATGCCGACTATGCTTGTGATATGTCATATCTGCGTAAAATGCTGAGCCGCTAAAACAAGAGGCAGTAATAGGTTACCAGCGTCCTAAATACGGATACAAAACAACACTTGGGGCAGAGGTGACGATTCATGAATCCATTTTGGCATACCATGCTCTGGTATTCATGCTACATGTTGGCATCACAAGGCCTTGAGTCAGACCTTGAGGAATATATGCGATGCTCTATTTGTTCAACGGTCCTTCGTCGACAGTATTTAATCTTCAATGTGTGTTTATCGTTAATAAATTATCGTTAATAAATAAATTGTTGTCGTCATGATATAAGATGATGGTGAAATACTGCTGATGGGACGCTAAATCGTTGCTCACTCACTCCGTGACTGTGAACCACATTACCCGACCTATTCTAATCAAGTCGAAGGGGTCTTCAATTTAAGAACTATCTTGCCTGTCCTAATCCTTTGAACAGTAACAATGCTTCATATGTAGTTGTTTAAATACAGGATTTAGTGCCTTTCTTAGTTGAAAGTTGAAAGACTTACAACACCAATACCTGATGACAGGAGCCATTTTGATCTACCCGCCCTGAAAGAGGGATTGTGGAACAATCCATATAGCATGACCTATATCGCCGAGGAATCGACGGCACGTTGATGCCACCATTTTAGTGGAAACAGGAGGGGGAGCTTGTTCTCATCCTATGGTAAAATATTCTCTGCAGTTGTGAAATACAATTTAAATTATGTGTCGACAAAGGACAGTAAAACTAACCAGACTATCTCCGATATATATGTTTTAATACTAGTAATGAAACCTAAAATAGTTTAACTGTAGAGGACGACACAATATAATAACTGGCTATAGATCGGCATCAACTGAAGGTAGATCACTATAACAGGAAGCACGGGGACATTAACTGACGACTGTAGGTAAATTTAGGAAACCGTTAAAATAACAAAAATACCGCGTTCAAAGTGTGGTAATTTCAAATTTTACTTTGAAAGTTTTGGGACGTACATACCCTGTCAGGACTGCTTCTTTCAAATTCAGGAATAACCCTGTGAATGCTGTTAGGATGGTAGCAGCATACATGCGTGCATGTTGGTTATTACAAAGCATGTAAAGGGTGTATTGTGCAAGACGTAAACGATTTCTTACTCCTGCATACTGATAACTGATGTGCTGTCGTATTGCAGAGCGGCTTTACTCAACTTAAATTGTTGGCCACAATGAACCATCGTCATCTCGACGTAGAAATGAAATGTTTCACCCGTGTTTAAATAAACATCAATCAAAGCTACGAATCAACGTTAAATGATAGCGACCACACTGGTACATCTCATTACAAGAGGAGTAGCAACTCCCGTTCTTTCATGAATTCGATTCTACTTGACAGAGTTCAGACATAATGCTGAGAAATATTGACAATGTGCAGGTTGGACCAATGGCTGGTGTATAGGCACACAAGTCAGCTCTAGTTAGACCACATCTGAAGAAACCAAGCCTTGATTATGAGGAATCAAGGAACTACAGACCCATTTCAAACATATCGTTGATATCAAAGCTCATTGAAGATGCAGTCTCCTGTTGTCTCGTGGGTCCCCTTCCCTGCGTAATCTGTACGAAGTGTTCTAATTTTCCTACAGAGGACCCCATAGCGCAGAGATGACTCTGCTGAAGATCCTCCATGAGCTACGCTGTGGTATTGGCACAAGGCAAGTGGTCCTGCTCCCATCACTTGTTCTGTGCTGTGCCTTGGACACGACTGATCACCAGAGGTTTCTAAAAAATCTTAATACAGAACTTGGAATCAAGGATTCAACTTCATGGGAGCTGAACGCATCAGAGGTTTATTATGACATGTAACCAAGTAATGCAATCCATGTGTCTGTGGTCATGGAGGCACAATTTCCTGACCCGGTGCAGAATAGGCCTTCAGCAACCCATGCTTGCCATAAAATGTCACTATGCTTGGCGTAAGAGGCGACTGATGGGATCTGGTGGTCAGGTTCGCTGACTTGGTTGTAATCGGTTCCCAACTGTGCAGATCGATGCTCATGCTGTTGATCACTGGACTGTCTGCACCAGACTCGATTATTTACAGACCGCCGCCATATAGCTGGAATATTGCTGACTGCGGCGTAAGACTAAACTCACTCATTCAATCACATCCGCAAGATAAATTGAGATTAGGTGGTATATGGTGGAGACTCTACCACTGTGTGTGCAATGGAAATATCAGTTTGAAACTAATGCAAGTGGCAGCTCATATATCTGTGGCATGCCAAAATAAAGGTTATTCAACTGCCGATGCAGATCATTGTTGGTATGTGTATAATATAGTGTTAATGTTAGTTTCTTCTAACATTTAATGATTATTGACATACAGTGGGTGAGTGAGTTAATATTGAACTTCAGACCTGTAATATGGCAGCCATATCGTGACGAGAACACACTTGACACAGAAAATGAATACATGCATACCATGAAAACCCTGTCGAAGTTCAAACTAATAGCACTATTTGGACAGTACAGTATTAAACTTGGCTATAGATCGCCAACAAGTGCACGCAGATCGCCATATTAGGGACCATGGGGACTTGCAGTACATTTGCTACTAATGGCATACAGAAACAAATTATCTCCCAAACCATTTTAAAACACTTCTTTTGACTTGTATTACATACGTTAAGTTCATAATAGGTCGAGACTACTATTTCGATGGTCCGAGACATCACCTGGACGAATAGACTAATGCATAGTCTTTCAATATTTTTGATAGTAACAAACTAACACATAGAAACTGAAAAGGAACCCCAGAGAGATAGATTCGGAACTCTAGACTTGCTTCATTTAAGTGAGTTAATGTCAGTATTTCAGACATATCGTAGGTAGAACCAATATAGGATTTTCATGTAATTTATCAGTACCTACTTGGGTGGCCAATTATTGGACGGATGGCAATATCTACTCACTTTCTATACTCATATTGTCTGTTTTGATATGAAAACATGTCCATGTAATTAACTGTTGCCAGCAAGCTAATAATGTGTGGAATTAGTTTTTTTCGAAAGATGACAATTGAGAAAGAATTTCATCAATTCCAATTCCAGCAAGCAAATAATTCATTAGCTTATCTTGTCCACAGGGAATGCTTGTGTGCATTTTTGTCATTTGGCGTCGCTCATTGTCGATCGCGACAGGGATGGTGACGTCTTTCTATTCGATACATCTTCCGAAATACATCTAGATTCTGCGAACCTCTGTATTGAAGCAAGAAGGATACAATCTAGAAATTGACATTTAGATTCAAGACGCTGACTTTCAACTTTCCTAAGGCATGCCCATGTCGTTTCACTGCAAAGTTTTAATGATACGAGTATTCGCCCTTACAACGAAAATCTGTTTAAACTGGCCAACATAAACTCTAGACGATATTATCTGAATACACCGACGAAGATGCGATACTTGGGAATATGGCATAGTGTCTTTTAGCAACTGCATGTTGTATTAAAAGGAACAGTTTGTATGTCTACAAGACACATAGTAAGTGTGTGTTTTCGACTGTGCTTGCCTATTTGATTGCCTCATGCACTTATTCACTAAACAAAAGCCGATGTCAAGTGTGCTTTGAAGAATTTTGATGAAATTTGAGTCCAGGTAACTGAATATGGCTACGTATCCATAATACAATGACTAGAAATTTCCTTGGTAGATGAAGATGCATTTAAAGAAACAAATTAAATATTTCACGTTGCTTTGATTTGATGCATAAATTATCAAATTCCAGATGACACACATTATGGCATTGAATCTTCTTTTGCTTTTCAATGCGGGGGAAGTGTCTATCATGGTGCTTCAACAGCATCAGCATCCATCTGCGCAATTGGGAACCGATGACATGTTTCAACATGTTTCAGCGAGCCTGACCACCCGATCTCGTTAGTCGCCTCTTAAGACAAGCCTTTTATGGCAAGCATGGGTTGCTAAAGGCCTATTCTACCCCGGGACCTTCACGGGTCTGCCGATGTAAAACAAAAGCCACCAATACATACATGTCTGCCACCTCCTGATGTGGAAAAATATTGGTGAGTGAGGGAGTGTCATTTTACGAGGCGCAATAACAAGGCGGAGAACACCAGAAATGGCTTTACACATTGTATCCAAGTAGCGAAGCGAACCCGTGTTCAGAGTGACGAACTCACGATTTAGCCATTACGCTACTCCACCGCATTCCCAAAACTTTGTACCACATTCCTGTGTGGTTACCAATTCCATCAGGAAATTATAGATATATTTCATTCTTTAAGTTTTGGACAGAGCGCGTATTAAATCACTCATGTCTGTTGAGGGCAGTTCACTTCCTCAGTCATGAGTCCTTAAATAGACGTAAGTATGACAATTAGAACTGTAAAAGTACATGTCGCTTTACCGTGCATGTAAAACAACAACAACTGAAAAGTAACCCTCCGGCGAAGATACCAATATATAAAACGACAGGGAAAAACGTGTTAAATTTAATGAACAGAAATAGGTGTGTTACACAGGTTGCGTTATTAATGACTCATGGCTGTTTCTTCAAATCTCAAGTGTCAGAAAGAAGACGCCAGTGTTGCAGACTTACGCATGGTCATCACAATCAAAGGGAGGTTTTGGGAATGCTAACAACTTGTTTAAAGTTTAAAAAGATTTTTTCAAGTGATGAAAACAAGTTATATGCCCTAACTATGCACATTGACTGGAAAACACTTTGAAACTGAACATCCTTCGATACTAGCTGGAGGAGTATTCAGGTTACCATTGAAAAATACAGAAATGACTCCATCCCCACAACACAATACGATAAATCTTTGGCAGTGTTGGTCAGAAAAAAATGAGAATGAAAGAAACGTGTGCGTGAAAAAAACCTTTAGAAACACTTCATTCAAGGAGGTAAGAAGACCAACACCAAGAAAAAAAACTAAATTTAAAAACTTTAATTTAATTTAAGAAGGAACTTAAATTCATCTAGGGTAGGTGACATTACTCACATAGCCAGTTACATACCGGTACCTTTGGCAAGTGTGTTCATTGCTTCTTTATCCAAAATATAAAAAGAGTACCTTTAATCTTGTTACGAGTGTGTATTTTCTGTATACTTTGTTGTTAACTAACTAATAATTATTTTTGGGTCACAATGTTTAGAGTTTTGAATAATAATTATAATTGGTCACATTTCGTATAATAGATGATCCGCATTTTCAGGATTTTGACAGCAGGCTTGTCCAGGAATTATCTGTCCTTGACTTCCTGTTTGTTTACGTCCGGGAGACTGTTTCGAGGGCATTCTACAGTGTTGGCGATGGCAGTAAGTGCTCGTACTTTGGGGAAACGACTGCAAGTATATATAAAGGCTAGTTGTCGTGTTGTAAACGACACAGACTGACACACTTTCATATTTATTCACTAGAGTATATCATCATCAATCGCTGCCAACGCTTTATCCGTCATCGCCTGATCTACTGCTGCCAGACCGCTCACTGTGTTGCATTCTGCATGACTGTTTATCTCTCACACTAAGACTTTGGTGAGTTTGCTACACTATATATTTTGTGACCCATTGCCCTAGATTTTGTCGCATTTGTGTTGTACTCAGAAATCAGTATTGTTAAATTGAATTGCGTTACCAGTTCTAACAATTATCTTCACGCATCTTTACTATACCGTGTAAACAGTTCAGTGAAATGCATAGTTGAGATCAACGAATCGTTTTTTAAATGGCTGAGGTAGGATTCTAAATCACATCGGCAGTAATGTGACTATATTACGTTATACACAAACAATAAGTATAGGTAACGTATAAAACTTGTCAGCGAAGGACAGTAAAACAACTTGACTGTCACACATATATGTTATAAAACTATTAATGAAAGATGAAACAGACTAACTGTTTAACCATACATGACCAGACAACAACTGAAGGTAGATCAAGATATCGGGGACCATGGGGACTTGTAGTGCCTTTGATACGAATTTAATAAAAAAAAATTACTACGTTTAAAAATCAGACATGGTTAAATATAACTTTGAAAGTTTTGCGGACTTACATAGCCTCTCAGGAGGACAATAATTTTACGATGATAGTTAATCCGCCTCGAGGATACAGCCGCTAAGAATCTGTTACAATTCAAACTTACAATCATACAATGTTTATTTATTTCCAAATCATTGAAAAATCATTGAACACACCTAAGTCTTTTAAATGCAATAATTAAATCTGAACTAACATTATTAAAAGATCCGCCATAGTCCGTGATCACTTGTGATGGAATATTCAACACAGTCAAGCAACACATGTTTGACAGCAATTCTCTCATCACGAGGGATGCAGAACGGAGGATGTTTTGTAAATGACTCGTAATATGAATGCTGCCCGATGCTGCAGTCAGGAAGAATTCCCTCTTTGATGGGTAATGATTGCATCTCATATAACCTTGGACATGAATAATTGCGGTAATATACACCTGATACAACGGCAGTAGAGGCGATTTCTGACCATAACAGGGTAATCTGGTTATTGATACATCTTTGCTCCCAGCCTTGTCGCCTGTGCTATTTTACCAGCAGATTGACGGTGCCGTCTGAGGAAGCGAGATGGTACAGAATATTTCCTCTAACGGTCACGTCTAATATGATCTGATAAAGCATCTGTGTATGAAGATTGCTATAACTATTTAGAGATCAACTAGTGAATGATGAAACAGAATCCACCATGAACATATCAATAGAGCAGAAATGGGAATATACGTAATAATATACCCCTGTGTCATTTGAATATGGACATAATTATCAATTACAGATTAAAAGATATATATTCAGGGACGTAGGTTCATGTGATCCTGGCTTAGTCAGCCTTGTATATTCGTCGTCACAAGGGCTCTAGCAACGAGAAAGAGTGGAACATCTCCCTGGAAGCGTTGCTCAGTCAAAAAAACCCAGAAAATTATGTGTGAACAGTAGCAAGCATTACAGTCATTTACTCGGAGAGTCAGAAAGGTTGTGTTTCTGGAAGCATATTTAGTTACTCTCCCAGTGCCAGTCAAAAGGCTGGGTGGTGCCGAATGGAACGTTAAAGTGCGAAAACAGTTGTTAATTTGACAACTCCCTACTTGGGATGCAAGCCAGTTCCGCACATGCGCCACGTACTTCGTGAGTCTTGTTGAACACATTTGTGTCAAACTACGTTGATTCCAACCGAGACAGGGCAGTATTCTGAACATCTTGGCATAATATATGTTCATGCATTAGTGTATTTCTTGCATTTCTTTGACTATTTAATACTAACCTGTAAGTTTGTATTTCATTATCACATATAACGTGTGTGGTCATTTTGATTTATAACGAAGGACAAACATGGTCTGGATATATTTGAGGTTTCGTGAGTTGTATAGACACATAAGGATTTTAAACTCACAAATTAGTGACATGTATCCAACATAAGTGTACGTGCCATTTTCCGTGACGTCAGTGGTTTCGTACTTGAGACGTTCGCGCACGTGCATTCCAGGAAAGGGAAAAAGAACAAATGAATGCCACACAATACTGTCACTTTGGAAAAGCTCAACCCCTGCCCTTGCGATCGTTAAAAATTGTAACGGCCATTGGAACGCATAGCATGCCAAGGTCTGCACTACGTAATGAGGCCATTGAGATGGTCTTTGGGGGAATGTCACAACGACAAGTGGCTGTACATTTCCACTGCCACCCGAACATCATTTCTGCACTGGGGAGACTCTACCAGAACGCAAATGACGTCATCGCCCACGTTCTGGACGTCCACGTGTAACAACGCCAAGACTGGACAGATTGATAAGAGTGACAAATCTTCGCCACAGGTTTCAGACTGCGGCGATGACTACTCGGACCTTCCCATGACTTCGCCGTATTCACCAAAACACATTTCGACAACGTTTACGTCATCACGGGATCAGACCACGACGTCCCGCCATACGACCTATCCTGAGACAATGTCATCGACAAGCTCGCCGCTTGTGGTGCCGAAATCATGTCAGCAAATCCTTGTATTAGTGGGAAAAAAAGTTGTTTTTATAGATGAGTCCCGGTTTAACATTTTCCATAGTGATGGACGTCAACGTCCCACAGACGCGTAGGAGAATGTTGTGCACAGGCCTGTCTCATGGAGAATAATCGCTTTGGTGGTGGTTCCATGTTGGAATAACAGCACGCCAAATAACTCCTTTGGTGATTGTTCAGGGCAACTTAATTGATATAGGGATCAGATTATGCAACCTGTAGCAATTCCGTTCTGGAACGTCATGGCCCTGGGATAACATTCCATCAGGACAAGGGTCGCTATGGATTTCTTGCAACACCAGAACGTTGACTTACTGCCTTGGCCTGTAAATTCACTGGGTCTCTCCCCGATAGAGCATGTTTGGGACGAGATGGATCGACGTCTCCGCCGTCTTCCTAATCCACCAGATAATGCCCTTGACCTTGCAACAGAACTTGAGAGAATCTGGAGTGACATCTCATAAGCCTTCCTTGCACGTTTTGATAGTCGTCGATGCGCTGCTGTTCTCAATGCGAATGGTGGACATACCCGTGTTTGAGCTTGTGACATGGTCTTTTGACCCCTGTTCTTCTTGTGGACTCACTACGCCAATTTGATTGACTTTTCAATTTCCCCGACCTGTTATGGTCTCATGATCTCTCCATTAAAGTTTATATGTACCTTTGACATTGGTATCGTGCTTATCAACTTTGATAATATTTGCCAATGCACAGTTTCCCTTTGTGGCTAGATCATGCTTGGGACCACGGAGGAATACTCTTCAAACTGTCTGTGTTTTCAGAAACATGGACTTTATGACTGACCAGTGTACATTTACTTTATACTTCCACTCACCATAAAACCTTTATACATCCAAATAGCAAGTGTGTAGAACAGATGGCGCTGCTGTCACACCTTTTTTATTCAACTTCCTTTGGTCTATACTCAGCAGTGAGTAACATTTTAGACATTTTAGACGACGCTGATTATATATGCTTGGACATGAAATCGGTATACTGACATTCGAACAGTCCAAACATGCGTAGCATGATTGTAAACTATATGACTGCAAATAGTAATGGGACGCGCAAAATAAACAAAATACTGGAAGTGAGTAGACTTTATTTTATTTTGACTCTCTAACGTGGATACCGTGTGAAATAAGATTTTGCGAAACCTTTGGCTGTCATAAAGAGACAAATATGGGTTTTATAGCTATAAGCACCGTGGTGGACAAGTAACAATGATCCTACATTGCTAAACCAAGAACATGGCCACCAATGTGTTTGTCATTGTACTTTTCAAAAGGAGAGGCTAATCCAGTTGGACTCTTGTGAGAAGTCTGACGAATGTCAGTTCTGTTAACTCGTCAGCTGCTTTTCATGAACAGAGTATCAGATGACAACCAGAGTGGAAGGCCTGAAGACTGAAATCACTCATTATGTGTTCGTGGTTTCCCCAGCTGTTGTTTTGCAACAGTTTGCAGAGATTGCCTCTGAGCAGCAAATATTGTGTGCAGTTATAAGCATTACCATTCAATTCAGATCCATTTCACTCAGTCAGAATCGCTGAATATCGCAAACGCTGTAACTGTTTTAGGCTACAGGTACATGTCATGCTTTGGCTGGTCGATGAAAAGAAGCCAGTACAACTCCTTGAAGAAACAAAGATATGGCAACTGGTTGAGAAGCTGCCCCCAATTGAAGCTCTTAGATAAAGTGGAATTTCCCAGGTCTAGCTACAATATGTTAAATGTGACACTGATGATCTACATGACGACTAGTAAATCAATGACACAGTTGTTTTTAACCAGCCTTCTATTCGGGAACTGATTCGGAATCGCGATAAGGTATACTGATGAAATGAATATGCAAAGATGAATGTCAACTGGTCTTCGTTGGTCCATGCTTGTCGTAAGTGGTGAATAACGGGATAAAGACTTAGTGGTAAAGCTCGCTGCCTTGGCTGATACAGCTCATCGTTAAGCAAAGCTCATCGTTAAGCAAAGCACAAACCAAGCAAAATGAAACACAAATGATGCTCATCTAGTTTGTTGATCACTGGCTTATCTGGGTCAGTATCGAATATTTACAAACAACCGCCTTATAGCAGGAAGATTTATGTTTACAAAGAAAGAAAGATACATAGTTACAATGACTTTTATTACATAACCTTGTTACGAGTGTGTATTTTCTGTGTATTTTGTTATTAATTAAGTAATAATTGTTATTGGGTCACAACATTTAGTGTTCTGAATAATAATTATGATGGGTCACATTTCGTTTTAATAGATGGTCAACACGTTTAGGATTCTGGTTTTCCGGAATTTATATCTGCTCCTAGTTTTCTATGTGTTTAGTTCCGGGAGACTTATTCGAGGGCATGCTACAGTGTTGACGATTGTCTTAAGTGCCCGAACTTTCGGGAAATGACTTAGTATATATAAAAAGGCTGGTTGCCGTGTTGAGGGCGACACTCATTCATATTAACTGGAGGATACATCACTGCCCACGCTTCACCATCACAGTCTGTCAACGCCTTATCTACATCAGCATTCTAGAGTGTTGACGATTGTCGTAAGTGCCCGAACTTTCGGGAAATGACTTATATAATGAGTATATAAAAGGCTGGTTGCCGTGTTGCGGGGTACAGTCATTCATATTTACAAGAGTTACATCGCCAAGACTTGATCATCAAAACCCGTCAACGCCTGAATCTACATTATCTTATGTCAGACTGATTGCTGTGTTTACATTCTGCATAGTTGATTCTCACACCAAGACTTTGGTGAGTTTGATACTGAATATATTCTGTGACCCGTTGCCTTAGATTTTGTCTCATTTGTACTGAATTTGTAGTCAGCATTGTGAAATTGACTTGTGACCTTTGTATACCTTGGTCTCGTTGCATAATAATACATAATTTGAACGTTTATGACTTGTCTTTGTTCTGTTTTGCTGGTTCACAATTGGACTTCTTACATCGTTTGTCACGGTAGATTCTTAACCGTAACAAACTTCCTATATCTCCCATGTGTCTTCTTGTATCAGTTTAGCCTCAACACGACACAATGTTACTGTATTTTACTCACGTTATGTAACAGTAAAACAAAAGAAAAGAAAAACTTAAAAACCAAACAAAAAAAAACAAAAAAAACAAACAAACAAACAAAAAAACCAAATAAACAAAACGAAACAAAGCAACATCTGCATAAATGTACTTAGATAATGTCACTAATATCGAAATATTATATCTTATTTACGTATTTACGTTATCGCCTGAAAACAGGAGAGTGAAAGGGAAGAAACTACATCATGTACTAAGATGATTACGTCTCCGTTATGACGTCAGACCCCTCGTGATGTGTCAACCTCTTCGCTAATGGACAATACCTACTTCCAGAACGTAATTGTGCTTTCACGTTTTGGACTTCTTCGTAGTGAATTGTGATAGACTGTCGGTCTTTTTCCGTACATAGTGGTACAATATCGACAGAATACCATCATTACATCTCCATTCAGTTCAATAACACAAAGATCTTACGCCACCGTGGCGCCACGAACATAGACAGTCATCACTGTTCATTAAAACGTGAAGAATCGACTTATAATAACCTTGCTGGGACGTGTTAAAATGTGTCAAGAAAGTAATCTTGTATATGCATGCTGAAATAGTGGAAACTATTTCTGTGCACAATAATGGTTCTAGGAGATACTTGAAAATCGTCACCATTTGTGAAGAAAAGTATCAGATGCTCAAAGTAATTCCTTACAAAGAAACAAAGTTCTTGCATCTTGTATTTAATCAGGTAATTACATATGCTCTTATTTTTGGATAATCTTCTGCATCATTGACGCAAATAATTCAATAATAGTTGGACTACAACGTGCTGTGTGATACATCGAAACACCTTGTGTCGTGCTGTGATATTTAATGGTGAATTGTTCCATATAACTAGCCCGGGGATGCCAGAAGTTGATCCACTACTTTCGATAAGATTTTTTTTTCACTAATCCATACATTCCTGCCATATATCTGGGTTATGAAATATTCTGTTCTACTGCAATGGTATGCTGTGCCCATTTTATCACTTGCTTCGAGTTTCGAGTGTAAGGAAAATAATTTCATATATCTATGTAATGCACAGACATATGTGCGTACACACATTGATAGATAAATAGATAGATCGTGTTAAGGAGATTTAGACGCACAAATGCCTATTTAAATCAGGGTAGAGAACATTTTTTCTTATGGACTTGGCGTTTTATCAGCTTATACTTGAGTTGACTGTCCAAGATTAAGAGGAATCGCATAATCCAAATGCAAAGCTATGTCAAGCCTGTGACAGTCATCCATGCTTAATACTCTTGATCTGTGGCTTAAAGTCTAATACTCACACCACCTCCTTTGTCATCACGGACGTCGGTTCGGGAATCATTTCAGTGTTGTGACTGTCATTGTTTTACCATGAACATTTACGTCTATTTCTAAATAGAGCCAATTTCTTCAATGTCGTATCGGATCATCAAGCAAACACGGCTGATGATACTTCCCGTGGCCCCGTTTCACAATGCTCTCGTGAGATCTCGTAACTGTTCTTCCAGTATTGTAACATTGACTTTCGAGAGCTTTGTGAAATGGGTGCTTGCCTGACACCTTGAACTGTCGTTATCGGTATTGAACTGACAAGGAGTGAATTTGTGTTTTTACATGAAACGTTAGCAGCACAAAATAAAGATTGGCATGATTGAATTTTTAGAATAATTTCCTCTTGATAAACTACCAACAGAAAAAAGTGACATGTAAAAACCAGTTTGATTTAACCAAGTTAAATACCATTATTGTCGCATTAATTATAACTGACACATACGAAAACCTAGAAACACGGAAAAAATCAGGTTCAGTTTTCGATCAATGACAAAAAAGAAACAAATCTTTCAGAAAAGTTTACTTTTCATGTAGTTAAAACCACTTTGTTAGTGGGCAAAGGTGAGATCAGTGCTTCAGGAAGATCTGACAATAATTCCTCCTTTTAATGGGATGAATATTCAATAACATCAAGTTCAAGTGAACTGTAAATGCGCCAGAAATATTTGTATTAACCACAGATTTCGGGGAGAGTTTCTGTGAACATTTTGTCTAAAATCTTTACTAACGTCATTAAATTAACACTACAATTAGTCTAGTTTTAGAATCAGAATGTTCATGTGGTAATAACGCATTTGACGTTAGCACTACAACGAAAACTTACTCTGGGAGCAGGACATTTCTGAACGCTTAAGAACGGATATTACCATCAAAAATATCGATTACTCTTCCAGCAATAATGTCATACAAGTACAACGTAGTAATGTCTAGATGGGTATTCTACTGTCGAATATTGAAGGCCTTTTGGCAATATTTTAATAACAATAACCCAAACACTTCTCTGAAAGTGACTCTATATGGCACATAAAACTCCATGACAACACTGGTGACAAGAGAACCTTCTACAACGCTGCAGTGAAGGTCTCGGTAGGCGCCGGTTGAGGTGTCAATTGTGCTCTAGAGCTCAAATACAACCATCGCTGGTTGATGGAACTCCGTCAGCGTTGTGTAACAGGACACAATCCGATGTCGCCTTGTAAGTACATATGCTGTTATCATACGGTTAGAAAATTATGTCTGAAGGAACCACGGAATTTTGTTACATACTGATCTGCTATTTCTCGGGTAGTACAGCATATGGCGCAACAGTTTCACTATCCGAGCTTATTAGCCAATGTGGTGATTTTGTAATAATGGTATTTAAATTGTCCTGATTTGCTCTGTCCCACCAGTGTAGTAAATCTTGTGAAATATAATCATTGTGTATGTTCACGGGATAAAGTTACTTGTGGATATATATCTATTATACACTTGGAAAAAACATTGTGTGTCAATAGGTAAGAGTTTTTAAACAAGTTTGGTAGTTTCAGGTAAACTAGAAAAATCACAATGTTATCTCAGTAATATCTGTTAAATAGGTTGTCACGTTTGTTCCGATAAATCATGTATGTCTTATAATTATAGAGTGAATGCGTTTTGTTTTACGCCGCAGTGAGCAATAGTCCAACTATATGGCGGCGGACTGTAAATAATGGTGTCTGGACCAGACAATCCAGTGATCAACAGCAGGAGCACTGATCTGAACAAATGGGAACCAATGACATGTGTTAACCCCGTCAGCGTGTCTGATCACCCGATCCCGTTAGTCGTCTCCTACAGCAAGCATAGCCGCCTTTTCTGTGGGTTGCTGAAAGCCTCTTCTACCCCAGGCCTTCACTCCTCTATAATTATAGAAGGAAATATACATCAATATTCCTATATCCCAATGACCATTCTCAGAGGGTGGAGCATCGGCTTCTGTTAGTCTGCGAGTAAAACACTAAAAACTTGCAGTAGGACTGAGGAGGTTACACATGTGGACAGCGGGGAGTTATGCATTCGAGGGGCAGGAAAATGTACAGTTGTCTTGCATGGAGCTGTACTATACGATGGCATGTAACTCTACAGTAGGACGGTATAGAAATACACAGCAAAAGGAATATATCTCACTTTCGTTTGAATTCATACTTCCAATTATGATATTTTTTTCTTTATTCCAGTTTGAACTATATGCGTGAAATGGTGAAAACATAAAACGTAAAAGGTGTATACAGAGACATTAGAACATGTGAAAAATATCCTACATGCAAGAACTTTGTTTCTGAATGTGCACCTTGGCTTTGCAAAATTATTAACGCTTTGGTCTTCACATCTATTGCTCTCCTTGAATATTAGTCTGACACGCCTGTATAATTGAATAATGTCCAACTGTTCTGGGCGCTCAAGATGCCATTTATTTTGCAGTTCATTGCCCCTGAATGCAATGTGATGGTTTGCCTTCTACGAAAAAGGTTTGATGTCTGATTAATAGTAAACAAACCCATAATACATTTGAATTATTGTAAGATAACGACACATTTATTTCTCTGACTCGCCTGAAACATTATTAGATACTGAGCGGCGAAACGTGAATTGGCTGGATGGGAAAATAGTACTACTATTATACTACACCATAGTACGTCTGTCTCTGATCAAACTGAAAGCATACTTGGATGAGGAATGTCTGATTTTCTTGATTCGTGATTTTCCACGAGTAAGGCTACAGAAGAAGCAAGGTCAGGGATGCCATTTGGTTATTGCGGTTGAAGTAGTAGGGTATTTCTGGAGAGTATCACTAGGGATCGGAGACTCTAAGGAGTGTTAAGAGAGATAAGATCTTTGAGATCAGAGGGAAACCTATCAATGCGGAGACAGTCATGGGTGAGGATGTGATTCTATCAGATGATGATGCCATGCACATAAAGGAGATGATGAAGATGACCACTCTCGATCGTACAATTGTGGGACTGTCAGACGTCCGGTCAGTGAGGCTGATGACCATCATGCTTAAGCCGGCATTATGGCTGTTCGAAGTTCCAATCTGTGACGTTCCAATGGCTGGCCATATTTGACATTTCGATGTGTGTAGCATATAAAATCTCAACCGATTGAGCTTCTGCATAAGATGCATGTGAGATTAAACACACAGAACACCTCTTGAAAATATCACCATCAAAAGAATTTTCAAAATGTCTGTGCTGTTTTGGGTATCATCATCCCATACCACTTGGTGTCTACTTTCTTCTGTACGTCAGTAAGATTGAAATAGTGGTTGCTCGACAATGATAAGCAAACTCACAGCTCTTACTTGTGAATATAACTGCATCGCAATCACCTAAAACGAATCTCAGCGAATCTGAGTCGATTATGGGTATTTTATTGTATATCGCGTACTCTATCGTTTTGTAAGAAAATAACTAGCCTGCAAGATGTCTACAGACTCAATGACGACAGTTTGTCTCAACAATTAGTAACAACAGCCTGGTTCGGATCGTAATACTCAGCCATGAGTACGTGTAATCTGTTTGCCCTTTTGTTTCCAGACATTGTGCATTGTGCCAAAAGCGCTTTTGTTTAGCTGATTCATGCTGTGTCTACCAACATTAGTTTGGCAAATTTCATTGCGAGAAGCCCTTTTATTTCAACTGTGATATAAATTAAATCTTACGTGTTTACTGTGGTTGGGGACACTCTACGGACATCTGTAAAAATTAATCAAAAAATTTTTGCCATGTTGAAGAAAAGCCCAAAAATGTATGTTAAAATATTTCCTGAATTAGTCAAAATTATTTAAATAAAAACTGCTTATGATGTATTTAAGTCCGCAGTCAGCAGTATTACACCTGTATTGATCTGGATGGTCAATGATCGAATCAGGACTTGGAAGATGACTGACACAAAGTGTGGAGAACCTTCAGTGCTGTCCACCGAGTCTCCCGAGACTATTCATTTCAGCAAGGACATCCCATAAAGTAGTACTAAAATTATGAGGTCAATGAATGTGTTGTGAGTGGTTTACTTCATCAACAGTACCAGCTGACACGGCGGAATAGTCATTAAATCCATTAGTTGTCTAGTTTAACCATCCATTCACGCCGAAAAACCCTGTGTTAGGAAAACTGTCAAATGCGTCCATATAGTGAAAACTTTCTAAATTGTGTAGATGGTTCATCTTCACGTTTAGATCATGTGGAAGAACAATATATCAATGTTATTATGTTTGTAAACCATATAGACATCCCATTATACCAGTGCTGATAGACTGTTGATGTCCCTGTTGTTTAGGTACTTTCACTAGTTTGTAGTGTATTATTCACCAATTTGACACGTGGAAGGTGATGACCTGGAACAATATAGTGACTAATCAGGTCAGGTGACGATTCCTGACTGAGAGGGTTTGTGTCCCAATAGTGAGTGGAAATGCGAATTCAAATGGATGTTGGGCTGAGTCAGTTTAGCTCAAACTGACACCTATTCAGATTCTCAGCCGGTTTGTTTCAGTGCCAGATATATTATCATATTGCAACATTTAATATGTTTCAATCGATAATGGTAAGTATCAGAGATGCCAAAGTATCGGTGTGACGTTCCCCTAGTTTGATCAAACTGGAGACAAAAACAATTTGGTTGGTGAGGCATCTTCTCCCCAGACCTATTCCTGCCACAGCGTGTCAGCCTCATGCGTGAAGGTAAGTTAATGAGACTGCTCAGTTACAGACACATATGTTGCTGTTAAAGACATCATTTCGTTGAATCCATAGTACTCACCCTGAGTGAGTAAACCCCAATCAATCAACCTTGGTACAAGTTACACAAGTACGACAATGCTTATTTCGTTAGCGATTCCGTTATCACTCATAGTATATCGAACGTTGACTAACACATGTATGAAAACTTACGTCGTGTTAATGTTATATTTGTTTGTTGTAAACACTCGATTCTGGATCGGAAAATCCACTCACCAGTTGGGATGCGATGCCATGTATTCGCTATGTCAGCGAGTCTGATTACTCTACTCGTTAGTCATCTCTTATTACTAACACTCTTTGCTGAAGGCCAGGTCTGACCGTGGTCGTCTCGGGTGGGTAATGTTATCAGAAATAGGTCGAATGGAGTTTATCGGATGTTTTGTTTCTTGCTCTGAGAGTCACTTTGGACTGCCCAGGTCCTAGTCAAGTCTTTTGTCGTTGTGCAAAAATGCGTCGCTTGGGCAAGCTGCAGACCAATCATGGTGTTTTGCTCGAATCCAGTATTGCCCAGAATTATGTTTCTAGGCTTGGATTTCACCAAAGTGAATGACGTCCTGCATCTGGCTTTACTCCAGCAGGAACCTGAGGAGCCATGATAAATGGAACAGAGTTATTCTCTCACTTTCGGTGTAGATTCTGAATCATATGTTCATTCTCGATGATATATATTAAAAGCTCCTGCTCATGTTTTGACAAGTGTTTTCATTTAATTTTTGAAAAATGGTTTATTATCGCACAGGAGTTCTTTCATGGAACCTGGGGTTATCATGAAAGGTGTCGAGATAATTGACCTTGGATGATTTTTATACTAAATAGCAGAAGCATAGACCCAAAAGCAAAGAACAAACACACTGTAAAAAAGGATGCAATACATGTTTGGTCACATAGTAATTTGTACACTGTGAAACTAATGAAGCACACAGGAAACAAAACTAATCAGGATTTAGATATGAATAATATGGGCCCATGATACCGTATATATATCTGAACTAATCAATGCCATGCAAGCACTTTGATTTGTAAAGTATATCACTTAGTACTCTTATCTGACAGATGAAGTTTTGTCATGACTGTTATGTGTATCTTTTTCATTTCAGAGGCCTTTGAAAGCTGACAGATCAGGAACAAATCCTTGTACTTGGCTATTGGAATAAATTTGCTACTCAAAATGGCGTGGGCGAAAGGAGTAGTGAACGATTCTTTATTCAGGCAGAACAACACCGAAGATTGGGAAAGTTTTGAAAATGTCGCTTTCAATCTGGAAACGGTCTATCTGTGGATTATACTTGTCATTGGACTCCCTGGAAATTTTGCTACTATTGTCACCGTTGTGAAAATGTGCCCAGCCAGATCCCTTACTGTGTATATTACCATCTTGGCAATAGTTGATAACCTGGCCATTGTTGACAAACTTCTGATGTTTGTTCTACTGGACCATGGCGTTCACGTTGGTCAGTTTGGATGCAAAACACTTGGATACTTCGGAAACCTCCTCAGCACCTTTGCTAATTGGTTGTTGGTTGCAATATCAGTTGAAAGATTTGTTGCTGTGTGGTTTCCATTTAAACTTGGACAAAGTTGGACGTATAAAAAATCCATTGTAGCCGTTTTGGTTTTGGCATTGCCCCTCATTGCCTTATTTCTTCATTTGTTCTGGATTATGAGATTCGTGGACGACAAGGAACAAGGAATGGTATATTGCGCTATTCATGAAGAATATAAATATTTCATGATGCACGTGTGGTACTGGATAAACGTGCTCATGTACGCAGCTATCCCTTGCACATTGTTGATCCTGTTCAACATTCTGATCATCGTGGGCATTGTGAAATCAAGAAAAGCTCAAAACCGTCTCAGTGGTAACAAGGATGACAAGTCCAGCATTGATCGATTACGTCAAGTGACGATAATGTTAGTCGCTGCAGCTATTTCCTTGGTGTTATTGACAACACCCCGATGTGTGATGCTAATTTTGACCCCCTATTGGAATCCTTCCGAGAAAACAATGGAGGGCTCTGTCGAATATCTACTTGACACGATTGCATTTGTGTTGTGTGATTTTAATCACGCAATCAATTTTTATGTTTATTCGATGAGTGCAGGGCGATTTAGGCGTCAATTTCTGGATTTGTTTCCATGCAGAAAGCAACAAATGACTCCAACCAAAACGCAGTATGTTTCTCTTTCAACGCGCCAGTCGTTGCATTTGAATAGCAAGAGGAAGAAATAAGAAAGAAACGCGTGGATTGGACCTGGTCGGGGAGAATTAGTCTCCTAATCCAACAAATGCTAAAGCTTCAATATGAAGGTCTTAACAAGGGTCATGTGCACACAGTTTCAACTCTGACATCGTTTATGGAAGGGGTATTTCCTCTTTTCCTCCTATTCCCAGTTAGTGTTTATTCTGCATTCAACTGAATGCAAAGCGGTATTATATATATATATGTATATAGATGTTAAACGCTGTATGTTGAATACGCATCGGATATATTTGTTACTTGATGTTCTCAAAATAATGTTCTCAATAAACACTTATAGTTACATTTGTTCCAACGATAGTCAAAGTGTTTATACAGTTTAAGATGAATTGAAAGGCAAAATGCTAGTTCGATTACAGCTTTCCTTAAATTTGTATTTGACATTTTGCTTCCAAGTATAATGTTTTTGTCATTCCTCCGTCTGACATGTCGCACATGAGGATTCAGAATGATTTGAATATAGCTTGCTGAATGACACTCGATCTTATAACGTTGGTGTACAGTGACATGTTCATTCCAAGAATCAACTCAACCACACGTGAAGAGATCTCGGTTCGGGTTTCTAAGAGTCATTATTTAACACAGTGATATGCACGTATATACAAACGAATAGGCTTTTTGGATGTTCAGTGGTGTCCATGAGGTAATGACACAGAGAATGGCGATACCTCCGATCACATATGGTATAGTTTTTCATACCAGAGAATGAGGTGATCCATGTCCAGTGGGACAATGTGTATTTGGAAAATGGTGTTATTCTCGTTCTGAAGAATGTTGCGTACAAATGGCACAATGAATCCATCTGGAGAAATCTAGGTTTTAAAGCATCAACAAAACTCAGCCATACTGGTCTCTTTGTTTGTTTCTAATGTTGGCGAATCAGTGGAAAGGGATTATAATTAAATCGTTCTCCTTTGAACTGTTCCTGGCATTTGTTGCTTCGCGCCATTTTATCAGCTTGTCCAAGTTCATGCAGTCCTGCTTCTTTATAGGCTACAAAGTCACGGTTTGCACGTGAACGTACGATTTCACAAAATTAAAACATCCAAACTGTTTACCACTGTGTAACATACTTTTAAATTTATTTGATTAAACATAAAAGAATAAAATGTCGATATGCATCAGCGTCAAATCTGCAAGTTTGCTGAGTACATACTAGTAATTATATTTACATGTAAGGAGTAACTAATTCAGTGAGGTGCAGATCAGTGAATGACTACTTGTACCGTCAGAGTGTCATCAAGGTCCCCAGACAGGTATATAATTATGAATGTGAGACAGCCAGTACTTCATGTAATACGGTATCATCCCTTCGGTGAGGATAACAAGCACGGTAGCAACAGTGCCATGTTTTAAGTGGAGAGCGGAAACCACACACTTTCAACTCCATCAACTACAGTAGGGAAGAGGTTACCATGGCTACAGATGTCATCTAACAAGGCTGAAGACTGATGAAAGTAATCCAGAAATAATTACGGGGAAATGGGATGGCTCGTATATCCTCCATTTTTTCAAAAGATTCCCTCTGAATTACATTTACATGCGTATTTGTTTTAGTATCCACTGAAATAGAAATACCCTGTCGTTTGGATTCATATTCATAATTGTAAAGTATTAACGTATTTGACCTATGAAGAGATGATCAAATATCTTTTAAAATCTTATTTTAGCATGGCGAATAACTTTCCAGTGATAATGTAATGACGTCACACGACAGTCACACAATTCATTAATGTCCAAGATACCAAACGAAGCAATACGACTGTTTTATATCTCACAAGAAATAAGATCACTTCACGTTGTATATTTGTATCAGTTGTATGAGATAAAACACAACAGTCTCTCAATAAATATGTGCCCTTAAATATTTGACGATTCTGTCGCTGTCATAAGCATAAATCTGTAAAACAGTAACTGTGATTATTCCTGATGTTCTTGAACTTCTGAATTTGAAATATAATAACGTACATATTGTTATGAACCATATTCTTATACCAGTTCCAACACTGCAGTTCCCAATTCTACAAGCCATCATTTGAAGGAGCCCCCTTCTGACAGTGTGGTTTCGTATCCCAGATGGGACTCAATCCAATCTGTACTCACTAAGAAGTATAATATTAGATGTTGTACATTTAATTACTATGTATAAAAGTAATTGTTCTCGTCACGATATGGCTGAAATATCTGCCGATGGGACGACAAAGTTTCACTCACTCACTTCCTCTGTTGTGTCTCCCTATGGTGTTACGTGCTGTTGTGGTAGCTGGTATGAAGCGATTTCGAAAATGAGAGGCCACAATGTCTTGCGATTATGACGTTATAGGTGGACATCCGCTATGAAGTGGTCGGCGACGGTGTTTGTCTGCTGATAGCTGCTGTCAAGTGGACTGATGTGTTCAATAATGTCTGGCGACGCATTGGATGCTCCAGCCTGCTTCAGTATTTTCCATTGCTCTCTGACGTTCGTTAGCGTTCAAACGTGTCATGCTCACTGACGTTCGTTAGCGTTCAAACGTGTCATGCTCACTGACGTTCGTTAGCGTTCAAACGTGTCATGCTCACTGACGTCCGTTAGCGTTCTAGCGTGTCATGCTCACTGACGTTCGTTAGCGTTCAAACGTGTCATGCTCACTGACGTTCGTTAGCGTTCTAGCGTGTCATGCTCACTGACGTTCGTTAGCGTTCAAACGTGTCATGCTCACTGACGTTCGTTAGCGTTCAAACGTGTCATGCTCACTGACGTTCGTTAGCGTTCAAACGTGTCATGCTCACTGACGTTCGTTAGCGTTCAAGCGTGTCATGCTCACTGACGTTCGTTAGCGTTCTAGCGTGTCATGCTCACTGACGTTCGTTAGCGTTCAAACGTGTCATGCTCACTGACGTTCGTTAGCGTTCTAGCGTGTCATGCTCACTGACGTTCGTTAGCGTTCAAACGTGTCATGCTCACTGACTTTCGTTAGCGTTCAAACGTGTCATGCTCACTGACGTTCGTTAGCGTTCTAGCGTGTCATGCTCACTGACGTTCGTTAGCGTTCTAGCGTGTCATGCTCACTGACGTTCCTCAAGTAGCATCGTTAACAGCAAAAGATGCAATTCTAACTTCACGACCGTCTCCACTCTGGCAAAATGAAAACTGTTCAGTTCATATTTTAGTGATATATGACGTCATACATGCTGCGTCCGTGGTAAACATTTTCCTTTCGAACAAACAGTAGTAACGGAATCAGTCACATATCAGAAACATATTCAACCCTGTGGATGAACGTCACAGTAAATATTGATGAATTTCGCGTTTCCTTTGGCGATGAGAATATTATAATATAAAAAAACATGACTCAACGAGACAGATACTGTCGTGAACTAACATGTGCTGACGGAATTACCTGAAATCGTCCTGAAATGTTCATTCCTTTGAGTTATCAGATAATAATTTTATTTAGTGAGTGACCGAGGGCAACTAATCGTCAAAAATTTAATATTTCCGAAATACACACTAGGGCATCTGTTACATCCAAGGATCGAATCTTCCTAAAAGTCTTTACTGTAAATAATGAGACGGAAAGGTGTCCTTTTCGTTCCAGCTAAAGGAAAGCAATTATTCTAAGTTTAACTATCTTTCATCTTTTTATTCATCCTAAAACTAAGAAATGTAGAACAAATGAAGTATGTGATTTGATAGACAGAAAATTGAGTGAAGACATTTCATTGGCTACCAAGACTGATGAACTGATGACTTGAGTTCATTAAGTTTTCGAAAGGTCGGAACGGATCTCGCTGGTGTTGGCCGGAAATGTGGGGATCTTGTCGAGGAGTGCTGACCGTAAGACGACCGTTCTGAAGAAGGCCGCCTGTGGTCTATGTAGCATTGTATCGATGCTAGGATAGCACATCGTGATGTTCAGATATGCTATATTATGTTTTGTTTCAGTAAAACGTGACATTGTTGAACAAGGAGTGTTGTGTTTTAAATTATTGGAAACACCATCAGGCGTCCATATATTTCTATGTGTGTGAATGTAAATGACTCCAATACTTCATGCGACAGTCAGACATTTGATTAACGTTCCAGAACCCACGTAAAGCATTGCGACTGATTTGTATCTAAAAGGAAATTAGAAATCCAAAAACGTTTTTTTTTTTCATTATCTGTATATGAATAAGCAATGGGACGTAAACGATAAATAGTTGTCCTTAAATGGCGGGGATCATTAGTATAAAGGGCGTTGTTGCTTGTGTTTTTCAAGAATATTTACTTTCCAAATCTATAATTCATTCAGATATGTGCTACAAACACCCGTAATGATAAATAAAGCAAGACAGTATTCACAACAAACCAAACCAACACATCAAACGCAACCAACATGGGGAACAGTATGGTACGAGACCAGGCCTGGAGAGGAACCGAAAATAATAATGGCCGTTCACTCGTCAAATTTGGATGTGGTCCCCCAAACCATACACTGCACCATTTACTTAAGCTTTACTGAATGCGTTCACTATCTGAACATGATTTGAAAGCGTATGTTCATGTGAATCACAAATGCTTTGGTGTAAATGTAGACACCAACACAGTTGGACAGACAAGGTACTAACTTGTGATGTGACCTTTAACATATTTGATCATCAGGGATTTTTGTTTGCTCAGGCTATTGGCCCATCTACCATTACTGTGTTTCATCTGATCTTTATTGAGTATATGGAGGTAATTCAAAGCAACGTTCTACTCTGACATGAAATGTGGCAGAAGCTCTCCATCTCTTATATACCAGAAGCTGATGTCAGGCCTATCTGGTAAATAATTAAAAACACATTGTCTATTTGACACATTTTGATTCACAACAATTGATTTTAGGTTTTTAGCCAGAATACTACGGAAGTACGGCGGCGTATTAGGGTCATGGTGAAAAATGCTTTTGGTGTCACTATCTCCTACGTAGGACTTATTATCTCCTACGTAGGACTTACAATCACCTACCTATGTAGGAGATTCTAAGTAAGTCCAATGTAGGAGAACTAACTCCTACGTAGGACTTATTTAGAATCTCCTACATAGGACTTAGTACTTAACATCACCTACCTAAGACTTACTATCTCCTACGTAGGACTTAATATCACCTACGTAGGACTTATTTTCATCTGCATAGGACCTATTAGCTCCTACGTAGAACTCAGTATCACTTACGTAGGACTTAATATGGCCTACGTAGGACTTAATATCACCTACCTTGGACTTAGTATCTCCCACGCAGGACTTACCATCTCCTACGGACTTACTATCTCCTACGTAGGACTTAGTATCTTCTACTTAGGACTTACTATCTCCTACGTAGGACTTAGTATCCCCTTCATAGGACTTAGTACTTAACATCTCCTACGTAGGACTTACTATCTCCTACGTAGGACGTATTATCACCTACCTAGGACTTACTATATCCTACGTAGGACATTTTTTCATCAACGTAGGACTTACTATGTCCTACGTAAGACTTAATATCACCTACGTAGGACTTAGTATCTCCTACTTAGGACTTACTATCTCCGACGTAGGACATATTCTCACCTACGTAGGACTTAATATCACCTACCTAGGACTTACTATATCCTACGTTTTCTATGTGGCCCTAATACGCTGCCGTAGGATACACTTATAATTAGTATTGATAATAATAACCTGTCAGTGCACCTTGTCATAGTGCGCGTACGTCACCTTGACCAGAAAGGCTTATAAGCACCATGTTCTGTTACGCAGCGGCCGCGTAGGAGTCAAGTGGTATATATTATCTCAAATGAGGATATCACAATTACAACTAAAACTAGTATTGAAAGTTAAACTAGTACCACTATTTGGACAGCACAGTGTACTAACTGGCTATACATCGTCAACTGAAGGTAGATCACCACCAGGTAGGAACCATGCCGATTTACAGTACCTTTGCTACCTGCATGTTTTAGGAAGCTTGAAATCTAATTTGGATACACATGTTAGTCCTAATGTACCCTATGTATATCCTGCTGTACTAGGTCACCACCAATGTACAGTGTACGCTTCCATCCCTGACAGGAATATCATATTCATAACTTTCCAGCTGATTAAATGCTTAAAGGCTGTACATGTACACACATATCATTTTAGCTTTCTGTTGGACTTAAACACAATCCAACATCCAAATGTATGTACAGTCACGCATATGCCAGGTTGTTCGAACACAGCAATATGTGCTGCCACGATCCGAATAAACCATATTGGCTGTATGCTTGTTTTTGGATCCAACTGACTTAGTGAATGGTTTAGGGATTGCTAAGTTAGCTTGAGCTTTCACTCTACAAAGCCGAACTCCCAACACAACAGTCTCAACACAACAGGGCCTTCCACCACAGGTGCCTAGATCGCATAACCATTTGCACTGCACCTTTGCTCAAGTAGTTCGCCTTAGTGAACTTAAGCCATTTGTATATCAACAGTCTACAGACAGGATAATGAACAAGAAAGGATACATTTTTTCCTGAATCATAACAGGAGGTAGGGTGTCATCACAACACGGTCCAGACCGACAACACAGCATAGAATAAAGTAATATATATGGTCAATTTCCGATGAACACTTTTCTTTTTCTTATCATTACAATGTATAACGAAGTCTACAGACCACAAGCAACAAAATCTAGGACAGTGCACTGGTATCATTCAATTCGGGTCTCAAGGTTACAGTTATGCTGCATGCACTCTCTCAACTATTCAAATATAATAGACTGTGTCGATTAAGAAATCGATGTAAACTGGGCTCATTGTCATCATTTTAGATTCCCGAAATGAACTAAGTATACCATTGTTGCATAAGATCTGTTGATAATTGGCCTTACATTACAGTGACAGAGAAGTATGTCCTTGTACAAACTATGTAATATTTATATTGCACGGTGCTTACATATACCCACGTATTTCTAACACACTCATAAGCATTTTTCCACTGTTGTTTGGCCTTTTATACTCAAAGGATTTATTCTGGTAGTAGATGGAAACTGATATTCCCTGGTTTTCCATTTATGTAATCCAATAGACGATGTTTGTCGGCTTGCATATAAAACGATTTAAAAAATTTAGATCAATGGGTCACTGAAAGCTAAAACGATCCTTTGCTAAACCTAGATATCATCAGATCTACTCATGAAACTGGACCTAATTGTGACATTTTCAATGACGATATTTCAAGGAAAGGTTTCATCAAAAGTAACGGAGACGAAGTCAGCATCAAACAGTCACAGTGACAGAGATTGCCTTGAAAGGGGCAGTATTACGTTCCATTCTTTCCCAGCATAACTCACTAACACCTCCCAGACTCAAGGCGGGAATCCGTTTGAAGCCGTTTGAGCAGAAAGTCACACTGGCAGTATTTCAAGGTAACATTTTTTTTCTAACATGAACACAAAAGCATGTGTCTTTCACCCAAGGCATTGCTATGAAAAATATTCATCTTCGGCTAACTGTGACCATGCATTCGCCAGTTATGAAACACGTGATAATGGGGATACAACGCACAGATTAAAATGGATGCGAAGCGTCAAAGCAAGAGTCACCCGATTACTCTTGTACTTGCTCAAACGTATACACCAAAGTTCAAAGCCAAGTTCAATCTGACAAGCACTTAGTCAGGGTTCAGTTTGTTTTCCGCCCAAATCGTCTCCAGTACAGCCTCTAGTATGCTAGTTTCCGCCTTGTGGCACTGTAAACAGGAAGTGTACTTGGCACTTTAATTCGCTACACACAACACTACCGTTCTTTGTAGTTCATTTGGAAGTTGGATTAATAAGGAAGGAAGACAACATGTTGATGAGCAACGTCTTTATAACTGTAATAACGACGTTGCTCATCCATATGTTGTAATCCATCCATCACTACTATTATATTTTATTATAGCCAGGAATGGGCAGGATGACTAATTGAAAAATGGCCTTGACAAAGTCGGCATGCCGATGCATGAATTACCATTTAATGTCACATCGGCAATATCACAGCCATAATTATCGTGACGGGGTCAGTGTATAAAATGAAACTGAATACATTTAGAGGACCAAAACCCAGCGAACCCATGGTAACATTTAGACGGAGATGAACCCCCCTCCCCCCCCCCCGCCCCCCCCCCCCCCCCCCCAAAAAAAAAAAAAAAAAAAAATGTTCCGCACTTGCTATTATTACGAGGATTATCAACTTTACATTTTGATGACAGAGTTGGACAACAGTTCTGTTAGGGATTATTTAACGGGGTTCGTGAAAATTCGTTCTTTTTGTTACGTGATAGAATGTTAAACCTTGCAATGTTTCTTAACCAAGCTTGGCACATAGATAGGTATGGTTATGAGCTGGTGTCCTGTGGTAGTTGTGGATGTCTGAATGAAATATTTATGGCTTCTTCATGGCAAAAAGTTTGACTTTGACTTGCGTTGGCGTTAGAGCTCTTTTCCGCACCATATAGCTGCAATATTGCTGAGTGCGGCGTAAAACAAAGCTAAAACCTTTCCGCGCAAGAACCTTAAAACCGTTCAGTATTTCTTCAACAAACTTGGCTCATAGATATGACTGGGATTGAACTCTGTTTATGTACTAAAGTTTGGATTTCCGAATGTTTTCATTTCCTTGCCAGCGAGCTAAACTTTAACTGAAGTTTGTGGTGATGCCCCATCCGAAGCAGAACTGAATAATAATACAAAATGTTCAATATTCTCCTTCTAGTGTATGTGTTCTCAAGAACCTAGTGACATAATTCAACAGTGCCACTATCTCCCAGTATCAACATTACTGAGGCATGTGTTGTATCTCCAACCGTTGAAGCACACAGGCAGTCTGTTGTTGATATAAGCACGCTAATATGTGAATTGTTTTCTTCTGTATGCTTTCGTTAAATCAATGAAGAACAATGATGATATTGTCCTACAGATCTGGATATATCTGTGACAAGATCTGGATTATCAAACTGGATATGCAACTATTCAAATTGATATACTCAAGACATTTGACATATTGATGGTGATGATATTACCATTGCGGGGAATATTGAGGACGTTGTCATTTGTTTTATTATGTTATGTCTTAATTCAGGAATAACCATGAGAAAATTCCTAGTTGTGGTAGCAGCATACACGTGTAGCTTTTGAAAAACATGGAAATGGTTATTGATGTAATTGTGCGGACATTTCGAACTTCCCATACATTTACTTGTCTGATTTGCCCTGATGGAACTGCTGTCACAGCGTAGAGTGGCTTTGCCCAGCTGAATGCACCGACCGAGATAAATTATCGTTATCTCAAATTTGGACACAAACATGTTACCCTCTTTGACTAAATCCATTAAAGCTACGATTCACCTACAAAGTAATTGTACTGGTAAGTCTAAAAACACAAGAAGAGTATCATCTCCCTCATCACATGAAATCGATGCTAGACTGACCTCAGGCTTCACATCGAGTAATATTGACGTGCACAATTTATCAAGGCTGGTCTTGTGGCATAACATCCACAGCACATGCAGGACATGGGACATGATATGGTGTTGCTCAACGTGACGTGTGATTGACTAGATGTTTGTTGGTTAACGTCACACACAGCAATATCCCAGCTATCGGGAGGCGGTCTGAAAATAAGTGAGTCTGGGTCAGACAATCTAGTGATCAACAGGATGAGCATCGATCTACGCAATTGGGATAATGTATGTATCAACCAGACTGACAACTCGATTCCGTTTGTTGCCTCTTACTTCAAGCATCGGACGCTTGAATACCGTTTCAACCCGGATGTTCACGGGTCGTTGAACAAGTATGCACATATTATGACTTTTCAGACCTTCAGCAAAACATGTAACATGTACAGTAATTGCGTTAATGAACATAAGGTGAAAGAAATAATTCCAGCCCTATCAATCATCGGGTGGTCATGCCACATATATTTAATAAGATGGGTGAATTAAGCTTTTCACTCACGAAAGGCATAAAACATCTTTGACATGGACATGCTAGTTGAATAGAGGGTTCGTCGTCATACCTGGCTGAGCGGTCTTATTGCCAACTAGAGTCTGATCTATTGTTTTCATCAATTGTTCGTATTTTTTCCAAGTTTTGCACGATGTTACGAACAAACTTGCTTTTCTGGATATCCTATTAGGCCTTTGACATTTGCTTAGACATTTCGACATATGCTATTTGCAGTTGTGTAATTTTCAGGGATACAAATTAAAGTAACGGCCTAAAACGTTTTGTTTTATTTCCGACAGTACTTTAGCTGCACTTTTAGCACACTATTTATTTTAGTGAGTTAGTCAGACATCTAATGAAACATACAGTGTACATGTATCATTACAACTCCGCAGTGAAACGACATGTGCATTCCCAGATAGAGAGCTCATTCAGAGTTATAAATCTATATTCCACTTTCTAGAGTGTCGCCTTCTTGCTTCAAAACAGAGATCCGCAGAAAGAAGGATCCCATGGAGACGTGTTAGCAGGGTCTAACCATCTCCACCTACCGGTGTGAACTTACCGAGATCAGTCACGCAAACAGGTCATCAGTCCATCGCCTGCACTCACGCAATGTATCGCTAGCTAGCACTACTTCTTTGTTCTTCTTCATCCTTCCTGTTTTGTTGGATCTTTCCTTTAAAATCTCACTTCTATTTTATTCTAAAGAAATGTCAATAGCAAGGATGCCCAGTAATCGGGACACTAGGGTGAGATTTTCTTTCAGTGGAAGAGTACACACAGTATTCAACCATTATGCACCTCATGAACAGTTTGGAGAACTCGTAATGTTACACGAATGGAATGGGAACAGAGTTTACAGTCACACTGGCATAGTATCAGCCATGGCTTGACTAAACTGGTTATTCATTGAAAATATGTAGAGATGAATACATTGTAAAACTTTAAGATTCTATCACTATTTAAACCTGTACATCATACGTCTAGGTAGCTTTACTGTCCTTTGTCGACAGATATTTTAAATTGATTACCTAGTTTTCATCGCTGTATAGCTGTGATATTGCCGATGCGATTAAACATTTTAACTCACTCACTGTACATAATGAAAACGTGATATCACCAGCAGCTACAACAGCTAGGCCGAAATATGAGGGGCCATCGGAACGACACGAGTTTTGCGACCTGTGTTGTATCCCTGTGTCGATACTTAGATGAACGAATTAATGGTAGATAGGATAGCATCCATTCTCGTCGTAAGATGCGACTTTCAGGTGGTCAAACTCTCTGACATGGTTGCATAGATCAATACTCATGTTGTTGATCACTGGGTTGTTTCACCAGACTCGATTAGTTTCAGACCGGCATTACATAGTTGTTGTGTAGCGTTAAACAACGAATTAGCAAACTAAATAATTCGGGTGATATTTGTTGAGTGTATCAAAAGAAAACCTCCAATCCTCCATCGTCAGCATCACCTAAACTATTTCACTAAGCTAAATCTATCGTCGAGAATACGTAACCAATGTAAAGACGTCACCATCTGTGTCGTGATTGACTATAATCGATGCCAAATTACACATATACACTTAAGCATTATCTGTAGGCACGACGAGCTAATGATAGTTTTGCTTGCTGGGATGGAAGTTTATATCCTTGGTAACAGGTAATTACATGAACGTATTTTTTTCAAATGAACTCAGACATTATAGGTATAGAAAGTGAGCCGTACAACTCCCAATATTGTGTCAACCCCCTAATAGCTGTTGGTGCGAAGAGTGTCTACGTGTGCGTCCTGACAATGTAGTCCGTTCTGTGTTTATCTACAGTCTTTTTAGGGTCATAATACAGATTCTCTAATATGAACGCCAAATACTCGAATACTACTGATAAAGATCACTCATCTTGGCTTGGGTGGTTAGACCGGTGTCCTATGAGAACTGGTGATTAGGTTCCTTCGAAAGCGTTTCAAATCCCACATGGCGCTCGACCTAAGCAAAACTAAAATCTGTACTTTACTGAGGAGGTACAATACCAAATTGTGCGGCTGTATGGTGCTATGTATTTCTTAAGGCTATTTCATTATTTTTTTGATAATATGAAAGATCACAGAAATACACTTATATAATATATTACTAGCAAATAAGTTTTATTGCACGCATGGACGCACACGCACACTTACACATACAAAAAGATGTGAGATTCACTGGTTTACTGTAGCATGTTAAGATAATCATATCACCTCACAAACTTGTCTCTAAAAGTTTTAAAAATGAATCATTTAATGCAATTAAATATGAGTAACACTATTTAACTACGACACATTGAATAGGGTGACATTTTGTCAGACTCTGTTTTCCGTTCTGATGGCAGCAATTTTGAGGGCTACAAGTTTATGACTTGTTCGGAGGTAAAAGAATTATAATTGAAAATGGTGTCACAGAGGATATCCAAACACCGCTGACATTAACAAATATTTCCGTCAAGAAGCATACATTCACAGAACCATCTCCAAGAGTGGCATTCAAACCTTGGGAGACTTCAACACCTATTCAACCTCGACGAAGAAGAAGACAAATCGAAGCGTAGACCATGACCTTGAGGGGTAGAAAAAGATGGAGTCTGTATTGCCGTAAACTATCAAACACGAAAATAGACTGTTAACTATGGAAATCCGAGATGATAAACACATTGTGATTGTTGGAGATACACCTACCGTAAATCGTTATGCTTGTGGTGCGTATGACTTTAACAACAGGTTATCGCTGTTCCATCACAGTAAAGTGTGTAACAGTGAAATTCTCTCCGGGGTCTTCTTTTCTGGAAAGTGTCATGGATGACAAGGTCGCATGGCAGAGATTGTCCAGCAAAGTATGAACTTCCACTCGTGCCGTAGAATGTTGGCCACACTGCCATCAAGCGACATTTGTTGTTCGCCCACATGATGTCTCGGAGGGATGACTTTTCTTCGTTCTACAGGACTACCAATGGTGCCATTGATATAGTAGTCTCGAACTTGAATGACCTCAATTTCTGTAATACAAGGACAGGAATATCATAACTGGATTAAACATGGTCTGGAGGATCTAGAATGGAACGATCTGTATGGAAAATTGAATTAGCCCTGGAATGTCTTGCACAGTGAATGGGTATGTGAGCTCCCTCATGCGTCGGTTTGTTCCTGAATGTTCTGACATTTCAATTGCACACAAGCATAATACCTCTGCTATATACCACATCATCCCAATTTATCTTGGCCGCACCACAAGCCACCGACACACAGATGTCTGCCACCGCCTGTTGTCCAAAGAAACAGGACACTGATCGAGTGAGTGAGTGTGGTTTTACACGACCCCTAGCAATATTTCAGCAACACGACGGACGGGAACACCAGGACTGGGTTGCACAGGTTGTACTCATGTAGGGAAATGAACCCTGATCTTCAGCGTGTCAAGCAGACCCTCTAACCATTAGGCTACCTCAACGCCACAAGGGACACTTGTAGCATATACCTGTGCGTTTGTCATTTGCACAAGAAGCGTACTAGATATATTTCACAAATATATGGAAGTTTGCACATCATGTCTGCTGATCGTGGGTGACAACTCTTCTCAATCACGATTCCTTAAATAGAGTAAGTGAGACAACTAGAAATATGAAAGTGCATCTCGCTTCACCATTCTTGTGAAAAACCGATAACTGAAAAGTAGTCTTCATCCGAACACGTCAATACTACCACGAGGAAAACCTTATTGTAATAGGGAGGACTAGGTTACACAGGCCACATTATTACTGATTGTTAGCTGGTTTAAAGGTCTCGGGTGTCAGTGAGTAGACGCCGATGATGCAGACATAAGCACAGCTATCAGTGATAAGAGAGGATTTGTTTGAGTTATCTTACGAAATATATTGTTCAAGTAATTAGACCAAATGCCTTAACCACACACATGTTATTAAATGGAAAATACGTTTAAATTTAAAATTCTTTGATATTGAAGGTCCTATTTAGGTTACCATTCACAGAATGTAAAGGCGTGGAACCGTTCTTTATTGTTACCCTTCTTTTACGGTTTCACATGTCCCAAATGTATTGTTGGACACAACATCATGAACCCTTTTACTTCATAAAACAAGAGAAAATAAAATCCAAAGCAAAAGACAAAACAAAAATCATACAAACATGAATCGTGCATTGTTTTTCTGTGTACATACCTATCTGAATGCTCTTTGTAGTGTTCCTAATATCGAAATACATGTACTTACAGTTTCCCCGAATGACCATTTCAGATATCATCATACACAGTATTGACCGAAAAGAGAGGAATGAAGGAATTTTAAACACAGGCAAACTGTAGCGCAAATGGGCTTGTGCAGTGTAGAGAATATGACCAGTCTTCATATATGCGAGTGAAGCGAGTAAAGGTTGGCAACACACTTCCCTCGCTTCGGTTCAAAACTGAAAATTTCGTGTCAAAATTCAAAGGTACACTCCTCTTTCCTCACTAGGTTGCGCTCTCAGATTTCCAACCCCATATTTAATAATTACTCACGTGAAATATGTTTTTTGAACATTTAAGCGCCACTCGTGGTATTCAGATCGTTCTCCGCCTGGATGAGCGGTCTGATGTACCACGAGTTGCGCTGAAAATCCCATTTGGCTTATTCATCGACCATGTCGTGTTCAAGGATTCCGTCTTCGGCCATCTATTGACTTCTATCACCCTCCTCTATAAATATTTCAGGATAATACGTACCCCCCACAACGTAATTGTGTCATCGCTTCTTTGTGAATGCCATTCCTTAGAGTGACGTGTGGTCTTCTACTGTATATTGTGCCAAGCGAGCATATCTGGCACCAGACTGACAGGATGCCACCTTTTGTTACTTCCGTTCAGTTCAATAACAAAATTACCTTAGCCAGCTTTGCGCCGCGAAAATAAACGTCAATCACTGAAATGTTCATGCGACTTAAAATAAAATTGCTAGGATGGGTCTCAAATGTGTTGAGAATGTAATAGTACATGCTGAAATAGTCGAAAGCTTAGTGATAGTTCTAAGAGATTTGGCAATCATCACCATGTGGGAACAAAAGCTTAAGTATCTACTTCAAAGTAATTCATCAACGCAGTTCTTGCATCTTGTACTTAACGTAACATGTGGTTTCCTTTTTCCGGATAACGTTCTGCATCTTTGACACAAATAATCTTGTGACTGCGGGTTGATTACAAAGTCTTGTGTTCTGAGTCTTCTTGTGGCATATAATGGTGATTTGTTCCAAATAACTGACCCACGGGATCCTAGAACTACATCCATTTCTTTCGTAATGATCCTTTATTGACTAAACCATACATTCCTGGTATGGAATGGTATGTTCTCCAGCACTTGTGTACTGTTCTCTTTGTATTATTTGTCCAAGGTTTCAAATGTTCGTTTTTCAGTGACTTTAATTTAGTTTTACGCCAAACTCAGCTGTATTTCGGCTACATGGCAGTCAATGTTAGGCCACAGATGATACATAAGGCATTTCGTCAGGTACAAAAACGATATTTATATATGGTAGTTAAAACTATTCTATGAAAACAAGACCTTTCGCCGTAATTACACCTGAAAAGCCATTGAATGGCGAAAGGTCTTTCAATTGTTAAGGGTTTTTGACACGCACAAAACGTCTAAATAAATCAAACACAATCCTCAAGGATTTGACGTCGTATATGTTTATTCTTTAGTTCAGAGTCCAGTCAAGCCTCAACATCACATGAATCGCATAATCCGAATCCAAAGTTATGCCACGCATGTGACAGCTATTGGGATCAGGCTCATTACCCTTGAGCTTTCACTTAATGTCCAATCCAAACTACACCTCGTTTGTTATCTTTCTCGTCGGCATATGAAGCATTTCAGTGTTGTCACTGTCAAGTATTTTCTGTTTAATTTTAACCATGAGCATTTTCCTTTCTTTCTAGAAGCCGATTTCTTCACGAAGGAATTTCTATGCCGTATGCTAGTTCCACTGCGATTTGAGTGTGCATTGATCTGTATATTTTCTAAGTGCACTGGTACCCCGGTGGATAATAATATACACCTAAAACCTGAGTTACTACATGAAACGTTAGCAATACAAAATACATTTTGGTACGACGTGATGTCAAAACGTAGCGAGTCTAACTATATTTTCAAAGTCCAATGTTTGTAAAAATTCCAATTTATTGTGAAGGGATCATTAGCAAGGCCATATCCAAAGTTTCACATATGTGGACAATGTGTTTCACGAGATATGAGACATCGTAACACATTGGGGGCTAATATTTGTGAAATAATTGCAGAAAATGAAAACGATATATCATTTGATATCTCTTGGATAATAGTATGTCCTCAGAAAATATCATGTCACGTCATAAGCAACAGCCAAAGATTTGGATTGTTTGATTTAGGTTAGACAGGGGCTATTTTTAGTTACACCGCCAATTTGATCTTTCACAAGCATTGTGTCCAGATATTCACAATTCAATACGATATATTGGGTGCTGACACTTATGTGACCATTCCGTATTTAGACTGATTCCTTGGCATCATGCATGAATAGTGAGAAACATTAGAATCAGTTACGTCCTTATGAGGAATTCATCTAGAAGGGTGGGTAGTGTCTCGAAAACAAGCCCTTTCAGTAAACATGGAGAGGGGAGTCACTTCAACAAGCGATTGTAGTTTCAAATTATTTTTTTATGCACTTGTTTGCTTTTAGCGGGCATCTACCTACCTGAAACACAAACCATTTCTTGTATATTTTGTTTCCTGACGTTTGTGATGTATTTATTTCAGATTTTGCGTTTTTAGGAGTTACCAAGATAAAAAGTCAAACAAAATGGGGATCATGAGGCTGGAACACGGCAATCTAATTTGCGTGAGGTTGACAGATATTATGTAGAAAAATAAGACATAAAAACAGCATTTACTTCTTTGTCCTGGTAAGGCTCGCTGTATCTCTTTTTTTACATCCCCTGGAATGATTCAAGTTCTGGAACAATTTCCTCATGACGCACTTACACAAAACGCAAGTTACATGAGACAGCCAATAGGATTGAACTAACTACCAGTACTTACCACTGAAACAAAAACGAAAACATACGGAGGAAAATACAAGGAAAAATGCAGGTTTAAAGTTCACTCGAAGTTGAGATCAATAGCAAAACCAAAATGAATCATTCAGGAAAGTATATGAGTTTCGTGTATCCAAACAAAGGTTTACTCCTCAGCGAAGGGGAACTCATTGCTTTTGGAAGATGAACCCTTAATGCGATGAATATCTTCATATGTTCACCCAAGTGAACTGTAAATGCACCAGATGTATTTGACAGTCACTTATTTCGGGAGACGTTTGTTTCCGCATTTTGTCTAAAGTCTTCCATTTAACATCTGCACTAGAAATAGTTTAGTTGTAACTAGGAACGCTTATATTACATTGATGTATACTTTCGATTGAATTAGCTCTGCTACAGGCAACACTCAACACTCAATTAAATCAAACTGCAGGGCACGTCTCAACGCACAAGAACAGATATTACCATCAAATATATTAATTACTCTTTCAGTACAACGTATTATTATGTAGATTGGTATTCTATTATCAAATTGTGAAAAGGTTTCCTAAGCTCTATCTCCAATAACCCCTCTGAACGTTCCGCTTGAGTCAGTATGGCACATATAACTGCGTTCTGAAAGAAGCTGGCGACTGGCGGACGCTTACAAAACTGCAGTGAAGTTATCGGAACGGGGTGTTGCCAGCCGTGTTGTGCAGTTCAGATGGAACCACCGCTGGTTTATTATTGTGCGGTTAGAAAATCTATGTTTAAAGGGACGGTGAAATTTATTACGTCCGCATCTGCTATTTCTAGGTTGTAAGTTTGGCACATTTACTACCTTAACGTGTTAACTAATGTGTTGATTTTGTGGTTATTGCTGTGGTCCCGATTTGTTCTGTCCCGCTGTTGTATTAAATTTTGTATCTTGTTGTAAACATACAATCATTGAATATATTCATAGGATAAGGTCACTTTGAGGGGATTTTTCATGGCAGAAGGACAGAAGTTTTTAATGGTGATATCAGCCTCATACCCTATAATACAGTTACAGACTTTGGTAGTTTCGTGAAACAGTGGTCATAATTTGTATTGATATCTTACTTTAAAGACATGCTGTAAAATAGTGCTGTGTAGTATATAACATGGGGGTTAGGGGATTATAAAACTGACGGCAGACTGGTGGTCCTTTGAAGACATTTTGTAATTGTTGGAAATACAATTCTGTATCGTTGATATGTGTCACATGCGAAGAAAACATGATTCTCAGTTTCTGTTACTGCGGCATCAGAGAATGAACACAAGTAGTTCGCATCCTCATTAAGACTGTACATGTTCACTTTGACGTTGTTATTGGAAATACAAACCTAAGTGCACGGGTCAGATGTTTATAGTTTAGTTGTGTTGTGTAGGACTCTAAGCAATGTTTAAACTGTAAATAATGGCTGAGAAAAGTGGAGGTGTTGATTTTGTTGTGCCAAGTTTGGTATGCACTATCCTTCAATCATTGTTCGAAAGTATGGTTTGACCAGACATGTGAAAACCCATTCCTCAATAGTAACATTCTAACATTGGATGCCCAATTTTTTCTGCTCATGTCATCAATTTTTAGCATTCTGTAGCACTGTAGTGGATAACGCTGTTCATTCAGACTGAGTACCTTGACCCAAAACTTGATAACTCGAATCTGTGATAGTACGTAGATGGGATGACGTCCAAGCTCTCCAAATGTTGCTTTGTTTGAAGCACATTTACCAGTTTTCAGAAACCGTTTGAAATATATAGTATGAACCCTCTCGATTGCATTGGAATATTTATGACCCCATATTTTCGAACCGTATAGTAGTATGGGTACCACTTTGAATATGGTTCTTGTACTTGAATATGTTAGTTCTTGATGCTTGTTGAACAGTCTGAAAATAGAGAGACAAGTTTTACTTGCCTGTTGAGCAGGTGCTTCACAGGCCATTTTTCACACGAGCCCAGAAGAAAATATTACGCAGCGATATTTGTAGTAAGTAATCACCGTAACAGGACTTTTACAAAAGGTCCATTTTTCAGAATATGTCTTAGAATTCCTCCGCTGTGATATTTGTTTTGTTAAAATTCAGCCGTAGTCCCCATTTAATACAGAATTATCCCAGAATATTTGGGTGACGCTGAATACCTATTACACTGGGAACTAAAAGGACGATATCATCAACAGACATAAATAAAAACAAATCCTGTATATCTTGGGTAACAAAATTTCCACTCTTCTTTGATTGGTAGAGGTCTGCTGCAAATTCATTAACAAAAAGAAAGAAAAGGAAGGAGCTGAGAATACACCCTTGTCTCACTCCACGAGAAGCGTCCAAAGTTTCAGTTCTTGAATCAGTATTCGCTCTTTCACTGGCTTTCACTGATGCGTATCTCTAAGTAACATAGTTATCTTGCCACTTTGAATCAGAAAGTATAGTTGTTTATCTCTGTCCACAGAGTCAAATGCCTTTTAAAGTCAGTGAAACCGCAGTAGAAACGACTTTTGGGTTTGCACAAATATTTGGAACACAAAAACTGAAGAGTGAAGATGTGATGAGTAGTTGAATATTGTGGGCTCCATTTTTTTTAATACATTTGTTATATCATTGTGTGTCAGCAGGTAAGAGTCGTGAAAGGATTATGGTAGTTTCGGGTAAACCTAAAAAAAGGAAATGTTATCAAGTTAAATTCTGTTCCACTGGTTGTGACTTTTCTTCCGGTAAATCGCTTATACCTATAATAAAGAAGGCGCTGTCCATCAATATTCATAGGTCTCCATGATTATTTCCAAATGGTTAAAATTGGCTTCTATTAGTCTACGGGTAAAATACTAAAGGATTGTGGTTGGACGTTGGGGACAGAGGGAGGTTTTACAATAGGGCTGCAAGGAAACGTACAGTTGGTTGGTACGATCGCACAGTAGGACTGCATTGAACTGTACAGGGAGAGAGAGGAATATATCTCACTTTTGTTTGAACAGTTGAAGTTATGGTCGTGTTTCTTTTACTCCATTTAGAAAAGTATGCGTGAATGGTTGAAGAGATATTTAATAATATTCTGAAATTGGCTTGAGGATTTGATTCCCTTGGCGTGATAGGGTCCGCTCAAACTTGTGTGGACCCAAAGCATATATTTTTCATTAGTGAAATCATTTTACTGTCAAGTAAGTTGACTACTTGATGTGCCCCATGGCTTTACGGATTTAGTATCCCTTTGGTCCTCACACGCATTGCTCTCCTTGAACATCAGTTTACAAATGAATACTGTCCAACTGTCCTACTCATTCAGTGTCTTATCTTTATTACAGTTCATTGCCCCTCAATGCAGTTTGACAGTTTGCTTTCAAGGAAACAGTTTTGGTGTCTAATTTATACTAAACAAGCCCATAATAGCATTATTAAATGCAAAGTGGTGAAACGTGGAAAGGTACTAGTTTTATACTATATCATGGTATGTTTGTCTCTGATCACTGGAAGAAATTCTGATTTCTCAGGTAGTGAGTTCCAAAGGTTAAGGCAGCAGTAGCTAAAGGCAGGAACAGAGAGTACATTTCGATGATATCGGTGAGAATCACTGGAGATCGGAGTCTTCGCCGAGCTTTGGTAAGAGAGATAAGGTCCTTGAGATGAGATTGCAAGTTCTCACTGTAGAGCTAGTCATAGGTGAGAATGAGATTATTGACGTTCATTCGATGATGAAAATTAAGTGAGATGGAGAAGAAAAGGGTGATGGTCAAGCAAGTTCGTATAGTTCTGGGACTATCAGACATCAAGGCCACTATGGTTGTTGGTACTTAACATAATCAAAACAATTGTTAAAGTATTTTAGCTGTTTTGGAGAAATAAATATACCTAATCCCCTGGTGTGTACTTTCTTTTGAACGTCAGTTTAGTAACACTGAGATTAAAACAGTGACTGTTCGGCTAAGATGTTCAAACACACAAAGCACCTACTTGTGATTGACAACTGCATCGCACTCTTCGACCTTCAAAGAATCTCACCATGTGTGGGTCGCTTGTGGGTATTTTATTCTTTATCACATAGTGAGTGGGTCAGTTCATATTTAACGTCACATCGGGAATATCTCGGCCATATCGTGACGAAAACAATTTATGCAATAAAAAATGAAACCGTTTTGAAGAATAAAACCTTTCGGTGATGGACAGTAAAAGCACTAAGGTATCACAGATATGGAAAACTAAAACATTTTAATTAAAGCATAATCAATTCAAGATATAATACTAACAATTACAGGGGCATAACGTTGCTAGGCATATTTGGTAAGATATTCCCCTACATTTTAAAGAAGAGACTAAAGTTCAAGGCCTATGGTATAAATAAGATAATCAAATCCCAAGCCGGATTCCGGGAGGGCTACACAACAGCTGACAATATGTTCTTCCTACAACCCCTTATACAAAAGTATTTAAATAAGAAAGGGTGTAAATTCTATGCCCTTTTCATTGATTTCTCTAAAAGTTTTGACACGGTGGATTTAAACAAACTATGGGCATTCTGTAATCTAATGGAATTAGCCCCAAATTGAACATACTCCTTAAAAGCATGTGCGTTAATGTAAAGATCTGTGAAAGAAATAAGAGTGAACTTTCATCTATGTTTACCATATATATAGCAGTGAGACAAGCGTGTATTCTGAGCCCTTTCTCTTTTCCTTCTTTGTTAATTAGCCAGACTAATTCATGAAAACTGCGAATATGGAATACAACTACACCCCGACACCATTGAGCTAATCTTACTACTTTTTGAAGATGATGTTTTCAACCACAATAAACGGACAGTAGCAGCAAATTTGAGAACTTTGAGAAATATTGTGAAGATACAGAATTGTGTGTAACCATTGACAAAACTAAAGTGATTGCCTTTTAACAATGGAAGTAAACTGGCGAAAACTGAACAGTGATTTTATGAAGGGCTTAAGTTAGAAACTACATCGTTCTAGGTGTGTATTTTACGGAACTTACATACCAAGCAGGCGTCAAACCAGGCTAAGAAAATACTTTCAGACATATGATATAATGCCTTTTTCAAGATACCACTTCATGGCTGAGAAGTATGGGGATTGCATTTGTGTTGTGGTGTATGGGGAAACGGGGCGATATCCCATGTATATATGTATATGTTTATACAGAAGTCATTAAATATTGGTTGAGACTTATCCAAAAGCCCGCCTCTGAAATACAGTGAAACAATTGTCGCCATGCTGAAGAAAACATTACAATGTTTGGTAAGAATAATTTATTAGTCAAAGATGTCTAAGAAAATGCATATGAGGCCTAACAGCATTAAGATGTGACCTTACATGATTTTATGCTAAACAGCTGCATCATACACCCCTGAAAAGATGTCAAACAAGGAACAACGATGCGATAAACATGTTTGGCAGAGAGTAATCTGTATACTGTGGCAATCAGACGATGATGAAGCGAGGCGAAAAAGACTAATTAAAAGTTAGAAACACATTATATGGGGCCCAGACACGGCATCTGATTTAATCCATCTCGGGCAAATTAATTGTAATTTGATGAAAATTATTTTCTGGGAAGTACCTCATTTAGTACTTATGTTTTATAGATGAAGATTTGTCTTCTTTGATTTCAGAGGCCTTTGAAGGCTAACAGAGTTGAAATTAGGCACTTGAACCAAAACACACCTCTATTTCGCTATTGAAATAACTTGGCTACTCAAAATGGAGTCCGTTGGATGAGTGAACGATTCATTATTCAAGCACACCAACACGGAAAGTTAAAACCTCATGTAGTTTTTAACCTGGAAATTGTGGATTATACCTGTCATCGGATTCCCTGGAAAGTGTGCTACTATGGTTACCATTGTGAAAATGTGCCCATCCAGATCCTCTTCCAGTGTATATTACCATCCTGGCAATAGTTGATAATCTGACCATTGTTGACAAACTTCTAATGATGATACTCTTGGATCATATTGTTCACGTTGGATAGTTTAGATATCAAACTCTTCCCTACTTCGGAAGCCTCCTTAGCGCCTTTCCCAATTGGTTGTTGGTTGCAATATTGGTTGAAAGATGTGTTGGTGTATGGTTTCCATTTAACCGTGGACAGTTGGACATATAGTGTTAAATCTTTATGCCAGTCTCGCACGAGCTTCGCCCTTGCACCGGGCACTGGCATCCCAAAAACCAATATGGCTTCGTCTCGTAAGGTTTCACTCACTTTCCGTGATCGTCGTGATAGTCTCGAACCTATTTACATGCACAAAACACCTAATTGCTGCTTTAGCTTTGGCCCTGCCAATCATTGCCTCATTTCTCCTTTGTTCTGGATTATGAGATTAGTTGACGACAAGGAACTAGGAACGGTCGTTTGTGCTATTGATCAAGAATATAAATATTTCATGATGTACGTATGGTTCTGGATAAACAATGCTGTTTCTTGTTCAACATTCTAATCATCGTGGGTATGGTGGAATCAAGACTCAGTGCTAACAAGGATGGCAACTGTAAAATTGATATATTACGTCAGGTGACAATAATGTCAGCCATTTCCTTGCTGGTATTAGCAACGCCTCGATGTGTGATGCTAATTTTTACTTCCTGTTGAAATCCCCCAGAGAGGAACGGCTCTGTCGAATATCTACTCGAAACGAGTGTATATGTCGTGTGTGATTTTTATCATGCGATTAATTTGTATAAGTATTCAATGAGTGCAGGGCGATTTAGACGTCAGTTTCTGGATATGTTTCCATGCAAAAAGCAACAAATGACTCCAACAAAGACGCAATATGTTTCTCTTTCAAGGCGACAGTCGTTGTATGTGAATAGGTAGAGTAAGAAATAAGACAGCAGGGCTGGACTGAACCTTGTCTTGAAGAATTAGTTTCATATTCCAACATATGCTAAAGTTTCAACATGAAGGCCTTCAGACCACAGGCGTAATATCCACACAGTGACATTGTTTACGGAAGTTTTGCTTTCGTCTTTTTCTTTATACACCCAGTTATTGTGTATTCTGCATTCAACTCATGTATCGTGTTGATGTTACTTGATGTTCTTAAAATATTCCACAATAAACATTTCTAGTTACATTTGCTTCAACAACAGTTAAATCATACATTGCTCATGCGATACTGTTTAAAATGGATTGAAAGGCAAACAATATATCGGTGGCAGCTTTTCTTAAATTTGACATTTTGCTTCCATCTTACATGTAATGTTTGTGTCCTTTCCTCCTTCTGACAGGTGGCACTTTAGGATTCAGAACGATTTGAATATAGCTTGCTGAATGACACTCGATCTTTTAAGGTTGGTGGAATGTGACATGTTCATTTTCCAGCATCAACACAGCCACGCGTGAACAGCTCGGGTTGCCAAGAGTAATTATTTTAACGAAAAATGAAATACACTTGTACACATATGAATTGACTATTTGGATGTTCTGGAAGAGATGGTATTCGGGATGGAAGTATGACAGATGCCCCACGACAAGCCGATACCTCAAGACATCCGAGTTACTCACACGAGAGAATGTCATGATCCATGTTCATTGGGTCAATCACGAATTGGACAATCGTTTCATTCTCGTTCTGAAGAATGTAGTTTTAATCTGTGGTATATTTGATATTTACGATTAAGAAGGGAACTCTTGACTACATTTATGATGTCGGACTACCCTCCAAAACTTCACAGAATGGAGAACAATGGAACTGATATGTTCAGTAACGACGGTGACCATCTTTAGCGTCTTGCACAGCCACACAACGTCTAATCATGAATCGCGGAACGTTAGTGAACACTGCCCGAGGAAGACGTCGCCATTGCTCAACAAGGACACATTGAAGATCTTGCAGCGTTTGTGGTGGATCGACTTGTTGACGAACTAATTGCTTCTTGGCTGCAGAGACAATCCAAATAAAATTTCAGAAAAACATTACTGTTGCTAGTATCTCATCCACGACCCGATGGAAATGAGGGATCCCTTATCGTAATATTTTTTCCATTTACTATATGTGAGGACATAAACTCTCTGGGCATCATTTGGAAGAGCATGCCCATAAAATTCACAAATATTTTATAATATCTATGAGTGAATGAGATAATATTTATAGTCACATTGGCAATACTTCAGCAATATCTCGACTTGAAAGAAATACATTAGACCCCAGCTGGATTTACGCCATCCCTTCAGCTATTGGTGTGAAATAAATGTAGAGAGGGCAAGGAGGTTTTTCTCTATTTTTTCACAGATGTGGATATTTAACACATTTTCATATTTGATCATCAGGGATTCCCTCTTGCTCAGGCTGTTGGCCCAGCTACCATTGATGTGCGTCATCTGATCTCTGTTTAGTAAATGGAGGTAATTCTAACCAAAGCAAAGGTCTGCTCTGACGACGAAATGAATCAATACATGTGCCATGGACAGACACGCTTCCTCACTGATACACCCGAAGGTGATTTCAGATGAATAATTAATGACACGTAGTCAGTTTGACAGTCTTTGATACACATCAGTTAAATGTATGTCTGTAGTCAGGATATACTAGTAAAATGTATCTTTGGCATCGTACCTGTAATAATATAACATGTTTGCGCCTCACAGTAATAGTTCGCGTACGTCACCATGACCAGACCTGATAAAAGAACTATATATTTTTTATATCTGCTTCACATATACATGAGGAGAGGCGTGTCGGCCAACAAGATGAGATAAATCATCGTGAAACGTCTTATTTTGCTGATTATCCGTCTCTATCAAATAGCATGATACTCTGGAAATAGCTAGCACTATCCCACACGTTATGCATAATAGGAACCATAACATCAATATTAATATGTAAATTGGGTTCTTGCTACTATTTGCTCGTGCTTGGAGTGAAACTTGAAATCTAATTTCAATGCACATAGAGCGTATAATGCCATCCGTAGCATATGCTTTTGTGTTAAAGCGTCCACTACTGAAAGGAAGATCCTATTCAAAACTTTCAAGCTGATTAGATGGTTAAAGGTTGTCCATGTACACACATATTATATTAGTTTTCTTTTGGCTTCAACACAATCCAAAATCCGAAAGTCATTACAGTCCAACATATGCCAGGCTGTTTGAACAAAGCAATTATATATATGTTCGGCCACGATCCGAATGAATCTTATTGGCTGTACACTTGGTTTTGGATTTAATAAGCGCATTGAATGGGTATGGGAATGCTGCCGCCCAACAAGGACAAATTCCCAACAGTGAAGTCTCTGATTACTGATTGTAGTGGATAGCTATGTCCAGATGATCATCATCAATTAGTTTGAAGAATCTTCGTTTTGGAAGTTATACTCCGACATCCGAACTTAATCGTGTGGATTTACTGCGTTGTGAAAGCCACACTAATTGGGTATCGGGCTGACGAGAGAAGGAAATGATAAGATGAACCTAGTACCTGCCTCCATAGGTGCCTGTAGCGCCTGACCAATGCAGCTTTACACACCAATGTGTGTGCCTTGGTCAACTTAAGCCATCTGTACAAAACATCCTACAGAAAGGATAATAAACATGAAGAATACATTTTACCACTGCATCACGCCAGGGGCTGAAGGGTTGGTGTAGGGCCCATGCAGGCAGCAAATGTACTGTAACTATCATTATCCCTAGCATGGTGATCTGCTTCAGTTATTGGTGATCTATAGTCCCTTTTTATAATGCATGGTCTCTATGGTTAAACTGTTTTGGATTTAAATATATATCTGAGTTAATCTACTTGTTTTACTATCCTTCTTTGACAGGTGTTTATAACTTATTCTGATTATATATCTAGAAGTCATTATAAATCTATACCTTGGTTTAGTCGCGAAAAGGCTGAAATATTGCCGATGAGACTTAAAGTCTTAACTCACTCACTACTCACTCAAAGCTGAGGGGAGGTGTCATCACAACAAAACCGACATGAAATATGATGAAATGGTAAATTTTCTTCTAAATCCTTCCAGTAATGCTTTGAAAATGCATTTTCTAATATCAGTAACATATATCATATTTGGGATTTCCCTTCCTTAATAAAGTACAATTTCTAGAACTTTTTTGGCTGAGTCCCATTCGGGCTGTGGACATGTGGAAGTCGCGATGGCTGAGCGGACTAGGAGGCAGACTTTGTGTGCTGGCGATTAGGTGCCTGACTCTAAGGGTGCGGGTTCTAATCCCGGATGGCACTTAACCAAAAAAGTACTAGAAGTTGTACTTTACTAAGAAAGTGAAATCCCAAATATGACATATGTTGCATTTGAGCACTTTCTAAATAGTATCGTGTAATCTAATATTAGTAATTGACCTTAGATTACAGGGACACAACAGACCTGTCCAACGTAATACGTAAAATAGTCGTATGGACATTGAGTACACATAAATGCTTACGTATTCCCAACACGTACAAGCATCATATTTTCAGACCACTTTTGCCTTTTTATAGTCAATGGATTTTTGCAGTAAATGGAACTGATATTCCCTTGATTTCACTTTTGCAATACCACAGTAGACGATATCAGATTGCAAAATATTACCTAAAAAGATGCACTAAATATTAAGATCAATATGCCACTTCTAGGCTTAAAAGATCCTTTTGGTAAATCTAGATGTCACCAGATCTGCTCATAAAAACTAGACCTGGTTGCGATGTTTCAATGAAAGGTTTGTTCACAAGTTACAAGGAGACCAGCTCAGCATCAAACAGTGACGACTCCGTCAGTGAAAGTCTTCAAAGGAGAAACATTTCTGTCCATTCTTCACAACATAACAACCCACTAACACCTCCCTAGGCTAATGGCAGGAATCCGTACGTCTGATGTTTCAAGCAAGTAAACCTACACTGAAACGTCGTTTTCACTGTTAATCCATAGATTGTCATCCTTGGTTATTGATCCAACTTTAGCATGCCTCTCGAAATGTTAGCAATGTTTTGCTGTGTAGCGAATCAAAGAATCAAGATAGGTCTGGTTATGAACGAGTGCCTTCTTGTAGTTTTGGATTTCTGAATGAAACATTTGTGATGTTTTCGCGACAAGTTTGACTTGGACTCAAATTGGTGTTGGTATTTTCTCCCTGAGGATAACTTATAACCTGATATACACTCTTTGCACTGTGCGTATATTCAAGAACCAAATGAGATGAATCAACAGTATCACGCTATTTCCAGCAACAACATTACTGAGGTATATTTTGAGCATCAACCCGTGGGAGTACTCTAACAATCTCTTGTCGATGCAAGGATGTTGGTTTATGAATTGTTTACATCTGTATGTTTTCGTTTGGTCAATGTGAAAAACAATGTTTATATTTGTTTACAGATCTGGATTTATGTGCCGATTATTATATTGTATTGTCGAAATCCTGCTATTAGGTATAATTCTCATTGTGATAGTCTTGTTGTTTTACTGTCCTTTGTCGACAGTTATTTATGATATAATATACATTCCATTCCAGTGTCAAATATCTTGTCGTCACGATATGACTGAATTGTTGCCGATGTGACGTTAAATATGAACTCACTCACTCACTGGATTTATGTGTACATGATGACAATATTTGGATTATCAAGTTTCTTTGCTCAACCTTAGAAAAAAGCTAATACACAAACCATTTGACACAGTAATAACTGGTTAACTGACATTAAAACCTGCACTCGATGATCTCTTTGTGTTATCAGCATATGTCTTATTACAAGAATAAACCTAAAAAGATTCTAGGTGGGGTAGCAGCATACATGTGTAGGTTTTACGAAACATGTAAATTGTTGTTTATGTAATTTCGGATTTTCCATATTTTTCTGTGTCTGATATGCCGTTATAGAACTGAGGTGCGGTCACACTGCAGAGACTATACCCAAGTTAATGTACAGGTCTAGATGTATCTTCGTTATCTAAAATTTGGGAAAGAAAGATAGGGTATGTATACACTCTTTGAATAAATCCAACAAAGTTACGAATCACCTACAAATGCTGAGTGATCTTACTGGTAAATCTAATCACACAAAATAATATCAACCTTCATCACATAAAATCCGACAGACATCGGACTTAACATCGCAAAACTTTGTCATGCATAATGGATCAGTGGTTCGTCCAGTCATGTGACATGGACAATGGATCAGTGGTTCGTCCTGTTATTTGACATGGACAATGGATCAGTGGTTCGCCAATGGATCAGTGGTTCGTCCAGTCATGTGACATGGACAATGGATCAGTGGTTCGTCCAGTCATGTGACATGGCCAATGGATCAGTGGTTCGTCCAGTCATGCGACACGCACAATGGATCAGTGGTTCGTCCAGTCATGTGGCATGGACAATGGATCAGTGGTTCGTCCAGTCATGCGACACGCACAATGGATCAGTGGTTCGTCCAGTCATGCGACACGCACAATGGATCAGTGGTTCGTCCAGTCATGTGACATACACAACAGATACAAGACATGGTAAATGATCGTTCGGTCTGGAGACATGGCATTGCTCAGCGGGACATGTGATTGGTTGGTTGGTTGGTTGGTCGATTGCTTGTTGTTTAACGTCACATCCCATATATTTGGCGGCGATGTGAAATAACATCCAGTCAGGGCCTAGCATGAGCATCGATGTACACAATTGGAATACGATGACACGTGGCAACGAGTGTGACCATTCAGGCCCGTTAGTCACTTCTTGCAACATGCATCGGATGCATGATCAACTCTACCCGAATGTTCATGAGTCGTGGACATGGGAAAAAGTATAGTATTACACATAATAAGAGTTTCGGACTCTCATCAACTTAAGAACGATCTTACATATGAACAAGCTATCATCCGAGTAATACGTTTTCGACCTAAAACACCTATCTTATATAATGCACCTAATATAGCGTGACTAAAGCACACCCGTCCAAACACACATGAGGTCCAACGACAGTTAATCAGATGATGGGTTGGTAGTTGAGTTACATCCCGTAATGCTTTAGGAAAGAGACACTGTATTTTCAAATGGTCCTTTGGCAACAAAACGGATTGTCGCTTTTATCCTGTCAAACACTTCATGTATTTACATTTATTTAAATTTGAATAATGGTCCAGGGCGAGCGTTCGAGCAATGTCGGAAGACCAAGAACGGATTCCGGTGTCATCTTCCTCATAAAGTACCTGATACGGTAAAAAACATGACGTGACAAAAGGTATAAGAAATCCTTTCTGAACCAGTAAAATATAACACTAACGGGTTTAAAATATTCAGTAATATGCATTGACCAAAGAGAAAATACACTTTCGTAACACACCTTTTAACTATTTTAACAACACTTCATCATCGGAGAGTACCGGCACACCTGGAGGTGCGGAGGCTGTCTGGCAGTTGATTTAACGGTCTCGTGTATATATTCACAGGGGTATGATTTGCGTTCAGACAGTAAAGTGTACTATCGGTTGGTTATGGTGTATGCATAGGCAACAAATATAGTGGAAACCTTCTCACAAGTGCAAAGCTGGACTGAGACATGTAAATGGCAGCGTTAATCGTTTTACCTCTTGACATGTGAAGAACACATACCGTTAAAAGAGTGGGTGAGATAAGATATAACGTCCCATCGGTCATATTGTCACGAGAACATTTACATCATAATTTATGGGAAAACATGTACAGAATATCACAGTATAAAGCTTTACAACTAGCATATATCTCTAACATAAGACTTCAAATTATGGCAATACAATAGGAAAAGGCCTGAGGATCACCAACAACTGAAAGTAGACCACCACTCTTGGGATCATGGTAGGTTAGCCATATGCATGGACCGTAGCTGGAATTAATCCACCCTTTCAGCCATTGGTGATTGTACTGATAGTTAGTCATAATAAAATAACACATCATCTACGATTGAAAAGTGTTTAGGGCCAAATAGACGTTTTAAAAGTTTTAGGGCTCACGTAACCTCTCAAGAAGACAATATTTTTACAGTACGTAAACCCCCTTCGAGGATAGAGCGAACGATCGAAGTTACTAATCTAACCTACAGATCATTAAAATACATCTGTATACAGAACATACTAATTGGAATTCATCAATGAAATCAATTTCTTTGACAAAAAAAACCAACAATAATGCACACTGTCAGAAAGATTATTATCTGTGTTTTTATAGTAATATATTTGTCCCTTGTGATGGAGAATTCAACGGTTAAGCGGGATTTGCTTGATAGGGATATGACTCTCATCACAAGGGATACTCGGCGAAGGATCTTCACCCTAGTATTTGTTAATATATCTTGTATGAGATTAGTATTAAGTGTGACAGAGCTATGGATTATATACTGCTGAACAAGGATTGATGATCTTCCAGTGACTCTCTCTCTCCTGCAGGAGAAAAACAGTGATATCCATCCAATTGACGTAATATTCCTATAGACATAATAAATACAGTGCAAAACCATTACATGAAAACATAACCCATATTATGTGGTCACATTTCCCCCTTTGAGTAGAATTCTTTTGCACTGCCAAGTAAATTGACTAAAATATTGAATACGTTCGTGTCCTTCCTGTAATAAGACTTACATTTGAAATTTGACCTTCTGATGTTGGAATAGTTGTTACACAGTAAAATGTGTACTTGAACCGAAACAGGTTACTTTCATTTTCAGATTGAGTGTCATGCTCACAAAAGACATTACATTTCACCCCATTATCTCGGCAAACCTTCAATAACCGCACTGAGCCAGTGATAGAAAGGGCTCGTGTCTAAATCTGGCTTAGTAAGGTGAATTGGAAACCAAAACAGATTTACATCCTTTGTTTCAATTTGGTAGACATGTGCCCTGTTGGACATGTGGCTTGATTGGAGTTTTATTCATGTCCTGTTTTAACATCGATTTGCAAGTTTAAGCTCTTTCTTTCGCCTTATTCTCTCAGCTTTAGGGCCATATTATATACCTAACAAAGGGACTTCTTTTGTCAGCAGAATTAGAGGCGTATTCTATACATAGAGCAGTGTTTCTGACCATCGATCATGTTATTAATCTGGTATTGAAACGTGATATGTGTTTACCAAATACCAGACTATAGAAAAGGTATTAAATGCACGATACGGTATGTTTAATTCTCATCTTCATACATTCTAATTCTCAGCAATATTCAAAGACATCCCCAGGGTATGGTCATAGCTTAGTCACATAAAACCAACGGCCAAGATAGCGTTTTCCTGTGCCTTAATCGATAAAAAATTTAATAGTTTTGTGATTTGGCTATTATGTAATACTGGAGGTAATGCCACAGTTTGGAAAAAAAGTAAACATTTTCACATTCCATTTCAACATACTTGATTTTGACACATTTTCTTTAAAAGGATTTAGATTATTAGAACTGTGAAAGGTTTTCATTGCAGGATAGCTGTAAATCTAAACTAAATACGTTGAAAAGTTTTGACTGGTCTAGTGCAAGACAGTCTCCGTGCTATATTCCACAAAAACATCTCTGTAGAGAATATTAATCATGTAAATGTAAAATGTAAATGTTACCGCAATGGAAATTCACATTTTCAAGAAAAAAACGTCTAAGTTATTAACAAAGAGAGAATTTGAATATGTTTAAACGGAATTCACATTAGCAATATTCTTAACACCTCTAAGCTTTCAAAGCCGATAGGTTAGGAAATGTCTATGGCATAATCACATTGGGGAGTTACACAGGATGACACTCTGCTGAACCTATCATTCTTCCATACATGTTGATAAATTGTGATACGTCAACTCAGTCATCCCAAACACACGCATACCAGGACCTCCGTCAGTGGACGATGTGTACGTGTCAATAGTCAGGATGGAATATTTCCATCATGCCCCGTGTATCCGTTCATGTGATCAGTCATTCTTTTTAATGGTAAAATGTTTAATTCAGAGCTAGAAAACATGAATAATGCTTAATGTTTTGTAACATGTACAATAATCATCTTAAAGGAATTTTAGACATGAGGATCGTGTGAAAAACAAAGCTCAGTTGGGTTCTCTGCTTGGTAGCCTGAATCAATTAAAGATCACGTTACCCGAAAATAAACGGCTGCTTCATATACATTTCTCTATAATAAACACACTGGAGTTGGACAAATGTTGCTTTTTGTTAGACTGTTTCCATTAAACGATAAAATCATTTGTTTCGGACAAGGGCCGCGAAAAAAAAATGTTACACATATCATCGTTGTATATCATTGTTGTCCACTGTGACAGCTGCAGTGAAACTTTAAACCATGTAGTCTGTACAATCAACGCTTGACGGAATGAATAATATTTTGTTTCTTCTTTATATTAAGTAACCTTTCTTACCATCTGAGTGTATCAGTTTTAGCTGACATAGTAATATTTTGGATATGTCTACGAGTAATTGTCATGTACAAGAAATATTTCTCTCATTAGGGGATGTTAGTATTCGAAGTCTTTTCTTATTTAGCAATGAAAATAACATATCAGGAATAGTTTCTGGTCCGTGTGGAAAGATCTAGAGTAATTTTCTTTGCTGCTAAAAATATTCAATGCATTGTACTTTCTGGTCTGTTTTTACCACATTTTTTAAACTGTGTTCTCATTTTCTGTTTACATAATGCATTTCTGTGCATGAAAGAGTCTATCCGATACCTCATTACGGCACTCTCACATTATTCTTATCAAATGCCAATGAATTTATAACAGCCGTTTATGAACTGGAAAATACGCTGATTTCTGTTTCATGTTTGCTGACCGAGACGAACGGAACCATGCATCGATCAATAGTTCATCGCAGTTTAAAAAAGATTAACGGGTATATAATACATGGCAATAAGCAACTGACACTTGGAATTGAAAGAGAAGACGATGTATATTGCATCACATGGTGTCGGTCATATTTACATGTTTGGTTATTACATTCTTGCACTTTTTAGAGGTTAAGGCAGATGCTAGAAAAGTGCAATAATTGGCTGAGTGAAAGATGAATCATCAGGAGCTTGTGATCAGAAACATCAAATGTGACTAGAGTCCACCATATTGCCAAAGAATGAGCGCTTCAGTAATACAAACCGTGTTGATTTCTGTCGTTTTTGTGACCCTAGCACGGTGACTTATCCTAGGTGTTGGCAAAAAATAGCCCATTTTAACACAGTGTTGCTCACAATAGTTGTCTACTTTTGACAGTATAGGCAAGCAAATTTTAAATAACAGCAATTTTATTGTTCTTCGTTGACTGGGTTTTATAAAGTATATGTATTTATCATGAATATAGAATTGTTTTTTTTGTCACGATATGGTTGACCATCGTAAGGAATATATATATTTCAATATCAAACAATAAGAGACCTTTCTAACAATGTTAATTATAATTGATAATTTAAAAGAAATAAATTTCTTATAAAATTTATATAAATGTTGATATATGTTTGTAACCTACAGGGTGATTGTCACTAAAAAATTAGACATGGCTTCATTTGCCCGTAATAACCGCATTTGAGGTTTTTGTTTTCTCCCAGATTTCACTTTCTGTACGTAAGGCCTATTTCCGGGTTTTATTTTTTGTAACTAAGACCGATTTGGCAGTTTTACTTTCAGTATGATATAGTAGTTAGCCCCACTGTCATTAAATTGATTTTACTAGCGCTTCGGCTACTGTTATGTCGTTTCATTACATGCTCATCTAATTGTTTATCATATGTATAATATAGTATTCCTCCTCGCTTATGGTTGGGAAAATAAGCCCTCGACCATCGGATAGAGAGAAGTAAGACCCCGAGTTAGATGTAACAGGCGATTTATAGCCTGTTTGTGTATTGTATTATCCAAAAAGTGTCATTATTGTTAACTTTTCGCTCTGGTTGTAATCGTAATTGTAATATTCTAGTTGTTTACTGTCCTTTGTCGACATTTTATCTTACCTAATAATACATAATAATATACATATATTCCATGTCAATGTCAAATATGTTCTCGTCAAGATAAGGTCGAACTATTGCCATTGTGACTTTAAATCTCAATTCACTCACTCTGTCATTTTTGTAAACGGTACCATGGTGTATTCCGTTCTTTGAGGAGGCACAAAATCATGGAACAATGGAAAGCTACCATTTCTTCCTTTTTCTGAGTAAACAGACTTAGGCAGAAGTCCGACCATTCTGATGATTACTCACGAAATACATTTGTACCCCATCATTCCATGTTGCACCTTAATGTCAGTGGTATTTTTATCATAAGTGACGCCCATCCTGATGCCCGAAGTTGGAATATTGCTAAGAGCAGCATAAAAACACACTTACTCGCCCTTCTACATACGTGTGAAATGTGATACCCGATGCTTATGCATGACTCATTTCTCTCAGACGCAGGAACCCTGGCACATTCTGAACTTGGACTCTTTTACACGGACTTCAGTACACTGCCTTTCCAAGAGACCGGTGGGATGAGTTTTTGCCTGATGGTGGCTCCATAGTCTCTCCGCTTTCCGCGTAGCTCCCCATCGAGTGTACTTTGGAGTAGGTTCGGTGATAGGGCCTGAATGTACAGCCAGGATGGTTTTCACAGCAACATAGCAGCTAGTTAGGGTTGGCACAGTCTGTGGTCTTTCTCAGCATCCCCCAGTAGGCTCAAATGCTGACTGCACTTGACTGGTAGATTTTAGGGGGTAATGTAGATAGACACCCCTCGTGCATGCTCTGCATGATGCTGTCTAGAGATGGCATAACTTAGTGCTTACCCACCATTCCGCTCTTCTGTAGGTAGTTCCCAGACAAAGCAAGTTCCGCATGGTCCCTTTGAGGGGCAGCGTGCTGGCCGACTGCGATCACCTGCTGGTAAGGTATTTCAATATTTCAGTTTAATATTAGATTACATCTTGTTTTTCACGACCCAAGATATTTGATTTGCATTTTAATCTTTTGAAGAAAACATAAAATGCATATTTGTTTTCCACGACGTCTACTGCAAAGTTACAACATGTAGGCAAAATCTTGTATTAAAAAACACAATATGTACCAATGATAGAAAATGGTTTTGCCCTTACTATTAGGACAGTGGACGCCATCGTCCTGGGGGCAGAAGTGGACCTTGAAGTCCCCCAGAGGCACGACGAAAACGAAGAAGACAGAGTAGCAGGCAGGCATGTTTTCAAGCACGCTTAAAGAAACCATAAATAATAGCCTCGTTCACCATGATGCCATGTGCAAGTAACGAAATGTTGTTTTTTTTGCAACATTTCACCATGTACCTTTGGCACTTATTATAGATGGAGTGAGTATAAACGATGTAAAACTATTTGTTACTGTTACTATTGGGACCGTGAACACCAGTAAGACGAAGAAAGTATCAATGACGCAAAATGTCAAACTCTCCTGCATTCATTACTATTAGAACCGTGGGAAGAAGTAAGACGTAGTAAGTTTAAATGATGCAAAACATTAAAGTCTCCTGCACTTTTGATATTAGGACCGTGGACACCATCGTCCTGTAGGCAGATGTGGACCTTTAAGTTCCCCAGAGGCAGGATGACTGTGAAGAAGACGGCGTAGAAGGCAAGCATGTTTTCAAGCACTCTTAAAGGAACCATAAATAATAGCCTTGTTCACCATGACGGCATGTGCAAATAATGAGTGAGTGAGTGAGTGAGTTGAGTTTTACGCCGCACTCAGCAATATTACAGCTATATGGCGGCGGTCTGTAAATAATCGTGTCTGGACCAGACATTCCAGTGATCAACAACATGAGCATCGATCTGCGCAATTGGGAACCGATGACATGCGTCAGCCAAGTCAGCGAGCCTGGCCACCCGATCCCGTTAGTCGCCTCTTACGACAAGCTGAGTCGCCTTTTATGGCAAGCATGGGTTGCTGAAGGCCTATTCTACCCCGGGACCTTCACGGGTCTGCAAATAATGAAATCTTTTCTTTGCAACATTTTCTCACAATTCACCATGTACCTTTGGCACTTATTATAGATGTAGTAAGTTTGAACGATGTAAAACTAGTTGTTACTGTTACTATTAGGACCTTGGGCACCAGTAAGACGAAGTATCAATGACGCGAAATGTTAATCTCTCCTGTATTAATTACTATTAGAACCGTGATGACAATGACGTCATGTGCAAGTTGTAATATGTTTCAAGTTACAAAGCTTTCTTACATAATTCACCGTGTTTGTTATCGTTATTATCAGGACAGCAGTTTGATGTAGTAAATATAAATGATTCAAAACATTAAAGTCTTCTGCACTTTTGATATTAGAACAGTGGACCTTGAAGTCCCCCAGAGGCAGGACGACTGCGAAAGGGACATTTCATGGACTCTTCTGGATGAAGGAGCACTACCAGGACTCCGACAGAGGACCAGCCTGGTATGATTTTAAGCACACTGTTAAAGGAACCATAAAAATATCCTTGTTCACTATGGCGTCATGTGCAAGTTACCAAATGTGTTTTGGGTTACAGCGTTCTATTTGACAATTCACCATGTACCCTTGTCATTTATTATATATGTAGTACGTATCAATGATGCAAACATAAAACTATTTGTTATCGTTACTATTAGAAACTTTCCTTACTTTTACTATTAGGACCGTTGACATCATCGTCCTGGGGGTAGAAGTGGACCTTGAGGCCGACAGAGGACCAGGTATGCATATTTTCCTGCACCCTGTTAAGGAAACCATTAACAACATCCTTGTTCACCATGAGGTCATGTGGAAGTTACAATTTGTGTTTGAGGTCATAATCGTCTTTGATCTGCAGTGGTAAAGACCAGACACTTTTCCCATTGTTTTTCTTATTTCTTTCACATTTTAAATTTGAGGGGTTGGTATATTTGCAACCACATTTTCAAGAATGTGTCGCATTAGAAATACAAATATCATTGTTAAGAAATTCTCAGCTCATGTATATGGAAATACAGAAAATACCAGACCGAATTCATTGATGGTTGTATTGACGCCTATGTGCTTATCCTTGGCTTTTCAGACAAACGAGCGTCTGCCTCGCCAAACCATCTCGCTAAACGGATGCTGGGTTTTTCTTGCAAAGGAGGACGAAGGAATGGAAAGGTCCCCTTTAACGACAAAGCCTTGATGAAGACTCTGGAAGCTGGGAGTGTAATGGATCTGTAGTTGCGCCCATCTCCGGCCATGTACATAATATGCATATTGCTCTGTTTTTTGTGTGGAGTATGTGCCCCAGGTGTATTGCAGTACGGATATCAGGGAATGATAGTTGGACTTTGTAGCTGGACTATGTGTTTTCAGTGTTCACCACTTACCCATGTCCTGTTTCGTGGGAAGGAGAGTCGAAATCCTGCCCATGTGTATGTTCGTTGGCTGCATCATATGGGTGTGGACCTGGGACAATGTAGTGTGCATTTCTACTTCTATAAACCGTTGTCTGCATTATGTGGATTTTTGTAACATTTGTTCATTCAAGCACCTATCTGCATCCTGCAACTGGCACTTATTCTTCTTTGGATTTGTCTCTGGCAGATTCTAACCTGAATGAATATTTTTGATCTCCTCATAATAACATTTGTGGAAGTGACCACATCTCAACTCTCCTTTTAGAAATAACTTCTTCTGATTTTGTATCGTACACAAGATTGAACTTTTCGAAAGCTAAGTGGTCTTTATATCGAACTATTTGTAAACCGAAACACCCGAATGTTTCAGTGATATAACTTTTAAATGAAAGAGCTGATGAGTGTATACCAAAGTCACCTCAACATGTAAGAAAACCATGGTTTAATGCAAATTGTAAGCAGGCCAGGAAAGCGAGGTAAAGGCAGAGCAATATTTCTGTCATCATACAACTGTACATAACTTACACAAATGTAAAATACTTTGAAAGGCAACTGCACGTCGTACCTTCACACAAAAATTGTCTCTAATATTAATTCGCCCAACATGCAAAGTACGGAACATGGCTTAAGAATCAAAGGCAAAGTTCAAAATCTTCAGTTCACCATTGATTACTGACAAATCTAAAATTGCAAATAAAATGGACAAAACTCTTGCCAAATATCATCGACAAATTATGTCCCCGAGTTTCAGAGATATCAGAAACAACAAGAAAAGACAAAACTGCATTTCAAACCTCCACTGTCGCTTAATGTTAGTATATAGCAATGTCAGTGCTTTCAAATGCATCAGACATCTATCAGGGTGAGAAGCTTATTTCTGTGGCCACCCTAATAAAGATGCACGTCATTACTTTCTGTATATTCCAGATTTGATGCTAAATAAATTGATGATGATTAAATAAATTGTTTTATACCAATGGCTTTTCAGTAGTGACAATTTTATATGGAATTTCTTCCATGAATCCAGAAACTCAATTGGATATCTTAAATTAAAATCAGTGCATCAATTCGTAATTGAAAGTAGAGGACTAGACTGAGCAAATCACATTACAACCTATGAAGCTCATTTAAAAATCTACAAGTAAAGTTCAACTATTAAACAATTTACTCATCTACATTTACGTCTTTATTGCAGTTTCTGTTTTCATCAATATGAGAGAAACACTTTTTTTGAAGTGTCACGACGATATGAATTAAGCTGGGGTAATGAAAGCTGGGGTAATGAAAGAACAGTGAAGTTACATAATTGTACCTTAGCCTTTTGACTTCCCTTCAAAACACTACTTTATCGGGTATGGAGTGAAATGAAAGGATTTACCACGTCGGCAAAGTTAAACTCACTTCGTAAATAATATCATTTCTTGGGAGTAATGTGTCTTTATTCTGAACAGCAACATATATAATGTCTCGTCCATATATATGTTAAATCTGTGTGATCTCTCCTCTCCTATTCGTAGCGACCATCCAGGAAAAGGGAGGCTACTTGTGTCGTTTTAGGTGCACCGAACACTGTTCCCCAGAAGGCAGTCGGTTGGGGCAAGGCCAAATCAATGATCACAATGAACACTTTAGTTCATTAGTTCAACATTTTAGTTAACAGACATACACAGACAGACCGACACAGAGAATATATGCGTGTGTGTGTGGTATAAAAAAGCATGCACGGTTATCGATATTGAAGGTTTCACACAATTTGGTACGTTAATCTGACGATCTGCGCTTCCATGGTTTAGACCAACCGCGTATCCTACAAAGTAAAGAATATATTACGTATAATAATAATCTACAACTATATACGAATACCCTTAAATACTATTTGGAACAGTGTTGAGCATAAATATTATGACACGTTTGTATGCCCGTTGGAAGCAAAGACGCAAGGTCATTTATGTTACCACCAAATACATATTGAACTGGTATCACTGAGACGTATTTTACGTGTGTTTGTTTAACCTACTCATTGACGAGCCACACACATGCTGCTCATGCACTGTCGCGCCTCATGACCTTCAGTCACACCCAGACAAACGGTCAAACCACAACTATCGTTTGACGTTGAATTATGATATATAAATGGTGAATGATGTATGAAATGGTGCCAAAAGCGGCAATTCAACGCAATTCTAATGGAAATACAGATGCTTGTGATTTTGCGTTGTTGAAGAATATATTCCCGATGACATGATGAAGTATAGAGGGGAACACAACTGCAAATCGGCGCGAAACTCTGCGATAATGGCGGATGAATAGGTCACTACGTCTATTAGTAAGTGGATGATGTGTCCACAATGATATAAGCCGAATAATTCTTGATTCTCGAGTAGAGAATGATACTGGTATTCAGTATACCAAAACATGAAACAAGCTTAAGAGTAAGTCAGCCTAATGAGCAAGTTGTGTCAAAAATGATGCAAGTCTCACACTACGAAGGCCACCTGTGGAGCAGACAATCTTAGCAGCATTGGGCGAACCAGTGTTCGTACCCACAACCATCGCGATCGGTTTCTGACTCATCCACATGATACACAGCTTCTTTGGGGGTGAGTGATCGAGTTTAGTTTTAAGCCACACTCAGCAATATTCCAGCGATATGGCGGCAGTCTGTAAATAATCGACTCTGGACCATACAATCCAGTGATCAAAAACATGAGCATCGATTTGCGCAATTGGGAAATGAGAAAATGTGTCAACCAAGTCAGTGAGCCTGACCACCCGATCCCGTTAGTCGCCTCTTACGAGAAGCATAGTCGCCTTTTATGGCAAGCATGAGTTGCTGAAGGCCTATTCTACCCCGTGACCTTCACGGGTCTCTTTGAGTGGCATATTTAGAAGTTAGTGAAACAGATGCGTGCGGACAGACTTAGTGGCTGAACTACTTCTTTATCTGAATGATGCGACGGTTAGTCAGAGATTTTTGAAACGTTGTCAAAAAATGTGTTGGCAAGGGACAAGTTATACAAGCGGTTATCCGAGGGGATGAAATTTACATAGCTAAGAAATGCGTGAGCTGACTGAGTTTAGCACTTACTCAGTATATAACATGCTGCAGGATAACACCAGATTTCGATTGTCTTACAATATATAAATCTTCCTACAATCGATAGCGGCTGAAGGTATGGCGTAAATCCAACCAGGGTCCATGCAGGTAGCAAAAGTACATTCAGTTGTTGGCGATACTTAGCCCGTGTTTTGTATTATATTGTTTGCTTCAACGGAATGTTTAAATTCTCCCTGCTAGTTTTATATTTATATATAGATGGTATATATCTAGTGTTTTCACTGCCCATTGTTGACAGATTTCACTCTCCCTATTGGTTTCATTTTTGTGTAAATTGTTTTCGCCACGCTATGGCTTGGATATTGCCTATGTGACGTTAAACATTAACTCTCTCACTCATTTAATATAGGAACATATAACTTATGAAAAATATTATCTACGTGTTTTGCGTCCAAATTACTGAAGGATGAGTCAAGACATGTAATTCAGCGTAACGAAAGATACATACAAAGTTACATTTGAAGGCTCTTTAATAACACTCAGTTCTTTTTAAATGCAACATAAAACAAACACTATGTGAGCAATTGAAACGGCGTTCCCGACAGCTATTGGTACATGATAAACAAGTATCTAGTTCCATGGTTAACCATCATTGTTATAAATGTCTTTCATTCGTATTCATATCACATATTTGGGATAGAATTTCATATACGTGAACCACCGATATTTTTAGGTACTCAGGGTGAAAACGTGATTTGCTGTTTTGGAGTTTGTTTACTGTGCGCATATAACAGACTCAAACATGACATCATTGCTCAGTTACAGTAGAATCATCACTTTACAATTGGTGTGACCACTGAGTACCTATGACCGCTTCTCAGCAGCGGCCAATGGAAGAAAGGAGGTGGCGAATACTGTCTTGAGAAATGTTTTGAAACTTTTGTTGAAGTGTTGTGTGTAGTTCTTGTAGTGTCTGAGGTGGCGGATCATGATACCGCAAACATGGATCATTATTATCTAACAAATATTCAATGGGGAACACATTTGACGGATCGAGAAGGCAATGACAACATTTGAACACCTGTTTTGCTTCAGGAAGTCCTGGCCAACACGTGCAACTTGAGGTCGAGCCTTGTCATGCTGGAAAGGTCCTGCGTTGTCGTTGATGAAGGAAACGACGTGCCGTTGCAACATCTCGTCTTTATAGCGAACCCCATTCAATGCACCTGTCACGTGCACGAGAGCGATCCGGCCATTATGATTGATACCTGTCCACATCATGACACCTTCTGCACCATATCTATTGATCTGTTGTGCAAAGTAATCGGTGTAACGTTCGTTCCGATGTCTGAATACACGTGCATGTCCATCAGCACAGAAATCGAGATTCATCTAAGAACATTATTGTCCTCCATCTTGACTGCAGCCATCTTACTCGTTGTCCATTGCAGATATTCAGCCCGGTGACTTTGTGTCAAGTGAGTGAGTGAGTTAATATTTGCATTGGCAGTAGTGCAGCCATATCGTGACGAGAACATTCTTGAAAAAAGAAATTGATGTATATGGTAAAAACATGCAAAAAAAAAAACAGTCGGGCATTCCGTAGGCGTTTGTGGACTTTTTGGTTTGAGATTTGACGCAATCCAGGGATTCGGATTGCTGTGAATGTTGCGGTCGTGATGATGTCTTAACGGAATGAAGCGATCCTGGGCATTTCTGTAATGAACATGTTATCGTCTCCATATGTTTGAGATAGTCTTCGGCTCAGAGGTACTCACAAGTTCATGATGCACATGGATTTCATGTAGCGTGATTCATTACAGACGAGAGTGAAGCGTTTCGCATTGATCAACGATCCTATTTGCATACGTTTTGTCGTAGGCAATCATCACTCTGCATGATAGGATTGAGCGTTGGTTAGATTGTTTCCAATATTTTACTAAATTGTTCCAATGTCAATTTCCTTGTTTAAAGAATATACATATTATAAGTTGTTCACTGCTCACGGGGGGAGCATGGTTTGATTTAACCTCGATGTTACCGAACACCCAAATGTTAATTTTGAACTCTTTGAAGCATGGATATGGGATCGTACACTTCAGTCAACCTGTGTGAATCAAATGAATCTTGCAGTTTGGTGTTTCTCCCGCAGGTACTGTCTTAGTAAAGTCACCGTGGTGTAATTCCCCTTGTTAATAATCACAGGGCCTATGTCTGACGGGTCTTTTTTCAAAATATATTCTTGGGAATGCAATGCAAATATTTTCGTAGCGATAGCTAGACTTTGCAGACGACACAAGAAAAACAGAGTTATCTCCCTCCATCGATATGCATACGCAAAACAACTCTACGTATCGTGTATCATGCGTGATTCAATGTTTTTCGATATAAAGAATTACTACCACTAAGTAACGAATGAGTTGCCATTGGCAGCTGGTTACGATAAGTTGTTCATTGGTCACGAGGGGACCAGTCAACAATGTATTTATCTTTGCAAACACCTCAACGCTCAATTGAACTCTTTGAAGCATGAGGAGAGGATCATACACTTCAGCCAACCTGTGTGAATCAAACGATTCGCATCTTGCATATTGCTGGGGGTTTTTTCCCAGAAGGTATTGTCTTAGTATATAATCCCCTTTCTAAATATTCTCAGGGACCACATTTGAACGTTTTGCCAAGATTCATTTACTGGAATGCGAGTCAATTTTTTCGTAGCCATCGATAGATATGTCAGATCACACACACACACACACACACACACACACACACACACACACACACACACACACACACACACACACACACACACACACAAACAAACAAATTTAGAGTTATCTTATCCGTAAAGCACTGGTAATTTTCGTGCATCACGCATGATGCAATGTTATTCGAGATAACTACCACGAAGTACCGAATGACTTGCTATTGGCAGTGGGGTGTATTGCAATACACCTCGGTTGTACACGGGGTGTATTGAAATTAATAGAAGAACGCTCAGCCAAACACACAATAACATTTATGTGTGAGGTAAGATAAATTGCAATGTATCTGTCTTGTAAGTCAGGCGCATTGAAAATAATAGAAGAGGCAGCTAAGCCAGTCAGAAAATGACATTTATGTTATGTGATACATACATACATACATACATGCATGCATGCATGCATGCATGCATGCATACATACATACATACATACATACATACATACATACATGTGTGTGTGTGTGTGTGTGTGTGTGTGTGTGTGTGTGTCTCTTTCTGTGCAAAACATATATTGTCTAAATATATTCTGCAGCATTCTGTCACATACCTGATGTGCCCTGGCATACACTTAACAGTTAAAACCACAACAGAGTTTAACCCTGCCACATGGCAACTGTTATCAAATGTTATACGCGAGTAAGTTCGAATTGTGATTCCTTTAATGCGTTCGATGTTCAATGTTATATTTATGTTTTATAAAAGTATATAATTATAAGACCAAAATGGACTAAAGGTACAGACAATTTCATTTCCGAAATTACAGACACAGCGTTGGTGTGAGTGATCCTACAGTGAATGCCAGCATAATCACACGAAAGGACATTAAAGCTCCTGAGTTCCGCGTCTCGGGGCCCAGTGACAGACATATAGCTAGCATCCAAAGCCTTGCCAGTATCAAGGGACACCAGTGGAATCACTGATTATTATACTAACAGCTGTGCAAGGCATCTCTCAGGGTAGAATAACCGGTAATAGCACTGGAATACGTCATAAGCACTTGAATTAAGTTTCTTCACACAAACTGCGTAATCCTACATCTTAATACAGTGAAGAAGTGTCTCTTACAGTGTCAGTAGACGGTTACATATATTCCCTCAACGAATTCTCTACGGATTTCGCATTCCCCCCATTCGAATTCATCAATATAGGGTTATTCACGATTAATTGACCCTATTGTTCTTACACATACACCCAAAAATAAAATATCTAATATTACTATAATGATATCTATTTTTTGAAAACAAGCATCCAAGCTATGCAAAACAAAAATTTTACTCACAAGATATTTTTGATTTTCAAGATATGCCACCTCCTTAGTCTTCTGTTCCGGAAATGAAAATTATTATATACTTCAGATTTAATCTCTTCCTATTGTTACGAGTGTGTATTTTCTGTATAGTTTTGTTATGAATTAAGTAATGATTATCATTGGGTCACAACATTTAGTGTTTCGAATAATAATTATGATGGGTTACATTTCGTTTTAATAGCTGGTCAACACTTTTAGGATTCTGGTTTTCCGGAATTTATCTGCTCCTAGTTTTCTATGTGTTTACTTCCGGGAGACTTATTCGAGGGCATGCTACAGTGCTGACGATTGTCTTAAGTGCCCGAACTTTCAGGAAATGACTGGTTGCCGTGTTGAGGGCGACACTGATTCATATTAATTGGAGGATACATCACTGCCCACGCTTCACCATCAAAATCTGTCAACACCTTATCTACATCAGCCACTGTCAGACCGATCATTGTGTTTACAATCTGCATCTCTCTCACACCAAGACTTTGGTGAGTTAGGTATTTTGTGACCCATTGATTTAGAATTCGTCTCGCTTAAATTGTACTTGAAATCAGTATCGTGAAATTGACTTGTGACTTTGTATACCTTGCTCTCGTTGCATAATAATGTAGAATTTGAACGTTTATGACTTGTCTTTGTTCTCTTTTGTTGGTTCACAGGGGGATTTCTTACATCGTTTGTCATGGTAAATTCTTAAACGTAACAAAATTGGGGGCTTGTCCGGGATAGAATTCATTTGACTTTTGAGACCATTTGTGAAATATATTCCGAATTTCTGCAGTTTTGCAACAAGGTAATTGTGGAACCAGCAAAATGGTGTTTGAATTTGAGAAGTTTGTATTGTCCCCTACTCTGAGTCAGTTGAGGAAATCAGATCTATTGCAAATTTCTTCACATCTGAATCTTGATGCCAAACCTGCTATGAGGAAATTTCAGATTTTGAAAATTCTGTTGAATCATTATACTGATGAGGGAGTTTTAGAAGATGATGTTTTGGAAATGGTGCCAGAGGAATGTTCGGACCAATTGGAAATAAAGAAACCTGAAATTCTGTTTCAAATTCAAAAAGAAGAAAATAGAAAACAGGAAGAATTGATGAGTTTGAGATGGAGAAGGAAAGGGAAAGAGACAGAAAGGATAATTATTACAATTGAAGAAATTGCAAATTGACAAAGAAATTGCTTTGAAAAACTTGAAAACCTTCAGATTCTTCCACTTTTGACATTGCAGGGATGCTAGACTTGTTTAATGAGAAAGAAGTAGACAAATATTTTCTACATTTTGAGAAGGTTGCAGAAAATCTGAAGTGGCCAAGGGAGTCATGGACTATGCTATTGCAAACAGTTTTGAATGGTAAAGCTCATGATGCTTATTCAGCTTTGTCAGCAAAGCTCAGATTATGATCTTATGAAGAGTACACTTTCGAAAGCTTATGAGTTAGTGCCTGAGGCTTATCGTCAGAAATTCAGAAATGCTCACAAAAGGGACAATGAGACTTTTGTAGAGTTTGCTAGAGAAAAGGAAACATTGTTTAATAGGTGGTGTGGGTCTAAGGAGGTCACAGATTTTGATGGTTTGAGCCAGTTAGTGTTGATGGAAGATTTGAAGCAGAGTGTTCATGCTGACCTTAAGACGTATTTGGATGAACAAGAGGTTGATGACTTACATGAGGCAGCAATGTTGTCAGATGATTATTGTTTGACTCACAAGAGTTCTTTTAAGTCTCCGTGTCTGATGAAAAACGTACAAGGAAAATGAATGTTTCATTCCAAATGTGTTTATATAAAACATACACCACATTCAGTCAAAACAATAACTTTATCAAGATTTTACATCTTTGAACCTTAAGAATAACACACTTTAGTTAACTTCAAAAGAAACGGCATGATCACTAATGTCAAATTTACATAGGCGTCTCCCTTATAGGGAGGTTATAATTTAACATGAAGATCTCAAATATAAACATAAACATGAAAATATACCATTAATATCAATGTATTAATTCAGAAAAAAGACAATATTATTGTATTTCTGAAAGCTATAAAGCAACACACGCTGTACCTTGCAACACTTTAAGGAGTTTACAATAGAATGTGAACTGTCCATCAGGTGAAGAACCCTGCAAAGTAATGTCCGCTTTGTTATGTGTTTTACAAATAAAAAGTATGGGAAAACCCTAACATTTAATAATCCTATATAAACATAAATTGGTAAATGCAATATTTGTTTGCTTAAGGAGCACTTTTAACGACATGTAGGAACATACAGTGAAGTAAATGATTCAATATTCGTAGAGTTTGAGTGAAATGAAACATTGTCAAGAACCGTGAAAAACAAGGGTGCTGAAACACACCAACACCATGTGTGATTCAAACTCCGAAACACAACAGCTTAGTGCATTTGGGAGATTGACTTCCCATGCAGCCTGTGGCACCTGAGTTTCCTGGAAAGGAAGCTACAAAGAAGTTATGGAAGCCTCACAACTTCGGCATGCCATAGCTGAGACAGTTCAGCGCCCATGACAGACGTATGGCCATTGCATGTTTACAGAATGGTGATTCCATAAGAGGTGTTGCTCGCTGTCTTTAGGTGTCCAGCTCTGTCATTCACAGGCTGGGGGACAGGTTTCAGGCCATTGGTAGAGTACAGGACATACCTCGCACAGGAAGACCCAGAAAACATCAGGGGCAGATTACCGATATATTTTGCTCCAAGTCCCCAGGAACAGATTCACAGCTGCCAGTGCCCAGTTGTCACAAGGGAAGTCTTTCTTCCACATGCACTTGGCTGTTGTGTTTCGGAGTTTTTATCAAACTTGATGTTGGCGTGTTTCAGCACCCTTGAGTTTCGCTGTTTTGACAATATTTCATTTCACTCAGAATTGAATAATCATTGCTTCACTGCATGTTCCAACCTCGTTTAAAGTGTATATTAAGCACTCAAAAAGTTGCATTCACATTAGAGTGTATATGACCTCACCACGGTTAAGTTTACATGTATGTATGACAAAACCTTTCATCATATGCACAAATTTTAAGTTCCCTTCCTTCAATTATTTATTGGGGCAATTCAATTTTTGTTATATGATTGTTTACAAGGATGAGTGAGTGAGTGAGTGAGTTAATATTTAACGTCACATCGGCAATATTTCAGCCATATCGTGACAAGAACATTCAATAATGAAAAGGAATATATGTATATTGTAAAACCTGTCAACGAAGGACAGTAAAACAGTCTGAATTAAAACTAGCGCCAACGTTAAAACTAATATCACTATTCGGACAATACAATATAAAAACTGGCTATAGATCACCATCAACTGAAGGTAGATCACCATAGTAGAGGGCGTGGGGACTTACAGTACTTCTACCTGCATGGTCCTTTACAGGGAGAAATGCACGTTACGGAGGTTAGGTCTTTAAAAGCGACATTCACAAAACCTAGTTCTAACGCGATGTTAAAGATGTATGGTGACATTAACGCTTGCAATAAATATTGAAATTTCAAAGACTATTTCTTAAACCTTGTGAATGAAAAATGCAATTATTTCTGGTCACTGGTGATAATGAAAACGTTATGTAAGTTAGACGAGTTTGGGCGACATGAACACATGTAGTAAATCTTGAGCTTGGGTTTGGTACACTGCAGTGGAACTTTTTCTAGAAGAAATGTAATATATATATCTCCAAGATATGACATGGTTTTTAAAAACAGTTCCAACAACAGCATTGCACCACGCCTTATTGAACTATAGCAATTTACTGGTGACATCACTGTGTGTCTTCACCGTCTTCATAACACACTTTATCCATCAAACCAGTTTCCAATATTACTGTTCAGCACAATTCTCCTCTCAACATATCAGAACATTCCTCTGATCAAGTTACTAAAGTTCTCGTTTCTTGAAGTGACAGACTTGACGTAAACCCTCTTACATCAGTCTTCCTATTCATCCAATGCAAGATCCAATCCCAAACCAAACATCCAAGTCACACATTGCATCGGTGTCTGTTAGATCTCGATTTTCAATGTATAACCCAATGAAACCATCGTCGGAGCCTTTACAATCCAATCTGAACTGCCCATTCCCTCGGGACTTTTCATCTCTATCAAATTAACGATACGAGAACAACTTAAAACCTGATGAATGGAGTCAGTGATGGAGATGAAGTGTTATATTTTAACACCGTATGTTTTAGAGTATTGATGTCATCACAATTTACATCCGGAACACGAAGGACAAAGACACAGAATGCTTCAAGCAATCTCAAAGTTTAACGTCTTGATCAATTTCTTCTCAGAAGGTAGCTTATTTTGGTTTGTTTGAAGCACTGCCGTTGTGCGGTGTAACGGCCTGTCAGTGTAGATGCCGTTATCTAGGATACATGCCTAAAGTGACCACTGAAGTGCAAATAGCATGAATCCTTTGATGTACATCTTGATGTGTCAACAGTGAATAATCCGTGTGTGTGCATTCATTAACCGTAATTTTAGAATGTAATTAGGGATATACTGATACATTAAGTCATAAATGTTCTATGCAACACGTGAGTGGTAGTACAGGTAGTGGATGTTGAACTGGTTATCTGAAATGAAACAAGTAAACGGTTCAGGATCACCAGGCGTGAATGTTACGCAGTCCCACAGAACGAACATGTGGCGGTTTTAGTATACAGAGGCATAAACAGTGAGTAGAGTATTGCTATTGTTGACTGATGTACACAACATTCTGTTGGTGATTAATAGCCACAGAACTCGCATCTGTCAGTTTTACGCATATGGAAAACCTCTGCGATTAAACAATGAGCGGCTTTTCTTGGGAAGAAATACCTGTCATGTGATGTCACATCTGACGTTCATCAGCACTTAAATGACACGTTTATGGTGGGTAACTTCCTTGCTGCGATGAAAGTACTTGAAAATGCAATGCTCGAATGAAATTCAGAAACTTCTTGTCAGGACAAGAGACACATAATCAGTAGAGACACATATTTAAACATATTCATTACAATCAGAGCGTTTGGTGATGATAAAAGCATGACCTTATGGATCGACATTAGAAAGGTCAACCTGAGTGACAGTCATCAGTACTTACGGTTGTTTTAGTCCTCCAGGACCTACCTTCAGTTGTTAGCGATCTATAGCATGTTTTTATAGGGCTTGTGTGTTAAGTGTCGGTACGCTCTTTTAACTTTATGTACCTGTTTTATAAATTATACCTGAGATAGTCTAGTTGTTTTACTGTCCTTCGTTAACAGGGTTTCATACTTTACCCATAATTACCATCAATATATAACCTGGTATTGTCACATTATGGCTGAAATATTCAGATGTGACTTAAAATCAGAACTCGCTCACTCACGTTATTCCTTCAGTGTCTGCCGTACACCCTGTAAATATCATCTGTGAATGATCAAAAACTAATCAGGATGTACAATTATTGTTTCTCGTCAACAATATTTTCCAATTTCGTTAACCTCAAAATCATTTTATCACCTTTCATAAATAGTTATATTGACTACACGAACTTAATAAGAGTAATTTCAAGCATGCTCTCCCGTTAACATACACAAATCACAATAAATATCATTGGTATCTTGTAGGGAGTTTTTGTCTCCGTTTTATTCTCCTCACACGTGAGATTAGTGTCCGGGGTCCTGTCCCTGAGGAAATTGTTTAACCTGCGATAAAACATGTCAGTGAACCACCTCCTGTTCCGTAATATGTCACGAGAAACTAACTTGCTTTGCAGATTTTACGACCCGTTGCGTTCTCGTCTTTGATCTTATATTTCAGGACTAACGTATTATATGAAGTGGAATTCATTCAGTGTGTAAATGTAATAGCCTTCGTGTTTTAGTGCTGCACTGAAAGTTGTGTAAGCTCATTAAACGCATAATATGACTGATATGATCTTGAAGCTTATCTTTGCATTGCAAACATTGACATTCTTCATGTACATATTTAACAATATGCTCTATGAGTCATTTGACTTTACATTTAGTCGACTGCACACTGCTCACTGGGCACCGGGGAACAACGTTCGTCCGTGCCGGAGAATAACATAGGTCAGTCAAAATATCGTCTCCCAAAGCAACGTTTGCAATGCTCGCAGCGACATGGTAAACCGACCCAGAGTGTCATTGACTGTTCTGGAATATTTTGTAGGACTGTTTTTATGAGGCACAGGTGTATAGTACAATTCTCGATAGCTGGAATTATTCAGATATACCTGACCGTGTGGAACCAACATATTGCTTTGATGAAAAGAAACATTATCCGATGAAACTAAAATGTATCAAGAACAAAGAGCATTTCCAAAGACTATGGCGAGTTGTTGAAGGTTTCTAGATTTATTTTGCTTCATACTGATGCAGCTTTTACTGGTGTCGTATTGAACGTTCTACCGCCGTCTGCATGTGGGTTTCGACAGATTTACAGGTGGGAGCGTTGTAATGTAGGAGGTATCTTTCATATGAGTTGAACATATACATGTTACAGGTACTTGTACAGTTGTGTCAGGTACATGTTCTAGTGAAATCAAACAGACCACATTATTCTTATTGTGCATAAATTTGATGACACCTTTAGAAATACAACTCAGTGTACATGTGCAAGCATGACCAAGAACCAATAACTGCCATCAACTTTGTCTGTGACACGGTTTTATACCAAACATGTGCCAGCGCTGTTTGCAATATGTCATGATCCATGACGGAATAAGATATGAATAATAAGTGTAACCGTCCAAAAAACAATGCATATGCCTTTCCTTTTATGGAGCAGCGATGGAATGGCGAAGTTTAATATTGGGGTAACACTGTCCTTAGTTGTATATCACCACCAATTAATTTTGACATTTGAATAAAAGAAATTCATTAAGCGTAAGTGCGAGTTTAAGATAACTGGGTCATATTGTTTCCAGAACTTTGCGAAAATAATTTTCGCGAAACAGATGTGATAGTCAGCCTGACATAGATATAATGTTTTGCACCAGCTATCATATCAACAGCTGCATCAAACCTGTTAAATGCAGTTAGAAATGCAGTTACAAGTTACCGGCAGACTCTGTGAAGTCAAAGATAACTACCGCTGATTAGAACTGATGTTTCATGAATATTTCCTTTTCATTCATTCTCAGAAGTCACTTCCAATTATTCAAAATACAAAACTAAAATATTCAAAAAGTACATAGCAATCCTGTGCGCGTTGCAGACATGATAGAAATCTACAAAATTAAAGCTTTTCATCTCTTTGGTAGTAGTTTTTTATGCTGTTTTAATCATGACGCGAGGTGTAGAAGGACAACATGCCTTGCTTATTATTTCATTATAGACGTCGACCGCATGCTACATTACGAAGTTGTCAGAAGCTTTCAATACCAACGCTGAGCTATACTCTTAGAGAAATCTGATGTTTTCTCATATCCTTTCACACTTATCATATATTTTCTCAATGTTCGATGATTCCCAGTCTATTTACATGTTTATCGATACACAAGACTGTATGCCTAAAACATTAGTTCTTTCCACATGCTGGACATTAGAAGTAGAAGAGTGAAACAATTTGTTGTAAAGGGTGTGGGTGTGGGTGTGGGTGTGGGTGTGGGTGTGGGTGTGGGTGTGGGTGTGGGTGTGGGTGTGGGTGTGGGTGTGGGTGTTAACGTACTATAGAATTATTGTCCTACTGAGAGGGTACGTAATTTCCCAAACATTCTAAGTACAGTTAAACTCGACACTGTTTTAATCGTAGTATATGTGTATTTTTAATGAATGGCTAGATGTGTTAAAATTGCTAACAGCTGACGGGATGGTTTAAATCCAGCTATGGCGCATGCAGGAAGCAGCTCTACTCAACAAGTGCCCATGGCCCCTTGTATGGTGATCTACCTTCACGTTTTGACAATATATAGCCTGCTTTTACCTTGTATTGTCATCTATAGTTAAACTGTTACAGATCTAATTAATAGAATTAAATTCTAGTATGTCATAATCTAGTTATTTTACTGTCCTTCGATGACGGCTTCTTACGATTTACCATTAATCATTATGTATAATAATTATAATTAATTGTCATCGTCACGATATGGCTGAAATATTGCCGGTGTGACGATAATTTTAAACTCACTCACGCAGAGTCAGTACAGAATATCGGGAACTAATAGGCCAGATCCAAGAGTACGTATGTTAGCATGACGACTGGTCACAGCACTGACAAGAGTGCCTCGATACCGGTGTTTGGCTTGGAGGCACACACAGACAAATGCTAGCTTGATTCAATGTAGCATTCACGCTTTGGCCGCTCAAGGGAAAATGCTGTTTGATACTTGAGCCCCCGCGGCCCTACTTTAAAGACGGAGGTGACATGTTGGAATCCGACACATATAAGCTGTAACTTACCTCAACTACATGCTCTTAGACCTTCTTCCTGCAGAGATCAATACTGCTATGGTGTTTGTAACTGTTTGAGTTACTTACAAACGCAAGTAATAAGCGCTCTGAGCAGTGTTCCACACATAATCATGGCCCTCCATTTTGAGTTAATGAAGAGTTTGAGGAGGCTTACACATATGATGCAAGTCTGTAGATTGCCTTGCACCTTCAAGTGATTCGCTGTTTGAGGAGAGACAATGCTTTTAACAGAGGCTGTCTCAAAATGGTACGCGCTGGTCAGAGTAGGTTACTTAAGCTATGACAGCTCGTGTCTAATACGACTCCTTACAAGTAATCCGTAGTCTGCAAGGTCTGAGTGTGAGCTGAAACGAGACATTAAATCGTTCAAGGTTGCGGATACACTACTTAGATTCCATATACGTGTCACGAGAAATACGGATGACGCAAAATGATATTAACCGTGTTTATCGTAGGACTGGAAATCCCTACTAACGAGACAGGGTTACTTATGTGTTCTTAGTAATTAAATCACAGTTTCGTGACCACCTCCATCAGCTGGAACGCATACATGATGATTGTACAACAGAACCTTTGCTGAAGAGTAGACACCATTGTATCGGTTTAGTGATATTTAGAGATTGCAGTGTCACCTTGTAGAAAGTGACATATTGGTTTAGATCGATCATAAAGTGAATCTGGCAGCTGTCAGGGATGGTGAGGTACCATTGTGGTTATAGCGTTCGCTCGATTGTCCAGGTTCGTGTCCGACCCATTCCTGCTGTTCCCGCTGTGATATCTCAGGGATAATTCCAAACGTGACTTAAAACTAACTCATTTTTAGCTTTTATAGTAGGTCAAAATCTTGGCGGAAATGCATAAAGAATACACGATAATCCATGTTTTTTTCCTACACACAGTAAGCATTTTTGCAGGAGTTTCAAAATGCAGCATATACGTATGTGATTTTAGTTTTTGGATAAACAATTATCGGCAGTGCCTGAGATGATGCTGTAAATCCGGCTAGGGACAATCCAGCCAGCAAAAGTCCCCATGGAAGCTAGTGTGGTGATATATCTTTAGTGACATTTTTTCATTGTTCTCTGTAGTGATATCTCTTTGTCGTTACATGCTAGTTTTAAATGTTCATCCGTCATAGTATAGCTATTTTACTGTCATTTTTTGGTATGTATTTCTTTTGACTTAGTGTATTTTAGTATGAGACACTGCCGACTGGACTTGAACTTGTAACTCACTTACTCGTCCTTGAAATGTCTAGCATGATGGACACTCGGGACAACGTAAAACAGTAGCTCACAAACAGATGAAATGAATAGGTTGGGGGATCCCGCCACGACGTGTTCATAAAGATCTTAACAGTTCAAATTAGTTTGATTTGAAGGTTAAAGTTCCTACGTGGGTAAACGTGTGATGTGAGGGTGCAGTGCGGAGTTGGAATTGAGAAATCTCCCCCAAATCAGAGTTTGAAATTCACTTTATCTTCAATTAACAACAGGGATTTCCCTCGACAAAACTAGGATACTGGATTTGTCGTGAACGAAACGGCAGCTTTCGTTAGCAAAGTATTATCGATGTAACGATGACGATGAGTGCCAAGGCGTAACCTGCAACTAAAAAACTAATGCTGCGAAAGTACGGTGCGTCTTACCGTTTGAAGTCAGCCTTGTTCAGTATGAACGGAGGATATGTTGTTAGTTTACGATCATCCAGGACGCTGGTTCTCACGCCCGATTGTACGCAACTTGTGGCACAGTAGCTTTAGGAATCTTGTTACTGCATTGATAAGAACACTTCAGTCGTTGGACCATTTGAAGAACCTGAATCGTCAACGGCACCCTAAAGCCTGCCAATTTGGAACACTGTTCTCCCAGCTGTGACTGCATATGCAAGGGGTTACTATCACAAACCCCGTCGTTATGATTACCTCATGTGTCAGAACAGACATGGACACCTATGCTAGCAAAAGTAAGAGATGGTGACAGTGAATGAAAACATGATGCATTAAGAAGAAAGTTGAAGCGAGGACAAAAAAATGACGATGCGGAAACAACGGTGTAGACTCGTATCAGTTTCTGAAGTGTGGGTTTATAGTTAATCAGTTAGATACGAATTGATAGGGTCTGTTCTGTTTATTACGAAATATACTTGTGATGTAAGTAGTGACTTCATGCAAGTTTGTAATACCTACTTGTGTGAACGAAATGAGGTTCAGGAAGGTACATGCTTATAATTCTCCGTTTCTCTTCATTTCTCTCTGCCACTTGATGTATTAATTGTATATGAGCATTGGTGTAAATATAGGGCATATTATATTCTACGTTGTGGTAATTTAATGAGAAATGAGAATGTGTAAACAAAATCTTACCCAGAAAATCCGTAGGCAGTCTCCATATAAGGATGTAATACTCGTTATCAAGATTCACTGTTGACATGACATGGATGTGGAATATACAAGCAGAGTCCAATGTCAGTATATGCGTAGTGATATTAGATAACCTTCCGCGGGAGTCGTCAAAACCTCTAGCACAAGTTAGCAGAGAATAAAATAAAATACGATTCTTCGGTTACGTATGCACACTTGAAAACTTACATAGAGACATAGTTGAAAGATATATGTCCATTGTATGATTTCGGCCGTGTCACTGACGAAAAGATATCAAATACGTGTTATCATGATAACATGTGTTCGCAATAAGACAAATGTCAGCTTGGTCTGAGAGATGAGTGTATATCCCCAATAACAGATACTAGCAGTTCCTTCCTGGTAACTTGACACCACACACCATCATGCGTGGGTGAGTGATTTCAATTCAAAGTGACATTGGCAATATTTCAGTGAGTGAGTGGGTTTGGTTGGTTGGATGGTTGAGTTACTGAGTGAGGTTTTAAGCCGCATTTAAGTATATATCTGAAAATTCACACGGGGAACACAAAGAAATAGGACTGGCACATTGTACACACGGTTTCTAACCACGCCCCCAATGAACAGATCCAGGAACATCAGGAATACGTCAGCTATGGAGGGAAGTTTGGAGGTATACACGTCTTGATAGAAAACCACACAATGTTTCTCGACTTCAGAAACTTCAGATAGTACATGTTATGGTTCTACGCTGTATAGATCATATATGTATATGTATATATTTTGCAGGTTATTCACTGTCAGTCTAGCAGATATGCACACTTCCATTGAGTCACTAAAATCATAAGCGCAGCTTGCTTCCGTTAACGTGTTCTATTGTATCTGTCTCACATCATATGGTCGTCATTTCAATTGATGGATGTTGTCTTCAGAGTTATTTAGAGTTGCTTTCAGAATTACTGCACGTAAACTAAATACTATACTAGTGAGATGAAATAACACAGATTAAATCTGCTACTCTGCTCTAACACAGAATACTGATTCCGTACCGACTTTGTCCTTTTCTTATACTCCTATCAATATCCTTAAAAATGAATGCTGATCTCAAACCAAATTCTCAAATTTTCTCTGGTCAAAATCCAACTGGTACTATCTACTTCATTATGACTGTATTGATGCTTTCCTCAGATTATATGTTGAAACGAAAAACCGATATACAAAGATTGTTGCCGCTGAAACCTAACGAAGCCATTGCGGATGAACGTTTTAAGATAAGCGAGAACGAGTAAAAATCATTTAATCCTACCAATTTCATGGAGACTTTGACCTCATTTCACTATTGATGGAAGTGAAGATGAAGGCCAGTCCTTTTTTTTGTCATCACTCTGATAGTTTCCAACAGGTTCACGACATCCTATTCAAGGAGGATTTAATAATTTGAAAGCTGTCCATTCGAGACAGTACAACTTATGGACCAAGCGGGACCTCACAATCGCAAGCGGGAGGAGAGAGTGAGTGAGTCTAATCTTACCCTGCTTTTAGCAACATTTCAGCAATACCCTAAACGTGGGGGTTAGATATGGACATTACACATTGTACCTCGCCCCAAGGACGTCACGATGCATTATGCTCAGTCTACGGAAAACCATCATGTAACAATACCATCATGCAATAATACTACAATAATATAACAATAAAAACTTTCTCTTCTCATGATGCAATCACACCACCAAGCACGGTGAACCTGATACTCTATCTGTCTGATAAACGTTTCAACTTAATATTGTTCCGCAGGTGTGAGCTTTCAGAACATAATTTGTTGTATAGCTAAATTAAACCTCGAAATACCAAATATCAGCTGTATGCTTTGTTCTTAAAATAGAAACATTCCCAAATGCCACAGTTTTAAAGGTTTATATGTGACCTTAATTACGTAATGAATGCATTATTGCCGCAATTAGTCACGATAATTTTGTTGTTTTTCAAATATTAGTCCCGATTTGTACATCTATAATTTCTTAAGGATCATGTAAAGAATATTGCCATTCAGTTTAAGAGGATTTAACACATGTGTCTCTTGTGAAACCTAAGACGTCGTGTGACGTTATCAAGCTATGATATAACTAAGACACGCTGGAAGTGACGTAACATCAGACCAACAGTCACGGATATAAACATATCATCATTTTTATCATTGCAACCCGGTAACTGCATATTATGGGGTACAGACATCTTCTATGTTCACAATGAAGTCAGACGTTTGCTTGAATCAAATACATGTGATAATGCTTTCAACGGGTTATGGATGACATGTAGAAGATAATTCCAAACTATCTGCATGAGTAACGAAAGTGATGGTCGATACAATTTCCAATTTTAACATATACCGCATGTCCGCGTGGTTGATTATAAGTTGTTCACTGATCATGACGGGGACAAGGGCCGACGTACCCTCCTATGTTTGTTTATGCTAACAAACATCAAGAGGACATCAACCCAGGGGCTTCAAGGAACCAGGGAACAACGCATTTATCGTACCAAACACTTCAATGTTAATTCTGAATTGTTGGAGCACGGGTACAAATCTTTTTGTAGCCATCGCTGGATTTTGCGGACAACAATACATATATATTTAGAGTTATCTCCCTTCCATCAATTTGCATTCGCAAAACATTGGTAATTTCAGTACATTATACGTGATTCAATGTTAGATAAACTACTACTACCACGAAGTACCAAATGATTTCAGCATTCCAAGAAGGATACATTGAAAGTAATAGAAGAGTGCTCAGCCAATCAGTAAGTCAGTACGTGTGAGGTAAGGTAAAGAACTCGATCAACCTGTCTAAACACGAGATACACATGTAAGTGTAATATTTCTACACATTTTTGTAATGAGGACAAATAACATCTTTATAAACAAAGTATATTTTGGCAGCTAAAAAGGCAATTCAACGTATCTGAAGGTAAAATTGCTTGACGAAAAGACAACTGAGAGGCATACTAGAATATTTACGTTGATTTTATGAGTCTACATGTAAGCTGACGGTCACAAAGAACATGTAGTTCCAATGAATAAGAAATCAGGAATGGTTCCTGTATGTGATCCTCAGATTTGTCTGTTTATTCACATCATTGCTTTCTCACCGCTAAGTGACTTCATGTTTATTCTTACTGATGTTCGACATGGAATAATTACATCCTGAGTAGTATTCTGAGAAGCTTTGTGATGTCGACACAAACACAGCTCAATAAAGTGACCCCGGAATCTCTTAGCACTTAGTGAATAAACATAAAAGTTAATGGCGTGAGTCAAGTCACATAACAAAAACGCCAAAGTATCCAAGAGGTATTTAATAGCACCCTCCATACTCTGGTGATCAGGGTTCCAATATGGTGTCAGAATAAGCATAACACATCGGGGGGTTGTTAGTACAACCAACACAGCTGCTGCCGTTACTAACATAATTGTGATAGGGCGATGCCGATCAACACCCGAATTGGCGTTCTTGTTACCATGGTTACAGTGCAAAAACTTTTGCACTTTATCAGATTTCATTATTCCTGCTATGATCAGCAGATTAAAGAGCAAGAGCAGTATACATGGTATAAACGCATATACCATGATATTTATCCAGTACCATATGTGCATCATGAAATATTCATATTCCTTGTAAATATCGCAATGAAAGGTTCCGGTTTCCTTTTCCACAAGAAACTTCATTGTCCAGAAGAGATGAAGGAACAGAACACACAATGGAAGGGATAAGAGCACAACTGCGAGAATGGATTTCTTAAATGTCCAGCTTTGTCCTATTTTCAGAGGAAACCAAACGGCGGCAAACCTTTCCATGGACATTGCCACAAGCAGCCAATTGGCAAAAGTAATGAGAAAATTTCCAAAGTATCCGAGAACTTTACATCCCATTTGTCCAACATGTATCTTGTGGTCAAGAAGCACGATCAGGAGAAGTTTATTAACAATTGCAAGATTATCGACAACTGCTAGCAATGCTATGTAGACAGTTAGAGATCTGGCAGGGGACATTTTGATGACTGTAACAATGGTGGCACAGTTACCAGGGAATCCCAAGGCGAGAATAACCCACAGATAATATGTCTGGATGTCAAAAGCAACGCCATCAACAGTTCTCCAAGAAGAATCGTTTAAAAGGTCATCACTATTGTTGATAATCCGTGTCGTGTTTGACGCCATCATCTGTTAGTATGGTAATTTTAGAATATATTCACCTAGAAGCCAGCTTAGGAGGAAAGGTTATTCACCACCTGATAACGCTATTCAACTTGAATGAGAGATCTTCGTCTTGTTCTCAAACAGCTCGTGTTACTCGTCCTGGAAAAGAAGGAAATATGTTGATGAAGCATCGATTGGGATGCCAATTTCACTAACAACACGCCACGTACTGTCAATGACGATTTACACATGTCATTTCATCAGCCGCCGAAATAGCACTTCTGTGTTTTTTCCACTATTTGCTATTGAAAGCTTAAAAAAAGAATTGCTTCAAATGACGTAAATACGTTGTTCTCATCCAAATAATACTGCTTTAACTCTTTTACGTAAACCATCATGAATTGATCATGAATACGCCAAGGGTAATCTTTTAACGCAACCAAAGGGAGGAACTTTAAGTCAGTATTCGATTGAAGGTACAATTCGGTGTTTTAACGTCGAATTCTCCCACGTGTGTTTGCAACTGTCAAAAACAGTGGTGCTACTAAGTGGAGAATAACTACCTAAAGTTTAGAAAGCTCAGTTTATATCTCAGCAGTTTGTCAGTTATGCCTGTCCATGTCCTATCATTATCGTCTGGGAAGAAGTCCGGAAAAGAAGTGATTCACGTTTCACATGGGAAGCAGGTATGCGCACATGAGATGTGTCTCCAATATGTAAATGAAAATACCAAGCTAGGAATCAATTCAGGAGGTTTCCTTTTTCAATAGTGAAGTTGTTTTGTTTTGTTTTTTTTAAAGCTGACTTGTTTCATTCTACGAATGAGACGTTTAAGTTTTAAGTCTCATGGGTAAAAGTTCGGGTTTAATATATTCAGGCCTACAAACGGTGAACAAATCATCAAAACTGAACTCATATCCACCAAAACAGAACACAAATCACCAGAACCAGCCACAATATCCTCTAAAACTGAAACAAACCCCTGTGACAGAAAACTTATCATTTGAAATGGAAACAAAACTCGCGAATCAGCTACAGCAGCGCCCGAGAACGGTCACCGTGCGCACAAAACGGCAGTCACAGCATCCAAAACCGGCAACCATAGCATCCTGAAACGGCATAACTATCTCCAAAGATGGAGGCGTGAGGAGACAAACCGACTGTAGTCAATAGTGTTTTTCGTCACCATGAGTCTTCTCTTGAATATTTGACAACGGGATGTAGCGCATCAACCCCCTATTGTATTAAGCTTCAACCCTATGTTCAGACTTCTCAGAGTCAGGCTTGCGATTCTGCACAAGAGGATATTGTGACAGTTTCTGGTGATTTTTGTTCTGTTTTGGTGGATATGAGTTCAGTTTTGGTGTGTATGAGTTCAGCTTTGATGATTTGTTCACTGTTTGTATGGTAGGCCTGATATTACTATGACACAACTCCTAATACATAAAACCCACAAACAAAATATGTCATTTTGGTATCTTTGAAGAGAGACCAATGATATTTACAGAATGAAGGTATCTAGACATTCCTACCAATATTCCATCAGCTTCACCAGATCCATCCATATCACAACGTTTGGACGACAATTTAGCATGTCTAATCTAATCAAATGCATGTGTTTGACACTAGCTATCGATGAGGCAGGATTCGCCCAGTATGTCCGAAAAAAATGGTATTATCACTACGTAGAATGATTCTGAGAAATACTTGACTGTGATATTGTAAATCTGGTTCAGTGCATTTGGTACGATTATGGCGAAGCTTTATAACGAATCTATTTATTTCCTAAAGAGTCGAGTCGAAATCGCACCCACCATGTAATCTTAGCCATAATCCAGGCCCAGTTTGACCAATGCAGTAATAGTAATTACACATCAGACAGAACTAAGTCACAGATTTACGCTGTTATATTATTCGTGTCCGTTCACAGCAAGTTTGACTCGGAAAGGCGAATTTCCATACAGACTGAAACACCATAGAAGAGCTGTGCTCGCTATCAAATACCATGGCATCAATTACAATATTAATTCAAGCCTGATAGCCGGACTGACCGCCCGTCAGACCAGTGCTTATTGCATCAAGAACAAAGGGTAATGCTATAACTTATCATAACATCAGCATAACCATGTTGGTTTCGAACAATAATTTCAGAAATATTCCAGCATCCTTTGAACAAAGGTTTGTCTTGTATACATTATTTTTTTAATGCAAATAAATACCAAGGGGATTGGATGAGCACAGTATATGACCTGGTTGGGTTCGTGACATCTTATATAGCGTTTTTGGTTCCTTAGTAACTACAAATGATCTTTTAATACTCTGATTGGAGGTGAGGTGAGGTGAGGTGAAACAGAATTTAACATTTTGCGCATATGACAAGGTGGTGCAACTTGTACTAGACCCAACTTATGTTGGTTTTATAGTGCTAGCACACTGAGATACGATGTCGCATTTAAGTGCAAATACCCTACTGAGACACTCTATACTGTCTCCGACCCGACCAATCCATGTTGTCCCCAGGCAGGCAGGAAACAAAAAGTACCATTTTTAACGGCTTTTGATATGGCGCGAGCGGGGTTTAAAGCGGTTGTCCTGCCTGATGCTCTCACCACTGCAACTGACTCAATGGAGTTCCCTACGTTAGCCGATATTTAATACATAACATTAGTACGCGAATAACAAGTGTTGATGACTTACATCATCATGCCACACATTATTGGCTTCTCCCAATCCTTTTTATCATCTATTTTCCGACATTAGAATATAATGTAATTTAATATCTTGTACTAATGTTGGCCTTTACTGAATAACACTCATTTGATCGACTCCTTGTCCCTTAGTCTTTGCGCATATGTAATAATTTGGTTGAAAGTATTTTACAAATTATACATAAATCCTTGTGATAAATACATATGCGGATTTCAAAAGAAGCATTTTCTTGAAGCACGATGGAGAACAAATCGTCAATTTGAATACAATCAAACATTAAACGCAGTATTACAATAAGATACATCTATTTGCCTTTATTGGCAATAGATTGCAATATCATTAGCACTTTCTTTAGTTTCTTTGTTGATTAACACCATTGTTAGCACTGCACAAACTGTGTGACAATACTTTAAACATTTCAGTCTGCGTCGGTTTATCATATGGCTGCCTGATATAATGAACAATCATCAGAATAACTAGGATACAATGACATGCAGGTCTGCGAGCACACAATTTCGTTTGTCAAATCTTATACCATAAGCATGAGTTGATGACGGCCAATGAAAACTAGAAGGGAGTGATGTTTGTATGCACTGATTTCTTAGTAATGTGTATTGATTTGATAGTCCACCAGTTCTATGTTCTGTAATCTTGTAATGTTTCTGATTGTCCGATCAACAGATGTCTTTCCCAATCGCAATTACTGTGGGAAAAACGACGTCCTTAGTGTTGGGATGTAGAACCATGGACATAATTAATTTTAATATTTGTTTTCTGTAAACACAACATTGCTATCAGGGGAAAAGTATTTAAAAATCCATATCCATCAGTGCACCAACATAAAAATAGACATGAAATCCTATAGAAAAATCAATACCTTCTGAAAGTGTTTCCGGAATAAACGTTCATGTCAAAAGTTGGATATCTAACATCATTAAAGAAAATGTCTACATGGGGTCATGACATCACGTAAGCATAATAACAAAACACAATAAATTCTACATAAATACCTATTGTTAAACTTTAAGCGTGTAATATATTCAAATATTCACATGGTAACTGTAAACGTCAATACAGTTTTTGTCGAGAAAGCTGAAGCAGTAGGAGTAAAGGCGGTGCCATCAAATGCAGTCTAGAAAACATACTCACTATTGAACATCGCGGGAAGGTTTTGAGAGCAATATTCTCCGCATCGCCCATGTATCCTAACAGGCTGTCTGCTATCTTCCAAATGCCCGCTCGCTGTTGGTACGCGCGTTTTATAGCGTTCCGGTATTTCCACGGTGGTCAATACCAGGACCAGTGCTTGACGGGAGGACATCGAAACCACGTCCTGGAAGGAGACCAATTAACTCAACCAGTGTGCTGGACAAAGTTGTCGAGATTATTCCGACTCCAGAAATGTATAATTCAATGAGCATAGTGAATCCCAATTTGCTTTTTTTCCAAAAGAGAAGAGATGGGTTCTGATTTTGATCAAGTACTGCTTGATGTTAGGCGCTTGGTAAAAGACAAAAACAATTAAAACATTGTGGAACTGTGACTAGTGACATTACCTTTTACACCTCGCGGCTCACATACTGGAGAGAACTATAGCGTCTCATGTTCCCTCGTCACAGAGTAAATACACAATGAAATATAAATCATGATGTGGATTTAGTCGGAGGATATTAATGCAACTGCCATACACGACAATCCCAACCAACAGCTCGGAAGTTCAGGAGTACGTACGTTTTATCTTTGGGAACCCATGAAAATCAGGTCCTCAGTGAATCATGCTTGTTGTACAATACTACTGAAGGAATCTTTTTAGACTTTCTGACTCAGCTAAGGAAAGTCGTTGTATCCCAGTGGTGGTGCTGATAGTATCAGCCATTGGATCATTTTGATCACATCAGTTATATTGAGTGTGGCGTTCAATAAGAACTGTGTTCTAAGAATGGCTTTGAACACGAAAACATGGACACTTTGTGGATAGTGTACGCACTTAAATTAATTGTAGTTTCGATGGCTGATTGGCTTAGGCGACTGACTTTGCTTGCTGGCGATTAGACTGGTGGTATGGGTTCGAATCCCGGAAGGCACTTAACCCGACAAAAGTACTAAATTCTGTACTTACCAAGAAAATGCAATCCCAAATATAACGTATGTTACGACAAAAAGGGTTTCACTTGTTTCTGGGTCAGAAAAGTAAAATAACAGTCTGGATGCCATGATAAGACAAACTCAAATATAACGCGAGTATAATGCCGTCTTTTGGGCATCCACTCTACAAATGACTTCAACGGTTATTGTGTAAACTCTGGTTCCACCATTCCAATCCACCCTTGTAACACACCTCCATTTGGTGGATTTAGGTTGTGTTTAACGCGACATCCAACTGCCTTACAGTAGCGGCTGGTAAATAGTGAATGATTGATAGTGTGAGCAACGATCAATTCTTTCGGAGTACGACGCAATAAGACACGCGAAGAAGCGGCATAGAATGTGACTAAAGCAACCCATGCTTGTCGTAAGCGGCGACTAAAGTTATCGCGTAGTCAGACACGCTGAAGTGGTTGATATCTGTCATCGTATCGCAGATATGTATATCGATGCATATAGTGTTCATCACTGGCTTTGTGTGGACAGACTCGATTATGTATAATCTGCTGCCATAGAGCTGGAATATCGCTGAGCCCCTCACGACGTAACTAACCAAGGAACGAAGATTGTCCAAGCTTTCTAGTCACCTCTTCACATCCAACACAGGTTGTTTCAGATCCGGAAGCCCCAAGGAGAGACGACATGCCGGTTTCTCCATTGTCAAATACCTGCTTTCCTCCTGTATGCAATTGTTTGCCTGACCGTATTTTATATCAGGTCACCGCCGTAAATGATTACAAACCGGAACAGTAATGGAGTTGGTTGTGGACCCTGATATGGACATAAATACCTTTGTAATGTATACTCTGAAAGGTTCAAAAGACAGAGACATGATTGCTATTTTTCGATGACAATGCTTTAAATATAGAATTCCCATTCATGTTGGTGACTACCATTGTTGTTCTAATTAGTGACAAGGTATCAAAGCAGTGTCAAACAATCCAGAGGAGAGTGGAGTCATCTTTTTCATCTGTGCATCTGCCAATGTCTTACAATACTCTGATTTTATACAGAGATACAAAGACACTACTGCGTGTGATGACTATGGTTTTCATGGCTAAGGACACAGATTCTGCGCGAATGTGGTTTTCCTCTGCTGCAAGCAGGATACTTTCAGGTTGTATCTTCAACTGTTGTGCGGTTTTCCAAGCAGATCACAACTGGTCCCCAACAAGACCCTTGCTGATTGGGAATTATGTGTTATCCCAGCTCTCCACTGCTTGTCTTAAGAGACGGCAAAAGGACGGTAAAATACTTTGAGGTATTATGTGTAACTGTCCAAGGTTCTTGAAATTGTCCTTATTTGCTCTTCCTACCAGTTCACGATCCCGTGGCGATTTGGGATTGTAGGTATTCCCATATCAACGCTGCTTGTCGTAATAGCCGACTACACTATTAAACCCTTTTCGATTCTGCTTTAGAAATTGTCCCCAGCAATCCAGATCTGTTGTTCAGTAAATAAGATGGATCTACTATTTAGGCGCGATGACCTCATAAAGACGAGAAATTGGATTGGGTATTCAAAGTCAGCCGTCATATAGACTGACGCTGAATATATAGTTAAAGCGCTTAAAGCATCTTTCTGAATTACCTCCCAAATGCTCAAGACAGGTTTGAATCAATTCAGCAAGGTTTACCATTATGCAGATTCTGTTTTCCCATTGGGGTCTTTATCTTGCACTACCTTGTCCTACTGACGAGGAAAACCCTCAACAAATGAGACGTGAAGTCAGCAAATACATGTGTTCACCTAAATCCATCTTTGATAAAGACATTTTGTTTGTTTCGGTATTGAAGCTGCGGCTTGATTGTATTGCCTGTGGGAACACAGCTTGAAGTAGGACATAAGACAAAGGCAAACGTCTTGTACTGCCATTAGAAGTAATAAAGTGATTATTTTATTGGTCATGTAAATCTACATTTATAAGAACTGGGTGGGTGACAGGGTGGTTGAGTGTCATAATGGATTGGAACTGTTCCTGCTCACATTACCTCTTATACTCCACAGTTGATTCAGTGAGGATACCATCACCACCACGGCTGGGTTTCACCTTCGGTGTGCATGCATTGCTTCTCTCATCTTCTTTGTTGGCGTGGGAGTTTTCAACGACAAATTATAAAACTTGGGCTATTTGTAAAATGTCACAATACTGGCAAGTTATTTATCGAAAAGCTTGCTTAACCAATTTAGGTGCAGTGATACAGAGCCATTTTACACGTGTTGACAGTGTGTACTCCATATTAGCAGAACACGTAAACATGTTAAACATATTATGAAGACTACGCAGGACATGATTCGAGTAACTAAAACATGAAACATTTGTTACATTACTTTCAATCGCAATTGAAACTCCGTATTCCGTGCGGAAGTGATGCATCACATCAATTCCGCACCATTGCCACTGGGCAATATGATTAATATCATTTGGACACTCAGTGATTGATAGAAATGCCTGCATCTGCGTTCAACATTGTACTATGAGGTGTGGTGATTTCAATAAAAGTATGTTTTACAGATTCAAATATTAATATACATTTACCAGAAATTCCTTACACAGGTAGAGATCGCTTTAAAATATGTTTGTTGTCACACATACCATCGAAAAATCACGTCATCTGTTCGTCCAATACGAATAGAAAAACGTCAAATATTAGGAAAGTATTCATGCTTGTAGGTCAGTCTGAATGATACATGTAGATATAATTAATTTCAAAGCTGATAGTGTGTTTGACTAATTGGTTTCAAATCGTAAGTCATATTTGACAAGCGGTTGTAAAACCAACAACCCCAAAACGTCTTGAATAATTACAGTAGATAATCCTTTGGGCCGTTGTCTACAGTGTCCACGTCACTAATGACTTTGACCTTGACGTATGCAAGTATGACGATGCCTGTCTTTTACTTTAGGAGGATAAGGACACGTAGTCAACAACAGAGTCAACACAAGTTATACGACTCAGCGATTGTTGAAATAAAAGTACCTGATCCAGGTCGTTCTAAGTGCTGGTTTCGTCATTCTAATGCAGCCTCTTACGCACCTTAATTTTGAGTTGTTTAACGATTCACCCAAATGTGTGGAGAGTAACTTTGAGATATAACGCTACTGCCTACTATACATTTCAGACAGTGTCCCTATTACGTAACCTCTGGCTTCAGTTCTCTTGTTGACTATGCAGTACCTTATTGACTCGGCACTAACGCTACTGACGGAGTTTCTTTCCTAACGCCAATATATGGTGGCGACTTGTCCAGACAATCTAGGGAGTGATATTGTGAAAAACGAAATTATTCCCTCGGGGGGTAATGAACCGCAAGTGCGGAAGTAACTATGCTACACCCCCAGAACCTTTTATTGACAACAGAAAGCTCGGTCATTTGGTTACAGAGGAGTGTAGATACACTAGATGAATACGGTAATTAATGGCAAGTGAAAGCTAATGCAGACAAGAATAAAATCATTTTTTTCAGGAAAACCTGAAGGTTGAGAAAATATGAGAAGTTTTATGCCTGGTCGTACAAGGTGAGAGAAAGATGGCTGGCAATATATACCATAGCTGATATGCATGTATGTTTGCCCTTCGCATACATTCAATCTTGCACTATGCCCACTATATGTGGATGTAGTCATGGACAATATCTAAACCGCTTTCCTGTAAATACAGTTAATGACGTTGTAGATTTTCTGTTGCCAAAAAAGGTCCCTTACCTTAACGTACCCTGTCCCTAGATGAGACATGTGATTTCGACAAATACGTACACTCTCAAACGATCTTTGATAAAGGCAGTTTGTTCAAGCACTATCAAACCACTGATTCTAATTTGCAGACCGGTTGGGTAAATAATTAGAAGTAGGACATCGATCATAGCAAACATCTTGCACTTACATCAGAAAGAGGCTCAGGTCTCAGGACACTATCAACGAAAAACATGTTTATGGTCTCTCTTGGTTCGATTCAACATAATCTCTTGAACAATCGTTAGTTGAGCAAAGTCATCTGAAGTCACGAATGGTAATTAGAGTTTTGATCTGAAGTGCACAGCTCTGTTTTCTAAGGGAGGTTTATTTGTTGAAACTATTGGTGACCACATCTAATGACAGAAAGAAAATATGGCGATGGACTGTGATTTTAGTGGCGTACGTAATGGTAGCCACTGCGTCCAAGATTACATTTTCAAGTGCATACTTAAATATTTTCAGTGACCTGGATCAAAGAGTAAAGATGTCACAGGCAATGATTATAGTTTCAAAGCATTACATCAGTAATTTATGAGGAAAGCGATTGCAACGGGATGAATGTGTCCAATACACAGTTTATGGACAATTGACTAATCGAGATTGAACACAAACTGCATAATTTATTTTAAGTAAACAATTTGTCGAAGTTAAGACCAAACATTTAGCAGCGTGGGGTGAATTTCTTGATGCTGTGACATGTAATGAAAATAGACAGACATGAAGTGTGAGTGAGAGAGTAGCAGAATCTATGATAAGAGTGTGAGTGCGTGGGTGATTAAATGGGTGGTGTAGGTGCATCGTGGATGGGTTTGAAGGAGTGTGAGCGGGATTAGGGTCTCTACGAGTGGAGAACAATGACCAATAAGGATGAAGACTATGGTACTGTCAGTGATGAAATATGTCCGATTTATTCGTTTCATTGGTTGTTTATAGATACGACTGGTAGCTTAAATGTTAAATAACTACCTACGTCCACAAATACAGCAGTTTGCAAGAATGCACGATAACATCAAGACGAGCCTGTTACGTTTCTTACTGAAAGAACTGATATAGAACAATTGTGCCTTTAGAAAAAAATAATTCCGCAACTATAAATAAAGGATGAGGTGTCATTTAATACGTCAGTGTTCCATGTCGTGTTCTGGCGTTTCCGTGTAGGTCATGGTGCTTGATGGGAGGACATCAGAACAGTTATGTGGAAGGATAGCAATTAACACCCACTACTGGATGAAGGTTTTCAGATTGCAGGAATCCATAAGTTGATGGGTTTAAGGAATCTCAATTTGCTTTCTTTCAACATCTAACAAGTGGTTGTAGTAAGATTTCGTGTACCATTTACAATGTGGCTTCGTTATTAGCGCCATATACAAGAAAAGAAAAAAATGGAACTCCCCACGTGTCAAGTCGTGGAACCGTGCCGAGTTGCATTACTTTGTATGTTTCTATCACTGCTAGTTTTCAGCGTTGGTTTGCATGCGTGCTTGCGTGCTTGCATGTTTGTTTCATCTCCTGGGATTACTTGGATGTTTTCCAAAAACGAAAGCACGGGCTATTTGGTGAACATGGAGGACCAGTCAGTCGTTAATATTGTCAAGTACTCGTCCAAATATAACTAAACTATACATATAATAAAGGCAGACTGACTGATACGTGTGTATATGGTGAATATGTTTTCAAGTAAATGTTTTCTATAAAACGCCGATGTAAAGACCTACATGCGTGTAGCAAATTGGCCAAGCAGTTGTAAGGAATCACCAAACAACCCCAAAATATCGTGCATCATTACATTACCTAGTCCTTAAGGTCAGTGTCTGGATGTACAAGCCATTAGTGACAATGACCTTAACCGCTGTTATAATTATCAGAGGTTCTATGACAGACTGAGTAACAAAGAGCATGTTTCTCAACTACGGCATATTAGACTCTGGTTTCACCATTCGAATCCTGTCGAATACACAATATCAGGACGGGATAGCCTAAAGGCCTAAGCCTCTGCTCGTCACGCTGAAGACTCGGGTTCGCTTCCCCACATGTCTCCACATGTGAACCACATGTCTGGTGTTTCCCGATGTGATATTGCTGAAATATTGATAAACGCGGCGTAGACCATTCTCATTCACTCACTTATATAGGTTTACTGAATGTTTTTGGCTTGTTACGGTTAATACACCAACCTGCGTATATGTATGTGTTCACATCTGACGATGAACTGTCCTGACAATTTAGCGACTGATAATGTGAGCAACGATTTAAGCCCCCAGAATTGCAACGAAACTTGATCAAACATGTGGCTGTACCTTAATGACTTGGGCTTCTGCAGCCAAGATTCCCCACGGTTGTACAAGATGGACCTTCCTGATTGCCATCAACAGACTTCGCTCTGTTCAGGCATGCTTTTCTTAATCATTACATATATGTGATGTCACGTCTATGTATACTGTTTCCGTTTCCCCGCAGTAACTGAATACAGGCAAGACCCTGGTAATACAATGACTCGATAAGCTGGGGACACTATACTCTGCTTACAATAAAGACATGATTGCTTGTCGACATGGGTCTAAATATGGATTCCAAATCATGCTGGTCAGTGTATGTGTAATTCCAATTCCAGGGATACGAGTTTAAAGTAGTTTCCAACATTCCCCACAAGATTGGACTCTTTCTATTTTTCCATCAGAGTATCTACAGACGTCTTAGTGAACATGTTTGATTTACATATTACGCCGTCAAATACGAGTGAGATCTATGGTTTTCACTAATTAGTTCTACAGTATTGTATATCTCAAGATTCTGAATTATTTAGGTTGTCTATTTAACTCTAACAGTGATGTTGAAGCCAACCCGAACTGATTTTTCTTCTACTCGAGGACAACATTGGGGTTTGGAGTAAATGTTTTCCAGTAATGCACCATTCTTGTAGATACAGAAAAACTTTCAGGTTCTAAAATTTCTGATTGAGGTGATGAAGCAGGTAAACGATGTAGAGTGTGTGTTAATATGAGCCCTTCCAAACTGAACTATAGGTCAGGATTCTGCTGGTAGCTTATGGAAGTACCCCGACAAAATACCTCGAATTCTGTTAAGTGCAGCTTTAAACAACAACAACAACAATAACAGAAATACACTAATCCAGACGTCTTTGCATGCACTTATATCAGGAATAGGAAACTGACTTTCGTCTCATCGCACGTTCAAAGAAAACTGTTTCGATCTGTTTGTTTGATTTAATCGAATCTGCCAGTCGTCAGCTGTGCAGAATGCTATTGAGTCATGACAGACTAATTCGGCTGTTATGTTATTGAACACATCCCAGATTGTTTCATTAGTTCGTATATTGGAAGTATACCTTTTAAGGGAAGGCTGTTGTTGAACTGTAAAGGGTAGTAAGTAAGTTGGTTTGAGTGAGTGCGTCAGTCAGTCAGCCACATTTTATAATGTCAGTCAATGTATTTCACTTATATCATGATGTTCAACTTTGATACCCGTCACAGCATGGTTAAAATATTGCCGATGTGACGTTAAATATTAACTCACTCACTCCACCTTGATACTGGAAGATAGACCTGCCCATATCAACGACATCGGACATTACGCAACACTGGAGTGAGATATTGGCAGTCATTCAGTCAGTCACTGAGGGTGTCGCTATTTGATATTTCCTGATGTTCCACACTGACACTGGAGGAAAGGCCGAGCCATAGCATAGACGTTTAGAATAGCGCGTATCCTGGTGACGGAGAAAGATCCGATGCAATACAGGAGGGGAAGCTAAAGGAGAAATTCAAGCAATAATATTTTCATGGTCATAGTTAGGATTGATAGCAAAAACTGGTAACTTTGCAAATAATACTTGTGTTATGGTCGTAAATCACATCAAGTGTTCATTTTGTGTCATCAATAATCTGCTTTGTGCACCCATTAACTTGAAATAGAACTCTATTGCGACAAAAATCTTTACTTAGTGCTGACGTGTTTCCATTATTGCAGATCGGTGACCTGACCTGGAAAACGTGCAAACATCAAAGAGATTATCAAAGCCCTAAAATACAATCTCGAGTTAAACATTAATCAGTCTTTAATGTCCACACCAATCAGACACCACTATGCTTTCAATCTGCAAGTAAACATCAATCGATTACAGAAAACCATTGATATTTATAGTAAGCACATTGCAAGCAATTAAACAATACGTTTTTGGATCGGTGGAATCTCTAAATCCAACATTCTGATTCAGCGAGTGGTGAACGTATGTTACGTGTGAATCTATACTAAAGCTTTCTACTTTATGAACAATCAGCTTGGCTTGCGCTTACAAGGTGAATATCCTAAATCAGCGGTTCCTTAATGTCTTTCCCTCGCCAGGCAGTACATTTGATAGTTAACTTTTCCGCTAGAAAGTTAAATCACGTCAAAGTGGAGGTTTCTATAAAGCTTCCATTCAATAGAGACCTCATATTTCTGAAGCAATCTACAGTAAGATTTATCGATAAACCCTAAATTCATTTTTCCACGAAAGATGTGATCGTTACATCTTAAATAGTTTATTTTTGTACTCTTCAGAAAGAGAACCATAATTCGCTTCGCTCGGCAATATTGCGGAGGCGTCTGACGCACAACTTACAATACGTCGCCTTCGTTGTTAGGAACAGGTCCATAATTCAATTTGCGCTCGTCGGTGATGAGTTGTCTATCGCGTGAAGGTACAGGAGATGGTAGAGAGTAATACATGTAGCTTGTGTATGAGATGTCATTAAGCCATCAGCAATGGACCTTACTGACCGTTCGTTGTCCTTGTGATATATATCGAATATAGTTTTAATAAGTGCGAGAGGAGTAGCCAAATAAATAAGACCTCTGTTCGTCGAGATGAAGGTTCAGTATCTTCCTTGACATGGTTGGTTTAAACTGTAAGCGACAGATAACATCAGTCACTCACTTAAATATGTGATTACTACAAATAGATATACGATAAAGATAGTACTGGAGGCGAAGCACATGCCTGATCAACTTTAAAACTTCGAATCGTGTTATAACCCGATTGATTGATATACTGAAACCTGCCAGGCACACGTAAACGAGTTTAGGTAGAATCAGAGAACCAGGAAGCAGTCCTGGACAGTATCCTGTTCTCTGCTGAGTCAGAGTTTCACTGGGATAGTACGTATGCTCGTAAATGGATCAATAGTTGACGAGGAGGCGAATTCACTTGTGCTTTCATTACTCCCATAGTCAGTTTTGGAGGGAATGAGTAACAGTTTGGGGTGCAGTCTCGATTAACTAAAGTATCCAACTCATCATCGTCGTCAATAGCACAGTCAAACGACATCGTTCGAGATACGGCTCTACTTTCCATGCAAATGCAGTGTCATGTTACAGCAGACATGCAACACGTTGCACGTTCTGTAACAGACATTTTGCTGGTATCATTACGCCGTTCTATTTTTCGTACTGTGTAAGGGCTGCTTCTTCTGATCACTTCCCCAGAGACACACAGGGGTGATCTTTAACAGGACAGAACAAGCCGGGAACGTTTGCGCTGTATGCACAATCACTATATCCAAGATGTTTTAAATCATTTTGTGTCTTCAGATCATCGGTTACCCTTCCAGTGCCAGTATCAACTCATACAGGGTCACACCCAATACTGAGATTAGTATTTTACAAGTAGTATACACGGTTCGTGTGAACTTAGGACAGTCTGATAAGGATCATCATGAGCTCAAGGCCAACAGCCCCTCCAGCGCACTGTCCAGGAGAGGCTGTGAAGTCCAGAACTTTCTTACGAACAGAATATATATATATATATATATATATATATATATATATATATATATATTACCCACAGTGTCAGAATGGTTGTGCTCCCGCTGGAGAACCCAGACACTGCTGATCTGCGCCAAGAGATCATGTGTAACTAACCAAGGGGCCGCAAGAACAATGGAGACCCTGACGATAGCGTACTTGGGATGTAATCGAGGAATGTCAAAGGCGATATCCATATAATAAAGAAAATTATTTAGTTTGTCTTTCCTAAATGTTGCCAGTCATGTTGCATTCAAGAAAGTTTAATGATATTAGTAAATTCATTGGCTTTCTGTTGGTTTTCCTATTCCCAAGCAGTTTGAAAACAACATTTTTCAGGACGCCCTGACGTATCCATTGTCGTACCGTAGAAGGACTTGAAGACGTGAAAGGCACAGGCATGGCGAAGACGTATTTTCTTTAAAGAACGAATAAACTCACTTGTTTGGTACTCTTTTTACGACTGCATATGAAAGACTTCTGGTCAGTCATAAACGGAACACCATTTTTTTAAAGCCTGTGGTTAATTAATACCAAGTGCTTAAAAGTTGCTAAAAAGCCTTCTGCTTCTCTCTCGCCTGCAAACCACAGACTGGTAACGTAACTCTGTCGCCAGAGCCCTGCAGTCACGTCATAGAAGGAACGATTTTCAGTTAGTTGTATAGAAACTGTATAGGACGCTCGTCATTTTGTTGATTTCTCGACGTCACCAAAGACATGCCGAATTGTGGTATTGCCGTCAATTGCTCCTTGGGGTCGGGTGATGGTGTCACTATTGAATCATGGCCCAAAGGATTTTGCATGACGCAACTTGTAACATAACGACTTCTTCCACATAAGCAAGGTTGGGGTCGAAGTGTTATTAATATTGCAAGTAATATTATACTGACCTCCACCTCGCTTCCAAGAGTGAAATTGTTATGTTATAAGCAGTGTCATGCAAACTCCCATTGTCCATCAATAAACTACATATTTTACTACCAGTAGAAAGTAGTTTTGATTTTGTAAGTCAGTGAAAACAAACTTAAATAGCATTCATCCTACGGGCGAAGCCATTTTTGAAAATCGTGCAGTCACGGACTGAAGTCCATTAGATTACTGAGATTATGAGTTGTTTTCATCAAGTTAGAAAATAAAAACTACTTTCTACTAGTAGTTAAATATGTATTTGAATCATGGCCAAAAGGAGTTTGCATGACACAACCTGTAACATAACATAAGCGAGGTCGGGTTCGAAGTGAAAATACTGCGGGATAAATTTCTACACTTGCTAAATTTACTTGGTTTGTAAACGTTCACTCACTAGTATGTATACACTTGTGTATTTGAATCATGGCCAAAAGGAGTTTGCATGACACAACCTGTAACATAACATAAGCGAGGTCGGGTTCGAAGTGAAAATACTGCGGGATAAATTTCTACACTTGCTAAATTTACTTGGTTTGTAAACGTTCACTCACTAGTATGTATACACTTGTCAATATACGTCTTTATATTTGGTCTCATAATCCTAATTACTTTATAATCATACTTGTATGCATTTTGAAACTTAATAAAAAGAAGCGATCTGCGAATGCATAACAGGAATGTAATATCTAGACATTTTAAAGTTTGCCTATATGATTCATAATTCGCACGCACGTCCTAGTGTATGGCATGTGTATCATTACCCTTCACGACGATAACAATGATTCTATTCAAAGCTACGACAACTTATTAAAACAAAATGCAACTATCAAAATTAAAACAAATTAAAGTTATAGGAGCATTAATATCCACTAATATCCACAAAAACGAGTGATATATAATTCATCTGCAGATTTCCCAAGTGATGTGTCTTTTAACAGTCTAATATACGAAAACGTGATGCATCGTTTCAGGTTTTTTACATTGCTGTATAGTTTCATTGGTCTCACCTGGCAACTAATTGCATAAGAGAGAGAGAGAGAGAGGGGGGGGGGGTGGGGGTGGACGAGCGGATGGACTCTGTTATCAGACACGATCCTCCTGTCCAGGTGGTAAAGACTCTGGTCCAATCAGCTACTTCAAAGAATTAGGAAAGGTCTGTCAGTATCACGCTTCTATATACAAGCTATGGAGGCGTCATGACAGAGAGGAGGTCGTTTAATACGCCCTTTCGGATAACACCAAACTCATGAAAGACCGTCCAAATCCAGCAATGTCACTCTTTTCAATAATTTAGGAATGACGTCAGTGCGTGGGTCGCTGATCGATATGTGTGCATGGTTAGTTCTTCAGTAGCTGTCTTCACAAAAAACCGAGAACTTTATCATATGGCGATGACTCGTCAAATATCCAACTAAGTAATTACATATTCCAAAAACCTCATGATCAAATGCTCTCGCCGAGAAGAAAGACTATCCCTACGTTTGATGAAATTTTTCTATGATATTCATGGCCCTTCAAAGTCAAGGCAAGTCTATAACCGTTTATACAAGTCTCATGGTTATTGCTTTGGTGAAATTAGCTATTCAAAAAAAATGAAAGGCTCCCTTGGCAATGACATGTTAATGCTTATTGAAATGTTACAAAACGTTCGAGGATTTGATGGCAGCATGGTCGAATCCGACGTTTGCACTCGAACTTCTGAATGCTATTGAAGTTCGCACTGACAAGCCGTTGATCAAAAATGTTTCAAATGTTTCCTGACACACACACACGCTTCACACAAGGCAACTTCGAGTAGGCTGCTGTTAAGATACATGCAATAAACTTTTTTTTATGTCTTGTTGCTCTCACACAGAAACAGGAAGCTTGGCAGTTAAGCATAAGGATGGAGTCATTATGAGTGCTTAGGCCAATATTTGAGTAGGAACACACATGTATAGACATGTCAGCATTTTTACGAAGGTTTCGTTGCCGCTAGGTATACAAAGATGTTATTAGTAGGAAAACTAAACAATGTAGCCATGAAAAGACAACTTCTAAATCCTTAGATATTTCACTCGCAGTTTTAGCACATGAATGGCAAGATTTTGCATAATTTCTTTCATATTTAGCAGTTACACAAGTGAGTGAGCATGGTTTTACGCCGTGTTTAGCAATATTACAGCGACAACGCGATGAGGAACACCACAAATCGTCTGCACATATTGTACTCTTTCACCACCATGCTACCCTGACGAATTGGGACACAGTGATATACCTTATCAGATATCAATATAAGCTAAAGTTTATTTATTTATTTGCAACGTCCCAGCAATTCCAGGATAATCAGTAAAACCTGAATTACTTCAAGATGTTCGAGGTTCGAACTAAACAACAAAGTTTGACACACCGGTGTTCAACCGTAACATAATCATTATTAGAGTGAGTGAGTGAGTTAAGATGTAACGTGACATCGGCAGTATTTCAGCCATATCGTGACGGGAACATATTTGACATTGAAATGGAAGATGTGTGTGATGTAACATAAATGAATTACAATATAAAAAGCTGTAGTCAAAGGACAGTAAAGAAACGGCAGATTCACCAGAAACGTGGCTGAACACATTGGACAATATGGTGAATCGTACCCAGGTTTCCTGTGTGAAGCATTAACAAATAGAAACCTGACGTTATCGTGAATTCTAGCAATGTCAGCAAAGGATCTATAAGCACAGTTTACATGTTTCCGCTAAATTCCACTCTGTGGCCTTTCCCCCGTCCCCTCAAGTGAACACCCTGAGAATGATTTCCTAAGGGACTCATATAGTGAGACCTGGAACAAGCTGTTACTTTTAATGTTAGGGACACTTATAACGACACACACACACTCTTTTTAAGACGGGGAAAGATAAGTCAAGCTTGTTCTCTGTTTTATAACTTATTAAATCGATAGTGATTGAAAAGTTCAGTGGCCAAAGAAACGCCACTGAACTTTCGTTTTTAATACTGTCAGTATACATGTATGCGTTACCTGTAGGAAATGGAAGCTATAAAATGTACAGTTATCCCATACAGTGAGCAGCGCCTGCAGTGACGTTTTATCATTAATTCAGCCGATCCTAAATTTCACGCGAAGCATCACAGACGACATTGGGTCAAGTGCGGAAACGGAACAGTATCAATGAGCTTAATCTCGCTGAAGGAACTGGTTAGAGTTGACACATCTACACCCACGGGGGTAGGGTAAAATCTCAGTGATTAATGATGCATACTCACCAGACACATTTGATCTGGTGTTGCACTAAAGTCATCACCGGAAATTTTGCGAGATGATTTCAAATTCAAACATTCACTTGACAACGTGAGGATTACATGACTCGTATAATAGGAAGGCAGGGTCGAACAGTCACAATGTGCATATTGCTGAGTCGGTGTTATCACTTTTAAAAAAACCCCAAAAACACGTGAATGGCTGCTCTCGTGTTGTTGGACTGTAAGCTAAAAGGTCACAGCAACGCGGAATTGATGCTTCAGTTGAGATACCACTCAGTATTTCCTTGACATAATGACATATGTACGAGACAAGATGATCAATTACCAGTTTCAGTGCTAACTCATGCAATCCGATTTTTCAACGTACATCTATATATATTCTCTGACATGATGTAATGTCGCCTCAGCAAGAGATTGGAACTTATCAAGGATAAATGAACAGACCATTTATAATCACGTCTGTGGGCAGTGTCTGAGGGTGTCCATGACAAGGTTTTCCCAAATCTAAAACAAATATCACAAGGTACTCAATAAACGTGTTGCAGCTCATTCCCCTCTCATCCTTTGCCCCCAGATGTCTTGACAACCGTGATATGTCTTTGTCAATCCTTCCCTCCTAATTAACTTGCTGATGACATGCACACAAACACAGAAATCTTATAAAAACTGAAATCTTTGGATGCGACACGAGTCTGTGTGAACAAATCATACAGAAAACTACGATTCTAGTAAACACGCTGATAATAAACTGATGGATATAACAAATCAGTTGTACGTCCAGGGCCCACTTGCACAAAGCGATCTTACCGCAATGACTATCTTAAGCCTATGTTGGAGAATTATAGTAGCTCTACTATCGCTTTGTGTTAGTGGGCCCAGACCACTTCCTGAATATTTTATTCGAAATGCGCATACCCAACTATGTCTATAACAAACTACATTAGGAGTCACTTTGGGCCCATCACAACCACACATAGTCGCATTATTTCTCTCAGCCCCTTGTGAAAATAACCACCACCAAATGTGCTATTGGCCAAACATATGTTCGTTCAAATGGATGCCGTTCAAAGTTTGTTTGTTGTTTAACGCCGGGCTCATCGGCATTACCTTTCCATACCAGCTTTAGCTGTCATTATGATATTTTAGTTCCTTTGTTAGTGTCCTTTGACGACAGGTTTTCTATTTTACACATATTCCATGGATGAACTATTGCCGATGTGGCGTTAAATTTTAACTCACTCACTCATCAACATTACAACTATATGGTGGCCCTCAGAAAGTAATCGAATCTGGACCAGACAATCTAGTGACAACAGCATGATCATCGATGACAAGTGCGTGTTCAAATGAAAACTATTGACAAACAGGGGACTGTTGTTAGGGATCCTACGCATATCAGCTAAACCGAATTAGAAAGGGGTTTGTAACACGGGTCAAAGTTTATAACATAGTTCAGTCAAAGTTTGTTACATCGCTGCTAGGGTAGTACTGTTAAGGTCAGGGCGATTCATACACCCTACACCTCTAGCCTGAGTGTGGACATTCACTGGTTTATCGGTATCATATTCGCCCTCTCATTGATTTCAATATGACCATTTGGGGCCCAGTAGAAGCTTCGTTATTAGACCGTCTTTTATCTCCGCCGAATACACATGAGGCGCTTGTAATTATTAAAAAGAATTGACACGAGAACTGGCCAGGCGCTCGGAAAAAGAATGACAACACGAAGACTTTTGAACTTAAAGGGTTAATTATAATTATGTTCGTCTCTTTAAGTGTGTTGTATTAGAGTATCATTCCCAGGATAGATATTATGTTACCGTAATTCAATTGTTCGATGATCAACAAGACCTGATCGCTTCGAATCATTTTCCCTTTGGGTTATGGCATTTATTTGTGTGCTATGATATCGACAGATGATGATGATGATGATGATGAATTTGATATCAAGAACATTCTAACATCAACGACATATCTGAATGATATACCCTTCTGTCGACATCATATTTATGACATGCAATCTTTAATTTGTCAATGTAAACAACAATCATCCGCCACTTTGTTTTGGCTGTGTATATATCATAAAATATGCCAGAGAAATCTCTTTAAATTGAAGTAACCAAAATAATGGTAGCTAAGCTACCGTAAGTCCCCATGGCCCCTAGTCTGGTAATCTACCTTACGTTGTTGGTGATCATCAGCCTGCTTTTATTTTGTATTGTCAATAATAGTTTGTCAACCTTTACAGTTCCATACTAGATTTTATTCTCACTGGCAGGGTTTTACAATCTAATTCTGTCTATTATGAATTTATAACTTTCAAGTCAAGATTATTGCTGAAATATTGCCAATGTGACTATAGATTTTAACACGCTCGCTGTTCAACTGATCAATAACCATAATCAAATATAGGCAAATCTTCAAACATTAATTGTTGATGGCAGTTTTTTACTCTAAGATTAGATTCTTGTAAAACAAAGAAGATTCCTAATCTCCTACGCTTTGTGCCTCCCATGCATGATACCAGTATTGTCCATAGCAACACTACGACCAAGGATTTGTAGGAATTCTTGCACTTATCACTCCATAATGAACCGGGTTGGGATGAGACCTTCAGCTCCCAGTGTTTGTAAGGTACATCGATCTCAGTCCAATGGTCTTGATCGATGTTCATGACGTCAATCACTAGCTCATCGTGTACATCATGACGTCATTTTGACGCGAATAACGCTAGTTATGGATACTCCTCATAGAGAAAGGACATAAGAAACCATTAAACACAAAAATATGCCAATTGTCATTAAGTCATATGGACGTTAATTGTAAAATAATAATTGGTAACTTTGCAATACATACTGGTTACACTTAGTGTTTAAGCATGTCCATTGGAATACACTGCCTCTGCTTCTTGTCATGCCTCTCTAGAGCGGTGGCCTTCCTCCAGTTGTTGGTGATTTATAGCCCATTTTGATACACAGCTAGACATGTATACACGAGATTGACTTACCTTCGCATTGTTATACACAGGTTTTTGAGGTGATGTGTTTATCGGATATTGTCACACAAGAGTAGTATTGATGAGATTCTGTCATACGTATGTATTTGCTAGCTTGGCAACAGAATATCATTTGGAACATTAAATTGCACGCTAGATTACATTACCATTTGATAGACTCCTTTTGGAGCTACTATTCCGGCCATATAGTCTTGGATGGTGACGAACTCGATGTGGCAGGTTTGAACATTGTAGAGTGAAGGGCAGTCAATCTGTGTATGCTAATCTGTACTTATATGTGTAACATGTTTCCTCAGAGAAACATCAGTGACAAACATTTCCTTTGCCCTTTTTACCGATTGTCCAATAAATGTGTGCAATTATTGTCAGCCTGTACAATCTTCGTCAACGTCCTAGTTTTGGTAATTGAAATGACACCTGTCATTTGAAATGACAACGGAACTAGGTGTTCCAAAGCAAAACGTAAGGATAATGTTATTATTTAGTACGTGGTTTTTGTTCCAATGGGACTGTAGTAATGCGGCGTTCATGTACCGAAAAATCTTGAAATAGGAGAGTCGATCGTATTACTTTGATGGCTGTGTCATTTGAAGTCGGGGAGAACATTTATTCAGAATGTACAACATGTCAATCTTTGTTCTACAAGAATTCGTTTTCACATAATTATCAGTTTTCTCTAGTTTTGTGCCACATTGCATGACAAGAATGGCTATTTACAATACTTTAATCCGAGTGTTGGTAAAGGGATTGTTTGTTTATGGGAGGTTGCAAGTCACTAGATGTCCTGCTTATCAATACACATGTACATCTGTGTTTTCCCTGGATGACTCTGTACACTACAATGTAGACTGAATGTTGACATTTTAGTTACAGCAAATAGGGCTTTATATGCTTGCTCCATAAGAACAGTTCACCCCTGTTCTAAAGAGATATTGAGAGGCTATTTTCCAGTCATTATTTCATTATAGGTCCCATTTGTCATCAATAATGGATTATCTTTTCCAGCCGCCCATTAACAGATTGCCGTCCAAACATTCAGTAAATCCTTCGCTGAAAGTTTTTAATGCATCGTGTATATGTGATTGGATATGGAAATGTTTCTTAATCAAAGCTACCACAAAGGAAGTAGGTCGTACTTAATATTTCATTTACTAAGTGATTCATGATGTCTGTGTTACCTCAACATAAAACATATTACATGAGTATCAAATTACATACGAATCTGTTCAATGTGAAAAGTACGTACAGATATATACAGATATATAGATTTCATTTTAAACTTGCTGACTCCATATAAGTATGCATCAACCCAAAACAAAGGGGCACCGTATCCATTCTGGATCTGTGCATACACAATGGTGATAGTTTCTGTCTGAAAATGTATCCCACAACGGAGTATTTTGACATAGATGAATGTCGGGATTCAAAGCGTAAAAAAAAACACTATAGTGTCGTGGGTAAAGTGTTTTAAGGCACCTCTTGGTATGTTCTATTTGACATGTCGTTTTACATTAAAACCTATCTCAAAGCAGAAATTACCGCTCTTGTACCTGGAATCTTTACAAAGGTTAGAGTGTGTATGCAAACAATATGATTTCGTTTAGTGTTAGCTTCTTATTATCAAACTGGTCAACGTGTAATGCAAATGTTTTATCACCTGATGACTCTCTAAAAAACCCATAAATTGTAAAACACAGATATGTAGTGGTTTCATGATTAATATATTTTAGTCGATTTCTCATCGGTACATTTTAATTGGTTCATCCTCAAACTTAGTCATTGAATAATATAAACTTCAAGTCAATAATATTTTCAACTAAAATGCCACACCGGGTATCTCAAGACGCTACAGGGGGTTAACTCTCTTAAGGTGATATATCATATTGTCACTCAGTGCATTACCATAGTGACACATTGAATTACAATAGTGACACATTGCATTACAATAGGGACATATTGAATTTCCGTAGTGACACGCCGAATTCCCAAGTGACGTGTTATGCTCAAGATCGATTTTAAATTTCGTTTGAGCTCATATCTGCACAAACATTACAAAGATGTGCATGCTTTTCGTTGAAGGCAAATATACAGGAGCATTTGAAAATGTCAATATTAAAAAAGATATTAATTTTGGTTGGGATTTGGTGAGAGTGTTGCATTTCTAATGTTTGAAATTGTGCTTGAAATATAAACAACACAATATGAGCTAAAGCTAAATGAATTCAACCCCTACTTCTTAAAATGCTTGACATGTATATTTCCTTATATTTCATTTACACTGTATTGTTTGTTTGTTGGTATATATTTTATAGTGTGAAGCAATGATTGAAGAAAGTGATAGACTTAGATGTGCAGTGCAGAGCAAAAGGTACAAGGTATTAAGATCCATATTGGAATGACGATAGGCCACGTTGCTGTTAGACTGCTTGTTGCATCATAATATTTCAGTCCATTTGCGTCACGCTAGTTCAGTGTTAAAGGCACAATGCACAGTTGAGAGAAGATTCGGGAAAGAAAAGCTTGTCTGAAAAGATGGGTTTTAAGGTTTGTTTTGAAAGTTGATAGAGGTCCTGGGAGAATGATCACCCGAGGAACACTGTTCCAACATGAGGCTGCGGTAAAGGTAACGGAAGGTTTTTTATCTGACTTTACGCATGCTGAGGGGCTGCTTGTGTCATAGTGGTTGAGCAGGAAGGCGCTGAGGTTGTTGAGGTACTTGTAGGTTATGCAAAAGACCTTGCATACGATTCTGTGAGAGGCTGGAAGACAGAGTAGACCTGTTAGATTTGGTGTTGTTTGGTCTCGTTTATTATATTGACTTATCAGATTATTCTGGCAGTAGTGCTCTATATGGAATTATAGGGGAAAGAACCAAACTTGTGTTGGAGTCAACTATCAGATATATTCTCTGATGTTCCCGATGTTCCTGAGTTGAAAATATGACATTTTGACAAGATGGTTGACGGGTCTTCCGAGACTAAGCACTGGGTCGATGATGATCCCAAGATCTCTGACAGATTCTGACGAGGAAATGGTGCACTGTCTAAAAGTGAGTCTGCATGTTTCCGTTTTGCTTTGGTTGCAATCAGCATACATTCAGGTCTAGTGTCGTTTAACTTCAATTTGTTTTGGCAAGGCTGTCTGCAGCATTGCTGACAACCAATACATCAGGCTGGAACATCCTCATCAGTTCTGAACCTTCGGCATATTGATGGCGAAGAATATCATGATCTTGAACACCGCCGACAAGGGGGTTTGTGTACAGGGTAAAATTTACATGGACTAGTACCGAGCCTTGTGGTACTCCACATGTTAGTTCCAAGGGATCAGCTAAACGCCCATCAAGGAAGACAGATTGCTGGGAAATCTGAGTGAAATCATGCCATCAGCTGCCTATCTATGTGATATTCAGTCCGAAAACCCCAGATCAAGCAGTTGTGGTCCATGGTATCAAATGATGAACTCAGATCCAGGCAAACGAGCAGAGTAGGATTATCTCTGTCCACACCAAACCTAACAGCGTAGGCTAGGGTTCAGATTTCACGTTGAAAATATGAACTTTAACGTCGCATTTCAGTTTCAAAGAGATCACTTCATTTGCACAAGGAATGTACCAGTTCATGTCTTCATTAAGTTTTACTTGTCTTGATGTGCAAACCTTTCACTTGTTATTGTTTGTAATAGCTGTTGTCTGTTATTTTCTAGGTTCAAGAAGCTTTCACTCCGTGTGTGAACTGGAACTAACACAATGATTATGTTCATTAACTGTTAATCACATTTGTTAGATTTTGGATTACATTCTCTCAGTGAATCGAATTTGCATATGCAGATTTAATCACGCTTGTTCCCTCCCATGTTATCACGTTTGACATCTGACGTACCGAGGTGACCCTTGAGTAATGGGGGTACGCGTAGGCCAGTATCTCAATTCCATACCCTGGTGGGCCACAGTTATAACTGATCATTTCTATTGACCTAATTACCAGCCACTGAACAGATTGACTTGCAAGTATACAAAGAAACGCGAAGCTGTGACGTCACTAAGACCGCATAAGCTTTTTCTTCGTAAATTGGCAGTTTCAGAGCGTCCATGTAACGACAAGGGGGACTGGATCGGTTGGTCAGAAAAAAAGGCTCTACGAAATCTCGAGAATCAAATTGTTCTAACTGTTCATATTCATATAATCAGCCGACTCGTGTGTGGGTCAGACGGTTACAACTCGTCTCAACCGCCCGATGTCCATGTCAGTTCTATCGGGGTAATATACTGACGCATGTCGTCGCCCCGACTGGTTCGATTTTTTGTCTTTCAGGACGACTTGCGTTCACCGTGGTCAAATTTCAAAACCAGGACCTCCTTGGATGCTATCCAGGGGATTGGAGCCCTTTCAGTTTCACTGAGTCCTATCAGACATTATCGACGACTTACCCTATGGCAGTACGTGTGTGAACCCTGCCGTTTTTTAAGATTTTCTAACAAATATCACCACACTTCTCGATATGTGTCGATACCAGTCGATGTGTGTTCCCTATATTCGTTCGGCATTTTCATACAATCAATTCCTGAAACTAAAGAACAAGGTTGTCAGTTATTTTCGAGTGTTGACAACTTCTCAATCATCAACGTTCGTGGCTTGGAACACGTTTTCTATTTATCTATTCTGTTTAGCTACCAAAATCACTCTTTAAAGGCAGCAGCGATTCCTGTTGTAAACTTCTTAATTGTATATGGCCGATGTTGTTCATATTTACAGTCCGTTTGCGACAAAATGTTACCGATGAACCGCAATCTAACACAAAAACTAATGGACATTAAAAATTTAAACCAAAGCGAAGTGTAATAAAAACAGCAGACGAACTCTAGAAAAATGGCATAATGGTTGTCACAGGGAATATATGGTCGTATTGTCAGCAAAGAACAGCAAAACATCTTGCATTATTACATTAGATAATACTTCAGGTCGTCTTCTGTCCACGCAAGTAAAGACTATGGCCAATGCTAGTCGTTTACTTAAGAAGTATAAGGTCACTTTGCCAACAACACAATTAATAGATATACGTGTAATTAATAATGTATTTGGCAACTATATCATAGGTCTTAAGACCCAAATACTACTGAATAAACATCTGTTCTGTTCTGATATTATACGAAAGGGTGAACGTTGTCGGCTCTGGTTTCACCATACTAACCCAGGTTACCTATGTTTCTTGTACCAAGAATCGAAACGGGTCCCCCAATGTCTTCACGTTAAGCGGTGTTTGGTCTCACCGTTGAAGACATAGTACGGTACGTTTATGTATATATTTCAGTTCCATCATCAGAGAAACTACTTTCATGCAAGACAGTGATGAAATTCGTTTCAAGGCCCCTGTATCCAATGGTGATATCTGTGCTTTTTGTGGTAAATTTCGATCCCCTCAGTCGGAGACATGGTTGTCACTTTGCTGATGACATTGGTCTCAACACAGATTCCAACTTACGTTGGTGGGTATCCTTGTATATTATGCTATTCCCCGATAAGTCTTCGAACTACTTTCAAACACTCCAGACAAAACTCACTCCAGCAAAATAGACCAACATGTGTTTCTGACATTGTCGTTTATGCAAGTTCATTACGTTCAGAAATTGAACCAAACTTCGTCTGCGGGTTGAATATAGAAGCTGACACCTTTATAGGATATATATTTATATATCACATTCACTTGGTGCGCATCAACGTTCACATGAAGCCACATGGAATACGTTCATGCCGTATTGGTGTTTGACAGTCGTGGTATCTTTATGAAATATACCTTAGATATTTTGAAACTATCTGTGTTCTTTTGGCTCTTGACATAAGTGATATCAATAGTACGGTACAAAATCATTGTACAAAATCTACTGTACGGTCTCACACAAGCAGTATCTCTTGAGGAATACAGATTAGGATGACAAATATTTATATATCGCAGTTTCTTGGCGCGTATCACGGTCTGCATAAAGCAATACGGATTATGTTCATGTCGTGTTCTATTTGTATTTCGCTTTCGTAGTATCTTCATGAAATATAACGGCCAACAGATCGTGTACCATATATATGTGCCATTTTGGCTTCTTTGAATTAGATTTTATTGCTTATACACGTCACTCTTCAATGGGCAATGTGTTGATCATTGCACACACTGGAGAAAATGCCTGCCCAATGCACGCACAGTTGCACAGGTTGGGTGTTTACACAACTATTGTATCATTTTGGAAACTGTTCCCAATTGATTTTTTCCTCCAATTTACAACCCCAGGGGAGTCCGGTGTTCTAGATATTGCCAGCACTCAACTGCTGGTCGTAAGAGGCGAGGGACCTGTAGATGCTGTAATACCTTCAGCTTACAAAATAACAATCCGAAGTTATCGAACGCTTTCTTTAATTCAAGAGCCATGGGAGTTAGGGGTTCATCATGTTCAGTCCTAACTCCATATTTCTCTTCGCAAGATGCGAGTGAACTAGTAACAAATTTAGATTTTTGCGTTAAAAATAGTATGCAAAAAAACTATCCCGGTCATAAAATGCCAGTAAATGAAACGGGGTTATTAGGTTCGTTGACCAAGTTTATACTTGTCTGAAACCATGGATTCTGGCACTTAACATCAAACACTGGATTGATTCCAGTCGTGATAAAGTTGGATTATTTATGAATTCATCTCAGAAAAAATATATTTATAGACGGACTGAATAAAGAGTGATTGAGGAGTGCAGTTTCAGCTAGCTTGTGATTCTTCGCCTAAGCAGCAATTTTTGTGCTGAGCGGTGGGCCAATCCTTTAAATGCCTCAACATCCATTATCTTGGACATTCTCAAATATTAATGAATAACATCTAAGCCTTCATTTAGGATATAAATAATGTCGAACCGCTTTGGAAGACGAATAATATGAAAATGTTGCTGTATAATGACGAGCGTGATATGGCAATGATAAAAGCTGCATAATGCAGTACATGTAAATATCTACGGATATAAGATGCAGCCTACATTACAATACATATAAATTCAAGGTGAACCACAAAGATAAGAAGATGCAATAAATAAAAATATGGAAAATAAGAAGATGCCTCTCTAACCTCTTCCATTTATTCAAACACTTTCCATATACATACATATACCTCGAGCACAAATGACTTGTATGAACAATTCAATATCAGAATATATTCTAGTTGTGCCTTGAATGTATGTGGTCAATAAGAAGACGGGTACTGATAACATTCCGAGTTTAATGGTAACAATATCTACATGTCTAGGCCAGCATACTTCAGAAATATTTTTTGCACTTCCATATAATTCAATAACGTCAGTGATTGGCCTTTGTCAAGAATATCAGTGAGCACATGTAGCAAAGTCAGTGCAGTTCAATTTTGAATCGTTTCAACGGTGAAGGACGATGTAGACACCGGATCCTTGTCGGTCCACTGGAAAGGACAAAATCTGAACACGACAGGAAACTATAACGTATAGGCGACGATGCACCCCTTGCTTGCAGAAGTCGAGCATGTGTCCTCTGTTCAAACAGTAATGAATGAATGAAGTGGCCAGAGACTCCAAAGAAAATCACCACGTTAGTGTCCTAAGTTCATTTTGAGATATAACGAAAATGATCTCATATAATACATACATTCGTTCCTCCGATACAAGTTTCATATACACTTTTTGCCCATATCCAGTTATGCATGTAGACATGACATAAATCCCAAATTCCAAGCAACACAGCTGACGTCACAAAACGTTTGTAGTAGTTTACGAGATTCTTTTGTGCCAAAAAAGGGCTCTTACCTTACAGCACCTTGTCTTCTGGATGTCCCACAGGGAAAGGACTCAACAATGAAATGCATTCTCTTCAATCCATCTTTGATGAAGACAATCAGTTTGTTCAAGCACTATGAAATCACTGAATCTAATTTGCTGACGGCTTGGGAGAAATAGCTGGAAGTAGGACGTCGGTTATAGCAACCATCATGCGCTTACATAAGAAATAACAAAGAGGTTATCGTCTCAAGACTCTATCAAAGAAAACCATTGTCATGGCGTCTTTTGTTTGATTCAACATAATCTGATGAACAATCGTTAGCTGAGCAAGAAAATCTGAACTCACGAAATAGTAATTACATTTTTGTTTTTGAGTGCATTTTTTCTGAAGGAAGTTTATTTGTTCAGATTATTGGTGACCGCAACTAATGACAGAATAAATACGACAATAGACTGTGATTGTTACGTCGTAAAAAGCCAAGATAATATTTTCACATGTATCATAAGTATTTAGTGACGTGGATCAAAGAGTGACTACGTGAAAGTCAATAATTATAGTTTTGCAGTATAGCATCAGTAATTTATGAGGAAAGTGACTGCAACAGTATCAACGCGAAAGTTTATAGACAAGTTGTTGATGGAGGTTGAATACAAACTCTATCAACTATATCCAGTCGACAATTTATCTGTTTTGTTACCAAACATTTAGTAGACCTTTGTGTGTTGATATTGAAGCTTGGGCATGAAAAGGAAGATAGCAAGATAGAAAGATTCAGAGTGTGAGTGAGTGAGTAAGCAAAGCTATAAAAAGTAGGCGAGTTTGTGGGTGATAACTGGTGACAGCGTAGATGGGCTAGCGTGTCTGAGTGAGGTATTATTTATAACATCCATCCGTGTGTTTTACAGATATCATCCTGAGTTAACCTGATGTTGGCACACTCAAGTGGTGGGAGAAACAGAGGAGGATCACGATCAAGACGTCTGTGGAAATGCCAGTAGTAAGAGAATAAATATACTCGAGTTATTTGTTATATTTATTCCTTATAAAAGTAAGGAGTAGTGGAGCAGTCAAGTGGTTAAAGCGTTTCCTCATCTCGCCGAAGACCCGGGTTCAATGTGTGAAGTCCACTTCTAGTGTCCCCTGTGTGATATAGCTGGAATATAGCTAAAAGTAAAACTAAATGCGACTAGTATAAGTGTAGAATTGCACCTGCTAAACGCATGTGCTGAAATGTGTTTTACGTAGTTTTCGAGCACTCCAGGGTTGGTCAAGGTGACTGATGGGAGGACATTAAGGCGAAGCCGGAGAAGGAGTCCATTTGGAATTACACATAGAGTTTGTTGAATGAAGGTTCTGAGATTACTCCGACTACACAAATGTGTAATTTGGTGGATTTAGTGACTCCCAATTTTATCCAACAATATGCGAAGCCCATTTCCTGTTTCCGAACAAATGGATGTCGTAAAGTTTCATGTACTGTTGAAAATGTGGCTACGTTAATAGTGTCATGCACACCATTAAACAGAAATGTATTGGAACTTGATTTGCTTGTTCATCTTCAAAAGCGAAAACACGGGCAGTTTGTTGAACTTGAAATACTAGTCAGTGCTGACCTTTGTCAGGTATTTGTCCAAATACAAATAAACCATACATAGAATACAAGACTGACTGGTACGTGTGAATACAGTTAATAATTTTTTTCAAGTAATTTGTTCTCAAAAACATCGATGTACCGATGTACACGTGTGTGTACATCTAGGCAAAAGTTGTAATGAAGCGTTTATGACCATCAACAAACAACACCAAGACATCGTGGATTATTGCAACTGATTGTCCTTCAAGTCATCGCTCATCAAGTGGCCAAGTCACAAATGACAATGGCTTTGACCACTGTTGGTATGGTGAGGTCTGTCTACTCCTTTAAGGAGTCCATAGACCATGGTCAACGACACATTTATCAGAGGTTGTATGGCACACTGGATTTCAAAAGGCAAGTTCCTAAACTATGGCGTATTAGACTCTAGTTTCACCATCCCAAACTTTTATTAATTGTTTTGTTTGATACAACGAAATGTGTATGACGACCTATTCAGACATGTCAGCGGGAGATAATTTGAGCAATCATCATCATCTATGCCCTTTAGAGTACAGTAAAACTTGATCTACCAAGTGACTGTGCCTGACAACCCGAGCCTTCCAGTCATCTCCGACGACTCTTCAAGGTTTCTGGAGAAGTTATAAACAATGTAGGTTTCTGCAGTAACTGTATACAGAGAAGACCTTGGTAATCCAGTGACCTGATATGCTAGTGATAGTATACTATGCTAACTACAAAGGCATGATCGTTATGATCCTGATGTCATTGGTCTAAATGAAGATTTCCAATCATGCAGCTCAGTGTATATTTCCTATATGCCTATATTTCCATTAATGTAAGAAGTCTCAAATTTGAAAACATGTCAAAATACATAGCCAACTACGTGTGAAGGATATAGTTGAAGTGCAGGCGTGCTTCATAGGGGGAAACATGGTTTAAATGGAGAACTTCTAGACTGTGGAGGAAAGGTTTTACTGCAACTGTGGAGAACATGGTTTACGTGCAGAAGTTCGACACGAAATTCGTATTGTAAATTTTGTGTATGAACAGTTTCTTCATTTCAGTATTTCGGTACAGATCCTTGTATCATTGTCAAGCACATAAGTCAATGCCGAAGCTTTTTCAGCTGATCGATGTGCTCTTGGTCGATTCCAAATATTACATGAACAGGAAAAAGGTATGATACGAACACTCTTGGTCTCGGCAAAGCCAGAACGAGAACGTGGGACGAAATATACAGCATGTACTTCAACTGAAAATAACAGGTAGACTCATCGCACGTTCAATGAAACTTATTTCCATCTCTTTGATTTAATGGAATCTGCCAATCGTCAGCTGTGCAGGATGCAACGGAGTCTAATAGACTAGTTAGGCTGTTATTTTAATGTGCACATCCCAGGTTTTGCAATGCAGTTAGTTCATATTTTGGACATTGGTGTCTGCAACAATGATCAAACAACAAAACTATTAAGAAATGACAAGTAACGATTGGAATAGTTTCAATAATCATATCATCCACGATTTAGTTGTTATGTTCATAATAATGAGTTATGACAAGGAGTTGTGTTAAACATGATATATAGTCTGTAATACCTACCGTGGCAGGCAGAAATTATATTTGTGCAGTTATTGCATGAATGAATGTCCAACTAAAAGCAGTAAACTTTTTAACAGAAGGTTGCTTGTGCAAATAAACGCAAAACTGATGAGTCAGTGAGTGCGTAGGTCACTCTTTTATGTAATGTCGATTTATGTGTTTCAAGTATATCCTGGCATGCGACCTTGACACTGGAAGATCCATATGATAGACGTCTGACCTTACGTTTTATATGGTGCGTGCCGTGGTGACAAAGATCAGAAGTAGGACATGAGTGGAATCTGAAAGTAACGTCGCGGTAACATGCTGATAGATATGCTTAGAGTAGATACAAAAAACTTTGCCAATAATATTTTGTCATGGTCGTAAATCGCTTCATATCGTTCAAATGTTCATTTTGCGTCATCAATAATCTGCTTCGTGCAGCCATTAACTTCGAATAGACCTGAAACAATTAGCTTTCTATTTCGATAAAAGAATTACTTAATGCTGACGTGTCCTCCTTTACGGCAGAACAATGACCTCATCTGAAAAAAAACAAACCTGTAAACATCAAGAGATGATCAAAGCTCTGAAATGTAATGTAAAATATAAACGATGTTCAGCCTTGAATATCCACACTAATCGGACAACGTAATGGTTTGAATCCGCGAAAAAGCATTGATCAATTACTGGAAAATCCTTAAATTGATATTAAGTACACGGAAAGCAATTAAATAATACGTTTTATATCGGTGAAATCATTAAATTCAACAAACTTACTATTGTTTCACTCTGCTATATTCGAAAGCCGGCGTGTGGAATGTCATATTTTAACTAAACCTTTCCGCTTTATGAACAATCATTTTGACTTCCGCTCACAAACTAAATATCCAAAGTCTCCGTGTCGTTAATGTCCTTAACTAAGGCAGCACATATAGCAACTTCTCCGCGGGAAAGTTAAATCACGTCAATGTGGAAGTTGTATAAAGGTTCCATTCAATAAAGACTTCTTATTTCTGAAGCAATCAGCAGTGAGATTTAACACTAAACCCCTATTCTGTTTCCCAAGAAAGACGTGATCGTTAAATCTTAAATGGTTTATTTTTCTGCTTTTCAGAAAGAGAACTATAATTCGTCGCGCCCGGCAATGTTGCGGAGGCGCCTGACTCACAACTAACAATACGCCGCCATCTGAACACAGGTTGTCAGATACAGGTCCATATGTCATATTGCGTTCGTCAGTGATATACTGTATATCATGTGAAGGGAGTATATGGTACAGAGTAATACATGTAGTTTGTGTATGATATGTTGTTAATACATCAACAATGGTCTTTACTGAACGCCAGTTGTCCTAGTGATGTATATGGAGTATTGTTTTAATAAAAGCGTGTGGAGAAACCAAATGCACAAGACCTCCGTCCGTCGAGACGACGGTTCATTATCTTCCGTGGAAATGCTGACTGGTAATAACCTGTAAGCGACAGAAAGCCTCAATCACTGACTCATAATTGTGATTAAGATATATGGATATACTATAAAACCAGTATTGAGGGCATAACACACGACTGATGAACTGTAAAACTTCGATTCGTATGATCACATTTCATTGACATGCCAAAACCCATGGCAGAATCAAAGGTTCAGAAAACAGCCCTGGACAGTATCCTGTTCAATGAAGAGTCAAAATTTCATTCTAATGCTCGTGTATAGGTAGAAAGGCGACCAGGAAAGCAATTCACTTGTGCTTGCATAATTACAGTTGTCAGTTTTGGAGGTAAAGTGCAAGAGTTTGGGATACAATATCGATTCACTAAAGAATCCGACTCATCGTCGTCAAAGACATACGTCAATCGGTATCGTTCGAGATACTGGTCTACCGATCAGTGCAAATGCAATGTCATGCTGCAGCAGAACAATGCTCTCTCATCTTGATTGTATCTGTACGTCTTTCTACTGTCCTGTTCCGACTGTCTCTCCTGATAACTCTTCTATACACATACAGGGATAATCTCTCACATCACAGGACAAGCTGGCATTGCTTGCCCAGTATGCACAATATGTCAATATGTCCAGGATGTTTTCAGTCAGTTTGTGTAAATTGTGTAAAGCCCAGTCCTGAGATTTGTCAGCTGAGTTGTTACTCCACACTTCTTTGATAGATGATTTTTTAATCAAAGTAAAGGTTTTACGTCTGCATTGAAACAGTAACTCTTAAATCTATAATTTAACAGAAGTATTATTTGACAAAACTAAGCTTAGTGAAACTAGATGACAGAAAGTAAACAATCATGACGTGAGTCATTGGTCACATTATGTGCATGCGGACCTTCGCAGGACGTCGACATGTTCCTAAATACTGTGATACATTGTAAATAGTTTTAATTGTGATATACACATTGTGCACTTGTACTAAAACCGATGCGTACTTTCTTTACATCGTCAGTCTACCTTGAACATGCAGGAAATATATAAAGGTAACAATGTTTTAGATTGACATGGACCTTCAGACCTAACGGGGACGAGATTTCTCATTGCTGCCATACACTAGCGTCTCAACGTCAAGTTGGACTCGTATGATAGTTGTGTGTTAATGTTGCAGTAAGCGAAATATGAAATTACACAGTGATGTTTATCGGCGTATACGCTGCCGTATGGAGAAATAATCTGATCCTATGAACTCATGAACTTTTCTTTGCTTCAAAGAAGCCTCCTGTTAAATGGGACTAAGGAAGACCCCTCGAATCATTTCAAGAAACACTGGCACAAGGGGCGTTAACTGCGATTTCAATCTCTGTAGTGAAAGGAACAAAGTGTCCGATATTTACTATTCTGAATCATGGTATTGTAAAATGGTGTATATGATAATATGATATTTGGTTACATATTATTGTGCATTTAAAATGGAACAAAATTCGGTTTGAATTATGTGATTTACAATATGTAAAACAGTTGTAAATTGTAAATCTTTTGTTTCTTGTTTGTCGATTTCAAACTGAATTGTTTTGCAAACATATTTTTTATTTAACTTATAATTCAATTGCAATTTTCCTGACATTTGCTCCATGTTTTAAACACTTGAATCTTTATGGGAGTGAAACATTAAAGATAAAGTTTCCACACGATCCAGGGTATTGGTCAATGAAACATACACCCTAGTGACAACAACCATATTTCGAAAGGTCAATTGTGTGGCAAGACCCAGGTTGCACGGCTCAGAAGTAGGTGTGGTCAAAACTATGTTAGTCATTCTCGTGCCAGTGAAGTAGACTGACGGCGATTGATACAACATTGGAGGATAATTCGATTGTCTTCTGATTAAACAACATGATCCACATATATGATACAACATATATGATTCATAACGTTTCAATACTCATACATTTTGCGTATACATTGTACGGATGTCTGACAATTTCTTTGCCAAATTTTGAAACAACGCCTGGGCATATTCATGACGATATTTGGTAAAAGTGTCAAGCAAATTTTAAAACAACGCCTGGGCATATTCATGACGATATTTGGTAAAAGTGTCAAAGCTGGTAGAAGCATTTTATGTATGAAAGAGCAGTGTAAGGTTTGTAAAATTGAAATTTAGCAAATACCCTATGATATATGTTTGACTGATTAGCTGAAAGCAGTTTGTTTCATTAACCGTCAAAGCCAGGGTCGAAAACGTTCCTGATTATTTTACTTTTGAACATGTTACAGAAAGTATGCAGCAGAGAACCCTTGCCCCCTGCACAAGCAGCCCGGTTTCCTATTTTAACCCACCAAGAACTTTCCGGAGAATATGCAGCCTTCAGCATTACAAATAGTGTCAGACGGGCTCTGCTCCCGGTGGAGAACTCGGACACACTCGTAATCTGCGCCACGAGATGAGAGGATACCAAACCAAAGGCGCCGGGAGCAATGAAGAGCCTGACGACTGCGTACTGGATTTTGCAAGCGAGATATTTCAATGGTGAGGTCCGTATAATTGGCCTGCTTTTCCTGACCCTTGCCAATGACTTTGCTGTCGAAAGAGACAGAAAACTCGTTGATGTATATACAGTCACTGGTTTTATCAAGAGGGACAAGATCGGGTATGTTGGCTGGAATTCTTGTGAGGTTATACATGGATCTATTCTAAAGCAATTTAAAACATTATATTATAAATAATAAATTATGTTATAAATTACAGTGATATTTTCCTGACAATCACAATTTGGCTTTTGCGATTTGGAAATGACTGGTCCTGAGCAGCGAAACAAACCCACAGTCTCACATCGAGTTCATCCAGGAGTGAGTGAGTTAAGATTTTACGACACATCGGCAATATTTCTGCCATATCGTGACGAGAACACATTTGACATTGTAAAGAAATGTAAACACCTGTCGTCAAAGAACAGTAAAACACTCAGAATATAACAATTAAATCGTAGATGGAAAGTTAAACCTTATAGCACTATTTAAGCAGTGCAAAGTAATTCATCCAGGAAAAGGCGTCGGGTGGATTATCGTTCTATTCTACACGATGCATATCTATGCGGTGCAGTGACTTTCAGAAAGCTTCTCCACAAGTCGCCGACAGATTTGATGAATGACTTCATCTCGTTTACTCCCGTCGCTTTAACGTCCTGCAATGCCGTAAAAACAGCCTTTAAGGTCAAATGAGTCTTGATATGCAGGATGATACGATCCTTCTGGTCAGGCGGATCAACAAGACTCTTGATCTCTTGTTTTGTCCGATCAGCTTTCCGAATAGGAAAGGACTTGCACAGAAAAGGCGTTGCTGGATTTGACCGTGTTTCGATTATTTAGCTCTGTAAGCGAGTTTTATACTCAGCCTGGTCTTGAGTCTCGGCATTCTGGAGTTGATCTCGAACGTGCATTCCTAACTGCCTCCCCACCTCCCCCTAGTAGTGTGACAGATCCGTCGCTAGTTATCTTGCCACGTTTCAAATGAGGAGCTCTATTAACAATAATTGGTAAAATAAATTAAAGCAATGAATGGTGTTTCGATAGCTTACATTCTAATATATATTAGCGATTTTTGCTGACGGCATTATTCATATCGTAACGATACCTATATAACTGCATATGTGTTGGGTGTTGCAAATTAGGTGTCGGTAAATACATGTCTCTGATAGCGTACTTACAAACTATTGTTTTTTTATGTCACTGGACGGTTGGTACAGGCTCTGTACACGATAGTTCAGAAAGATTTTCTAAAGAATATTAATTTGCTATTACTCGTTTACAAAATGCTTTTTGCCTTAAACATTTTTACGAGCCCTAAACAGTCTCTACAGACAATGCACGCGTGATCTTTGACGATCAATCCATTTAACGACAGGGCCCTGTCTAACATTCCCTTAGAAAGAGGATCATTAAAAACTTTATCTTTCGCCCCCAGTATCACGCGTCTACATATATAGGCTATAGATGCATTATGGCAGGGGAGATATTTAAGGCGCAGTTGAGTAGATAAGACAAAACTCATCTGTGACCATCCAGTTCCGGCAATATCACTCTTTTCAATAATTTAAGAATAACGTCATTGTGTAGGACGTCACTGGTCGCCTTAACAAAACACGAAAGCCAGTATTTTTATATTTCAAATAATTCATGAACAAATGCGTACACCAAGAGGAGAGGCAGTCATTGTGTATTAAGGACCTTCTTCTGGGATCTTCATGGTGCTTCAAAGTTCAATAAACTTTCAAAGAGTCTCGTGGTTATTGTTTTGGTGAAATTAGCTGTACCAAATTGGAAAGGTTCCCTTGAACACACACACACACACACACACACGAATGCACACTTTGAGTAGTCTGTTGATCATGTACATGCTTCTATGCTCTCACATAAAAGCAGTCAGGCTGGCAATTATACACAATTACATTGATCAGATGTACGAAGACATGATGACTTTTAAGGTCAATATTTAGGTTGGAACACACTTTGGTATACTTGAGAGTATTTATTTCTTTGGTTACGATTCATATGTTGTTTCCGTTTCCTCCAGGTACACACAACGTGTTGATATTATTATTATATATATATATAGTGTGTGTGTATGTGTGTGTGTGTGTGTGTGTGTGTGTGTGTGTGTGTGTGTGTGTGTGTGTGTGTGTGTAAAGGCTAGCTGCCGTGTGGTCGGACACGGATACAGATTAACTGGAGTACATATCTGCTAAACCTGACTGCTCGCCACACTTGCTACGCGGGTTTTATCACATAATTCGGAAGATCCTAAATCTCAAGCAGGGCTTCACAGAGGACGTGAGGCCAAGACTGGTATAATATCATTCAGCCTAGTCCCGCTGAAGGAGCTGGTTAGAGCTCCCACATGCACGCCTACAAAGGAAAGGTAAATTCTGAATGATTGCCTTCACAACGTCACCAACCATACTTGATTTGGCGCTGCACTAACGTAATGAGTGGAAACTTTGCGTGATGCTTTCAGATTCAAACATTCACTTGATAAGGTGAGGATTCCGTGGCTTATTGTATGACCATTTACCATCTGTGAAAGGAAAGCACGATAATCAACATATCGTTGAAGTAATGTCATCACTCCTAAAGAACGTAGATGAGTTACTCACGTGTTTTTTTCTGACCGAGACTTTATGTTAAAAGGGCAATTGTAATGTACAGTTGATGCTTCAATTGGGGCAACCGCAGAGTAATTCGTTGACAAAATGACATATGCATCAGACAGTATGATCAATACACCAGTTTCAGTGCTGACCCATGTAATCCGATTTTTCAACGTACATCGATATATTCTGTCTGGCTTAATGTAATGCCGCCTCAGCAGGAGATCTGAACTTAACAAGGATGAATGAACAGACCTTGTATAACTAAGTCTATTGGCAGTGTCTGACAGTGTCCATGATAAGGTTTCCCCATGAGTAAAACCAGTGTCACAAGGTACTCATTAAACGTGTTACAGCTCATTCCCCACTCATCCTTTGCCCCCAGATACCTTGACAACCGTGATATGTCTTTGTCAATACTACCCTCCTAATTAACTTGCCCTCTGTTTCATATATTTAGCTAATGGTGTCAATTAGTACGGAAGGCAAAGATATGGTATCAGAAGGGTCACAGCAACTGAGATGAATGACTTGCTCCAATACCATAATATGCTTGGTGCTCATCAGGTTGTTAAAGCGCATGACACTGATTTTCTTTCATACAAGGCTTCAATGAAGCTTTCAAACGTTTTAGGATGGACACAAAAAGAGCATTTCCGATTTGGATACATCAGTGACAGAATCGATATTCGATGAGAATCAATATTTGGATTTATACCATGTGTGCTTGTGCTTTCTTGTTCTTGTTTTTGTGGGGTTTTCAAGACATAACTGAACATGGACCTCTCTTTGACGGGTGTTGCAATGGTTACTAGCAGTAGGCAGTATTCAATCACATTTCCACGCTCGTTATTATCATACCATGTTGCTTGTTTGACGAATGTTTCTCTGTCATGAAAGGCGTCATACATAACATAAAATATAACAATATTTTACGAATATCCCGCAGATGGCAACAGTATTTACTTATGGTATACATTGACTGCAGACGCGCACACACACACGCACGGAAACACACATACACACACATGATATCGTGTGCTGTTTATTACACATACAAACAAAATTCAAATTATTAAAAGTCTCTTTACAGCCAAGACAATAAATTGTAAACACTGAAATCAGTGCGATGCGACATAAATCCAGGACACAAACTTTTGAAATAAAATAATGAGTTTTACGAATTAGTTTTAGACTACGCGCTAAATATTTTTACTCGAAATGCGAACGAACTAAATTAGGAGTCCATTACAAAGTTCATTACAAACAGTCAGCTGCATTATTATTCTTAGTCCCTAGGGTAAATACACCCGCCGACTGCTCTGTTGGAAGAACATATGCCCTTTCACGCTGGTGCTTTTCAAAAATTTGTTTGTTACAATATTTCAGCTATATGATCATGATCGAGTCTGAACCTGATAATCTAGTGATGAACACTGTGAGTGTCGATCTACTCAGTTTGGATACGATGACATGCTTTCACCACGTCAGCGAGATTGTCCACCTGATTCCAGGAGTTGCTGAGGACCTGGTCTAGCACGGATCTTCACAGGTATGGTATATGGTCTCTGACTAGTATTTTCTTACACCTATTTTCAAAACAAATGTGGACGAATATAGTCATATTGAATAATTTTCCCCAACGTTTGGAAATTGGAATGACGACTACCACACAGTAATCATTTTTTTCTCTACAGAGGAGTAGTTACTATAAACGTCAATCCTGAATGTATGAGTTATTTCAAAGCAAAACGTACGGTTAATTTCATGTGCTATGTGTCATTTCTCCCTATGGGATAGGAACCATGCGGCGTTCATGCACCGAAAAATAGTTAAGACCTTCAAATAGGAGAATTGATCATATTACTTTGGTAATTTCCTTAACGACAACGCTACATGTCATACTGTGAAAGAGGACATTTGATCTGAGCCTGTGTATTTGTACTGAAACCGTGCTTCAAAATTTCGTCTTGCACATTTTGTCATGTGCGTAGCACTTCTAATTTTCAAGCGGTGCCTGATAAGCCTTCTGAGAAAGTATACCGTATTGCAAGTTGAAAGAGGAAGGAAATAGAATGAAGCAGCATTAGCGTATAATCGTAAAATATTAGAAAGTTATCCAACTGGTTTAAATACTGCATACTGGATGGCGTCTGATTTGAACATGATCATCTTTCAAAGTATTCCCTTGCGAAAGGCTTGCAATTACCACGCCAAATTAACAATGACCAGCGCACATACAAGTGCATGACAAACGTTAAGCCTCTTGGCATTAGCAAGTTGAAACAGCTTGATTTAACATTATTATCATTTTTTTCTAGTTATGGGCTGCAGTGTAGGACAAGTATGTCCATTTGTTATAATTTAATCTCAGTGCGGAGTAAAGGGATTATATATTTACGGACGGATACAAGTCACGCTATATGTCCTGTTTATCGATACATCAGTATTTTCCCTGGACACATCAGCACACTACGATGTAGACTGAATTTGGAGAGTTTTTGTCAGAGTAAATATGACTTAATATGCGTATTCCATAGAAATGGTTCACTTCTTGTACTAAAGAGAAATTGACAGCCATTTTCCAGTCATTATTTCACTTCAGCCCACATGTGTCATCGGTAATGTATTATCTTTGCCAGAGGTCCATTAACATATTGGCATCCAAGCATTAAGTAATTCCTTTGCTGAAAGCATTTTTTAAATGTGCTTGGATATGGAAATGTTTTTTTTTTAAATCAAAGCTACCGCAAATGAAATAGGTTGTTCGTAATTTACTAAGTGATTTGTGATGTCTGTGTTACCTCAGAATAAAACATACTACATGAGTAATTACCAGGCACTGGACAGGATGGCGTACAGGTAAACAAAGAATCACTAACCTGGCACTTCACTAAGACCGAAGAAAATACTTCTGCGGGCTAAAGCAGTTTCACACTGTCACTGTAACAACAAGACGACAGGGTCAGTTGGTCAGCAAAAGAGGCTCAACGAAATCGAGCGAACCATATGGTTCTAACCATTCATATTCATGTAATCAGCCGACTCGTGTGCGGGTCAACGAGTTATGACTCGTCTCCATCGTTCGACGTCACGGCAGTGCTATAGAGACAATATACTGATACACTTTAGGTTCATATTGTCAAATCTGAACCCCAGAACCTCTTAAGATGCCACACCAGGGATATGAGTCAGTCGTTTTAGACAACATTGACGAGACCACCTGTCACGGTAAATTGCTGGACTGTAATATTTAATCAAACTGGGATGCATCTAAGGGAGCAATGTCTTCAGTCAGCATCACAACCATGGCTAACGCTCAAGTTAATATCCAGTTCGTACCTAATGCACAAGGAGGTGAACATTTGGTTTACGATGGTGATAGATTCACTTGAGATGCTGTACTGCAAGATGTCCTTCACCCATCGTTGTCTCAGCCGAAGATAACCTGCAACATCTTGCAACTGCCAACACCATCTTCTGTGATGGAACCTTCAACATGTGCCCTTCTCTCTACACCCACATATACACAATCCACGTCTTTGCTCAGAACAAGATGATAGCTCTAGTTTATGGCCTGTTACCAGACAAGAGAGAATCGACGTACGTAGACGTTTTCAGATGTGTTAGTCGTGAATGCAGAACTTTCATCATCGACTGTATTTACTGATTTTGAGACTGGGACACAAAATGGTTTGAGAATAGTGTTTCCCAACTGTGAACTCAGGGGGTCATTTTTTTCACTTTAGTCAGTGTGTGGCGAAACGCACAGAAGTGCAGTTTGCAGGCAGCTTTCTCCAAAGATCTATTAATCATCCTGTTAGTCCGGGGAGCAGGTGCTTCACCTCTGGTGCCAGAGATATATTGAAGACGTCTGGGTGCATGAAGAAGAAGAAGCACCTCTACATGACCCGAAACTCCAGTTCGGTGACTACATGCCTGATTACTGGGTGGAACGTAACCATTGCCGCACGGTGTGGAACCACAACAACCACGAACCATGTAGACGGGTGGCATTCGAAGATGACATGGTACTCCCCATCCCCATCCTAACATTTTTTAAGATTATTAACTTTTTATTAAGATTGAGCAGCCATATAGCGAAATAACCATGTTACAACTACAGGCACTGGCAAATCTCGCCCCATGAAGAGATGGTATCGTCTGTTTTGGACAATGCTGATGCCGCTTCACATGGAATGCGAACCATACGTCTAATACCTCTTGTGTTCTTCCATAGCTAATTGTTAAAGTTATGACAAAAATGTGTCTGTCATGTCAATGAACTACGAAGTTAAATGCAGGAACAAATGTTCAAATAGCACGTACAGTGTTCATATGTAATAAAGTTAAATGCACTAGAAACTGAGCATGTGTTTTCGTTCTTGGAACAGACTAGAGCCTAATCCACATGTTGGTTTTAAGATCTGACTGATCCAAAATTTCGCACAGTGGGATGGGGATACCGTTTGTACTGAGAACTCTTTAGGACCGCCCTGTGATTCTAAAGATGCTGATGTAACCACCGGAATATGTATTCACAAAAAGTGTACATTTTGACATCGTATTATGGAAACACGCACACACATTTTCAAAATGTCATCAGGGTACCAGATGCAAGTTTCCAAATTAGGTGTTCTTTCAAGGACCGTCACACGCCTGTAATATAATCATCGCTTTCAAGCAAATCTCCAAGGAGCTCATCTCTATCAGGTTTAATTGTGTCCGCACTGTTGCCGGCTGCTTCAGGTATTAACCAGTAGACGGACACAAGAATATCCGATAATGCGAAAGGGAAATTGAAAACAGCAGCATATTAGTATTGTATGGAAAGTGATACGGAAACAGAACTAATGCTTTGTGCAAGCTTTCATCTGACAACCTAGATCGACAAAGGAGACTGACCTTGTTACGTTGGGATATTGATATTTTGTACTGCATTTTCCAGGGATCTGTATAAAGTAAATGTGTCAATGTATTTGATAATATCCATTTTGAGGAAAGCACAGTACACTGTAAACAAAAAACTTCATTCCGCAGGAGATAAATATAGCTCATGACATCACTTCCGCTATGTTTTTGGCAACAAGGATGTGCAGACGACTTAGTTCAGATGGAGTGGGAAGGGTCATATATGAAACGTAAATGTTATAGCAGGTATTTCATGGATGGGGGTCAGGCAGATTCCAGATATTAACATTTTATGTTAATAATTCTGATGGATAATGCTTACGGAGGTTCGATGCATGCCGTCGGTTTAAAAACGTACACAAACTACTGACTTTAGGCTGTCGATTAACATACGAAATCACCAAAGCCGGAAATACCGATTTGCGACAACGACGTCCGAGTAGCAGTGAACTTGTAGAGCGCGTGGCTGTTTTTGTGGGTCAGTGGATTATATACCTTAAACAGACCACGGTGGGGAGACGATGTCCATGAAAAGAAGCGAGTTTATGCATGTGTGTTCCATTTTTTAATAACACATGACCTTTCTACATAAGGGTCATGTCTCTTGTACGTTGTCCTGCCCTTATCGTTGCATTCAGTGGATTCATCGCATGCCCGGGGAGATGAGACTTTGTAGTTCGATCTCCTAACTGCATCATACGAAAATACTTTTAAAGATGGTGCTTGTTACACCGTCTGGTTCTCAGCCTTAAGGGGATAATACAAAAACCGACAGGCAAGGAGTCAGTATAATGTGTCTGAGTGCCGTTTCTATGTCAGACTGTGGCATGGTACCTCAGTGGCCCGTGAACGTCTTTACTAACAGTCGCTCATAAAGCTGCAGGCTCGTCGCTAGGTAAGTGCCATGTTCGCAATGGCATTTCAGCCGACCTCAGCTCATCTAGCCTCATCATTTAGTACTGAGAATCATCCAGTAATTGTGAAATACAAATACAGGAAAGTTACTACTCTCGATCTTCCACCCCGTATATGTAATACATGCAGGCGTTTAGTATAGATGACACAAAATGTGAAACAATAACAAAAACAAAACAAAGAAACAATATTCTGATCACATCATTACATTTACACATTGCAGCCATATCGATCGGGCACGAACGCGCGAAGCACCGGACTGTTTTAAAACCACTTGTTGGCGATAATTGATGTAAAAGACAAAGGCATTTGGAGATAAATTTTCCTTTTTTAAAATATAATCTGCTGATACAGATGACCAGACTAACATAACGTGGCATTGTAATACTTTAATGTAAATTAAAACCTTCACTGACTCAGGCCTTGTCTGTCATATTCTTGTCTTTATCTTAGGCAAAAGGTCCCAACACAAGCTAGTAATTCTCCGTAAATACAGATGATATTACAGGTTGCATTTTTTCCAGTCAGTCAGTCAGTGAGTTATAATTTAACGTCACATTGGCAATCTTTTAGCCACATCGAGAAGATATTTGACTCTTAAATGAAATATATGCATACTGTATATAGAATATATAGAATAATATTATATAAAAATCAATAAAGGGATGAATAGCACAAGTAGAATTAAAACTAGCGTGGAAAAGTTAAACTAATAATATATTTGGATCAACCCCGGCTATAAATCCCCAACAACAGAAGGTTGATCACCATACTAGGGACACTGGGTAGTTACTGTACATTAGCTACATAGACCCTAGCTGGATTTGCACTATCCCTTCAGCTGCTGACATTGTGAGAAATGTCGGAAAAATATTAAAACAACAAGGAAACTGCGTTTAAAAATCCTGATACGTTTAAATTGACTTTGAATGTTTCAGGACTTGCGTACCCTCTGATGAGGACAATATTTTACAGTACTTTCAACCCCCTTGGCGGTACAGCCACTAACAATCTGAGTTATTAATATAACGTCCAATCATTGTATTCCCCAGATACTCCAACATGGCTGGGTAACCAATTCAGTAATGTCAGTTAAAAGTGGATGTTTACAATAAAGGTTTTAATCACCTGAAGGCATGAACGAGAAGCAGACTGTGTATTATTTATATGTGCGATGTTTCTTTTTTAATATATTGAAGAGCTGTTAATATGCTTCTGCTGTGGAAATAGAGCTGTTATTGGGCAGTCGCGAAGATATTGTTCTGGATCCAGTGACAGTGGCACAAGCAAGTGCGCCACCGTTCTCTGAGCCATCTGTAAAAAATCATTTGCATGTACTATATTTACTTTTTGAGTCATTTGTTTCCGATTTCTTAATTGTTGTCTGCGTTAGATCAACTTCTGGCCTAACTAACTTCCAAGAAAGCAAACGTGAAGGGGATATGGACTCCAGCTCAATGCCGGGAGCAGAAAAGTGTGGTGTAATTCTGTGCTCAAGTGGCGGAACAAGAGAAGGCGTCTTGTGGCATAAATTCTCATAAAGGGGATTGGGGACATAGTTATATGCAGGGTTAGATTCACTAGAGTATAATTTGGTAATATATTGTAAAGATACTTTTATACGACATTGTGTAAGAGACGTTTCATCGGCCTCAATGTAGAGACTGTCAACAGAAGTTCTGAAAGACCCAATCAGAGTCTCCGGTCTTGGTGGTGGACAGAATCAAGAAGTTTTAGGTTGATTTGACAGGCTTCACCGTGTACGATGGAGGCATAATCACGTTTTGAACGGACCACAGATCGATATAGGTGTAGGGGAGTAGCTTGATCCCCTCCCTACTTTGAGTTGGAAACATGTTTCACCAAATCGAGTGCTTTCATGCATTTGGCTTTAAAGGATTTAATATGCAGACAAAGAGTGAAATGGGAGTCGAAGGTGAGACCCAAGAACTTGGTCTCCTTTTACAACGTTGATAAGGGTGTCATTTAAAAAGAATTCTGGGTCCTTATGTGGCTTATATTTTCTACAGAAGTGTATATATAATTAGTTTTTGACTTAGAAAATTTAAAACCGTTTTCAAGACATTATTTATTTATTTTGTTTAATCACAAATGCAGTTGGCATTCAATAGTATGCATATTTTTGTCACGACGAGACATACCAAAATCATCCACGAAAAGTTATCCATCGATTGAATCATTTAAAACCTTGGATAGACTGTTGATCTTGATACTAAACGTGCGATAGATAAAATACTGCCTTGTGGGAAACCCTGATCTTGATTGTAATGGTTAGACAGGATTGAACTCGCACTGTCTGTCCTTTAAAAACCCTGAAAAGAGGTAAACGACCCGGCAAACCAAAATCATGTAAATCCTTAAACATACCATGCTTCTGTTTGGTGCCGTATGCTTTCTCAAGATCAAACAATAGCGATATGACATGTTGTTTACATATTATAACATTTTTGAGAAAGGATTCTAAACGTACCTAATGATCAGTGGTACTATGATTTTTCCTGAAATCACATTGAATTTTTGTGACAAGGCTATTGGTCTCAAGATACCATGGTGATCTATCATTTACCATTCGTTCCATGGCTTTACTTTTTTCCAATAAAAATTTGTAATGAGGTGTTTGTTTGTGTTATGAAAGACAAGCTGTGACCCAAATCGTTTGTTGGTAAAGGTCTAGTACCGTTCGCATTAAGTCCTAACTACACGGTTTAATACGTCCGTGGAAACATCAGTCATCATTAAAGTATCTTAGAGTATACGCCGACGGCTTAGGCGGATTTGACTTGCAATTACTGTTATTCCGGAATGCACAAACGGGGGCTGCGTTCAAAACTGCTGTTTATCGCCGAATACGTAGCGCGAGAATCTCTGCCTTTGTGGAGCAGATAGGAAGTCAGTTGTCTCGGTTAGCATCGATAGAAACATCGCTTCATAAATCATATATTGTGTACATACAAATATGTGTCCAGTTGGTGTTCATTAATGTGTTTTAAGTGTACAATATATAACGTAAATACTAAGCAAACTATACAATAAGACTAACTGATCATTGCAGAATGATTACTAACAATTAATTACAATTACAAACTTTGCATTATTGTTTTGTACAAAGACCAAATGAAAATCAACACCGATCTTATCGGGGGCTAAAATACAGACATACAGGAAATGGTCATTTGGTGGATGTTATCTTTGCAGTGCTTTCGTGACTGATTTTAGCCCAGTAACAGTAACTTCGTGTTACTGTTTGTACCGTTTTCATGGACAAATCCCGAATTCAAGTTTTATTTCACCCCGGCTACCCGTGAAGATCAGAATTAGAATTGGTCCTATGGTTGTCATGAATTATATTGCATTCTTACAATATTCTTCTTATCAGCATATACACTATATGTGTATCATTCTGCGGGCAACATTGGCTTTTTCAATACCCTTTTCAAGTCAGTTTATGTAAATGGTATAAAGCCATCTTTTTCTTCTATATTAGGTGTATGGTTTGGTATGGCTGGCGACGTATACAGTGTTTCCCAAGCAGGCGATATGCCCACCTTACAAGATTCATCCTCATGCGCCCCTTCAATAGAGATTTCTATTTTTCTGTATTAATATGTTCCTTATTAATCGTCGTGAAACTATGAGATGGATATTATCCAGTTTCCCTATAAACAAAGAAATGGTAAGTGACCCACTACATATGACCATTTTACTGACTGTTGTTTTTTATTCACTTACTTCAGTTTTTCATCTTTTATTATTTGGTGATCACCCGTCTTTTTATATTGTTTTGCCCATAAATATTTGTTATATTGTATAGTGCTAGTTTGAATTCTCTTTGTGTGATCATCTAGTTATTTTCTCTTTCTGTGATAATCTAGTTATTGTGCTGTTCTCTGAGGCTTGTATGATTTAACTGCGTTTCTATGAATTCCTAACTCTATAAAGATTACCGGAAATAATGGCGATGTGAAACTAAATGCAGTCATTACGTCAACGCCATTGAAAGGATCTTGTCGTCATAATATGTTTTACTGATGGAAGGACTTAGGGTAACTCTAATATACCTCTGAACAAGTGTAGATAAGTACATTGATTTTGTACATACTTTTAAGAATGTGTATCCGTCTTTTCCTCTTCTTTCAGCATGCAATCAGATATAGGCCTGTTTAGAAACTTCATACCATCTAACGCTTTGCATGAAATGAAACAATAAGCAGAAAGGAGTACAGCATGGTAGCTCTCATAAAGGTCACATTCAATCTGTTGATTTGAAGCACACAAAGCAGACCATTCGCGTTCAGCCTTCTTATGCCATCAGTCAGTAAAAGTTATTGAGGCAGAAATCTTAGAATCACAATCACATACCTCGACAGGTTCCCTTTCTATGTCTAAGCTGTTGCGGTTTGTCATATTCAACGGCTACTTCTTAAAATGGCATATTCTTCAACATAGAATTCTTCAAGGCACAGTCCTTGGCCCAGACACATTCGCATTCCTATAAAAAAACATTGTGTGATATACCAAAGACCTGTCGTACATCAGCAACAATATGTCGATCATAACCTGCCCCATTTTCATTTTCATGATGCGCTACCTTCATATCTCAGAAAAGAAGGATTGCTATAGTGATGTTACATCTAACTCCCCATTAGAACTCAGTATTCACCAAACCCCTGATTCCCTGATTCCATTTATTTAGAGTACAGGCTTCACCCTCTTACAAGCACCTCTTTGATTTTTCAGTCCAGATTTTAAGAGATCGTCATGCGACGATGTCGTATTGGCCATACTAGATATAGTCACAAATAATTGTTAAAAGGTGAAGATTTTCCGTGTTGTATCCGTTGTTATGAGACAGTCACGATCAAGCATATCCTGGTTGACTGATCCTTTACAAATTCAGAAACTAATGCATTACAATATAGGCAAGAATATAATCATGTAAATAGCAAATATAGCAATTACAAATCCCTATGTACAGATGAGTCCAATGACGGTGGCTCAGTAACTTGTGCCACTGTCATTGGATCCAGAACAATATCTTCTAGATTACCGAATAACGGCTCTATGTTTACAGCTGAAGCAAATTCCATATTAATGGCTCTTAACTTTATTAAAAAAACATCCCAAACATAAACAATATATAATCTTTTCTAATTCTCTTTCACATCTTCGGGCCATTAAAATTTTATCTTGTAAACATCCACTTTTAATCACAATTGTTGTGTTATCTAATGATATTGCTACTAGCCAATGCGATGTCTTTTGTTGCATACCCAGCAAAGTAGGCATTTCTGGGAACACAATGGCTGATATTGCTGCTAAGGCATCACCCAACAAATCTGTGACTCGACTTCTTATTCCCTACTCTGATTACAAATTTAGTGGGTGAGTGAGTTAATATTTAACGTCACATCGGCAATATTTCAGCCATATCGTGACGGGAACTTTTAACACTGAAATGGAGTATATGTCTACTATAAAAACCTGTCGACGAAGGACAGTAAGACAACTAGAATATCAGAATTAGCATTAAAACTAGCGTAGAAGGCTAAAACTGCTATCATTATATGGACAATACAACATACAAACAGGCTACAGATCGCCAGCAACTGAAGGTAGATCACCATACTAGGGACGATTAGAAATCTAGCATTAGAATATATATCATTATAATTATATCCGTGATCTGATGCAGAAGGAGTGGGGTAGGTATCAATAAATTACATGCCATAAAACTCAATATCGGTTACACCTACTTCAGTTTTCAGTCCACATTTGAAGAGGGCATTATGGGACGATGTCGCATTGGCCAGACTAGATATACTCACGAGTATTTATTGAAAAGCGAAGGTCCTCCATTTTGTATCCCTTGTGATGAAAGAATCTCAATCAAGCATGTCCTGCTTGAAAGTGTTGAACATTCCATGACTAGGGATACATAATTCTTTTTAGCAATATCAGTTCTCATTTAATCATTGCATTTAAAAAAGAATTAGATTTGTTAAATGAATTGTAAATAAGTACATATTTTATGATTGGAAGTTTGAATTAGTAACAGAGAAAGGGGGTTAAAGTACTGTAAAACTATTGTGCTCCTAGAGGATACGTAAGTCCCAAAACATTCAAAGGTAGCTTTAAACTTACCAAATTTTTAAAATGTATTTTTGTTCTTTTAGTGTTTGGCTTAATTTGCCCCACCCTCACCAGCGGCTGAAGGAATGGTAAAATCCTGTTAGGGACCATGCAGGTTGCAAAAAGCACTGTAAGTCCCCATGGTCCCTAGTATGGTGACCTACCTTGAGTTGTTGGCGATCTACAGCCAGGTTTTATTTTGTATTGTGCCATTAGAGCTATTCGTTTTAACTTTCCACGTTAGTTTTAATTCTAATTATGATATCCTAGTTATTTTACTGCCCTTCGTCGACAGGTCTTTTACACTATACATATATTACTTTTCTACGCCAGGTATGTTTTGGTCACGATATGGCTGCAATGTTGAAGACTTTGAATATCAACTCAGTCACTCACTCCTGCTGATTGTTGCATTCGCCATCACAAGGGGTAAATATTTGAACGTAAAAACAGTTAACGGTCTTTTTAACACTGTCAGGTGTCGTTTAGTTATTGTTTTGTTAAGGAAAATGATTTCATTTTTGAATTCAGATTAATATGTGCTGTATATAGATGTATTTCAATGACGGGTAGTTTAGATTAGTAACGGTGATCGTTAGTGGCTGTGTCCTCGAAGGGAGGTAAAGTGCTGTAAAGATATTGTCCTCCTGTTAGGGCACGGAAATCCTTATACGTTCAAAGTCTATTTAGCTTAGAATATATGTTGCTTTGTTATGGGTAAATATCAGTACAATTGCCAGTGACTGGAGGAATAGTGTAAATCCAGCTAGTTCCGTGCAGGTAGCCCAGGCATTGTAAGTCACCATGGGTCCGAAGGGTGGCAGTCTCCTTTCAGATTTTGGCGATCCTCAGACCCTTTCTATATTCTGTAAACATTTGTTTTGTCTCAGAAATAATCTTTGGAAGTTTAGTGCGTGTTAACGAGTTGTAGATTCAGTGACACTCGTTCTTACAGACACTCATTCTTACAGTAGGCTAGTACAGGTAGATGATGGGGACCAGGCCTAGTCAAAATTGTCATGACACATTATTCAACTTAACAAATGTTCTGAACAGTTTGCAGAAACTTAGAGTTTCTTACAAATACTTATGTTCAGGTGTATTTGCATAACCGTTATTTTCACGACGTTCCTGAAGAGAACGGAGACATGGTTGTCAGGATATATTCACTTCAAAATATTTCAATAACAATTTTACCAGCTTGTGCTTTGGTTTCAATCAAACTTTGGGGAAACCTGAAGACACACACTCAAGGCAGATAGACCACATACCAGAAAACTTTTGCTCGAGACCATATTATGAGGAACTCCAAAGCATGAAATGCATGCGCAAATGTTCGTCATATGGTTTTCATAAAGGAGGGAAGTCAAGGAATGCTGCTTTAGTATTTTTCAGTAAATGAGAGTATACTTAAAATAACATTGTTTGTGACGCTGTAAAGTAATACTTACTATTCTGCACATGTAGATACATTTGATGGTATCTGACGTTTGAACAATGTATAAAGAAGACAATACAGTCAAGGCATAAACAGCAATTAAGAAGTGAGGTGGTTTCCAAACCAAAGGTGACATGCGTCCATCGACCTCAGTTCAGCGTGGATCATCGGAAATGTCCTGTGACTGGATAGTGTACTGGGAATGAAATACATAGATTCTGAATGTTTTACAATCACGACCAAATCGAGCTTCAGCAAATGAAAGCTGTTCAGTATTTACTTGTTCAACTGCTTTTCTAAAATGAGCGCCTTATCTGTTTACATCCGTTAATGTGGACATATAACAGCATGACATTGTTATTATAATAGTAGTCTGTGCGATGTGATATGGTGATGTTGATAGCATTTTGTATTGTAACTTTTGGTTTGTAGATATTACAATACGGCCTTTTGCTGATGTACTTTTGTTTGAATGTTGGACTCATGGAATGTGTTTTTTTTCGATGAGTATATTAGTTGGAAGGAATTATTCACTTGCACATTTTACAATTAACATCGGTACACATGTACGTTATCTCCCTGACTTCTTTGACTGGCATAGAATGCCAGAAGGCGATAAAACCGGGCACATCCGATTTCCATGGACAAGAACAGTTTTTCGTGAAAACTTTCAACAACAAAACAAAAGAAGTACAATTGGACCGGCTGTGCGGATCACGTCTTTATATATTTTCATCATTTCCAGCATGGAACAATACAAAATACTCGAACATAAATAACACGCACTACGAAAATCCACCAACATTCGGCTGTTGCTGCATAAAATGTATCTAAATGTTAGACTTACATTTGAACATGGTCACAGGTAACTGAAGTCCGATACGTAAAACCAGAGACGAAAAACATTTTGAGAAAAAACTTTGGCACCGTGTTCCCTCAACGTATGCAACACTAGCTACCTATTCTACTGTTTCCAGTAGCAGAGACGCGTAATACATTGTCATAAAATGTATGAACATTTAAATATCCACATAATGCAGACAACGGTTTTACAGAACTAGAAATGAACAATACATTGCGGAAAAATATATAAACAGGTAAACATCCACATAGTGCAGTCAATGGTTTACAGTAGTAAACACGCGTAAGACATTGTATAAACAATCAGATATCCACAAAATGCAGCCAGCGGTATACAGTAGTACATCCACAAAATTCAGCCAACGGTATACAGTAGTACATCCACAAAATGCAGCCAACGGTATACAGTAGTACATCCACAAAATGCAGCTATCTTATTGCCATTAGTAGACACAGAATATATAAACACGTAAGCATCCATATAATGCAGCCAACGAACATACACATGGGCAGGATTTCGACTTTCCTTCCCATGAAACAGGACATGGGTAAGTGATGAACACTGAAAACACTGCATAGCCCAGCTACGTTGCTCGTTACAAAGTCCGGCTATCATTTCCTGGTATCCGAACTGCAATACGCCTGGGGCACATAGCCACACACAAAACAGTATATGCGCATATGTACATGGCCGGAGATGGGCACAGCTACAGATCCATAAAACTCCAGCTCCCAGTATTAGGGAGTGCATCTATCTTAGTCCTGGATCGAGGCTATGTCCTCCACAAATGGGATCGCTCCATGCCTTCGAACCCAGCATCCTGTTGGGGTGATCGTCTTGGAGGACGTTCATTTGTCTGAAAAGCCAAGGATAAGCACGTAGGTGTCAATGCAACCGACAATGAGTTTGATCATCTTCTTGACATGGGCTGCTTATCACAATCAACATGACGCTTTCAGTGTTTCCATATACAGTACACGAATTAAACCATTTCAGTTTTCAAGCTGGGCATTCATTAAACAAAGATATTAATATTTCTAATGCGACACATTCTTGAAAACGCGGTGGCAGTTCTACCAACCGCTCAAATTCACAATGTGGAAAAAAACCTATGGAACCGGTGTATCTTTTTACTGCAGATCAAAGACGCTAGTAATCACAAGAAACAATTTCGATCACAGCGATGATCCTTGCACGCATCTCTTACTATGTTTTTAGGAGTCGCCATCTTGGGATTAACCATCAAGGCATCCACGTTCAAGTCGAACCTAATCATTGCGCATGTGCTATGCGCGCAGCAGAGCATAGCTGTTGAACCCATTTTTCACCCCAGCGCTGGGTTGAAATTAGTGAATTGTTAGTGAATCGTTTGAACTCTGATTTCGTGGATTTTATTTCATCTTAGTATTTTTCAAATATATAACTTGAATATGCTTTTTTGATGATTTGTCTCTAAGTGAATATCGAAAGGTGTCAGAATCTGATAAAGAATCAGATAATGAAAGCCAAAACCACATGTATGGGCATCTAAAGGCATTAAAGGCCAGGAAAGACACACAGAAAATTATACAAACCAGTTAATGAAATGTTTATGTGTGTTTAAATACCACTATGAACGACACATAGACCAAAACAATTAATGACCATTATTTGAAAACATGACCATTTCAAAAGGCACAACCAAAATTTGCTTCTAAAATAATTTGATAAGCAAATTTGTTAACGAGACACTAACATGCAACACCTTTTACTTTTGATCACATATTTTGAGGCGTTATTCATCTTGTCATTCACATAATAGCCCTCAATAAAACGTGTACATAGTGGATTTGACATGTATCTAGTCAAGAGCTGCCAATAACAAATGTATAAATGTGAACTAACATCAAACTTTATCTTAACATTATCTTGGAACAATAAACGTAATCAGTTTAGCTTAATGACCATCATTTTTTACTCTTTTGGAAACTGTATTGAAACTCCTCTAAAACACAAAATTGAATCTTTGACTGTAACATCAGTAACATTTCATCATCTGAACAAACATTCTCTGCCGTAGTGTCAGCATTTCACTATGATTACGAGATTAAGTTGCTCATGAACACTCTGTCTGTAGTGTCATGAACTTTAACATTGACCTCATGTCTGAGCTCCATCATCGGAATCATTTTGCACATCTTCAGCAGCAGTTACCAAAGCTAAAACTTGATCAACATCATATACTTCAGACTTGATTTAGCCTTTACCAACAATCAACGAATTCTTCCACGATAAAGTATGCAAACTCAGCCTCAGTAAATGTGTCGTCCAGGCTTACATAAAAAGACAAAAACTGTAGAAAAGAGAAGTATGCAATGTTTAAAAATTTAATGCAGTCATCTAGAGTGAATTTTACTCCAAATGCCTCCAGGTTATAGTATTTCTTGATGAACTGAATATTGTCATCAAGCTCCTAGGCGTGTCCTGTGAGTAATTCACATTGAGGTGTTCCAGGTTTTTGCATGATTTTATAATGATGACAACTGCATCACATACATGGGTACAGTGTTCAGTATTTAACAGTTCCAGATTTGGTAGACTCACAAGAAAGCCAAGAGTTGAAATCTACATGTGATTTATGTTCAACCATTGTAATTCTTCAGCCTGCAGCAGACCTGTTACAAATATGTAATCTGTAACTGATAGTGGGCAGTCAACTTTAGTGAATGGAATTTGTAACAACATGAAGTAACGTGACCTTGAAAAGAGAGGTTGCAACTCAGTATATGTCAGTTTGAGACCATGAAATTCAGTATCATTCCAAATCTGTGAGGAGTTCTGGATTAGTTCATGAAGGTATTTCCATACTCTACATTCATTCAAAAGTACATCTTGTATTTGTATAAAAATTTGAATGAGGATCTCTTCTGATAGTTTTATGAGCATTATTTCAGAACTGCAAAAGATATGAATGTATATTTTTTTGAAATCCGAAAACGATGTTGTATGTCCTTGGTACACAGTAATATAAACACTTCATTTATTTAGAACCAGAGTCTTCCATTTCCATTTCAAAAGTTAACAGGTTATTTATGAAAATCTTATATTGATAATAATAATTATGAAAAGTTAAAAAGCATCCTGAATGTTAAGCATTTTCTTTACTTAATATTTAATGTTTTAAGAAAACAGTATCAAAATGTTACTCAACATTTCATTGTGTCTAGATAAAGTCTTAGGTCCAGAGTGTCCTATCTCCATATCACGTGACAAAATGGAGCCTTCCAATGAGTTAATGACATAGAACACTCTGGAACTGAATAGCTGTTTCATTTCTGGAGATAGAACCTATGCTATTTGTTGGAAAAACACTTTCTAAGGCACATACAGCCATGAAGATTTATTTGGAGATAGAATACACCCCAACAATTATCCTAGACACCCTAATTCAATTTTCACCAAAAGTGGAGATAGAACACTCTGGTTCTCAGGCGACGATATCTCTTAGCTGCTAGAAGAGTGTGATTAAGTAACTTGCATCCGATATTAATACCCAACAGTATCTCAAAACCTGAAAAGTTATTCATCTTCAACTTCAACTTCAACTTCTTTATTCTCGCAAAATCATCATTGGTGGTACAAGAACAAAGAATATACAATGTTAACAGTATTAATGTAAGCATGCGCCATGATGATGAGTTAGTGATAAACATTTGTGAAGTTTAAAGTTGACAGCTGACATAACCTTGCTAAGAGGTGATAAATTGGCCCAAGTGTGATTATTACGATATTACATGTTTCATGTGTGTATTGCTTCAGATTATTTCAAAATTCTTTCACGCATGTACAGGCAACAAAGACATGGGTTATACTCTCAGGTTAAGAGTTGCAAAATGAACAAACATTACGTTCATCCAGGTGCATTCATAGCAATTCGTTTTTTGGGGTTTTTTTTGTTTTTCTTTTGTAAACACGGTTATAAATGAATCTATATTGAATTCCATTTTCTGTGCATTGTGAAAATATTTTTAAAAGGGGATATGTATGTTAACATGATATTCCCAGTTAGAACAGGGCTCGGCAGATGATTCTGGGGGAACTGCAAGACTGTCTACACCCTGGACGATGACGTGCACGGTCCTGGTAGATGGCGTAATTAGGAGATAAACATCATGTGTTGGCCAATTTCCGGGTGTTATTGAGTATTTGAAGCACGGGAATACATTTGGAACAGACGGCGTCAGCCGGAGGTCTCAAATGAAATATTCCCGTGCTTCACATGACACATGATGTTTATCGACATTGTAAACACAAAAGTAAACCAAAGGTTTTTACTGTCTGCACTCGTTTACATACATCGAGTACGGGTACAGCAGTGACGTGTCATCAGCAGGCCGCTTCAGCTGGTTCCCATGGTAGCATCTGGAGTTGCTCATTTGTGATGTCATTCTCACTTTACGTCACAATATGATTTGAATGACGTCACCACAGTTGATGACACAACAAAACAATTGTTTGCGAGGTTTCTAGTGTCAGTACGCAGTGAATAGTCATGCAGTGTCCGGGAATCTAATACCATTTGATCATGTTTTTTCAACCAATCAAATTACAGAATCCAGTTACTTTTGGTTTACAATGAATATTTCACATCGCTGACACTCACGCATCACTGACACTTACTACACAGGTTATGAATGCGAAAAGCATTTGCTGGTTTGTAAGGAAACCTGTAAACCGATGTCGTGTTGATCGTCCGTCGCCTCGGAATCTGTCGTGCAGCGCCTTGAAAGTCAGCCCTGGTTGAGAAAGTAAGTACGTGATTTGCATGAGAGTCGGTGCTCCAAGCGGGGCTAATTGACAAAGGGCAAACCAGCCGCATTACATAACCTAATCGCAGTCGCCGAACCCGAAACAACGGGTTAAAGCTATTCTGTCTCCAACCAAAAACTCTATTCCGTACTGAAGAGGCCACAGGCCTATAGGACATAAAACATTTATACATAAATGTTCTCCCGAGTGATAATGTTTACATTTTCAGATATTATTTTGTTTCTTTCTTTGCAATGTTGCGTGGTATATAAACATTGAGTTCTGGGGTATTATACTTTTTGTACATGACAGTAATGAAATAAATTTAATAGCGTTTGAATATCTGTAAGAATGAATTGGTAAATATTTCCTTCTGAGATCGGAGTACAGCGGACAAACAAGAAGGAAGTGGTACTCATCCGCGACATTATTCGAATCGCATAGTTGGCATGGTCTGTCTTGTCGATTAATATTAGCATAGCGTCCGGTTTCTATGAATATATCATACGACGTGATAGTGCAACTCTTAGAGAGGTACAATTCCAAACTAACATGTGCTTTAAATAGTTTGTAATTGAAACATTTATTTGATTGATTCAAACCATGTTTGCACATAAATATCTCTAAGTCCCTGAGTCTGTGACCTTATAAAATTAGGGTGGCAGTTGACGTTTTGATCATACCGTTACCAAAACCCGTTTAAAACAGCAATGTTTTATTATTCGTTACCCAATTAGTTTTTCCATTAGTGTCATAAACTATTATCATATTGTAACACTTTTGGGGAAATCTATATGGAGGCATGTTTAACAATCGTAGCCAGTATATGATCGCCTTAACTTGAGAAAACATGTGCATTGGGAATCTACTACATTCACCGTAAACCATAACACTAGATGTACTTGTCTTAACGCCAAGATTTTTTTACAGACATATAAATGAACTTTTTCTATTACATCGAAATATTGTAAGTCCCAGACTTCAGATACAGTAGTATTGGGCTTACTTTAACATCAAATATTTTGAAATCCGGCTCAAATGCAACATTTCCTAGAGCATTTAACTGCTTATAGATCGAAACAAAAACCTTCTGCGCTTGCGTGGCTGCCTATGTAGTGTGTCTATTCCATGATAGGGTTTTGGTGAAGTAAGCAGCTAAATATTTTTAGAACGGTGTTATTCTAAACGTTCTCCTTTAAAAAACCATGTTTTTTACCCGATCTTTTGCCACCATTTTTAAAAACTACCACTTACGCCTTATCCTTGTTTACACTTTGTTTCCAATTATCACAATATTCCTCTAATTCATCGATTTCTCTCTGCAGGCCATTAATAGTACTGGGAAATAATATTATATCATCTGCAAATAGAAGTAAAACCAAATACGTAATATCGGGGTGTAGTTGAATGCCATGATTGCAGTTTTCGTGAATTTGAAAAGCTATTGAAAACACCTCAGTCACAAATACTTGCACAGAGACATTTCTTTTCCGATTTAGAGTGAGTGAGTGAGTAAAAGCTGATAATGATTTTCTTTATTATTTAAACAAAACAAAACATTAATTATATTAATCACAGGTTTATTTATGAATGTATGCAAGCCAATAATCAACGGCCAGTACAATACAGGTACGATGCAATTAAAAGTTACGAGTTAAAACAAAAGTGACATGGATGTATGTCTCATTCAATGCAGATGCATTAAACCAAAGCATCACAATTTAATTCTGATGTCGTTCCTGGGTGCGAAATTGTAAATTTTGATGTGACTATCACTGCCCATCGCATTCGTGACATCCACCGTCTCCTTCCCATGTTCTCCTTTACAACATAACAACACTTGACAAGAAAAGCGATTTCTTTTCGTGAATCTTGGCGGCACCAAAGCTGAGCTTATACATGGGAAGAGTCAAACAGATTGCCCTGTGATCCCTAATGCATACGTGGGGAAACTGTTTCATAATACATCATTGTCCGTCTACCGTTCAGTGCATCCTCAGTGACTTACGTATGATGTCTTAGCAGAAACCGTAGTGTCTGATATACAACGTGCCTCATTTTGTGAGATCATGCAATGCTTGTCATATCCAAGATGCAAGTTCTGGCCAGAATTCTTTCACCCGTAAGGTAAACAATGTCAGTGTAAACATTGTGTTTTTCAAAATGAATCAATTTGGTATGAATAATTCAAGTATTATTCTTAAGCATCTCTTTGGATTTTTGTTAAATGCATCCCTGTCGCCTCTAAATCCTCCACAAATGTAGTGAGTGCTTTAAACAGTATTCCATTGCTTCAAATGAACGGCTTCAGAATTGATGTCTGTCTGGCTTTATACGAAAACATCCATCTATTTCTAAAAGCAATCTGACTCACAATTTTGGTGAAGGGCCCAGTCCAATTTCCCCAGTCAATTTAAATTCGAACGAGGTGACCAGCCATTACGTATTGGTGCCCGACTGTAACAAATCGAAACAGAACCTTGGTTGTCGCACGTTTTTAAATGTGGACAATTGCGGTTATACCTGTGCTAACATCATTTATCAGAATCTAATACAACATGTCGAGAAAATATTTTGTGGTGGCTGTAAGAGTTTCAATTTGACTTAAGCTGGAATGCGACTCTGTAGGTGTGGGCAGATGCAGATGTTGCCCCAGAGATTTGTACATGATCAGGGCTGCAGCAACCAAAGCCTCACAAAATAGTTCACAAGATAATAATTCGAAGCATCGTTCCAATTTCCCGGCTGTTTGTAGATGTGTACAGAGGGCATATATTGATGCAGAGCACAAGACGATGCTCAACATGGACAATATAGGTAGTTTTAAATGTTTTGATTTATTCGTGAGTGTTATTATCTATTTATTGGGCGTAAGGCTTGAAAACCGTGTTATGCGTGATGAAAAAATGCAAACGGACGACGTCAGATGTAGCCATAACGGAAGGGAGATAACTCTCTCACGACTACACTATAGATGAAAATATACTAAAAGTAAAGTAAAACTATTCAATTGAAAAATCGTATTAATTCCAGGGACACTGAATTTAAATTTCAATTATCCACAAATATAATGGTTTGTTGGTTTAACGGTTTTGGTCACAAACTGCTTGAAGGGAGTTATAATGTTTTCTTAAAATATCGAGGTGGCATAACAAGTTTGGCATTATGACCTGACTATTATTGAACAACCCAGTTTGGTTACACATAAGCTGCCTGTCATATGTGTTACCGGCGGGATAGATTAGTAACACTTTTTAACAAACACAGGATATGATCACCAGTACCATGTGATGTAATATGCATAAAAATATTCTGCAAAAAGACAATTACAGTCAGTCAATAATGTGTCTTAAACAAATAATAATTCACATTCACCAAGTACTGATACCCGCAGTTCGCCGAACGGTGTATCACATGCAAAACCCTGACAGATGTTGGTTGGAAAAAAGAGAATAGTATATATGATGAGGAATATGAAAGACGTTAAAACTGGGAATTGTAGGGGCATCAGTTTCACTGCGAAGGGTCATTTTTGGAAAGGTTGTACAAATGTGGGCATTGAACGTCTTTACAGCGATTGTGATGCATCCACGAATGTTGTAACTGTGATCTGGCAAGATTCATATAAATATATACTCTTCAATAGAAGTAGGCGAACTGTATTTTTAATGTACGATTGTCGAAATTGGACGATATATGGGATTGAATCAATGTTGATACATTAATAATGGATATCTTGAGAATGAATCATCACATGGATTTCATTCAAAGCAAAGCTCTTCATCCAGTTATCCCCCTGTTAGGTCACTGGAGTATGACATGAAAATTTCAGGTTTACAATTTTCAGTCAGTAGTGTGTGATTTGACCTTGAAACCCCTAACCATGCATGAAAAAAAAATGGTTTACAGTGATTTATCGACCTGCCTGAAAAAGTCAAGATTCGTAATGACACCCCGTGCATGTGTAGGAGGTTCCATGCATTGAGTTTACATGTAACGATAACGTGAAATGAATCATGCTGCATACACAAGATGAATGTCATTGTAACGTTCCTAAATGGGTCTTCTTTCTACCAGACGTCAAAGTTCAGGTTCCCCTACTTTTTGTGAAGAGTATATATGGTTACAACTCACCTTAAACGTTGTGGAATATGGACATTATAGACTTGGACGCAATTGACACGGATCTTACCAGAGAGAGTGATACGTAAACTTTGAATAAGCAACGACAACTACATAATGACATCAGTAGATCCATAACACTCTTCTCGAAGCGTGTAGTAACTAATTACAAAATACCACACGAAGACACATGAAATGATTTATCTCAGTGCAAAGACATCGCATATAACAATCCGGAAACTGATTGACGTTTTAAAAAATGACACCTAATCAGTTCATTCTTACATCCACACAAGGCAACAGAGAATGACTGACTATAAGGAAGTTTTTGTGTTCCGATAGACGGTGAAATTAATTACTTTGGTATTGATTTAGAAAAACATGTCGCTCAAGTAACTTTAAGACTTGACCAAACATATATCTTGAGAGCACGTTTTCCTCCCTTGAGGCAGTATGTGGCACAGACAAGAGGACAACAATACAAACCAACAAGTGGAAACAGATATAGATAGATGCTGTTGTATATCAGCTATATAATGGGCCTGGGGGTCTGTAAGTAAAGGTCTATCTTGACCAGTGATTGAAATCACAAGTATCGATCTACATAACTGGGATATAATCAGTCAGCCTGATCAATCGTGTTAATCGCCTCTAACAGGCTGTTGAAGGTCAATTTGAACTTTTATGAATGCATTTTTCGTCATCTGTTCACCATGAAGTGTTTTTGTTCGCTTGTTTAGGGTATTTTATATAAACAAGAGTCAGCTTTAAAGAAAGACAAAAATATAAATTTGGCATTCTAAGAAGGATCATTATCCGGGTGTTGTTCTGTACTGGTCTTAAGTTCCAATTCTAAACTGGCACGGGGCTTCTGATCACTATGTGCAGGGCCTTGTCTGGATGAAAGATCAATCAAGCAATCAAACTAGTCATTTCTATAGCGCCTGTTTCCAGTCCCTGGAAGTCTGCTCAGAGGAGCTCTGCGACAGTTTCCTTCCGCGTTGCCTTTTACAATGGAATGTATTGCAGCAAATAAATGAGTATTCTCTGGCGCTGACATTTCGTCTCTATATGGTGGACATGTCATCGCTGCTTCCGGGTGTCACCATCAGCGGATACTTTTCTGTCTTACAAGAAGAAACCAAACCAGAAAACATTTCGCCATCTGCGATGCTATGTCTTTTGCTATTAATTTGACAGACCGAATTATGAAACGTTGTTGAACTCACGTTGAACTTCTACAAACACAATTAATGGTATTGGGAACATATTGTACACGGCAAAATAGAACATTATAGAGACACAGACAATACTCAAACAGATGAGGAACATTTTTGCTGACAACAAAACATAAAATGATGAATGGTGAGTAAGGTAACAGGAATCACTCAGGTTTCTTTGCACATGTCATATGTGGCAATTTACGTCGTAATTCTAAGTATAAATCGTATTTATAATATTTAGTGTTTTATTTACCTGCTTATTTGTTTTTGTTTTGTTTTACAGTGTGTGGTCATAGAACACAAGGCCCTCTCACCTACTATCATGAAAAAACGTCCTCTTAAACCAGTAAGTATTGTATCAAGAAGTGTTCCTTGTTTTGAGAGTTGATTAACCATTTTCTTTAGCTTATTGTTATTCCCATAATACTGTAAATTAGATTCATGATCAGAGTGAAAGTATGCCATGAAAACAGCGTAATTAGATTAAATGATTCGTGTTTGGAATTTTTAACGAAACATTGCAACACGTCACAATTTAATTCTGGACTCACAAAGGTCTAGAAACTCCAAACACTGTGGCCACTCTCTCACAGGGGATTTAAAAAAAACAACCCAAAAAACATGCAGCTGTTATGAATATATGCTAATGTATGAAATAATTAAAAACTGCTTCCTCGAAAACGCAAAATCTGAACTCGCTCTACAGAGTGGCCTATGTGCGAGGAAGTTTAAATTAGTCCAGAATTTAATGTTTTGAAAGTTGCATATAAGTGAAAGTATGTTCATAAGTACCATGACACCAGTTGCAATTGATTTTGACTTGATTACGCTAACTGAAGGCGATTTTTAAAAATCCCGCCCATCATTTTGGCTGATGGACAAGAATATTTACTTTTACTCCAAATACTTGTTTTTCCATGTTATGCAGGTTGTAAATGAATGCAAGTATATTTCCTTTCACTCAAAGTACAGGTTTTCATATCTTTTGGAGGTTGTAAATAAATGTTTATAAGTATCATGACACAAATTTCAAAGCATTTTGACTTAATTTCACCAGTTCAGAAAGATTTTGAAACATCTCGCCCAAACATTTTAAAACTTTATATAATTAACGGAGTGTGGCAATTCCCATCGTGACTGACGCTGGGAAATTTTACCATTTACGCCCAAGATGCCATTCATGCTTTGTGTGTAACATTGTCAACACACAAATATTTGTAGATGTTCGTTGGCACCTAAGCAAATAATAGATCGTGTCTGCTGTATCGGGGTGTATGGTGGGTGGGGGTGGAGTTGGTGTTGGACTGAGATGTGGTGTCACAGGGGGCATAAGCTTTAAAACCGAGCCTTATGTGTGCACTGAATGTTGCCGTTATGATTGGTATAGCGGCACTGTACTGTCTTCAAAAGGTAGTTCCAGTAGTCTCTCGAGTTGCAAGGGGAGTTCCTGCGATCAACACTACTTTATAGTGATCAATGACAGGTTCTGAAACGATACACACGACTTTAAGGCAACGAAGAGTGTAACCTCAAACCAAGGGAAGAACTAGTCTCTGAACAGATTCTGTTGGACGGTATAAGCAAAATATCGATTATAATTATGTGACAGGTTGCCTGATAGGGATTCTTTCTTCAAACTTCCTGAGGCAAATTTGAACTTACTTCAGTGTAAGATATTTCAGAAATAAATACAGATTTACTGATGTATTTCATCATATTCTGTTCACCTAAACAAATACAGCATGTTCAGATTCACGTCTGCAAGGTGTGCTGTTCCATGTGCTGAAACACCCTCTAGTCCCCAGAACCGTCATCTCAGGTCTTAAAGGAACTTACTCATCACAGCACGCTCTCTTTTCCTCCCTGTATCTCGCTAAAAAAATGAAACCACTTGATAGTATACGTTTCACCTGTCTTCCTCTGAGGTAAATGGCTTCGTAAAGATTTGTTTTGTTTGTCTTTGACAGTTTTGTAAAGCACTTCGGAACTCCTACGAGGTACAGGTCTGGGAAATTTCCAACTGCAACTATTTAACATGTGTCATATGCTGAGTTACATCAGACAATGTTCGGTCAAGATCAATAACGGAAAAATGTAAAATGTCATCTTGCTTACAGAACCACACGTCACTATCTAGAACATGAAATCACGATGAAAGACCCATGGTTTAAATAGCGGGCACGACATTTGATAACGAGACGAAATTACAAAAGATTCGCGTCTTGCTTAGTGGAATGCATGATTTCATTTGTTCTTTTGAATGTTATCAATATGTTGAGGAAAACATGCGTAAACAGGCTTCTATAACTTGCCAGATCAATTGCTTCATTACCAATTTGATGAGAAAAGTTATCTGGATGCGAACGGACCGTTAAGAGTGATTCGGAACATGTCATGAAATTATCCTAATACACTATTAGTGAGTGAAACATTTTAAGTAATATCTGCAGTATATCAGTCATATCGTGACTATACCATGTTATATATCTAAATAATGATAGGTAGATTATACAAACTGTCAAAGAAGGACAGTAAAGCAACTGGTTAATCAAGGATGGAAAAACTAGTAATTAGATACAATACAAGACAATACAATATAGAACCAGGCTATAGATTGCCAACAGCAGGCATCATGGGGAGTGTCAATCTGAAGACATGGAGGCAACATAAAAATATTCTGTAAGTTATGTATTAACGTGTAACGTTGAATGGAAATGGTTGCTTTAAAACAGGAGGCGGTAATAAGAGAGAATGCGCCCTTGTGGCACTCCAATGACATGTATAAGGCACTGTGGATCAGTACCACTATCCCTAAAGGTTGCAAATGATCGTAAAATCAAATGATGTGATTTCAGTGTTGTGGAATGTGCATACTAAGTGAAACGGTTGTGTGAAAATACGAAATTGCAGAGACGGACACTGATACGTCACCAGAATAAAGGGTGAAAAAAATGACCATTACAAATTGGCGTTTGCGTTCAATATAACTGCCAACTCAGTGCATGACAACCCATCCTTCAAACAGCACATATATACGTGAATTAATGTATTAAGTAAGCACCAGATTGTGTGTCTTATCTGAGTCTGCGCATCGACATTGTTAGCAGCTGGGCCAACAGGTACGCCTGAGTGATCTCAAAACGTTTGGAAAGATCATGGTGTACCGTGAAAGTACGACAGGACGTCAAAGTCGTCGCCCAAATACCTCGAATACAAGCGTGCGCTATGTCCTCTGCTGGACTTTTGAACGTCAGACAATTACCCTCGAGTGGTTAACAGGCCGTCTGTGAGAGGTCGATGTGTAATTTAGTGGGATAGCTGTATAGTTGTGAGAGGTTTCTGTCAGATTGTTCATGGATCGGCATGTAACCTATCAATACATTCATACTCATCGATTCTGTCTGAAAAGACAGGAAGAGGTTTCATCCGAATCATAGAACCCACCTTTTAGCCGAGTCAAGCATTCTTTAATGTCAAGGTAGAATTTCTAATTTTTTATCTCTGTCTTGTTAGAATTCCCAATAATGTAATTTTTCTTTTTGTGTTCTTGTTCGTAAGAGCCACGTATTTTTCATTTTAGTTTCCTTCAAATGTCACCAAAGGAGATTTTTTAATCATAACTATGGTTTTCAGTCGAGATTTTGCCATAAAGAAACAGGTTAAGTAATTTCCGATTTTGATGGCCGAAAGTTGATCAAATATGGCATATGTCGTGCAACCACATCCCATGCTGATATTTCTTTTGATCATTTTTATAATTACTAACCTGGAGCGAGAATATAGAATGTAATTCTGTATGCGTGACACAAGTGATATGAATATTCACTGATTGAGTACGTTGCTGCTTATTTAATCGCTTGATGATAATAGCTTATGTTTCGCAATTTAGTCTTACTAACGACATGTTTACCATTACGTACGTAATTCATTCATGGATCCACCTCTAACACAAATGCTTTATGTACATAAAAGACACATGTAGACTCTCTGTTAGAAGACGAATGTAAACATTTTATGTAGAGCATTGTACAAAAGGGAATGGTTGTGCTTTACCTTTTTACAACAACATCGGCTAATTTACAACATTTAGTAAATTATAAACTAGCATTTTCATTTAATGTCGCAGTATGACGTTGACGGCCTTAAGGCACTTAGTTAATGCTTTCTTGAATGTTGAGAGATTAATACTCACTTACCTTAGTGAGTTAATATGGTCATAAAGGAAATTTCAAAATTCCATTTGGTCACATTTCCGACACTGTGTTAATGGTTGGCATGATTACCACGTTTATTGTGTTACAAATACACAAACAGATGTATCTTTCTCTATGTAGGAATCAGGTGGGGCTGTGATGGGTCCAGTATTTGAGTGGGGATTTGAGATATAGGCAGCATAATATGAAATGAAATGAATGCCAACAATACCAAGACCAATGTCGTCAGATGTCCTTCTGTATTTTAACCTCTTGTTGTAGGTGTGTATTTGACAAGAAGAAGGAGAAGGGGGCGGATGAATGTACAGTGTAGAACACACCACGCATTAATGTACAACACCATTTGTTTCATCATTTGTTAGTGTTGGGTACACAGATAAACAGAACTATAACGCCGGATTGCACCTTTAACGTGTCCATGTCATTAGCACATGCAATAAACTAATCTATACTTACGTTCACTGTATTCCAGTTTCAGAAAGCATTCAATCAGTGAGACATAAACTACTAATCTGAAAGTCTGTAAATCACAGTGTTAACATTGTCAGAAATACTTTGTTCCTGTTTGACATCCGACTAACCTAGGCGATCATACAGAAATACTGCTCAGCTACATCAGGATTTCAATTGTATACCCTTTGTGGAAAAGTAGAAGCATATGCAACAGATTTGTTCCATTAACTTGATTAGTTCCATTAATCTGATTAGAAATAATGAAGTAAGGGACCAATATGTTAATGAGTCCAACAGTTTGTAGGGTACCCTGTACTTGCACAACGCACATATTATTATGTATGGTGTCATCAATGACCATCAGCAATGCTATGTGGTAACAACTTAACAGCTGGAAGCATAAAGTACCAACGGGAACACATAAGTTGTTAAAACTGGTTTTTTTTCGAAGTATTAAAATAGGAATGTACCAAGAAGAGGATTTACTACGTGTTAGGCATGCATTTAACATGCTATTGACACATTGTTTTTGTTAATAAGATAATAAAGGAGATATGCGAAAGCATGTCCCATTCCAGGACTCGTATCTATTTCTTCCCAGGGGGTATTCTGCTGTAAATATTGAAACTACTTGTGGTTTACACATATGAATTCTTTATAAGGAGAATTTGTAAATATACAGCTAAGTGGGATCCCATATATAACATGTGTAACGAGAATTTGACCTACATTTTGCGGATCAGGAGTGACATATCCCTATTTCTTCCAAAGAAAACTGCTGAATCCGAATGGCGAATTACGATTTCAATGGGGTACTGTAACAGGCAACTATTCACGGTCTATATGCAGCCAAATACTCAACTGGGAATACAAACATTTCAACAGTATTTCTCTTTTCAACACAGTATGGGGTTGCACAGCCATATACTTGGGCTTAATCCTTGGTCAAGCACTGCTTGCTCTGGATCAAATAGTACATGACTATCGTTTCAGAGAGTAATATCCTTACACACGTGTGATAACAGCGGTGCCATTATCTTGTTCTTCCAAATATCCAAGCATGGCATAACGCCGACAAGTATTCGCATTATTTTAGGTCCAGCAGCAATAAACTCAGCAATGAACGAAACAGACGAAGTAGAATAAATCATTAGGGCTGCAGTTTATATTACTTGTTTCCAATTAATGGTATGATTTAGGATAACCCTAAAATAACGATGAACGAGTGTAGCTATGCACATTGATTTCGTAAATGTTGTGGAGTTTGAAACCATCGACCGTGAAATCCATTATGACTTTGGATATTTGGAACAGGCCTTACGCATGGGCTGAATATTGCTGAATGAAAATACCACAAACGGAAATGCGACAAGTACAGTTGATATCAGGTGATTAAGAACTTATCTATATCAAGTGTGGAATATATTTTGCATTTCATGAGAATTTGAATCTATTTAGGAAATATATTAATGGTAAACAACTCGTACATATTGTACCTCCATGTGCCATGACGTACGTGCTACTGGCTTCATCAAGGGTGGGTGCAACAATCACTAGTTACTTATTACTAATATCGCAATTATTTTTCATGATCTGCATTATATAGGTATTTAATCGTTTTAATCGGTTATTATTAATTGCGTACTTTCAAACATTCACTGTGCTTGTCACCGAAAAAACATCACGTTTCCATGCGATTACTGAAATATGAATTGTGTAGGGGTACTCTGAATAAGATCTATACCACGTTTATTCGGCCGCATCTTGAATACGCATGTGACGTCTTGGACGGGTGTACGCTTCAGCAAATAAATAGATAAGAACAGATTCGGTTACAAGCATTGAGAATAGGTACTGGTTTACCAAAACATGCATCACGTGAACATTCTGAAACAGGATTGAAACATTACAACATCGACGTTGAAAACTATATTTAATGTGTAGAATTCAAAATAAAAAAGCTCATCCATACCTAAAGGAACTGCTACTCTTATATGTTGATTCTAAAGCAAAGGATAATCTACGCATTTCTCTAAATATATCGATTCCTATTCCAAGACGCAAACATTCAGAAGAATCCTTCTTTCCAACTACAATATGCTCTTGGAACAATTTACCAAGTACCGTTCGTAATTCAACTTTTAAATCACGTATAACTGGTAACCATGCATACGCACTTCACTGTTATGCGTGTGATGAAAGAAAATAAAAAATTATTCATACCAAGTTGCGTTATTCGGTCAGTTTTTTATAACTTTGATTTGTGAAAAGTTGGATTGAAAACTTTTGTATATGCGGTGGTTTTACATGTGTTCATCCGCATGTATATTTCAGGTGACCTTGTTTGTTAGAAGGAAGTGCGGACCTATCATCATGTGAAAATACAAATTCATTCAAATTAGTGCAATCGTTCATTAGTGATCCACAGCAATTTGTATTTTGCTATTATTCTGTATACGCTCTATGTATTTTTATTATGCTACTTTCGTGTACGAACAGTTAGCCCACGCCCTCACCTGTCAAGTAAGGATGTCAAAAATGTCGATGTCGGAAGATTTATCAACTAAACTCGAAAAAATATAATAATTTCTTTAACCAGACACAGACAGTCAAGTAGTCAGATCATGTAGTTTATTCCAGTGTAAACGGGTGATTATTTTAAAGAAATGGCAATAGTATTTCGTTATGAAGATGCATGTGGAGTTGTTTGTTTACTGTCTTTGCCATATTTAGCCAATAGGTGATGTAACACTGAGATTGTTTTTGTTTACTGAAAAACGCAAAGTTGGTAAATTAAAGACAATAGGGGAAAACTATGCTTGTGGAAAGTAGTTAATTTCAATTCAAAAGAAACATAAATCCAACTTGGACGATAGTTATTGCAGTATTTGTCTGAGGTTGTAATTATTCTGCTCTACCGTCCAATGGGTTCGAGAGGAGCCTTGAGCCCATTAAGAAAAGCCAAGTAGTTATGATGTCAAAACGCCCTCCTTCAAATGCTGAGTAATTATGCTTGTTGTTGTGGTGTTCCACGTACATGAGGTGGTGTCCCATGTTTGGGAGGTGGTCGAAGTGACAGTGTCTCATAAAGGGGTGCTGGAGTCACATGCAGTAGTGGGGTGGTGGTGGTGTTGTCCTGTGTAGCTGTCTTGACAGTGTCTCATGCAGTGCTGGTGTAGTGTCCCATGTTGTGGTTGTGGTGCCCCGTGCTCGGGAGACGGTAGTGGTGATGATGTCTCATAAAGTGGTGGTGGTGTCCCATGCAATAGCAGTGGTGTCCCATGTAATGGTGGTGGTATCCCATGTAGTGGTGGTGTCTTGTGTAGTGGTGGTGGTGTCCTATGTAGTGGTGGAGGTGTTCTATGTAGTGGTGGTGGTGTCCTGTGTAGTGGTGGTGGTGGTGTTCCATGTAGTGGTGGTGTCCTGTGTAGTGGTGGTGGTGTCCTATGTAGTGGTGGAGGTGTCCTATGCAGTGGTGGTGGTGTCCGATGTAGTGGTGGTATCCAGTGCAGTGGTGGAGGTGTCCTACGTATGTAGTAGTGGTGGTGTCCCAAGTAGGGCAGATCGTCGTGGTGACAGCGTCTCATGTAGTGGTGATAGTGGTGTAACATTGAGTAATGGAGGTGGCTGATGTAGGAATACGGATGGATTTCTTGGTCGGGTTGATTCCAGTACCTTCTATTCTGCTTTACGTATTTATGCAGATTTGTTTTTCCTAATTTAATGACGTACGATGCTGGTATTTCCACCACGTTTTGTTCAGTGACTAAGCGTTCTTTGGCCGAAATAACCTAGCGTGATCCTCATTACCAACCACCTAACTGCACTGTTTCTTTAAATATTGACAGTTCGGGCTTTTTGTCAATATTGATGGTTCTGGAATTGCCGCTTCGTAGACTTGAACCACAACAGTACTAAAACTAAAATATTTTTAGAAATTCTACGATAGAGACTTGAGGGCAAATAAAACACTTTTTAAACTTTTGAAAAATAGTAATTCACTGAATCCAAGGTTTACTAACAAAGCGCGAGAATACCTTGATTTCCTTGAAGTTCTCAAAGTTGCAAGTCAGCTTTTGTTGAATATGTTTTCAGGCAGTGTGAATTCTGGATGCCTTATAAGAAACTACATGCCTTACAGGAACCTCCAAAAGAACACTACTGCACACCAAACAAATAAAAAGGTTAGTATCCGTTCTCACAAAAACAAGCTATGAAACTATATTTCTAATCAAAATCGGGCAGTGGGGTAGTCTTGTGGTTAAAGCATCACGCCGATGGCAAGGGCTAGAATTCCTACATAAACACAATGTGTGGAGCCCATTTATGTTGTCCTCATTCGTGATCTGGAATATTGCTAAAAGCAATACTAACTCACTTTAATCAAAATCATAATGTATCGACAAAGTCAGTGATCCAATGACTGATATTGTGAACAATGATCTACAACGTCTGGACACGTTATCATCAACAAAGTCACCGACATTCATCTTATTCATTGGCTGGCCCATAACAACCAGACTAGACTGCTCGGGGCCTATTGTAACCAGGGACCACCCTTGTTTGACATTGCCAATCGAAAACTGTTGATCATGATAGGATTTCCGATTAGGGCATCAACAATGCATTAGCATCTGCGTCAGGTCTGGTTTAAGACGTCCTCTGGTCCACCTCTTAATTGTGTAAGTTACAGTCCGGATTATATGCAGACGCGTAGGCGTCCTGTAGTCAGTCAGGGCATGGTGTTCAACTCTGAGAAGAACCATAGAGTGAATGAGTGAGTGACTGAGTGAGTTTAGTTTTACGCCACACACCAGCTATAAGGCGGCGGACTGTAAATAATCGAGTCTGGACCAGACAATCCAGTGATCAACAACATGAGCATCGATCTGCGCAATTGGGAACGGATGACATGCATCAACCAAGTCAGCGAGCCTGACCATACGATCCCGTTAGTAGCCTCTTACGACTAGCACAGTCGCGTTTTATTTCAAACATGGGTTGCTGAAGGCCCATTCTACCCCGGGACCTTCCCGGGTCGAAGAACCATAGAGATAAGCTCGATGATCAGGGACCTGCAGATGCTTTGTCTGCTCAAGCTTCACGTTTCTCGCAAAGGTATTAAATATAGGTTCGATCATTAATGAACTATGTTTAAGATCGGCAGCTAAGTTTATTTGTTTGTTGTTTAAGGGCGCAGTTAGTGATATTCTAGCTATATGTAAATCAGACGATTTTGTGATCACCTGCATGATAATTGATCCACACACATGGTGACAGGCGTGAACCATGTGTGCGAGAATGAACACCCGATTCCTACAAGATGAGGTGCTCAATGAGTTGCTCAAGTCCAATACTACCATACAAGCTTAAGGTCAGGTGGATCGACGTTAAACTTCGATTAAAACGATAATCTCATGTCTGCTTGTTGTAAGGGAAGAACAGGAAGTCTACTGACCATGTTACTGACAAACGTAAAAGAATATGCAGGGAAAACTGTCATTCGAAAATGAGAGATAGGTGAATCGATGGTTGGTGCAGCCAGGCTTATTTCAGGACATAGTAATGTCAGGTATTGATTGGGGTGAGATTGCATGAAGCCTCGTGTCTTTTCTATCAGATAGGACAACAGTTGTAACAATACTGCTTTTTTGCTTCAGCAAACACAATGCCAGGTTCTTTTTCGAGGTCCCCTTATTTTTCTTAGCCAAAGAATTAATAATGACCACTTGTCAGCAGTGACGTTGGTTCTATAACGCAGTAAAGGAAAAACAGCCGCAACAAATGAGTCTTTTATGTGGCGGATACTTGCAAATAGTAACAATTACTCGTAGAGATCTAGGGTCAGGATAGGATCGATGAATTGTTATCATTCAGGTCAGTGACTAATCACCTTGTAACTGACCGGACACCACTGTTATTCACACTGGTGAATGGAATACTGGTGGCTGCTAATTGCAAGTATGTTGACTGAGGACTGGCCTGATATCCATGCAGAGGATATCGGTTGAAGCGGTCGATGAATGGTTGGGAAGTGGCTAAGTTGACTGACGATTAGATTATAATCACTTCTGTCGCTAAGTGTTGGCTCTGATATCCGGAAGTCCCACATTTTTTAGAGTCCCTTCTAAGTACCAATGTATTGTCGTGGTCTTTCCAACAAACTCTTTTGTTATTAATATTGGATCAATATACTAAGGATGTGCAATTTCCTTTTCGCATATTGTCCAAAGAAAAAGAGATAATTTAAGAAAGGGACACTACTTTTAGTGCGAGTCAAGTGTTTAGTGTGAGTCATCTAGAACTGGAATCATTTAGTTTAGAATGCGAGGATTTCCATTAAAGTTATTACATTACGTTTATTATTTTTTATAACTTTGGTTTGTTTTGAATGAACAATATAACAACTAACCTAACTTTGGACTGACATCGAACATGATCTAAATATCTCAGAATTATGAAAACTATCCATATCAAAATGGCAAGATATATCTTCATATGCTGTTAAATGTTCATCTTTACCTTAACGAGATTTCAAAAATGGTTTGCATGTGAAAGTGTAGGTGTGTCTGGGTATGGGTGTGTGGTGTATGTGTGTGTGCACGCCCATGCATCTATTGATAACCGGCGATGCTTTAAAACTCGTGTTTAACTTGGCTTTTCCACACAAATAATGACACCATTAAATATAAATCTGTTAATAAACGAAGTCACCATCGACATGCAGCAAAGTCCAAACGTACCTATTCATAAAACTACAACATTGCTGAGTAGGTCGTACGCAAAATAACCACTGAGCCACTTGCCCGTGGCTAGCAAATATCCAGTCGGGCCAGTAAATCTCCACTCACTGGTCCGACTTGCTAGTGATTTATCATGGGGTAATCTGTTCAATATATCAATCTCTGCCTTTGTGGCCTGATACATGGTGGTATCTTAAGTTCGGTAATAATGTGTTTAGTTTCTGCACGTGGCACCCCCGTTGTGGACCCGGGGGCATATTTGGTCCACCAACCCGTTTGCCGTGGGTTGCGACCCTGCGTCGGTGAAGGACAGGAGTATGAGGGCTCTATGAGCCTGTAACCGCGTTCCCTTTGCTCAACACACGACCCTTCGACCCTCAATCAACAAAATAAAATTTACGCAAGACATTAGTTTTGCTAAAGCCAAACACTAGTGCAAAAATCTGAACTCACGGAAACGTATGCTTACGTATCTCGTCCGTTATCTGATACAGCCAAAATAACCAAAATGTCTATAAGCTGTCAAACCAACTGGACATGGATAAATACCGATTCTCCTCAGATTCTGTCACCTGAAATATCCACTCAGACTGTGGAAGTACTTCCAAAGTCAACCCGTATTCAGGATGCATCTATATCAAAGGCATCAAAATCCCACTCACAATCTAAATCTGATTCTCAAACAAATGTGAAAGACATTGCAAAGGGCACGGTGAAATCAAGTAATGTATCTTCACAAAATTGTCAAAGTGGCAGAGCCTCAAAAGGTTCAACAAACAAAATCCAGCTGTTTAACAAATTTGGATCGTTGGAGGACATGGATGTGTCCGCAAACATCCCCAACTGGGCACATAGCATGTCGCCCTCTAGAAAGACAAGGGGTAGATCCCGAATTTCCTTCTTCATGGCGTCATGTTATAGTAGTACCGATACACAAACCTGGACGTGATCATACGGACCCATCCAATTATCGACCAATTTCATTAACTAGCTGTGTTTGCAAGACCACGGAACGCATGATAAATAATCAACTTGTTTGGTACTTGGAAACAAATAACCTTATAACAGATATACAATGTGGTTTCCGTAAAAACAGAGGTACTGTCGATCACTGTCGATCGCATTTGGAATCATATGTAAAAACGCGCTGATTAATAAACAACACGCTGTTTCTATATTTTTTTATCTTGAGAAAGCATATGACACAACCTGGAAATATGGTATTTTAACAGATTTAGATTTCGGTTTGCGAGGTCGTTTGCCTGAATTCATTAGCCAACTTTTTAAACAACAGAAAATTTCAAGTCTGCGTGGGTTCTACCCTGTCTGATCATTACAATCAGGATCAGGGTGCTCCACAAGGCAGTATTGTGTCTGTCAAACTCTTTAGTATAGTTTGTCAAAAGTTTTAAACGATTCAATTGATGGATCGCTATTTGTGGATGATTTTAATATTAAAAATATGCATAGTATGGAACGGCAACTGCAGCAACTGTTTAAACAAAATAAATAAATAGTGTCTTGAAAACGGCTTTAAATTTTCTAAATCCAAAACTAATTGGATACATTTTTGTAGAAAATATAAGCCACATAAGGACCCAGAACTATCTCTAGATGGCACTCTCATCAAAGTTGTAAACGAGGCCAAGTTCTTGGGCTTAGTGTCCCATTCTCATTTGACCTTCTTGCCACACAATAAATCCCTTAAAGCTGTATGCCTGAAGGCACTAGATTTGTTAAAGTTTGTTTCAAATTCAAAGTAGGGAGGTGATCAAGCTACCCTCCTTCTCGTATACAGATCATTGGGACGATCTAAACTTGATTGTGGCTCCATTGGTGTCCACCAAGAAGACCTAAGACGTTGTCTTGGGTCCTTCAGAACCTCACCTGTTGCCAGTCTCCATATTGAGGCCGATGAACCATCTTTTACACAACGCCGTAAAAAATGTCTTTACAATACATTACCAAATTATGCGCTAATGAATCTAACCCTGCCCATAACTGTGTGTTCAGTCCCCTTCATGAGGATTTATACAACATCTTCTCTTGTTCCGCCTCTCGGAAAACCATTTATTTCTGCTGCCGGCATTGAGATGGAAAATATAGCTGTGACGTTAAATATTAACTCACTCACTCACTCACTCACTCACTCACTCACTCACTCACTCACTCACTCACTCACTCACTCACTCAATCAATCAATCAATCAATCAATCAATCAATCACTAGTTTCTGCTCGCAATTTTCGGGCTGGTGAATTGTTTTCAGCTAATAGTGTTCACTCATAGTTAGTCCGACTGGCTGGCACAGTTTGGAAATTGTTTCGCACACTCGATCATACATATACTGCATATGCCCATTGTTCAGTCTTCATCAGACAAAGCAAAAACAACGAAAGGTTACGGTCAACTAATGCTGTCAACGTAGCTCCTTGTCAGGCTTTACTGTAGTGTTACAACACTAACACTACCTTCCACTTTACTGTCGACATATCGTGCCCCCGGGGAAAGAACTTTTACATGGAGCCGTCCGTCCCGGGGGCGGGTTAGTATTTTCAAGAAAGGCTAATGTCGCATGTGTTTTAAATGGCCTTTCGCTTCATTAAGACTATATCTTGAGCATAACACTGTGCACGTCAGAACCAATTACCACGTCCTAAACACATTTCTGCATGCGAGGGGTTGTTACAATCATTAGGCTCATTGATAACTTAAATTTGTTTTGTGTACGTTCGCTGCCAGTAATCATGAAATTTACCCCTTTCAGAATCAAAATTATTTTAGGTTTGTAGGAAATATCTGATTGATAGCTGCTTTGACTCTAACATTAATCTGTGTTAGAAAGCTTCTTAATCTCCTACCAAAAATGCGCATTGCATCAGAATTATATCAAGTATACGCAGCCCTAATTCCCGGGACAGTCTACGTAAATGGAATGGTATAACTGGAGGCGTAAAGTTCATAGCTTGTGTCGCGAGAGTTCAACAATGTAAAATTCATATCTGCTCTATCGAACATCGAACAATATTCAGTCCAAACCATAATGAAACCCACAAGTCTTCATATACAAATTAGTAAAATACCCCAAGGTATAAAATCCCAGTCAATTCACACACGCTGATCTTTAGAAATATGGCCTTAAAAAAGAAATTGTCTCCTTATGATCCTATATGTGACATCATTAGCAGCGTGGAGATCAAACAGGTTCATCCCTTGCGCTCCAATGGGAGATTAGGCAGATCATCAATGCATCTTATCACCATTGATCGGAAATGACATCCTCGAAGTCGTGGGCCCTGCATGTCAGGGTCGTTAACAGACACGCAAGCATGTCAAACGCCGTGCTGAGCAATATACATGCAAATGACATGCCATGGCTACACTCATGATCACTGGCTTGTCATGTAGATACTTCCACTTTGGTGAACGTAACTGAACGTAGATTCATGAAGCTCAATGTTACAATTGCTGCAGCAACCCATGGTTATCGTTAAAGGTGTCTATCTTGACTGGAAGGTTGGTCGACAGATGTCATCCAACCCCAGATTGTCGATTCTCATGATGTCACTCACTGGATTGTCTGGATACAAAGCCAAACAAAACAGTCAAAATGTAAACTATCCCGGTGTGTGCTTCAGAAATTCTAAGTGTAATCTTCTTTTTTATTTCAAAGGGTTAAATTTTATGGACATATGTGGACATGCAGGTTTTCAAAACCCGAAAGTACTCTAAGCAGTTAAGACAAAAAAAAGACAAATAAATATTTGACCATGTTTTGTTTGTCAATCCAGTTACAAAAATACAGGCAGAAGTGTGATGACATATTAGCGGACTAAACTATGGGGAATACAAGCAATGTGGTCGTGATAGGCAACCAGAGAAGTCAGATTTAGTGCTAAGGTTGATTTCGTTTGTTTGCACCTGAATTACGTAGACTGTTGATGATATTAATCACATGATGGTGAGTCTGTCCGAGACGCGAATGTCTACATCTCGCCGTCACATGACGGGATGATTGAATTTTGTGGAGTTACAAGACATGTTAACCGATATAAGAGAAACTGCTTTAATGCTGCTTTGAATAGTATCTCAGAAACGCAGGACGACATCGTGGGCGACTGAGACTACCTCGTTTCCCGTGACACCTTCATTAAATGAAAAATTGAACCATTGAGTGTGTGCGAGAGAACATATCAAGAATACCAACTTTAACGAAAAGGTATCGACATGTTTAACTTTCGAGACTAAGGGCACTGGCAAAGTTAAAATAGTTTCTAATTCAAAAAGGGGATCTGATCAGAAAAAGATCAACTTTATTATGTTTCTTCATTATTGGGCACATGTCAATATTTAAAGGTTTTGCTTTGGAGACTTGAGAATTTTCATAGTCAATATGCGGAGGCTGAAGAGCAGTCCCGAAAACTCTTCTGTATTTAATCATCCTCACAGCATATTTCTAAAATACATTCAGCTATTCAATTTGTAGAGTTCCATCAATAGCATTAAACCATTTGCCTGTTTCTAATTGTTATACTATACAAGTACCTCGATGTACACGCGTAACGTGCTTAAATCGCTTAATTCAGAAATACTGTCAATGTGGCTTAAATTCAATTGTCACTAAACCTTTCAGGTCCTCCTAGGGTCGAATAACTCACGAATATCCTGCTTGAAGCAGGTTTGTGATTCCAGGCATAGAGTTAGCAGTTGTGCTGAAGCAAACGCATGGCGGTTGCGAAGTGACTTTTTATCCTGCAACTTTCAGCTGTTTAGGGTAAAGTCACTGAAGTGCAATCTGTAATGGCCATTTATTTCTCCATTAATGCTGGTTTCCGCCCTTATGATGCCTTATTTTCCCCACAGACATTTCACTTCACCGAGAATGCACATTCCACATTATTGAAATCATACTACATATTTTTAAAGATCATTAGCAGCCTTATGGTTGTCATGTGAACGTGACGGGGGTGTATTCTCTGTCATTGCCGCCTTCCGTTTTAAGGCATCCATTTTCATGTAATATGTGAGTTTCAGAATATGTTTTCATTTTGCTTCCATGTATACACATTCACAGAAGATAATTTCAGGAATGAGATAAGTTCATGAAATGTTCCTAATCACTGCTCACATGAGTTTCATTTTCTCATCAAAATAACTTTTCGCATCAAAATGTTCCCCGAGGCACCGTCAAAGTCCTAATCTGCGATCAAGCAATTCATTTGGGAACTTTATTCAAGCTTGCTTTCATCAACTTTCATAAAAATCTTCATGACATAATTTGCAAGTGACATTCTCCCCCAGGTATTAAGATACGTCCTTCACGTTATGCCTACGCAATGAAATATATGCACGCATCTATTTAATTCAAATAAAAGCAAATGAAATCATGTATTTAAACATGCAATGCAAAATTTGCACTTTCGTGACGTTACTATCACATGTTGTACATGTTTTTCACAACATCATTCTAACACAATGTTTCCATGTTGCCACAGATCTCTATGGTACAGTTTCTGGAAGGTGGTCGTGCTATATGCTGTGTTGCCACGGATGTTAAAAACGGAGCATCACAAAAATCACATCACAATGCGAACTGGGATTATTTCCTTTGATGACTTGTGGTGGTAAATACTCGGCTGCATGTGGTCAAGAATGATAATGTGATACAATCTACTGAAACCTTCAATCCCATCTCACAAAAGCAGAGAATGGAATGAATTACCATCATGTAAATTAAACATACAGAATCATAGAGTGAGTGAGTGAGTGAGCGTCGTTGTACGTCGCTTTTAGCAATAGATCAGCCCTATCAAGGCGGGGAATACCGGAAGTGCTCTTCACACACTGAACGGATGTGGGGAATCGAATCCAGGTCTACAGTGAACGCATGAAGCAAACGGATACCCCACAGCCCCTAGAATCATAATTATATTGAGGGCTTAGTACATAACGTGTGAACACGATGACCTCATACAGGAAACTGATCCTGAGCCAAATGTGTCTGAGGCTTGGTATATAAAACGTTTTGCAAAATATTTCCAGTTAGTAATTTCTGACAGTAATCCCTTGTAGGGGTTACCTCGTAGTTTAAAAAATGTTATTGACAAACAAAACAAATCTCCACGACGACAGTTACCTCAGAGGAAATAAGTAAAATATATGTGTTTTTAAAATTTCTTGGACAAGATACAGGCAGGAAAACAGAGTTTTGTGTAAAATTCATTTACTACCGGAGATGTCGGTGGTCGAGAGCCGGGGGCCGCAATGGGGTGAAACGGAAGACCGACTTTCAGACGTGGATCTGCACCTGCTGTGTTTGTTAAAAATGCGGCATGTGAAATAAAATACACCAGTAAATCTATATCCATTCCTGTAATATCTTGCATTAGATCAAGTGCAGGTTTGTTTAGGGCAATAAATCTTGGAGTAGCAGTCCCTATTTTCAGTGATCTAGCCACATAATTTTCATGCTCTTTGCCCTTACGCCAAACTCTGCCCATAGACTGTCTCTTCTGTAGCTTTGACGTTATATCATTACCTTGGAGTCACGTCTACCGTATGTTGAGCTTCAAGACCTTTTATTGATCACTGCAGAGTACTTTTCCTTGAAAGAATCCGCGCTGTAGTGAGTTTCGTTTTACATTGCACTCTGCAAAATATGGCGGCGGTTTGTCAATAATCGTATCTAGATCAGAAAATCCAGTGATCAACATCATGGGCAGCGATGTACACAATTGGTATACGATGATGCGTCAGTGAGTCTGACCACTTGATCCCGTTAGTCGTTTCTTACGACAAGCATGGTTGACTGAAGATCAGTTCTAACTTGGAAGTTCACGGGTTTAAAGCTTAATAGACAACTGGAGCTACCTCCTGATGTGCAGTAGGTCTATAACAAAACATAATGGCAATGTTCAGTGTTCACCTTGGGTTCGGCAGATTTTAAATGGTTTTAGAGTTCTCGCCTGCTGTGACGCCAAATGTCAGCTCATTCAGACACAACTGGCCGACACTTGTGTGACTTGTCTGCTGGTGTCGACTAACATTTTCCATGTATAGTTCATTTGATGATGATGTAGAACAAGTACATTCAATGAAAAACCGACAACCAACATCAGACCAGATGTTTGAGAATTCCACCTTGCGCAAGCCGAGTGATATTGGGACACTTCAACACTGATTTCCGTTTCTAGACTGCTAATCGCTCAGTTTCATGTAAAGAGCGGGACGAGCCACTGCATTGGCGATCCGTGTCTTTCAGAAAGGAATTTGTCAGATTCCGATAATTACACCACGTTTCCTAAAAATCCCAAAACGTAATACGAACTTGAATCATTCCTATTAAATTACGTTGTTTTCAAAAACATATTTTCACTCTCAACAGGAATCTAATTTATGGGATTGTTGGGAATACGACAAAGTTGAAGCAGAAAATCGTTAAACGAATCAGATAAGGCAGAAAAACTCTGGGTAGAATTAATAGTGGTTTAAGAGGTGATATTTAACAGCGGGGTTATTGAAGAGTGTGCATGTTTATAAATAACACACTAAAACTATATTACAAACATGATTTATGCATGTCCCTCAGACATAAATTACGAAATACTGACATTTGCAAAGAGATGTTCACTAATAATCGCACGAGTAGTTTTTCATTTTAAGTTTTGTTATCATCAAAATATTTCCCAATTAATGGCCACGAACATGTTTATCTCCTGGTGGAATTTTGTCATGTATCTCTATAGAGTCCGATGCAGCAGAGTATTTTGTCTTGGTTTGTATAGATGGTTGTGATTGTGTGAGACTGACTGTGAGAACGTGTGTGCGTGAGCGCCCATGTGTGTGTGTGTGCGTGCATGCGTGTGTGTGTGTGTGTGTGTGTGTGTGTGTGTGAGAGAGAGAGAGAGACTGTGTGTGTATGTGTTTGATGTTTGGAATCGCATAAATGTACTGAGAGACACGGACGCAGAGAGTGTAAGTGTAAGACGTCAATAAATGTTGTAATTATTACTTTTTCTCAATAATACGCCATTTCCATCTAAATCATTCAGTCGGACATTATATTCGACATTGTATAATGGGAAAGGAGGATATAAGAGAAGTAGCATGATAGCATAGATAAAACACCTCCATCAAAGTCATGTTTAATTGAGTTTCATTTCAGTGGTGCAGCTTGATGTATAAATAAACATTTTCGGTTTCATCGAATGTTGGTGTGGGTGAAAGACAGTGATATGCTGTTGTTAGGTGAACCCTGGCTAATGTGCCCGACGTTGAAGTACTGGATGACGTCGAAGTACACCTAGTTTAGTTCCCAGTCTTTAACAGTACTGAAATATGACAGAGCAAAATATGTACTTTACATGGCAGTTTTGTAATACGAAGTGCATCACATTGTGTAATAAAGTACACAGTTTCATGTAATATGAAAGAAATCGTATAACACAGAAGAGTATAGACTCTTTACGGTATAGTGTACATCGCATGACACAGCAATGTATACAGTTCTTTACAGCATGTAGCACATCACCTTGCATAGCAGTGTATACAGCTCTCAAGTAAGCAAACATCACGAGACATAGTATTGAAAAACAACAACAATTCCTTACAGCATGAAACATACCGCACGGTAGGAGCGATGACCACAATTATTGTAGTACAAAGTACATCACATGGTGTAGTAAAACACACAGTTCTCACAGTATAAGGTAATATCATGTCATGTCTATGTACACAGCTTCTATAGTATGAGATATATCACACTGCATAACAGTCTAGTGCAACTCTCAAGTAAGGAATACGTACATTGGACATGACACTGAGAAAAACACAGTTTGATGTAGTATGGAATATCACATTAAGTAGAGATGTACACAGTTTACACAGTGTGAAGGGCATCACATAAAACAACATATCTCCTGACATAACAATGTATACAGCTTAACCGCATAGAATACTGCACATGCATAGCTGTATATACAGTTTTCATAGTATGGGGTACATCACACGGTAGTGTACATAGTTCTTTCAATTGTCTACACAGTTCTCACAGTATAGGACACATCGTATGGCACAGTATTGTACTGAGTTACTTATCAAAACGTGCAAAGAGATTATAGAAGGATGACCAATAATTATAGAATTTTGAAAATTGGCATTTTGAAAAGTCAAAAAACTTTGTCGTCTCATAATAGTTTACAACTTCTCTTTGTAAACGCTGAAAATTTGGTTTTGATTTTGTTTCTGCTACATCTGTAAATTGTTTTACAGCCAAGCATATTGCAAGGGGTTATCATTTGTTCCTGAAAATCCAAAGATCATATTTTCATTTGAAAAAAAGGATCGTGCCTTCAGAAACTGCATTGATCCAGTTAGTCATCTTCTTCCACATTCTTTTAACATGCTCGCAATCACAGAGTCAATGCATAATTGTTTCAGGTACCTTTTTCACTAAAAAAATACTCTGTGAAGAATCTATGTATTTTATTTGAAAGAGATATTTATTTGTGGTTAAAATGTTTCTTTTCCTATTGACTTTATTTTGCTTTTGTAATTCAAATCTACCATAATTTCCAAGTCTATGTCAAAATTCATTCTCAGTAATTTAAAGGTTGTTTGTTTGTATTCCTAACATAGCTTTTTATACGGGATCGTTTCTTTGACCCCATCCATATTAACTTAGTTTTGTCAGCGTTAATCTTGCGTCCCGAGAATCTAGCAAAAACATGCAAAGTATTTAGAACGGCATACAATCCTTTCTCTGATCCATCTCATGTAAGTGTGGTGTCTTCTGCAAATTGTTCTAAGATAGTTTCTATATTGAAGTACATTGTACATGTAAATATGACAACTTCAGTGTCTCGAATTTCAATAATTAACAGATTCTCAGGAGTGTGAAATTAAGAATGGCGTCAAACGTGTAGGACGCGATGACTGGAAGTCATTGAATAGGCACGGTCTGCCATACAGACACAGAACAAAAATATATCCAAAAAACCCATGCAAGTCTAGACCATACGGCAACTCTAGATTTCCACACTTTCAGTTCTGAAAATGAAGAAAGTCCCAGAGCTCGCTTTCATTATAACATATATATTTTTTTATTACGAACTGTTGTTTTTTCTGTAAAATATGTTCCTTTCAGATATTAGATGTTACTCTCTGATCACGCAGTATGTTGGGAAAAAGTGCAACCATGTCCTACTCAAAGTCGGTCATTCGCAATTTGTGCACAAGATAAATGTTCCCCTACGTAAATGAACAATATAGCCTGTGAACAGGTAGGTGGAAGCCGGTGAGACAAAACTACTTCAGTCCCATACTTATCATACTTAAGTATGTTTGCCCATGTAACTCACTTCAATATCTATCTGAGAAGGCTAAAATGAGACATTCCCTGCTGCCATGTATTGATGGAGACAATTCCTGGGGTGAACAGATGAAGTAACATTTTCTTCAAATCACAATTTTATTTCCGGATTGTCTTTGGTGCATATATTTGGTTTCTACAGGTGGTATTGTTTCCGACTGTTTATGAACGCGACTACGTTGTACTGCGACAACTCATCCTTATGTGTCTTTTTGTGCTATTTTGCAAGAAGGTATTACAAGCTTCAGGAAGAGTTGTGTGGATCGACCGATCTCAGCATGTGGCGAATGTTGCTGGGGAGACGTTGTCACTGCTTTTTGGAAGATTCAAGCTTTGTTTTCCCTTGATGGACAACTCTAATGGGATCGTTGTCAATCGTTCGCTACTCTCCGATATCTGCACTTCAGAACGTTTGAGGTGCATTGAGTATGTGCTTTCTAAGGTTCTAAAGCATCACCTAAGACTATTGCTCAAAGGTTGACAGGATACGACAGGCAGTACCTTGTGGAAGCTTTCTAGAATTGTTATTGTCAACATGAGGACGACGGTTCCAAATTTGACGAGTCACCGATTACACCTCTATCAAAAGTTGACAACTGTAAGTCCTTATTTTGGCTTCTTTCACATTTATCATGAGACTTCGTCCTGTCTTTTGTAAAGTCAAAAACTGACTATCTTTGCATGTTTGACACCACGTTTAAAGTAAATCTGATTCATCCACACTTCGTCAAAACGCATGAGGAATTTTATTGTGGATTATTGGAGATTTCTAATTATCATGGAAATACTTGTAATTGATGTTGCACATTTTAAGATAACAACGCTCGATATAGTTGATGCTGAGTAGCATAAAATGAATAGTACAAGCTTGACGTTTATAAAGCAGATAGTATGAAGTTTATTAAATAGATATTATGAATTAGTGATGTCACGTGTTTGTAAAAGGTGATGAGCTGCATACCGCTCTTGAGCAAGCTCATGACACTGCAACTGGTGATGATAATATACATTACCAGCTACTGAAACACTTACCTGAACCTTGCTTGATGACACTTTTAGATATCTGTGATCAAATATGGACATCTGGAGAATTTCCTCCCTCATGGCGTAATGCCATTGTAATATCAGTACATAAACCTGGCAGGGATCATACAGATCCGTCAAATTACAGGCCGATATCTCTAACTAACTGCGTCTGTAAAACCATGGAACGTATGGTGAATAATAGATTAATTTGGCATCTTGAAACCAATAACCTTATAACAAATATTCAATGCGGTTTCAGGAAAAATCGTCGTACCACTGACCATTTGGTACGGTTAGAATCCTTTGTTAAAATGCAATAGTGAATAAACAACATGCTGTATCAGTTTTCTTTGATCTTGAGAAAGCTTATGATACTACCTGGAAGCATGGTATTCTAAAGGATTTACATGATTTTGTTATGAGGGATCACATGCCTCTTTTTATATCACAGTTTTCAAAAGACCGGCAATTTCAAGTCCGAGTGGGTTCAACTCTGTCTGACTATTACAGTCAGGATCAGGGTGTCCCTCAAGGTAGTATTTTGTCCGTTACTTTATTTAGTATTAGGGTCAACAGTTTATCCAAGGTTTTAAATGATTCAAGTGATGGATCATTATTTGTGGATGATTTTAATATTTCTTGTCGTGGTGGAAGTATGCATGCTATTGAACGTCAACTGCATGCGCAGTTGTGTGTAAACAAAATAAATAAATGGTGGTTTGAAAACGGCTTTAAATCCTCTAAATGCATACATTTTTGCATAAAATATAGGCCTCCTAAGGACCCAGAATTATCTTTAAATGGCACTCCCATCAAAGTTGTCAAGGAGGCCAAGTTCTTGGGCCTATTCTTTGACTCCCATTTAACTTTTGTGCCGCATATTAAATCTCTTGAAACCAAATGCCTGAGGGCACTCGATTTGTTGAAAGTTGTTTCCAACGCAAAGTGGGGAGGGGATCAGGCTACCCTCTTACACCTATATCGATCATTAGTCCGTTCTAAACTAGATTATGGCTCCATCGTATATGGTGGAGCATGCAAAAACAACCTTAAACGTCTTGATTCTGTACACCACCAAGGTTTAAGACTTTGTCTTGGTTCCTTTAGAACTTCACCTGTTGACAGTCTCTACGTCGAGGCTGATGAACCATCTCTTGACCAACGCCGTATAAAACTAACCTTACAGTACATCACAAAACTGTATTCCAATGAGTTACACAGTGCATATAACTGTGTTTACAGTCCCCTCTATGAAGCTTTTTACAAGAAATCTTCTCTTGTTCTCACCAGAATTAAGTTGTTTATTACTGCTGCTGGCAATGCGCTGGAAAATTTTGCTCCTTTCCGTTTTCTTTCTTTCTTCACCTCCTTGGCAACTGGTTAGACCAGAGGTCTTAAAAAATCTGAAACTAATGACAATATAAGCAATAGTATCGCCAGTTAAAAAGTAAATATGACAATTACAAATCCTTATTTACAGATGGGTCCAAGGACCGTGGCGCAGTAGCTTGGATCCAGAATAATCTCTTCTAGATTACCTGATAGCAGTTCTATTTTTACAGCGGAAGCAAACACTACCTTAACAGCTCTTAAATATATTCATAAACATCCCAAATATAAACAACATATCCTCTTTTCTGACCCTCTTTCGTGTCTTCAGGCGATTAAACACCTATCATGTAAACATCCACTTTTAATAGAAATTATTGAATTACATAATTATCTGGCTACTGGCCAATTCGACATCGTCTTTTGTTGATTACCTAGCCACGTAGGCATTCCTAGGAACAGAATGGCCGATTTTGCTGCCGAGGCAGCACTCAACAAATCTGTGACACCACTTCTTATTCATACACTGATTATAAAGCTGGCATTAGAACTTACATCTGACCGGATGCAGAAGAAGTGGGACACCCAAGTTGGTAACAATAAAGTACATGAATGAAAACCCTATATCTGTTAGACCTACTTGGGTTGTCAGTCCAGATTTGAAGAGGTCATCATGCGACGATGTCGTATTGGCCACACCAGATATACCCATAACTACCTATTGAAAGGTGAGGATCCTCCGTTCTGGATCCCTTATGATGAAAGAATCACAGACAAGCACGTCCTGCTTGACTGTGTTGAATACTCCATCACAAGGGATACCTGTTTTATGAATCAGGAACTATGAAGGATCTTTATATAAAGCAATATAAGTTCTCATTTAATTATTGGATTTTTAAAAGAGTTGGATTGGTTGACTGATTTGTAAATAGATCAACATTTTATGATTGGAACTTTAAATTAATAACTCAGATTGTTAGTGGCAGTACCTTCAAGGGAGGTTGAAGAACCGTAAAATTATTGCGTAGGTCCCAAAACATTTGAAGAAAATTTAATCCACACTTTTAGCTGTAGTATTATTGTCATTTTAATTCGTGGCTAAACTTGCATACAATCGCCAATAGCTGAAGGGATGATGTAAATCCAAATAGGGATCATGCAGGTAGCTAAGGTACTGTAAGTCCCCATGGCCCTTAGTATGGTGACCTACCTTCAGTTGTTGGTGATCAAAAGCCAAGTTTTACGTGGTATTGTCTAACATGGTTTTTAAAAGCTTTTAAAAATACATTCTAGCTAGTTTTAACTGTTTTTGTGAGACTCTAGTTATTTTACACTCCGTCGATGACTGGTTCTTTAATTACTTGTATTTACTGTGCATCTACAACATTTCTCGTCACTGTATGGCTGCAATATTGCCGATGTGACGTTAAATTTTAACTCACCCACTTGCAAAAGGTGATATCAATCTATTCCTCCCGTGGCAGCTATTACAAATTCATTCAATGTCATGCCAACTGTTGTCATCTTCAAACATATTCTTATGTAAAAAGTCCCATGAAACTGAGGAACTGCACGGAACGATGCTTCGAATTTGGAGACCCATATGTGCAATAAAAACCATATGTGCAAGAAAACCCATATGTGCAATAAGCCTTGAAATGTTGTAGCTCTGATCAAACAAAACTTCAGACATATCATTCGCAAATCCCCTTTTAGTATGATTGAATATAAAACTCGTTAAACCATGATAAATACTTTCCCGACATGTTGTGCTAACTTCTGATAGGAGACGCTGGTGTGGGTGTTACCAGCATGGCCCACACTATGGAACGTGCAGCAACAAAGGTTCTGTTTCGATTAGTTACAGTGGGGCAGGAGTAGGTAATGGTTGGCCATCTCTTTCCAATTTAAATTGACTGGGGAAATTGGACTTGGCACTTAGTCCTTCAGAAAATTGTGATAAAGACTGCATTTAGAAATAGATGGAAGTTTTTGTATAAAGCTAGAAAGACATCAACGCAAGGTAATTCTAAAACGTTTCATTTGGAGCATTAGGAGCACAAACACTATGTTTGTGGGGGATTTAGAAGCAAACCGAAACGCATCAAACAAGAATCCAAAAAGATTTTTAAGAGTGACAAGTTAATTATCCACACGAAATTGGTTTATCTTGAGCGAAACGTTCTTCAGTGACGGTGTTAATCTGACTGATGAACGGATTTGTTTTGGCCAGAAATTGCAGCTTGTATTATGACAAAGATTGCATATTCTTCTAAAGTGAGATACGCTCTTTATCAGTTTCTACTAAGACACGATCATGCATCAGCCATTCCGGCCTTTTTTGAGCGTGTCTGACGAAGGAATTGAACGGCAGAGCATTACTGATGGATTATGAAACATTATATCGGTTTATGCATTGGACATCACAAGATGATTTGACACAATCTGGTCAGGTTCAGTGCCACAAGAAGATTCCGGTACAGAAACATGAAATTTTATAGTTTACTTCAATTTTTGACTTAGTTTATTTCTTTGCTTCATCAGAATTTCTTAGCAAAACCTGTCCTGGCTAGAATAATTTAATGCGCACTGGCCACTTTCTGTCAAGTATTCCCATGTGAATCAAGGAATTCGCCGCTAAAGACGTCTCTATTTAAACCACTTAAATGGCTGGCTGCAACACGTGTGCGTTTATTTCCGGTCGCTTACATTACATCAATACATGTCGCTTATGCATCGATGCATCGACCTCTCGATGGATTGCAATTGTTGAGTCTCCGATAACAATTAACCGATCGTAGAAACGAAAAACTATCGATGTAACCTCAGTATGTGTGACTATCGGTTCTCTAGTGATTGACTTCCTCTGATAAATGCCCAGCTCAAAATACGGGATGTTCTAACTGTTTACTTTATCTAAGTTTTATGTTTCTTGTCAGTTATTTAAAGAAAAACTACTTCACCTTGTGTTTATCGCATACAAACTAAACATTCCTTTAGGAAGTTTCAAATAACCTCACATGAGACATACCTATTGCAATAGTTGGTCACAAAAGATCATCGCTAACGCAAAAATTAGTTGGTTGTCTCAATGGTCGTTTCCACTCAATAGTCACCATACAACTTGACAGAAACAGTTGTTTGTTTGGTTTTACGTGCACAGAAGGTACTCATCTATTTAATGCCTTTCCCACGTGCAGTTCGTTATCTGAACAAAAGCAGTAAACGTGCCATCTCCATTATAATGCGTACTTACCAGATATGTCTTTGCTACATATGGAAATTAATTAAGCAACACCAAATTCAAAGACACATAAAAACTTAACAAAGTTTAACGAAGTAATTTTGATGATTGATTATTCAATTTTGATGTATTGACATACAGCATGAGCTTTTCATGGGTTGATATGACGCGCGTGAAGCTTGCACAGCGCACGTGCATTGCTTTAACCTCAACTTTCGAAAAATGCACTTTTTCCCTGGGGTGTTTACAAGCGCAGGTTGTCGATTGCATTCGGTTTTTCATTCATTTCAATGTCATGGCACGTAGGAAATTATCAGAGGCCACTCGTTGGCAAATAATCGGCATGAGGAATGCTGGTATGTCTCTAAGACAAATCGGGACTCAAATCGGACGACATCATTCCATAATTTCAAAACTTTTGAAAAAATACCGGGCCACTAATGAAGTTAAAGACCTGCCTAGACCAGGAAGACCCAGGAAGACCACAGTCCGGGAGGACAGAGCTTTACTGAGACTTGTACGGCGCAGGTCCTTCGACTCGAGCTCTCGGTTGAGACAGGAGTGGCTTCCAGGGAGACCCATCTCGAACAGGACTGTTCGGAATCGTCTGAAAGCTGCAGGATACCGGGCAAGGAGGCCAATCAAGCGACCCAGACTGTCTCCAGCCCATAAGGCAGCCCGACTGGCCTGGTGTAATGACCGTTTGCACTGGAACATTGCCTCTTGGAGGAAGGTCCATTTCTCAGATGAGAGCCGGTTCTTGCTGCACATGGTGGACGGTCGTACTCGGGTCTGGAGGCAGAGGAACACAGCAATGGCTCCACGGAACATCCAGGAGACTGTGGCCTTTGGGGGAGGTTCCGTTATGGTATGGGGGTGCATTTCCATGAACTGCAAGTTGGATATCATTACCATCCGTGGCAACCTTAACGGTGTTCGTTACCAACAGGAGGTTCTTGACAGGGCTGTGGTACCTCATTTTGAGAACCATCATCTGGCAACGAGACCCATATTTATGGACGACAATGCTAGACCTCACAGGGCGCATGCTGTAAATGATTTTTTGCGGCAAAATGCAATTGACAGAATTCCATGGCCTGCCATGAGCCCTGACCTCAACCCCATTGAACATTTGTGGGACTTTATTGGCCGTCGTGTGAGGCAGAGAGACCCACCAGTCCATAATCTCAACGAATTGACGGCTGCCCTGCATGAGGAGTGGAACAGGATCCCCCAGAATCAGATCCGGAGACTCATCCAAGGAATGAGGAGGCGTCTGGAATCGGTGGTGCGTGCGCAGGGAGGACACACTAGATATTGATGAAAGTCGGTGTGCAGACTCTCAGATGACTGTTCTTTCTTTCCATGTGACATTTGTGTTAATACACCTGACAACAACGTCTGTGGATGAATAGTAAATTGTGTCCATTTTTTCATGAATTTAAGACAGTTTTAAGAATTTGGATTTCGTTGCAATAAAGCAAAGTCTTGATACTTTTTCCCTTTAAGTTGTTTGTCAGAGATCGTCTGTTGAATAAAAAAGTGTCAAACTATATCAACCCGGCATATTTTGATTGTCAGAACACTTCAAAGTTGCTCCAATAGAAAAAATTGGGGTGTTGCTTGATTAATTTCCAGGTGTATATTTGTAGTCGCTCTAGTGGAATCGCATATATGTGAATTAGCTATCTCCATAATATGGCCTGTTATTCAATTTAAAAACCCAGCAGTGGTATTATTGATATCTTCACATCAATCAATGCAAGACTTGTTTCAAAATCATTGGAAACATTGGCAAGATTTTATGTTTAAACAGCACTAAACAACTAGAGGGAATATGTAATCAAAATGAATTGTCAATGACCAGCAAGAAAAGAACAGTGTACATGGAAGGAAACATATAATCTGAACGAGATTCCATTAGGCGTAAAAGCAAAATGTATACAAATGGATCAAAGGCGACTAGTGATGGCATCATTTGGTCCAAATTCCATATGACCTAGAAATGCACATTTTACTTTCAGATTTACCTTGTAATGTTCCCGTCATTGTGATGAATGATTCCACTCCCATCCTTTATCGACTTCAACATCTGTGGTTCTCTGTGTACATACGTTGGACAGAGACGTATATTGTACCATCTTGCAATCCTTCTGCACTGTCAGTCTACAACAATTGTTATTTTTTTCTTTTAATCTTTTATTCATTTCCAATAGGTATGCTTAGACAGGGGGTGGACTACTCTAGCAGCAAACGTCATGGTTACACTAGCTGGAACCGAATACGTCAGCAACAAAGAGTTTGTAATTTCATAGCGTGAAAACATAGGTATACAAAGTCAGCCAGTACACCACTCCAGCAACGAAGTCTATGCATGTTCGAGTTGGTTATGCATCAGCAATGTTTAGAAAGTTATTAATTCCAAAGTGTGATAATATAGGTATACAAAGTCAGGGAGTGCACCACTTCAGAGACACACTACATGGGTAAACTACATGGGTAAACTACATAGGTAAACTACATGGGTAAGGCACGATGCAGGTGCTTATACATTGGCAACAACGAGTTACAAATTCTCGAAGTGTGAAAGTACAGGTACACAAAATCAGGGAGTACATAATTCCATCAACAAACTGGTGGGTTACTGGCATGTTGAAGCTGGTTACCATTGACAACAAGGAGTCACTAATTTGAAAGTGTGTGAAAATATGGGTATGAAAAATCAGAGTCACAGGCATGCTGGAGCTGGTTTGTTGACAGGGGGAATGGCAAGTTTTCAAAGTGTGAAATAAATTTATTCGGCATTTTGGGGAAAATTTTTTGTCAGTCCTGTTGTTTTCCTTACCTATGTCTTTTTCGACAAATACAATATTCTATGCAGCTGTCTGTTGTTTATGCTTGATATATATATCAATCGTTTCTCAGCGAGAATAATGTTGCTTATGAATTCACAGCTAGTCCCAACAAGATTGTGCTATCTGATAGTAAAATGTCAGTACTAAGAGTGTTTTTCATAAGAATCCTTAGTTCGCCCCAGAGCATCTATACATATTCACACGAGACAAAGACATGGATAATATCTTCTGGTTCTGATTTGCAAACTGTACAAATATTTTTTTCAATCTCTTTCATTTTGAACAATTCTTTTTTGTGTGTATATATAGTCTTGTTGATGAATCTAAACTGGAACTCCAACAACTGAACATCCCAAATACATTTTCTATAGTTTGTGAAAACAATACTCCATGACAATGGAGTCATATTTTCCCACGTGTTACACATCAGGTAACTCACATGTTTTAATCACTTTGTCGTAGAACATTCTGCAGCCTTTTGAGGGTATAATCTGGCCATACGCTGCGTTAGTAACACCTAGATTGTGATTCGTATTAATAGAATTATTGACTGTAAGTCTGCATGAAGCAGGGACATTTGTCAAGAACTTGTTGTAATCTAGAAGTGTTCCTCTAACTGGATATCTACTCTTGAACTCACTGAAAGAAAGTAGACCGGTAGAATTATAGAAGTCCTTAACTTCAGTAATTTCATACTCTAATCAACATTAAAGAATAAAAGACGAATCAATAAAATGGCGATTAAAGAAAGGGGCTCAGAGAGTATTAAAGACAGATCATTCTGATCAGTTATGTATAGACTTCTGTGTCTCTTCCATGACAAGAATATCGTTTCAGTATGGCATGTCCACAGTGCACTGATCAATGTTTGAGCCAGCGTGCGCAAGCAGATGAATAAGGACATTGCAGGGATATTAACGTCGTTGTTAATAGTGGCTGATTTAAATGCATCAATAAAGGATTTTTAATTGATTATCCTTTCCCCCTTCTCTGCAGTCCTTCTCGTATTTACCCTTTTAAATCTTATAGGATTTGCCGTTCCAGATAAAAGTGAAAAACATATTCTCAATATCAGCCATAAAACATCTTGGAGGATTAGTAAGCGATGTAGAAATGTGTACTAAAGTAGATTAGGCTAAGATAAAAATTACAGTTATCTTCCCACTTTACAGCATTTGTCCATTCTTTGGTAAAGCAATAATCTATTCACTAGACAATAGGACGTCCGTATGAAAATCTGGTTGGAATCTAATCTGAACGACTATAGATTTTGCCATTTGTTGTTTTCAGAACTGTAGTTCACATGCACTGACGGTGACTGGGGTTGTTTTAAGAGGATGTATCAGCCCAGCCTTTGGACACTGCCTCTGGACACTGAATAATCACAACGTAGGCATGTGTCTCTTGCGATGTCGAAATGTATAATTGCCTCATTCGACTACCATAGCTTGACCATTATACACAGTACAGTTTGGCACAATATACCATGTATTTACAGTTTGAATCAGTCTCAGCAACGTTTGGATTCATATGGGTCACCAAAGAGACATCACTGTCGACGAAAGTTACACTCAGTTGTAAGTGAAGATTAGCTGTACTTATAGGACTATATCTGTAAATGAACACTATATATGACACCAAGAAAGCAATCAGTCAGATTACACGTTCCATGCAAACATTAGTCTGAAATGAATGTTCCTCAGAATACTAAGCCCAAACCAGAGTTTCTTTTGACTGCCTGTTTCGTCGTATTTTCACCCTTCACAAAGTATTTTTCGTTCGTATCTTTAGGATATCTAGCACTTTGGCAAACATTCAATCAAATTGTACCTGAAATATTATTCTGCTATTATATTCAAGTATGTCATAAAGCATTGTTTGTGTAAAATCATACTGTATTAAAAGAACATGAACATTGCAAACTTATTATTTGTTGAACCTGCGAATTGGACTTCAGTAACCCATGCTTGTCGCAATAGCAGACTAAGAGAATCGGGTGGTCAGGCTCGCTGACTTGGTTGGCATGTCATCATATCCCAACTGCGTAAATCGTCGCTCATGGTGTGTGATTGTCTCGTCCAGACTCGATTATTTACAAACTGTTGCCATATGCTGCAATATTGTTGAATTCGACGTAACACTAACCTCACTCACACTCAGTGTTTGTTCTTTAATATCTTTAATATTCCACCTATATGGCGGGCACACCCATCGGTAACCACTGATACGGACGCAGTAATTGATCATTTACGCAGTTTACACCCCATCAACTTCCACGTCCATGCGCCCAACACGCAAACATATCTAACCGAATTTGAAAACAAAAAACGGACATGAGAATTTTATTGAAATCTAATCAGAGTAAACCCACAGGGCGAATGTACATGTCGTGACTGTTGGAAGATGTGATTGCTCCTACAGACTGCAAGGCGAGGCATGATATCACTTACTTAAGGCGGATCTACTTCTGATGATATTTCATGCATTGGGTCACCATGATGTCAATCCAGATTATTCAGATAATAGAACCGAAAAATTGATTATTTACACTGTTTGACATTTACTGGACTGTGCTTCATAACATTATATCCACATGCCTGTTTAGTGAATCCTGGGACACATTACACGGGACATCTCCACAAGCATCACCTGTGATATCACCACCCACTTTACACACAAAAACAAAACATTACCAGTACGACCACCAGCCACCCACTATGCACCACCACAATCATTATATTGGAAGCTGTCTCCACCACTACAAAGGACATAACCACACATAACCAGATCAAAGGTTATGCCAAGGATGCAGTAGCTTTCTAAATGAAGGCCAGTCTATGCCTCGCTGTCTGCAGTGAAAGGCTTCCTTCGTTCTAAATGTTGCTTGGGGTGAAAAAGATGTGTCTCTTCTAAAGTCACATGCCTTAGCAGAAACATTTGTGATTATCACGAATGTTGTTGCATATGAAATGCCAGAAGGTGTGAAACCCAAAGAAGCGATGCTTTCTTATCTGTAATAAGTGCATGTACTATCTTCTCGAAATGTCAACGAAGGCGCGATGATCATCATATCACATATTCACTATCTCTGCTACCGCCACGGGCCCGCCAAGGTCCTGTCGTCTTCGAGAGTCACAAATTTGAACACTAGCTGCTTTCTACAGTGGTATATGAAGAAAAATCCATCGCCAATGCTGTACTAATACCTCCCTAGAGCCTTTTTTCCAGATGTTTTTTGCGGTAATTTTCATGTTCTTCAAGTTTGTTCTTTCCCCCCAGTACACAAATACATCCCTTTAAGTAAAGTCAATCACACATTTTATCAGGTAAAATTTTAACAATTCGAATTACAAAAGCTAACGGTAAGGGTCTTCCTGAAACGGGCAAATATACTGGCAACAGGTTTGTAGTTGAGTAGAAGTTTAGCATGAAGTAGCAGTAATCTAGACAACACTGTTTTGAAACAGCAGCATGTTAGTTATAACACATCCTGTTAGCTGGTTGTTGGAGAAAATTTCATGCAGACTTCATATCTATACATCATTTTGGTGAAACCCATGTAAACTTCTAATGACGGCAAAGCTATATTCAGCCTTATTCTGCCCTACATCCTGCAATCGTAAGACAAGTTGGCATATCTAAGGGACGCTGTTCCACATAACACTTTTTGTGCGCTGGATAACTGTGTTATCCTTTTCTGGGTATAACCGTATTTATGACGTCATTAACCGTCTGGTATTAAGCTTTCTAACTGTAATCATTTTGACGACGTATGTCCAGCTTAGCCCAGTCTGAGATAAGAGTCTTGGGACAAAGTACGAGGCATCAAAGGACGACCCATATGTCTGAAGGCTTAACATGCTGACAACTTGTCACCTCGTGTTCCCAATAACGAGTTGGGATGACTTATAGGTCTTGTGCAGTTCCTGTTCTTTAAATCTGTACACAGTCTTAATGAGGATATAGTGTAATGGTGGAGAGATTATATATGAAATGATAGCAGGGAAGGTTCATCTGCATGATGCATGTCTTGTCTTAGCAATTATTGTCCCTCCTTGACCTTTGCCGATTTTCTGTTCTGTTGTGCAATAATCCTCTTCCATCAACGCGTAGTCAAGAAATGTGATTCTTTGTGGAGACCATATCTAAAAGAATCTTATCTGCCATGTCGTATCGGTGGCCATATTAACAGTATTGTAGATGTCAGTGCATATAAAATGAAATCTATGGGTTCAGTAATGTCGGTTGCCTGAACCTCGGATGCAGTTCTCCCAAAGACACTGTTCAACATATGCACTTATGAACACTCCTCAAGTGAAATAGTTACACACGCTGTTTGCAAGTGTGTTATTCATCTACTCGGACAGACTCTGATGCGTGGGTACGTACTAAATATAGGAGCGCAGGAAGAAATGGTTTGAGTACCAAGTGTAGCCACGTGTAGCCACGTGTAGCCACGTGTAGCCACCATGTTAATAGTGAGTATGCGTATTGAATGTTCCGTTCATAACAGGTCAGATTAATATAGGAAGAAAGCTCGCACTGATACAGTTCTTGGACTTTTCTTTCTCCACTTTGATGAAATATGTGCACACGTGGTTTTCACTAATACACCTGGATATAATCTGGAAGAATCTGGAGTTTTAACCCACTATCAAATGTTTTCCTCGTGGTGCTCGACGCCGGTTATGTTGTCCGTAGGTAAATATGTGCAGAATGTTGAACCCTTGTAATCAGACTGACATCTTGTCGTCGAAACACCCAGAAAACATTTCTGAAATTACTGCTATATAACAGGAAAGCAGGAGACTCTTCATTCTCAGCAACCCGAAAATGCAATAATGTGGAACTATTACAGATCTGCATGGAATCGACTGCATTGTTTCAGGGCCTGCGTCACCGACTACTGAGTAATGTGCATTCAACATGTAAGGTAGAAAAGCACCATGTGGTCGACATTTGCTACCGGGCGTTTATTAACCATTTGTATTCAGACAGTTGTGCTTATTGGGTTTTTTATTTTTATCATGAATTATTAGTAGGGGCTATAACAACTCTGGGATATTTACCAACCCAATCTACGTCACCATAAATATACATTGCCTAAAAAAGTCGAGGATAATAGGAATCATCATGGTAGGCATCTGATCCATACGGTATTGGCAAGTGAAATGAATAAAATATCTGCTGGGGAGTAAGCAACTAGATCGAAGGGGCCTTAAAGGTTTATATGATGGGATGGTGACGCAACAAATCGTTGGAGCTTTGCATATCAGAACTTTCAGTTTCCATCTACCGTCACTGATATCATGTAAAATCACCTCTGTCGGACAGTCACGGATGGATTTGTCGAGGCATACATGCTAACTTATGTTGTTCCATTCATGTGTGACAGCAGGACTGAGTTTCTTCAGAGTGATGGTGGGCTGGTCGAACATGACGGCCATTGACGATCCAGACGTACCTGGTTTCCTAATGTTCCTGATGCCATTGTTCTTGCCGTGAGGATCGGCATCAAACGTCAACGTGGTATCCTTGTCGGTATGAGGATCAGGATGTGCTGACAGACTGAGAAACATGAAGCACTTGTGAAACAATAACGATATATACGATAAATATTCAGTCACTCACTTTTAAATAATCACTTTGTACTTAAAAGTTTTATGAATGAAAAATTGATTTTGTCACTATATGGCTGGGAAAATGCCGATGTGACATAGAGCCCCACTCCACTCAACTCAGTTCAACAGTATATCAATTATCCTTCACATTCCGCTTAGTGTACATTGGCAGTAAGATCACAGCCTCGTACTTTATAAGAGCAAATAGCATCAGAAATACATTTTACCCAAATGTCTACTATTAAGGTTTATAGGAGGAAATAACTTTACAGTTGACGTGTCGGCCAAATGTCCTCTATTAAATAACCACGCTGTTACCCGATGGATGTTCAAGTAACAAGCTTTATGCTTACTTCGCGTCCCCACTTAGCTACTCCCGCAAACACTTCGTAACAAATTTATGTTTTGATGCAACGACCTACTGTTGTTAACGCCTGTAAGTACTCCATTCAGCTATGGAGCTTAATGGAGTATAAAGGTGGTAATATTTAGGCCATCAAAAGCGTACAGTTTCGTCCAAACTCGTTAACTCCTTCTGTTAACATTGCTGACCATATAAAAGAAAAATGGTTACTTTGGCTGAGTGAGTGAGTGAGTGAGTGAGTGAGTGAGTGAACCTAACCCGGATTTCCGGCGTGACAAGCGAACGCTCTCACCATAAGGCTCTCTCATCGACCTGTGTTAAGAGTTGGTAGGAAGGTAAACTTAACGCCATCATGAACTTGTATGAGTAATATCAGAGTTCAACATAGAGGAAATGCCCGGTGTGGTGCAGGTCATTGGCGTCAACAGACTTTCAAGAAGAGTAGGTGAAACTACTAGAACCAACACAGAATAGAAGTGCAACACACAGTATCGACAACAACCTATATTTTACTGTAAGAAACCTCCTGGGTCTTAATAGAATCCGTCCGAAACGCAAGCTGACATGGATCGAATTTCTCTGTGGCATATCAGTAAATGGATGCATCTACCCCAGCAGGTTCTTTGGTAAATGAATTGGTGTCCTTAAATTGGTATCATTGGGGACTGGGAAGATAAAGTGGTCTGTACATGCTCTGCGTTGAGCCATTGTAAGCGGGACAAAACTAGCAGTGATTATATCTAGTATATCCTTAAAGCCAATTGACATGCAAAAACATGACTCAGAATGCATTTGATTGTGTAAGCGCTATTCGCGTGGGTAATGTTTGCCGGGTTTAGCTAAATTTGAACGTTTCTTTTCTCCAATGCCCTTGATTATCTACTCTGTCACAATCAAAACAGGACATTGAATAATCAATTCCATTTGGTGAACAAATGAAAGCCTTTGGTCTCTGCTGCAAAAGTGGCACTGATGTTCTGATACCAGTTCCCCACGTCCAGATGATAAATGCATGGCGCAGTTGTTGCATGTATGACCTATTCGTCTGGTCATGATCCAACGCAAGCCTAGGTACAATATTTATGCGATTGCATCGATTGTACCAACGTACATGATAGGAGAATCTTTCTGCTGTTTCAAGTAACTGAATGTTTGGATTGCCACACAATATTTGAAGCTACAGCTCAAATCTAGAATCACATAATATGTTAGAATATAATATGTCATACTTTAAGACATTGAAGGCAACAAGGAAACTCTTCAAATGCATAACAGATATGGTTATGGTGAACAAGTATTCACGATGTATAGTGTCGTTGAAATAACACGACACAATAAAGGTTTTGCTGCTTTAGGGTGACAACATATGAGCACACACGGGTCGTACAGCTTACCATTGTCAGCATAGAGTCCTGACTTGCCACCCATCGACTATGATGTCCTTGGACTGTTGTCAAGTAACTTGGTGATGCCCTGCATGAAGAGTGGGTTGGAATGAACGAAGCTGACATTGGATGTTTGATTTTTGGTATACGGGATTGCCTTGAGAACAACGAAAGATCCTTGCTATACTAATGAGTTCACATGGTAAATGAAATGATTGCATTTTGACCAAATATCTAACAAAATCTATGGCAAAATGATGATTTGCGACTGATGCAAATCCTAATCTGTTACTTTATTATACAATAAATCCCATTCAAAATATAATATCATAGTGTTAAGACCTTTTTGTCAACACCCTTACTGTTCAATATACATCCACATAAAGTCAAATGTTTTAATTTAGGTTGTCATTTGTAGCCATGAGTCTGTTGTAAAATGTACTATTCATTTTTGATTTGGTCCATTTTGAGATAACGAAGCCATATTTATACAACGATAAATGCCTTTCTAATTAAGAAATATATGATCTCAGTTTTCAACTAGGAAGTAGAATCAGTGCTGTATGCTGCTTTTTTGTTCTACGTAGTTACTAAAATATGTGCAATGAAACATTGAACAAAGTTCTTGATATAGCAATGACATACATACAGATGAAATACAGTGCGGGACCGGGAAAAAATGTCGGACTGTAGAGAGTGTCGGATAATTCAATGTCTCAATGATTAAATACTTTCCGAACAGTGTACATACATGACAGAATCTCCCTGTTGAACATTCAAGACATATCACGCAGACAACCCTCTAATCTGAGATGGAGAAGCGGTTAAATGTTTCTTGCTTTTCATTAATATCTCGACTGCCTCTGTTTGCTACGATGAGTAAAATCGATTACATCTGTCCCACGTTGTGATAACGCCATATCGATCAAACCATATCAAATGGACATATTTCCCGGCCGCTTCAGTGTCCCATGTCCAATTTATTTGACTGATATAAGAGTTGTTAGATTTCAGTTACAAGATTGAATTACACTTTGTTTTGTTTACTTGTTTTATCATGCCTCTCTCGTCAATATTCCACCTATATGGTGGCGGTGTGGGTCAGACTATCCATTGGCCAACATCATGAACGTCCATCTATACAACTTGGACTACTGTGCAAGCACTGTGTCAGGCGATCAGATGTGTGAGAAATAGAGGAAAGGTGGAAAGAAACAGACAGAGCGTTTACAAGTTTAACAACTATAAAGCTTACGGAGAGATTTTCAGAGTGTCCATTCAGAGTAATAAAATCTGGTACCGATTCAGCTACAACAGGACAGAATTAGGAGATAAACATCATGTGTTGGCTAATTTTTTAGAGTAATTTTTAATGAGTACGAGAATTTATTTGGAACCGACGGAGGTTTGAAATTAAATGTTCCCGTGCTTCAAGTACCCAGTAACACCCGGAAATCGGACGACATTGTAAACACAAATGTAAACCAAGTGACCCACGTTGGTTTTACTGTTTTCTATCTACACTCGTCTACATCGAGTACAGGAACAGCAGTGAAGTGTCGTCAGCTGGCCGTTTCAGGTGGTTCCCATGGTAGCATGGCGCTTTACGTCCGTTTCCGACCACTCAGTGACCAGTCGATGACCACTCGATGACAACTGCTGACGACGCAACATTATACATGTATATGATGTTTCTAAGTGTCAATGCACGGCGAACAGTCAAACAATTTCCGGGAACAGCATACCATTCGATCATATATTTCAACCAAATAAACGAGAACACTGTGGCATTTTGTTTACAATTAAATGTTAATCGCTAGATGATATGAACATACCAGACCAGCTCCTGTTAGCAGTAGGTTAACTAGCTTCAGCCTGATATTGATTCATATATGCAAGGCGACCGACTCTTTGGCCTAGTGGATGAAGCGTGTGACGCGAGAACTCAAGATGGGTGGTTCAGTTAGGTCAGGCCAAGAGATGTTAAGAATAGTTAAAACTAAACCTGTCTTTCGCTATCAAGGATACAGGTAACGAATAGTTGACTCAGGTGAATGTATAGAGTTAGTTGTTCACATAACTAGGACATGGTATTTCCGTTGGTGAGTATTACTGTGTCAGGATATGTCAGTTTAAATGCTCGCTAAGGCATTCACCCCATACCCACGTGTATACGCTATATATGTGCAAACATTCCCTAATGTGACGTTAAACCCCAACACATCTCACCATGATTTGCATGTACTTGCAACACACGACACTTGGTAATATGAACAAGGATTTTATGACTGCCTCTAGCAATATTTTTCATCACCGACTTGACCTTTATCCTTGATCCGATAGCAAAACACCAGTTGCTATATTTACAAAGTGTCTGAAATGTCCATGTATGTATACGGGACAGACATTCCCGACCAAAAGGGCAATGTCATTGTATTTAGAGTACCTGCCTTTACGATCCGTGAAAATCCACGGTCAGAAGAAGCCTTCAGCAGCCCGTTCCTGTCGAAAGAGGTGACTGGTTTGGACAGGACTTGTGTTCGCTGCCACACGTAGTCGTATTCCATTTGCGTACATCGATGCTTATGATGTTGACCACTGGACTGACAGACCATACAGCTGGGTTATTCTGATTATTATTATTTACAGCCACAGTTGTCTGCAGGGTGTCGTCAGACCGTTTGAATATTGTTGACTGCACCGTTCAGTATATAAGAATCACTCATCATCTGGCTAATGTCCGTACTACAGATGACAGGACACAGCAGAATGATTAAAGTTTGAAGACAAAACATTTTTCTGCGATATTAACACACAGAGAAACAAAAAAAACTGCCTTCACTATCTATTAAATTTCATCTTCTTCGAAATTCGAACCAAATATAAGGGTTTCCTGTACGGAACATATGTAATAGATTCCATTGATGAGGTAAAATAAGGTAAGATGAGGAAAATGTCATACCTTGCATCAGCCATGTGAAATAATGACACCTGCTGTGTAGTATTCCGTTTACATTTCTGTAACCGACCCAGGTCTGGCCTGTAGAGCCCTGACTCATCCATGCTGTATCAACTGAGTTGTAGTGTTATCGTACAGACTTCTCTGGTCATTGACTGTTATGTGACGTGCTGCTGTGAACCGCTATGTGAAACCCACCATACCCTCACTATCGGGTTTCACTAGATGGTGAAACGTCCTCCACGATCTGTCATCAAGGTAAAGCGTATCGTTATTAAATGTGAAACCGCGTGATGTAACAGCTTCAGAACATTTTGTCCTCGCTGTATGGATCATGTAAATGTTGCTGAAAAATGCTGACATATTGTATTGCTTGCCTGTTGCTTTACGTTGCGCTCAGCAATATTCCAGCTACATGGCGGCGGTTTGTAAATTATGGAGCCTGGACCGGACAGTGCAGTAACCAACAACATAAGCATCGAACTACGCAATTAGGATACGATTACAGTTTGGGGTGAGTTTAGTTTTACGCCACACTCAGCACTATTCCATATATATGGCGATGGATATGGTTTCATGTGTGAAGTAAGTTAGACAGCCTGGCCATCAGTCCCGTTTGTCTCCATATTGAAACATCACATCATACTCTTTGTATACAATGTCAGATCAGTTATTTCACGGACCGTATTCTTAAACGATCGCAATATATCTGAACCAAGTATATTTTACATTATTCATTGATGTCCACTGTGGACATGTGGTACATGTTATTATCATCGCAGACATTTGTAATAGTGGCAGCAGGTGTACGAGGCGTCAATTCTACATTGCATACACGACATTCTATAAATATGCCTTATACAGTTTATTATAATCAATATTGCTCATTAATATTGATAGTCCTGCGTCTCATATTACCACTCTCAGTCGCACAAAACATTAGTGTCAGTATAAGTCTCTATACCTCTGTTCTGCCAACGGGCCCACACACGGTTACATAGAAAGGGACGGTTATGTGCGACATTTCTGAATGGTGCCATGATGAGGTTTGACCGTTCCTTTTTGAAAATGACAATTAGCCTCATGTGCTAACATTCCGATTTAACATTCGGCCAGTCTCCCTGCTTTAAGGTTACACCTGCTTTGACTCGAATAGTCAACAAAATGACCCTACATTTAGATTAATTTTACTGCTCTATCTCTTACCACTGATGCAGTAATTTAGGTGAATAAGTGAGTGAGTTAAGTTTTAAGCCGCACTCAGCAATATTCCAGCTGTATGGCGTCGGTCTGTAAATAATCGAGTCTGAGCCAAACTATCCAGTAATCAACAACATGAGCATATATCTGCTCATTTGGGAACCGATGACATGTGTCCACTAAGTCAGCGAGTCTGACCACCCGATCCCGCCTCTTGCGACAAGCATAGTCGACTTTCATGGCAAGCATGGGTTACTGAAGGCCTATTCTATCCCGGGTCTGCAGTAATTAATGTCCGATTCATATTTTATTGAGCCTGGATGTGGTACTGACACAAGAGATAAAACTACGACATTTCATTTTATATGACATAATCAAGCTGTCCAAATGTCCAAAAACTGTTGTTGTTAGGCGACTTTGACTTTGTTGACAGTGGATGATCACGATATCAATCACTAGTCCAATCCGTTTCAAACATTTCATTATTGGAATGGGGCGATGGGGAAGCCTAGTGGTTTAGGTATTCGCTCTTCACTCTGAAGACCGGGTTTGGATGCCTCTTGGGTACAATGTGTGAAGCCCATTTCTAGTATCCCTCGCCAAGATAATCCTGGAATATTGCTAAATCGGCGTAAAACTAAACTCACTCACTCACTAATTACCGGGCATTGTCATAACGCGAGGTGGCGTTAAACCGAATACAAACAACCTAACAAATAATCGATATGCATAGGGATATTTCACTGTTTGCGACAGCCGGGTTCGGCGGCATTAACGTTGATATCAGTTTAACATGGCCACATCTAGGTGATGAAACACCTTCCTGAAATATGGAGACACAATTTCAGGTTAGTATTGTTTTAGCTTACTGAATGTATATTGCTCGTATGTTTGACCCTCTTGCTCAAATCAAACTGTATAAATTATTGCGAGAGCAGGGAAAGAGTATTCTGGTTCTGGGTCAAACCTTCCTATTTAAACAGGTTCCTGCAACGCTTTCAGGAATTCAGGGTTCTGTGTTTGCTGATCTAAGCACATATGTTAACATTGGTTTTTGGTTGGTTGTTTGCTTGGTTGGTTGGTAAAGGCCGCTCTCACCAATTTTCAAGCCATATGGCGGCGGCCTGTAAATAATCGAATCTGGAACAGACACATGAACAACAGTATGAGCATCGATCTACTCAACTGGGATGCTATGGCATGTGTCAACCAATTCAGCGAGCCTGACCCCCAGATCCCGTTAGTTGCCTGTTACGTCAAGCATGGGTTGCTGAGGACCAATTCTAACCCGGATGTTCACAGGCTTTTCATCGTGAATGAATGGGTGAACTAAACACTATCCTGCCTACACAAGCGAGTGAGGAATACGCCACATAATTCCAAGGTTTGCTCGATTGCATGTCACCGTAAGCCAGCTGCGTGAATCGGTGCTCATGATGTCTGTCACTGAATTGTCTGGGCATATTCTTGAAATATTGTTGAACTACATCTCAAATTAATCAATAGCTCTCATGGATATAACCCTAAATAAACAAAGGTCCAAGCCAACCTGAGGGTGTTTTGTAATAATTACAATTACAATGTTATTAACCAGTGAGCTAGGATTTCACTGTGTCATGATAGTCGTATGTTGTAAAATTGGGTCCAAATGTTTCACAACTGGAATCCTCTCTAAAATACCCGTGCTTCGATAAGTATGTTTTATAGGGGTATCTTTAACTTCATAATAATCATCCATCATATGACTTTGCCACAATAATAATTTTAATAATTTTGTGAGAGAGAGTTGATGACACAATGGCGATTGGCTAACAGTAATTTGTCACTGTTTAACAAAAAGATACAGAGTTGTCTCCCTTTATCGTCATTTGACACTCGTCCCGTTTTGCACTGTGTACACACCTGCCAGTGACGTATTCAAATTTGCCCGTTATTGAACTCTAATAAATTATTCAGATTGTTGACATTTTCAAATCTGAGTACGCCTGCTAAATATTGAACTCTCACTGAAGGTGTTCCCAGGAAATAGTACGTCCTTCAACCTAACACTCTTGCCATACATGAATTGTCTAATTATGTCAACATGACATGTGTATACGGTTTCAACATGCCACCTGAATCACCTGCATGAATGGTTAATAAAGAACAGCTTTGCTGAATAGCTGAATCCTGTATAGTACTGCCCTACTTTGTGGCTTTCCCCGACAGCCGCGGGCACGTTCACTGAAGCGGGAAGCGTGTCAATGATACTGCACTGGATAAATGAAAAGAAATACCCAAACGCGACTTTGTAAGCGTACCGAGACTGCACGCGGGTAGCCAGCGTACCGGTAGATGAGAACAGATGTTGGGATAGATTATCGTAACTGGAGGTAATGCATTTATTCTAGTTAGTTGGGTTTTTTTTCATGTTTCGGACAACGCTGAACGAGTGCATATATCGAGAAACCTTTAACATGAAGCATTGCGCTACGTGACAAAGATCAATGGCGATGGTATCCAACCGCCCTTTTCCTCTGTTCTTGCAACACCTGTGCCTTGACGGGGACAGCCATCTCGTGTCGTCCTCTGTCGAGAGCTTCTGTTATGGTTGAGACAGCTGTACGGTGCATTAGTTGATGCATTTTTCTTCACGCTTGTACTGAGGTTAGGACACCTTTTGCAATGCATTCCATCAAACAGTGATTTGGCTGTTTCACAGTTATTTGTGCAGTTACTTCTATCAGCACTGAGATTATGAGCTTAGCAGTGCATTCGAGCAAACAGTGATTGTGTTATGTTTGGGAGTGTTACCTGTTGAATTTGTATTGATGTTAAGGTACGTTCAAAATGCATTCCATCATTCACTAATTGTGTTATGGTTTGGACAGTAACTACCTGATGCATTGGTATTGAGGCTAGAGCGCGCGTTTGAGACGAATTGCTTCATACAGTGATTGGGTTATGTTTTGGACAGAGGCATTTTCCTCTCACTTGAGTCGCGGTTAGGGCACGAGTGTAATATGCCTGCCATTCTGCTGTGTTTGTGTTAGGGTTTTTTGTAGTAATCTGAAGCATTTCCCCCTCACGTGTATCGAGGTTAGGACAAGCCTGTGCAATAAAGTGCAGCCTTCCATACTTCGCTTGTGTTATGGTTGAGCGCCCGTGTTATGCATTTCCTTACACATTGCTATTGTTATGACTTGGGTAACTCTCTGAAACATGCATCCATATACTACTCGTGTTTTTGTTGGTCAACTGACTAAAACATGTGTTCGTGTGTCTACTGGAATTCCGCGTAACCCCCTCCTCTATGCATAATCTATATGTGTGGGATGCAAATGACTGATTAAATGTTTGTCGGACGCGCTTGTCCACAAAACTGAAGATGGGGACTGGAAATTGGTGGTGGTGGTGGCGGTGGTGGCGGTGGTTAGCTATGAACGCTAACATCATGTAATATACAGTATTCACAAATACTGTCATGATTGTAATTCACAAAAATCATGATTATGATAAGGTGTGAATCGTACTGTGAACTCTGACCCAAACGGGGATTTCTTATAAATATGCATGTGGAGTTGTAGCTGCCGGAACTACATTCAAACATTCATTTTGTCACAAAACGAAATATAGTCCTTTCTCTGTGAGAATAAATGTCATGGATATAAATCTTTTTTACGTTCCCGTTGGAATGCCTTGTTTCGTGTTTTTCCGACACTGAAATTTATAGTTTAGGAAAACACAATAAATATGTATTATATAATGTGTTGCCGGGAAGGGCCGCAAGATTGTCCATTTTGCTGGACAAAATATCCTCTCACCCACACACTAAATCACTCATTCTCTAAATCATTTACTCGTTCTCTCACTCACTCAAACACTCATTCATTTACTCACTCACTAAATCACTTGCTCGCTCACTCACTCACCCATTCACAACAAAACATAATTATATCCTTACTCCTCTTCACGTCCTGTCACACAGGCTGATCACATGTGAACGATGGGTTGCTCTTCGTCGAAAGAAGCTAAGGATTTCGACAACATCAACGACAGCGATGACGACAGGGAACCGTACACCGACGTTTACCACAACAACCCACAGGGCCTTGGGCTAAAACAGTACACTGTTGACTTTAGGATCACGCCGGGATCAGATGAAGGGATGTCGCGACCCACGGTCCCTATTGGTGAGAATTGGACCGACCCAGAGTTTCCACTGGAGGTTGCAATAACTGACGAGTCCAGAGTGGACGTGGAGTGGAAGAGGCCGCAGGTGAGACTTAACTAGGAGTGAATGAGTTTAGTTTTACACCGTTTTAATCAATTTCAACAGCGGGAGACACCAGAAAGGGTCTTCAGGCATTGTACCCAGATGGGGAATCGAACCCGGATCTTGAGCGTGACGGTCGAACGCTTTGACCACTAAGCTACCTAGGGCTTTGGTATTCGAAGCTTAATGTTAATGATAGTCCAAAGTTAATGTTAAGGTATGACATTTGTGACTGTCTTAGCGCTAAAAGAGCTTCGAAAATCTACACCTAAGGTGCTATCATATGATCTTCCACATGTATGCCTTAAATATATTACGTCAGTGCAAAATAATACCCAGTCATGACAACCCTCAGAAACAAATTCTGCTCGGTATAAACGGAGAAATTAGCTGTGAAAATGATATGAATAAATCACTAAATATCAGTGTTGTTCACGAAAAGGGTAAGCAGATCCTGCCCCATCGGCATCACCTGCCATTCACACAATTTGCCTACAATGGAAACATATTCGAGGTGCACAGCAGTACTCCTGCTAAACGACAGCGGCCTGTACATAAACTAGACAAGCGTATGTTCGATGAACCGGAAAATATATACCCATTGTTCGATTTTGATTCTAACAGTATACTGTATATACTGTATTTGCCTTGTCCTTTAAGTCTTCACCAGCACACACATGGCAACACATGGCAACACATGGTAACACATGGCAACATGGCAAGGAAAATCATGTTCATCACTGATGTGTCAATTTATTCAGTGTCCTCGTGTTGTCCATGTGTACCAGTTACAGATTTACTGTTGTATTAATGTTATAATCCTGATTAAAGTACGATTGTATTGTCTGCACCATCAGCAGAATAAGCGTGTTCGATTGCACCTGTTGTGAGTGTTGGGGTTGCTGGAGGGAGTGAGGATAGATTTAAACCGCTCTTAGCAATATTCCAGTAATATGACGGCGTGGAACACCGAAAAAGATCTTCACACATTGTACCCATGATGGTAATATGACACAGATCTACAGGTTGACGAGAGAACGGATTAACCACTAGGCCACCCCACCACCCCGGAAATTGCTGAAACGCATATTTTATGAGTGAATGTGTGAGTGCAATTGATTAAATGTCGAATATGCACTTTGATGTGTTCGGAAAGTCACCTTCCTCCATAACAGGAAACGATTTGAAATCACGTCGATAGATGGTTGTAGATATGACTCACCATATACAAACAATCATATATAGTCCCACCTTGTTTTCATTGACTTTGAGAACATGTCACTCACAGTCATGAGCATTCAGTAAACCTGCTACATACTTGTTTGTAAATGGCTCACGTTTCTTAAACGTATGTCTAAATGCATGGTGATTGTCGTAGTTTTCAGTACGAGTCAAGAAACATTTGTGAGTTGGGGTGACGTTTCAAAGAAGAGCAGATGAATTGCAATTATGAAATATTCATGAAATTCCCAAGATGTGACGTGAAAGGGGGGCAGATGAATTTGCTCATAGATTCGGGGAACAGTTTATAGTAAACGATTTATGATTATTATAACGAAGTGTCTGCTATTTGGTTACGCTTGTTTTATCTTTGTACATAATTGCGTGTTATCCCGAGTCCCTGCGTCCACTCTACATCCCCATCACCCCCCGGTCCTACTACATATGCAGGTTATAGCTGACTCTTTGGAGTTACGACATGACTGACATATTGCTGTGATTAAATCTCACTCACTCACTCACTCACTCACTCACTCACTCGCCTGTTTACAGAACAATATTTGTTGCCAGGAATTCGTCCAAGATCCTGTACTGTTTGCTGACGGTCCCTTTAGACTGGACATTGAGCAGAGGTCTTTCGGAACTTGTTGGTTTCTGTCCATGTTATCAAGTCTTGCGGACAACCAAGATCTCTGCAGAAGGGTATGGAACGTTGTACAGTTCGATCTCCTAAGTAGCCTCACGTAAATTATGATGTCATCCTAATGATTTTTTTATTTATTCGTTTGGAATTGTTATTAAATGTTTAGGTGAAAATCACAATGCATAGGTAGACACTGACACCCTTGTATCTATCAGTTAATGAGGATTGTACAGTCAGGACCGATGAAAGACAATGTGTTCAGTAGCCCACCTTGCCTCTTTTTTTCCGCTGATACAAAACTGTAAGTGCAATAAATGAAGCATTGTCATTTTTTGTACTAATCCAAGCAGGAGGTAAACACCTGATGTATGCTATGCCACCTTGTTAACTGAATATAGACAATATCGGTCTTCGCTACCCTCACAAACAAATCCCTTTTAATGTTAAGACAAAAATGCTGTCAAAAATATGTACATTATATGATCGAATTGCCGAAACATATTGATGACGTCATGTGTTCGCATAACGTAATTTAGAAGCAGGTTTGGGAATTCCTAAACGGTCACAAGGGCCTTTCCAACATATTGTTTGTTACAAAATTGGTAATATAATAAAACTGTGCATAATTCAATATTCACGTCTGACAATACCTAACACGAATATTATCAATTGAAAGGTTATCAACGAAACCTCGTACATACCAGAGACAGACGGAATCTGTCACTGTCGGTTCTGGAATTTCGGGAAGTGGAGGGACGTCTACATCGACGACTATCTCCCTGTATTTGCTGGTTCAAGACATTTGTATGGCGCGGCATCGGGAACGAACATAAACGAAATGTGGGTCCCTCTGATGGAAAAAGCCCTCGCAAGGTAGTTATTGAACTCTTGAGCTGGTGTAATGCTCTTAATTGTATAATGGGTATACCGAGGTATAAAAGCTCACCGCAACGTAATGCCCCTATATGTTACAGGAATATGCGAGATCAGGGGATTTCTAGAGCTGTAACGATGCATCGAACTATCGATGGATTGCAGTTGTTGAGTCTCCGACAGCAATTAATTCGATGGTAGAAACGAAAAAGCCATCGATGCATCGATAATATGTGTAGCCATCGTTGGTTTAGTAAGTGACTTCCGTTGGTAAATATGCAGATGGTTGTGTGCAGATGTGCAGCTTCGTTGAGTTTACATTTGAACCGTTTGTTTTGCTTGTTTCAAGTTTCTTGTCAGTTATTAGAAGAGACAGAAACTACTTCGACTTGTTTTAATTTCATACACATAAAATACACATGCATTGGGGAAATTGTCTCAAATAAGACAAATCAAGGAGAGAAAAAATATTGCAATAATATCTCAATAGTTGTTCACAACAGACTACCGCAATCTCAATAGTTGTTCACAACAGACTATCGCTATCTCAATAGATGTTCACAACAGACTACCACTATCTCAATAGTTGTTCACAACAGACTATCGCTACCTCAATAGTTGTTTCTCCCTCAGTATTCACCCCTGAGAATTTCTAAATAATTTTCAGGAATTATGCATATACGCAGTTTTTTTACGTTTCCTAGTCCATGTTTCTTAAATTGCTTAATTCGTGGGGCTCACGAAGTATTCTCCCTAGAGTCGACATAGCAACGTTTATGATTTTATTTACTTAGCATAGTAGCCAGGAGCAATTAGTCAATGCTGTAATCTAACCAATGTTAGCGCAGATGTGACCTACTTAATGTTAAATGTGATGCCAGTTATTCCATTTAACAGGTATATTTTAATTGTGTTATTCAACCAATTTGGTGTCAATTACGCCGAGAGGAACTGGACAGATTTCAAAGATTTCTTTCATGTATTTGACAATATATTGTATTGTTTTATAAGATTCCACGGGTCCTACACGATGATCAGAGGTGGCCTTTCCAGTGACGCTTACCTGTTGTTGACTGGAGGCATATCAGAGAGAATAGACTTTTTGAGAAACAACTCCAGACTTGCTCCTGCCGAATTGTACAGCCGAATCAAGACATCACTCAGCAACGGGGGTCTGTTGACATGTGGAGTCTCGGTACGTAATCCCGTTCTTCGCCTGTCGTAGGATGGGATGCTGGGGAGGAACTTGTCTTCAGTACTCTAAGGTACCGTGAAGATCCGGGTTAGAATTGGTCAGCATGCTTGTTGTGAGAGGCGGGATCGAGTTGGCTGGATCGCTGACGTGGTTGTCATCAAATCCCAGTGTTGATGCTCACGTTGTTGATCAGTGGATATTCTGGTTCAGATTCGGTTATGTACAGACGGCCACCATATAGCTGAAATATTGCCGTGTTATACAACAAATCAAATATTTAATCGCTGTGACAGGGCAGGTTGTATGTCATACTGTCGATGTTTGCCCTTAACCCGGTAAATCTGTAGCACCTAAAGACCCGGAACCGTGAAAGGTTTTAGGTCCTTAAACGAATTTATAGACACTATTGGTTTAAATCCACAATAATACATTCATGATAACTGCATGTTGAATTCTGTCGGGGCGGTGGGGTAGCCTCTGGTGTCCCCGCCGTGATATTGCTGGAATATTGCTAAAAGCGGCGTAAAACCAAACTCACTCACTCACTCACTGAATTCTGCCACATCCTTTGTCAGAAATTGGCCACAGTGCGGAGAGTAGTTTCTAGTTTCCAGAATTATATTTAAGTCAAATTTGCAAACGCGTGCAAAACAGAATTTTAACGTGACACAGTTACGAAGTTCTACGTTTATTTCAGAAAGACAATAACGGACATCTAGGATTGATGGGGCCCCATTCTTACTCCTTAAATGCCTCCTCTGTGGTAAGTAGCCACAAATATATATTACTGTCACCATAACTACGGCGGTGAACTCTGGCTTCTAAGGTCATAGTAGCCAATAAACACCGAGATGGTGATCAGCCATAAAGTATAAACTGAGTGACCGAACCACGTCTCTTTCTGTTGGTCACTGATGTGTTTGGACCAGTAGCGAATATATTCAGGTCGTCGTAAGATGTCGTAAGAATATTGTGACTACTCCGTTCTTTAACAGTCACTCAGCGTTCGTTATAGGTCATCGGGATAAAGAACCTTCCTACTGTTTGCCATTACAGATTGATTAAAGTTTTAAGAAACCAAATCATTGCTTAATGCGCACAAATAGGGCTATTCTTGATATGCGCATCGATGTGACATATGTCAAGATGTTTATGTAGATCAGGAAAATGCTGGACCCACATGGGCTGAGGGAAAAGTTTATTGTGCAAAATACAGTGAAACCAAATTATGCTTAAACATAAATGCGTGACTTCGGGAATGAGCTGGAAGTGGGTGAGTAAATACTTTCATTAAGACAGACGTGTTCAACGCATGCTTATTTCATTGTCTAAGGTAACGAGGCAGAACGGGGAAAAAGCACATTTGTTGAGAATTCGAAATCCACATGGGACGCACGAGTGGACGGGAAAATGGAACGATCAGTAAGTATAATGAAAATAATGAATATTTTTAAAACATCTTAAAAATAACTACAGATATAAAAATGTGAAAGGTACAAGCATACAGTTGGGTTCTGATAAAGCTTTAAAAAGGGAGAGACACAGAATTCGTTGAAAGACAAAATACAGGACCACTGAATTATGGAAAAGGATTAATGTGAGCACACCACGTGCTTGTTATTTTTACCAGCTGCTGGGCAACACCTTTAACGGGCTGCCTCGCAATACTGCATGAAATTACTCAGTTTGTATCTTCAGATTGTTGGTAACTGTGCCAGTGACGAAGAACAAAATTCGACATTTTGTTGACAAGAGTATCAAATTGGTACGATCGCCCTTACAAAATGTCTTCACAAAAGTTAACTGAGACATATATATTTTGTCTGTTTGGTATTTACAATTCACTGAGATTATGGTTCTCCTATGGGACCTATTTGGGGCTCTTAGAAGCTCTTCCGTGTATGTTGTTGATGTTTTCAGGTCCAAAAATCATATTCCTAAGCCAAATATTTGCATTTTGCTCTCAAAGGTGAATGTTTAGCTGACATAAGCCCACAATAGAGTCGGTATAATTTTGTGATTTGACGAGATTTTAAGGAACAAAGCGTGTCTGTTATTGTATGAGCCAGCATGAGACCTTCCGTATTTAAGAAGCCTCAAGCCACTCCTTCAAGCAACAAACAACAGTGTTGGTTACGAAAGCCTGATACGTAAAGAAAGTGTCCTAATGATGAAAGAATAATGTTATTAAAATTACCTGAATGCACCAAGTGATAATTGCCAATCGGTTTTCACATTAGATAACGATGTTACTCTGTGTACTGCTGTTCTGTGAAGTACCTTTTTGTGGGACTCACAATAATTAACCGATTACACACTCCAAGAAGTTTGACACACAATGTAGATTAACTCGGTTTCGTTTCCGTGGGACTAATTATATCATGACAGTGTGAGTCAAATTGTTGTTGTTTTCCCGAGAAACTATATCTTTGCTTGACACGCAATTTGATTAACTACATTCTATTTCCGAGAACATAATTGCATTAAGTTGATTAGCTTTGTTTTGTTTCCAGGAAAAACCGTTAAAAACCTCGAGTGTGTTTATGAGGAACTATTTGTACATCTCGAGAAACTGAATGTTATTTGGTGTTTCAGAGATCCAGAATGGGACACCCTGAGAGAAGGTAAGGACATAAGGACAAACAGGAACGAGGGAGAATTTTGGATAAGCTTAGAAGATTTCCTTGAATATTTCTACCGGGTGACGATTTGCTCGCAACTCCCGGACTTTGACAGGGACGGGCAGCCTGATTCATTGAGTAAGTACAACATGAGTTACACATTTGAAATGAGAATCTGTCTACGTATCACATGTCAGACACTTTACACGAACCATAAGTCAGTCGTTATACATACCTAGTTTTTTGTTTAAAGTACAAATGTCGTTGAGTGCTACTTTTACTTTATATAAGTAGCATTAAGAAAATAGCATATAATATTTGCATTCGTAATTTGAAGCTGACTTGTCTCCCCTAATCGTGCCAGAATCCAATAATCGTATGTTCGAGTCGTTCTAATTCGTCATATGTCTACGCACTCTTCGCTTGTTCACTAGGGTATGTGTTGAATATATTCGGAGAATGGCGCGGAAAGACAGCTGTTGGTCCTGGACGAACTTTGAGGGAACGCCTTCGCAATCCAAGACTATCATTTACAGTTCCTCGGAAAGGTAAGAAAATGATTTCGCAAAAGGTTTTTAAAAAGTAGCATTATTTTTTTGATTGTTTCAATATAATTTTCATGTGTTCTGTTATCTACCCACCTGTTATCTATCTGTTATGGTTACATTTTCTACACTAGCCTATTTAGATGGAGTTGTCAATATTTCAGGTGACTACTAATATTATGGGTACATTTTCTACACTAGCCTACTTAGATGGAGTTGTTAGTGACTGCTAATATTATGAGCAAATTACAACGCTAGGAACTGAGCCACCCGATAAATTTGCAGAATCGTATAACGCCCATGGATACCTACACTACATATAGTATTACCAATCGTTAGCTTGGTTTGCTTAAAAATTAAATCTTCCTTTTTGCACATTTTTTTCAATAATGACGAGGATGGTAGGACAGTATTTTTAATTTTTGAGAAAAAAGATTGACGAGGTAGGAACACTTTTTCATTCTTTTTCTCAGCAAAACAGCTTGGGAAGTTTAACATGTGTTAATGAGTTGTAGATTCAGTCACACTCGTTCTTACAGACACATATTCTTATAATGGAGAAATGGATCACGGGTACGCGGCCAAGTCAAAATTATTTCTTAAATGGCAATAAAAATAAAAGTTCCTATTTTTAGCCTTATCGGTTCCCAACAGACTTGAAATTAATCTTGCGATCACTGGGTATAATGTCTCCCCCCCCCCCCCCCCCCCCACACACACACACACACACCCACACACCACCCCAAATAACATGATATACATAATCGCCTTGTTTGCAGGTTCCAGGGACAAAGAACATGTTCCTGTGCTAGTACAGCTCATACAGAAGACGAACCTCAAGGAGTATGCTGCAATATCATGTGATCTATTCAAGGTAATCATAAGGCCTGTTGCTACATTTTCTTTCTTTGCCATTCAAGAATCCTCTCGTTTTTGGTTGATTTAGACATTTTTATTCAAGGGGTGAATTGGGTAGAAGTTATTCCAGCTTAATGAAACCCTATCCTATTTACAGTGCTAACATCCAAAAGTGAAACAGTCTGTACGTACAGGGACAGAAAGATATATACAAAAGGAGCATAAGACATTTAAATTCAGTATTACATTAAATACACGAATTATTTAGATTCGTTATGGATTCCTGTCCTTTGGTCTTCACATCACACTAAATGAACAGGATGAGATGTAGCTATACTATGTCATACTATTTAAAATACATGCAAGAAATCTCACTTTCACTCCGGTTCACCAATGATATAGCTCTGTCGTCGTGGTTTGTTTGATATTTTTGTGTACAACATGTATCGTTTTCAAAAAAAAGCTTTTAAGTAGACATCACCTGTGTTCAGTGAAACACACTTCGTGTAATTCCGTGTATCCTCGTGTTACGGATGACATGTGTTACTCATGGGTCCAGTAAGCACTAGATGCTTTCTATTCGTCTAGTCCATCATTTGATACATGATTTCCCTCTTACAGATGACATATGCTATTGAAGGGTGCAACTCGTACTACATATTCTATCCAAGTACATCTGACCAACGCTAATGAAGAGTCCATGACACGATACAGGTTTACCCCTCCTACAGATGACCAACGCTAATGAAGAGTCCATGACACGATACATGTTTCCTCCTACTACAGATTACGTACGCTAATGAAGGGTCCATGACACGATACATGTTTTTCCCTCCTACAGATGACGTACGCTAATGAAGAGTCCATAACACGATACATGTTTTCTTCTCCTACAGATGACGTACGCTAATGAAGGGTCCATGACACGATACATGTTTCCTCCTACTACAGATGACCTACGCTAATGAAGAGTCCATGACACGATACATGTTTTCCCCTCCTACAGATGACGTATGCTAATGAAGAGTCCATGACACGATACATGTTTTCTCCTCCTACAGATGACGTACGCTAATGAAGGGTCCATGACACGATGCATGTTTTCTCCTCCTACAGATGACGTACGCTAATGAAGAGTCCATGACACGATACATGTTTTCTCCTCCTACAGATGACGTATGCTAATGAAGGGTCCATGGCACGATATATGTTTTCTCCTCCTACAGATGACGTATGCTAATGAAGGGTCCAGCACGTATTATGTGTACCAGATGGAAGACACGGAGTACAGGAACAGCTACTTCCCCAACCTGCAGGCTACATTCCGCTACATGCTCCCTCCGGGCCGGTACTTGGTGCTTCCCTCTACCTACCAGCGGGGAGTTCAGAAGGAGTTCCTCATACGAGTCTTTTCACCTGGCCCATTGCATAAGTGCAGGTAATACCATGACAACGATTCTAATTCCATTTTGTTCCACAATAATCTGGAAAATGCATTTGTATCAATGTTTACTCACCGGATAAATTGTTTACATGTATTTAACGTTAGGGACATCTCAGCATTGCTATGCCAAATATAAATGTTTTAAATAGTAATCTACGACTATATATTGCATCAGACACATTATGTCTTGAGGCAGTCACGACGAAATATGTTTTCCACCAGAAATCATGTCCTTAAAGGCAGTCAAGGATACTTCTACATCTGTTTACAGAAGCATACCAAGTGAAGTAACTCTGATACCAAGTCATCAATGGGAATGAATCTACTCGTCGACATTATCATCGTCATCATTATCATCATCATCATCATCATCATCATCATCAAGTCAAGGATTTTGCATTGCGTGGACAGTAGTCACCAAAAGACTGTGACTGTCACCAGCAACTATAAAACTGTAATTACACGGGATAGAACAGGATACAGTTTCGAGGACCCGATTCCGTTGTGTGTGAACACTGGAGTTTTCATTTGTCCACGTCTGATCACCGTGTATCAACAGCTGCTCCACAAGCTACTGTGCAGGGTCTACGGAGCATTTCTTTAGAACTTTGTTACAAAGGGTGCTGTAGGATTTGTTGGCATCTATGACTGACATCTCATGTTTGAAATACCTGTCTTCCTTTTTTTCTTTCTTTTCCAAATAAGAAATCCAGTCTCGAAAGGGCCGTACCTATTGTTGTTCAAAACCTTTACTGTCTAATAATCTTTTATTAACATTATTAACCTTTTAGGAAATATTCATTCGTATATATATATATATATATACATATATATATATATATATATATATATATATATATATATATATGTATATATATATATATGGCATATTAGAATATAAAAAAGGTGTTATGTTGCTCTTAAAGGAGTTATTATACATAGTGCCTGCTAAAATATTACTCATCACGTCATGTAAGCTATTGACTCAGGTTTCAATACCCTCATCCGAGGTACGGAAATAAAGCTTTGCTTTCATATGTATTGATTGTTTGATATATATCATTTGTAATGCTGTTCTCGTCTTCACCATGACATGACATTAGGAGATCGAATTTGTTTCCTGTTAGCAATACGCTAATGTAATAATAACTTATATAGGTATTACAAATAAATTGTATAAAAATTCTTCCTTCAAACATGCAGTCTGTCATTTGTATTTTTGCCTAATATATTCTTGTCTGTGTTCCGTATACTCAATCTTTGTTTTAGTCTTCTGTATGCCGCTGGTAATCGCAACTTGGGCAAGAAGACGGCAATTCTATTCATATAAAATTGCAGTCTACGGTTACATTAAAGAACCTTTCAAGGCGTTCACTGTATCACGGCAGAGGTTTATGTTCTTGTGTTCATGTTAAGACTGCGTTCCACTTTTCCCTAACGATATTTGTCTTTCTGTCGACTGACAGTTAACGAATATTTTGACATAAGACAGCGTTGTAGACCAGCTTATTTATTTATTTTTTTAACAAACACATTGTAATGAAGAAAACATAGGAAAAATAACTGTATGGGAGTAAAGTTGGACCAGTTCTACCCAGACTTTCAAGTCATTACTAAGCAGGAACGTTGAATCGGAATGGAAAATAATACAGGGCTTAATGCATATCCCTGTCTTATACCGAATGGACATCCGAACTGAGATGAAAACGCGTTACCATGATTTCACGTGATAATACTAAATGCAATTTTAGAATTTTACAATCTATCTGCTGCCTCTAGAACATTCCAAGCATGGCCCCCCGTTTTGTTCTCTGCTCGAAATCAAAAAGCTGATACGATTTCCATCTGTTTTGATAACATTGAGTAAAGGGTTGCAGAATGGATTGAAGAACGATGTCAGTAGTGCTCTTCCCTTTACATATTCCCTCATAAGAGCTTTTGTTATTTTTACATAACTTACAATTGAAAGTCAATATTTAGATCAAATGTGTATATCTAGTATACGAAATATGATGATTGTAGGAGGGTTGCATACATTAGTGGTTCAAATGTTCTCTCTTCAGGACAAAGATGCGGGTTCGGATTCCCAGGTGGGTACAGAGTCTAAACTCCTTTCTTGTAACATCGACATGATAGTGTATGAATGTGTCTGAAAACGACATTAAACCATACTCACTCACTTACTGACTCGTTATACATGTGTCTCTGGAAATGTTAACTGAGTCCCTACAGTCAAACCCACGTATCACGTATATACAATATAAGGGCTATCAAACATAAAATGAAAAAAATATATATATATGGAACCCAAACGTCGTGCGCATTTTAACACCATGAGTGATGCTCGATATAAAACCATGTTATTTATATGCGAGTATTAAATTAATAAGCATAATGATCTATGGTTTCGCAGTTTTACGTGCTGAAATACGACGTCAAAACGTTCAGATCAAAAACCGTCGCCAAACAGGACGTAAGTTTCACCATCCCACCTTAATTGAGTAGGCTGTCGTGACAATCATTATACCCTACAGTCGATAAACATACCATCTTTCAAAACTACCTGTCGTGTTTTTTCAGTAAAAGCATATACGCACACCGAGTATTGTTATACACAAGCGACTCCAGTCTACAGCACCGGTAAAAATATTTCATATTTGTACCTTTGCATTGTGCCCACTATCGAGTCTCTGAAAGGATCTTAAGGCGTGGCAGAAGAGCTCAAATACAAATGACCCACATTAAATGGCAGACGGTAACGCCCACTTTACCTTTAGAGACTCTTGAAAGAGTATGACGGTAAACAGTTAGAGCGAGACTCTGTGTAAATATAGACTACAGTGCGTCGTTACAGTCGTATAGTCACACAAGGAGACTATACACAACATACACAACTTTATTTCACGCTTCCTGCAGCAACATCTCCCTGTTACCCTGCCTACAATATTTCAATCGATGGGCCTACATACATGTTATATCGATATCTATATTGTATTTATTAATGCTACAGTCTGGTTGTCACCAGTTACAAGCCTATCTATGCGTTAATTTCTCCTGACTGTTATATATTTTGAAAATGTGTGTGTTTCCTATTCGATATGCTTCAAACTCAGGTCTCCGTTATAAGAGTGTGTAAGTCTGCTATATAAATAACTCCGGCAACACAGCACTCGGCATTCAATGGTTGGCCATTGAAGACTATTCATGCAAGGCTATCCTACGTTGGCTGTGAGGGTCGCCGGTGAGCTATGATCCTAAGAATGTGAAAGGCGTTGGATTGCTCGACCGTAACAGTACTGAAGGTAGATGTAATTTTCTTCATAATCATATACATAAACTGTAACTGAGCTGATGACTTGTGGCGATACTTCCGCTACTCACCGCTCGTGTGTAATCGCACCTGCCAGTTTCTCTCACACAGCCAAGCTGTAGGCTGGGAGTGGGTACATGTGGGTGCGTGTAGCCAGTAAATGATGCTGTATTTTGTGCAAGGCATCTTTGCTGATTCATTCGTGTATGTACTGTGTGTTCAAGAAATAAAATTTAAGTGAAGCGGCTTGATATGAGAGAGTCTTGCCTTCATTCGCTGTTAACGGGGGTTGTCATGGTTGTGTGAACGTAGGTATGTTGATGTAGATGAGAGGAGGCACGGAGCGTGACCATAAGAGGACCAGTTCATTACCTTCAAGTAGGGACCTAGGCTGTTGTGACACTGTCTGTATGTGATGTGTCTGTGTACATGCGTGTATGTGTCCATAGGAGGCGAGGGTGTCTACGCCCATAGCTGAATAGTTGATGTGTGTATATCGGAGATGTGTATGTATGTGAGAGTCCATAGATGTGATTATGTGTGTGTGTGTTCATAGGTGAAGTGTATGTCTGTGTGATCATAAGAGATGTGATTGTGTATATGTGTGTGTGTTCATGAGGAAAGTGTGTATTCATAAGAGATGTGATTGTGTATATGTGTGTGTTCATGGGGAATGTGTGTGTTTGTGTATTCATAAGAGATGTGATTGTGTATATGTGTGTGTTCATGGGGAATGTGTGTGTTTGTGTATTCATAAGAGATGTGATTGTGTATATGTGTGCATCTGTATATGTGTTCCATGTGGAATATGTGATTGTGTATGCACCTGTGTGTCCTTACGAGAGGAGTATGTGTATGTCCATAGAAGTAAATGTATATGTCCATGTGAGATGTGCGCATGTATGTCCATATAAGATGTGGGGTTTCACTGGCGGATCCAGAGATGGGGAGAGGGGTCCAATGCCTTAAAAATGACTTATGATCTCATTGTGAAGAATTTTAGTTTTGGCGGAGCCACTGGAAACTACCATCCACCCCCCACCCCCCACCCCCCGACACACACACACACACACACACACACACACACACACACACACACACACACACACACACACACCTTCCTCTGAACCGCCGTCCACAAAAATTTGTGAGTGTGGATGTGTGCTTGGGGGCGTGCTCTGCTACTTCTATGTGTCCATAAGACTGCAAGGGTCGTAGTCTTGTGGTAGTTGTGTGGTTGAATGGATAAGGAGAGGTTCAGAGGCTGAGAGGCTGACCTGATAGTGTTTCTAAAAGACAAAGACAAATACTGATATGTCTTATCATACGATATATTCTAAGGGAACCACATAATGCAACACTACTTCATCACAGTTTCCCCTCTACATATTCCTAGACTGGCACCCACAGTGCGTTACAATTCATCTGAAGAAACCTGGAAAAGTATAAAGAAACGCTTGTGCTTTTATGTGTTCTCTTTTTTAGTTTCCTCGGTATGATTACAGTCGGGTAGTTACATGTCCATGCGTGCAATAGAATATTGATAAAAACTGCGCTTATTCTGGGCCATGGTTTACCTAATTCTAGACACTATATTACCTACGGATTTCAATGTCGCTCTTCAACTATTCACGGTTATTAGAAATTATTCATATATATTATATAACGAATGTTTGAACAAGAAAACATAGAAGACCTTCTGTATGTACGATGTTTTTTCGGGTTGCATTGTTAGGTGTGCACGTAGGCTCGCCCAGAACTACTTGTACTTGTCATGACGTTCTCGAGCAAGATCTGCTACAAGTATATGCTTAATCGGTCACGCATGGCTGAATTTAGTAATCTAACTCGCTGTAATGTCTTTTGTTGGTGTTTGTTTATATCGTGTTTGCTGCTCTGAAAAGTATTTTACATGAGCCACAGTAGACACAATGATCGTCTAAACGCAACGACTCAGAGCCACCGTCACATTGTACAAAGACATTCTCAGTCTGAGCGTTACCCAGGACACAGCAAGGTCGCTCCGCCGTCGGGATCTTGTAACCAGGTAGGCGTAGATAGTAACTAAAACGTGACGGAAACGTTTTTCATGTTATTCCCGTGAAAGGTCAAGATGTAGTGCAGAGACAATCCTACAGACAGTTACGTTACATGTTGAAAGAGTTTCGTCTTTGTCTTTCAACTTCGAGATGTCTTGACACAAGAATGGCTGTGTAGGTGTCCTCCGTATCAAACATCATTGTTTATGTGTGTGATATGATAGTTGATGACTTGGCCTTGCTGCCATTTGTAACAGTTTTTCAGTTATGGCATGTTTCTGTCCCTGTCACTGATTTTCTTTGATCATTTCAATACTGTATTAGCTTGTTAAACACCACGCACCATCAATATGGAGTCGGTCTGGAACCAAGCGATTCTGGCCCAGACAATCCAATGGTTGACATCACGACCACCAATCTACGAAATCAGGATACCATGCCATGTGTCACCAAGCTTGACCATCCGATACCGTTAGTCTCCTCTTACGACAAACATCGGTTGCTGAAAACTAATTCTAACCCAGATTATTGCGGACCTCTCAGTCACCACTTTACCTCATACATACGCCCTGTATTGTGACTCAGTCTCAACTGGCATGTATTCACGAGTTTTCTCTGTGATTCACGTTTGAAGTTTAATAATAAAAAGAAAGCCTGAAGCAATACAAGTGTTAGACAATGAACTCTTTGGTGAAACCCACATGCACCGGTAAGCTGGCAACCCGGAGGTACACCTCCAATTCGAGCCAATTATGATCCTGACAAATCCAAGGGACGCAACTATTTACGAATAAACACACATGTATTTGATGAAAACTGTGTAAGTGGTGAGTGTTACCGGTGGAACGAGCGAGGTACAAGTTATCGTCACATCGGCAATATTTCAGCAATGTCGTGACGAGGAGAGGTAATTGTTATGCATAGTAATTTATGGTAAATTATAATACTTATCATCGAAGAATATAAAAACCGACTAGAATAGCATAATATCAGGACATATAACTAGCATATATCGCTAAAATATTACTTCAGACTAGATCTCGACACGATATGGCTGAAATATTGCCGATGTGACGCTAAATATTAACTAACTCAGATTAGAACAATAAAATAATAAGGGGTCTGATGATCACCAACTACTGAAAATTCCACCACTTTGAGGGCGTTACCAGACGTAGAGCAGAACAGGACGTCGAACACGACATGAAGCCAAAACATTTTCAGCAAACAGCTGACGCCATGACACATTTACAATGATCCAGTTATATCATGTTCATGACAATTTTAGAATATACGGTCAATGGAAAGTATGTAATTTAAGACTTATTGTTCTCCAGCGCAGACGTTATGTAGTCAGTCAGCCGGATCAGCGCTTAGCTCCTATAAAGGGTATATATATTCAGTATGTATTAGTCACTCAAATTCTGGGGATTCATGGGTCCTTGGTACCCATGAGGCATGACTCTATATACCACACAGATAAAGATGACTCCGGTAGCTATGGCCGTGACAAATGGGGTGCTATCATAAACTGTGCACGTTTTCCTGTGAAATGGAACATTGTAAAAGTATGAGTCATGTTAAAAGCTGTTGCCGGTGACTCATGAACATACTTTGTGGAACGTCAGCACAAATTACATGTACTGAAGATTGAGGATAATGCGTTGGTGTGGTTGTCAAGGACATCGAAAAAAAAACTGATGTTATTGATAATGCTTCGTAGAGACGCTCGTTATACCGGCCACGTATCTTCTCCACAAATGATATCACTATGAGCTTACACCTGTACCAGAAGTATAAAAGGCCACCAGACAAGGTGGAATTACTCGATTTACTGCGTCTTTTCATGCAATGTTGAAATTTAATGAATATTTTTTTTATCAGGTGCTACGTTCGTGAACTATGGGATGCTGTTTGTCTAAACCGAACGCCTACACAGTTGGCGACTACGAGCCCTCCAGTGCGGACTACACGGACGCCCCTGATGGCTCTGGATTGAAGCTCTGCACAAAGGACTCTCGGACATTTATTAGACGCGATACTCGTCGAACAGAGCGTCCTCGTGTCCGGGAGGGTCAGATGTGGACGGATCCTGACTTTCCACTTCAGGTCGCAATTACAGATAATGCCAGTAAACATCTTCTCTGGATGAGACCTCAGGTGAGTAGCATATGCAGTCTAACCAGCACTTTCATTCAACTCATTTCATTTCATTCATGGTCTACAAAGAGACCAAGTGCAATACCTGTGCAATACGTTATTTGTGCCAAGAATCATTTGAAATGATGTCAAAACGTTTCTTTGCGGTTGTCGATTTTTATTTCCGTGATTATAAAGTCACCTTGTTTCTGATAGTTGTTTACCATATAAGAAACCTACTTAAAGTGACTTTCATCTTGTATTATTCATTGATTGACTACTATTAGACTATTTTCATCTTCGTGTCCGTTTGAGCTCAGACAACCGGAATAACTCGTAGTTACGAATGCAGCACTTACTCGATTCAAACAGTAATCTATTTTGACGGTTCTATGAAACCTTCGGAAAGATCTTCCACAGATACGTCAGGTGAGAACATTTACATATAGATAAACGCCACGAGGAGAAGAGGGTTTTTGAGTTGTTAGTTTAATTTACTGTTAGACAAACAGTACGATGAGGACAATATGGTTTCAGTGTTATTACACGTGCATTTTTAGTGCACATGTTCTTGAATTTCAATGGAACCTGTATCTATAATATAATCGCATAGCATGGATTGAAAGACGTGACGGAAAACTGTCGATGTGGACAGTTTAATGGTTGTCATATGATGTGTGGATTTCACTTTAACACATAGCAATTCATATGCTAATGTATGTATATAGTAATGTATCTATATAGTAATGTATGCATATAGTAATGTATTCATATAGTAATGTAATAATATAGTAATGTAATAATATAGTAATGTAATAGTGCCACCAGCTGCATCGGCGTGTTACATCTTCGGCTGGGAAATTCAGTAGCATTCTACTAATGATTTCTTGCACAGTGTCATCGTTCGTTCAAGTTGTCTGGAGTATTTCAGATGCTTCTTTAACGGTTTGAACATGGTAACAATTGTCATGTATTTACAGGAATTTGTCTCTGACCCAGTCTTGTTCTCAAATGGAACGTTTAGACTAGACATTCAGCAGAGGAACTTTGGAACCTGCTGGTTCCTGGCAATGCTTTCAACTCTTGCAGACAAGCCGGATCTGTGTAAACAGGTTTGTACAGGATGGATGGATGTTTGGTGTAGAAGGATGATGATGGATGGGTTTGTATGATAGGACTGATGGATGGATGGATGTTTGGTGTGGGTGGATGATGGATGGGTTTGTATGATCGGACTGATGGATGGATGGATGTTTGGTGTGGGTGGATGATGATGGATGGGTTTGTATGATCGGACTGATGGATGGATGGATGTTTGGTCTGGGTGGATGATGATGGATGGGTTTGTATGATCGGACTGATGGATGGATGGATGTTTGGTGTAGATGATGATGATGGATGGGTTTGTATGATGCAAGTGATGGATGGATGGTGGATACTTCGAAGGAACTTTATGAGCTTTCTGTCAATATCTGGCTTCTTTTAGCGTGTGTTTACCCCTGTATCAACTGGGTGGGTTTACATCGTCTCCAAAACTGAGACGTGAGTGACTTTACGCCATCGCAGAAATTGTGAAATAGGCGAGTTTACGCCATCTTATATACAAAGAATAGACCAATTTACGCCATTGTAAACACTGTGCAGGCAGTGATATCACCATCGGACAGGCAGACAGACAGACAGATTTATTCTGTGAATAGGCTCTAGGCACATAATACATAATAAATTACAAACATATTCTCCCCCGTGCATTAAGTTTGGGTTTGGAGATGATTTGATGGCGAGTCCAATTTTACATCTGATACATCATTGTCAGTAAATTCCATCAAGTGTATGAAGTTAATTGATGTTGGGTTGTCTGTAAAGCGAGCTGGTAGAAATTTACTTCTTAGATCTTTTCACACTTCATGTATACCAGTACATGGTATTCATTTTCCACAGTCTGTATATTTTGTTCTAAACACTAATCACAGATTTTTACTTCATGGGGTACAATGTTGTGTCTTCAAATTTTTGTCTAAAATTGTTACATCTGAATTTTTGATATATATCATTATGAATACTGTGGAATGTTATTTCTTATATATGAATCAGTGTTGAGTAACGACGTATATTGACGATAAAATTCACATTTAGAGGACGATTCCAGGGAGAAGTGCCAGTCTTCATAGAGGTTGTCTGCGAGTCTTGTTTTAAATTTTGCTACGCAATCGTAGAAACTAAGAAGTAAATAATTTTACACCATCTTACAAAGTACGTAGAAGGTGAATTGACGCCATCTTATAAACTACGAAGGAGGTTAATTGGCACCGAATTGGCTACTACTCCATCTTAGAACCTACGGACCGATCGAGTTTATGTCACCCGACAAACTATTGCAATTTCATTAAAGTAAGGGATGCAACGATATATAGTGCTCATAGTGGGTCTCGAAACTTCGGTTCAAGTATGAGCCAGGGGGATTTTACAATACAAGACAACATAAATGCATGATTGTCAATCAACCGAAAATGCCAAATGTCTTAACATTGACGAGGTAATCCCAAGACCCGTTAAGATCCAGGTTAGAACTGATCCTTAGTAACCCATTCTTATCGTTAGAGGCGACTAACGGGATCGGGTGGTCAGGCTCGCTGACTTCTTGACACATGTCATGGTATCCCAGTTGCGTAGACTGATGATCATGCTCTTGATCACTGGGTTGTCAGGTTCAGGTTCGATAAATAACAGGCCGCAGCTGTATAACTGTAATATCGCTAAATGCAACGTAAAAATCAATCAATCAATCAACCAACCAACCAACCAACCAACCAACCATCCAGTCAGTCAGTCAGTCAGTCGATCGACTGATCAATCAATCAATCAGTCAATCAGTTTCAGTCATCTGGTATTTAGTCAGATGATATGCATAGGCTGCTATGAAGCAGAGCGAATATTACTGCGGCTATCAAAACATCCTCATACTTTTAAGACCATCTGTATAATGTCTGTATTTGGCTGAAGTGCCACCTCAGTTTCACTGTGTCAATGTAAAGGGTTATGCCTTGATAGAGATGTTAACATGGACTCCCGTGCTTCATCGTAAGGGGCTATAGAGTAGCCTACTGGTCGAAATTCCGGCTTCGAATCTCACATGGGTACAGTGTGTAATGCCCGTTTGTGGTGTCCCTCGACGTGTTATTGTTGGATTTTTGCTAAAAACGGCGTAAAACTGAACTCGCTCACTTTCATCACTTTTTCATCTTCCGGTATGAGTAAATACAAAATGGCCGCTACATGTAACACGATGATTAGTTGTCGTTTAAAGCCACACTAGAAGGTTTTTCAGCTATATGGCGGCAGTCTGTAAATTATCGGAGCTGGACAAGACAACCCAGTGATTATTACCTACACAATTGGGATACACGATGAATTACGCTGGGATACTCAATATTTTCAGGTTATCAACGAGAGATCGTACACTCCGAGGACGGACGGGATCTGTCACTGTCGACTGTGGAGTTTCGGGGAGTGGGAAGATGTGTACATTGATGATCATCTCCCCGTATTCCCTGACGGCAGAACCCTGTATGGAGCGGCGTCCGCGACGGCAAGGAACGAGATGTGGGTCCCTTTGATGGAGAAGGCTTTAGCAAGGTACTCTCCCACTGAAGATTGTTTGTATTTAACTCCGCAGGACCAGACAATCAAGTGATCTGCAACACTAACATTTCGGATGCTGTGCCATGTGTCAAGCATTGCTGTAGAACAACTCACAGGGGCTTGTAACGCTGAAAACTGCCATCAAGGTATATATTGTCCCGAATGGGGTATTACTACTGTAACGCTGAAAACTGCCATCAAGGTATATATTGTAGTATATAGTAGTAATACCCCATTCGGGACAATATACCTTGATGGCAGTTTTCAGCGTTACAAGCCCCTGTGGAACAACTGTAACGCGGAATTTCACGGGTCCTCTTACTGACTGACGTCGGGTTTTGTTACATGTATATCCCAATATGTATATGCCCAATATATAAATTCTTACATTAAAATTTAAGGGATATCCGTTAATTTGATTTGTATAATTGATGAGGGTTTGACCGGTTCTTTTTCCATTCAACTTCAAAAAAGATGTTTACAGAATTCAAAATTTACACGTTTACACGATTTCTCACCTTAATGACTAATTAAAATAAGTCCTTTTCTATTTTCCCACTTCGACTAGTCAAAATAGGACATTTTCATCAACTTCTTTTACTCTGGACCCGTGAAGGTCCCGGGGTTGAACAGGCCTTCAGCAATCCATGCTTACCATAAAAGGCGACTATGATTGTCGGAGGAGGCGACTAACGGGATCGGGTGGTCAGGCTCACTGACATGGTTGACACATGTCATCGATTCCCAGTTGCGCAGACCGATGCTCATCTTGTTGATTACTGGATTGTCTGGTCCAGACTCGATTATTTACAGACCGCCGCCATATAGCTGGAATATTGCTGAGTGCGGCGTAAACTTAAGCTCACTCACTCACTCTTTTACTATGCGTGTGCTTTAGGTTCCACGGGTCTTACACCGTCGTGGAAGGGGGTTACACAAGTGACGCCTACCTGATGCTGACGGGGGGTATTGCTGAGAAGATCGACTTCTACAACAGGCGATCTCGAGCTGCAAGTTACAATATATTCAGCCGAATCAGCAACGCCCTCCACTCGGATGCCCTTGTCACGTGTGCAGTGTCGGTAAGTACTGAGTTAGTGAGTGTGGTCTTATGCACTTTTAAAACGTGTCAACAGAAATCACTTATATTACTCATTGTGGACTAGGAGTTGAACTCGGACTTTCGGCGTGAGAGCGCAAGCTGTAACGGAAGGACTACCACGAGTGGTGATGGAATTTGGGGTCGATTTCAGGAAAGCGTCACACACGTAATCATGATGACCCAGTGTCCTGGAACACTGCAGACCAATGCCGCGGATTCGTGAAATCCAGAAGCAAAAATCATAATCACCTGAGTGCTTCGAAATCAGGATCATAGTATCCTGACAAGACCAAATGACTTGGCGAAGGGGTAGCCTATTCGTCAAAGCGTTCGCTTGTCAAGCCGAAGACCTGGGTTCGATTCCCCAGTCACCGTTCCACTGCTGGATATCCCAATTCCAACCTCACCCTCAAACCTGTAATAGCTAACATTAATAACTTCCTCGAGCAACTGTCTAGTACATTTCTATTCAAAATGACTTATGTATGGGTACATCATGTATGTTCATGTAACAGATATAATGGATAATTTCAGATAACGTTGCTCATTAAAGGCGACTTTTCAGCTTTGACACCAGGTGTCTAGGTAAGCCTTAGGAAGCAATACATTTGTTTGTAACCATTAAACGTTGTTGCTTTCAGGCACGTTATCATGGTAGAATGGGTCTGATGGGGCCACACGCCTACTCAGTCAGCGGAAGTTACGTGGTAAGATTTCAAGGCTTTCATCAGTGATGCCAGTGAATTAATATTATGTTACACTGCTGTCAACAACATTGTAGCGCTGTCATTTTGGGAAAAAACTTTACCACAAAGAGCAGGGTCCTTATTCTCGAATTCGTAAGTTTGATCGTAGCCAATGTGTTAGAAGTTCGTAGGGCCACGAACGTTTCGAGAACAGCGAACCTGGAACAATCATTCAATGATTAGGAGGGTAATTGACTCACATTTATTCACACGTATCCAAAATCCGGAATCTCTCAGTTACGGATTGCAGACTAAAATAACAGTCCCGACAATCAACTTGCTGTGAGAACAATACTTTGTAATACAGACGTAGATGACTAAAATAACGGTACCAACAATCAACTTGCTGTGAGAACAATGCTTTGTAATACAGACGTATTTCTGTATGGCTCTAGAGGTAATGATGTCACTGACGTAATGTATTGTTTCTTTGAAATGTTTAGGATCATGTTGTTGTATAGTGATGATGTCTGTTTGTGTGATGAAGGTGACGAGGCGTGACGGCGTGAAGGTGCCCCTTCTGAGGATACGTAACCCCCACGGTAAACGCGAGTGGACAGGGAGGTGGTGTGACGGGTGAGTGATACGTTCTGCAGGCTGTCTTCATAGCATTAACGAATGAGTGTAAAACGAGAATGCTGTTCTAGTATTTGATGCGTTCCATCCATCACAAGGTAGTATATGTCGACCTCCGTTAGTGTGATGATATCTCAGCCAAGTGCTGTTGGGAGTATCCGTTTGGCATAACGCGACTTTCATCAGTATTTTAGCTATATCTCGCTATGGGGTCGCTGCTGTAGCTCACTGGTTACGTCGTTCGCTCGTCACGCCGAAGGCCCTGGTTCGATTCCCCACATGGGTACAATGTGTGAGCTCATTTCTGGAATATTGCTAAAAGCGGCGTAAAACCACCCTCACTCACAATCTCGATATGTCACGTTAACTTGAGAGGAACTGTACGGGTCTCAGGAGTGAGCGAGTTTAACTTTACCCCGTGTTTAGCAATATTCCAACAATATCACACCAGCAGAAATGGGTTTCACACACTGTACCCATGTCGGAAATAGAGTTCGGGTCTTGACGTGTGAACGCTTTAACTACTCGGCTACCCAACCGCCCTTCTTAATTTTTGGCACAATGTGTGAAGCCTTTTTCTTGTGTCCCCTGTCGTGATTTTCCTGGAATGTTAATAAAAGAGGGGCATAAAACTAAACCGACTCACTCATTTACTCACTGTTAATGGTTGGTGATATCAACGAAAGCGCGTGTGGTGCTGATAAACCAAAAGCGCATAACCAAGGCAAAGCACCTAGGGATGTAACCAGTACAATGCGTTTCTGTGTTAGCGAAGGTTTCTGGCCTGTCAAATTCTAAGGGACGCAACTCGTGACGCCTCAATCGTCCTTAAGGGAGCAAGTAGATACAGTCTGTACAACAGGCTTTTGCCGATCAAGCTCTCAGACTTTATGTTAACATGGTATTTAGAAATAGGATGTATATCTCATTACGAGTACAGAGGATCAATATATGTTTAGAAACGAAGAAAAAGTGGGCCAGTCTTTGTCGTGTTTCTTCAAATGTAAACGTAAAGCATGAATAACTGTATTCATTTTGGAAGTCAATGATTCAAGCAGCGCTGTAGATTTTACGTTTTAGCAGAAGGTACGATGCATTTGGTGGTGATAACGGCCTTGTTAATTTCTGCATGGATGAGAGAGGGTAGGAGTTAAAATCTATGGCCACATCAGCAATTTTTCATATCATGGCTAAACTAAGTTAATATTGATTTATAGCATATAAAGATAAGTCATAAACATATGTCATCGAACGACATCAAAACAACCAAATTAATACAGGTATTAATTTAAAACTATTTAATCTACAACAGGTAACTATGCATGAAGATACAATATAAAAACTGGCTATATATCGTCAGCAGCTGAAGCCGGAGCAACACACTAGGGACCATGGTTATGCATGAATGCATATCTAAATCGCGTATGATTTAAGTGGCAAAGACTTATATTTAAACTCTACGATGAACACTTCAAAGGAAAAAAATCAGTAGACAATTCCATATTTTTTCATAATTCCATTATTTTCAGACACCACCCTCCTTGTGCATAACCCGTGAAGATCCTGGCTAGAATAGGTCTTCAACAAATTATGCTTCCCACAAAAGGCGACTATGCTTTTGATAAGCGACTAAAGGATGAGGTGGTCAGGCTCGCCGACTTGGTTGAAATATGTCATCGTATCCTAATTACGTAGGTCGATGCTCAAGACTGGATTGCCTGGTCCAGACTTGGTTACTTACAGACCACTGTCATATAGCTTGAATATTGCTGAGTGCGACGTAAAGCTAAGCTCAATCACTCACACTTGTGGAACTAACCCTCATGAACCTGCAGTGGCCCCCAATATGCATTTGACTAATAACGTCGCGAATATCCACAAGCGCCAGTAAAATCGTTAATAGTTTAGTTTCAAGCAACTTTTAGCAATATTCCAGCAATATCACGGCGGGGACAGCAGGAACAGGCTTCACACATTGTATCCATGTGAGGGTTTTCAGCGTGGAGAGGGAACACTTTAACCACTGGGCTAGCCCACCGCCCCTAGAACGATCAGAAGCTGATATCATCTGAGTTTCCGTTAGATTCTGATGCCGTCTTGAGAAGAACTGTCACGGTTTGATTGGGGCGAGGGCATTTGAGAAAATCAAGTAAATATACTACCGACAAGAAATAAGGGAACTAATGAAATAATAGCGAATTTGAAACTGCTTTAAATATCCACTAAATCAATTTTAGGCGTCAAGTTCAATATCTGGTGTGTCCACCATGTTGGGCAACACATTCACGGCACCTTGATGACATGCTGTTAATCAATTTCCGGATGGTTGTCCGTGGTATTGCCGCCATTCCTCTTGGAGTGCTGCACCAAGCTGGGCCAGGTTGACGGGTCCTGGGTCCCTGGCGTACACCCTTCGACCAAGAACGTCCCAGAGATGTTCAATTGGGGACAAGTCTGGGGACTTAGAGGGCCAGTCCAATGTCTGGATACCTTCTTGTCGGAGATAAGCGGAGACAATTCAGGCCCGATGTGGTCTGGCATTATCATCTTGGAATACAAAATTTCGGCCGATAACTCTAGCCAAAGGAGCCACAACAGGACGCAATATTTGGTCAACGTATCGCTGACCAGTCATGGCTCCGTTAATGATGACCAAATCTGATCGTCTGTCATGTGTAATAACACCCCAAACCATGACACTACCACCTCCATATCGATCATGGTCAAGAATTGCTGCTCTGGCATATCGCTCCCCGCTCCGACGCCAACAACGTTTTCTGCCATCTGTGAATCGTAGGCAAAACCTTGACTCATCAGAGAACATGGTGTAACGCCAGTGGCGCATAGCCCGTCCCTGATGCTGCCTAGCCCATGCCAATCTTTGGCGCTTATGGTGAGCTGAAAGGGTGACACCCTTAAAAGGCCGTCTTGCTTTCAGATGAGCTTGATGGAGTCGGTTTTTAACGGTTGAGGTTGAAATGCGTCTTCCAGTGAGAGTGCGGAATTCTCTATTGATGGCAGGGGCCGATTTAAGCCTATCGCGTAGAGCGATTAACGTAATGAGACGATAATGTCGTGGTGTCGTTGATTTTGGTCTACCACGCCCAGGTCTCATTGCAACATCACTGCCGATATCGAGATACTGCCTCGGAGGCATTTCTGTCAGTAAGTGTCAATCTCTATTGCATTAGTGATTGCGACTTCTCCAGTATATTTACAGGAGTTAACTTCGGTATGCACGTGTAGCACGTGCTGGGCATGCATTATGCGAAATTCCATTGTCATTGGATGTTGCGTTTGGGAGATACGCCACGATAACGGACCCTGTCACAGTCAAAGTCATCTACATTCAATTTCTTAGTTCCCTTATTTTCTGTCGGTAGTATATGTGTTAAGTTCCCAAACATTCCAGGTTATCATCTCTGTCGTCAGCTGAATGTGTTTTGGTAACTGCGAATGCGTGGAATTAGTTTATCATTAATGAAGATGTGTTTCCATGGTTGCTTGTTTGTAGGAGTGGCGAGTGGGACACCCTGGAGGAGGGCTCTCACATTCACAGGAACAGTAACGAGGGAGAGTTCTGGATTGATGTCGGCGACTTCCTGAGATATTTTAAAAATGTCACAATCTGCTCTCTCACTCCCGACTTTGACAAAGATGGACGATCGGACTCACTGAGTAGGTATATTTGTCACTTTTCATGTCGCCAGTGCAGAAATGGACAAATCAATGACTGATATCGTGAGCATTGTCCCACACACTCAGGACAAAGGAACACTGAATCAACAGAGTAATTTACAGCCAGATTAGTTTGAGACCAGTTCCGGATTCTCCAATACAAATATAACTTAAATACAATTATACAATGCCTTTTGAAAATGCCCAAAATCTCAGTATTTCAACAAGGAATAGTCTAAGTCGTCGAGTCGGGTCATGGTCAATCGATCCCTTCAGTCGCCTGATGGAGACAAATTCTCTGTCGGATTTCCTCTCGAACGCTTCTACATATACACGTCTCACCACAATATCTGAAGGTAGAGATAAATATAGCAAATAGAGTTGTTGGAGAATCATCCTTTACGTGCTATTTTGAAATGTGTTTTACAGAAAGCTTAAATATTTTGTTTCAAAGGTAATGACTTGTGTATGACGTTTGATCCCTGTTTTGTTTCAGCGTGTTAATTTGTTACTATGTTTTGACGAAGTTCTCACTTAGATAAAGCACAACAGACAAAGTTAGACCATAGAAAATCACGAACGTGTAATTACACGTCTTTTTATGTTCGCTTCTAAAGGCTTTCAGTATGTATGATGAAGACCGTCTGTAGCCAGTATATATAGGAAATACATGCGTCGAATAGACAAAATGCGTGACTTTTGTTAGCATAATTGGAAAATGGGAGTCATATGTTTAGCACTGAAACGATTTCAAATATCGACATGGTTGATTTGTCTTTCATTATCTGAAACGAAAGTGCAATTAATATTTCAAACGAAGCGATTACTGTTTAATAACGTACCAATAACACTATATCTCTATTTCTGCACAATAAAGATTACGTACTGAGGGTGTTCAGCGAGTGGCGAGGGAAATCTGCTGTTGGCCCTGGAAGCTGGTTAAGACAGAAACTCAGTAACCCCAGGATTACCTTCACAGTTCCAAAGACAGGTGTGTGCTTTACATGCGGAATCAAGTACGATACTTTTGCTTGTACAGTTTTAAATTACAGCAGCATAAAGCATATGTCTGTATCTTATCGAGCCTTGACCAGAAAACTCAGTGATTGATATTAGGAACAACATTCCACGCGGTCGCCTCCCACAACAAGCATGGGTTGTTCAGTTTGAGTCCTCACAGGGTACTTTTGCTTCCTACATGGACGCCAACTGGATTTACATCATCGGTTCAGTCAGTGGCAATTGTGCTATTTAGCTAGTTACTAAAAAAAATATCGAAACATTTCAAACAATTCAATTTCTTTCAAAAAGTTAGTGATTAAATGACAACTAACATCCCACCTTATGGAGGTGCACAGTCTTTGTCATTTGTAGCGTTTGGTGGTAGTCATATTCATGGGTTAGAATCCAGCTGATTGTTGTTTCTGCTTACTTGCTGGTTTCATGAACGTCTCTGATCAAACTCACGTGGCTGTTTCTCTCAATATGGCTGACATGCCATGATGTAGCTCTATCCATCACTGATGAACTCACAACATGGTAAATGGTAAAAAGATATTTCTATCTCCTGTTGTTTATCAGGTGAAGACTTCACACCAGTCGTGGTGCAGCTGATCCAGAGGGCGGGGTTTATGGACTATGCTGCTATACGGTGTGACATGTTCAAAGTGAGTAAAGAAAGTAGACTGACCCTTACACTCTCGTGCAAAAGAAACGTCCCCAAAATACAATTATTATATTTGTCGTCTAAGTGGCCATACAGATGAATTATGGTTGAGGGGCATCTCCAGACATTAACATTGTATGTGAAGGAAGAGCACCTGCTAATACCTTAAGCGGTAAAAATGACTAAGAACGCCAAGAAAAGTGCCCGTATGAAATTTGTATATAAACATGGATTGAACTGTTCTCTGTCATCACTTACACCCGTATGACCAACAAAACATGAGCTGATATCAGAGCAAAGAGAACGATCAGTTGGTATGCTGGAGGTTTGGAGCCACGTGCTCTCATGTTGCAAGAATCATGGGCTTCGCGAAAAAAACAGTTGGAAGATGGGCCACACGCTTGTGACAAACTGGCAGGACAGCAGACAGGCCCAGGAGCGGAAGACCATAGGTCACCACCCTCAAGGAGGACCACGATTCACGGGTGCTTCATCCGAGGCACAGAGTTGTAACTGTGACGTCATCTGCGGCGCAAAGTCTTGGGCATCAAGGCAGCAGATGGACAGTAAGCAGACATCTCCATGCACATGGTGTCCTTGCCCACCGAACATCCGAGTGGATGACGTTGACGTGTGGACATCGACGTCGCAAACTGGAATGAGCCAATTCGTCAGTGGAAGCAACGAAATTGGTGTCGTGTTTGTTTTGGTTTTTTTTAATAAATGAAAGCAGCTTCTAAATTAACAGACCTGATTGTCGGGTACGTGTCTGAGCACCTGTAGGACCATCTCTAAAGTCGCATCTGAATGCGGTTACCGCCTCTGTTGACCACGAATGCGTTGATTCCGGCCCTACAGGGAAAATGGCGACAGGCACCACATCATGTGAGCAGACGACGACTCTGTGAGACGTCGTGTCAATTCATGCACGCGTTGCTAGAGGTGTTCCTGTCTTTTTGGAACTTTTTTATGCTGTGATATGTATGTTGAAATGTGCTTTCAACCGTCGGTTGTAAACGTTGCCCATAAATATGTTGAATCAACCCTGATCTCTGTGTTGTAAAATATAATTCGCTTATTGATATGAAACCATGACCATAGGTATTGTGTTTGTCATTGTTGTTTGAGAGAGGATAACATAATTGAGGACGTGTCTTTTGCACGTGAGTGTATACCAAACGCGTAAATCTTGAATGAACGTTGTCAGCTGTGCCTCCGTCCACGTGGTGGTCAGTCAAATATTCTACCATCAGGTCTGGGGGTGTCATATATCAAATTGCTTTTGCTTTGTATTGTTGCTCCACCGAGAAGAAAGCTCACTCACTTTCTGTGAGTGAGTGTGGTTTTACGCCACTTCTAGCAACATCCGATCAATATGACGATGGGGACGCCAGAAATGGGCTTCACACATTGTACCCATGTGGGGATTACACTTTCTTAGTAAAGTACCTGTTCCAGTTCTTTTACTACGCAAAGTCAAAAGTGGACACATCGGGTGAGGCGAGGTGCGGATCTGACTTCGTGAGCTTTATTAGATGGCTGTCTCTGATGGTGTAGTTTAGAATCCTGATTCAACCCAACAAACGTGCTAGAACATGTGCTTTACTAAGAGAGTGTAATCTCAAATATAACACGTCAAAATTTCCCACTAGCTTTGTGTCATTTTGAAAGAACACTGGAAGGAGGAAGGGTATTGCTTGAAATCAATCTAAAAGTTCTGTCAGTGATGTACTCCGATCTACAAATACAGTAACTGAAACCTTGTCTAAAATTGCAAAAGGACGGTCATTTTACACTTTGACAACTGTAATCGTAATTGAAATTTTGAGTATAAATATAAGCACAATCAGATACATACATGCACATACAAAAAAGATACTCTACAAACTAATATACGAGGGGATGTCAATAAGTTTTGAGCCTTGAGCATTTTTCATACCCAGGTGTCACAGCCTATGGTACAACATTGAACCTTGGGGTGTAGCTGATGTGATATATACGTTTTGGTATCCTACTCTCAGAAGTTATTGAACAGCTCATATTGACAGAAAGAGACCACCCTCACGGCAGTGAAAATGAATAAAATTGAGTATAGAGCAGTAATTAAGTTTTTAGTTCTTGAAGGAAACTCGGCGAAGAACATTGAAGAAAGACTTTCAGTAGTTTATGGGAAGTCTTCCCCTTCATCTGCTACCATCAAACGATGGGTCAATGAATTTAAGCATGGTAGAGAGAGTCTTGAAGATGACCCCCGTCCAGGTCGCCCAACAACAAGCACTACTCAGGAAAACATTGACAGAGTGCATAGACTTGTGCTGGAAAATCGTCGAATCACACTCCACGAGTTAGAGGAGACCACAGGCATTTCACACGGATCCATCGAGACAATTCTTCATGAACATCTCGTCATGTCTAAGGTGTGCGCAAGATGGGTGCCAAGAATGCTTACAGATGAAATGAAGCAAACAAGGGTCACCATAAGCAACTCCATGTTAACCAGATACAACAAGAATCCAGAAGATTTTCACTTTAGACTAGTAAACTGTGATGAAACCTGGATCCACCACTGTGATCCTGAGAGCAAACAAGAATCCATGGAATGGAAACATGTCGCTTCTCCCAGGACCAAAAAGTTCAAAGCCTCCAGATCAGTGCAGAAGGTAATTGCGACAGTCTTCTGGTACAGCAAAGGCGTCATCCACATAGATTACTTACTAAAAGGAAGAACAATGAATGGGGAATATTACGCTAACTTTTTGAGGCAAGTGCGACAGTCAATCAAGGAGAAGCGCCGGGGCAAGATCAGACGTGGTATTCTTCTACATCAAGACAATGCTCCAGTACACACCTCTCGCGTTGCAGCCGCTGCTGTCCAGGAATGCGGGTACGAAATCTTGCCGCATCCCCCGTACTCTCCAGACCTGATTACCATCTGTTCCCAAATCTTAGGAAACACTTGCGTGGTCGTAGATTTCAGGCTTATAAAGATCTTATTGCTGCTACTGAGGCTTGGTTTGAGGACCAAAATGGCGCCTTCTACAGAGATGGCATCAGCGACTGGGAGATAAGATGGAACAAGTGTCTTGACTCACAAGGGGACTATGTTGAAAAATAAATGTGGTTCATACCAATATTTTGTGTTTTTCTATGCAAAGCTCAAAACGTATTGACATCCCCTCGTATAATGTCTCGTGTAGTTTGAGTATTGTTACTGTGGTGTAAAATACTATTCACTCACTTACTGGTGTTGCAGGTAGTCAGAGGGGACGAAAAGTCCGGAACAATATACGTCGATGACCTCCCAGGCGCAAATCCCTTCAGACTCTACGAGAGCAGTCTGCAGTGGTCATCCCGCTACAAGCTAAGTCCTGGTCGCTACATCGTCATTCCGTCCACCTACCACAGCGGCGTGGAGAGAGAGTTCCTCATTCGGGTGTATACTCCGTGTCCTTTGTACAACTGCGGGTAATGACACATTTTTAGGATGATGAACACATCCAAGATTATTGAATGTACTATTTATATTATGGAAAATTCCGGTATGGAATTGGTATTCAGCGCCAGACTTGACTTAAAAAGCGACCAAAGGAAAAGCCTTGTCAGGGTCGTTGACTTGTTTGACACATCGTGATTCCAATGCTCATGATATTGATCACTGCTTTTCTGATCCACGCTCGATTATTAACAGACCGCTGCAATATAGGTGGAATATTGCTGAGTGCAGCGTAATGGAAGAAACAATGTTATCTAGAAACAGAAGGTAGCATCTCCATGTCTAATATCTTATACAGAATTTATCAGTGGAGTTCTACTCAATCAAATTCACCCTCAAAATAAAACAATGGCAGACACGGATATGAAACTGAACGATATGTTGTTTAGTGGCCAGTTCAAAACGTTGATGTCGTATACAAACCGTAAAAGTTAACTGTCCAAACTTTTCTTCTGACGAGAACTTTCAGTGTTTTTTACACTCAAATGGAAAATATATGTCCATGGTCGGTGTAATTTCAAGTTATATACTTGTATTAAATTTCGGTAAAGTGTGGCAGGAATTTGAAATTAGAGGTTTCCAGTGCTTTGGTGTGTGCGTTGTATTCGCCTGAACTATTCCATTCATGAAACAAGTGAAATGTACTTGACAGTTATCCGGGTGTCATGGAATTGTTGTCCGTTTACTGATGACGTATGTATTTGACAGTTATCATGGACTAAACACAATAACTAATACCATTGATGGTCTAGCTCGGCGTTATCTAATAATACCCGCCTGGTTGCTAGTTCCACTCATATTAAATATTTATCATAGCTGATTTCCTCAAACCCCATTAACACTTGATCTGAAAACATCTAATTGGTTCGCAACCAGTCGTCTCTTATCTAAAATTTAGAACAGTAGGAATTGTTATTGCGCTTTCTGTACATTTTCTTTACGTTACAGGACGATACCTGGGGAGGTGACGGTCAAACAAGAAGGCATGTGTATGTGTTGAGCGGGTATGGTAGGGGAAGTAACTGTGACGAAAAAGACAGAGTTATTGTGGATTCAGCCTACCAAGGCAGATAACTGCCAAATTAGAAGACTTCTTTTGGTCGACAGGGAGGTAACTTATGAAGAAGAAGACACTTGTTTATGTCCATTCAGCATTCCTGGGGAGATAACTGTAAAACTAGAAAACGTCTGTTGGTTGAGTATGACAAAGGAGGTAATTAGTGAAGAAGGCATGCTGGATTCAGCATACCAAGGAAGAAAACTGTCAAACTAGAAGACTTCTGTAGGTTGAGTATAACAGGAGAGGCAGTTGGTGAGGTTTCAGTGAGGTTTATGTGGTTTCAGTTACCTGGGGGTGAATATCAAATTGTCGTGTTGACGGAATATATCAAGGGAGGAAAATGTCAAATGTGAAGATGTGTACTTGAAGTTGTCTTTTCATGTTTACCTGGTATAGCAGAGAAAGACATTGTTTTCCTTCTTTGTCATCTGCAGTAACATTCAAGTCCAGCATGTCTAGTATTAGTCACTGGCCGCTATTTTGTTGGGGCTGGAAAATGATCGTCGCTGACTAATTCGTCACCCTGTTTAAATCAGCATTTTATTTCGGTCCCACGGGGTGCCGGTTTAGACATGTTTCACTGTAGTTTAACGGGGCACTGTATTCTATTTTTCATCCGGGTCATGGTCAACATGAGGGGAGTAACTGTGTTCTGAAGCTAACTAAAGTAAGGCAGGAGTCCATTAAAGGTCAAGGATGTTGAGCGGCAAAGAGACACAGAAAAACAGATTCACGAAAACAACTTCTTGGGTGATTATGAGATTGTGTTGGCTAAAAGAAAAACGCAGCGAAAGAAACACAAAAATTACAACTTCATGTAGGAGAATGAGATTATACTGACAAAGAGAAAAACGGACTCCGAGAAAGAACAGCAAGAATACATCGTGTACGAGGATGGTATTTTATTTGTAATAGAGACTGCCATTTCCGAGTAAATATACTCAGCCGCCAAAGAAGCTGTTCTGATGCCTACTGACTTTACTTCATCATGGCCACATACGAGATCTCACGAGACCGACGGATATCAACTGCTGAATGTCCCGCAGGTGCTCGCGTGCAATGATTAGCGTACACTATAAAAACATATATGGGCTGTGCATTTTTACAGTTCCACGTTAAGAGTATGTGGCTACAATGTTCCTCGAGATTTGTAGATGTTTAACCATCACAAACTAACCATTTGGCATTAAACCACTGGTTCACCTAGTACAGACATGATTATTCTATTTCACAGGAGAACATGTAAACCTGTTTTCTTTTTAATGCAGAATGCAGAAATATTCCACTTATATGACAAACGTCTGTAAATATAGGAGCCAAAGTGTGACAAAGCTATGATTATATCAATAAGCAACTGCTAAAACACGACCAGGATAGGTTTCTTAGGATAATTTCTAAACATGAATGGGGTCGGGTTGTGAGAGTGGATTTAGACAGGTGAGCGTATTGTAGTGAAATAGTGCAAATGCGGCATAAAACAACATACACGTGTCATTGTGCAATCGTGGTACATTTCACAAAGGAATTCTATTTTTCTTGGAGTTTTAGTCTTTCGGACCTCACTCAAAGTCGTTTTGGGGATGTTTTCTAAGGATGAAACATTTCCACATGTGTTGGACTGGACATTAATGACGATTATTTGGTTTATCATCTCCATTCCTTTTTCGAATGTATAAAGTTAAGACGATGAAACTCTTTTCCGTCAGAAAGGGTGCAAACCAGTCGTCAAATTCGCCGCAATTCACAATGCAAAAACCGGCGTTTAAGACTTGCAGCAGCCTTTGATCGTGGGTTCGAATCTTATGTATTATTCATAGTCCATTTTTATATCAGATTCTACATCCCTTCAGGCGATCCTTAATTAAGTCCCAATCTTTTCTTCTAAAAACGTCAGGGTTAAATGTTTGAATATTTAAAGACCATCCAGCATTCAGATGGAGAATCGGCTGAGTAAAACCAGTAAGTCAAAGTTTGCTATGTTCTGTGTTGAACAAAACAAATGTTGGCAAGGGTTCTGTGAGCAGGACTCGAGCTTTATATTGGTGAAGGGAAGGGAGTGACCAATTGCAGTCGTAAGTTGTAATGAAAATACAGTGTCCCAAATGCCTTGTCCGTGACAGACAGCGCGTGAAGCGGCTGTAAAATACCGCTCATCTGACATACTGCAGCTTCGAAAACATTGGGTTTCAACTGAATGGGTTGTCGTCAACCCGTGCACAGATATTTTCACTCAGTGATTTGTGCATTAACCGTCTGTATTACATTCAAGACAAACCACCACGTGAGTTCTGCGCAAGTTATGACGCTTACACCAGTGTCTAACAAACTCTTTCGCTAGTCATTCCAGAAAGTCTTAGGTCTCCCTTACAGTGTATGTATATTTATATATTTCTGGTCATACTATCTCTTTGGGGAGAAAAATAGTTGCTGTGTACACACATACATTTGCACATATTCTCCTTATCGATGTTTTGATATCTCGGGCGGTGGGGTAGCCTAGTTGCTAAAGCGTTCGCAGTTGAAGGACCGGTTCGATTCCCCTCATGAGAACATTGTGCGAGACCCGTTCTCAGGAGGAGCATTTCTAAAAACGGCGTAAAACCATACTCACTTACTCGTTCCTTCAGTGATCTAGCATCACTTATTTCGATAGTGAATTAAACATGGATCTATTCGCTAACCCAGCGCATGGTTTAGCCGCATTCGAAAAGCACGACAATACATATTATTCTATAGTTTGGCATGAAATGTATGTGGACCCGGGTTTTTGTAAATAACTCTTCATCCAGTGATCCAATCGATCTCAAACGTTGTAAGTGGATGTTTTGTCAGACGACCTAACCACACTGTAAATCACACATTTTATGCATTTGAATGAAAGAATCTATCTATGTAACTGTCAACAAAACAAACAGCAGAACCCTGACAGCTTGCAGAGGGAGGGAACCAGTGACCTGTAACAGCGGTCAGGTAAATGCATGTGCGGTTCATGATGGTTACTTGTTCACTGCACAGTGATAGACCGTTTTTATCATTCACACTGACTACTTCTAGCTGTCATCATGAAAGCTTACTCAGATGATGCTAAACGTTTAATTAGAAAGGTGTTTATTTATTTATTTTTTTTCAAAGAAAAGAAAATGGAACCAACGTAGCAAACCGATTTATAAGCTGTCGGATTACATGAAACGTAACACTTTTGCTCTTGACATGAAAAAGAACATCGTGCTAAAATTGTGGGAAATAAACCAAACAACTAATAAACAAACACTTGTACACAAATGTAGGCATCCAAAGTTAGATTCTTTTGACATCAGGGATCATCAGAGATGCCATTCGCTTGAAATGAACCTGTGACATCTCTGCAAACCTGTAAACCCGACCTACGTTGACAAACATCCACTTGCAAAGTATAAGATCGATTGGATCACTGGATGAAAAGTTATTTACAAAAAAAGCGGGTCCACATGCATTTCATGCCAAACTATAGAACATTACTGTTACGAAAACGGTAACTCTATCATGTATATATGGAGGCGTATTAGAACCAGCATAACAAATATGTTGATCATGACAACGTATGATACTCTCATATAGGAACACGATACTGCTAGCGTTTTGATGCTTCCGTTTATGTATATGACACAACTAATGAAGTGTATCAACTAGTATATTACACTTGGAATCTACACAAGATAAGACATAGTCTAATATTATTCTACGATACCTCCGGACAACAATACTCAAGATAATCAGTTTGATATGACACACGTAAAAAGTGTGTTGTTACTTTCAGCTTGCGGCACAAATGCGCCTGAACAGTGCGATGAAGAAAACGGGGCGTCACTTTCAAACCGAACTGGTCCAGGGTATCTATGCAAGCAGAATCTATATAAAGTTCGTTCATCTAGACTTGCCACATTTTACACATGTGTGGACTGTCTTTGATTTATTTGCTTTCAGGCAGACTAGGTTAGCCTGGCTGAAAATAAACTGACCGGCAAAAGAAAGTATACAAGGATTTCAAGAGGTCATTATCATTGAGTCAGACAACCCAGACATGCAAACATAATGCAGTGGTGTTACTCATTACTCACCTTTACTCAACCTCAGCTAAACATCACACGCATACTACAGACACACGTTGCGTCAGATCTAGACCTGCGTAAATTCACTAGGGGCACTGAAAACCAGCTTTCTGCCATACAAAAGATGAACAGGAACGGAGGTACACACAATTAATGTTGACTACCATTACTTTAGTATCCTGTATGTCCACCCCCTATATCAATACAGGCACGTAGCCTCTTTCTCACCGAAGACGTCAGACGTCGGACAAGGTCACGTGGTATGTGACGCCATTCGTCCTGGAGGGCTTGCGTAAGTTGCTGTCTATTCTGTGGTGGATTCGGGCATTTCCACACGCGTCTGTCTAGTGTATTCCATATGAGCTCAATCGGGGTTATGTCTGGAGGACGTACTGGCCACGATGTTCCTCTCTTCGCTGCCAACGACGAACAACTCTGCTGCCCGAAGACATCTAGCCACTGTGTATCAACTGACGCGACGTTGAAGGGAATTTGCCGCTAATGACGCTACCGTCAGGAAAAGGTTTCTTATGAATATCGTCCTCAAATGTCGGTCTTCAACTGGTGTTGTTACTCGCGGTCTCACACTTCTTGGTCTTTCCTGTGACTGTTCCGTCTGCCTGTAACGTTGCAGCAGTCTAGTGTCGACTACATGAGTAGAGTTGACGGTTCTTGCAACGTTGGCGTGTGTCGACCCCATATTGAGCACACCTGTGGCCCTCTCACGTTCAACTGATGATAGTCGTGGTATAACTGTGGCGAACTTTTTCAATCTGCATGTGTAACCTGTCCGCACACTACCTTTTACACCCTAAATGCATGTGAAACTGAAAATCATGGTTGATACAACTGACCACTCCGACGTTATATTCACGACGTGCACGTGATTTTCACTGAAGGTGTCAAATTAATACGTTGGGGCGACATGTTTCAGTGCATAATTCACCTAAAATTATTTCTAGTTTAAAACTAGAGACATGCTAAATCTTGGTATACTTTCTTTTGCCTGTCAGTTTAGATGAGACACGTCAGCCTATCGCAAATGATCGACGCTCATGCTTTTGATCACTAGATAGTTTGATCCAGATTCAATTATTTGCAGACCGCCACCACAGGGTTGGAATATTTGAATAGTGTGACGTTAAACAACGAAGAAACAAGAAACATCATTACATTCAAGTTCACCTTATCCGTATCCAATAACAACCAGATCTTCGTGATCTAAGGTATTTGGTGATATGTTTCAGAGATAGTCCAAATCTGGCTGAGATAACAAACCCAACTTACATTATGTTGACAATTTTATGCTATTTTGGTTCACAAGTAAGGCATGTGCTCTGTCAACAAATAGCTTAATTAATATGTAATCCAGCAGAAAATTTGGTTACCTTATACCCGCTGACGTACACACACCCTCTGTTAGGAGTTTGTTCGTACATTAACCCCAGACACCTTTGTGAATCACTACCCAACATCTTACACCTTATCTCGTGAGAGTGCAGTAAACCGTCAGATTGATACCTTTCCCACCTGTTGGGAATGTTTTACTGTGAGTTGGTGATAGCTCCCCACGTACATCGCGTCATGACTGGGTTCGCTTGCGATAAGGTACTAGAAACTGTGTATATTGGCAAAGAGTATGTTTATTGGCGACAAAAATGAAACCTTCCCACGAGCTAAACTTAGCACATTCCGTCAGAAGCATGTCTAACGCATGTTCTTCTCGTGGCTTTATATATAACAATGTCGTCATACATAGCAGCTGCTGCAACATCGTGCACACACTGTCGTTCCGGAGAAATTGACCCCATCCCCCGTACCACCCCCACCCCCACCCCACCCCATCCAATCCCCTAAAATTACAACGACCACAATAAAAATTGGTAAACCGAAATTTATTTAGACATGACTTCATTTATCACGTCGTGCAACAAACACGTCAATTTTATTCATATTCCCACTGTGTAGACCGATGCTCATAATGTTGCTCATTTGATCGACTGTATTATTTTCAGGCTGTCGCTATATAGATGGAGTATTGCTGTATGTGGCGTATAGTAACCAGTAAACAAAATAATTTATCCAAATTGTGTAAGTCCTAGGTGTTTCCCGTAGATGTAGATACCCTGTGTCATCTTTGATTTTCAGCTATCCACGAATATAAGAGACTGTTTTATCCGTTATTGACATTCAGTGATTGACTTCATCTACAATACCTATTTTAATGTATCAGCGCTTCCTAAAAGGCAGAAAGGTAGACTAGCATTTGCTCCCAGCCAGCTTGTCCTAACAGTCAACTAAAATTGATCAGTGGTCGTACTTTGTGACCGTGATGACTGGCGTGATTTGCCTGCCTTCATGCCCTGAAGGCGTGGATAGGTGCTCATGCTTTCAGATACGTGTTTGCTGGCTCGATATTGATATTGTAAGTATATATGAAGATGCGCCGATGAACAACATTCATTGATGTACCAATATGACTTACAAATACTCTTAGTATCACACATTCAATGAGTTGGTTGCGTCATGGTTCATGTATCAGTACCTCGTTTGACAAAACACTAAGGTGATCGTAAGTCACTAAGGTAACCTTGGTGCCATGTGAAAGAATGGAAGTTAAGGTTAACCGTAAAGGTTGCTTCGTGAAAGGTGCCCCAGGCGGGTAAAGTAGGATGGGGCTTACAACTGACCACGGACATTAGATATTGGTTGACCATTAAAGCCATCGTGGATAAAACCGGTACCAGCTCATGGTCAGAGACAGAAAGGTGACAGCTCTGCCCATGACGTTGTTCGTACGTTACAAGAACTCGTTGTACCTTTCCACAACTCAGTGTAAAATCTAACAACAGCATTTCGTTTTTCCTGACAACGAGTTACAAGTGATTAAATCGTATTCCAGAACTACAGATCTGTTTTAAAATACAAATACATTCACTATCCTCGACACTAGCGGATTGGCACTAACTCTGACGCTAACTCTGAGTTATAGAGTACCTGACACATAAATCTATGTACGCCATACTTTTTACTTTCTTCTGTGCGCATTTGCACATCGTTTGCAAAGAATTTGGAATTCTCTGCCAGAACAGCATCAATCTCTTGACACCATGATTTGAAAACAGTATTTTTATTGGAACTTTTTGCATCTACAAACGGTCTACCACAAACATCGAGGTAGGGTGGGTAAGCGATACCAGGGGATGTTGTCAGCTCTCGTCATTCTCTCACAACCTTTTAACCTTCACATGTCTGGGGAATTCACACGGAGGATTATGCACGTCCGTTCTATCATAATTAGGTGTGTGGTTTTTTCCTAACAAGAGAACACAGCTGATAATTTATCGTTGTATCTGTTAAGAGTTCGTTCAATCTTTCGTATTCATAACAAAACGGTGCCATTTTGATAAAGTAACATGCAACACAAACATTTGTATTAAAAACTGTGTGAGTGGTGTGATAAGAAAGGAACGTTCCTTGAACTGATGTATCAAACACCTGTGTGAATTTAAACACGTTTCTTTTTTCAATGTTCATTTACCTGACGAAACGTAAGAGGACCGTGCTATCGCGATCCGTATCTTGAAGCAAGGGTTCAAATGAAATAAACTTTTTGCATTTCAAATTAATTGGCATCTCATTTGAATATGACCGTACGAAACCATTCACGAGATTTGACATGAAGTTTTACAAGAACTTTGATGACAGAATGCTATTTTAACTTGGTAAACTTCATTGTGTTATTTAGTGTTGAATGTGTAACCTTCATCCACGTGTTCAATGATAAGTTTAGTTATGTAACGTTCGACATTGTGTTCTATGTTAACTATGAACCCTTTAGTGCCACGCCTATGGCAACTCTGCCATCTACATAAATCAAGGTTTTCTGAGAAAATTCTGTATTCTACACTATGGAGTTCTGTGTCACCTTGGTATTTCTGCATGACTTCCGAAATCAAAGTTATGGTTCTAAGTTGATTCTGTGATCTATTTCATGGTGTTCTATGTTCACTGTGATCTATGTTAATTCTGTGATCTGTTTCTTGGAGTCTTGGGTAATTCTATGACCTTCATAACTGTTTTCTGTGTTAATTCTCTTGTCTATACCGTGCTGTTCTGTGTTAATTCTCTTGTCTATACCGTGCTGTTCTGTGTTAATTCTCTTGTCTATACCGTGCTGTTCTGTGTTAATTCTCTTGTCTATACCGTGCTGTTCTGTGTTAATTCTCTTGTCTATACCGTGCTGTTCTGTGTTAATTCTCTTGTCTATACCGTGCTGTTCTGTGTTAATTCTCTTGTCTATACCGTGCTGTTCTGTGTTAATTCTCTTGTCTATACCGTGCTGTTCTGTGTTAATTCTCTTGTCTATACCGTGCTGTTCTGTGTTAATTCTCTTGTCTATACCGTGCTGTTCTGTGTTAATTCTCTTGTCTATACCGTGCTGTTCTGTGTTAATTCTCTTGTCTATACCGTGCTGTTCTGTGTTAATTCTCTTGTCTATACCGTGCTGTTCTGTGTTAATTCTCTTGTCTATACCGTGCTGTTCTGTGTTAATTCTCTTGTCTATACCGTGCTGATCTGTGTTAATTCTCTTGTCTATACCGTGCTGTTCTGTGTTAATTCTCTTATCTGTATCGTGGTGCATGTGTTACTTCTCTGACCTACATCCCTCTAGTCTATGTTTATTCTGCGATCTGTTCTGTGAAGCTCTATGTGAATTCTGTCTTAGTACTTTTCCATTGTGCTCTGTGTTAATTCTAGGATTTGCATCATTGTTGTCTGTGTTGAGTTTACGATCTACTGCACGGTGTCCCATTTTAATTCTATGTTCCACACTGTGGTGATTTATGTTAATTTTATAATCTGTTTCGTTGTGTTAAGGTTAAATTCTGTGATGTTCATCGTGGTGGTCCATTTTAGTTCTATGATGTACGTCATGGCGTTCTATGTTAATTCTGTGATCTACGTCATGGTGTTGCGTGTTACTTCTCTGATGTACGCTGTGATGTAAATATAGCCTGTAATGTGGGGAATATCACCTTGTGAACACATCCGAGACACTCCGCCTAGTGAGTAAAAGAACCAACTGACTGAAGCGTCTGTGATATCTATCAAAACATCATGACATACCTGCAGTTTTTTAGGTCGTTACACGTCACTCTTTAACGAATACAATAATTTCGTAGCGAAACCGTCTATTGAGGAAGATACACAACAGGGAGGCCATATGCTGGATGCTGTACGAGGTTAATACTGCCAGACCCAACAATATACAGCGATACTTTCAGCTGTTGCTAGCAAAGATCATCCTGCCAAGCCACGTCTGAATGATTGAATAGTGTTACTTTCACTTCATGTCAAGCAGTAGACTTGAACAAATTACTGTGGCAATATTTAATGTTTTTCAGTCATAATTTGAGGATTGATCACACTGGATAACAACTTCTTTTATTTTGTGAGGGCAACGTTTCGATACAGATTCATGCAACGTTGTCAAACAACAACGAGAATTCAGGAATATTGTCAAGCAGGAATGACAAATCTGACAACAGCAAAAGAATCTGTACTCTGAACGTCGCACTGATGAAATTGTCATCTGAAAAGAAGTTATTATCCATAAAGCGTGTTCAGTGTTGTTCTTCAGTACTTCTAAAATGCCGTTCAAATCAGTTACAGTTTGCAGATGACACTGATAAGAATAACAGTTGTCAATATAAAGGATCGACCGGCGTCCTTATCCTATCCATTTTTTCTAGATTCTTTTTATTAGGCCACAAATACCATATGTACGTGGATACATTAGCTGTTACAGCTCTGAAGCAAGACTGATCATTATCTGAATGACAGCCTGACTTGTATTTTAATAGTGTCTACTCACTCACTCACTCACTCACCCACTCACTCACTCACCCACTCACTTATTCACTCACTCACCCACTCACCCACTCACCCACTCACCCACTCACTCAATCACTCACTCACCCACTCACCCACTCACCCAATCACCCACTCACCCACTCACTCACCCACTCACCCACTCACCCACTCACCCACTCACTCACATGACATGTTGTTGTTGATGTCGCTCAGTCCAGAGTACGCTGTAAGAGACGCGCACGCACCTCGTGTAAACTGCCAGCATAGGGATCGAAGAGTAAGTAATGTTGGTTTAACGCCGCCTTGTACAGAGTCATTTCATTGTCTGTTACCCTGCTGTAGGATGAAAGCAACGAGAGATGTAGATCTTAGAGGCTTAACCCTTCGATTAAGCGGGTCATGGTGAAGTCTGTCTCACAATCCATGGGGGCGGTGGGCGGACGGCCTTGTGTCTAGATAAACCACTTTTCGATTCCCCACATGGGTGCAATGTGTGAAGTCCATTTCTGGTGTCCACCGCCGTGATATTGCTGGAATATTGCAAAAGGCTCACTCACTCACAGTTCAAGTACCACATTATTTCTTCTGCGTATCCCTGCTTGCAATACGTAACCCCTACAAGAAGCAAGCCTAGATTTCCTCCCATCTCGCCTGGGCGGAGCAATGTCAACACGGGATTCGAACCACGGATATAGGATTCTTGTACTCCGAAAGGACGCATTCCTACACATGAGCCTCTCCGCCTAAGAGTCAGTTACCTGTAACATGGACTCCGAAAGAGCTCAACCCCGCACTTAGCCACACGGCCTAAGAGTTAGTTACCTGTAACTTGGACGCTGAAAGGACGCTGCCCCGCACATGAGACAGTTTCCTGTAACTCAGTTTGTATGAGTGAAACAAAATGTGATTTCAGTTTGCTTGTTTGTTTTTTCTCTCTCCTGCATCAATCATACAACACGAGGGGTTGTTTTTAGTTTGAATTGGACTGGTTAATTTTTTCAGTTCTGACAATGAATGACTTAATATCATTCCTATGCTGAAGGTTTTGTTTTTTATTTTCTACGTGTTTGTTAAAACTGTCAACTGTACAAATGCGATGAGATTTTAACCTGATTTTGTAACACGCACGAATTACATGAACACGTCCTGATTGTCACTCATTGTATTACACACTCGCTCACTGTCACTCACTTCACAAAAAATAAACGTCAAAACTCTTTTCGTAAGCAGATTAATTACTAAAATTAACTGAACTTCATTCTTTTATTTTTTATGAACTACGATCAAATGGCTGGCGTTTGCGGCATTGTGATTCCGTTCCACAAATTGCATCCGTCACAGATACATGTAAGGGCCGACGGTGCCCATCTGACAGAGTGAGCATGAGTTTACGCCGCTTTTAGCAAGATTTCTTTAATATCACGGCGGGGACACCAGAAATGGGTTTCAGACTTTGCCCCATGCCCGAGCGAACGCTTTAACCACAAGGCTACCCGACCGCCGCCTTGCTCTTCTGAAGAAATCACGGTAAGATATTTAAGTTGCAACATAGATGATGTCTGTCTCTGGCCCATGTAACTGTGAACTTTGCGAAGTTTTACGTAGGTCTGTATGTTGTAACTGCCATCAAACAACTATGTAGAACGTGGCGTAGGGCCCTTGGTTGTTTTCGTACCTCAGACCTCAGTACCTTTTGGAGTCGCTTCTGTTATGATCATAACGTGGGGAAGGTTTGCATGTGGAACGGTGGAGATAGGTATCTCTCATACAGCCTGTTAGTCCCATGCTGAAACTTGTTTCCTTACTTTCATTATTTTGATAATGCGTACAAACTTTGTCACTCGCAACATTTACGTATCATTACTAATCCGTTAAACCACGCATATATTGTTTCATGAAACACAAAGCGTCATGTCACTTCAACAGAAAAACACTACACTGCATGCTTGTCACTAACAAGAGGAGGCATCCATTCGTTTATATTACAGCTGGTATGATAAAAACATGGACTCACTGTCATTTACCAGACAAAACATGGATCGAAACATTATCCCCAAGAAGACAAGACATGGACTCACTGTCACTCACATGATACGATATTCCGGGCCCAATACAACCCGTGAAGATCTGTGTTAGAACTGATCTTCAGGAATCCATGCTTTTCGTAAGAGGCGGCTAGCGGGATCGAGTGGTCAGACTCGCTGACTTGGCTGACACAGGTCATCATACCCTTGCTAGGTAGATCGATGCTCATGATGTTGATCACTGGAGTGTCGATTATTTACAGACCGCCGCCATATAGCTGGAATATTGCTGAGTGCAGTGTAAAACTAAACTCACTCACTCACTCATATTTAACCAATATAATTATGGTATACAAACGCTTGGATAATTATAATGAATACATTCTTCAGGGTTCCTAACTTGATGTGTGAAATGTGTCTTTTTTAAAAAAGTGAATCAAAGTCAGCTCACGCACTGAGAAGCTGTGAATGCATTTTCAATGCAACCGCATTCCCAGCTGCACAAGACGACTAAATATTGGGTGCCCACGGGAATGAAAATTGGGCCCATGCATCCTATTTAGGAACGAAACACCAAGCATGCATTTTTTCTGAAACTTCAATGGGTGTGGCTGTGATTTAAGAGTGAATTTCGCCTTATCTTCTTTTAACAGAATTAATATGAAAAACCATAACAAGAAACACCTGGGGATTGCCAAATGAAGTGTTACAAAAACGTGTCATGTGTCTTAACTCCAAATTCAGTAACATTACACCACAGCTGAACAGACTTCAGTTGTCCAGAAAGGCACCAGCTTATCACAATTCCGAAAAAGTTATTTTAACTTGGGTCGATGGGTACATCTTAAAAGAAACATATTGTCTTGAAAAAATAAACCAAGGACGCTGAGTGATAGGTAGGGTGTTGTGTACCACGACACAGGGTCGAGGGCGGCCATGGGACGCAGATGGTGAAGATACAGCGCACCATCAACATGGTGGTTCATATATCACGGAGAGACCACTTAATTCTGAAAAGAACCCCAAAACGTTTTTTCATCGTTGCAGTCACACGGTGATTAACTGGGTGCTAGGTGGGTATCATATAAATTGAATCAAGTCGCTGAAAGATTGACTGTCAATAATGAGGGTATTAACCCCCTTTCGGTATGCAGGATGCGGATCTCCATTATGATATCAAGGGTGGGGCAACTCAGTTCATAGTCTGTCTCACAGTCCCTGAACCAAGTCTGTCATACAGGCCCTGAGCCTAGAGTGTCATACAGAACCTAGTCTGTCATACAGACCCTGAACCTAGTCTGTCGTACAGACCCTGAGCCCAGTCTGTCATACAAGCCCTGAGCCTAGTCTGTCATACAGAACCTAGTCTGTCATACAGTCCCTGATCCTAGTCTGTCATACAGACCCTGAACCTAGCCTGTCATGCAGAACCTAGTCTGTCATACAGTCCCTGATCCTAGTCTGTCATACAGTCCCTGATCCTAGTCTGTCATACAGTCCCTGAGCCTAGTCTGTCATACAGAACATAGTCTGTCATACAGTCCCTGATCCTAGTCTGTCATACAGTCCCTGATCCTAGTCTGTCATACAGTCCCTGATCCTAATCTGTCATACAGTCCCTGAAGCAAAATTAATGTATCCAATAATGCCCTCGCACGTCTAGAAAATGTGACATGTGATTTCCACAGCTTCAGAAAAATGAAAATGAAAATGAAGAAGGTCTCCGGGCTCTTCTTCCTAGTATTTTATTTTTCTACAATGAAATTTCAGGGACAAGTTCTCACTAGAAAGCCTTGATAATGTTTTGTTTGTTTTTTTATCTGGTAGGAGGATGCTATTATTGTTATGCTGAATTTTCATTTTTTTTTTTTGTCTTCCAGAATAACACACAGTAGCATTACTGATTACTTTGTGTAAAATCTAATATGTGGAAAATAAACGTATTCCCTTTGTGCATTGACAAAAGAAAACAACGCGTTCCACGCTGGATCCTACACTTGGCTTGTCATAAAGATACAAAAAACTTCCAAGAAACATCTTCCACAGTTGCTGGCGAGATATGAAATAACAATGAATCTCGAACTCTTTGGCATAAGCGTTTAAGCCTATGACTTTTAGCTGAATCCAGATAAGAATTTGACTTCAACAAAACCGACAAAGAAATTACAATGAATCTTACATACACACTTACACAAGGGTTGAACTGCGTATTAATACTCGTCTCATCTGACATATCTATTAAACAAACGTCTAAAATGTGATAGATGCACACCCATGCATGCCTGTGAAAATATAAGTCGACCACCGATATCGCCCATCGTTATATCTTTGGAATAAGACCTGTTGTAGATTTGACAGGAACGGTAATCACAGACCCAAACTTGGCAAGAGTGTCACGCAAGTTTGTTATTCCATCTCAACACAAATGGAATTCTCCCCATTTTCCTAGATCTTTGGATAATCTAGCACTCCCCAACAAGTACCATCCCATCGACCTGCCATTATCTTGGGTTCCGATAGCAGGGAATAATTCCTGTGATTGAATTCCTGATTAGACGAAATTGATCCAATTTCTGTTTCCTTTATACTTATCACATTTTGGGGAAAATGAATACCCTAGCTTTGTTATTGGGCTATTATTTGTTCCTCTCTAAAGTGTGTTCGTCCATTATTGAAGAATTTGGCACCGAGTGGAACAAGGAGCGAGCCTGTGCCATGGCATGTTACCCATTATCTCCCCATTATCGATCCATATAATGACATTTGAAAAGAAGTGCTGTGAGATTTATAACGAAAGAATAGCCAATGAAACTGAATCTTCCAACTTCCAAATTTGGATTTATTGCAAACTGATTCCTATAGATTTTCCAATGACTGCATTCTTTCGTGCCGATGATTGTTCACACAGATGCTGCTAGTGGGCAGGATTAAGGGCAAGGAGTTTCTACAGGTTTGAAGGACGTTTCTCAGTACATTGCAGTTTGATGTGGGGGATGAGATCCCTTTCTGTCTGAGTTGAAGAGCCAAATCTCCTTTGCAAAAAACCTCATAGTTTCATATTGTTTGTGTGTTGCAGTTAAACGTCGCACACAGCTATATCAGCAAAGATCTTATCAACGTCAGCATTTGCCAGATTGACACTTCTAGAAAATGTGTTTAGTCAAGCGAGTAAAAAGTGGCGAGAAGTGGCGAGAAATCATTAACTGGTGTCATTAAATAGGGAATATATTACAATTTCGACGTGAAGGGCGTTCACTCTACGCGAGGTTTTACTGTTATTGGTTTGCAATCATCAATCAGATCAGGAGTGACAGAGCAGAACCATGCCTGAAACCCAACCTGAAGCAACAATGGCATCCTGACACTTTCTGTAGAGTCAAAATAGCTCCGGCCCCAGCCTCAGGAGCTACATCCTCCCATTCAGAATTGAATCTAGCAGCACGTAAAATCGGTGAATCTGTGGTATAAAATCTAAGTCTATTAGGTTTGAATGCTTCTTCCTAACGTTGTGACCTTTGCTTTAATGTGCACTTAAGACAGACAAAGGGTGACTGAAATATATATGGTGATATACAATAAATGATGTATTTTATGTAGCCTTCATGATGTACTATTTGGTAAATGTTCGCCTGTGTAGTGTAAACACAAAATGTAATATATGTTTAACATTTACAGGAAATAACACAAAAAGAAGACCACACGCTGCATACATGTATTTTTTGCAGGCACTCAAAACAACAAAGGACAATGTCAAGCAACACAGACTTGTATGGTATGTTGAATTCACACAACACACATATGTATCGATATGGAATTCAAGACCACAGAAGGACAACAAACACACATATGTATGCATACGGATTTCAACATCGCAAAAAACACACAACACAAACATGTATACATACGGAATTCAGCACCACAAAAGGAAACAACGCAAACGTTTATGCATAAGAACTTCAGCCCCACTAACGGACAAAACACACATATTTTAAGAATCACACATATGTATAGATACGGAATTCAGCACCACAAAAGGAAATTGTAAACAACCCACAGTTGTACGCATACGGAATTTAACACCACAAGAGGACAAACAGCAAGCATTTGTATGGATAAGGAATTCAACGCCGCGAACGAACAGAACACAAACGTGTGCATTCTGAATTCAGCACCACAAAAGAATAAACAACTTGTATGATATACATGGATCGTCACTCAAGAAGGGAGATAACTCACAAATGTGTTTAGTCTGTGGATCGTAACACTAGAAAAGGGGTCGAGAAACACTCTCATGGGATTCGCCATCACTCCACTCGAGTTTGCTGAAGCTATAACAGTGACCCTTCTATGAGCAGGTAATATAAACTTACCTTCTTCCCTTTGCCCGCAACCCTACCCATTGCCAAATATTCACTGACATTTCCTTCAAGATGCTTTCTGCATACCCAAAGAAGCATTCTCCTGTCTCAGCAACACGAACAAGATTCACATATTCGGGCTTGAATCCAGAGGCATGGTGCATCTGTGAATATACAACTTCAATTTACTGAGTAATGAGTTTGAATGTGTCTGAGCGGTGGAGTTGACCTTGATTTTTTAAATTGCAGCGTTATTTTCCGGATATCTAAGAATGGAATCAACCTCTTGCAGCTGTGTCTTTGGTAAACGCTTATTGTCGGTAAAACTGCGTGTTGGCAAATCTACATGTCTTAAGGGATTACATAAATGGGTGGTGATCTGTGGTGTTGGTTTACATGCCTCATTAACATATCGCATGTCCATGACGTTGTTCTTTATCAGATTATATTTTAGATTCTTACAATATCGTGTGAGAGTGACCAGATCAAATACACATGAATAACAAATTGTCAAAGGAATATTGCAGAGCTGGATCCAGCTCTGTGGTGAACACACTTGAGAAAGAGGGAGTGCACACTTCATTTCCATCCATGTACAGTTGTCATTTAATAAACTCTAAGGTGCTCTTCAACATTCCCACTTCTCCTCCTGTGGATCCGCCCATATAATGGGACATTTACTGTGACCAGGGAAAACAGCCATTAAACATCGTTCGTCTAAATCTAAACTGCAGGTAGATTTGTACTTGTGTATTCTATCTACTATTTGACTAAAACTGGCCTTTGGTCTATTCAGGAATAAAGAAATAATTGCAACTATGAACACATTCATATCTAGGTATAGACATAAGGGAATAGGTCAAGAAATGATGTGCTTGATTGTTCAGAATGTCGTCGATCAAGTGACTTGATATACTGATAATAACAATATATACATATGGAAATTAATTAAGCAACACCAAATTCAAAGACACATAAAAACTTAACAAAGTTTAACGAAGTAATTTTGATGATTGATTATTCAATTTTGATGTATTGACATACAGCATGAGCTTTTCATGGGTTGATATGACGCGCGTGAAGCTTGCACAGCGCACGTGCATTGCTTTAGCCTCAACTTTCGAAAAATGCACTTTTTCCCTGGGGTGTTTACAAGCGCAGGTTGTCGATTGCATTCGGTTTTTCATTCATTTCAATGTCATGGCACGTAGGAAATTATCAGAGGCCACTCGTTGGCAAATAATCGGCATGAGGAATGCTGGTATGTCTCTAAGACAAATCGGGACTCAAATCGGACGACATCATTCCATAATTTCAAAACTTTTGAAAAAATACCGGGCCACTAATGAAGTTAAAGACCTGCCTAGACCAGGAAGACCCAGGAAGACCACAGTCCGGGAGGACAGAGCTTTACTGAGACTTGTACGGCGCAGGTCCTTCGACTCGAGCTCTCGGTTGAGACAGGAGTGGCTTCCAGGGAGACCCATCTCGAACAGGACTGTTCGGAATCGTCTGAAAGCTGCAGGATACCGGGCAAGGAGGCCAATCAAGCGACCCAGACTGTCTCCAGCCCATAAGGCAGCCCGACTGGCCTGGTGTAATGACCGTTTGCACTGGAACATTGCCTCTTGGAGGAAGGTCCATTTCTCAGATGAGAGCCGGTTCTTGCTGCACATGGTGGACGGTCGTACTCGGGTCTGGAGGCAGAGGAACACAGCAATGGCTCCACGGAACATCCAGGAGACTGTGGCCTTTGGGGGAGGTTCCGTTATGGTATGGGGGTGCATTTCCATGAACTGCAAGTTGGATATCATTACCATCCGTGGCAACCTTAACGGTGTTCGTTACCAACAGGAGGTTCTTGACAGGGCTGTGGTACCTCATTTTGAGAACCATCCTCTGGCAACGAGACCCATATTTATGGACGACAATGCTAGACCTCACAGGGCGCATGCTGTAAATGATTTTTTGCGGCAAAATGCAATTGACAGAATTCCATGGCCTGCCATGAGCCCTGACCTCAACCCCATTGAACATTTGTGGGACTTTATTGGCCGTCGTGTGAGGCAGAGAGACCCACCAGTCCATAATCTCAACGAATTGACGGCTGCCCTGCATGAGGAGTGGAACAGGATCCCCCAGAATCAGATCCGGAGACTCATCCAAGGAATGAGGAGGCGTCTGGAATCGGTGGTGCGTGCGCAGGGAGGACACACTAGATATTGATGAAAGTCGGTGTGCAGACTCTCAGATGACTGTTCTTTCTTTCCATGTGACATTTGTGTTAATACACCTGACAACAACGTCTGTGGATGAATAGTAAATTGTGTCCATTTTTTCATGAATTTAAGACAGTTTTAAGAATTTGGATTTCGTTGCAATAAAGCAAAGTCTTGATACTTTTTCCCTTTAAGTTGTTTGTCAGAGATAGTCTGTTGAATAAAAAAGTGTCAAACTATATCAACCCGGCATATTTTGATTGTCAGAACACTTCAAAGTTGCTCCAATAGAAAAAATTGGGGTGTTGCTTGATTAATTTCCAGGTGTATAGATACATTGTACTTAGGAACAGATGTATCACATCACCAAACAAAGTATTGAAGCTGGGCAGGAGGGCATAAAGACTCGAGCTGGCAGGCATCATGACTTGAGTCAATCGTATTCGAAACTGACTTCTAGTGTATGAAAATATCCTGTCAGTATTTATGTACCGTGATTCGTGTATGAAAGGTCAGTGTCTCCTGTAGGCAGGTACAATGACTCGTGCATAACAGCACCGTGAATCATGTACGTATCAAGCTTCGATGAGTCGTGATTAAAGGCACCGTGACTCGTGTTGGAAGGTGCAGTGACTTGTATGTGGGTTCGGTGACTCCTTTTGGAAGGTAACATGACTCGTGTATGTGGGTTCGGTGACTCCTGTTGGAAGGTAACATGACTCGTGTATGTGGGTTTGGTGACTACTGACGGAAGGTAACATAACTCGTGTATGTGGGTTCGGTGACTCCTGTTGGAAGGTAACATGACTCGTGTATGTGGGTTCGGTGACTACTGATGGACGGTAACATGACTCGTGTATGTGGGTTCGGTGACTAGTGATGGAAGGTACCGTGTCTATGAAAATAAAGTGTCAGTCTATCCTAAACTGTGTGTCATATGTTCGAAGGCAACATGATTTATGTTGAAAGGTGGTGTTACTCATTTACGAAGGTATCCTGACGTGATCAAATTCACAAGACTCGATTTGGTAGATACACGTATACCTAAATATAGTTTGGAAGGCACAGATACACACGCTGGAGGACACTTGATTCCTAATGCATCATGACGCACCACCATCTCAAGGCACATACAATTTGTGCGAAGTGTGACACCATACAGTGATTATTCATCACAATAACTCATTCCTCTGCATAAATGTCTCACAGAGCATAAGCAGGTTCTATCACACTACAGCGTTTCTGAGTCAGAGATCAACCTGTCAGCGGATGAGTCACGTGACATAAGAGTGACTCTTGACAGGAAACCTCCCTGGGCTTGTTGACCTAAATCTTACTTCCGGATCATATCAGAAAAAAGATAGCAATACAACATAAGTTCAACGAATCAACGTCAGGATCACTTTAATTTTAAACAGGTCTTATACATCTCAAGCTACATCAAAGTCAAGCTATGAAACTAATGTGATGTCGACTCTCCGAGAGAAGAAAATACGCTATACTGATATAAAATGGGGTGTTGCGTCAATTTCTATTTATTTTTCTTCGCAATGATTTAAGGATTACTCGTCTTTCAAGCATTGTGCGTCGTGTATGCAAGAACACGTGGATGTTTCCATTAGGCAGGATGCTTGGTTGGTTTGCTGTTTAATGCCGCACACATCAGTATTCCAGTCATATAGCCGCGGACTGAAAATAATCAAATCTGCACCAGACAATCCAGTGATCAACAACATGAGCATCGATCTGCGCAACTGGGAACCGATGACATGTGTCAACCAAGTCAGCGAGCCTGACCACCCGATCCCATTAGTCGCCACTTACGACAAGCATAGTCGCCTTTTATGGCAAGCATGGGTTGCTGAAGGCCTATTCTACCCCGGGACCTTCACGGGTCTGGTTAAATATGACACGTACATATGAAGTTATAATCTCAAACATAAAATACTCAATGTATACAAGTGTTGTGCTGACCAAGCATCGTTCACTTGAAATATTTTTAGTCACATAACCCCGTAACAAAATCAAATATGAGGGATATGGTGAGGCGTTCGTTCGTCCCGCCGAGGAACCGGGTTCAATTCCCCACATGGGAACAACGTGTGAAGATCATCTCTGGCACTTCCCGTCCGTGATATGTCTGGAATATTGCTAAAAGCGGCTAAAAACCATACTCACTCACTGGTCCCATGGGTTCAAACAACGTTCGCACAGTCATAACACATATTCTAGATAGCCACAGTCCCTGAACCACATTATTTTCCTTTACACCCAGTTCTCCCTGCAATGCTAGAGCCCAGAAGCAAGTCTAGATTTTCCCAGGCCCCGGTTGCCTCAATCTCCCAGTTCACTGGGGCTCCTTTTCAATTTAAATGTTTCTGTATTTGCAAATTATAACATTCTGGGAGTAAGCGTTGGTCTACACGTTCTACAAAGATATACGTTCCGATCCTGCTTATAATGATTACGAATCATTACCACTAGTTTTAAAGAATACACCTTTTAGTGTAAATACTGTGTTACGATATTAGGACTTAAGTCAATGTAGAAGTGAGCAGTGAGTGAGGTGGATTCACCCCAAGTTGAGCAATATTTCAGATACATCTTGACCTTTCAATCTGACTTTGGAGGTAAGTACAAAGTGATACAAGTCCCAGGTGTTTTCCAGATGAAATACACGAGCACAGGTGTTGTAGTGAAAAACCAAGATTCATATTATTGGCAAATCTATGATTAGAAACCACGATAAACAGACTCTGATACGCCCAAGGCAGGCAGCTCTGCATTGGGGCGTTCCAGTCAAATACTGCCAAAAAAATTCCTTATATGTTTAGTTTCACTAGTGATAATGTCATAACAATCTGGCGGGGTGGCCCCCATGTTTATCTATCGATGGCACCTGATTCATATCGAAGACAACGATACCATATCCAATACATATACTTACTAAGGGAGAGTACTAAGTTCGGCCAACTTAGGGCGGTTGGGGTAGTCGAGTGGTTAAGGCATTTGCTCGACACGCTGATGACCTGAGTTCCAATCGTTGTTTGTGTACAATGGTATCATGTCATGCAGACATACGACTGAAATATATAAAGGAATGGGTGATCATCAACAGGGCCATTAAAAATAGAGGCTATTCAACATTGCGTGTATACAGCTATCTAATGCCAATACATATGGGAAAAAGTATTATGTATATCCATACAGACGACATAATTCCACAGGAATGGAACAAACTGACACATTTTCCCTTCATTTGTCTTCATCACCTGTTTCATCCTTAGCTTCATCATTTGATTTTATATCAATCTTGTAACTCAAATATCCTCTACATGTTTTGAATGGTATTATATATTTCAGATAGTGGATATATGATGCACATGTTTGGAGATTTTTATATTTATAGGAATGTTTTACGTTAATTATTATTTGGTCACGTTTAAAAGGGGACTTTACCTGAGATACTTTCTTTTAAATAGCGTGTGTTTTTCTCATTCTGATCTACCCGATGCCCTTGCCCTTTTAGAAACTGACGTCATCTGATCAAAGGCGAGTGTCGTCCAATGTAGCAAAGCGCACTGAATGACAGTTTTGGTGCAGCTACACATTTTATCATAACATGAAAGATGTGTAGACAGGAAAACTGGGGAATTACTGGGAAGAAACTAGTTTGCATTATCTTTAATACATCGTACTTAAACAGGATAGCTGTCGTCAGTGTGTGAAAACGCATTACTTGAGCAGGTGCTTAAACGTTGCGTAAGATTTGTTCTTATGTGCTTTCTTTTTGTTTTAAAGGGAAAACAGATTGACCGGTTTATGTTTTATTGAAAACAATATCTGTATATCTTGGTGGCATTGCTTTGGCGAGGTTGTGGATTGTAAATGTAATATTTCACAGCATAATGTAAATAGAAATTTGGTCAAAAAAAGTCAGATTGAAGAATAAAACCTTCATTTTCTGCCTGTGGTGTTTCTGACAGTTTTGGCATCTAATGTAATCTATATTACCGGATCACATTATAACATACGTTAGAAGCTTTCCTCTTATAAATTGTCACTCCTCTGATGGAAAATTTTATCAAGCTAAATTATGTTGATTCTTTTCAACATGCTATTATTGGCTGTCGCCTGTCATCGCAATAGTGGAATATGTTCATCTGCCGAACTTCAGAATGGTGACATCAGAAGATTCAAAAGACAACCATGAAGCCCCTACCTTCTCTGGGAACAACCCCATGGGTTCCAATCACAGTTAACTGCGGTCGAGCAGGTGACAAACCACTATAAATAATTCCTCCTGGTTTCCAAGAGAATAAATTGTGGAAATTACCTTTTGATGCAGAAAAACGGCTGGTCCAAGGAAAACACATTTGTTATGCCGAGCACCCAGAATTTTCTGCTGCTGATTTGACTTATTTTGAAAGTTGAATCAAGACTGACTATTAACCGAAACAAAAAGTAGGGGTAAACATCAAACGTGCGACTGATTATACAATAACGAACTGGGACATTTGTAATAGCAATATTTTCGTAATATTCACCAAAAAATGATTTATTCATAATGTACTATCTTCTTAAGCACATTACGATAGCATTGTTTGAATCTGACACTGCAATTATGTTAAGAAACTGATCTTCCCGGTGATAAATGTTTAATATTCTTTTGTTATTAACTGCAGAATTTTTAAAAATGGAACGAGGAAAGTACTTAGATTTGCAGCGGAATTCTTAGTAATTCGTCATGGAATTCCAGGAGGGACTGATAAATAAAGACACGGAGTCCAGTAACCTAGGTCAGAGAGTCCATTATGGCTTCCTGTCCATTGTAACCCGGAACTTGAAAAGTACCTTTTACAGCCAACGAGTGTACAGTAAATCTTCCTTAGTCCTTGCAGCTTCATTAAAGGCCGACAGCAATACTCTTGTTTGATGTGTTGGCGTTAAACGTCACGTTTTTTAACCCTGATGTAAAAATACCACATCGAGTGAGACAAGAGCATCAAGGAGCCGAGCCCTAAAGACTTCCGGTGTCGTGGCTGATTCTATTCTAGTTTCCAGCCATACATTTTTCACCCCATATTAACACTAATCAGTTTTAGTTCAAAAGCAGTCCTACTGCAACCAAAGTGACATTGCATCAGATATAATGAGTTCTAAAAACAGCAAAAGTCTGTAAACACATGCACAGTTCACCTTGGTTTCAGGAAGCGCGTGCATTTGTGGCTGATTCATAAGGAAGGATGCAGAAAGAGAGAGAGGTGGGAGAAGGGGAGGAGAGACACGGAGAGAGGGAAAGAGACAGAGAGATTTAATTAGGGGTTTCTGGCTAGCACGATAGATTCTAGTCATGAATCTTCTGTTTGCTTTATTTGACATGTGCTAGTCTAGTCACAAGAGCTCGTCGTGTTACGTGGTGATACACAGATATGTGCCTACACAAACACAATTCATGAATTTCGTTCACATTTATACCGTCATTTACAGAGTAGATATTAGAACAACTTCTGAATGAGAAGGGAAAGAAATCTTAACGCCATTATCACCATGACAACAGAATGAAAGTTGCCCTTATAGCACTCTCAATACAACTTCACTGCGAAATGCCCATTTTAGTCTGAATTTATCAGTGGAATTTTAGGTATTTTTAGTAGCCCCTATTGACACTTACATTCAACGGAAGTTGCTGGCAGCATTCAAATATTGGTTATGTATTGAGTCACATAACTAGCTATCTCAACTTGTTTAAAATCTCTCCATATAAATGAGAGCAGATTGTCCAAATAGGACCATCCTTCAACAGCTGAATAACAAAAGCTTAACCAGCCATGGATTCCTTCCCTATAACAGGTGTTGCCAAGCATGAAATACTCAGTCTTCACACATCGCTTGATCTATCAGCTCTTTAGTAAGTAGACACAAGATGGGTTCGTTATTTAGAGTGTTTGATGTATCCTGGCAACGCTGAATATGCATGTCAAGCTTCACGAAATTTGGTTGTGAACATCGCACAGCGGCTTGAGAAACCTCTGATAAATATGCCCCTTTCCCTCCCGGAGAGGAAGCCACTGAAGATCCACATTAAAACTGACCTTCAGCAACCTATGATTGCTGTAAGAGGTGATGACCACTTGGGCAAGTTGCTGACTTGGTTGACTCATATCATCGGTTCCCAATTGTGTAGATCGATGCTCATGCTGTTGATCACTAGATCCCCTGTTCCAGACACGATAAATTACAGACCCCCGCCACATAGCTGGAATATTGCTGAGTAAACAACAACAAACTGATCACTAAGAGGTCCGGAATGTTCCCCCTATGCCTTAGAGACCAGCACCTACGTTTTCGAAGCTATCATAGCGGTAAGCTAGTGTAAGTGTCATATATTATCATTAACTTACAACTATCTTAGTGCCATGAGAGCTTCGAAAATCTAGGCACTGAGTTTATCTGCTACTGGGAAATCACCGGATACTGGTGCATACCATTCACTCGGTGTTAATAAGAGCAGTACTGAGATTTTCCTGGAATGTGCTGTTGCAGTGCACCTTTGTGGTTGTGAAGTCGGTGAAGATATATGGAATCGGACCTCGCACTTAAATACACTTCTTGGTAATTCCACGTTCAAAGGTAGGTCCCGGCGACCTATGGTTGTATAAGGGGAGTAAGTGGATCCGGTAAGAATGATCAAAACATACCTGTTGTACTTTCATCGTATTGTTCACAATATCGACCACACGGGTACAATGTGTGACGCCCATTTCTAGTGTCACCCCTCCGTGATGTCGATGGAGTATTGCTAAAAGCAGCGCAAAACCCAACTCACTCGCTCACTCACTCACAATATCGACCACTAGTTTATATGGGTTGAGATCCGTTATTTGTCTTTGATTTTGACGTAATACCTGGGAGAGCTGTGTGGGGCACAGAAAAATACGATAATGAAAACAGTTAAAGGGCAGGTTTACACGACTTTACACGAAAAGTAACCTGTTTTTCTGCATAGAAAATGTTTGTCAAGCAGTCTCATACCCCAAAACAGTACAGATAACATGAATAACTAATTTACTTTTTGTATTATATCCATTCATAATTTGCACATTTACCGAGGGTTCTGTGTCCACGATAAACAACACCATGGCTTATGTCCCTTTGAAATGATGTCATTGGTGCGTGACTGAGAAACGAATTACGTCATTAAACCATGTTAGACCATTTCACGTTGAGAAGGTAGGTATGGTTCTTGTATCTCGATGCACAGGCTGTTTTAGCCCTCTTATTGCCCTCTTATATGTCCCTCCCCTTCAACCCCCACATCCGTGTCGAAACCATACCCAAACACATCACGAAGGTAAATGCAGTAATGCAATTCGCTTTTCAAACATATTCGTTCATTTTTGCGGAGGACAAATATGCTAACAATTGCATCCATAGTTAATCTCGCCAGATTCGAAAATCTTGGCACTGAGTTTATCTGCTACTGGGAAATCACCGGATACTGGTGCATACCATTCACTCGGTGTTAATAAGAGCAGTACTATGTACATGTACAGCCTTTTGCGTATATTATTGTATGTTTAAATTTACAAGTTGTTTTCGTTGTTGTTGTTGTCGTTACTGTTTTGTTGTTGTTCCATCAAATCACTAGTGGTTATTCAGAAACATCTTCGATGAGTGGAAAATCTAATAGAATGTTTGGGAAAATTCGCAATTTTAAAAGTGAACGTTACTGTAAGCCAGAGTGAAGTCTTTTGAAAATCACGTCAAACGAATGTCGATCGGTTACATGTTTCGCCTATCACACCACCTATAACTCCAGAATTAGCTTCCTTTCAGGAATCTCTGAATTCCTCATACAGTTCAAACTAAAAAAATGGTCTTTGTCATCTACACCAAGTACCTCAGTGAAATCATATCAGATGGCAAAACGAATGTGCAGGGAAAAGACACTTGTTTGAAATGTCAGCAAAGTCAAGCTCAGATTTTACACTATCATTTTTCATATCCAATCGCCTACTCGTTACACACGCTAAAGTTCTAAGACCTCTAACCTATTTTATTGCTGGAATATTGCAAACAGCGACGAAAAACAATACTGAAACGTGACTCGTAACTAATATATATATATATATATATATATATATATATATATATATATATATACATACATACATACATACATACATACATACATACATACATACATACATACATACATACATACATACATACATATATATATATATATACATATATATATATATACATCATTGGCTATATATATTAGGTACTTCGTGTAGATGACAAAGACCATTTTTTAGTTTGAACTGTAAGAGGAATTCATACACACACACACACACACACACACAAACACACACACACACATATACATACATACATACATACATACATACATACATACATACATACATACATACATACATACATACATACATACATACATACATACATACATACATACATACATACATACATACATACATACATACATACATACATACATACATATGTGGGATACCTAAGAAACCATCATAAACGTCGGGATGATGAAAGTGCGCCCGGACAGGTTCTCTGAGTAGTCGTTTAACTCGGTCATTCCCAATCGTTATCGGGTGGCCCTTGCTGGCTCTCTACATCTGAACATCTCCCTGCTGGTAGAGTCTGCAACGTGTGTTGTGGATATGGAGTAAATTGATTTGTACGTCATTTTGATGTGACGTCACACTGGACCACGGAGAGTGCCTGTTGTACACGGAACCTCCGAATGTGTATTGTCTGACACCTACTCGTGCAACTGCTGCAACGGGTGTCCAACACTGAGTGAGTGAATTTAGTTTTACTTTGCGCTCAGCCGGCCTCTCAATGGGTAGTCGTTTGTTGTTTAACAACGCGCTCAGCAATATGGAGGTGGTCTGTAAATAGTCGAGCCAGGACGAGACAGCACGGTGGTCAATAGCATGAACATCGATCTACACAACCGGATTATGATGACATATCAAGACATCAAGCCTGACCACCGGATCCCGTTAGTCTTAAGACCACAATGGGTTGAAGAAGACCAAATCTTCACGGGTTCCTGCTTTGAGTCTATCCATTGCTGATCGCGCTGCTTATAAATTTATTTGTATGTCGTGGTGTTTCGATTAAACTAACACCTCTCTGCGCCTGATTCACACTACTCACACTGTTAATAACCAAACCTTGTCACTTCTGTCGCCCAAACCATGTTCAAATAGCCAGCTGGGAGCAACCCGTACAGATTGGGAATGTCCGAGGTAAACGATTATACAGAGAATATGTCTGGGCGCACCTTCATCATAAAAACGAACCCCTAGTTATTACTCTAAGGTGGAAGATACTGCAGAGTAATATTTTTACGGCAATATTACACTAGTGCAATACCGCTAGACGTATGACGTCATAGCGCTTCACACTTTTGGTGCCACAATGCTAATGCCGCTGGCAATTGTACTAGACCTTGCTTGAGTCCTCACGCTGTACCATAGTCGCAGCGGTTTCTATCTATTTATGTTGGCGGGGAATGAACAGAATACTAAACTCGCTTCCGTGAAATACCATTTTTATTAAACTCGTTAAAGATTTACCATCAAAACCAAATCATTAACTCGTTTAAATAAAAATGGTATTACACGGAAGGTCGTTTAGTATCCTCTAAATAACCCACATATGAAATTTATATAGATAAGCAACATGAAGGACATAACACCTCACACTTCATACCAGTGTCGGTGTCAAGTTTCTAATTCTGTTGAGTGTATGGCAACATGCGTTATTATGCCTAATTCTGCTGTGTGTTATCCTCTTATACAAATTGAATTAACACCGACATTATTGCGCGTCAACAGAAGGCATTCCTTCGTTTGTGGCACAAGTGCATTTCTTTAGCTCGGACAATGGGTCATTGTTTGGAACGTTTGTGGTCAGTGACTGTTGTTTGTTCCAAAAGTATGATTGAACCTGTCGTTTCGCCACCTCAGACTCGCCTTGTTTGCTGAGTGTGTGGTCACCTGATTGCTGAAACATTCTGATAAAATTTCCGGACGCTTAAGATAACGATGTTTCCGTTATAAATGAACAAAATGTGCCATGAGGTACTTCACAGCAGATAACAAAGCCTCAGCGACCTCAGCGCTACAACAATCGTGGGATCTTCGGCTTGGCTTTCGTGGACTTGTCGCTTCACAGAAACGACAACCCTAATGAATGCGATCTATGCGATTTGAGTGAGTGAAACGGGTCCAGGCCGCTTTTAGAAAGATTCAACCGGGGACATCAGCAGCTCTGGCCTTCTCATGATTATAGGCGATCCTTTTCCTCGTGCTCATCGTCTCTTATGTAGTTATTAAATTACATACGAGCTCAACCATTGATGTCACGCTTGTGGATTTAATCCATACAATAGCGCATGTAAGTCTCCGGCACTAAGCTGGTTCTCGACTCCCTTTGCGCGCTCCAACTTGCAATAGACGGGACCCAGCTTACTTCCGATACCTAATTTCCGGTGACAAGCGTACATTCAAGAACCAGTTCTGGTTCAAAATTGCGCGACTGCTAATATGACTGTACTAGACCGTACCTAATGCATGTTGTTTGTTACCGGGAGTACTAGCGAAGTACCGTGATCAACATACAGATCCTATACCAGTGTACTTTAGGTTGTCTGAAACAACACAGCGATCCATATTAATAGAGTAAAACATGACCCTTCATAAAGCCAAGTGAAATGGGTTTTAACTTAGCCAATATATAGCGCATGCGTTAGCGTGTGTGTATATGTCGATTTTTATCGGTGGCCCATTTAGATACAAACTTGCAATTTAACATTGTATTTTCATCACACAAAGCTGAGCTACCCTAGTTCATAATCGGGTGGGTAAAAACAAGTTACAGCTTTTAACGTTTTTATTTCCACTCGCTGAGTCTCACTGAGCCATGCATCCATCAAAAGTGTTTTGAAACGTCACTATGAGACCCATCTACATGCGAAGACCTAACCTCTATAAGAACACATAAAAACAGATCAAAAACACAAATTCGTGAAGACACTCTTCAACAAAAACAACTCATCGATTCAGAAATTTTCCTCTCAGCACAGCTCAAAATAAAAGCATCCCGAACACCCCTGAGCAACAAGGATTTTGTTCCTGCCATGGCAACGTGTTAGAAGAACGGTGGAAGTACATTGGAACCTAATAAGTCGAACTGTTTCCGTTCGTGCTGCAAATTATCAATTCCCCCATTGAGAATATAATATAGTGCTTCTCTGGGCATCGCCTGAAGAAGTGTGTTTATTAACCTAGTGTCTCTTCCTGTTCTATATTTTATGCGTTTGAAGTAGTCAAACTATTTTTAATTAATTGCCCAGCTCCGTGATAAAATCTGATCTGATAACGCATCAGGTCAGAATGTCTCGAGGTACAGAAAATGTCTAACATTCCTAAATATCAAAGGTTTAGTACTAATACAGCGCGATATAGACTGTAAGTAATTGCAGAACATTCCATGGAATTTGGAATGTGATTACTTTATGAATTTGAGGGTTTTCATTAACTGTGATATGTGATGTTTAATGTAACATTCTTAATACAAACCGTCTATTGATTACTGCTTAAAAGAACAGTCCCATTTTCCTCACTGCATCTTGACAGATTCAGGCGGGCGTCTGGTGGAAATGGTGGGAGTAATAACTCTGAAAGTACTGTTGGAGGACGGGATTAGAGAGGCCGTAGTTATAATCAGGCACTTACTGTACATTTCCCATCCGAAGGCGCTACAAAATAGCCATAATCTGTTCCTAGTTAATGATGATTGAATTTAAAACGCTATGGATGTTTTGTGTCCTACACTTGGGACTTTTTATTCTTAAATTATGATCAATAGAAACTGAATTATCCAGGCTTTGGTCGTGTACATAAAACATGGATTTGAAGTATGAAACCACAGGTTGACTACACAGATGTGTCTGTCCAACAGCTACTCTGTGTACATATGAAACAACTGGTCGACTATCCAGGTGTATCCAACACATCTGAAACCACAGGTCGACTATCCAGGTATATCCAACAACTATTCTTTGCCCATCTGTAACCACAGATCGACTATCCAGGTGTATCCAACAGCTACTCTTTGCACATCTGAAACCACAGATCAACTATCCAGGTGTATCCAATAGCTACTCTTTACACATTTGAAACCACAGGTTGTTAGAAAATAATTTTTAAACAGCACGTGGTAATGACAACATTACCTGTTATTCAAAATGATATGAATCAAATTGTATACTGAGTTTATTTCAAAGAAGACCGTGGCGTGTGAGTGTTTCACTGGGGTATTGCATTTGTGTGAATTAACTCCATATAAAACCAACCAGTCCGCATCAGTTGACAAAGTAACATAGAAAGACGAAATAGTGCAAACACGTACGCATGCGCACTCCCACACTTCCTTACATGACTTCCCCAATCTGGGACGACCATAATGTTAATGTTACCTCATCTCCTTTCATCGTGTTGTTGACTCAGGGCTAGACCAGCATTAAGTTTCCGTGTCAACAGAAAACGGATCCGAAGTCTGCAAATCCCAGACTGAGACACGGTGAAGGTATTGGTCATCTCTGTGCAAGTTTGAAGTACAAAACACTTATTCCTTCATTACTATACAGGTGACTCATTCCACAATCAGAACAGAACTAGTGAAGAAAAGTAAACGTAGAAACCTTACCTGCTGCTGTGGATATTAAGCTGTGGTTTCGAGCAAATTGGCGACCTTCACTGAAACGTCAACATAACAAATGACATCCAACCCATTAGACCAACAGCATTTTAGTCTCTGAAACAAACACATTTCACATAAAAATAAAGTCCCGAAATGATGATATTCATAAAATATAATAGAATGCACAGGAGCTTACAATGCTTAGGACAACCATCAAGTCTCACATAGTTAATGGTGGGATATTAACACTTTTATACAGCGCATACAGTATATACTGCTAATATCCCGTCATTGAATGAGTGAGCATTGATGCTGGTTTTCAGCATTTCAAGCCCCTGTGATAGAAAGCAACTCAGAGACCTACATTTTCAGAAACTGTGGTGAGTGAGTGAGTTTTGATGTATCACCTTTAGCAATATCGGGCGGGCGACTCCAGAAATGGACTTCACATATTGTAACCATGCACAGAATCGAACCCAGGTCTTCGGCCTGAAGAGTCAACACTTTACCCACTGGGCTATTCCACTGCCCCAGACACTATATTAATCTGGACTTGCCACGTATTCTTGAAGAGGCTGTGTGGTTAGATCGGATTCAGACATTCAGTGTGACAGACTACCAACCAAAGTGTACTGATGAACACGGTATTTTGGTTCTGTTATCCATCACTCATTAAGCTCCGGGCTGGAATTGAACAACCCATGTTTGATGTAAGGGGAGACTAACGGGATCGGGTGGTCAGGGTAGCTGACATAGTTGACAAATGTCATCGGTTCCAAATTGCGCAGATCGGTGCTCATGCTGTTGACAACTGGATTGTCTGGTCCAGACTCGAATATTTACAGGCCGTCGCCATATAGCTGGAATATTGCTGAGTGCGGCGTAAAACTTAACTCACTCTGTCCATTGCCATGACAGTATGCGCACTCTGCACCAAATGTCCTCTCAGTGGAAGCTGATGCATGGTCAACGTTTCAAATATAGATGTAAATTAACAAAAACGGATCTTACAACACACGGAATTCTTCAGATCAGGGTCTGAAAGAAGCGCCACCATTAATCAATGTCGTAGAAGCATCGTTGGTCAAAAACTTTTGTAACTTGATGGCACCGTATGCGTGGTGTCTATAGCTCTGCCATGCTGGATTTCGTCATGCCTGTTAGTGCCATTTAATGAGCTTTACGGTGTGCGTATGTTTTGAAATGTGAAGAAAAGGGTCGTTATCTTTACACGACAAAAAGCGTATCGGGTGATAAAACGACCTGGAAGGAGATACTGCAGCACCGTAAAAAGCCAACATTCAATCTGACGATTACTTTACGACTTCACGTTTACGACATGCTGGAAGCGACAAAGAAGGACGATGAGAACATCACCACCTTGAGACTGGAATTGGCTGGTTGTCTAGTATGAGAGAAGTGTGAGACTACAGCTGCTGTAGCATACAGTAACTGATACTGTCTCAGATACATGTAATGTAGGATATACTCAGTACGGGTTGTAACATTAGACATTGTGATTGTAACAAATAAACCCATTTAATTTGACCCAGAGAGACCACAGATTCAGGCTGGGTAAATCTATACTTCATTTACGGCTTTACCATTACCGGGGGATGGGGGTTGGGTTGGGGGGGATTAGACTGTTGGGAAAGTAATGTGTTTCAGGGACTGTGAGACACAACAGAGCGGGTTGGTGAGAAAGATAAGTAGTAAAAGCGTTTGCTCATTAAGCTGAATATGCAGATTCCCAGAATAGTGTAATGTATCTGGTCCAATTTTGGCGACATTGCTGGAATATTATTAAAGTGAGTGAAGCTCAGTAAACTACGCTCATAACGAAAAGGATCCATTTTAGCTGGATATAACCTCGGTTCGTTATACGCGTTTTAACTAAAATAAGCTGAGTTTTCGGGTCATTTTTTATGTAAAATTTATAAATTAATAGTTCCTTCTTATCCAGGACGATATGTTTGTATCATGGCAACTAGAGAACACGGACTATCGTCGCCAATCGCTAAAACGTATTTTGTATATATGTAGCGTAGATATGGAGTGATAGTGTGATTTGTGCTTGAAACGTCACAGGTAAGTCAATTAGTATACGACCTGACTGACATAGTCAAATCCTGAAAACACATCCATGTGACGGAGAGCATGGGTGACAATCCTGAACACGACCAAAGGCAGACTGGTGATTGATATTAAGAACAAATGCTCAAGCAGTTGCGGTGCTGTTACACAGAATCAACCATGACTCTGAATTCGACAATTCGAACAGTTTGTCTCACCTTTTACATGTACTTCTAGCATACATTCCGCAGACGCTCGTACCTGAAGATCCGGGTTAGAATTGGTCTTCAGCAACCCGTTCTTGTCTTAAGAAGCGACTAATGGGATCGGGTGGTCAGGCTCGTTAAACTGGTACACATACATCATCGTATCCCAACTTCGTATATCGATGCCCACGATGTTGATCACTGGATTGTCTGGTTTCTCTGATCAGACCTATTTTGGGACGCCATGTTGGTAGACTATTGCTGAGTGTGGCTTTAAGCAAACAGACAAACATAATACATTATTCATTACATTATCCCGGAATCCCCAAAGCTGCAGTTTGCGGTCACTTTACCATGATTTCCCCTCCGCCGGGACTCACAGTTACAGACAGGCGGTCGTCCAGACATAATTAATGTTTTAGGCTACCATGTTTACCGGTCCGTCGGGAGCGAAATCTAGCGAAAACCGGTGAGTGAAATCTATGTTGTACAGAGTTGTACCAAGTTGTTGTACTGGTGTGCATATGTTGTGTGCTTCAATGCCACATTTTCCATTCACTCCGTCTTTTCAAGCCAACTCTTCAACGGAGCAGAACATGTCAATGAATGTTTATTGTCATCTTTCAATATGGAAACAATGCAGACACTCACTCACTCACTCACTCACCGACGCATTCAATCACCTACCCCATCAATCTCTCAACTCCATGTTAGAACTGGTCTTCATCAACCCATGCTTAACGTTGTCTTGAGACACGACTAACGCGATCGGGTTGGCCTTATCCGCTGATTTTATGTCTGTCATGATTTGTCAGTATTTCTGTCGATTGATCCTCATGGTGTCAATCCCTGGGCTGTGTGATCCACTGATCATTTACAGACTGCAGTTATAATAATAACAGAACTATTTCTTAGCGCGGCTTTAATCAAGACTCTCAAGTCACTCGCAAGTCACTAGGCAAGAGCAAAAGGTTTTGTTCCAGTACTTTTTTAAGTTAGGGACGTTCGGGATTCTCGAGAGAGATCGACAGGCAGTCAGTGGTGAAATAAAATAACCAGGCAAATGGCAAATGGCGTTAAAATGGAATAGTATAATTGGATTTTGGGTTTATCAGATTATCCGCCCGAATGCAAATAAGTTTAAAAGATTGGCAGTGACTTGAAGGAGCTCAAACAAACCATCCAGTAGGTCAACAGAGATGCTGAAGTCAAACTGTTTGCAGAGTGTATGATTTATATAAATCATTAAAAAGATGATTTTTTTAAACATTTCCAGTCCTACATAATTTGTATCTTTTTATAGTCTTGATGCTTTACTCGTAATGTCGGTATATTAAAATTTGGCACATAAATGCATGCTTCCCAAAATAATTGAATTTGGACACGGCATCGAGTTTACTTGTGGAAATGCAGAACTGTTTTTGTACCCCCAGATGTGGATAAGTCTCCACATTTGATTATCCACCGGAGTGGTTTGTCAGTGTAGCATGAGATTCTGGTTGAGAGCCAACGTCCAAATACAAATACATACAGGACGTGATGACACGGGACAACTACATGGTTGTCCGCCATGTTGGATTAAGAGGAACTACATCGATTGACAGCAAACTTTTACGACATCCAATTTCCTTCAGACGGGAGAGGAATACTTGATTGTTGGAGGTAGAGAACTACATTTTGCACCCATACGAACGTAAACAAAACACATCGCAGCCTCTCTAAGCGATAGTTTGTATGAGGGGCCTTATTATTTAAAGAATCGATGCTTTGGCGTATTTGTTACGGTACGCTTCTGTAAAACATTCTATTGAATGGTCATAGAAGATTTACTTGGTACCCTGACGTTGTACGTTTTGTTTTTATTTCCTGTTAAGTCCTGTGTTTATATTGGTGTGCCATTCCATATAAATAAGTCATTCCATCCGAATGTGCATATCACTTCCATATACTTGGATCAAACACGCTATGAACTATTTCCATTGTTGGATTCTGATGTAATTTACATGTTATTAATTCATGAATTGCTTGCTGTTGTGATCTAACATCAACATGATATTTACTTTTACATGTAGAACACTTGTTTGCAACATAACTTCTACTTTATTGACTGTATCCATGGCTATTCTTGTAATATAACTTTCACTTTATTAACCGTAAATATGGCTTGTTATTGCCATCTACCAAACACATTATTAACTGTACCCATGACTGGTTGGTTTGATTTAACGCTCATTTATATTCAATAACGGTTGGTTTGTAAATAAATATAACTTTCACTTTATTAACTGAATAAAGGCTGGACATTGCCATGTATCAAACACTGTATTAACTGACTAAAGGCTGGACATTGCCATGTATCAAACACTGTATTAACTGAATAAAGGCTGGACATTGCCATGTATCCAACACTGTATTAACTGTATAAAGGCTGGACATTGCCATGTATCCAACACTGTATTAACTGAATAAAGGCTGGACATTGCCATGTATCCAACATTGTATTAACTGAATAAAGGCTGGACATTGCCATGTATCCAACACTGTATTAACTGAATAAAGGCTGGACATTGCCATGTATCCAACACTGTATTAACTGTATAAAGGCTGGACATTGCCATGTATCCAACACTGTATTAACTGAATAAAGGCTGGACATTGCCATGTATCCAACACTGTATTAACTGAATAAAGGCTGGACATTGCCATGTATCCAACACTGTATTAACTGAATAAAGGCTGGACATTGCCATGTATCCAACACTGTATTAACTGAATAAAGGCTGGACATTGCCATGTATCCAACACTGTATTAACTGAATAAAGGCTGGACATTGCCATGTATCCAACACTGTATTAACTGTATAAAGGCTGGACATTGCCATGTATCAAACACTGTATTAACTGAATAAAGGCTGGACATTGCCATGTATCCAACACTGTATTAACTGAATAAAGGCTGGACATTGCCATGTATCCAACACTGTATTAACTGAATAAAGGCTGGACATTGCCATGTATCCAACACTGTATTAACTGAATAAAGGCTGGACATTGCCATGTATCCAACACTGTATTAACTGAATAAAGGCTGGACATTACCATGTATCCAACACTGTATTAACTGAATAAAGGCTGGACATTGCCATGTATCAAACACTGTATTAACTGAATAAAGGCTGGACATTGCCATGTATCCAACACTGTATTAACTGAATAAAGGCTGGACATTGCCATGTATCCAACACTGTATTAACTGAATAAAGGCTGGACATTGCCATGTATCCAACACTGTATTAACTGTATAAAGGCTGGACATTGCCATGTATCAAACACTGTATTAACTGAATAAAGGCTGGACATTGCCATGTATCCAACACTGTATTAACTGAATAAAGGCTGGACATTGCCATGTATCAAACACTGTATTAACTGAATAAAGGCTGGACATTGCCATGTATCCAACACTGTATTAACTGAATAAAGGCTGGACATTGCCATGTATCCAACACTGTATTAACTGAATAAAGGCTGGACATTGCCATGTATCAAACACTGTATTAACTGACTAAAGGCTGGACATTGCCATGTATCCAACACTGTATTAACTGTATAAAGGCTGGACATTGCCATGTATCCAACACTGTATTAACTGAATAAAGGCTGGACATTGCCATGTATCAAACACTGTATTAACTGTATAAAGGCTGGACATTGCCATGTATCAAACACTGTATTAACTGAATAAAGGCTGGACATTGCCATGTATCAAACACTGTATTAACTGTATAAAGGCTGGACATTGCCATGTATCCAACACTGTATTAACTGAATAAAGGCTGGACATTGCCATGTATCCAACACTGTATTAACTGAATAAAGGCTGGACATTGCCATGTATCAAACACTGTATTAACTGAATAAAGGCTGGACATTGCCATGTATCAAACACTGTATTAACTGAATAAAGGCTGGACATTGCCATGTATCCAACACTGTATTAACTGAATAAAGGCTGGACATTGCCATGTATCCAACACTGTATTAACTGAATAAAGGCTGGACATTGCCATGTATCCAACACTGTATTAACTGAATAAAGGCTGGACATTGCCATGTATCAAACACTGTATTAACTGTATAAAGGCTGGACATTGCCATGTATCAAACACTGTATTAACTGTATAAAGGCTGGACATTGCCATGTATCAAACACTGTATTAACTGAATAAAGGCTGGACATTGCCATGTATCAAACACTGTATTAACTGTAGCCATGGCTTGTTGATGGCATCCATCTTTCACTTTACTGATTTGCACGTGATTTGTTTGTAATCTAACTTTCACTACATTGATTTACTCATGGCTGGGTCGTAATCATACTTTCACTTCATTAACTTTATCCATAGCTGGTTATTGCTATGTACCAAACACGTTATTGACTGTAACCATTTCTGATCTGAAATCTAAATTTCACTTTATTTCTGGAAAATTGTCATCTACCAAACACTGAATTGACTGTATCCATGGGTAGGTGTTGCTATCTAACTTTCACTACATTGATTTACTCATGCCAAATCAAACTTTCACTTTATATATTAACTGTATTCATAACTGGTTATTGCTATCTACCAAACACGTTATTAACCGGTTTATAATCTAACTCGAACTCTAACTATACTCTAACCATAGCTGGATATGTCCAACAACACATGCCGTGTACATGCGGAAAACACCACATAAGCGCAGCTGTTAAAGAGCTGTTGCTTTTGTTCCGTGTAGTTTCAAGTCAGGTAAGAATAACACCTCGATCGTATCAAAGATTTTGCGGGCTGAGTTTATATTGGATGAAATATTACCCGGAACAGAGAAAAGCTTAAACATATCCGAACTGAGCCAAGAATAGAATCGATAGTGCGCAGTCTTAATTCCACCTCTTAAAACAAATATGAAATCTAAGGTGCATCAATTTACACTTCAAAGAAACAAATCAGGTATACAACATTACATAACTAGTCTCCTTTACGCACAAAAACACGACTAAGAGAATGTGTGTCAGCTCCGTGTGGGCCATAATAATGCCTTCATCAAGGCCACACAGTGAATGTTTAATTCAATGCCTTAGTGAAGCTGTTAGGTGTTTTGGATTACAAAGTGAGTTCTAGACAGTTTGTGAGAAGAGGTTCCACATGTTGGGAGATCCCGTTATCAACGGCGTCTAGGAGAGTCAGCTTCTGAAGCTATCATCACCATCACAAAGGTATCAGATGGACTCTCGGCTTGCAGCTTCTGGAGCATATCAAGGTATGTTGTCCGGCATCCGGGGAGCGAAGTTAGCTTGAAAGAAAATCATGCCTGCCACACGTGGTGATTGTGGAGATAATAGGCACGAGTTGTTACACGATCTGCACGGACTGCACGAGCAGGTCTTGAGGAGATATATCTTCAGATTCCAATCTGAACTCAAGCGCATGGTTGTACATTGAATATAGGACATTTTTTTAAGTTTGGGTTAAAAATTAATATCGGCATTGTGGGAGACATACTAGAAGATATGATGACTATGAATAGCTCCAGGAGGGTTCTTTGGATTATGCTTTTTCAAACTGGCATGGATATATGTTGCCACGGCCCCTCTCAACAGTATGCAATGTCTGCTTTATAACAACAACATACAAGAAGAGTCTTTCAAGACATTCCAGCGCCTGACAGAGTGATCACTACGAGATGCCGTTGTAATCAGCTCCTTATATCATGACAAGCATCTAACAATGAGGACATTTCTGACTCGAAATTTATTTTCAAAGCGATTTTTGAAGAATGCTCCCTAGGTCACTTGTGTCAAGAACATGCGTGAGATGGTCATCGAAACCAGGGACTTTTTGACGAAGTAACATTTACTAAGGTTAACCTTGGCTCCCATTCATTAACACTGCACTTAGGTCACCTTAGTGACTTATGGTCACCTTAGTTCTTTGCGAAATAATGCCCTGGTTGACAATCAGTCAAAAGTAAGGAGATTCATGAGCTTTCATGTCGACCTGGCGTGAGTAGGGTGCCATGTCAACCAGTTGAGGCTAATGACAGGACTCGGGGATTAATGGGTAGACCAGCATAATATCCATTATGATATAAACGGGGGTACGAGCAGTGTTATGTATGTAAAGAGAATACTTTATAGAACTATCTAACGTAAATAAATGAAACATGCATCAATCATAACACGTGCATACAAAGTATATCAATCGGAAGAAGTAGAAGGACACCCGATTAATTTCATCCCACTGGAGTCAGTCTATGTTTGCACTGCAGAGTAAGTATAGCTATGAAAGAAGGTAGTTTTAAGTTTCGTTTGAGTTAGTATAAATCAATAAATATGTAACCACACATGTTGTAATAACTGTTCGATCATCCATATCCGTATCTATATATGTGTATACAGATCTCACTTTTCTGGCAGTAATTGGTTGAAAAGTCATGAAGCGGAATCTATGAATGCTCTGGTAAAGAATTTTTGTTTTTCCACGATGTTATAACGGTGAATATTTTGTCTTCGCATTCCGCCAGACGCCCGTTACAGTTTCCCTAAGCTGACAGTCGCCTTCGTAACAGTAATAGAACGATGCTCGTTGATCTTGTTGACTGAAAGACAGGTAGATTAGCGGACTGGCCTTACATTGTACAGTAAAGAAATACTGCATGTCGGTCTGACATGTCTAAGACACCTTCAGAAGACTACACCGATTGAAGACAAGGAATGTGGGGCTTGAAGGTGGACTAAACTAACGGGGATAGTGTTGTCAAGCTTGATGGTCACCGTACACAGACGCCAAGTGACTGGATTGCTTGGCCCGTTTGTGTAAATGACTGCAGTGTGCAATTGATGATGGCTGTGATTAAGGAAAAGACCAGATCAAATCAAACAGGCAAAACAGACGTAACCTCATGAAAGAATCAAGAAATTCAATTTCTGGTGCGGCTGAAATATCAATAACACCCTACCGCATCTGAAATCAGATGACCGATTCTCTTAGGTGCCCACTAGTCACTTTACTACACAACAGACTCTAGTTAACGAACCATTGGATCTGATTCTGAGGATCCTGGGGCCCTAGGAGCACGGCTACACATATCTATCGACTCGCACTCGACGTCTTCAACCATTGTCCGGTACGGAGTTGTACGTATCATGTGCCCTCGGTATGGGCCAGCAAGGTAACACATTGTGTTTGTCACTGCCATTCCTTGTAAACAGTTGAGACTCTTTGAGGTATCAGAGATGTCCCTTCATCGTGTTAGTTTGTCTCTCTGCACAATACCTACTCTTGTAGTTTCACACAAATGGTAAACGTCTGCACTGACAAGATTTCCCAGCAGACCATACTGACACTGGCGATTATAATGAAATTCTGTTAAAGTGGCTTCAAAAGCATTCATTAGGGCTCTATGCCCCCAAGGCGGGATATTTCTATGATTAATTTGGGTTTTTTTTCCTTAGCAGCATCCCATTTGGGCACTGGAATTACTGAGTGTCGTCCGATGATCATGGTGTGGTCACCTAAACCGCACGTCCGATCTGTTAGATCTTGTGTCCATTTGGTGGCCTCCGATACTGAATCCCGACATGTGTTGACATGAAGAATGTTAGTCAGTTGTCCGATTCTCAGTTATATTATTCTTGCTACTGCTATTATTCTTCTTATGCTTCATCTTGTGGGCGGTGGGTCAGCCTTGTGAGTAAAGCGTTCGTTCATCACGCGGCCGACCAGGGTGTTTGCCGACGTGATATTGCTGGAACGTCGCTAAAAGCGGCACAATACTAAACTCATTTCACTCACTCGCCACCGACTACGTTCTAAGACAGGGCCGTAGGTAGACCAGGGTGGGGAATGTTTTTTGCACATTACTTTTAGTGCATCAAAGTATTGATATAACACTCCTTTATCGAGCATACGCAGTGCCACCCCTAATAGGGAAAGTTACCTACGTCCAAGTATCAAAGAGCACGATTGGGTCGGGCCCTTGTCCTACACAGACCCTGATCTCGAGGGGATGTTGATAGAATACTTCCCAAAAGTGGCGAAAAACTAACCTCACTCACTTCTTCTCATCCGGAGCAGCACACTTGAAATTCACGTTGACAATGCCGCATTGGAAAGCTGACAAACACCCTTCACTATAAACCATACAAGACAACGCCGCAAGGCACTGGAGTAAACAAGTATTTCTAACAAAGACCCATGACAAAAAATAGGTGCTAATTGCTTCCATGCTTTGATCTTTAATCGATAATAGGATTTCCTTGTTTACTTTGACCTAGTTAACGAAATAACGGGAAACAAACCCGCATCAAAGAGCGGCTTGTGAACGGAGATGAGTGGCGAGTTTATGCCAACTACCATCTTCCAACACCTGAGGCTAACAGAACGATGGACGCGTGATATTTCACAGCAGTGACCTGTCAACGCGTAATTTAGAAACACGTCGCTATCTTCGTTGATAGACGTTGCATTGTTTCCTTGGTGATGGCACGAAGGAAAGATTGAGGGAAGAGGGTGAAGACGAGGTGAGGAGAGAAGCATGATTGACAAATGAATGAGAGGATTTTGCAGTTACGTCATGGAATGTCAGATAAATCTGGAAACATTATGTCACGAAACAAGTGCTCTGCGGTCCTGACAAACCCGGGATGTTGATTTGTCCGCATTGTCGACTGAACCCTCTAATCAACGGGGAAGACATAGGAACATAAATGGGGAAAATATACTTAATACTCACATGTCGAATATGTAATGTCACTTTCTGTGTGCAAGGGGCTGTAAATTAGTCCCGTCTTGGAATATTGAATCTTTGAGTGCGAGTACATAAACTGTGCACTCAGCAATTATCCTGATTCAGAGCGGTTGTCTCTGAATACTAGTAATCAAATCTGGAAATAATGAGCATCGATCTACAAAACTGGACACGATGACATGCATCATCCAATCGAACAATCCTGCTGACTTCGTCAGATGCATCTTAAGGAAATAAGAAGTGAATGATACTCAGCAGAGACACTGTCCGACTTCCACATGAGGCACTAGTTTCTCTAGGTTTCGGTTAAATGCCAAATTTGTATAGAATGTAGCATGTTTTAATAAGGAACTCTTCATAACTAATGGCTTGGGAGCGTGATGCTGATTTTAAGGGTGGGGTGGGTCAGCAATTTTGTCAAAAAGAAAAAGAAAAAAAGAAAGAAATATTTTCAATGTTATGCTTACATATTATGGTTGGTGCATAGGAGGGGGTGTGAGGTGGTAATTGATTTTTAACATGTTATGCACCTCTTTCGTCACATATTTCAGTGAATAATTAAGTAAAAGACATTCGATGCTCTGCACAGTATTGTAGCATATCTGAAACGGACCTGAACATAAGATCATAACTTTCTACATTGACGATATTAGTAACCTTGCGGGATCACTTTCTTTCGAAATTTGTTGAAGTACACGGCTGTGCTTTAGTAGAAGGAACGAAAGACAATGTGTTGTGAATTTTACATTCTGAAACTATATGTCTCAAGTCCAACCACATGTACATTTGTGACATTGTAAACCCCTAACATACAAAGTCCCAAAACGAAACTGTGTTGTATGATTCAAAGACGTTTACATCCGCCATGCGTGCTTACACGGAAATGGAGCGCAGCGCCCAGAAACATGCGCATCCGTGACTTTAGACCCCACTTCCGGATTCTTGCGTTTCACGACTGCTCAAGAAAACACAACAATTCCGGTCTGTGCTGTTGGCGTGACCATATGGTGTGTAAAACGTGAAGGTGAACTTTGATATCTTATCTCCTTTTCACTGTACGATCAACTCACATGGGACGACGGTGTATATTTCTTCAGATGACAGCAGCGGTGTACTTCCGGCCTCACGTTATCTCACGTGGTTTTCACCTGATTTGAAAGAAACTGATTGCGAAACACGATATTATCGCTAACCATCTGTCCGGATCGACATACGGCAGAGCTACCACGGCACGTGTGGGGGTGATTTCTATATCTCTCTAAACTTTATGCAAACATACATTTTGAAAAGAAAGTCCTGGTTAAATGTCTCTTTTATTTAAGCGATAACGGACGAGCTTGCACGGAATAAATTTCACCATGAAGGGCTGAATATGGCGCTGTGTACTCTGGCAATATGTGCATACACAGCACATTGTGTTGTTTTATTCCGTAGGACCAAGACTGGGCCAGACTGAAACTTGCGCTCATCTAAGTTCCCCGATGGTCAGTAGGGTAGCTTAGAGGTTTAAGCGTTCGCTCGTTATGCCTAAAACGGAGTTCAAATCTGTACATGCATACAATGTGTAAAGCCTATTGTTGGTGTCTTCTGGTCTGTAATGTTGTCAAAACGACGTAAAACCATATTCTCCACAATAATAATATTACGTATTTTTTCTTAATTTACAATATTGTTTTTATCATAGACATATACAAGGTCTATGACATGAGATTATTCGGGTTGCTGTCCCTTGCTTAGCTTAACAATAACTTGAATGCTGTTTCAACCAATTTTCAGTACTAGCCGAAGAAACCGTGAAGATCTGAGTCAGAACAAGTTTTCAGCAAACCATGCTTGTCGTGAGAGAAGACAAATGGGATCGGTTGGTCAGGCGCACTGACTTGATGCGCTTCATGATTTGTCATTATTGCGTAGATCGAAGCTCACTATATTCATCACTGAAGTGTCCCGTCCAGACTCAATTAATTAAAAACCGCTGTCATATAACTGAGATATTGTGGCGTTAAAGAACAAACCTTGAAAGCACCCTGGGACATGAAATAATGGAGAGTGGCCAGATTTGATGAATAAATAAATAAAATTAAATAATCAAGTGGCATCTTAACCCGACGTCACAGATCGACGATCACAATATCAGACACTGGATTGTCTGATCCAGACACGACTATTTCCGGGTGGTAGTCTTCTACCTGGAATAGTAACACGGTGTTACCCATTTCCAATACCGCAGACAGGAAACACAGGCACTTCCGTGCACTCAAAGTACATGAACGTGAAAGTACATTTTTCTCAAAGACGTCAACAGAACCACTAAACAAATTTGTTTGGAAACTGTCGGCTACAAGAAGTACACAGAATGAGTCAGTAATCTAATTATGATTATATAAAGCCATGTCTGGAGATCATAAACTGTACTCGTCACATGCTATCCCCCTGGACGTTTTGTCTGCGAGAAAGTCGGTGTAAGTTACGTCCAAGCGTTAATGGCAAGCTTCCCACTGGGGTTTTAGCTGCATGTACATCAATGTTGAGGACGTTTTGTGCAGCACAGTGCAGAGCACTGTTCACCTTACCACTTGAATATGCACCAGTTTGTTTGCACGGCAAATGCATTTCACCTTGGTGCAGGCACATGCACTTCCGTTGAGATATTTTTAGCATGGCTTTTGGCCTGGGATCTATTCCCCACGCGTCTTCTTTATTTCTAGAGGGAAATATTGGTGGTGAGAAGATTCACACACTCGAGCCACGTTCCCGTTTTACCTCTTCCGATATTTAGAACATCCCCCAAAGCCAAATGTGCAGTATTATGGCATAGGATATATGCTTGATGTTACTTACTTCAATCTCACTTCTTACCTGCAGAGCCTTCTGGTCGGGACTCAATGGTTTTGTTTTGCGTTGTTGAGTCATCTGATATTACTATTTCTGTTGTGAGGGTCATTTCAAATAGTGTTTTGGGAGTATCAGATCTACGTTTACATATCTGTATTTTCACATTTCACTGTATTTGCCAGTCTTCTGTTTTATGTGAAGGCAGTCAGACACGGAAATGTGAGGTTAAATACTGCTTGGAAGGCCTCCGGTCGTCTTTTCAGCATACTTCTTTGAGACCCGGCATGGCTGACAGTCTACCTGTGTAAACGCATCGAGTTCGATACTCTTGCGTGTGGCTGAGGGTGGGGGTAATATAGGTATACACGCCTTTGCTCGTCAAGTCAAAAGTCCGGGTTCGGTTCTCTCTACATGGCAAAAATATGGGAAGAATATTTCTTATGTAGTCTTCCTGAAGTTGGAATTAGATCCAGGTTGGAATTGGCCTTCAGTAACGCAAGCATGTCGTAAGAAGCGAGTAACGGGATTGTGTGTCATCGCATCCCATTTGCTTAAATCGATGTTCATGCTACTGATCACTGGACTGCCCGTTCCAGATTCGATTACTTACAGACCGCTGCCATATAAGTGGAATATCACTGAGTGCGGCTTTAACCTACAACCAACTAACTCATACAGAGTGGAGGCTGTCTAAACCGGCACTCATCGGGACTGAAAAATTATCCAGTTTAGACAATGTGCCAGATTGTAAAGCTGATGATAAATTACAAATCATGGATTGAACTGAGATTTTACGCTGGTGGTGACAACTTGCCGGATTGGACAGATACCGGTTTCGACAGCTTCAGTTGCATGTGTTACGTACCTAACCTGTCTTCCAACCTGCTGTATATATGGCTGTGAATTCCTAGACACTAAATCCGTCCATTTCACTTACAAAAACCTGGGCACAGTGTCTTTTCTCCAAATTTCATGCATCACTCCCATAGATCATGTGAAACCGTCATGAATAGACGGATGTAATTGGCAGTTAAGCTGTAACACAGTGTCAATATGAATTTGACTCACTGTCTCCCCATTACATCCAGTGCCTGAATATCATATATCTTTATTGTGTGGAGTTTTGCGAGATGCTCTTTCTGCCTTGTCAAAGACTGTATGACGTGATTAGCAGAGACGGAGCTTCAGTTCTTTTGTGGTTATATGAGAAGTGATATTTTCGCAGGATACAGTCATACAAGTTAAGTAATCAATCAGACCTTCAGCTTCATTCGAGATGATTATTTTCTGAAAACACCGGACTTTTGGTACCAGACTAGACGCTGATTATGGTGGCATGTGCCCCTTGCAGTTAGCTAAGCAATGTTGGTTGCTGTTTGCACAAAACCATCATTATAAATCTGTGAGGCATCGAGTTGCGTCTGTTAAGTTTTTAATCACATGAGTGCGCCTTAAAACTAAACTCACTCACTTACTTGCGCATTACCCACCTCACTACCCACAATGTTTTGATTAAAAGTGTACACACCGTCAGGTACTTTTGAATTATTTCTGTTTTTAATCACAAGACTCTTCCATGGTGGCACGACGTGGTGGTTTCTGTCAGAAACATCATGGTACGATGAAAGGCCGGACCTGACCTGATAAACTATATGTCACTGCTCTGAACACACATATTTCATATATACGTAATCACAGACACAGCAGATCTCAAATCTATATGTGCTACCATCGCTTCTGAGAATAGGCCAACCTTTCCAGCGGTTATCGCATGGCATCTATCAGATATATTTGACAATTCTCTCGAGGAAGAAAGTTGAGTATGTTTGTTTCGACTTCTCTGAAGTACATGTCTAACGTCTGTGGTGACGCACACCACGTCGGTGGATTCAGAAAAGGGCAAGCAGTTCCACAATGAGGATTCTTCGGCAACGCAGACTTTACGTCGCTTAATATATCAACAACATACAATTATTGTCAGATGTGGGTTGGTTATGATCTTGAATAACTTAACGCTGAAGGTCGAAGAGTGAAAACATCTTGTTAATGCGAGTTTTAAAGGGATTACGCCTTCAATCGATTCAAGGAAGCGACTATAATACTGAAATCAGTCCAAACAGATTTGCCTTGCTTTCATCAGCGTTCCTGCAACAATACAAGAGACAACAGAAACAGGCTTTTACACTTTGTCATCTGGGAATTTAACACGGATTTTCAGTCCGACGAGCAAACATTTTCCGTACAAGGCCATCACTCCCCCTTGTCAGTAATGGGCGACAGAGTAGTCTGTTGGTTAAGGCGTTCGCTTATCACGCCGAAGAGCTGGGTTCGATTAAGCACATGGGTGCAATGTGCGAAGCCAGTTTCTGGCATCCCTCGCCGTGATGTTGCTGGAATATAGCTAAAGCGGCTTAAAACTAAACTCACTCTCTCACCCACTCCTATTAATAAGATATCACATGCAGTACCAGGCTGTGGAATGTGATTTGTTTTCTTGATTGATATTTAACGCTGCAATCAGCAATATTCTCGTAAATAAGCTTGTCTGGAACAGACAATCCACTATCAACATTAGGGTAATAGTTACTGGAACATTATGTTATGTTTCCACAAGTCAACGAGCTTGACCGATCCCGTTAGTCGCCGCTTATGACAAACATGGGTTGCTGAAAACCGGTTTTAGCCCAGATCTTCACGGGTGTAGAATGCGGTAGAGGAATCGGCTAGTTGGGTTTAATGAGAATTTAGACAGTGAACGGGGCTTTAGTCTGTCATCCCAACATTTGGTACTCCCCATTTTTCAAGTATCTTCAGGCTCAAATGTCTATATCAAGGGAACATTTCAAAAGCATGAAAGTATAATACCACTTAAGTTAAGTCACCGTTAGACAATCCCGCTTCAAAATCTGAGCTACCAAAGTCAGCATCGTCATCAGACTGATCAAGATGGGTTTGAAACGTTGCCCTTGTAGACCATCCTTAACTCCTCTTTTTCCATCTTTATCACACGACTGACACATTGCTGCCATATTGGTGATATGGTTGCTATTTCATCGTTGACAAATATCTTTGGGTTTGACGGAACCATTTTCTTTAAACCTGAATCCTTTAAATTGCCCCAGATCAGTTCAGTTGGATCAAGGTGAAATTGATAGGGCGGCAAAAGTTGAATTTCATGACCATGCTTTCTCAACATGGTGTCCGTCAAGTAAACAGCTAGGAGATGGTCTGTGAGCTACAGTATGATATGATACAGTTTAGTTTTAGAAGCTTTAAAGCTGGAAAGTCAATACCATGCCTTGACAATCAAGAGGTCATTTCATGTTTTCTGAATGTGGAGGTAGGAGTCTTCTACAGGGTATCTCTAACATTGAATGGTGATTTGTTCATCACCACAAACACCTGTCAGGTAGACCAGTAGGCTGTCGCTGTGTCGCGTATTCTGTGCACAGAGTTCATCTCAGTGCGATAATCACGACCATCAGTAGATTTGGATCTGAACACCTAGTGACATCCTCGCAGAAAACCCAGATGAGACCCTGCGCGTCTCTCACCCCAGAGGAATCTTCCTGTTTTGGTATCAGATTGCTGCCACCGATATGAAGGGTTAGCATTAATCAACGTTTCATCCACACTGACTGCGTAAAACTCCTTGCCTCTGTATTAGGATGTTGTGCTAAAGCAACTGGCACATAGTCTCACGATATCACATCTCGTGAAACGTTTGTGCTGGATATTCGTTTAAATATCGAAATCCGAATTTCACGAATGCTTTGCCTAATTTAAATCTGGAAATGCAGATCTAGTGTTCATCTTCAAGAATTTTCTTAAGTTTTCTTGACTGGAGAAGTTGGTTTCTCTTATAAAATTGACGACTTTCAGTTACCAGATCAGGGAGATAACATGATGAAGTGCTGAACGCTTTATTTTTAATGCTTTTTTCTCTGTAAACTTGGTGACAAATGGGCAAGAATATCTTCACCCGACTTCATTCTTGATAAAAACTATACACATTTTTCATCAAAGTTTGCATATCCCGGCTTAGCATAGGGGAAATTCTCTTGAGGGTAACAACTCCTTCCATGTCACTTGTAATGATGACCCGAGGTCATGCATGTAAACTGCGCCGTGATCTAACCCATAAGCTCTTACGTTTACTGGGACTACACCCCGTCTGGTGACACCAAAACCGAATTTTTGATAATTGTTAAAAGTAACTTTTTTGCCAAAGTGACAAAGCTAAAGCTATTCTGTATATTACTTCAAAGGTAATCATTAAGATATACGCTAATGGTACGTGGTCAGCTGGTGTTATTTGGAAGGTATCTGACAAAAGGGGGTTGACCGACTAGATTCAACGATTTTCTGCCTCAGAAATGAAAGTTTGCACAGCAGATTGCGATGCCATAGAGTGAGTGAGTATGGTTTTAAGCCGCTTTTAGCAATATTCCAGCAACATCCCGGCGGGGAACACCTGAAACAGGCTTTAAACATTGTCCGCATAAGGGAATGGAACCCGGACCTTCGACGGGACGAGTAAGCGCTTTGGCCACAAGGCTATCCCACCGCCCCTCGGTGCCTTAGATTACTCGGCCGACTATACAGGTATTTCTCGAAGGCGGCTCAAGCATGGAACAAACATAAGACAACTATGTGTTTCAAAAGACTTTTATTCTTTTTGAAAGAATTATGTCGTTTAGGTATTACAAACAGAAACGAACATCCATGAATTACATAACGATATCATTCACACAACAGCTCGGTCAACATCTCATTCAATCATTCATTCACATGGCAATCCCATCGTATCTCAAACACCACCCCTATATACAGTCTTTGCACTAGATTCCACAGTCAACTTTACGCCTTCTTTGAAGACGAGCGAGTAAACAAAACGAAACAACAAGCACCTGCTCCGTTTTCAGATGACGTCATAGGTTCTGTTATCCTTGTCTAATGACGTCATACACTCTGTTACCCTTTTTGGTGACGTCATACATTCTGTGTTCGTTTCGTAGGCAAGAATACTTGCTGGGTTTGGATTTGCGATAATATCACAGCTGAGAACACATTTCGATGACGAGTACACAAAACGTGATGACGAGTACACAAACTGGTTTATACACCACAAACAGAGATATATTTTCTCCGGCTTGCAAACGGGGTTTGTGGGGCTTGAAACGCGACAAAAGTGCAGTTCTGACAGATAAGCCATTAAAATGAGGGCTACACACGACTCATTGTCGTATACACAAGTTCAAGTGTCCAAAGAGATCTTTGTTACAAGCAATAATATGCTTTAAAGTAAGTGGAAACAAGTGAATTATGGCTAGTGTCGTTTCAATACACGTTATGACGTGTTCACGCATCATTGTGACGTCACTATTTCTGACGAAAACGTGTACACAGGTTCAGTCCGATGAGCATTAGTGACGTCTGTGCGCAAATGCCTGAGCGGTTCAAGGTTGAAAACTATGAACTGAGATGTATCATAAATAAGATAAATTAAAGTTCAGCTCTTTTTGCACATGATCACATGACCACGCAGCTTTTGGCTGCTTCTTTCCTCAAATGCATTTTGGCCTCGTTCATACCACTGAAGCGTTTCCGGCGAATGAAGGACCTCTGACGGCGAAAACTGGTAGCCTCAGGTGTATTGCCCTTTGTCCCGGCTGACGATAGTGCGGCAACCTCCATGACGTCGTTTACGCTTCTCTGCGACGTTTTCGATGCTGTTTCGGAATAAACAAGGGCTCCAATGTGTTTGGCTGTCTTCAAACCCTGCAAATACAGGAGCAATGAGTCAGAATTCTTTTGATATACGACCATACCTTCCTTACTACCATTGTATTCTTATCTGTCTTCTTTACCTTACAAATTATGCAATTATGAGTGAGTGAATTTAGCTTAGCAATATTCCAGCAATACCACGGTGGGAGATACCAGAAATCTTCACACACAATGTACCCATGTGGGGAATAGAACCCGGGTCTTTAGCTCGTGGTCACTATATGGCTGAAACATATGTGACCTTAAATATTAACTCGCTCACTTACTTTAGCCCGACGAGCGAACGTTTTAACCACTTGAATACCCCACGGACACAAGCAATTGTGAAATAATCTCGAGGAGATAGCACTAAAGCTTCACATGCTTATCACTAGCGCAGAGACTTTAGAAGCTCTCGTAGCTCTACGACAGTCGTATGTTAATGCTAATGTATGGCACTTACAACTACCTTGGCGTTAACAAAGCTTCGAAAATCTTGGCTCAGGTGCGTTTCCCTGCGATTTGTACATATGTCTTTATCTGCTCGGACATCTGCTTGTCGGGGACACTAAGGTTGAGTCTTATCAAACCAGTGATGAAATTGTAACCTAATGCTCCAAAACGACTACCCGCTTGCAGTGACTGTGTTTGGGCGTGTGACTGTACGTGCGTGCGTACATGCATGCACGTCTGTTTGTGTATTTTCGAAAGGATGAGCCATCACATATTCATGTGGTGCGAAGCCAGCCTCGGAGCCCCAGATTTATTCCCTATGATTTCATGCTGGATAGCCCAATCATAGATAAAGTGTTTGCTCGTCATGCCTAAGGACCGTGTTTATGTCCCTGCATGAGTACAATTTTATGAGACCCATTTCTGATGTCAGCAGCAGTGATATTGTATGAACAGCTAACAGCCGCGTTAAACCTTATTCACCCACGCAGATGAACATACGGTACCGAAGACTTACATTAAACCAGAGCGGTCACTGGGGATATTTTAGCATGCAGTGCTATTTGGGCCACTAATTGGTCAGTATCGTGTCTAACAGGCTCATTACATGGGAGTTAAGTCTCCGATCATGTCTCACTGCACAACTCACCTGGTCGTATGATACTATTGATGGTGTCTTGTCTTTGCCTGGTGGGACAGTTTTTATCTCGTTCCGAAGATCTGTTTTGCAGCCCACCAACATGAGGGGTTGTTTGGGGCAATGTTCTCGCACCTCAGGTAACCACTAAAACAAATATTGCATCCAGTTGAGAGGATGGACGATAAAGTAATCTATGAATATGTAACTCGCCTCAACACAGCACCCCAATAATTCCTGATTGGCAACAATGAATAGTGTAATCACCAAATACACTACTATCAATACTAACACGCGAATAGTACAACTAGTAGTACGTTCTGAAATACTCCATAAGTACAAGTATCGTGATAAAAAAAGAACAAAAAAGCATTAAAAACGTGAACACTGTATCAGCCACATCAGATTTGCATTGAATTTGGACAAGTGAAACCAGTGGTTGACACTCTGAACTCAGAGCCCGACCACCGATCCACAAATTACATCAGGTGCTAGGTCAAACATCAAGTATCCGTATGTGTTTTGATCCAGAACCCAGAGAACGGAGTCTATTCTGACCTTAGGCCAGTTATCGACTTGGCAACGTTTCATTACATGCAAGATATTTTAGTCATGAGCTCACCTTTGACACGACGTTCTCCATGGACTCCGGGTCTGCTACTGAGAAACAGATCATAATGAGATCTGCGTCTGTGTAGGACAAGGGCCGGACCCGATCGTACCCGGAGTCTCCTACAATACCAAGAGAAAATAGGTTAGAGGTCGATCTTACAACGTAGCCGATGGCGGGTGAGTGAATGAGTTTAGTTTTACACCGCATTTAGCAATATTCCAGCAATATTACGTCGTGTGACACCACTAACTGGCTTCCTATATTGTATGCGTGTGGGATATCGAACCCGGGTCTTCGGCGTGACAAGCCAATGCTTTAAAAACTAGGCTACCCCATCGACCCGAATGTTTTAGATAACAGGTTACCCAACCACCACTATCAGTTTGAGACTAATGTTGACTCTGAAGCGTCTCTGAAACATAAACATTTTCACAGCAAAAACTCATAAAGTGTTTGACTCTATTTAACCAACCGCCCCAAGCAGAACAAATAAAATCGCTTCTCGCCAAGTCAACATTCCTGATAGATAACATGATACTTCAAAATGTCGACATCGCGAAATGATGCACCACGCCATTCAATTATAAAAACGACAGATGCCAAGAAACATGTAACACTGACGCTGAGGTTCTGTGGCTGCCCTCGGGGCATAAGTAAGCATAAATAACTTCTTTCGGTTTGTTACTGTGCCAAATTGATGGGTGTGGATTTGTTTATGGCTTGGGGGGAACTGGTGAAGTTGGGCAATACTGTATGGCTGCCTCCAAGATAAGCAAGAGGCATCCTTAGCTGACGGCTAGTTTTCTTACGATCATAACAGGGTGCATCGCTAAAAACCCATGATGGTAATCATTGAACGAAACAACATAATTAATTCGGATTCTTTAATTTCTGCACCATACTTTCTGGAGATAAAAGGAGCTCCATTTCTGTTTGTGCCGATTAAACACTTGTACGATATGAAAACCACTTAACAACACCTACCATATCGGAACAGTGTTCACCCACCCTCAACCACATCCATCATATTCTATCCCCACATTCATTCCATGCCATACTGACACAATCACAATTCTTAACTCGAGATCACTAAAACTTCCTCCTCACTAGAAAATAACATCCTGCCATGTCCCAACAATTACTCCCTTCAGATACAACAGACATAACCAACTTCACCAAGCAGTCAGAACAGATATCAGAGTGCAATACTCAATTTGCGTTAAACAGTGGTTTTACACATTTGGATATTTTTTGTGGAGTTCCCATTTCTAGCTCGTAAAAGATAATTTCATTTGAAGAGATCTGGTTTGGTGTCAATGTATTTGTGAATTAGCTGATTTCACACATTTTCCAAAACTGGACTGATAAACATTCATCTCCTTATGAATTCATTACAAAGAGAGAAATTTCTTTCAGTCGGTGGTATTTTTCATTCCCATCACACCAATCACACTCACCAACTACATCCGGACAATCATTTCACAGAGCCCCATCCCGACATTATATCCAAAGCCATCCCACTCCCACCCCCTGCCTCTACAAACCACCCTTTATCTCTACAGCCACTCCCCTTCCACCGTTCAACATCAAGCTCTAGATTCCCAGTAATCTCCACATCTTCTTCTCATCCTCCTTGTCTTACACGGCAAAGTAACACATCTTCCTCCAATTACATAACATGATGCTGATGTAAAACACATTGGGCCCTGATTTTCCGTAACCTCATTTTGAAGAGGTTATCGTCTTTGAAGATCCTATTTCCAACGATGGTTACTAAATACGTAACCTTCGCGTTGAATAAACCAACTGTTGTTGTCAGTTTACAGACAGGAATGCGTCATTTACACCAGTGTCTGTCGTGTGGTGCTGTCATCCGATAGCGCGCTCAATGTACACATTACCCTCGGACATTTATGGATATATATTAAAAAGCGAAAAAAAAATGAAATCTCATAAAAGTAAGCCTTCATGTTTAAGTCACCACAGAAATACGAGTATATCGCACAGCTATGAGTATGAAAATAACAAACAAGACTGAAAATTCATATTACAGGATCGCGGAAAATGCTGCCTTAAGTTTGTTTTAACACCGCACTCCACAATCTGAGAATTACTGGTAGTGTAATTTGGTAAAATACAACGGTGCTTGTGTTACACTTTGTATGTTACAGCGTCTGCAGTGAATGTACGCTGGTCTAACATCCATTAGGAATCCAAAGCGCGTTATGGAGTTCAGCCTTAATATCAAATTACTGAGTGTCTGCCTCCAGTATGACCAGAGAGAAATGTATAATGAGTAATGGAGTAAGTTTAGTTTTACGCCGCACTCAGCACTATTCCAGCTGTATGGGGGAGGTCTGTAAATAATCGAGTGTGGATCTGGCAATCCACTGACCAACAGCATGAACATCCATCTGAGCAGTGACGAAGGTTTATGCTGACACAGGCAAATAGTCGGTTTCGAACCCAGTGTAAGATATCGTGTGGCCACCCATGCCCTCGCTTGCCAACAGTGTTGGGACCTCATAAATTAAATTAGTCATCCAGACCAGATATTCAGTAATGTTTCCGAGTTTCAGCTTCATGCTGCCAACCCCTGATTTGGCAGGTCGTGTCCTGATCATGAACAGGCAGACACGGCTTGAATAGTGTCGTCTGCCTCAAAACAAAAAACATTAATTTATCTTGTGTAAGTACACGCATACCTGTAACGGTCTCTTTGTTTTTTCCCAGATCTAATTTCTGAATCCGCTACATCATGCTATAATATACATTTCCAATGTTTCCTCTCAAAAACTGTAAAAGCGAATACATATTTCATATCAAAACGCTACCTTTAATATGCTGAAAAGCCAAAGAAACGCAACTCCGTTTTTGTCAGCCTTTTAAATAGAAGACATAAACATAAACGCCTACTATTATGATTTCCGAAACTTGCTTTTCCATTGATGTTCACTACAGGTGAAAAATGTTGTGACTCAGGTCTCACACAATAAACTGTTGAAGTTTTGTTTTCTTTCCCACATTTACTTATTTCGTATGAGTAAAAGATCTAGAAGCTGTTTAGACGTGTCTTTATTTTTAAAAACAAGACTAGTGTTCATCGAATGATACCCAGATGTTTCCCAGTCGGTGTACCAAGCCACATCTTTGTCGACGGGCAACTGAAGTCAATGGCTTGTGACATTTATATGGTCATATGATTAAAATCTTTACGAGAGACATATTAATTTTGCCCTGAGGTTAATTTACGACACGTGTTTCTTGCAACACACTGACTTTGAGAAAAAACAAGTCCATCGATCTGGACCGAATGCTGTTATAAAGCAGCGTGTTTATGGTCTACTGTCAGGGTTGGTGCTGAATGGGGTAATAACTGTCGTGTTTCATAACACTTTCTTACGACAATCTCTCAAAATAGACATTTACAAGAGTATATTGGTATTGAATTATAGAGACAACTGTCCACAATTGTACAAATTTGACATTCTATGTTTTACGACCCCAAGAGTTATTACAGGGTATTGCGTTGACCACAAAAAGTTGACTTGACAAGGAAATCAAAAACTACATGATTACATCCATTCTCCTTCTCACAACGTGAAGGCAATAACAAAACAGTGTCAAATAAGACTTGAAGTTAAGTTGAGTTTCGCGTTTCACATGGGCAATATTTCGGCCATATAGTGACGAGATCAAGTTTGTATTCATTACTATTTTATAATATTTGAAACTGTTTTAGATATAATATTTACTTCATGCACACCCTGAAATGTGACTGTTCTTTTCTTGCCGATTATGGCTCAAATAATTTACATTTTAATCACATGAAATGTGGGTATGTTAACACAAATACGTAATACGTAATAAACAATACGTAATAGATGACACATACTAATACATAAGAACCTAATAAAAGAACCACTTCACTCAGACACGACTTTATTCGGTAAAATTTAATCATTGATGCAAGGAGATTCTACAAGATTGTACTACAGTACCGTTAATGTATTTCTTGAATCATAACCAAAGTGGGGAGTAACACTCCACCTTGGCGGGTGATTCAACAGATAAGAATGTATATCACAAGCCATTAACTGAAACCATAGCAGCATATGTTAATCAAACTCTGACCGAGGACTTGATGTTATTACAGGCCGTGCAGCAGTTGTGTTCATGGCTATGAATTTCATACTCACCTGAGCTACTATGAAATATAATCACTCCATATTCTGAATTTTTCAGCAGACAGGATTGATTAACTGTTCGAAACGGTCGTATACGGGTGTAAGGCTATACGCTAGCAGTACAGGGAACATGAGATCGCATGATGGCGGAACATTTAAATTGAATAACGTGAGTGGTATGAGCTTCAAATGACCGTGCCATCAAACGTAAAGGCGGTGGTGTTGAGAGATTTGCTTACGTCTATACTCGAGGGTAGAGGTAACTTCAAGCACTATCTCAGCTACTGGGAAATACGTATCGACGTGCATATTTTGTTCATGGGAGAAAGAACCATGTCGTGAGTAACGCGAAAAGTTTATTTTTATTCAACTGGAGCTATGCGTGAGAGTGAGAATAGTTTTACCCCGTTAGACTTTGCTCAAGCCTTATCAGGAAAAGGTAGCCAGAAATCGACTTCACACATTCAGTCCATGTGGAGAATCAAAACCGATCTAATTCTACCATAATGAGTGAACATTTGACCCACCAATCCACCACCAACCACAACTCATGCTAAGCCGGAGAGTAGTATCAAATGCAGGCATATCCTTGTCTCTTGGGGATTTATAAATCGAATTATAAGGACAAACACCAAGTGTTGTCAAAGTATCACTTCTATGAAGAGGGCGCTTTGTGCTATAGATAGTGCTGGTGGTAATATATAATATGTAGCGTGAATGGTAATAACATTTGTTGGTTAATTGGATATATAATAGAACAATGCCAGTCCAGAGAAGTCCTTCAGTTTGAGATATCAAATCCCGATCAAGTGATGCAGACATGCGCGGGATGTTTCGGATATATTCTGTTAATGGAATGTGGTAGAGACTTATTTATCGCGCCGGGATATCCGCCTCAACCTCTACAGCCGCTAGTGTGTAAGGGCCTCTCATTGTTCAGATCTTGATTTGACGGGTTTGGATTGTGGGGAATGTTGACTTCAACGTGACGTGCGATTCATCGCCGTCACAGTTGCAGTGTACCTCATTTTGAATAGTCACGAAGTTCACAGGTCTGAATTTATTTCAAACGGAATCCTGATTCACTTCCGAACATAGGGGATTATTTAAGTGTACTCTGGTGGTTTGTGGTAGATATTACCTATGGATGAAATAGGACTTATAAATACCAGAAATGGGACTTGTATATAAAACTAAAATAAGTCTGAACCTGAAATGTACATGAAAAAAAACAAATCTATTTAGAAATACTTAGTCGTTTTAAAATCTCTCTGCAGGGCCCACTCCACGATTCCAACTGTGATATACGTATAGTTTTTCTTTGAGCCTCTACACAACAGAACATATTTTCAGTCTGCACGCACAGATGTATTAACAATTCTTGCATATTAAAGGCCATTGACTAGTGTTATTACTATCGACTGTCAATGATATATTAGTATATACACACCAAGCAGAACATGACATAAAATGAACCCGATCACTGAAAATTCTAATTCGTGTATGCATGTACGACAAGGCGCTTCCTTCCTCCGTGTCGGCCATTCAAACACTCAAATATTTCACTATTTTATGATGTATCACACATTCACCTAGCCAACATGGAGTTCAGTAGGTCAAACTGACAAAATGTTATTTATTTCCTTCCATCCAAAAAGATATACGACCTTTTGACACATGCATCAATGTACACTGGGACCCGACATCATGAACTATGAGTTCTATGACAGATGTATGTTTAGCCGACACATTGAAACGTTCAGGGTGACTGCCTCACACGACCTCAGCAGGTCGAAATGTCTACTTTCCAGCAGAACATATGTCTGTTGGTAATTGTATCTTTTCATAACTCAAGTGCTAGACTTGTCACATTATCTCAAGCGTTCAATTTTTCTAAAAGCTCGTGCATTCAATATTTTGAGAAAACACAGCCTAGATCACAGGTAAATATCCCATGAGTCATTGTCAATTGTCGGTATATGAAATGTGTGGGCATGGTTCAGGTGTTCCGTGAGAGATATATCATCTTGAATGCTCACCGATATTGTGGTTATCGGCAGTTCTCACGGTTTGACATACACAGGACGGTTGGTAGGAATGGCAAGTGTTTCAACATATATATGTGTGTTGGTGAGATGTTAAAACCAGATGAGGCAATCATGCATACAATCGTAATATCACCGTAAGTCACGAGTGTTCGCTACTGCAATGGAAAAAATATAAACTGAAGATCACATTCACACTGAGACTGACAGTGTTGACTATGTGGATGATTAAATGTAATAAAAATAGTTTTGATCCACAAAGAGCTTGCCACATCGTACCAGACAAGACGGGGTGATATGGGGTTTAACGTCGCGTCAATATTGTACATTAATAACAACGTGCTTGTAAGTGCGTGACTTGTCGATGATACAGCATTTAAAGATAACATGCAGTAGTTTAAAATTCATACTTCACTCAGACACATTTTACAACTCCGAGCCGAACGTTCATGTGGGACGACAAGTACCATCTTTTAAAGTTTTTGATAGATTCGGCCGTGGGATTGAACCAACGACCTTTCGACCTCCCACCAGACGCATTCTATCAACCTGACCAGGGCAGCGGTGTGCACCAGACATGGGCATTAGCACCTATTTTGCTGACACTGTTAAGCAAATATCGAGTGTCAGCATGTACACGTTCAACTCCTTACGATCTTGCTTCATGTACACATTTATTCACAGCATGTTCCAAATTTTCATTGTGTGTTTTCACACTTCATGTGCATCTGCATATAATGCCGCAAGAAATAGCGGCCGAATAGAAATATTGTATAAACATGCAAATGCGAATAACCCTTAGTGATTCTCCGCGAATACCGTGCTCGCCAGATGGCAGTAGATATGCATATAGGTGGCGCTCAGCGACTTCCACGACAGGTTGCAGACGACTGCCTTCTCACCTGCTCCGTCTAGGAGACGACATCTTTCATACAGCAAACATCCCTCCAGTCGTATTTGTGAATTCCTGGGCGTAATTGCTGATACGCAATTACCAGTCGTTACAGGCTAGACATTCACCTTACACTGAGACACTTTGGGAGGGACTATGCAGCAAGGCAGTTACAATGATAGCAGATAATTGTAGTGTTGATGGAGTATCTGCCTGTTCACCTGCCGTGTGGTCAAAGGCATAGCGTATTTACTCCACTTGCTCCACTTTACTTGACTCAGGTCAATCTTTACTCCTATTCTAAAGCTGTTTTCGTGAGATACAGCGTCAACATTTCACTGTAAATGTGGCAATTCTGGTATAATTGATTTGGCAGTTTTATTCTGAAAGAGATTGTGTACTGTAGGTTCCAATACAATATTTAGCAGCTTAAAACACCAACACACTCACTCACTCACTCGGACACGAAAGCGGCGGATGTACATATTCAATGAAGCATTAAAGTAATTGATTTGACCCAAACTATCAGAACATCTTCCAATATCATGTTTGAACAGCTGGAAGTAGAAACACATTCTGCCTCGTTGATCAGATGGCATGGCAAAGATATTGTAAGTATATTTCAACAAGGGCATCGGGGACATACGACGCTGTGATGGAATACCTTCATATCTATGTGTGATTACGGCAGCAACGATGCATGTAATAACACCAACCAGTATCAACAAACAAGCAAGGGCCTAATCAACAACCCTGTGGTGGCCTTCAAGCAGATATCAGAACTGTCTTGACCGTGCCATAGGCGGTGTGCTTATCTCCAGGCTAAACTAAGGTGTCTGTGGGAGGCTACGGTTCTAATTATCATGTGAGGAGGCTGGTGCAAAACATTTCACCATAGTCTTCCTCCTTCATATACATCACTGACTCCCGAGTCAAACAGCAAGACAAGCAGCACGGGTTCACATCAATCTACCAGGAGATGTACATTATACATTTCAACGGTATCTATAAGATTAACTATATTAAATTTGAACCTTCTAAACTACTGAAAAACCCAAATATCTATTTCATTTAACGACGTTAGCTTTACACATGGCATAAAGAACGCCTTTAGGTAACAGATAATTGGGTGCATGCATCGCAAGGAAGGACTGTAAGATGTAGTATTATATTCTGGCACTTGGTCGGATAGCGTCCGGCGAGTCGAGGAGCTTGTGGCGTCTTTAATTTCCTATGAAACGGCGAAAGGTTGCTGCACTAGGAAACCACATATTTTCCATTAAAGTTGCAGGCTATCTAATGTGACAGAGTTGACGCTAGTCCCATCATTAGATAATATCGCCGTGGGGTGAAAACGGGGTTGAACGTCTGGGAAAAAGTGCTGAAATTAACACCAACATATCAATTGCCTTCGGGCAGTGTTTATTTAGTGTTCTCTTGTCTACGTTAGGGAGCTAATGTCAAAATATATATTTTTAGTGGGATGAGCGTTCGTGAAGGAAGTGTACAGTGGTCTGTGAGACCGATCTGTCAAAACAAGAATGCCCAAACCGCTGGCATATCCCATTTGATAATGTTATGAGTTTATACATCATTTTCTGAGATATTTGCTGCAAATAGTAGTGACATGTTTCCAAATATGCATTGAATGAAGAAAACTATCAAAATTGCGATACGGTGACTCACGCAGTGACGAGATGGAGAGAGTGAAGAAAGAAATATGTATGTATCAGTAACAGTAATAAGTAATTTAAAGTACATCTGTGTAAAGTACACGGGTAAATATCCACGGCCTTAAACATTTGTCCACTCTCAACAACCCCTCTGAATGCGGGGGATTATATGGCTAGCATTGATATGTACGAAGGGCACGAGTGTTGTCCAAAAGACTTGCAATAAAACCGTACCAGTGTGGCCTGCATGAGCAGGACAATTCACAATAACAGTTTTATCTGTTCGTTGTAAAACCACCCAGAATTCATGGGAACGTAGGCTCGAATCCCGTATGGGAATCAGGCCAACAAATGTACTATTATCTATTTCTTACTGAGAGTGTAATCCCAAATAACACGTGTTACAATAGGAGATGGAGCAAACATTGTTCAGAATCCTCTGTATATACATGTTCGAATCTATAAATCACTGCCATACGTGTCAGAGAAACGTCGGTCGAATATTGCCATCAACAACTGTTCCATAATACAACATTCGTTGGAATTTGTATTCAAGCGCATAACGTAAACCCGTTATCATCCAATCATGTGAAAACGTTGATACATCGCCTGACATGACCGATGATGTTCATCTCTAACGTTTTCGTCCCAGGTAATAAAAACTGACGTGAGGGGCACCACCGCTTCCGGACGTAACAGGATAACGATCTCCGAAGTCACATATATGCATGTCCCACCAGACCGAAAGACATGAATTCAGATGTTTTACAGGAGGTGAAACTCTGATCGAATGAAAATATAACCAAACGAGCTGTAACTTAAAATATCAGTAAAACACAACGTGAGGAATCGCTTATCACAAGCCTGGTTCCTGCAGAATGCTTCATCTTCACATTAACACATCCTGAAGCATTACAACTAATAACATAAGTCGGAAGGAGAATACAAGCTGACAATGTAACCCGTCGGTCAAACAAACAATATTCAGAGGAGTCTGGCGAGGATACACGGCTTGTTTCATTTTAATTAATCTAAATATTTACAAACTGTATGCTCTTGGTACGTCATACAATGTGCTACTGTAAGCGTGTCAAAATAGTACCTTATGTAAGATGTAATCATGCATATGGTTTCTAATAAGAAAAATTCATATAGTCAACGAGTAAAATGTACTACTGGTATATATTTAAGCTGATAATTGAGACAGCCCGAATAAGATGTGTGCCAGACACAAAGCAAGCGCTGTTGCCAGGAATGCGGTTCTGTTACTATTTGATGGATGAGTTGACAAATGCAAACATCATTCCATACAGTAGAACAAAGCTAAACCTCGGAAACAGGCATCTGGTAAACGATACATAGATAGATCCCGTTAAGTCCGAGTGTCAGTTTTCCGAATAACGAACATTTATCCCACGATAGATGGAGATTGTATTCCTAAGTTGCCTTCCCGAGACAGTGCCCGGGGATGTCTTTGTCGGGAGTCGCTATCAGATGGACATTATGCTGGATGAGGATACGGAGTCTGGGGATTACTATGACAATGGAACTGATCATTAGCAAGAAGCATACTTGTAATCATCTCGTCAACACAAAAAAGTCGGATATATATCAACCACATAAAAGAAGACAGCAGTGCATATCAAACTAGTACACCTAAATTCTGATACATTTGATTGAAACATTATTTCAGTTTTACCGCTTATGCACGAACGATGGATCATGTAGCTTTTCAAAAACGTCTCGTGGGATAAGAAAAGTACTGCATGATGGATTGAAATAGCCTTTCAGAGCTCATGACACTCTGTTTTGTGGCGTTCGAAGGAACGCTGATAACACGGGACAAACTCCGCATCCTTCTGATAACCCCGGGGTTAAATATGACGAGAGTAAGACATGTGTAATAGGAAATGGGCAAGGGCAGGGGACAAGGGGTCTAACTATATAGCCGCTGCTGGGGAAATTCCAGAGCTGAGGAGAAATACTTCAAGTCAGCGGTCAAAATGTGGCCCTTAGCTCTATCAACCGTCCATTAAGGCTGTCAAAACCATAATCCTCTTTCCTGTTATTTTAGCCAGGGGCGTCATAATATTGGAGTGGTCAGATTTGATGAAGTTCGCCATCGATTTCACGTCAGCATGTGATTTCCCTGACATTTACTTGTGATCGCTAGTGGCACAAAAGACGGAATTGTAGGGTTTCCTTGTCGTAATTGCAGTAAACAGGAATGATTTCACATTGCATGATTTCGGCCTCACCACAGAAAGAATGGGTTGTGGAAACATCTCAGTGCTGAACAAACAAACTGATGTAAAGAACGTGACGACAGTTGAGATTTGTTGTTTGTAGAAAGGACTTCCTTCAGGGAAGTGTTATGTTGCAAGTACCTCGTCATCCAAAGGCATGCTCACTAGCCTGTATCAAATTCAAGCTTCAAGACGATATATACCAACATTGCCCCGGGAAAACGTGGTAACTGCAAAACAAACCAGACCATTAAACCTATATTTATCAGTTTCTCTCAATGAAACCTATACAAGTCTTTGAATGTCATTTAGAAGTGTAAATACATAAGAATGAAGATTTTATGGATATCAACTTCTTTATGAGAGAACACAACGTTTCGGAGTTAATGCTTACTCCTTCATCAGGTGATTGAGAAAGGGATACAGAGGTGTATTTATATGTACAGGTAAAACAATAACAAAGTAACAAGTGGAATGAGTTAACGAAAGCTAGTATAAACAAGCACTGATAGGAAGCCGATAGTTAAGATAACAATGATGGAAGCCAACGGTAATGCATTACAGTTGATTGGATATGTTTACATAACATGATTGGGGATAAGGATGGAAGCCAATGGTGATACATTACGCATGATAGGATGATGTACATAACACACGATAGCGGGTGAGCATGTATACATGAGGGTTGGTGATGTACAAACACAAGTATGTACTCGGTTAGATAGGCTATACATGAATTACATAGATAGAATGTACACAGGTAGATGAGATTAATTTGTCAATAAGTCCCAGGCACTTGGTAGGTACACTCCTTGGTCGCGGTTGATGGCTGGTTTCTGTCTCCGGATCTCGATGGCCTCTTGCAGTTTCCTTTGGCGCCAGTTGTTGTTGTTGGTAGATAGTATCCTAGTGTCCTCCCATCGAATTGAGTGTTCAGGGTTCTTGAGAATATGTTCAGAGATGGCCGATTTCTGGTCGAGTTTCCTGACTGAGGTCTGATGTTCCTTCATTCTGGTGTTGATTGGTCTCAGCGTTTCTCCAATGTATAGGTCGCCACAGTTGCAAGGGATCTGGTAGATGCATCCTCTCGGGTTAGGGTGTTCACAGCTGGGTCCTTTACCGTTGGCTTTTAGGTAGGTCTTGATGGTCTTGCCACTGGAGAAGGTGACATCGATGCTGGCTTTGGTCTTGATGAGGCGTGATATTTGATGACTGATGGGGCCAAAGTAGGGTATGGTTACTCTGATGGGTGATGGAGAAGGTTTGGGGCGGGGTTCTCGGTCCTTAAGGGTCTTGTTGATGGTGGCTGTGACGAGCTGGGGAGGGTACCCGTTGAGTCTGCCACCCCGGTGCCCTAAACAATGAACTGGACCACCTCAGAAAGACATTCACCACACTCAACGGGTACCCTCCCCAGCTCGTCACAGCCACCATCAACAAGACCCTTAAGGACCGAGAACCCCGCCCCAAACCTTCTCCATCACCCATCAGAGTAACCATACCCTACTTTGGCCCCATCAGTCATCAAATATCACGCCTCATCAAGACCAAAGCCAGCATCGATGTCACCTTCTCCAGTGGCAAGACCATCAAGACCTACCTAAAAGCCAACGGTAAAGGACCCAGCTGTGAACACCCTAACCCGAGAGGATGCATCTACCAGATCCCTTGCAACTGTGGCGACCTATACATTGGAGAAACGCTGAGACCAATCAACACCAGAATGAAGGAACATCAGACCTCAGTCAGGAAACTCGACCAGAAATCGGCCATCTCTGAACATATTCTCAAGAACCCTGAACACTCAATTCGATGGGAGGACACTAGGATACTATCTACCAACAACAACAACTGGCGCCAAAGGAAACTGCAAGAGGCCATCGAGATCCGGAGACAGAAACCAGCCATCAACCGCGACCAAGGAGTGTACCTACCAAGTGCTTGGGACTTATTGACAAATTAATCTCATCTACCTGTGTACATTCTATCTATGTAATTCATGTATAGCCTATCTAACCGAGTACATACTTGTGTTTGTACATCACCAACCCTCATGTATACATGCTCACCCGCTATCGTGTGTTATGTACATCATCCTATCATGCGTAATGTATCACCATTGGCTTCCATCCTTATCCCCAATCATGTTATGTAAACATATCCAATCAACTGTAATGCATTACCGTTGGCTTCCATCATTGGTATCTTAACTATCGGCTTCCTATCAGTGCTTGTTTATACTAGCTTTCGTTAACTCATTCCACTTGTTACTTTGTTATTGTTTTACCTGTACATATAAATACACCTCTGTATCCCTTTCTCAATCACCTGATGAAGGAGTAAGCATTAACTCCGAAACGTTGTGTTCTCTCATAAAGAAGTTGATATCCATAAAATCTTCATTCTTATGAAACCTATACACTTCAGATGATACAAGCAGTTGTGCAAACTGCATATTTAAGATAACCTCAAAGCATCCACCCCAATATTCATTCTTTAATAATGGCATGAGCTTAACATTTTCAGACAATAAGTTGGATTTCTTAAAATGTTAAAGCGTTCCCATTCTCGGATTAATAGCCTTCAGAATAGATTTGAAATGTTGGCAATTTAATGAGAAAACATCGTAAACGAAAATAATTGGATTCTCAAATTACACTTTCAGCCTTCAGTAAAATTTGTCCACTATGTCTATCCGATACTGACAACAGGTTTACGTGATGAGTAGGGGGCGGTACACACAGACCAGTGCTATTGTTAATGCTCCTTTGACAGTAAATAATTCCTATCATGATTGGAACAGATTGTGCATAGAAACACACCGGCCTCTCGAATTACCCCCAAGGCGGAGGAACACGGAAACTGTGCGGCATTTGGTTGCTAAGATGAACAGGAAGCCCGAGTAGGGGTGGTGGAGAGGTTGTGGGAGGGGAGGGGACTCGGCAACAAGGCCAGGCCCTGTTTGTCGACGATACAGGGTTCTATTATTCCTAAAAGGCAAGGTTAGAAGTTTAAACAAGAGGTGTAATATCACGACAAAGTAATAACAGTGGAGCTATGTTTTGGAACAATGTAGCCATGTAGCTGTCATTGATAGGAAGTGGTTATAAAACCGAAGAGTAAGGCACAAGGGCCATAGTTGAAGAAAGGTAACCTTTAATAAGTGGGATCCTATATAATATAGTACACGCATGTATATCGTGAAAACTGGCTTGAAGATTATGATTATTTTTCTTGACTTTTCAAACCTTACTCCATTTTCCTTTTGGTGACTGGGTGTTGTTCTGTGATAGGAACAAGAAAAACCAACATGTAAATATTTACAAATATCAGTTTTCTTCAGCAAGTCGTTGGTAAAAAATATGGATAACAGAAGGCATGTGGAGATTAAAGTGTCCAAATTGTCAAATTCCTTGTCAGCAAATTAAATGGCCTTCTTCAAAGTCGTGAGATAGAGGGTGAAAACATAAACATAACGTCTATTACTGTTTACTCCTGGAACCAGTATCACTGCAATGCGGTGCCAGCCACCCTACACAACACTCGGCGTGTCCGATATGAAAAGCGGAGAATCTTTTATTTGTTTACCCTGTGAGAAATTATTACCGGAAGCTTTACCATAGATACTCTTCACTTTCTTCTTGTCTAGCTATGCCAGCAGTTCATGATGCTCGTTGGGTCTGGCCTGACGAAAGCTCGCCTTCATCTGTTCAAAGCTAATGTCATAAACTGCCCTCAAAATACAGGTCAAACATACACTTGTATAGATGGAACAATAAACAATACGTTGGTCGGACCAACTGGCGACCATCATTGAAACTGATGCCTAATCACTCCGGAGGGGGGTCATTTGGCCATTGTAAGCTCATGGCAATCACAGCACCCTCAGGCAAATTATACACTTGGACATGATTTGTCTTTTGTTTGTTCTTTTCTGTAGACATAGTTAAACGATCATGTTGTAAAACCATTAGCCATTGTTTGATTTCATTCGGCCATTTAGGTTTGTGTCCAGCTATAATTGTATAAAAGCACGACATACAATGTGATCCTTCTGACCTTCAACGGAATATGTCTGGTAAGCACAGCACTGAATAGAAGCAAGAGATTCATGGCATGTCAATAGGTCTGGCTTCGTTTGACAGGAAACCTGGCCACATTTACGGGTCAAATAGTGAAACAAAATGTCAGCACTGACGCCTGGAGTACGCAAAATGGTTGGAAGAATATTGAATGCGTTGCAGAAAAGCAGTTTTATTTGGCAAAATCACTGCAACCACACATGCAGAGGTCTGGCCTTAGCTAAAGAAAACGAGCAAAGAACATACATTCAACAGCCACGAGTGAACATTTTTGTAATGATCCTCACACTGTCTCAATTGTAGGACAATGGGTCATTATGGGGCGGGTAAGGGATCCTAATGTTATGGCACGTATCGCCGCATCACCGAAGCTTTCATCGGGGTTGGCCAACAATACCTTGGTGTGATTTAAGCATGTTTAACACTGGCCAAGTGATGCTAATTGAGGCATGACGGGCATCTCAGCTGGACTGAAGCTTTTGTTGTGGTAAAGACACGAAACGGTTGAAAGAAGAACCATAAACTCAGTGACTTGTTCAGACAATGGCAAAACGGCCCTGTTGCATAGACGTTCATAACATAATCACTTTCAATGTTGATATAGAATCAATGCACTGCAGCGCTATTGCATTTGCACAGTGGTTGCAGTGATTATAAACGTTCTGGCATCGCCTGACACTTCTCGCATCAAATTGCTTTAGAGTGACACACGTTGTAAGCAATGCACATATCACCAGGTTTTCGGTGGAGAGGACATAATCAGTTCTCTATTGGTTGTAACACAGCTACATCGCAAGATCCAAGCCATGTACACTTCCATCAACCAAATCAAAATCTATTCAGGGTTCATTAAACAGCTGAGTGCTGAGTTTATCATACTTTAATTTAATAGCGAGGCGATAAACCTATCTCCTTGCAGTACAACCACTGCGGCGGTATCGCAAAGATAAAATATACATATCATGCAGAGGCGGTGGGCAATCGGGATTTATCTGACATAGTTTAGACAGTTGGAGTGCTTTAGAGTGGTCTCTATGACAAAGATTCTTTTCACAGGAAAAATATGCAGGGCAGGACACGGTGATAGTTCCGTGAGAACATATTTCAAGTCAAGCCACTTGATGTTGTTTGCTCAACTCGACGGTATGTCATAGACAGAACAGGTCTTTCCCTTTGCCAGGAGATAAGGTCAAGTGTTCTGGGGTGTAGGAAGCACACACGCCTATCTTGAAATAGGCTGGAGATGTTGTTGTGGCATGATTGGGGCACTTGGTTTCAAGAGAACAGATAATGATAATTAATAGACGTCTTCAAATCAGGACATAATCCCAGAGATTGGAATGCGTTCCGGATGTGCACGGGTGTAGCTGTTTTACCAGTTCGGTCTTTGTTTTATGAATGATGATGGTTTTGTGGCTTTTTTATCACTATTTTACAAATTGGAATTAATGTCAGCTGATATCCAACGCGGGACACGGTGCACTTGAGTCCTCTTCGGCACGTCAATCATCTTAGAGAGAGAATCTTTCCTGCCACCCAATCCTCAAGAAGAACCTTTGACCTTGCCAACATTGGATCCACGGGAGAAACACAACCAACACTAATATACTTGCTCCCGAAATCGATGCAAAACAAATTTGAGAATTGAGAAATCCTTTTATTCAAAATAAACTCTTAACAAAACGGCGTTTCCCCAAAAACCACAAATGCCCATCAAATTTGAATCAGACTTTCGAAAAAAATATGGAATCCGTTTAACATGTTTAAAGAGCCAGACAGAAAAAGAAACTTAATTATGTTTGCTAATTTCACGGTGCGCGGACCCTTAATACTGCATTGGAAGATTTGCGCTTCAGAAAAAATCCAATTTATTTGGCCAAGGGAAGGCTTCCATTTATACCCTAGTCCGATCATGTGTTTATTGTGTTCTTAAATCTCATGGGATTTCGTTAGGAAATGACCGTCCAGATCCGCTTACCAGTCGTCTCCGGGCAGAGAGGTGTTTGCTGGATTTTCGATTGTTTTTAATAAAACATTGGAGGCAGGTTGACCTTCGCCGACAGGTTAACAGTATAGGTGAGATTCTGTTACAACAGGAGGCCACTGACAGCCGTGTTATAAATACTCGGTATTCTTTAGTCTTATAGAATTCGCGGGGGAATCGAGCTATTATTATCTGTGCTCATCATATGGATGGCAATAAATGCATACAAATAGAAACGTAATCTTTCGGTAACAATGTTCAGGGAATAACGATAACATAACCCCGCTCAGTGTTTTGTCGGTACTCCAAGGCACCACACAATCCTGAGAGGTTAGCATCTCCCTTGGTACTACCGGGTACCCATACACTGCTGGTGAACAAAGGCCGAATGCATTGTACGATCCCGAATCACTTGGTACGAGGACGCCCCGTCTAATCACATGTATTTGAGTGGGTGTAGTCCGTCATACAGACCCTGAAGCAAATATATCCAAAAAAGCCAACTCAAGTCTACAAAATGTGACAAGTCTAGATTTCCACGGCTTCAGGAAATGAAGAAACTCTCAGGGCTCCTATTCATTATATATTATTTTGTTTGGGTATTTTTCACTATGAGACGTGTTTTCTGTCAAAATGTGTTCATTTCAGATATTAGTTGTTAGCCTACAGTGGGTGGGGACGGAACCAAAACTGTACATCACATTGCACGCATTATAGGAATCGAACACGCGTATTTGCCGTGTCGAGCGAACGACTAGTGTAACCCCTAGGCCCCTCTCACGAAGTAACACCCGCCATTCACAATTTGCACCAGGCGCAAGAGCCCTACAAGGCACACTGGCAAGTTTACCGAGTCCAAGACGGTACTTTCGTTGCATAATGAGTTAACGTTAAGTTTTCGCAGATGGAAAATGATGCAGGTTACACAGTACATTTTCAGCACTGTTTTTCGCGAACAAAAACGGAAGCGCCCTCCACACATTGTTTAGCTAACGCTAAAGTTCCGTTTTCCTCCATGCAGTTGGGGTTCATTGCCGGCAGACAATCTTCAACTGGATTTATATGCGTCATCTTAAATTCGAATGCCTTCAAGCTTAAGATTGAGGGCACCTGCAAACACAACCCTCTCGGAAGCCGGACGCACTGGAAACTTTGTTTCTACAGATGTTGTGGATTTGCTTGAGTAACGTCTTGGTATATCACAGGAATGTTATGCAAAGCATTGTGGAAATGCATCAATTTACAATCTGTCTTCTGTATTTGAAAATGTTGGCGTATTTTGATATTGCCCGTCAGCTGAAAGACACCTTGTTTACCCAGTTCGGAGAAATCTCTGGAATTTTTATTGACGATCCCCATGAGTGTTGTGCAAGTGTCGAGTAGCTGAATGAGATAAGTCAGCCCCACTGAGACGTAATCTGCTGTAACATTTACATGTCATGGAAAACCATTAGCAACCACCTGGACCAGAGGAGAACCAGCAACGGGGGAAGCCTTATCAGCCTTAATATGAAGTAGGTTGCATGGATAAAATGGTCTTGTTCCTACGTTCATGTTTACAAATATTGTAAGAGAATGAGTGAGTGAGTGAGTTTTATGCCGCACTCCACCTATTCCAGTTATATGGCACTGGTCAGTGATCAAACGCATGAGCATCGATCTGCGCAAATGGGAATCGATGACGCGTCTACCAAATCGGCGAGGATGACTACCCGATCCTCTCTTACAACAAGCATCTGTCACTGAAGATCAGTTCTAACCCTGACCTTCACGGTTCAGAGAGAGAGAGAGACGAAAGGAGGGACCGAGCAAATAACGGATGCTTATTGATACCAAAACGTCTTCAGTTATTGTGTAATCTTAATTCTGACAAAAATGTTTACATCGTACATCGTCTTGTGACACTATCTCCCTAGTGTCAGTGAGTGCGTTTATCTATCTGCGGATAATGACTCGGGTCTGTTGAAACAAGCGAACACCTGCCTGTTACTAACGTGAACCCACGACAATCTTGGGAAGAATAGTCCCCATTCCCGCTAATGCTAAGAGCATGTGTCGTCAACCCCCACCACGTTGTTATTCTGACTCGCAAAACCCAAACGCCTCATCTACATGGCCTACAATTAATATGATTAAAGACAAACACAATATGAGGTTATCTGCTTAATTTCCCTTGGTACCGTCCCTCTAACTCATTAGGTGTATGACTTGTTAATAAACGTCCCTTGGATTGAAACAATCACCTTCACATAGCAAAACATCCGCCTCGTGATGAATGAGACGCATTAGACTTGGCAATGGACATATGTTTTTCATAATCCATGTCACACATGGCATTGAGACCCCTTATCATGGAGAATCTACATCATGGGTATTAGTTCCATTTTCACACGACCCGTGTAACAGTTAATTAACCAACCAGTGAGCCTTTCACAAAGGGGAGGTAACTCTTACCTGATGTATCCCATATGCTGATCTGTATCCTGTATGTCTCCGATACGTTATAGGTGGATGTGAAAGTATCAAATCCGGTTGGTGTGTAGGTCTGAAAAAATATTAGATGGATTCATCATTTCAGTCTAATCCGAAAAAGACATACGAGGAAGACAGATTACAAATTCAAGGGAGATAATTGGTAAGACTTCTCACAAGGGGTTTCCCAGGGCGCACATATCAATCAACCCTTCTTAGATAACTATGAAAATATTTTCACCCACTCCACAGAGGAAGTCGAAAGTTTGGCATGCTTTCAGAACAGCTGATAACCATGAAAGCCAGCATGAAACGGTCGAAGACGTGTCTGGGAGGCAGGTGAACTATCTATTACTGTCTGCAGATCGACACGGCGCATACTTTGTGGATGCTTTGTGGCTATAGCCTCAAGCAGAATACCCATGAATCTGACACAGCCAACTGCGATGTTAATCAAGCAAAACTGTGAAAGGGTACAGAATGTTGCAGTAGGTGTAACTATTCTTAGAATCTGGTCTCTGTCTATTTGCTTTCTAAAAAAATCCAACTTATGGACCGTCAAGACTGGTGCCATTTGATTGATAAACAAAACGAAGATGATCTACAAGCCACCAAATGGAAATAATACACGTGTTTTTATTAAAAAAAATTATTAACATAACGAACTGTTTCGTCGTCCAAATTAACAACATTGTCATACCGGCTCCAACGCTCTTGTCAAAGACTAGAATATCTGTGTAAATGCATTCAGGCTCATTAGCGTGGAAGATGTCAATTTACGAGACATTTCATATCATCCTATGCAGTTTCAACGTAGCGTGATAAGCCCATGTATATGGCGGTAATGCATCGGGGCAATCCTGTCTCAAACTTAGCATTACACGGCCTAGTCCTACTGGCAGCCATAACGCTATTCGTCTAATGAACGGACCAGTTCCACTGACTTAACTTCTGCCTAATTAACTTTTCCAAAGTCAGCAGGCTCCGGTAACGTGCTCGCGCCTGGCACGAGACGAACTTCAGATTAATTCACACCAAAACACTAAACAAGTTACGTGACTATGCTACTTAGAGTTTATATATTAGAATAGGTTCATGCATTGCCTGAGCATGGACCTAGTTTTAAAACATATACATAATGACCAAACAAATCGTGAAAAAAAAGATTGAAGTAGGAATTTCCAGAGAGTCTTGTTCACGGGAGCATGCTATTCCACATCTTGTTGCTCGATGTTTCAAATATGTAATCAAGTGAGCATGGAACTTCGGCTTGAAAGATGATTGTCATCGTTTCTGCTGACTTCAGCAATTATTCAAAGTGGTCGTTACAGCTAACGACACACCGTTATCAACAATCCGCTTGAGCTATGGTAGATCTGATCATATAACATAGAATTGTGGGGATGTAAATTCACTTAATTATGCTTGTGATCCATTGGTGCATAATTCTCGTTTTCGTAAATTCCATCCGACACATAATCGAAACAGTTCTTGAGATCGGAATTAGGTAGCACTAAATCTTTCCAGCAAAAAATGGAGTCTGCAAATTGCCGATGGCATTTAATCAATTCAATTAAAGAAAATAAAATTGGCTGATTTCCCTAGGTCTGATGCAATTACTTGGCGACTGACACCGGTACATACATACCCATGTTAAGGGCTCAGTTTAAACAATGTGCGAACCCGGACTACGTATGTTTATAGCACCCGCAAAGACAGATACTGTGCACGCATCATACATGAGCTAATTTAAAAGCGGCGTTAACAAGATAATATTTTCTGAATTTTGAAGTTTGTCCATTGTTAACTAACCAACATCTGGGGCTAAACACAAAAGGGACAAGGCTCAGATCACGTGTATACAAACTATGGCCCTACATCTAGATATCAAACTTGCAGAACGTAAGAATTATAACTCGTTGCATAGGTTACACTCCTCACGGAAAAAACACACGCCTCCGGCAATTTTGTTCCTCGGCGAACTAAACACACAGTTTCAAAAGTAATGCTATTTAGGCCTATTGCGTGGCTACCACATGCTAGCGACAACGACCCAAGATGTCAGAGGTAATTACCCACGTGATTTGGTTTATTTTACTGCAAGGTTAAATTTACCACATAACCAGCTACATGACAGGCTGAGGTCGAAGGTCAACAAACTTAAGAGTAGCATATTTTGATGTAACCATCTTGCAACATTACGTCTGTGGAACCAACATGTAACATTACGTCTAGGATCCGGTGGTAGATTTCCTCCACGCTTTTTATATAGAGTGATTTTACTGAGTGAGAGAGTATAAATATACGCCGCTTGTAGCAATATTCCAGCAGACATGGGTTTCACACGGAGTGTCCATGTGGGTAATCGAACCCGGGTGTTCGGCATGACAAGGGAGCCTTAACTACTAAGACACCTACCCCGACCGTCCTTATATATATAGTGATACATAGCAGTGAAGGAATAATGTACCACGGGATACTGTGCATATATATTATGAAACCAGACAAAAACAATGCCAATCTTGATTTCGACAACACAGGGAACTCAGCATCGGATATTTAAGAGAACATGAATTCGTTAACGTCCATTAAGACAATGCATCACGTGGGCAGATCCCATTATGAGCGAAACATCCTGTGTGAATGAGTGTCGTGTGTGAATGAGCGTGCATGTTTCGTCAAGTCTCTTCTATTGGTCATCCTGTCTGGACAGTTTGAAAGAGTCATCGTGTGTGACATTGTGTCCCACTCATATCATGTGTTCGCATCAGACGTTGTTTACATAGCGAGTGTGTGATCATGTGTCACTTCCTGCCACTTCTCATGATAGGTTAGCAAGCATGGCGTTCGGTGTTAGCCAGTCTCGTCGTTCCTTTACGAGTGTATTACAATGGTCATATGTAGCTGGCGAATGGCTCTCAATGTGTTACGGAGTATGTCGTCATGTGATAACGAATATGTCACTATGGTTAATTATTTCTAGCTAACGAATGTCTCACCACGTGTTAGCAAGTGTGTCGTTAAGGCCATTTCCAGCCAGCAAATGTCCCTCCATGTTAGCGACCGTGTCCTTATGGGTCACTTCCAGCTGGCGAGTGCCTCGTCCAGTATAAGTAAGTAATGTGAGTAATCAGGGGATAATCAACATGAAACCAAGGATCTGTGTGGCTGGGGCAGACACCTACAAAGACACTCTAACAAACACGTGCCCATTTCCTATAAGGCAGTACAAAAATACCTACCCAGGAGCAGAACTGACAATAGTAGTCACAGGAATAAATCAAATTAGTATTTAAAATACATCTGCACACTAAACTTGGTATATTTACGTTCTTGTTGACTTTTTTGTCATTTTGATCTTAGATACCGCTTGGCAAACACACTGCCTTCTCTGGTCCTCCGCTCAATAGGAGATCTGCACGTTCGCAATATGTAAAAATGAAGGCTGATAATATTTTGGGCCTGGCAAAGGCGTCTATTCAATATGTCAGAGTAATCCCAACGCACTAAGTATTTGGCTCGCACCACTTGAATTTATTGTGTTGCTACATGCAACAGTCTGTTGGGTCGAAATCTACGTTTTCATTCAAGTTTCAGTGTATCCAAGCTGTTTCATTTATTGAATGTCTTAACAATACGTCCAGATGGTAGTAGCAGTAGCAACAACAGCAGCAGCAGGAGTAGGAATAGTAACAGCAGCAGCAGCTGTAGTAGTGGTGGTAGTAGTGGTGGTAGTAGTAGTAGTAGCAGCAGCAGCAGCAGCAGCAGCAGCATACCTACAGCATTTCAATATCAGCATCTGCAGTGAATAACCTACATTTTTAAAAAGCACAAACGTCAATGTTCTTTCTCCAGATCAAGAATCCGCCAGCGAGCGTTATTGTCACCGTGTACGATGTCTCTAATCTCGTTTACATAATCTATAGCACAGCTGGGGGAAGTATGAGAATACGCGGCAGTTTCCGCGACGTCGCTAGATTGTAATGCACATATGATGGGCGAGAATGGTCAAGTACGTTACAGCATTTCCCAACCACGACAGCCTCAGAGCATTAGCAAGTCGTGCCTTTCTTAGGACGCGGAAGTCAACTTGACAATTCTGGAAGTTTGGTAATTAAAAACGCAGACTTCCGGTAATTTGAGCTGCAGGGCACGAATCAAGGCGAGTTTCCCACACTCGACGGAGGACACTACCACCCAGACAAGTTGTGTAATTTGAGAATTTCATATGAAGGAAAGTTCAGTTCTCGAGTTGTTTCATCGCTAAGATTGTTTATTTTTAGACGTTGATAAAAGGAACATAAAGTTATGGTGAGGGTTCTCCACATCCAAAGACTTCTTAAATTTTGAAGAGTAATTTGCACGTGTGTGTGTGTGAAATATCAACAAATGGGAAGGCTTGGGAGTGAGGGATGGGTCTTTAATTATGGTGGAGGGGGCGTGAGATTATTCGTCCATGAAGTTTCTGTGCCCCCTGATCATCAGCCTTCCAACCGCCAAGTTTATCACAAAAACCTGTAAAAGTGGGCCCATACTAGTCACAACCAAGACACGTAACAATGTTTTTCGAAATTCATATCACAGACTACTAAGAGAGATGCTGTTCTTCCTACCTAAAAGAAAATCTGCCAGTTTGGTTTCGTGTGAGAAAGGCTTCTGGAGCAAGATACACAAACAACCGGACAAGAATTGTGTGCGATGGCCCCTCCAGTAACCAATAGAAGGCACCCAAAGAGCAGCCACGCGACGACTCAAGGCAAGCGGAACAATCTGCAGTTCACATCATACAGATTTCTTTTTGTCCACGGATGGCAGTAAAGATTTCAAAATATGTATAAAAACAACAACCGTGTCGTTCCAGACTTAATTTGAAAACCGTGAGATGTATGGAATGACGACAGCTAAATGTGTAAATCAGTTGACAGAAAACAGCAATAAATAGTGGTATGGTTTGTAGGGTGGTACTGATGGGAGAGAATTTGGAATGGAGTTATTAATGAAGTGTGTTTGAAGGCATTTGAATTTAATAATGTATTTGGCAATGGGTACCTACTATTGGGTATATCTACCGATATCAATACCACATCTCTAGTACTCCCCATGGCAACAGGAGAAGATTTATAGTACGTATAAACACCCACAAGGGAAGGGCAGAAACATGATCTTCCGTACGAAATATATAAAGAATATCACATGCTATCAGAATAAGATGATGTTTGTAATATAGCTAAGCGACCAACAAATCCACACGACTGATACACACTGTCTTCAGGGACACTGCAATCAATATATTATATCCTCGAGAGAATGAAGAACTGATGCAGATTCTTTTTTAACTTTTCCCTTTCCCAAACTATCAACTTACTCAGGAAAGCAGGAGATGCTAAACATTTGCAAAAATATCTAATCTAACGACAGCTCGGTATAACTGATCGTCTTTGTCATCGAAAAAGCATTTCAGTACCGACCACTGGCGCAATATACAAGGGAAAAGTTCTCCATAATCAGTTTTAGCAGCTCAACCAGCACGAACAGCAATAATAAGGTGAAATGGCGTCCATTTCACGAAAGTGCATAGACGTCTATGGGTCCTGACACTAGTTAGGGGCAATATTGGGAGCCAACCTCAAACATAATGTCGGCTGATTGTCTTCTGTTATTGCAATTTCATGAGCAGACGACACGAATTTTCCCGCGCCTTATGATAGCAGACGAGCAATTGCAGAAGTCGTCTATCTGCGGGCATGACTACCGCTCACAGCATAAAATGTCCTATTACAGCGTTTGGTGTATAATATGGAGCTCGGCAGTGTGTGAAAGTGAGGGGATGTTACAGTTGACCTTTTAACTATACGGTGTGTATGTAGGATAATTGGATTTCTCCTCCATGTTTTTACACACGTCGCTCGTGGAGTTGCTCCATTAAGTGATCTTGTTTTTCGTTATCTGTCACCCTCCTGCCTCAGCAAGACAGCTCAGAGGGCGCATGTCGGACGAAGGACGGACATAGTAAAGATTTAGAGGTAGACCAAGGAAAGCGCACACAATATTAAGCCTCCGGGTCCTCGCACAAGAATATATTGGCATCGTTTCTGGTAATTGCTTCAAGCCTTAAAATCTGTCAACGAAGGGAATAATTTAGAAGGAATCAAGATGTAAAGCACGAATACAAGGAAAAGTTACCAGCTATTAAAAGAGTGACTATATTCATGCATAGGTTCTGTTGACCGGCTAAACTGAGATTAAAAACGAGAAGCCTTCGCTGATTCAACATGATTGAGACGCAGGCTCACCAACATAACCTCAATGCTGACATTTTGTGAGACACCTTCAAATAAATGATGTTATATTTGACATTTCCTGGGCGTTTGACATTTTCAGCAATCTAATATGGCATGAAATTGTTAATATCTTGAGAATATGTACAGTGTTACGGTCGGTAGTATAATTACAGGTATACGTAGACAGTGGAGATATTGTCGCCAACGCGTGTTAATATCTTCAGTATTCTTTGCGTCTGGCAGTTTGACAAATTGTCAGGGGTATAAAGGTTATCACGTAGGACACATTGAACATAATATCAAAAGTCTCTAATGCAGTTGCCCGAACGTTCCTTATTACGTTGGGAGTAATATAGACGACACCGAGAAGACTGCCATCACAGTGGTTTAGATAAGATACCATGGTGGCCTCTAGGTATGCAGCCATCAACGCAAGTGTTTCTCCAGTTAGTACTGAGTGTTATCAGACTACGAAAGTGCTTAAGTTTATGGTTGTATCTGGCACAGGTCGGGAGCTGCCTGATGAAGTCTCAGACATGCGTGTAAGAGCAACAGCTGATTTATACATGGCACTAAACAGAGATAGCGTCGATAAGACAGGTCGAAAAGCTGTGAACTATCTGACACATTGAAGGCCAGACCGAAAGCAAGGCCTGTTCCCCCTTGTCGTGTTACTGACTGACAGTATGTCAAGTGGCTTAGTGTCTCTGATGGTCGGTATACTTCATGACATCAATGCAAGGAAGGGTAAGCATGCGGCATGTGCAGTAAGACCACTAGGTCAGTTGAGATTAGACGGACTGGAGCCTCAAAACGAAAATAAACTGAAAATAACACAAATTCATATCCATTTGTCCAAAATTCTAAACACATAACTCAACATGGTTAAACAACAGAAAAACAACAAAATTGAGACAAATGAAAACACAATATTTCAAATAATTACCACAGTAAATTCATTATTCACATTCACATCGTTTCTTGTCCCAGCAAGTATGGTACAAAGAGACCAAAAGTTTCCTCTAGTAGAAATAATTACATATAAATGAGTATACAATTCATGGGTGGTAGGGTAGCCCAGTGAGGTTGAAACGTACACTCGTCTCGGTGAAGATCCGGGTTCGATTCCCTTGATCGGTAAAATGTGAGAAGTCAATTCCAGGTTCCCCCGCTAGCTATTTTCGAAACGTTCGTTGCCCTATGAACTTCTTACGTCCATTGTTAACACGTTGGCTAAGACGTTCAGAATTCTTCGGGCTACGAACGTTTCGAGGATAAGGGCCCAGAACTTGAGAGCATGAGCTAGGACCCACTTAGTTCGGGGCCGGGTGACAATATACTGAATTACCCGGTCTGCTCCAAATGCGGGCACGAACATTGTACAGTTCCCATACTCACCTTGGTGAAAACATTCAAACAACCTGCACCCTAAACTGAAGGCTATACATGCTGGAACCTGTGGATGTCTAGTGATTCCAGAGGGAGGGGGGTTATCACTTAAACTACTAATAGTACCTTGGTGACTGATGCAAGTCTACCTGCACCCTAGCACGCTGGAGAACACATAAAATGTCATGTTCCAGAAATATCTATGCACATTTATCTATATAAGTACATATCGGTTTCACTGCTTGAGCAATTATATCCATAGAGCAGCATCATATGTTAGTCACATTCGTAGCTGTGGTAATCATCGCGACATAATTGATAGCAAGTGACATTCGGTGTCAATTACCCTACAATAAAACAAGCTGCCGACACAATGGGATGGTTGGCATCCCTCGCTCCAGGAACCCAGTACCTGCACGTGGTACAGTGAGTTACTGGCATATCAAAGTTCATCTCTGTACAAAGCCATTACTGTCTACCATAAATGTTAGGTATCACACTGTAGAAAGAAGGATACGAGGTCCCAGACTCTAAATCTCAAACGGAGCCTGACAGACACTTAGTCTCTGGATATATATAATTTTTGATAGTAACAATCAATGCTATTTAAACAGAAAAGGAGCCACAGGGAGACCAGAGATTCTGAACCTGAGCCTGTGGAAATCTAGACTTGCTTCATTTTGGGCGTTAGCATGACAGAGAGGGCTGGGCAGTTAGAAGAAATAATTTCCAAGAGACAATAAAAATTATTACTTATACACGTAATAGATTTGCGTGTCGGGAACAGTTATGTACAAATCATAATTGCCATGCTAAAATATATCTGCTTGTACCTTAGAGTTTCCAAACTTATATAGACTAACAACTAGTCTCTGACGTTCATAGTGAAAAAAATAATATAATGAAATGGAGCCCTGAGACTTTCTTCTTTTTCAGAGACTAAACAAATCTGCAGAGTGATTATTTCTTGGAATTTCTCAACACGTGCAAAGATTCTGATCACCCACTACTTGGTGTATGTGACAGGACTTTTTATTGCCGCCATCATCACCCTACCCAGCCCGATGCCCACTCCCTCTAAGTGTGGTGTGGGCAGCTCAGGGGAAGCATCAGGTGTCGCAACCACGTAGCTCAGGGTTAGCATCTCTTGAGACTAATGATATGGCTGGAAAACTGGATGTATCCAAAATTCCAGTAGACATATCAAATATAATTTTTCTCCCAAATCAAAATATTCTGTCTGCATTATATTTACGACAGTTTGATCGAAATCACATGGAACAGGAGATTACTGGTTATTGGAAGTAGTAAGACACAGCCATGTCTTCTGATTGAAATGTTTTACATGTAACAGTTAATAGGAAATGTTCACTACACACAGTGGGTAGAAAATGTTTACGTGGGGTCACTCATATGGACAATACTTTGTGCCGTCATGTAAAACCCTTTGAAAAGAGTGGCATCGATTTGTACCAGTCCTGTGGATCTGAAGTCACAAAACAACTGAGATAAAAAAACCAGTCTGTTGTACAGATCCTGAAGCAAATATATCCAAGAAAGCTCATGCAAGTCTACAAGATGTGGCAAGTCTAGATTCCCTTAGATTCTGAAAGTGAAGAAAATCTCAGTCTCCATATTATTATGTTATTATTTTTCTACTATGACCTTTTCTCAGTAAGATATGTTCATTTCACAGAGTGGTTGTTAGTCTACCGAAGACATTGTGAGTCGAGGTACTGAAGCTATGGAAATCTAGACTTGCCACATTTTCTAAACTTGCGTGGGCTTTCTTGGGTATATAAACTTCAGGGTCTGTACGGCAGACTAAAACTAATATTGAACAAAAAGAAACGTTTCGAAAAAATGAAATGTCAAAACACTAAGCGTTGATGTTTGTCTTCTATATAACACTGGGCGAAAAAAAGCTGCGTTTCTTTTGCTATTCGGTATAAATTTGAAAACTCTAAGGCTTGTTCTGCTTGCTGAAACAAAGCAATGAGTCTCAGCCTCAAGCTCTGTCTCTACCATGGCATGCTGTATACTATTTCTGACCTTGGGCGCATTGATATCAAGATGAGGCCCTGAACCAAAATCTACTTTCACTCAGCGGGTGGAGAACGTATCTGCCTTGTAAGAATTGAATAATTAATTCAAAGAGCAACACTCAAAACACAATATGTCACACGTTGTACATGTAAACGTTGTTAAACGTTTGCCTGTCATGAGAAAATATAATTGAAACACGGAGATCACAGTTATTCTTGACCGGGGCTCCGTAATACGAAGATGAGGCTCTCAACCAGAATCTACATGTACCACTCAACGAGTCGAAATATGTTACCAGTCTTGAACTTTAACCTTGCATGACTCGATGTATGGCTTGATATGAAGGGTGGACAGGTTTGAGGGAAATAGACCGTAATTCCGCAGGGAGCAATAAACTTCTCGCTTCATTCGACAGGAGTTGATTTTAATGGAGCGCGCGGTTATGTGACGCAACGAGGACGACCCCTTGCAATTAATTACAGCCAACACCACCTGTGGACCAAACCAGGTGTGTATAGCGCCCTCTCATTTCTCAACTGTCGAAGAATCTGTTCTTCACGCCTGGCTGGAAGCACCGGGGTGCCTAAATTAAAGACGTAAGACTTAAAGGAAAGATAATTGGGGGTGGAAAGAAGATACAATCTTTGATACATCGACTTTCGGCATACAATCCTTCAATTCTGTTGGTTTTAGCGTTGTATAATTGAACGGTAGACGCTGAATGGATGAATACATCATGTTGTTAGGGCGTTCTATTGTACAAGGTTGTTTATTGTGTCCTATTCAGTTAATGTAACAAAATGTACTAACTACATAGCACCAACATAAATGAGGGACTGTGGGTTATGGCTGTATGTGTGCCTTATATACCCACCAGTTAATATTTCCTAAATACCGTGATGTTACAATTGTCAAGCTAACAACTGATTTGATCCATTTAACTGGTGCAATTAAAATAGCGACATGAGGGTTTAAGCATGCCGTGTTTAATGAATCACACACGGCCAATTTAAAACATAATTCCTGCGTTCACCGACGGGGACCTTCAAACTGGAAGAAATGTTGATCGAATGACCAATTAAAGACTATTTTGGCACAATATATGTATAGTAATATAGTCACTGGCATTCTGGTGATTGCTTCAATTCATAAATAATCATTAATCATTAATAACACACGGCATACGCTAGGAATGTTAATTCTACGAGTGACCTAATTGCACTCGACTGTTCCCGGAACGTGTGATGTTGGGAGTAAGTGCGTTTCTGTTTCCCATGTTCCACGTGTATCCAGATGGACTCATTATCTGAGGAAACATTAAGTCTCGCCATAGCGTTTCTGGTGCATATTTACGAAGTCGAAGATGTATGTGGATGGAATGTTTGCCTAAAACGCAACAATAGAAGTGTCCTAAGTATCAACATCGTGTCAAGTTAGCATTTAACTTTGCTCATGTTTTCCGTCACTGGCTACCTTGCTTCAAACTGGTCCTGGGCGCTACAATATACCAGGACTCCTGCTTGCGTCACTGGCCAGCTTGCTTCATACTGGTCCAGGGCGCTACAATATACCAGGACTCCTGCTTGCGTCACTGGCCAGCTTGCTTCAAACTGGTCCAGGGCGCTACAATATACCAGGACTCATGCCTGCCGTCGCTTTAAAAATCATTCAGTCAATGACTAGTGACATAAGCTGTTGTCTTGGGTGTAATACGTGTGTTTGGAAACATGGACAAAGTTTTATGGTGTGGTGACATCATCATACACCAGTACACACATCGATATTACCGGACACCTCATTAACGTATGATATTACGATATGCGTTGCACAATTGGTGTTTCGCATACACATGTTCCAGTGTTACTGGTCGGTTCATAATTGTTCCACATTAACAAATGGAACATGTGCTTTCTTTCAGACGAGTGAGTTTAGCTTTACGGAGAGTGAGTGAACGTTTTGACCACTAGGCTACCCCTCCGCCCCTGCCATAATAGAATGTGTTGAAAATTCACTTGAAGTCAAAAAGTACTTTGTGCATTTTGTCTCAAGCAAAACAGAGTATGGCATTCGCACAATTACAGCTAAACCAAGAGCCACACATAACCGAAATGCTGAAAGAAAAGTTGCCGTTGTGTCCTGAAGGTTGATTCTGGACATAGTGTGAGGACTAGTCTGCCTCACAGTCCCTGGACCAAATTACTTTCCGTACTGCCGATACTTCCCCGTGAGGCTACAGCTCTATGTCAACAGAGACCATATAGTGGATGGTCTCTGATATGAAGCATGTTCTCAGTTTCAGATTCTGAATATCTCACCTCACTTGGGCTCTTCTTTTCAATTTAAATGAGTTTATCTGTCACTATCAAAAGTGAACATGTAATCAGTGACTAAAAGTAGGTCTGTGCAAGGACCACAAAATATGTGTTTCAATGCCATCCTCAGTGGGATGAAAATATTTATACGACTTCCAGAGAGAAAATAAATAAACCTTTCTGTCACCCTGCCTTTGCGTTTAATTAAACAAGAATCACTTAAAATGGCCTACTTAAAATGCACGTCACACGTCAGTATGTGTTTCCGGGTTTAACTTCACTGAGCACATGAAACAAGATACAAAATGGCGCACACCATTGTCTGTGGTATGTGTCTTTCCGGAACCACATGGTGACCTACATCTTTCATTTATTTAACAAGGGCCATGCTACGATTGGGGATTACAGATTCATATCGTCATCACCAGTGTCGACTGATTCTGTCAACTAACTGACATAAATAATGTAATCCCAAGTATGTGCTTTTGTAACTACTTGCACGCCCCATCATTTACATTAATGTTTACTGAGTGAGTTTAGTTTCTAATATCATCAGAAAGGAGCTAAACACAACCCCACCCATGTGGGCAATCGAACCCGGATCTTTAGCGTGAGGAGCGGACGCTTTAACTACTTGACTACCCTACCGCGCCAGTAATTGTCAGTCATGAATGAAGCAAGGCAATATTTTCCACAGGTCTGAGTTTTAAATCCACCACCTGATTCTTCAGACTGCGTTTGTATGTATCTGTCAAAATTACATATTTTCAACGTAAGTCAGCGTGAGATTCCATTCTTGAATGAGCGAATCTTTCATAATTCAGTGTACCTGACATTCACCTCGATCATTTGCAACACAAAGCCCGAACATAAACTACCAACTGTCTGACAGCTGAACCATATCTTATGCATCATTCTTAAAATGAGGATCGTATATCGTAGGTGGGAAGCATCAGCATTTCAATTCAATCGACAAAGTCCTCACGCATGAAATCCACACCACTGTCATTTCAATACCAGTGTGTGCTGAAGGAGACAGGGGTTCATATCGAGATCAGCTATCTAGTATTCCAGTCTAGTATTTTAGTAAACGTTCATAGAGGAAAGAAAAACATCAATTTGCATCCCGAAGTTAAGCAATATCACTGCACGTAGAATGTAGTAGGGTTGATGACACAAGTCAACACTGCAAGGCCAGAAATCGAATCCAATATCTTCAGGTCACGAATCAAACTAACTTTATTCTCCTTCGATCCAGAAGTCACCAATTATTCTGCCCTCTCTCCTCTACTTACATTGCAATATGTTCTGCAGTTCTAACCTAATCGATTCTATTTCACTCCAAATGCATTGGAAGATAAACAGAAGTGTGCTGGGCGATCAGTGTTGGTCCGATTTTTCTTGCGTAATAGAGTCCATCAGGTGGTCTTTGGGATGACATATGTGTATTTTCTATCGGAAATCCAATCGTCAGCGTCTATTCTAATCAGTTCGATTGCAAAGTGACCATCTTTCCGTAGAGAGAGAAAATAAAAGCCGGCGTAATGAGTCCCCCGGCATTACACCGAAGCGAGACAGACCACGGAGGAATTTGTCTCCCGTAATTGGGGTAATAAAGTAGTGTGTGGTGGATGTACTTCGGAGTTCTACGATTTTTAAGGGTTTAAAAGGAAACGAAGAATTGATCTCAAGGTATATGTACAAATGGAATGTCTGGGTCCCCATAATGACATAAACTACTGATCAAGCAATATCTCGTCTCTTCATGAATATCTGAAATTAGAGGTGATTTTATTCAATCCCCCTCAATTACTGGACTAGACGCCCACTGGACAGAACTCAGACTTGAAAGGATTTGAAGTCTCATCTCAACTCTGTTAACACTATAAAGCGGCCCAGTTTCCATTCCAACTGGTATCAAGTAGTAATTGACCATTACCATTACGAAATAACACCGAAATGAATGAAGTGCATTAACGATGAGTCTATCTAACATCCTAATTCTCGGTGAAGGTTGCTCACTAATGTATTAGCAGTTACACCTTTACCAAAGTCCGCCAACATTTCAAATATTACAGCACACGTGAACAAGTCCTGTGCGAGTGAGGATGTTTTAATCCGCGATCAATACAGCAAAAATAGCGCATAAACTAAAGAGAAAACAAACTATCCGTTAGAGTGTGAAACAAGAGGGATGACGCCATTCATCCGTTTGACTTCAGCAATTGTCCAAAAGCACCAGCCTTCGAGAGTACATTTCAAAGTGTCTCGGATGCACTTGGGAATGCCATTTCCATAACGATGATTTCAAGAGGATCATAAGTTGGCTCTGAGTTAGCTGACGGGGCCACGGCGTACTGTGAGTGAATATAGTTTTATGCCTCACACAGCAATATTCCAGCTACAACATACATGGTGGTGGCCCACGGCGTCCACAGCTTCAATATTGTTGATGATAAATCCGAAGATTAACATTTCTAGAATCAGTATTAATCATAAATACGATGTGCAACAGAATTCCCAATTAAAATAGTTCCATATCAATATTAGGCGAACAACTGACGTGCCTTACCATATGTTTGTGACGAGCGGGGTAGGATATGAGCCCCTTTGCGGCATCTGATATCATCAATGCTTGACGGTTATTGGTCATATTCTTGGAATCGTACATTGAACTGTAAAGTAAGTGGAGATTATGAGTTTTGTCGTTATATTTATCAAAATGCTATATACAGCTCGCGAATGTAAAGCTACCATGTCAGCGGTTGATTTCCGATCTGTAAATGGTAAACGAAATCACTTCAAGGCGATTTCGATCCTCACTGCGTAATTTGTCATTAGGCTACAAATCTCGTGCATCACACTCCTAATAAAATACGTCCAATATCAAGCATGTGGTTTGCCCTATACCTCGATACAAAGGCTAATTGCAGCTTTCACACGATCAAATTTATGGTTCACGCGAGAAACATTCCTCTTTCAACTCTACAATAAGGCATTCTTGGCCCGAGACTGGGAAAGAATACGTCCCCTAAGGTACCTTTGACAGAGTGCTAATTAGACCTCATCTGTTTCCGGTCACTCGATGACCTTCAGCCTTGGTCACCGTGTGTCCCCACCACCTGCAGGTGAAAGGTCAGTAGAAGCCATGTCTGAAATGTGCCTCCGACATGTTGTATGAAAAGTAGAACTTTACGTTTACACGTCATGGACACTTCCTCCACTGTCAGTCTGTATGCAACTCATCCATCACGTCTCAGTGCAGGTTGACATATAAATCCGACACAAACTATGAAACAGTGTTCTATCAGGATCAGAATGCAATACAGCCACTGGCCGACTAGCCCTTGGCCAGTAACAATCCAGTCGGGCCAGGAAATCTCCAGTCACTGGCCCGACTGACAAGTGAACTTTCTTTGGGTCACTTCGTAAATAAATCATTCTCTTCCAAGTGTTGAGTTATAATACACTTATTAATCATGCAAAATTATGAATTATTTTCTGGGTTAGTAACTGTCAAACGTAGTTAGCCCGACTGGCATGCAAAAGTTGGATACTATTTGGCACACTGATTGGAATAGTTAGTAAAATAGTTCACCACAACGTTCCACACATGCGTGTACAAACATCTTCCTCTGAATCTTCCTTGCATCTTTTCTTCCAGTGAGTGAGTGAGTTAAAATTTATCGTCACTTGTACTTTCAAATTAAAACATTACAGTGTGAGTATGTTAACCGCTATTACCAACACTCCTGCAAAATCATAGAGATATCACCAAACATTGGCTGCACACACTGCGCTATGTGAGGAAGTGCCCTTTTAAGACATGAAAAGAGAACGTTGTAACTACAAGGCTAACCTACTCCAGCATATTACTATGGAGTCCTTAACAGATCTCTGTGGAATTCCGTTTGTTAAACCTTCAGACTCAAGAGGCCCGTTGTTGGTGCCTTACCCTGAAAATGGTTCGAACAACGGAAATACCAATGTCATCACACAGTAGCGAGTAAGTTAGGTTACTGGTGAACCTTTTGGACATATGGTGACGTAAAATGTCGTGTTTGAGTAAGTGAAATTAGTTCACTCCTGCAATGCCAAGGTGGGGAAACCAGAAATAAGCTCCACATGTTGCACACAAATGAGGAATCGAATCCGGGTCTACAGTGTGACGAGCGAACGCTTTAACCACTAGGCTACCCTACAGCCCCAGTTCGTGTTTGAGAAAAAACAGTGAGATAGGGGTCTTGGAAGAAACCGAGAGTACCTAACAAAAATGGAAGCATTGTCATAGCGATTCTGAGGCTTAAACCCACCAAACCTGTAATGTCATGAGCTATAACAAACAGAACGTCTCTTTGACCAAATATGTTGGCGAAGTGGTCACAAAGCTGACAACAAAAACGAAGACCATGCCGTCAATGGCATTGCGGGGATTGTGCAAGTGATAAGTTCAGGAGATGACACATCTAATGGAATCCTCTAAGAAACATGAGTCCATTTGAAAAAATGACAATGCATTAACTTTGTGCAGATAGTCTTAATGTAATTCGTCCGCGGGCAATGGAACCTGCAACTTGTAGAGTTGGGAGGGACGGTTGAAATGAAGATATTGATGATGATATTCTCAGAAGCCCAAGGCTGACAACTGATATTAATGAGACATTTCACATCCAATTTCGCAAATTTTCAAATTCAGTCGTGCAGATGCTATCCCGAAACGTTCAATAATCCAGTCCATTAAATAGATCGGCAAATCATCTCTGTCAATAAATGCATCTTAAAGTTGAAATTCTATTAAGATGTAATTTAGTTTACCAGTACTTTTATTCAAGACATTCCTTGAAATAGGTTTGTCTTTATGATCGGGCCATACGATCTTTTCATATAGCTACGGTTCTTAAAGAGAATTTCTTGAAGAGAATCATGTTGTGTGTAAGAAGTGTGTTCATAATTTTGAAGAGATGGAATTATCGGAAGAGTGCTGACAAATAATGTAACTGAACCCATTTCACATCATCCACCACAACGAGAGGGTCTAGGGGGGAAAACGAGGGTTTCATTACTTTCTGCTCGTGCAAATTGAAAACAAAATACTTGACGTTATTCATTTTTCCCAAGATTTCATTAAAAACAAAATCATCTGTTACTCAAATTATCAGTTTGTGGAACATATTTCATTTGATGCTTCGTAATGTTTTACGCAAAAGTCTCCTACATAAACACCAGTTTTTCATACTCGTGAGTACTTAAACCAAAATGAAATGTTGAAACGTGTTTGTGCTGTGGAAACACAACCACAGTTAAACAACTCCAAATGGTATTTGTCATTACTCGAGACGTGAAATTTATAACCGAAGTTTAATGTATATTGACTGGTAAATCCTTTAATGCATGTTCCCACACGTAACGAGATTATCAACAACGTTTGATTCTTGCACAAACACGAGCCTTATCGATAGCCTCACGTGCGCATGTCAGCAAACCGGGATTAACTCGGTTCTCAGTTTGTTGATAAAAACCAAATCTCGTTGGCTAGTAAAATAGTAATCGCTGTCTCCCAGAAAATGAGGCTGTGGTTTGAACCCTGGAGAATGCTTGATCAGAGTCGCAAGATATATTGATATCGTTTTATGTCTCCACGGAGAGTCCCTTTAAGTGAGTGAAATTGTCCATATTAGATCCATCAGTGGTACATCGACGTGTAATTCACACATGAAAACCGTCGCTACTGTTAATAAACGTCAAGATAAATCTGAAGCTTCATCAATATCCGACAATCGTTTTGTCAGAATCCACGCCCCTGACAAATCGAGCGCCGTAAGTCACGCTGTCAATTGAATAATCCAAGAGTCACGAAACATACATTCTAGTTCATACAGCTCAAACTGAACAAAGACACTTGGAAATATTTAATTTAGAACCGTTCTAATATCGGACAACGTTGTATCCTTCCATAAATAACTTACAGCAGCGAGACTCGTTTCAAGGAACCGTTCGTATGATAATTAACAATAATCAAGTCATAAAAACATATCTCGTCCCTGCACTAAATAAAGGAATTCTAGATTTCATTGGGTCCTGATTCTCTGGTCTCCGGGACTTCTTTTCATTTTAAATGAGGTTGTTTGTTACTATCAAAATTGTTTACATTCACACAGTAAGCTTTCGTCTACAAAAACCGCACGAAATGCTGTATCGGTACAAATAATCTTTAAATCCAACCACACCATAAATAAATGACATCCTCTGAAAAGACGTTTCTCTACAAGTATTAATAAATTACCGTTCATTGTCATCACCTATGTTTGAAAAAACACCATTACGTTTCCCCATGATAAATATAGCACCTGGTGCTATACCGATGGCATTTGCGCCCGTAAATAAACATAACTCTTGCCATTGTCTACGAAAACGATGACGGCAAACGCAATCATATAGCAATCCGGTGCTTCGTCGACCCTTATCATGAACATCAGAGACAGGAACACAGCTAGCAGTATCCAAAATAAGCACCGAAAGACGTCAGCACACCTGCGCTAAATATAAACGCCATGACGTGCCCATGATAGGATGAGCAGAGGTACCATGCACAAAAAGATGCACGTCTAAAATTAGGAACTTACACATTACGATAACCTCCAAATTCAGGTAATACGCAACTTTTTAGAAACCTGTCAAGCTTGGAACATTCCAACACATCTGATACAAGAAGCAGTTACGCAATGCTCTCATTTTTATGGTTGCTGAGACTCTTTAGCCGTGGTTATATTCGCAAAGGGACAGAACTATCACCATATGCAAGATGTAATATGAGTGCTTTGGCACATAAGCACCTGCATTGATGGGTTTTTTTTAATCAAAAGAAAGCTTTGCATTTTCCACTTTACATGCACATGTAAAACATCACAGAAACCAGCCCTCATTGAAAGAAATCATTGTTCGCATCTCGTCATTTAGTCAAACCCGATCGGGCCTTAGCTGGTGTTTATTACAGAAGGGTGCAAAGCGGAAAGCTGCAGAGAGACTAACAAGAGCACCAACATTTACATGTTAACATCAATAACGATGTGCCCATGCTGTTATTCCTTTTCTCAAGAGTCAGTCCGAAAATAAAACGCTACAATTTGATTATGAAAAACAAGATTCCCATCGCCGCCTGGAATACGATCCTTTTTTGTAATAGGTTGGATGAAGGTGAAACTCCCTCGCAGCTGGAATTCCTTCATCTGGACGAGGACGATCGTTTTACAAAGTGAATTATTAAAAGTGGCTGTAAGTGGATACGATGAGATAAGATTTTCCATTTAATTTGCTCATGGCACGTAACGTGAGTCATAACGCAGCATGATTTATTACCAACATTTATTACTTCCAAACAGTGTCAATATATTTAATACAAATATCATACATATTTATACCTATTGAAGGTCAAGAGTTCTTGTCGTAGTGGCCCTTACTCGGCGTGTTTCATCAGGTAAAGTTATTGTTCAAATTTCTTCAGTTCCGATATACTAGGATGTATTGGAATTACATGTGAAATCACTGACCAGACAACAATGGTTACAATGATAATTGATCCGTTGTGTACGGATTGAAGTTATGAAACTGGAAACGGCCAAGAAAGCGGACGGAATTAAATCTAAAGCTCGTGATATATATTTAAAAATCACAGTTGAAAAGACCTGTCTATTAAAACGAAAATGAATTTCAAGCCCGACAAAGGTTCAGCACAAGATACGAAAAAGTAATCAGCCCGTAAACCTTAACAAACGAGAATCCAAACTGGTTAACCAGAGCACTGTGAGAAGAGGCTTTAAGTACGATGTTGAGGTCCATCCTGTTGATACTTGTCATCCTTCTGAATGCGGTTTATCACATCCAACGAACTTGCTCGTACGATGCGATATGAACAGATCGCTTTCATGTCCACTGATGTTAACTGCTAATTAACACTTCACCTAACCGCACAATACACACAGAATTATTCAACGAGGCGTGAACGGCTAAAATCAAAGGGATTTACCTCTAATAACAACTATCCGCTTCAGATATTGTTCGAGGTGACTTAATAGAGCGAAAGTCAAGCCTGGACTTAATTATAGGTGGCGTAGCGCTAAAAGCTGGGTGATTAGAGTTGTCAGATAGAGATTAAGCCCCGTTCAGATTTTACATGAATTTAACGAGAGTACTTACTTAAAATTAGACGGTTTATTACGGAGACAACTGTTTCGGGATTGACAGTGAATTAATCCAAGTTTAATTTATTCTTTCTTGTTTATCCTCGTTGAGTGTTCATGTCTAGAGCATACCCTGTGACACGAATAATTTGTTTATTACCATCTTGATACACAACGAGTACCTTATGCAACGCCAGATTCATATACGTTAAATTTAATCATGTTTCGACCTTCAGCCATCTCATTTGAAGTCGAAGATAACAACTACATACAATGCATACTCATGTCGCAGATGTGATTAATATTGATGCGCTCGGCGATACAATACTATGTGAAAGCTGTCTGATGTTATAACATACGGTGAAAGCATGCATTAGTGACGCGGAGTTGAGTAACGAGACAAATCTGTATGAGAAGTCAATAACGGTGGCATCCCACAGACGCCTCGTTGTATATTAATGACAGATGGAATCCTTTCGCAAGTCGAATGGAATCCATCTCACCTGTGGCGCAAACACGTGTTGGGCAACGGCCATGTGTTTCTAAATATCACTGTTTACAGTTGTGGAAAGTTAGATAACGAGAGCAGTCAGCTGAATTATCCGAAAGCATGGATAGAGTCACACGTATATCACGGTGACAGCAAACCGAATGACGGTAACGGTTTTATCGAAGTTGACAGCCTTGTAGCGTACACCCGATTGCACAACCATACCCAACATAGGCCATTGAGAAAGGTGGAACGTCAGCTACCAGACAAATGTCAAACAAATAGTTAAGGAAAGTTAACGATACTTACATCCGAGAATTCTCCGGGCTTGCAGTACATCCGGATGAGAGAAGTTTTTCCACAGTTACAGTCACCAACAACGACAATTTTCGATCTCACTAAAGTCACTTCTGACTCGCTGTCCGGGCTTGCTGGGGCACTCATTGTTTCCTTCGTCGGGGTTGGGCTTCTAGCCGAGTCCCCTTTCAAAGGCATAAACACAAACTCAGAGCAAGCCTGGTCCTTCATTGGTACTGAGCGTTTAGAATCCGTCTTGATGTAATAATCCGAACCGAAGCTTGAGACGGAATTCTACTCCCTTCCTCGTCTGTGACCCATCAACACACACCCCTTCTAGTTTCTGACAAGACTGCACCCATTCACTAATCGGCGAAGCATGGAAGGCCAGCTAACTCACTGTCGACTGTGTACACAGTGCGAGTCGGAGTTCTGTCACGTGCTTCTGGTGAATGGGATATCACGTGGTACGGAGCAACCAGCCAATGGGCGTCCGCAACACTCCCTCAGCGTAGCGAGGAGCAGACGACATGGGAAAGTCCACCTCATTGACACACGAAACCTGTTTGTGTTTACAGCCGCTAAGCAGTTATCTACCTTTACATCAACAACACTGCGCAGTAACCATGCAGAATGGGGAAGTACTCGAGTTCAGCGCACAGCAATCCATTTCTACAGAACCCACGGGGACCAACGAACAAAACTTTGACCCAGGACATTTTCTACAAAGCTCGTAGCAGCGAGTATACAATATAACGCCGCATGGAGCATAATGGTTATGCGTAACGGTATCGCAGTGGGTTTATCAACTTGACGAGGTGTACAGAAGTTTATGCTGCCCACGGGTCGCTGTTACTTGGCTCCCAAGTGCTCTGGGCTATTTTCACAGTTGGGAGGAATAATGATTGTGAATACCGCACGTAGAAATACGCACCGGGGATCCACGGAATTTTAAACCATCTGGTTTTTATACGAGCTGAAAATTTTTGCAGAGTCTTTAAAGATTATTTTACAAGGGAAGGATAACCATTGACGTTTTTATTACATTGGGTTTATCAAGCTGATTGGATGGCGCAGAAACGTTTGGTTGTAAAATGGGCTACCCCGCTGAGATCCCATTTACCGTCTCAATAACACTGCACAACCACTGCTAGATTTACCTACAGCATTTAGGATGTTTAACTGCTTTCAGCGATCGCTTGAGACTATTCGATAATAATATACAGAAGCCGAACTCCAGGGGATTGCTGGGTGTTATACAGTTGTAGTGGTATTGATTGTTATTCCACGAAGACGATAGGTTCAAGTGAATTCAGACCGGTAATACGTTCAATCTGGCGGCTCATGAGGAAAGAACTTGTTTAAGATTCAAGCAAATGGGGTTGTGCTTAAAACACTCACTGTCCCCCTAGGTCAGACTCATTCTGGTAAATTGTTTCAAATGAAAAATGGATATCTTCCCCTGTGACTATTGTTCAAATTGAAATTCAAATAATTATTTATAACATTGGTTCAATAATTCTAAGAAGCAATAAGATAAGTTTTCTCAGCGTAGACCTTCGAGATATGATCGTACATTAATGTACATGGCGTGATGGTGCAGTTTTAGAGCACAATTTAACTGTTTTATTCAAGTGGCACAGATTTAAAAATATTGATCATTCATAAAGTATAGGTATACGTTCAGAATAAACGCCCCTGTCTAAAGAGTATTCATTATATAAAATAAACCAACAGAAAATAGTTTTGGTTTGTTGTTTAACGCCGCACACAAAAATATTCAAGCTGTATGGCGGCGGTCTGTAAATACTCGAGTCCGGACCAGATAATCCTATGATCAACAGCACGAACATCAACCGACGCTACTGTGATGTCTATAGTTGTTCGGATAAATCTATGTTATATGTTAAAAACACGTTTAAATAATGTTAAAACGCGCTAGTTTGGGTCTTGGTAGAATGTTCTGATTAAAAGAGACGTTATAAGGTCCTTTTTGAATGGAACGGTGTCTGATAATGTTTGGGTTTTTTTCAAATTTTGAGGTGGTTTCGCAACACAGGATCTACTTTGGTAAATGCTCTGGCACAACAGCTCGCTCTACGGGTGGAGGTCCTGCTGTTGCTGGTTATTTTGTTGTCTGACATACAGACCCTGAAGCAAATATATCAAAGAAAGTCCACGAAAGTCTGTGGCAAGTCAAGAAAAAATGTGGGAAGTCTAGATTTCCACAGTTTCAGGGAATGAAGGAAGAAGTCTCGGGGCTCCTTTTCTTTATATATGCAAGTTCTTTTTACTGTGAGAATTTTTCTGTGAAATATGCTCATTTCGTAGCCTAGTTGTTGGTCTGTTTGTTTTCCAGAGGCTGTTCTCAAAGTTCGTGATGGGTGATACCACGAATCTAGCTCAGTTGTAATATGTCAAAGTGCTGAAAAGCGCGTGAATAGCTGCGTTTCGGTGTAAAGATTTGTTTGCAAAATCGCCAAGTATCACCGAGTGTCATCATTTATTGACCCCATGACAATAATCTTATCAAGGCATCAGTTCATGTGTAAAAGATAGCCTAACACCTAATCTCTGAAATGAGAATATTTCACTGAAAGAAATTCGTAGGAAAATAATAATATAATGAAATGGAGCCCTGACACTTCTTTCTCCTTTGGAAGGAATGAAGCTAAGGAAATCTAGACTTGCCATATTTTCTAGACTTGTATGAGCTTTACTGGCTATATTTGCTTCAGGGTCCCTACGATACTCTAGTGTAAACAGTACCTTTAAACAGTATGGAATATTTTGCAAAATCTAGTTTGTAACAACTGACTGAAGAATACACCAGTGAGTGTAAAGTTGTGATGGATAGTAAGTGTAAACATGACTGAACGATTGTGATGCTCTATTCAATCCCGTTGAGTAAGTATTTTGAGAAACACATGACCTTTCTGGGAAAAGAGCAACATTTCTACCACTGTCAATTACTAGGAATTATTCAATGCTAAAAGTCTTTATTCCTCTAATCGGATTAGAGTCAGGGTGGATTAACATCTTTAATACGCTGTATGTCACGGTAATCCGATAGGAATACCACAGGTGTCTTTATTACAGGAACCACACCTGCGTGAAATTGCATTTGTATAGTCTGTGTGTGAGAGCTTAGACTCCTGACCGATACACAATCATCAGGCCTTGTGTGCCGCTCAGCTTTCGTGCTGTTACCACAGAATGATGCTAATTAGTCAGAACTTGTGCGATACCTATTTCTTTCAGGTATTCATTTTTCTGTGGGTGCATTGTTTTGAATTTAAAAGATGGATTTGGAAACAGCATTTGACATGATTTAAATTGGCACTTTAATTAAGAAAGGATTGTTTCGTCATCAACATTGGATTGTAAGCAGCCCCAGGCATATGATTATCGAGTTGAAAATGTAATGGAGATCTTTGGACAATTTCTAAGTCGAATTTGTCACTAGTATATGTGTATTCATCGTGTAGGTTTAATTGAATTGCGTAATCTGGCTTTAAATAATGGTATACATTCCCCAATACAAACTGGGTGAATGTAACACACATATCGGATTGTGCCCCTTAACCTTGCTCCATAGGTGCACTGAATGCTTAGCCCATGGGTTAATACTAATCCTGTCCTTGGAAGTGACAAACCTAGGTACATGAACTCCATTTATTTATTTGTTCGTTCGTTCGTTCGTTCATTTATTTACTTGTTTATTTCTTTATTTATGAGAAACTATCATTTAAAATATTAGCTTTTACCTTAGAGACTCGTGTAAGTCTGCTTCTTGCTATATAATTCTCACTGGTATTTGGTGTAGGATAAAAACTCACACATTGAGATTCTGGTCCCGATGAGAAGAGTTGCGTGCCCTCTTCGCGCCAGGATCAGGTTTTTGTCGATACAAATGTTTCTAATTATCCAAACTGAATCACATTTATTTTATTACCCTGATACAGTGTTGTGTAATCGGAATACTGTAAAGGACACTTCAAACACAGCTCTTAATATGACATTATGTGTCCCATTACTATACCTCATTTTACATTTTCTGACTTCTTTTGGACATGTAATTTAATTAGTATGATACGCGATCGAACGATGACTGTGTTTTTGTTCTCGGGGAAGTGCAAAAGTATAACTGTGACGTAAGAAGAGATAGGCTTGACGAATCTGTCTTTCTCATCGTATTGTCAGCTACAAAGAAAAGTGAAAGTGTACTGGATGAAAAGTTGTTAAGTGTGATTATGAGCTTGTGATAACATTCAAGGATTTCAACCATTCATTAATGTCGAACGCGAACCGACCTGAATTTTAAACAGGAAGAAAGTCCATGAGTTTTTCAGCGAGTGTTTTTATTAAAAACTATCAGCGTTCGGCGAACTTCCTCCTGCGACGGCGAGGTTTCTAGAATTTAGTTTATCAGGATTGCATGTGTGCCTCGACTATATTTGAGGACATGACGAAATACATATCTGTGTATCAGGTGTGAGAGGAATATACACGTAGTCAGCATATCAGATACTCGGCGATGAGACCCGTAAAGGTCCCGTGGTAGAATAGGCCTTCAGCAACCCATTCTTGCCGCAAAAGGGGACTATGCTTGTCGTTAGAGGCAACTAACGGGATCGAGTGGTCAGGCTCGTTGACTTGGTTGACACATGTCATCGGTTCCCAATTGCACAGATCGATGCTCATGTTGTTGATCACTGGATTGTCTGGTCCAGACTCGATTATTTACAGACCGCCGCCAAATAGATGGAATATTGCTGAGTGCGGCGTAAAACTAAACTCACTCACTCACTCGGCGATGACATTCAGAGGAGAGTGGCTTGATTGTATTACAACTTAGTGTGTCGTCTAGTGTCACAACGGGATAGGAACGGTAGGGTAGCCGATTGATGTTGATCACTGTATTGTCTGATCCATACTCGATTATTAACAGACCGCTTCCTTACACTGCTGAGTGCGGCGTGAAACGGCACCGGTTTTCTGTATCTTTGACCTTTTTGACAATTATCCAAGCAATTATTCCAGATGGCCAATGGTCAGTATTGAACGCATGGTGATGACAAGGGTTGGCTCTTGGTATATGCACATTTTATTACCAACCTGACCTTTCTGTTTACTAAGCAAAGCCCCACGTCTGGTCACCCAATTCCCTTATTATAACCCGGATTAACCATTGCATCTAAACAGTGAGTGAAAGTGTTATTTGACAACGCGCCAGTTTTATGTTGGAGGAGGGGAGGCGGGGTAGCCGTGTTCGATTTCAAACAATGGTACAATGTGTGAAGACCAGTTCAGGTTTCGCCAATCGTGATATTCCTGGAATGTTGCTAGAAGCGACGTAAAACCCAACTCACTCACTCATGTTGGAGGAGACCAATGCAGGTCTTAGAGGTTAGGAGGTCTTTGGTACTTTGATCAAACTCACTATATATATAGTGCCTAGTGCTGTTGACCAACGTAAAACACTGTTGAGGTGAAGTAGGGTTCCAGCCTACGATAATAGATTCCAGACAGCCCAGGGAAGGTAACTCTGCCCAGCGAATGGCAGCTCATCAGACAACTGGCTTACCAGGCTTCCAAGTAGAATAGATAATGTAAAATATTTACGTTCAGACAGCTTTTCATAATACATGCTCATCTGAATATATTTTGTGTTACTTTTTGTAACGTTTATCAGTTCATGCCTGTACATTCGTGGAATGCCAAACTGTCTGATCTCAAATTCCCTCGGCTTATCAGACACTGAACTTTGAACCCAGTCTAAGTGGTCGCGCGACAAATATATGACGTGTTGCTTTAATGATATGTCTAGACACGGGCGGCATTCGTCACTCCAGCTTCAACATTAGGTCACTATTTGACGTTGTCAACACCGCCCCTGAGTTCCATCAGTGATACAAGGATTATTTAGAACGTGGCTCTTTGTGAACAAAAGTGGGGATTTTATATTCACAAGTGACATGAGTTGTCGTTGTTTTTGCTGGATTTCAATGACGAGCACATATGTGTAGAACGATATCACATCATGCTTATATGATTGCCTACTTCCTTGTAGAGAGAACTGACCTCGTTATTGTCAACTTAGAGGCACGTGGGGTGGAATTTGGAATTTAGTGACACATAATGATCCGGGTTTTTTTATTGTTTTTATATTTCGCCATGACTAAGTTCCGTTTCTAAGGGACGGATCCATCAGACTACGGATCACGTGTGTGGTACCAAACTGCGTGACAACTAGTGTAAAGTAATTTCATGTCGTCTGTCTCACAGTTCATTTTCCCTACTTCTCTGCAATACTAAAGTCATACATGAAGAAAGTCTGGATTTCTTCAGGTTCATTTTCACTATATATAAAAATAAAATATATTCACTGCGTTAATTCAAATCATGGTGATGAAGAAGTGTAAAGATAACCGACCAAAGCCCTCTTGGTTACACTGAATCATAACGTATTACTTTACAGGCTTTACAGGCTTTTCTGTAATTACAAGTCGTAACACCCAGAACTAGGGATTGGTCAGTGGGTGCAGTTCTTGCCGAAACAACGGAAGGCAAGTGGCTCGATCCTGAGCCTCGTAAAACCAAAGAACCTTATACGATAGCGATAGATGTTAGTTAACTGTCTTAGTACATGCCTTCATGGGATATCAACAAGCATTCGGTGAGTGAGTGAGTGAGTTGAGTTTTACGCCAATACTCCAGCTAAGCAGCGGCCGTCTGTAAAACAAAATCGACTCTGGATCAGACTTACCAGTGATCAACAGCATGGCTATCGATGTACGCAATTGGGATACAATATGTGTGAACTTTTCTCAGCGAGCATGACCATCCGATCTCGTTAATGGACTCTTACAACAACCATAGGTTGCTGGAGACCAATTCTAATCCGGATCCTCACGGGTCTTTACCTAACGGCACCTTGCTGGATATCCAGCCATCAGAATAAAACAGTGAACAGAAGAAAAGGTCTTATAAGGATAGGCGTGACGATAAGAAATAGTGCGCGTGAGTGTTTGTGTGTGGGGAAATGAGTGTATGTGTGTCCTTGTGTGACTTGTGTGTATGACTTGAGCTGCACATTATGCACAATGCAACACATTTCGGTTGAGAAGCTCTCCTTGCCCTGAAAACCCAACAAGATGATATCTCTGTATAGTATCTCTACATTTAATCATGCAAAGAATGGGCGATTGATTAATGGTGACAGTTCCATGTGATTCTGTTCTCCGTTTGAACTAAAGAGACAGAATGAATCATATATGATGTTTGCAAGAGCACGGAATACTTGTAGAAAAGGGATGAAAGAGTACGTAAACATTTGGCACATACACAGCAGCTTGGAGTACCATTTTGTAGCTCCTGACACCCTAGTCCCTCTGACAGGCCCCGGGACAAATGTTTAATGTAGCAAAAACACGACTGCATTCAACCGTCAGACTCTTTTCAGTTCTCAGTAAGCCCACGCCCATCCATACCTTTCCAGCTCTATCAGCTTGTTATACCTATCTCCATCTTAACACTATACTATTGAGATCTCAGTTCTAGCTATCAGCCCATACACATACCTTCCCAGCTCTATCAGCTTGTTATACCTATCTCCATCTTAACACTATACCATTGAGATCTCAGTTCTAGCTATCAGCCCATACACATACCTTCCCAGCTCTATCAGCTTGTTATACCTATCTCCATCTTAACACTATACCATTGAGATCTCAGCTCTAGTTATCAGCCCATACACATACCTTCCCAGCTCTGTCAGCTTGTTGTACCTATCTCCATCTTAATACTATACCATTGAGATCTCAGCTCTAGCTACCAGACCATACCTTTCCAGCTCTATCAGCTTGTTGTACCTATCTCCATCTTAATACTATACCTTTGAGATCTCAGTTCTAGCTATCAGCCCATACACATACCTTCCCAGCTCTATCAGCCTTAGACTAAGGCTGAGTCTCTGAATGTATAGAATTTCGATAGTAAGAAATTTTAATTTAATTAAATTGAATTTAATTTTAATTGAGAAGGAGCCGCTGAGAGACCAGAGATTCTGAACCTGAACCTGAGGAAATCTAGACTTGCTTTAGGACTTTAAGTCTTTAAACACTGCAGAGAAGGCTTGGCAGTAGGCAAAATAATGTGCTTCGGGGACTGTGAGACGGACCATATCAGCCTATACCATCAGGTTCCCACCTCTATCAGCCTATATTCATCACGACTCATCACGTTCCCAGCTCTATCAGCCTACACTCAACACTTTCCCAGCTCTATCAGTCTACACTCATCACGTTCCCAGCTCTATCAGCCTACACACATCACGTTCCCAGCTGTATCAACCTACACTCATCACTTTACCATCTCTATCAGCGTATACTCATCACGTTCCCAGCTCTATCAGCCTATACTCATAACGTTCCCAGCTCTACCAGCCTATACTCATAACGTTCCCAGCTCTATCAGCCTATATAAAGCCAACACGTTACCAGCTCTATCAGCCTGTATCCATCACCTTCCAAGCTCTGTCGTCCTATCCCCATACCTTCGCAGCTCAACATCCATCCCATTGGCAGCACCCCTATTTATAAACATGGGGTTTCTTAATTATCCCTTATCAAATAATGTTATTTTATAATTTTCTAGTTAATTTGGTGTCCTCCCACCTAGCCCAAAACTGGATTACCCCTATTCCCACTTAGCCCAAAGCCACAACTGTGGTATTGTTACAATGGATTAAAGCTCTAAGTTATAGCCTGTTTTGCTGATACCTTGAGGGATGGTTCACTCACTGTTGTGTTAGGTTACTGCCATAATAAGAAACAGTCAAAATGGCAAATGTACAGGTACAAGTTGTATATATTGACAGCCATAAAGGTGGACAATTTTAGCCTACAATGGCCTTCAGTTCAGTGTTAAGAATGTACATGAGGACACGTGTCTGGGTTTTCCTTTCACTTCTGACGTGCAAATTCATCAAACGTGCAGCAGATTTACCTTTAGTACCACTAGCGAGACTAGGCGATGTGTTTGTTCAGGCTTTAGAAGTGACTGACATAGATAGGTTTGCAGAATATGCGACCAGGGAGACTATATATATACGATATATTTCTATTATCCAACTGCAAGCCACGTGTAGATTAAAGTACGTAAAGAAGAAGATTTGCAGACTCAACTTCAGACCCTGACGACCAGATGGAGTCTACCATGTGTGGCAAGTCTAGATTACCAGAGAAAACGAAGAAAGTCTCTGGGTTCCTTTTCACTGTATTTTATTTTAATCTAAGTCTTTATTTTTTTCTGTGAAATATGTTCATTTCCGAGATGAGATGTTAGTCTACACATCAGCGAGGGAGAAATCTTTTACATTTCCCAGCGATCTTATCGACCACAATCGCACGACCAGAATAAACGTCAGTTTTGATAGCTTTTGGAAAAAAAGTCATTATTTTTTGTGATATCTGCCATGACCTTTTACATGACAGCGGATCAAAAACTTCCGCTTCTAGTGACTGGAGACGGCTTATAAAATGAGCGAGAGGGTGAGTTTCGTTTTACGCCGCACTCAGCAATATTCCACCTATATGGTGACGGTTTGTTAATAATCGAGTCTTGGCCAGACAAGTTGGTCATCAACAGTATGAGCATCGATCTGCATGGGATACGATAACATGTGTCAACCAAGTCAGTAAAGCTGACCAGCCGATCCCATCAGTCGCCTTTTACGCACCTTATGACGACGACAAAACCTTGTTTGTCAAACACGCATGTCCCTTCGCTTGTATTCGCTGGCAAGTCTTATATTTCAAATACGTTTTATTTATTTGCATCCAAATAACATCTGTTTCAATCTGATGTCTTGACCTTTTCATGTAGGCCGTTTTCAAGAATCCACAGTTACATGGTTACTGTTAAAAAATATTCTTATTTTTAAACATAATGCAGCTGTCTGTTCTTCATCTTTTGTATCTGAACTGGGTCATGATTGGTAGAACAGGAGATTTTTCAGCATCAGCGAAGACGAGATTGACGTAAATTCGATCTAATCAGAAGCAATTAGTTTGAAGATTTCATAAGACGGAAGATCAGAGCACAGTATTAATGACCCAAAGAAACAGCATGGAAGGTATTTTTAGAATTAAAATAACTCAGTTTGATGTTGTATTCTGTCTTAACCTGAGAACGGATTTTTGTTATTATTATTTTGTTTGTTTGTTTGTTTTGTGTTGAATTCGGCTTGACATTGGTACGTAGTCAGTGCCTCGCTCGTATGTTGGTTACACGAAGGCAACACGAAGTTAAAAACGGTTTCGGGATTTGGGATTAGAAATTCGAATCCGGAATATCAATATTTTCTTCAGATTCGGGATTCGAATCCCGAATCTGATTATTTTGTTCATACTTAGGATTCCAATCTGAAAAAAGTATTCAGATTCTGGATTAAAATCCCCAATCCTGAATCCGTTTCTAACGTCATGTTGCTGTTACACAAAGGGAAGCCAGAACGTTAGCCCTCGAGGCCCAGATTATCGAAGGTCCCCTAGCGTTAAGATAGTCTTCAGTCAATGTTAATGTTAGTAACTTACGACTACCTTAGCAGTAAGAGAGATTCGAAAATCTAGGCCCAGCTGTCTAAGCTGGTCGTAAGCGGCAACGAAAGGAGTCTTGCTGAATTTATGTTCTAGGGCCTATTTCTTTTATATCCTAGTGAATATTAATGGCTGACTCGGGCCTTATATTACTATCATCGACATGCCTGTGGTTTTGACTCAGAGGTATATTCATGGTATGACACATAATATGTAAAGAGCGTTTTGGAAGATGGCAGTTAAAGAAATTTTAGTAACAAACACATGTACAGCCTCAGACGAATCCAAATCGCCTATCCAGATTTCATCACACTTTGAAATATAAATCTGTGTAAACCAAGTCAACAATCCTGGCCTTGCCCTTTCCTATAAAACAAGTAAAATTATTTTCATCATTGTCCCATTTGACAGTTATATAATTAGACAAGATTCGGCAAAAACACGGCAAATTGATATGAGCTTTTCTTCCCATGTACCAACACCTTATTGCTGACGTAGAGTTGGTACCTCCCAATCTTTTTTCTCATTCACTGACGCTGGGAGAGCATAAGGGCTTCATGGCGAAGGCCCATTCGTTGTCTGGTTTGTGTGTAGACGGGGAAAACGGCCCTGGACTGATGACGAGCTTCAGTGGCCCGGCCGTGCAAGGATAACTCGAAACCTCTTTGTTGCATTCATGTACTTACATCTGTTAAAATGATAGTAACAACGAGGACAACGACGATGAGGCTGATGGCGATGACGACGATGGTGTCGATGAGGATATTAATGCTGCTACTGGTGCTGCTGCTGGTGTTGGTGATGATGATGATGATGATGATGATGATGATGATGATGACGATGTTGTTGTTGTACTTAAAGCCCGAGCAAGACGTGATACACAACAAACAAACAATGCAAAAACAGTCCCTGATGAATTCATGTCTACTTGAGTAATTCATTCGTGAAGATCGTGATTTTCTAGGTGTATCTATTTTCAGACCAAACTATCGACGCTATTCGTCACAATGCCCTTGACTAGAGCGTCCATGCTCTAGACTGGCGAAACAATAATGCAAATATCATGAACAAAACGTCTTCTGCAAATCCAGAACATTTCAGACATTGTTCACTCAAGCTAAATCAAATTATAGGACGAACATTACACAGAGACACACAAACATTATCAGGGTATTTGAAACACTTCTATTTAACCATTGCAATACTATGACAACGTCATTTCTTCTTCATCGCCAGCATCAAGTGCGTTCATCCGGAGACATTGATGTCGACAGCAACTTCTTTATCGCGTCTTATTAGCTTCTGTAAATGTCAAAATGGAACTGCGAAAATCTCAGTACTCATTAAAAAAACAAACTCATTACCAGTATTTCAGTTGTAACTATAGAAACCAGATAACTCCATTTCTGAAAATCTTTGCGTCCTATGCGATATGTCTGTATATGTCTTATATGAGAGATGCAAGGAAGGGAAATAGTGTGCGTGTGTGTGTGAGGGGGTGGGGTAGAGATTGGGGGGTGTTTACGGGTGGCTCAGTGATGTATCAATGAACATGGGATGGAATTCCACACTGTACGTCGCTTCCATCCGTCCATCGCTCAGCGCTTGTGGATATTGCCTGACGTCATGAATTGAGTTAAGCAGTTCGTGTTAATGAAATTATTTAAAGGTGTACTAAAGTGGTGATTTGGTGGTTGGTTGTTTGACTTTCAGCAATATTCAAGCTATATGGCGGCGGTCTTTAAATAATCGAGGCAGGGGCAGACAATCCAGTGACTGATATGATGAACATCTGGCCACGCAATCTGGGTACGCTGACATGTGGCCACTAAGTCGGCGACCCTGACCACTCGATACCCCGTTATGACAGATATGAGTTGCTGAAGACCAATAAATAGAGCCAGTAACCAGGATTGTCGCGGGTAACTTAAGTCATGAAATGGTAGGCAACCACCTTAGCGTACGTTTTTGCTAAAATCAAGGAAGCGCTTAGCAGCCATCTTGAAGTTTTTTACAATATTTTCATGAAGTGTTCCCCACACGTAAGAACCAACCGGCACCATTTTTCATTCTTCTTCCTTAGGCCGCATTTGGTGTATCTACGAAATATATCGCCGTTATGTTGCCACAGCAAAGCAAATCTACAATATCTATTACATTCGTAAATAACAATTTCCATGTAAAGCTTATCCACATATGGAAGACATACACATCTATCACGACAGAAGGGAGGTTCATGACAGCTGCGACTGGTTTGTGATCGATTGATTCAATATGAATTCAAAACTGATGTTAGATCTTTCTGCGCTGTTCTTTTCAAAAGGCTTTTATGTTTGCCTAAACGTGATTAAACATCAGCAACTTTGACTACCAACAAAGAGCAAAAGCTGAAAAAAGCACAAAATGTTTCTTCAAAGGTCGTGATTGTATTGAACACACAATGCTTCGTGATCAGGGTTTCTGTTGTTCACAAAATGTCTCCGATAATATCCGGTTAGAATGTGGCCTTCAGCAACAAATGATTGTCAAACAAGAGGCAACTAACGGGATCGGGTGGTAGGTCATTCGCGCCGACCTGGTTGATGTTTGTCATGGCCCACCAATCATGTAAATCGATTTACCGAACCCAACAACATATGTCATCGTATCCAAGTTGCGTGGATCGATGCTCATGATGTCGATCACTTGAATGTCTGGCCCAATCTCGATTATGTACACACCGCAGCGATAAATATGTTATATTGCTGACTTAAATACAAATACCGAAAAGTGTGCATTTTGTCTTATGTAAATTTGCGATGTGTGTTGGAGACCAAAGGACGCTGCCATTCATTCATTCATTCATTCATTCATTCATTCATTCATTCGGTGAGCTATCTCGATTTTACTCTCCAACCGATCTCAATCCATACATAGGAAGAACAATAACTTCATTTTTATTTGTACAAGTCGTTCTTCCTTCGTAGTTCTTCAGGCACCTTGACTAGAGAGGCATCTTCCTAAATCTGCCCCAGATCAACAAGAGATTATCGCTGGGCATTACACTGATCATCGAACACAATACCTCTCAGACTCCCAAAGAGAACAACTGACAAAAGAACCTGTTGCGTCTAACCCAGTGTCTTTCCCAGCGCGCGTCACTTCCACACAGCTTTGAACACGGCTTAATTAATTTGCTTTGTAAACAGGTGAATTAACAACTGCGGTTGACTTTGGCCGTCGAGACGCCGATAACGGCATTGTTGGACGACATCAAACACGATTACGTGGCTTCAACAGGTCGGTGCTATTTACTTCACGTAATGTGTTCATTAGGCGCGTTGACGTCAGGTGGAATTCAAATCTCGCGTGGCTTCTTCCGTTGTTTGCGGTGCGATTTCTCAATGGCTTCTCATGAGACCCCAAAATACTCGACGCTATACGATAGACGTTGTGCTTTAACCGTGTGAATTTTGCTTTGATAGAAGCTCGGAGCTTTGTTACCGGTGTCAATGAGGGAAAACACGATCACTGGGAGTGTTACAGAAAATTGTTTCTATTATGCTGATGGTCAAAAGTTACGCACCCCTAATCAGTTAAAGGTGACTTGAAAGAAGGACCCGGACCTGTACCGGAAAAGGGGCGTGTACACCTTAGTTACACCTTGGTTTCCATTCATATCAAATAAACGGACAGTACAGAAGAACGTCAGTATTAACACGTTTAAAGTGTTTCAGAGCTGATTTTTAAGGAAAATGTATAAAATATTCCTGTAACAGACTGACTTTCTTAGACTTGCCTTCCTGAGGGGTTGAATTGCTATACATCCATGTCTAAGCATAGTGATGAAACCATGCCCGTTCTTGATATGCAGAACAGCAAAAGAAGCGCAATATAACAATAAGCGTTACGTTTATGTCCTCTATAAACACTTGACAAAAAGCCTGAGTTGCGTTTCTTCTGCGCCTCAGTATATGTCCAAGGGTTCGACTTGACACACCCACTCTCCGCGATGCTGGACTTTTTCCACAAACTGCATGCCCCATCCCTAGTATGATGTTACAATCCACTGATATAATTAAGAGGTGATGTTTGCTAATCCTCTTCCTCTCTGTCAAGCAGGGATGGTGGGGCAGTCTAATGGTTAAAGCGTCCGCTCGTCACGCTGAAGACTCGGTTCGATTCCCCACATGGGTACAACGCGTGAACCCCATTTGTAGTGTCCCTAGCCAGGATATTACTGGAGTATTCTTAAAAGCGGCGTTAAACCATACTCAAACACTTTGCCAAGCATCAGTTTGTCTAGTGCAGGACACGCGATACAGTCATATAATTACCATACAATCATCAGTTAATTATGGTACAGTCACGAGGTAATTGTGAAACAGTCATCGCTCACATCTTGATAGTCATTGATTCATAATGATATACAGCGACTTATCACTTTGTGGTGCTACAATCATCAGTTAATTACTGATAACCTTAAATATTTGCAACAGCACCCTGTACATATTTACTTATTTTGTACCGGAAACACTTTGAACACGTAAAGTTCCATGTTGGCTTGCGCCGGCATGACGAATTGTCCTGTGTGATAAACACGTTGTTTGTTTCACTCCGCATACTTTTATCACCTGGAACGGCGGTTTATGTCGCCTCCAGCTGGTAAGGGCTAATTTATCGCAAGACGCCTGCTTCGTTGGAAAGAAACATGAAATGAATATAGAGGATATATAGCCATGCTATGTTTACGACACTAGTAACTAAATGTTCGTGTTTCCCGACCGAGAGTCAGGGATATACCGATATGTGGACACGAGCGTTGTATACATAGCATGATATGGGCACGAACATAATATTCTGTTTGTTACCAAAGTCGTCAAACTGTGGAAAATACACCCAAATCTACTTTCAAACAAAGGCTGGCTACCGCCGTTGCTGCATGTAGAAAGCAACATCACAGAAGAAACACGGAGTCATAGATTGTTCATGACGTCACGTTACCATGACAAAGTGATATTTTCCCCTTGGGCATCGTATGACAATATGGACCTATATTTTCGAAGCTCTCTTAGCGCTAAGATAGTCGTAAGTTAATGTTAATGTATGGCACTTACGACTATCTTAGCACTAAGAGAGCTTCGAAAATCTGGGCCATGAACCCGATATTTACGTAGTTCGTAGTAAAAGCTCATAGCCCATAGCAATGTATCTAATAAAAAATATCACACAAAAATTGTTTCCTGTAATTCAATGTTTACATCCACTGTTAAACAATATTATAATCGTTGTTCTGAGGACAAATATATGTATCAACATAAGAAAGTGTTTTAATTGTGAACAGTTTACACAATAACTGCTGTAGTATACACATATTATCGTCAGTTAGGTTGTGGGAACAAAGTCAAGTTCCAACATGTTTTTGACATCTTAACTGTATGGACTTGTTTAACTTGAAGGTGGATTCGTCTGTCCCGATAATGGCCCGAGTGGACGAGTGAATGGGCGGTAGTCGTGCATTACAATAGGAGAACTTTAGAGTAAGAACTTCAAGACGTTTAGCTGTTATATTCTCAACTTGTCGCTTGTACCTGTAATATTTATGTACAGGTGTATGTCAAAACCGTACAACTGTGTTACGTAATACAATAAAATATTTGTATACCAAACTGACTCCAGATTTGTCAAGATGGCTGCCTCTCGCCGTCCACAACAGATACGTGTTCGCCGACCCTAAAGTGTCTGTTAATGACTCCACATTAAATCAAGTTTAGACTAACGCTTATAATCTCTGAATATATAATATATTTACATAATTTGGATAGTAACAAATAAACCTATTCAAGCTGAAAAGTCAAATGGGAGATCCTGATCCTGATGAAATCTAGACTTGCTTTCCTTAGGGCTTAAGCATGTCAGTGAAAGCTAGGCAGTAGGGATGCTACCCCGTTCACTTTCGTACCTCCCCCAGCCTCCTCCACCTAGTAGTCCCACTGCCCCACCCTCAAAGCCTGTTGTTTCCTGTTGACTTAAGTGCCGTAATGTTTGCACGTGTGTTTCCTGGTTGCAAGGACCAAGGCGGTAGTTGATGAGGATGTAGATAACAAAAGGGTTGCTGCGGTGATGTTGTGTAAAACCTACAAGGTTTCAGATCTATTTGCAGCATGAAGTGTAACCAACTACTTCAGACGCGTGTCAAATACGTTACGTTCAACAGAACAATGTAGGTAGGTAGGTAGGTAGGTAGGTAGGTAGGTAGGTAGGTAGGTAGGTAGGTAGGTAGAACACTTACACAGAATATGCCAGGAAGCCTTTTAATGAATGTTACAAAAGCCACCGATTTTAAACATATTGTTCCTTTTTTGTTTAAATAAATAGTGTAAACTAAGTGTAAAACTCAGTTAAAGGTAATAAGTGAACAAATGTTCGTGTTCTAACGGTAGTGATTATATATTATTATATATAATATATAATCACTACCGTTATATATATGTGTGTGTGTCTATAGATAGATAGATAGATAGATAGATAGATAGATAGATAGATAGATAGATAGATAGATAGAGCGAGAGAGAGCGAGAGAAACCTTAAATGAATTATAGGAAGCAAGTATACTGAGTCAGTAATAGAAGTCCCTTTAGGCATAAAAATAACCTAAGTATTTTTCTTTTAGGACCGACGACCAAAGAAACACACAACGACACTATCTTGACAAAAAACTGAAATGAAACGTTAAATCAACAGCGAAATATAAATATAGCTCCCCTGCTCTGTGCGTTACAACATTTCCCATCGCAACACGACAAGCCTGTTCTCATTCAGTGGCTTTCTGTATTGTAGGTCACTTATCCAAGGACTATAAATTTTTAACGGCTGCTCCTTGGTGGCTTTGAAAGTAAGAATGTCACAAAGACCCGGGTTGTATATTTCATGAATGGGAGGACACTCCGGCAGAAGGAGATGAATAAACGTGTACATATCCGTCGACCCAGTTTAGACTTGCACTTAAGTCTGGAACGATTGTAAAGATTTTTGTTTGGGTAGCTGTATAAGTGTCCTGTGTGTTGGGGAGATTGTGTGGAGTGGGTCGCTTGAACGCTGGGAATGTGGGTAAGTGGGATTGGCGATGTCGTGGGTGGAAAGGGCGAGGGTGAGGTGCTTTTCGTGTCGGAGGGGGGTGGGATGGTACAGGGAGTATATGCTCATTGTCACCAATAACTAGTGAGGGGCGTGTTGGTGGTGTGCGTGCGTGCGTGTGTGGTGCCTTGGCTAGAACGTTCTAGGTTTACGTCGGGTTGAGAGTAGTGAGTGTAGGGTGAAGGGTGTTGTGTGGTGACTAATGCATGTGGTGTTGGGCTTTGAGCAATGAGTATAGGGTGTTGTGTGATAGCTATAGGATGGAAGGTGCTGCACTTTGAGTGGTGGGTACATGGTGTTGTATGATGGTATAGGGTGTTGTGTGATAGCTATAGGATGGAAGGTGCTGCGCTTTGAGTGGTGGATACATGGTGTTGTATGATGGTATAAGGTGTTGTGTGATAGCTATTGGATGGAAGGTGCTGCGCTTTGAGTGGTGGATACATGCTTTTGTATGATGGTATAGGGTGTTGAAGTGTTGGGTTATGAGTAGTGGGTACAGGGTGTTGTGTGTTGAGAGCTATAGATATTGGATAACAGCAAATAGCATTGTTTACAGGAGATATTACGTGTAAGCTTTCAATGAAGCATGTATTGCAAGGATTGTAGACACATTGTTTACTTGATATGTATCAAATGGTAGATGTATGGATTACATGGTTATTGGTAGATTTATGATTTACATGAGGAATATTTAGTGGTAAATGTATGGTTTACACATGGTGTATTGGGTGATTGATATATGGTTTACATGAGTGGGTGATAGATTTATGGTTTACGCAACGTGTATTGGGTGATAGATGTATGGTTTACATGCGGTATACTGGATAGTAAGCGTATAGTTTACATTAGGGTGCACTGGGTGGTAGGTGTGTGGGCTACACTAGGTGTACTGGGTGGTAGGCGTATGGTTTATATTAGGAGTATTGGGTGATAGATATATGGTTTACCTGAGTGGGTGATAGATGTATGGTTTACACAAGGTGTATTGGGGGATAGATGTATGGTTTACATTAGGTGTGTTGGGTGATAGATGTATGGTTTACTTGAGTGGGTGATAGATGTATGGTTTACATGAGGTGTATTGGGTGATAGATGTATGGTTTACTTGAGTGGGTGATAGATGTATGATTTACATGAGGTGTATTGGGTGATAGATGTATGGTTTACATGAGGTATATTTGGTGACAGATTTGTGGTTTACACCAGGTGTACTGGGTGGTAAGTGTATGGTTTACATGAGATATACACGATGGTAGGTGTATGGTTTACGTTAGGTGTGCTGGGTGATAGAGTGGAACTTTGGGTTTTCGTTGTTTTGTATTGTGATGAATGTAAGCATGGACTGAAGCGTTTAGATGGTAGGTCACAGGTCGACTTGGTGTTTATTATAAGGGAGTAGAAGGATTTAATAGAAGTAGGGTTTAAAGTCCACATACATGATGGTTTGTATTGCTTCATTTGTTGAGATATCGTGTGTGGATTTGCGAGAATTAGAATGTCAATCAAAACGCTACTTGCGATTGTTTCAAACCAACAGGTTGTTACATTTTTATTATAGGTCAGTTTTTCATTTTCAAATGCCGTTCACAATGTCTAGGTACGATATTGTGAAAATAGTTTGTCCAAAAGACCTTGAAGGTGTTGGGGAGGAGGGGTGTGGGGTGTGGGGTGTGGGGTGTGGGGTGTGGGGTGTGGGGTGTGGGGTTGACCCCGCATGTCTTGGTTGCCCGGATCCTGGAACCTATATAGTGTCACAAACATTTGGTGTTTATCTGAGTCTGTGAAGCACGCTGTGAAAAAGACATTTATTTCAGCATTGTGTTGTAACGAAGGGATTATGTCTTCTTTTTTTGAAGGTCGGTGTCACTCTGACACTGAATTTTGATAGCTTTTCTATTCTGCTCTCTCGAACTCTGTGACGTTTAAGCGTCAGTTTATTTCATTGAACGTCCATCAAATACAACGTCCATTAAACTCAAGTGTTTATCCATAAATGTAACTTAACATAACATGTTTTCAATCTGTCTTCCACCAAATCTCTATTATTCGAGAGTATCGCCTTGAAAACAAAGTTCCTTAGCAAACCAAATTACGGCATGTCGTGATAACCTGACACTGGTAATGCAATTGAAATTTCACGACATCCGTCAGTCAATTCTATAAGGGGTCGACAGAGCAATGTGCTGCGTGTCACCCCTTTGTCGCGCATGTCCAATGACCATTATCGTTACAGTGCCCCCTGGGGAGAAAGGTAACACTGTCCAGTAGCATCCTATTGAGATCCACATCCCTTTTCTCAAACATTAACCCCTTCATCAACCCGTCGTGCAACCCCTTGACCCCGTGTTTATGTTCATATCCGCCCGCCATTGTTCGTCTCGGCGAGAATAAAAGCGCCCCCTGGTAGCAGTGATGTAATTATGGTAATCGTGATATCAGATTTTTTCATGGCCTGTACCGCTCGGCCTTGTCGATCTGCATGTGAATTGGATTCTGTTTGGACGTTTTATTGCTGTCTTGAGTACAAAGGCTTTATGCTGGCACTTTTGTTCACAATGTTTTATCGTGTATAAATGTTATGGGTACTTGTGTTGTAAAGATAACAAGATTTCCAAATTTGCTTTAATTCTGGGTACAAAGGGGATTTTAATTTTTAGTACAGACAAAGTATAAAAAGCACAAACTACAAAACATTGTAAATGCTTCCGGATTAAAGTGTTTACATGATGGACATCTCGGAACTTTAAGGTCGGGAGAAAAGCAAAGGGTAAGAGTGGTTTTAATGTTTGAAAATGGTCCTGAAGCTTGTTTCATCTCTTTGATAAAGAATATCTTCTAACGATATAGCATCAGCAAAAAGCAACATGAAACGTTCATCTCAGGTCAGGTTTATCTGCGAAGGTGGACATAAAAAAAATTAGAAATAAAAAAAAACAAAAGGCACTTTCCGAAAATGAACTGTATAATCCTCTGTATCTGCAGCTGTCTAAGTACACATAATTTGACGCGTTTGTGGGTAAGTGAGATGGCACAGTAGTTAGATATTTCTCCTTTGTCGAAATATTAAGCATAACCATTACTTACACGTATTGGATCCTGGGGCAAATAAGGGATCTAACTCGATCTCTTTTTCCGCTTGTGTCACCTGTGACATGACATTCGGTAGTTAACGGTTTTTCATATTAACAATGTGATTTGGATTTGACATTGAAGCGACCAGATCGAAACGAAAAAAATAATTAAAGGGAAAATTATTTTGTTCTATTTTTAAGATTGATCCGTACCCTTGTAGATGTATCCTTTGAGAGGGTGATAGGGTGGGTGTGCATGTTGCGGGGTTTGGGGTAGTTCGAGGCAGATGGTCAGGATGGTCAGACTTGTTGATTTGGTGGACACATGTCATCGTATCCCAACTGACGCTCATGCTGTTGATCACTGGTTGTCTGGACCATACTCCATACTGCCGCCCTATAGCTGCAATATTGCTGAAAGCTGCACAAGAAACCAACGGACCTGGGCAACAATTGATTAGAGAACAGGAGATGTCGCTGTTCAGAAAATGTTCGAAAAAATATAAATAGTGAACAAAATAGAGATATATCTATATCGAAAGTATATGCAGTATGGACTGACAGGCATGGAGGTTATTGGAGGGTTGTTTACCTTGGTAAATCCGACAACAATACGACCAAGCGGTAGCCGGGCTTGTTGCGATACAGACATGTATCCCTACGAAAAACACACGAAGGTATGTTATTGGAGTCGTGTCTGGCGGTGAACGGCACCAGACTGGGTATTATGCCATTACGCGCGACGGGTTGAGTGACCAGCTGATGTTATTACCTACGTCTGAGCCCTGTGCTCGGGAGACAGAACCTAGTCCAGGTCTCACAGACGCCCTGTCAATCAGCATTTAGTCTGTGACATAATCGAACTGATAACTACATGAACTCACGAAATGATACGAAACACTCACGACAGTGTCTCTTTCAAGTTAACGGCGTAGACTGCTGCTGAATGTAAGTTTCTTAGAGAGCATCAAGAATCGCAGAGAATGACAGGTGCAGACACGCCATCGTTTGAAGCCCTTGCTAGATGGGTGCTTCTATTAATTACACACGTCGCTAATGACATTGGTGCAAAAGGCTGATATTTCCTTAAATTACTTGTCTTGTCTCTGATGCCACTTACACAATGCTTATTCGGACCTTGATTCTTATAGTTGTACTGTTTGTTGTAAGCATGTGATCAGCATAATTGCTGTTTATATTCGGGTATTAAATCAGCCCCTGTTCCTCAAACCCTTCTCAGTCGCTAGCCATCCTCTGCTCAGCCCCAGTCTTTTCGCAGACCCTTCCCAGTCTCAAAATCAGCCTCCAGTCAGTCCCAGCACCGTCCAAACTCAGTTTCTTCATCAGCTTGTACCCAGTCCTAAGTCAGTCCCTTCTGCTTCAAGCCGCTATTTCACTATAGTCAGTCCCCAGTCTGTTACACTGGTCGCTCTCGTAGTTTGGGTCTACCGGTTGAAGATGTATGTCCCTACTCATCTTGACTTAATCAACACGTAGACCCTACAAAGTGCTCAGTCAGTATCTGTTTAGTCTGTGCACAGTTCACACACAGGCCGTATGTAAATCCCACTCAAGAACCACACAGTCTTCATTCTCAAACTTCCACCGAATCCCAGTTTGGTCTTAACAGCCCAATCTCCACTCCGAAACTACTCAGTTGCCACTCAGACTTAACTCAGACCATACTCAATTGCTTCTCAGACCTTACTCAGTTGCGACCTACACACTACTTAGTCCACACCTAACCCATACTCGGACCATGCTCAGTGCTTCTTCATTTATTCCAGAGACTCTCACCACTTGTAATTCAGTCTTTTCTCCCCCGAATCAACCCTAACCTACTCCCCTTCCCCAACCATACACAATATATACGATCTCTCTTACTACATTCCTGGGGTGGAAAGGTAGCCTAGTGGTTAGAGCTTTCACCGAAGACCCGGGTACAATGCGTGACGCCCATTAATGGTATTCCGAGGTACTGCTGGAATATTTCTAAAAGCGGCATAAAACTATACCCATTCACTAATACGTCCTTAAGTCACCCCTCAACACTTACTCTGGACGTAAGGTATCACAGTCATGCAGCTTGTTTTTTCAAACAAAATCTTCACCACAGAAACTCAATCACCACATCTTTGGAGTAGATCTGTGTGAGACGCGAAGGCTTAAGTTTGGGATCAGTGCTCTCAGTGAGGACATGTTTCAGACGACATCCGCCCAACTGTCTCCAGTTGATAATCAATGGACGTGTATGTGTATTCCAAATGATAAGTGGTTCTGTTTTTGCTCTGCTAAGGGAATGCAGCTATGTGTAAGGCAGATGCTAAGCCTAATCCAGACATCACTTATGTAATATGTGGCACAATTTGTTTGCTCCAACTCTTCCAGTTACGGCGAATACGAAATCGATTTGTCTTCGCACTAGCGGTTTTTACTTGGAGAACCAAATATCTCTATCTCAGCCATGTCCCTACAGTTAAACAGCCACACAGGTACACCAAACAGCTGTACATACGAGTCGTTAAAATAAGATCTCGATAACACGTTTGCTCGAAACAGATGATAGTAGAGATCGTTAAAGTAGAAACAAGTCGTCGTGTTTTCCTCCAAGCAACTGGTTTCCCCCAAGCAACCGCGTTACTGTAACATATTGTCATCATGTATTCCTCAGAAGTTTTCCACGTACACCTGTATACAATGGACGATACAGGGGAACCTTGACATCATTAGGTCCATGTACATCTGCATATGATAACCTTGCCGTCATCGTTTCCTCGTCTGTAAACAACGGATGATGAAGTGGAACCTTGCCGTCATCCTGTCCATGTACATCTGTATACGATAAGCTTGTCATCGTTTCCACAAACATCTGTATACAATGAGTGAGTTTAGTTTTACGCCGCTTTTAGCAATATTCCAGCAATATCACGGCGGGGGACACCAGAAAATGGGCTTCACGCATTGTGCCCATGGGGGGAATCGAACCCGGGTCTTCGGCGTGACGAGCGAACGCTTTAACCACTAGGCTACCCCACCGCCCCCCTGTATACAACGGACGATAAAGGAGAACCTTGCCGCCACTCTGTTAACAAACATCGGACGACAAAGGATAACCTTGCCATAATCTTGTTTACTTACATCTGTATACAACGTATGACAAAGGATAAATTGCCATCATCCTGTTTACATACATCTGTATGCAACGGACGACAAAGGATAACCTTGCCGTCATGCTGTTAACCAACATAGAACAACAAAGGATAACATTGCCATCATCCTGTTTACTTACATCTGTATGCAATGGACGACAAATAATAATCTTGCCACCATCCTGTTTACTTACATCTGTATACAACGGACGACAAAGGATAAATTTGCCATCATCCTGTTTACGTACATCTGTATGCAACGGACGACAAAGGATAACCTTGTCGTCATCGTTTCCACAAAAATATGTATACAACTGTATAGGTGAACATTGCCGTCATCTTGACTATATGCATCTGTATACAACGAATGATGAAGGGGAACTTTGACATCACCTTGTACAGCAGTATACAAAGGATTACATAGTCCTGATAGTCAGGAGACAATTTAATAACGGCCAATGTATGTTTCCAACAAACAGCTGCATACAGGGATCGATAAACTGAAGCCCCACTGTAGCTGTATGTAGAGGGCGTTAAATATGTATATCGCCGTCTCATTTCCCACATACAGATTAATACAGGAATCGTTAAATTATACAGTAATGTTTAGTAATGCCATGTTCAGTCAGCAACCTGTCGATATATCGCGCTAAGATGGTTGGCTGTGCTGGGAGACCTCAAGTGTGTTGTACTGGCAATTTGCGAAAACACCATAACAAGGTAGCGCTATCGTATGGACATGACCAGTTGAAGAACATATAAGTGTTTAAGTATTTCATTTGTACCAGGTCGAAGGGTACACTGTGTAACTACAAATGCAATACAGTTACAAATAACACGTGTTACTTTGTAATAATTGATTTAACACACTAAAGACCATAGCTGGGAATGTGATTGGCGAACTGTAGTAAGGATGATTATTGCGAGGCCAGATTCAAGAGCCACCGAGTTCTTTCAGCTGTGATGGAAATGTCAACTACCGACTAAGTATTGCAATCTTTCCTTGCTATGATTCCAACAAGCAAAACAAAACAAAAAAAACAAACACTTTATCCTCGAAAGCACAGGTCATGCCACCTAAAGAGGCACTTATAAACCAATATATAATCAAACCTCGCAGTAAATGTGAAACTTGTCCCTATAATGTGAGCGTCATGATGTTTGGCACTATCATAGACCGCTTAGTGTCACTTGACCCGTTATCACTGTCCGCCTCGAAGCTATAAAGTGTCAATTAATTTGAAGCATCAAAACTATCGTCCGACTCATTAATGATTCAGGCAAAGATCGATTTTCAGTTAAAAATGAAAATCAGAAGAAATTAATGTAGAGTTGGGATTTTTTTACTTTCGTCAAGACTCTAGGAGCCCCTCATTTCACCGATTCTGATGAATCATTGTGAAACACTCTCATGATTAAAACAAATGACAACATCTGAATAACCTTCATGTTCTTGACGTTCCTGCGAGAGCAATCACATGTTCTTTCTCATCGGTGTCCATACGTTGTGTTTCTAAGACACCTTCTGGCTGTATGTGGCCCAACCTAAATTGGTCAAACGAATTGTAACGGTCTTCGGCGTTTCTGGCCTATCGACCACGCCAATTATGAGGTTTTCATGTACTGAACAACCTCTTTGACAGTACCAATTACTAACTTTTAATTATTCAGACAATGATTACCTGTACCTGAACTTGGTTTGCAGAAAGTCGTGAAACTTGATTGCATTGTGGGTCTAGAAACATTGATTACGTTACTGCTTCAGAAACAATTATTAGTGGCAAACGAGCGAGACGAAATGGTCGGGAGACCCGTGTGCCACGTCACATCATAAATGAATAAACGTAGGAAGCCTAGTATACTGGACAAACTAAGTTAGGGATATTGATATTTTGATTATTGACGTTTTATCAGTGTGTCAATGAATAAATAGATCGTTATTCAACATGTGCATATATCCCGTACTATTTGGTCCAGTATATATCCAAATGACGTACATACACAAATAACCGGGGAACTTGAGTAGGCAGCGTTCAGAAACAGGGGTCGATGTCTTTCTTTACATGGACTTTCATCACAGATAGACCTGATATCAAGACTGAGATTTTTTTATTTATTTTTGACATTAGTGCTTCTTCAAGTCTGTTTGACATTTCAAAGCCACTTTAACATCAGGTAACCTGACTTCACGAGTGAAGGGAAGTGTCAAAATATTCGTCAACATTTTGATCCTGCGGGCACTGATCATAAGTCTACTACATTTTCAACAAATGGCTTGATTGAACGAGTGCCAGCACAACGGACTCCATTTGGGGTCTCAGGTCAACTTCATGGGATTCCAGATGATCGATGTTTTATGCTCGGGTGAGAGAGTGATTTTCAACTATCACGTATCAGTTTGAAACCAAACCATTTGCGGGTCTGAGGCGTTCACAATGGTGAAATCCGCAATCAGGTGTTTGGTGGTGACTCAAACCAAGAACCATCACGCAGTACTTACTAATCACCAATCAGTCAGGTTCCACCATGCGAGCTAACACAGGATAATCGTTGGATTGATAATCCAGCACCAAGTAGGTATAGCCTCCAAGCTTCAAGTAGGTATAGCCTCCAAGCTTCAAGTATCTAATTCAACGCCTGTGGCCGCTGGGTAGCCTCATGGTTAAAGCGTTCGCTCGTCACACTAAAGGCCTGGGCCCACTTGCACAAAGCGGCCTTAGTGCTACGTCTATCTTTAAGCCTATGTTGGGGAATGGAAGTTGTCATTGTGGCGCTAAGATTGCTTTGTGCAAGTGTGCCCTGGGTTTGATTTCCTATATGGCCGCATGCAATGTGTGAAGTCGATTGCTGAAGTATCTAGGAGTGGTTTTGCTGGAATATTGTGAAAACGTCCATTCACTAATGACCAGCACCAAGCACCGAGCCCTAAGCACCCAGCGCCTGTAACCTCCAGCATATTCTTTGGTCGAACCGTAAGACACAATTGGCTCAGAGTAACTTCCTTTTTGATGCATATTTTTTAGATCCTGAAGGTACTACCAATAAATGTCAGCGCTGACGTGAGCGCATATCTGTTAGTTAATATTTGCTCCATTAGACCTTCGCGGTTTCCTTACTGTTGTCTGCGCGACAAGCCATTGTCATCATTTAGCTCTTGAAGACCTCACATGTCGCAGATAATCTTTGGAAACTTAATTATAGCAATTATCCGCTGATCAAACCCAAGGAAGCCTCATCTTTGATCTTTGTAACAAACTGTCACGACATTCCCCAAAACTTATTCTGTTCCGGAGTCGAAGATCGTGCAATTTGCATTAGAACGTGTATTTGGAATTCTGGAAAATTTAATTCTGTGGTTGGTAGCAAGAGGAGCACTGGATTCAATTAAATCCTGCAATGTGGTCATTGAAGAACTGCCTTCCACAACCATGTTACAATTTACATATTCTAGTGTGAAATTGTCGTGCCTTTGAGACCGTTGACTTTGAACAGTAATTGAGAATGTTTTTAATCACCATGGTTACTGTTGCTGGTATTGGCAAGAATTTCAGGTCTGTGAGAAAGCAGAAGCAGACGACTGACAATGGTTCATTAGCATGTTAGAAGAACGGACATCTAGTTCTTATTTCTCTTACAAAATAGTTTTGTGACTAATTTAAACAAATGTTTCAGAGATAATGTAGGTCGTGTGCGTCATCAGTATTTTTGTCAAGAAAGCAACTTCTCACAAAATGGTGACGGATGCTGTTTGAATTTGTCTTGATTAAAAATAAACTCAGTTGTGGCTTCATTCTGCACAGAACCAGTCCTAAGCAAAAAACATTGGGAAAGTGTTGCATGGCATACCAATAAAATGTTCCGAAAAGGATAATCCAGCATTCGTACGTTTATTAATTGTCATCTAACTTTGCACTGTATGTGAATTACAAAATGGCAATTCCGTTTCCGGTTCTGGTTCCGGTTCCGGTTGGTTGCGTACCGGGTATTTCTGATGAGGGTGGGAGGGTTTTCAATAGTCCATCAGAAAGTGTAATGTCTATGTATCCTTTTCCTGGCGTAAACAAATGACCAACTCATTAGATACTAACGGTTATGGGGCTGTGGGGTAGCCTTTTGGTTAAAACGTTTGCTCGTCAAAGAGAAAACCTGGGTTCGGTTCTTCACATGGGTTCTGCTGGTATGGATGAAGTGATTTTTTGTGTCCCCCGCTGTGATACTGCTGGAATATTGCTGAAAGCGGCGTAAAACCATACTCACAAATAATCAAGCGGTAACATTATTAAGGTTTGGAGCACGTTGAGTGAGTGAGTGAGTGAGTGAGTGAGTGAGTGAGCGAGCTTGTTAAAAAGAATTCTTTAATCGGACATAATCATCAACACCTGTGTATAGCTGCTAGATATCACCATATCACCCGCCTCGTTTTACCGTCAGCCATTGTTAAAGACTTTTTATGTCTGTGATTAAGCACAAGGAAAGTCCTTTATTGTTTCTGGAACTAAGTCACTTTCAAATCTCTCTAACCAGCACACAGTTCAGTTATGATCCCGATTTAATGTGTGATTTTGACAATTTTTTTCATTCATCTGTTCATTATGAAACCTGAACACTGGCTTCGTACATATTTAAGGTGCCATCTTAGGGTTAGGCCAACAGCTGGTCTTTGAAATGAACATATTTTACAGAAGAAAAAAATAAAATTAAATACAATCAAAAGGAACCCAGAGACTTTCGTGATTTCCATATTCTGGCATGGGCTATTTGAGTACATGTATATTGGTTTCAGAGGCTGTATGACAGACTGTGTTAGGTCAACAGTTGGTTTTTCGAACCGTCTCGAGGATGACGAAAAATGATCGCGCTGCAAATGAATCACAATGAGATTAAATTCAACACGTGCTGCGATCCTTGAGACAGTTTCTTTCTGCATTCATAAAATATCACGTAACCTGCTTCTCCCCCACCTGCCGTGAAACGCTACTACATCGTGATAACACATCATGACACACAGATTACATGTCGCAACTGACGCATACCGCTGATATACTGTGACAATATCAAACATGAATATTCATGAATTGAGTCTAAATTGACAGTCAGCGTGAGTAATCAGTTGGTGCTACATATTTCCCACAGATATCATATCTCCTAGGTACGTCTAGGCCTGCTGAACGTGGTAGTTGCTTTCCGCCGCTTTGAACGGCATTTTTTGATTTGGTACGCCATCCATATTAAAAAACCGGATAGATGGTCATTTATCCTGGGGAAAGGAATGTAGTAATAACAAAATAGTTCAAATCAGGCGAACAAAAAAATTGAATTCACTATAGTAGGATCATAACTCCGCACAAATATTAAAAATAATATTTTTATTTAAGGTTTTTAATGACGACGTGAATGGTCATGGCGGTAGAAACCAAATTACTCCGTCCAGTGTAGCAGAGAGCATTTGTAAGAGGCGACTAACAGAATCGCTGGTTCGGTTAATACATGTCATCGTGTCCCAATTGCTTAGACTGGTGTACATGATGTTGTTCATTAGATTGTATGTAAATTTTCATGATTTACACGCCGCCGCCGCCTCACAGCTTGAATATTACTGTGTGCGGCTTTAAACAACACTCAACAAGTCAGAGTACACTTGATTTTCGTTATCAGCTCCATGAGGACGATGCTATGAGGCGATGGGTCATACCTAAGCCCCTGAATGTTGACGTTATCATCTCATCTCAAAACGTACCTATTTTCAGGTTGAACAATGACACCATTCAAGGCCAATAAATCACTTCAGTATGGGACAGGGCCAAAGTCCGGAAAACTTGATGGAGTCAGACTGACGTCATCCTTGCATCTGATCCCTGCGACCAGTGTTACTTAACCCATAGATGGCCTGATTTGTGACCCGCCTACAGTACACGCGTGCCGCCAACAAGTTCAGGCATCAAGTGTGACGCCACATCACAAGATTGTCACAAGTCATCTTGGAGTTGTTCATGTGTGACGAATTGGTTCGCCATCTTGTAAATTTTGGTTTAGTTTCATAACGACATTACAGTCACTGATTATACCCGTACAGGATCTCATCGATAAAGATTTACTGTTATCTACTGGATTTTAGAAGCTGATAGATTTGCGAGACATGTTCTTCAGTGAGTTGTTAAACCCCCACTCAAAGGAGGAGGATCAGTACGCATGGTTTTACGCCGGTTTCAGCCGAACCCTTATCACGGCAGGGGGACACCAGAAATGGCCTCCACACACTGTACCCATGTGGGGAATCGAACTCAGGTCTTCGGGTTGACGAACGGACGCTTTAACCATTCGGCTACCGATCTTCATCAATTAAATCAAAAATACTTCACAGTAAAACTTCATCTCGAATTCATGCTGCTATGTTCAGCGTCACATTTCACAGCTAAAGTTAACCCAACTCGCACCCACGTCCACCCTCACAAATATGGCTTGTAAACGATATGTCGGGCCTGTGTCGGACAGAGACCGGGTTGAGAAACGGTATGTCGTGATGTCTGTATATAGACAAGTCGACCTGTCATGGCTCACCTCCACACAGCCTTGAGATAAGGCCAGTCAGTACGGAATGTGTCCGCTTGACAAGACAAACTGTCATTCATAAACCCGCTGACGTCTCATTCAGAAGTAAGGGCGGCGCATATTCGATCGGACGAACCTGTTTTATAGAAGGCACAATGCCACAAGTTTTGTTGTATTTATCAAACAATGGACGGTGTATATAAATAAAAAACTACGGTATAGTTAATACAGTAACTGTATTCCTACTGTAATACGGGAAGGGTAGAACAGAAAGTAAAAGATGTTTTTGACGTATCCTCGTAAATATGTTCAAGTTAGGGCCTGTGGTAAGCGTGTTGTATATATAGACGAACCGAACTGAAAACCACAGTTACTTATGAATGATTCATAATACGAATGAAACTATTGTCCTTTCAACAACAAACCAGAATAAGAATGATATTTATCACAAAATCCCTTATAACGGTTGTATTTGACTCATGAACGCGAATTGTAGTCATGTTGTCCCTGTTCTCTCTACAACTGTGCACGATCTATGAGAATAAAATACTCACAGAACTGTTCTGCTCTGATTACTAGACAGAATGAGGCATTTTACCTAACCGAAAACACCTAGGTCTACATGAACTTGCCTTCTGTGGTCAAGTCGTCGTGTATCGGATTCCGTGGAGGTATTTATTCGTACTCGCGGCATGGTGAGGGGATCAGGTTCCTACACCGTGGGTAGGTGGTACAGTATCTCCCAGACACGGGTATCGATATGACCGAACATTACACCACATAAGACTGGAGAGGATCTGATAACTGACATGCTCAGGTCCGGACCATGTGACGAATCTGTTCAGGAGATCTGCCAGTGTTGGCTTGCAGTGCTAGTTACGTTCATAATGAACAAACGAATAAGTACTCCCACACTAAAGTAACGCTTTGTCTCGGGACTAGAACTCATAACTTTGACAGCAAAACATGATCCCATCTAAACTGGAAAGGAGTCCCAGTGAGCTTGCAGATTCTGAAACTGAGGACATCTATAGGCTTGCCTCACATTGTGCTCTGCAGGTGCAGGAGTTGTTAAAAGTGAAAATAATGTGAGGAAGACAATATACATTCAGTTTTATTTCATTTATGTACAATTGTTATCAATACGCTGTCCCCCGAAAAGATATGTTTTCCCTATAAAATTAACAACGTATCTCTGGAATGGAACAATTGCTTTGATTTTATATATGGCTACTTTTCTCTTTCCTGTTAGAGAGATTAAATCAAAACTTCCTAATTTTTAACACACTTGCTTAGATTTGTCCATGTTAGGTTTTTGTGATTATGCGAGAGGTAATTAAGACTTAATACAAATATGTCTAATGAGTATACCACGCGTATTGAGGGTGAGTAAGTGAGTGAGTTTAGTTTTACGCCGCACTCAGCAATATTCAAGCTATATGGCGACGGTCTGTAAGCAATCGAGTCTGGGTCAGACAATCCAGTGATCAACAGCATGAGAATCGGTCTGCGCCACTGGGAACCGACGACACGAGTCAAGCATGGCAGCAAGCCTGACCACCTGATCCCGTGATCCTCTTTCGACAAGTATGGGTTACTGAAGGCCAATATTCTACCCCAGGCCTTTACAGGTACGTGTATTAAAAACCCAAGGCACTGGCTCAAACGTTTATCATGAAAGTGGTTAATACTAGGAAGCTAGAGTTGGATAAGAATAAGAGGATCGTGTTGGAGCTGAAATGACCAAACATGGCGGTGATATTTGGATAAAATTATATGAATTAATTACACACTATGGTTCATAAAGGAGACAACGATCAAAATTACCATTCAGTCATGAACTTGATCATTCCCTCGAACAGTCTGTCATACGGACCTGAATATACCCACTGTATCTCATGCAAGTCTAGCATATGTGACAAGATTACCACAGTTTCTGAAAGTGCAAAACGTCTCTGGACTGCATTTACTATATTTCAGTAACAGAATTTAGGAGCTGTATTTTGTGACATATATAGATTTCAGAGATGTTAGTCTGTATCAGGTGTCTGTTTGGGTCCTCCAACCTTTAGATATCAAAAGATACCTTCCCGCGGTAGTGAGTCAGCGTTGAACTTTGAGAATATCACCGGTATGCATGGATTCACATTACGGGATGATGATGTCATGTCACCGAGATGGTTACACAAAGAACAAAGTCACGAGCAGGATTATTTGTTTCATCTGTTGTGACAAGATAAAATATCCACTAATTAAAATATGACACAGAGAAACAATTTCTTTTAATGAATCTGGTTACAAAATAAAATCATTCTGGACGATCTTATCAGGTTGATTAAAAATAACGCTAGTCAGTGTATGTGTTAGAGTTTGGTATCTTTGTTCCAACCCGGAGACTGTCAAAGCTACGGAAGCGCTGAAGGGACATGAGTATGAGAATTTTTTTAATATATATTTCGTGCGCACGAGATACTAAAATGTGCGCACGGTATAATATAGCGTGCGCACGATATAATATAGCGTGCGCACGATATACGAAAACGTGCGCACGATATAATATAGCGTGCGCACGATATACCAAAGCGTGCGCACGATATGATAAAGCGTGCGCACGATATAATAAAGCGTGCGCACTATATAACATAGCGTGCGCACAAAATGAAAGGAGACACGTATTTTTAAATGTTAAATCGTGCGCACGAGATACTATAGCGTGCGCACGGTATAGTATAGTGTGCGCACGATTTAACAAAACGTGCGCACACTATATCATATCGTGCGCACGCTATGTAAAATCGTGCGCACGCTTTGTTAAATCGTGCGCACGTTTTGTTAAATCGTGCGCACACTATACTATACCGTGCGCACGCTATAGTATCTCGTGCGCACGGTTTAACATTTAAAAATACGTGTCTCCTTTCATTTTGTGCGCACGCTTTGGTATATCGTGCGCACGCTATATTATATCGTGCGCACGTTTTCGTATATCGTGCGCACGCTATATTATATCGTGCGCACGCTATATTATATCGTGCGCACGCTATATTATATCGTGCGCACGAAATATATATTAAAAAAATTCTCATACTCATGTCCCTTCAGCGCTTCCGTACAAAGCTTGTGATTAATCACATTTCTATTCTCGACAAAGTCCATCCCACTTCCTGGTGCCGTGTAGCAACAGAAGCTCTCCATCAGTGGAAACAGGATTTGGAATCGTCAGCTATTTAATTATAAACATAATCAACCATTGCTTCCATAACGATGTAGGGGCGGTGGGGTAGCCTAGTGGTTAAAACGTTCGCTCGTCACGCCGAAGACCCGGGTTCGATTCCCCACATGGGTACAATGTGTGAGGCCCATTTTTCTGGTGTCCCCCGCCGTGATATTGCTGGAATATTGCTAAAACCGGCGTAAAACCAAACTCACTCACTCACTCCATAACGATGTCTAAAAGTATCACTCATTAAAAGCAAACCGAGGTCTGTGGATTGTCAACTTCTTTATTGCAATGAGTTCGACACTTCAGCGTAGTGTGTGCACTTGCTTGATAGCGGTGTTAGTACCTACGCCAAACTCATTGTAATAAAGAAGTTGACATAGAACCATAGAACCTGGTTTTCCTTCATCTATACAACTGCTGAAAATGCCACATAAAGAAAGTATCACTCGTTACAAGAGATAGTCATCTCTAGCATCTGTCTCATATTGAGTGTGTATATTTTCACGGAAACAATACACGAATAGTCCCTCAGTGACTCCGAGTCAGTTCCTGATATTATCCTGTATAATCGCTGTCTATTCATATGAACCCTAAACATATTCTGACCGCCCTATCCAAATGAGTGAGTTTAGTTTTACACCGCACTAACATTATTCCTCTATGTTACGACAGTCTGTATATTTGAATCTGGACCAGGAAACGAAGTGATCAACGGCATGATTATTGATTTACACAACCGGATGCGATGACGTGTGTCAACCAAGTCAGCAAATCGGACCACCCGTTCCCGTTAGACGCCTCATACGACAAGCATGGGCTGCTGAATATCAGTTCTAACCCAATGAGATATCAGCTTTCTCGGCCTCTATATGGCACAAATTACACCCAACGAGACATCAGCTTTCTCGACCTCAATATGACACAAATTACGATCATGGCTGAAGTTAACTGCTATAAATCATACAATATACACTACATGCTTTCGAAAAAACATGCCCAGAAACGACATTATCTTCCCAAAATGTAAATATATTACATCTGCTATAATATTATAATAGGGTCTGAACATTTACTTGATTCTACGGACCTGTAGCGGTATCGATTTTCTGCGTGTTACACTGAACTACGAAAGCTAGTTCAGAATAGTGTTATTACCCAAAATGTAAATGTTATTACAATTTCTTTTTGTATTGACTGGGTCGGACTTCAGGTTTTAAATATCATATATTTTATCCTGAAAGTAATAACTCAAAAACGTAAAATTGATTTTGATCTGCCTTTTTCACTAACATCGCTTGCAGCTCAAGGTAAAATATCGGAACATTGTGCAAAAACGAAACTTGAATCAAGTTTCTTTAAAGCGTTTTAAAATGTCTCTTATTCGTTGGGTAGAGTTGAGAGACTGTTGGAAACAAGAAAAATGTTATAGTGAGGCTAAGTTATTCACCCTTATCATTTTCACATCGCAGAGTATGTATTTAATATCAAAATTACCCTGTTCCATTAGACTAAATAAAAGAAATGTTTCTCGGGCACCGGCGCGTCACTTTTATTGCCATTTAAAACAGTAATTCTAACTTGACCGCGTCCCGATCAGCCATTTGTCTACGATAATACGAATGAGTGAATCTACAACTCATTAACACGTGCTTAACTAATCAAGCTGTATTTCTAAGAGCGAAAAATTATAAATGTGTTCCTCCCTCGCCATTTATTTTTTTATATGAAATATTAAAAACAAAGTCCTACCGCCATCGTTACGTTTGAAAGAAATGTGCCCAAGACATATTTATTTCTTTATGCTGCCTTATCTGCCTTGTGTCAGTATCAATAGACAGTTCTCACCCTATGCTCAGTTCTTGAAATATTCAGTCGGTCATGGGCTCCCTTTATAAAAGAATTGCGGTAACACATTTCTGTTTTAAATCTCCTAACGAGTCCAGGCCAAATTGTCTTTTTTATTACATCAGATCCGATACTGGAAAGTACATCAAAAAAAAAAATCCTGTCATTTTTGAAAATTCAAACCAGTTGCATACAATTCCAAAGTATATGTGCATCTTTCTCCAACACAATGGTCAGGAACGGCGGTGGAGTTCACTCAGGTTCGTGTCCCCACATTTATTGAATTAATGTGTTAAGCTTATCCCAGGTGTCTCCGCCATGACTGAACTCTAAATTGCGAAAAGCGACATAAAATCACATTCACTCACCCATAACGATCGAAACTGTTGACGACATTTTAAACAATATTATTTCAAGCGGGTTTGCCTTGCATATTTACGTTTTTCATCCATGGTCTAGCTTATTTCGTAGAATATGTGAAGGCACGAGAACTACCTCACACAGCACCGTTTTGAGAGTTGAAGACCCGAGTTCGGTTCCCTAGTCTCTCGTACAGACCCAGGGGCAAATATAACCAAGAAACGCACGCAAGTCTAGAAAGTGAGTCTAGATTTCCACAGCTTCAGGCACATGGACAAAATGTGCGAAAGCACATCTCTTGGCATTGCGGAAATATTGCTAAAGCGGCTTGAAAGCATACTCACTCACATATTGGTATCATAGGACAGCCGAAGATACTGAATCAGAATTTGATCCCTGAAACACTAGAAGCAAACAACAACAGCTACATTGAACCAAGACCGTTTACTTTGTTTGTTTGTTTGTTGTTTTCAACTTTACAAAACTATACTTCATGGCCTATGTCTACAGTTCCCAATGTTTAGCTCGAAGCTTAGTCTGTCGTACAGACCCTGAAGTATAAATACCCAAGAAAGCCCACGCAAGTCTAGAAAATGAGGCAAGCCTAGATTTCCATAGCTTCAAAATGAAGAAAGTCTCAGGCCTCCATTTCATTATATTATTTTTTTTCACTACGAACGTTTTTTCAGTAAAATATGTTCATTTCAGAGACTAGCTGTTAGTCTGCCCAAAGCTATATTTCATGGCTAATGTGCGAGTCTCGAGTTCCCAGTGATTTCTGTTTAGGCCATAACTATATTCCGTGGCCCTTGTGCAAGTCTAGAATTTCCAATGATTTCTATTTAGCCTGGAACACTAACACTGGTAGATCGCAATACATGACCTGATCGGTTACAGGAATCGTCGTTTATGGCTCTTTACATCCGGTGTATTACAGCGTAATTCTGTTTAATATCCCGATCACGATGATTAAACAACGCACCTGCAACTGATTTTTGGAGGTGTTGCATATCTCGGTGTTGGGTAACACCCGTCCGCTCACTGAAATATGCAAAGGAAGTGTGAATGAACGTTGTGACATTTGTGATAGCATTATGAAATATACATGCAATTGACTTTGTGATCTTGAGGCATTCCTCTCGTTGTTACAACCTGGGGTGACAGGAGGGGTATAGCAATTCGGCTCTGTGGGAGGGAAGCGTAGATGGTATGGGGTCACTTGGGCACCAAGGGACATATCTTAGTATCAGACACATTACTTATATAAAAGACGTGATTACGGGGTTAGAAATAGTCGGATAAACACATAATACGGCCATGTGCGTGTAACAGACATAATGAAATGTACACGCTATAGATACAACAATGTAAGGTAAGCTTGAGCTTCTTAGTGTCAGAAAGGAAACGATTGCAATTAGTACATGGGTTCTGATATCAATCATTCCTTCATTGACAAGGGTAGCAAAGTCGTCTAGACATAGCCATCTGCTGTGCCAAGTTGAGTGTCGTGTATAACAGGACTCGTGGTCATTCTGCCAAATCCTAGACCATTCCTGATTATTTATTTCTGTTTCTCAATATCATCACGCTCGTGAGTTCCATCAAAAGCAAGCGTTCAGCACAGCATTACTTCGTGTTGGTGGGGAGTGACTGAATGAGTGAGTTTAGTTTAGTTTTGCGCCTCTTTCTCCAGTGTTCTAGTAATGGGCTTCTAGTCAGAAATGGGCTTCACATACACATTGTACCCATATGGGGAACTGAACTCGGGTCTCAGCGTGACGAGTCAACGCTTTAATCACTAGGCTACCCCACCGCCTACAGTGTAGGGGTGTGAGGAGATCGAAATGATGAGCTTGAAGATAAGGGTGAGGCTGGAAGAGAGGGCTGGGGGTGGAGGATTATTGTGAGGTTGTTGGGAAGTACGGATGGTACGAGCGAGGCCAAAATATGTATTTTAATTAGGGTGAGGTGAGGGTGAGTGTGTATGGTAATAAGGTGTGGTGTGGGTGTGCTTGTAAGAAAGTAAGGTTGAGGTGTGGTGTGGGTGTGCTTGTAAGAAAGTAAGGTTGAGGTGAGGGTGAGGTGTAAAAGGTGAGTCTGAGTGAGGTTTAGGGGTTTGAGGGGTCGAGACTGACAGCGTAAGAGTTTGACGGTGGTCATCTGAGGAGCATTGGGGAGAAGGATTGAATGTTGGTAATCACAAGCTTGGGTTGAGTCCGATAGGGTCAAAACACTGACAGCATTCGAACATAAAATGAAACAGCACGACATCCTCAACTAAAGTCACCGATATCGATGTAGCGCAAAGCGTATAGCATGACTGACATTATGATAACAAATCTGTACATTGCATGACATGCGCTCATGTGAAGGACAAGCCGTGTCAATTTCAATCATCTGTCAAGACTGAAATGCACACGACATCTGCGCGTGGAAGTGCTCGCCAACACCGCAATAAATACACGTATCATGCTTTGATTAAAACAGTACACCTATATTCGTTCGTCCAACATCTGAGTCATCAAGGATTGAGTGGGACAGTTTTATTTGCCCCGCTATAAATGTATTGCAATTTGAATGCAATGAGATAAATACATTTCACGTCACGGAGTAAGGAGGCACGAAGCCTGCTTCACATAAAACGCGCAGTGATCCGATCTTTCTCTTCAAGTTGCGTGTACAACTCAGCAAGGGGCTTGCACAATCACACAGCTCTTTGAACACGGACTTCACTGTCATGCGACCGGTCTTTATTAAAGTAGAGTGAATAAGCGGTTAGATATACCGTGGTTAAGAGGCAAGGAATTACACTTCACTGACATGTCGACTGTGAGATCGAGAAATGTACAACGAAGCTTGTAGTGAATGCAATCGGCTAATAATTGCATGTGTCATGGGCTAGTGTCTTGACTTATTGTGACGCTATACTGGGTGTTGGTGTCCTATAGGATCTAGCGTTTCTGAATGTTGTATCATGTGGTTGTACTTAAAATTTGTTACGCGTGTACGGTGGGAGACTTCCTTTTCATGCCACTTTTAGCAATAACCCATAATATCACGGAGTTTCAGTGGAAATGAATGAATTAATGAATTAATTAATATTAATATTGATTATGCCGCATTATGACTTGAGATCCAAAGTAATGTGAAAGACCTTCACCACTGAACAGTGCTGACAAACCCAGAAGCTTAAAAAGACGAAGCAACCTAGACTCGAACCCACAATCTTAGGTTTCTGACGTAAACATAGGTCAAAATTCTCTAATCGTGGAGCCTCAGATGACAAATAGAAATTATTGCACGATTATTACACGAGGAAGAATATTATTGCAATAATTGCAATAATAATAATATGCTGTAATATGCTTTTGATTTTCTTTTTTTATATTACATTTGCGCAGTAAAACACGGTAAGCATGTGTGACGACCCTCTTCTCTGACATCACATTCAATTGTTTGATGACGTCACAGACGACGAAATACAGAAACAATGGTTAGTAGTCAAAGGTGATATACGCACATGAGCACATGATATACATCACACTGGTTATGTTAACTCATGTAATAATACATGTCATGAAGTAACACATCTTGTATGTATACATGTCATACAATCATATTGTGCTTTGGCCTGTGGTCTTCAGTTTGAAAAAGCTCTTTCTTCATGCAGTTTAAATTTGCAGTCCCAAGGAAACATAAGTCATTTGGACGATTTACACCTTCGTGTTCTAAATGATGAGTGAAAAGTCATTAGTTATTGGCTTTCTTCCAACTTTTCATGCTCTCTACATAACAGCTCTGTCAGACCAATCGGTCACATGATCCACACTCCAATGATTCTGCACCAGGAACAATCTTTATACATTGGTCAATCACACTATGTGTCCTTGACATCATAACGGTAACATTTTTTTTACAGTGGGACTCGTGAAGATTTAGAATTGGTTTTCAGTAACCGTGCTTGTCAAACGACGAACGGGATCGGGTGACCTGGCTCGCTGACTTGATTTCTAAAGTAACAATTAATAGTTTAAACAATATTTTGTAAAGTAAGAATAAAAACAACAGGCTAGCGTCCTTGGATGTACTGTCCAGTTAATATCTAGATTTGCCTTTTCAAAGGATAGAATTACTAATAGTATACATCCATGGGTTTAGCATTCATTACAGCCTTGGAGCAGGGAAAAGGAAAGCCTAGCGCGTTGTGAAGAGTTGCCTCCCCTAAGCTACCAGGGTAAATGAAAAACAAAACAAAAAACACCGGGTCGAATCACAAAAGGTCACTAAATGTGAACTTAACAGTTGTACGTGCTTGCGCGGTTCACCTGATAACCGCACCTTTCTTTTTCAGTAAGGATTCGTTTGGGGACACATTTATCGCATTCATGTTACAGGTTGTGACAACAGCAGTTATCTCGAATCCATCATCCAGAGATGTTGGGACGAGATTTCCTGAACCTTCTGTGCCTTTCAGATACCGCCATAGTTCTTCATACAGATCCCGAGACAATATTGAAAATATGATATGTTTCAAGTCTAGACATCCACAGATCTGAAAACTGAAGAAAGTCTCAGGATCTCTTTTTATTATGTTCAATTTGTTTTCACTATGGACTGTTTTGTTTTCGAGAATATGTTCATTCTAAAATTAGATTATCGAAGAATGCCGCCATGACAACTGACTCTGCGTTGTAGTACGTGATGTCTTAAATGAGGACGACAAGCGACCAAGATCTTATAAAAAAACAGGACCATAGACCAAGTCTACATCATTTGTCCCGAATGTACGTTAAAATGGTTTGTTTCGAAACCTGGATGTCTCGAAGTTTGCCTTTGTGTATAACAGTATAAGGAAAGATGTTTGTTTCATATCACTTTCTAACATACACAGAGGCTGTAACACTGAAACTACCATCAAGATATGCACTGTTACTATCGGTATCTTAGCACTATCTGGGGGCGGTGGGGTAGCCTAGTGGTTAAAGCGTTCGCTCGTCACGCCGAAGACCCGGGTTCGATTCCCCACATGGGTACAATGTGTGAGGCCCATTTTCTGGTGTCCCCCGCCGTGATATCGCTGGAATATTGCTAAAAGCGGCGTAAAACCAAACTCACTCACTCACTCACAATTGGCACTATCTTTATATAGTACTCAGACCCCTTTAGTGACAGTACATACCTTGATGACAGTTTTTAGCGTTACAAGCACCTGTGTTAACATGCAGCGTCATCCTATAGTCATACATACCTTAAAGCAAACATATCCAAGAAAACACATGCATGTCTAGAAAACGAGGCCAGTCCAGTTTCTGAAAATGAACGAAAGTCTCGTTTTATTTTATTTTATTTTTTTACTATGAACTTTTTTCTGTAACATTTGTTCGTTTCAGAGACTAACCGCTAGTCTACTTCATTCCGAACGACCAGCACCCCTGTAACTAATTCGCCATCAGGAGACAGCATCCTTACTCATGCTGACGACATGAACAACTCTCCAGATTCCATTGCCATAGAATTAGTGGCGCGATGTCGGAGGTGGGGCGAGGAGAGGTTTTGACCCAGATTCTACACATACTTTCCTCTTTGATGTCATCATGCTTGAACAAACACTAGATTTGTGTGATGTGTGTGATTTATACGCTATATGTGAATATCCGGGTTTGTGGAACCCGCACTTTTTGTTTCCTTTCGTTGCTTTTGGCAACGTGCTTTGTGACGTCACGCTGAAAACATCCCCGGGGATTAGTGCTGAAATGTCGTAAAACGCTTATCATGTTTTATAGCACGGAAAGAGTGATCCTTCAACGTACGCATATTTATTCCAGAGTGACTTTACCTGTACTTTCGTATATGATTAAATTTGTCTCGACGTAATTGTATGATAAAGAGTAATAATGCTCCTCAATCGATGATAGCTAGTAAAGCATAGCAGTATAATCGGTTACCATGATTGATTGAGTTTAATTTGGCTATTTCACTAATCATTTGTTCGTGAATGAATAATACATAAGCCATGTCTATCAGGCGTGGTTATATACAGTAACTAAAAACTAACATTTTCGATGATACACAGCTTTAATGAGTGTGCGTGGTCATGAGCCAAATTTATGAGCGTCTATGTACTAATGATAAAGAGCCTACATGTATATTTTATATTTCTGCTAATAGACAGGGTTAGTGAGTGTTTTTGGTTGAACCCTGCTTTGAACAGCCTCCTAATCATGTGAAGGCGTTTTAGCTTATTGTGGAGAACACGTCTTAGTGTCAGGACAGATGGGTAGCCTTAATTGTGGTTAAATCGTCCGCACGTTACGCAGAAGATCCGGATTCGATTCGACACATGGGTACAAAGTGTGAAGCCCATTTCTGGTCTCCCCCACCGTGATAGGACTAGAATATTTGGTCAAAGCGGCGTAAAACCATACTCAGTCACTATTATGGTCAACGAATACAAACACAAGGTAGACTTGTGACAAGTGACGTTGGCAACTTTCATGAAACCAACGGGTATAGCGATAGTGCTTACACCTAAGAAATATTTTCAGGAGGAACTTTAGATTCAAACCCGGTCTGAGAAGTACATATGCTAGTATTCAGTGAAATTCGTTTAGCTGCACACCCCTGCCTCTTTATGGTAAATAAGATCTGTGGGATAACAGAGAAAATGGGACTTGCCTGACTCGTTTATCCATAAATGTGCTTATCTCATAACTTCCGCCTGAAAAGATACAGTTCAGGTTAACGAAGTTTCTTTGACTATCAGTTTTCCCGATTAGTGAATCAAGATGGAAACGTTTCAGTGTTAATGTCGACCTCGTTTACCGGAATCCATTGACAGAACGTCCTGCATGTCTACATTCTATTCTTTGAGCTTTCAGACTAAAGCTTATACAAAATTTTGACAGTGGTAACAATCACATCGAAATTAAACTCGAGCCTTTGAAAGATTTGGGAGCCCGAGGAAATCTAGACTAGCTTCATTTAGGCTTTAACATTGCAGGGTGGGCTAGGCAGTGAGGAAGTAGTTCGTGGACTGTACGTCAAACTATTGACCCTTATTCGGCAGTTATATCAGTGTCTTCTCTGACGGGGACATTACCCTATTACATCACCCTGTTCCATCCCACTCTCTCCCCACAGTAGGGGCGGCGGGGTAGCCCAGTTGTAAAGGCGTTGGCTCGTGACACTGAAGGGATGGGTTCGATTCCCAACGTTGATACAATGCGTGAAGCCATTCCTGGTGACCCTGTAGTGATATTCCTGGAATATTGCTAAAAGCGGCGTAAAACCGTACTCAGTCATTCTTCCCACCGTGTGATACTGTTCAGCTGTCGTGATGCAATATCATCAATTCTGGCTACTTGTGAGTCGGAAACCAGTCGCATGCTGAGCATGGAGTGGTTGTCGTCCTCAAAACATGGCTTGTGAAGATCGCTGCAATGTCGCTAAATGGGCGTGAAATTCAATCATCTCACATTAAGTGGGGTTTTTTTTACCGTTGATGTTTTTGTTTTGAAATTGTCACTCGATGCATGGAATATCCCGATATGAAAATCGTTAAAAAAATACAATTGTAATGCTAATGTTGTGTTTGTACGTCTACCTGATTCCGTTCGAATCGCACATTCCAACAGATTGTACCCCAAACCCCACTGAGACTCTCTAACTACACCTCCCCCACCCGAACCCACCACCCGCTCCCCTACTAGCTTGTGTACCCCTGCCATCACTCCATCTGTGCCCACTGCAAAGTACAAACTTGTCTGCACTTGTCATTAAACTAACCATCTGAAACATGCTTATATGTCACCCATGAGGATCTGGATTACAATCGGTCTTCACTAACCCATGTTTGTCGCAAGCGGTGGTCCGGCGCAGATCGGTGCTCAAGCTGTTGATCACAGGATTGTCTATAGCCATTTAGCTGGAACATTGTTGTATGCTGCCTTATACAACAAACAAAATATTTCACAGAACCTGGGACCATCCAGAACGTCGTTATAAAAGCTTCCACAGCCTTCCTTGATCTCTTCAAATCCAAATTCTTTCCCTGCTTAATCAACCTTGGATATCTTAGACCACTACTCAGAGACTATCCTTAACCTTTCTCCTTAACCTTTTTAACCTCACCCCTAACCTAACCTAATCTAACCTCCATCTCATCCCCCCACCTCCACACACACACACACACATCAAGTGTTGCCTGCTATCACCTTGTGTAGACTGTCCACAACCCTAAACGCTTACCAGATATGTATGTATTAATGACTGAGGTATGTTGCAGGAAACACGTACGTATCCCGCCATGCATAGCACGCATGTTTCTGTAAACCCAGACTTGCAGAAGAACATAAAGTGTACAGAGTGTTCTTTGTCTCTAGCCTCATGACTCCTCATAACAATAAACCTCCGCCATTTTCGCTCAGACATAAAAAGTACGAGCATTTGGCATCTCTCATTGACAACAGGGAACTTTCTCAGCACAATGAACAGTTCCAAGACCATTTTTCGATAATTATATTTTTCTCACGGCTGGAAAATGAAGCAATTAGAATTCAGTCACTTCAAAACAGCTTTTTGATGAACCTAGAATCTGGGTAACCGTCAGGATGATGGAGACGAATGATATTTTAATCAGGTATTGATTATCTCCTGCGAAACTCGTGTTAACTTGACATGAGCGAGAGTTGCGCGCTGAGAAATCTTTGCTCAAAAGGTTGCCGCTACATGAACAATGCTCAACCATGCTCCGAGTCAGTTCCCAGATCCCACTGAAGATGTATTGAAATGTCAGATACTGATACAGACAAAGGTGCTCGGATCTACTTCTTGGATCTCAGTTATCATATTAATTTCCTCGACATCTCATGTAACGTTTTCCCCCGGTGTTGTAGTCTCCTCTTCTCTTAAGATGTAATATACCCTAGGTTGTGTACTGTCATACTCGTAGACTTGCACAAGTCTCTGGGGTTATCATTAATTGGTTACATTGCATGGTGACAGCTGACATGGTGTGCTGACTCTAACCAACAAAAGTACTAGAACGTTACTGACAAAAATGTAATCCCAAATGTAACATCTGATGCATCTTTAAAAGATAAAATTACAAGACATCCATACAGCCTCTCGCCGAGTGGTCCCTGAACCACATTATTTTCCCCTCCGCTCAGTTCTCCCTGCAATCCTGAAGTCCTAAATGAAGCAAGTCTAGATTTCCACAGGTTTTTCTGAATCTTCAGACTCACTGGCCTCTTTTTCATTTTCAGTGGGTGTATTTGTTCAGTCAATATTATATATCCAGGAACTATAAGCGGTAGTCTATACATCAGTGGGCGCAGTACTCAGCACAGCCTTGGAGCAAGGCTGCCATACTCGGGACTCTCGCGTTTAATTGTTCAATCGATGTTTTGAATCTAGTTACTACTCTTGCACTGGTCTGTATCATTTGTGTGAGACGTCGTTTTACTGTGTTGGTAGGTTTTCATAAAGCAACAAGCTTAACTGATATTAGATCATAAACAACGGTTCAAATTTTCAAGAAGTTCCTGATATCAAAGAAACCTAACCCCGAGCCATGGAAAGTACAGATCATATGTGGAACTCTCTCTTTGTGCTTGAGAAAATGCAAAAGGGTCGTACCCATTCTGATAAGATCATGAAATAATTCGAATAAACGCGTTTTGTGATAACCAGCGCAGGGAGATAACCAGCGCAATCGGGAATTCGAACGTACGATCGATTTATTCTTGTGCACCTACTATCGCATAAATGTGCAAATATGTACATGCGTGTGCGTGCATGCCTGAGTGTCCACTTCAGTGAAAATTCCAAGAAACATAAGTAGTTATTTCAACATGAAATATAAAACTTTAGTGAGAGGAAACGGGGAATGTAGGGGTAGCATGTGCGCGTGTGTGTGTAGTATATTCTATAAAGATCACGGCTATGTCTAAGAGCTATTTAACAAACTGGCTCCGAGGAGATAGGCCATTCTCCATGAAGCTCTTTCATAGACTGGCACGTGATCAGAGGCGTATTGAAAACATTTCCCCTCACAATCGCCCCTGAAAACCAGCCGTAATATGAAGGTACCAGACATAGCGCTGGTTTTAAGATAGTGTGTTCTTGTTTTTAAAAGCTGACTGATATCTGACATACGATAAGTACACTAACATTGTTTTAAAGAACGAATGCACTGCGTGAACAAAATAAATCACATTTTTCCTCTATAGAATATCCCTTTCTCTGTTTCTCAGACTGTAATGCTCATCACATTACACGGCGCAGCAAAGGAGAAACGAGGGTCTTTGCGCAGGCTCGTTGTGTGACCTGCCTAAGTGTGACCTTCACGACAAGTGTGACCTTCATGATGAGGGAATGTACGAAACCTGCTTCGTTTCCGGTGTTTAATTTCGCGACATCTTGTAACTCGAGACATTTTCGACATTACTCAGCCAACAGCACTACCCTATTTCTGCCGTTTGGACCAACTATAATAAACTTAATGATAAGTGCCGTTTTCAGAATGTCACAACAGGAACATCTAAAATGTGTCATGACACATGATCGTCAATGTACTTCAATCAGTGTATCTCTTTTGTGAATGCTGAAGACTGATTTTGGTAAAACCCCAGCAATATCATGGCTGAGACATCAGCAATGCGCAACAGACATTGTAGCCATTTTGGGAATCGAACCCTGACCTTCCTCCTTGTGAGTGAGTATCGTTTTACACTGCTTGTAGCAATATTATAGCAAAATAACTACGGGGGACACAAGAAATTTGCTTCACACAATGTAATCAAATGGGGAATCGAACCTGGGTCTTCGACGTGACGACCGAACACTTTAACCACTAGGCTACCCGACAGGCCGCTTGATATTAACGAACACCGTGGCTACACCATAGCCACCTCTTTTCTCAGATGCAATATGAGATACAGTTTTCTCGGGTATTTATTGATAATTTAGAGGAAAATATTCAAAACAAAGAATACGTTTCTAAAACAAAGTGACGGCGATATAGCAAAGTAGTTAGAAGGTTTGCTCGTTACCCTGAAGGCCCAAGTTCGATTCCTATCATAACAAAAACCCGTGAAGCCCATTTTTCGTGTCCCCTGCCGTGGTATTGCGGCAATATTACCAGAAGCGTCGAAATACAAAAGTCACTCCAAAAACAATTATTATAAATATACGCACCATGCTTTCTTCTACAAAGAAAACTAATATCAAGATCGGAATATCTGTTGATATATTATACGTATACAGTATGTAATTATGTATGGCACACAATATACACAATTTCAAAAATTATTAATGCGATCATATGCAGTGAAATTGTTTTTATTTAGGTGTAGCTGGCACAAAAAGTATTTTCCTGAAAACATTTGATGATTTAAACCTTGAGAACCAGCACCGGAAGTGGCACACAACTTAATTAGGATGCGTAAGGGTGTTCCCCAGCTAGATGCACGATTTTTACATGCTTAGAGCAAGTGGGGGAAAGTGCCCAATCTCACGATTAGCTGTCTACGTGAAACTTGTAACGGTCTCGTACTCCCTCCACGTGCGTAACTAATCTCGAGATTAAATGCTCGAGCTGATATCGCGAGACAGGAGCCCAGTCAAGATTGACTTTTTGCTGTGCTATCCCACCCTGACAAATTAAGCACGGCTCGGTGCCAATTTTTTTTTTGCCCTCATCTGATGAGGCAAAGGAAGAAGCTGTAGTTTTCATAACAGTATCAGTTTGATGAGTGAAAGCCGCATGGTGTTGTTTATCAACAAATTACTCACGATGAGGAATGACGTGACAACAGCTTGTTCATCACAATGCGTAAAAACCATTATATCAGTAAACAGCTTGAGATTAACTAAACTTCCCAATGCTCTCGGTTTCTGAAAAGGTGCAGGTCTCTTCATCAGATGAAGATGTCTCAGACAGCACTCAACGGTTAAACCCAGATAAATCAGTCGTCAAATCCTAGATAACATCGCCGGTCCTGGAATAACTCTCAATACAGCGACATTCCGCATAACAGGACCACGTTAAAACGGAAACCGCTCCAACCAAATTGTTAAAACTGTCCACAGATTATGAAATAGCTGCTATTCCGTAACCACGGTGTTTTTTCCGAAACGGGATAATTCCAAAGATTCATTTATCGGTTTCATATCGCGTTAACTGCCTGTGTTTGAAGTACATGAGTGAGTTTAGTTTTACGCCGCCCTCAACAATATTCCAGCTATATGGCGACCTGAAAATAATCGAATCTGGACCAGAAAATACAGTGATCATCAGCAGAAGCATCGATTTGCAAACTTTGGAGCCCATGACATGCGTCAACCACGTCAGTCCACCCCATCCCGTTTGTCGTCTCTTAAGACAAGCATGGGTTACTGAATGCCAATATTCTAAGCAGAATCGTCACCGTAGGCCTGTGTTTGAAAAATTGGAAAAGATTATCGATTTAGGACAGAACAGTCAGTATTAAAACAACAATATCGGTTGTAAACTGGAGGTTGCACAACCCGCAATGTTGAAACTATGCAAGGTCAACCGGTTGTTTAATGCCGCACCCAGCAATATTCCAGCAATACAGTCTGGAAGAGACAACCCAGCGATCAACATCATGGCCATCGGTCTACGCAGTCAACCTAGTCAGCGGGCCTGACCACCCGATCCCGTTAGTCGCCCCTTTCGACGCGGATGTGTTGCTGAAGACCAGTTCTAGCCGAGATCTTCAGGGGTCATGCATCTGGCGACGCATTGCAAAACGAACATAGAACAGTTACCTGAAGGAGTTTTCCCCACTATCACAGACATCTTATTCCATTCTTTACGTCCCATTTCTGGTTGCTTTTTTACGTAATTCGTCAGCAGTTATAACTAAATTACAACCGACGTGACTAGAAATCTTAACTCACTCACTCATTCAACACAACCAATAGAAATCACATCTGCCTTTGTTTACAAGACTTTGCGGAGGCAGAATGTATTCACCTAAAACCCATTTTTCATATTTTTCATGTTTTCACATAGAAAAACTTGTCTAACCTTGTCAAAACGTCCTGATGCTGAAATTTTGCCAACAGATGCTAAACGCAGCATCTTTAGCAGATAAAAGTTTTCACAGCATCAAACGGTTGGTATACGTGTTTAGCGGACAGTTTAGGATCTTATAGAGAGAAATTGATCTGATCTGCCCCAAACGATTAAAATTCATGTAAATAACAAGCTGGGAGAGTAATATTCACAACGCACACTAGAAACATTTTTTTTATATACAAAGGCTTCGAATGTGAACCCCAAACCTCTTTAAATCATTTTAATAACAAGCCCGTGTGATCTGAAGGAGAATGACACGGTATCACGTGATACACACAAGAGCGATAACAGCGTCTATTAGTTGTCTAGACTGGCGACAAATCTAATAAAAAGGCCTTGTTATGTCATAACACTTGGAGAAATAAATTAGCGATCAAAGGATCTCTCCAGAGGGATCGGGTTACTTGTCTCGGATTTTACGGGCGGTTTGAGAAGCGACTAATGACACTTTTGGTTCTGCGAGATGTTCGCAGTGTTAAACAGTAAACATTATGTTCCCAAACGTTTGTGAATAATTTCTTAACTTCGAATAAAATTTATTCGATTGAAGCACTCCATTAAGAACGTTATACATAAAATTGTCCGTGTTCAGCCGGAATTAATTTTAAAAGATGGGCATCAGATGTAGCGCTTGCTATTGTTTCCAGCAGAACAGGTTCTCGTATTACGAAGGACTGATCACTTATTAATCATATAACACTAGCCAGCGTTCTTAACGGTATTACACTCTACAAAGTGCGGTATTACGCTGTACAAAGTGCGGTATTACACTCCACAAAGTGCGGTAATTTCTTTTTAAGAACGAAGCGACTGTGATTCCCTTTCAACGAGCTATATTTTGATACCCTGCGGCTAAGGATGTTTCAAACACATGTCCATCTAGCCTTGCTCCAAAGCCGTACTGAATGCTAAGCCCATGGATTACAGTAACTGTATGCTTCGAAGAGGCAGTCTATTGATTGAAACTGTGCAGTCTAACGATCCTGGTCTCTTATTTCAAGTATAAATTCATTATTTTTTAGAGATTTCCATTTATCTCATTATTTACTATCCTCTGTGAATCTTTTGCAAGAATGTTGTATTTTCAAACATGTATAACTCTTCCACAAATAGACTTTAGTGCATCAAAGTTTACACCCGTTTAGAAGAAGGACTGGTAATGTCTATATAACCAAGCAGATACTGACAGATAAGGGAGACGTTGAGCGCCATGGTGACGAGGTAACACGACCCCGACGTCGCTCTCCTGACTCTCAGACCATTCTCTTTCAACCTGTTCCACAGTTTGACCGGATATCCTCTGAAGTCCAGGCACCCTGGCTGCTGTACTCTCGCCCGTGGCAGTACGACCACGCACCTGTACATGTAGTACCGGGATGCACCGATCTTGGACTACAGTGGTAACTCGAAGTCTGCCTGTACGGGGACAGTCATTTGTTATACCTGTTTGGTTGTAATGAGCTGCAAGCCACGATATCTTCCTCAGACAAACATTCCGACGCCTGGCAACAGAAGATTGGTTATCTCCAGGATGCATTCTTTCAGTGGCAATGTTCATGTCGCAGAGCTAAGCCGTGACGTAGTGATTCGACCTTGAAACTCCTTCAAAACGAATGCCAATTTCTGAAAGTAATATGAAAGAGTGAATGCTCTTTGCTGCACAATTTCAACTTTCAACTTTCTGTTGCGTAGTGGCGATGCCTTTCTTAACCTTGTAAGAAATCTAAATAAAATCAACATTTACAGGTAAAAACGATTTTTTAATTGTGCAATTGCGTAAAAACATGTTATCAACGCTGTTGTTACATATTTTGACGATTGTTTGAAGACAATATTCAGTTAACAGATATTTTAACAATACAAATCGCCTATGGGTTTCCTTTTTGGGGATAGTATATTAATGTATGCCTTCGAAACTTGTGCAAGTCTATTGTCCCCCTTAAACCACCCACCCTTTCCCCAACCCTAACACTAAAAGGGGAAAATAAATATGCATAAAAGTCCCTAAGGATCTATAAAGTACAAAAATACCTGGATTCAGGCATCCTTTTTCAAAAAGTTCAACTGTTCAAAGTGAGTGAGTATGGATTTATACCGCTTCTAGCATTATTCGATCAACATCACGAAACCAGGAATGGGCTTCACTCGTTAATTGTACTCAAGTGGGGAATCGAACCCGAATCTTCCGCATGGCGAGCGAACGGTTTAATCACGAAGCTACCCTACCCACATATCTGAACATTCTTGTTAAAAATCATTGTTTTCACAAATGGTTGCACCTGTCAAGCAAACAAATCGAGACAGCCAAAGTTCGAGACAAATATGAGAGTTGATTTGAGACCGGAATGACTGAAAAAATCAACCAGCTTGAGGTGGCAAAATCCGCTTTGTTGAACAAATAGGAGGTCGAGTTAATCAACCTGGACCAACATGGACTTGGGGTTTAATTTGACATCGACACTTTAGTCTTCTCAATAATATACGGTAAATCGATAATCGCATTGCCAGACCTACTCATTGTCCTTTTACGAAAGTCTTTGCCAAAACATTATTTCCATTCTTTAACCATTGAAAATCCTTTCTGCGTCAGTTTATGGTCACACTCTTTTGAACTGTACACTGATATTATGATACTCCACGGTTTAATGGCCTCATCTAAAATATATTTAACACCATATACGACTTTATATCGGGAACTACTTGCCCGTCCATTCTGCAGATAACTGCTTCAGGCGTCAGCTCAAAAGCCTGAAACGCCAGTCCACGTTTGTGGACGATGGTGGCTGAGATCACATGGCTCGTTGGCTAATGATGTTATGTTTCGAAGAATTAAATGGCGGACCAACGTTTGATGTTAGAGTGGTCTCAGAGCCGCACCGATCAGGAATGCCGTAATATCATAAGCACTACATTTACCATAATTGTTCCGGGGAGCGTCTGCTGTTCTACTGCGTCGCAGACATGAACGCTTGATGGAGTCAGACTGGGAGACCGGTTCACGCAGTACGCATTTGGCTTTCATTTAGGTGTAAATTTGGTGTACAGTAATTGGCCCCTCCCGCTGGTGAATTATTGGACTGATGAGTTAGGTATATAGAAATAGTTGTTCTTAACAGATCCGACTGCATGAAGAACAGTAAATATACTGTTGTTTATTAATTATTAATCATATTCCAGAAGAATTTCGTGCCTGTGAGCGACGGTGTCTTTTAAAATACATCATAATTATGACTTAATTATTTATTAAGGAAGATACAACCGTGTTACACTACTACTACTACTACTGCTACTACTACTACTACTACTACTACTACTACTACTACTACTACTGCTACTGCTACTGCTACTGCTACTGCTACTGCTGCTGCTGCTGCTACTACTACTACTACTACTACTACTACTACTACTACTACTACTACTACTACTACTACTACTACTACTACTACTACTACTGCTACTGCTACTGCTACTACTACTACTACTACTACTGCTGCTACTGCTGCTGCTACTGCTACTACTACTACTACTACTACTACTGCTACTACTACTACTACTGCTACTACTACTACTACTGCTGCTACTACTACTACTACTACTACTACTACTACTGCTACTGCTACTGCTACTGCTACTGCTACTGCTACTGCTACTACTACTGCTACTACTACTACTGCTACTACTACTACTACTACTACTACTGCTACTACTACTACTACTACTACTACTACTACTGTCGGGGGTAGAATAGTCCTTCAACAACCATGCTTGCTGCAAAAGGCGACTATGCTTGTCGTAAGAGGCGACTAACAGGATCGGGTGGTCAGTTTCGCTGACTTGGTTGACACAAGTCATCGGTTCCCAATTGCGCAGATCGATGCTCATGTTGTAAAATTCAACTCGCTCACGCACTCACTCACTCACTCACTACTACTACTACTACTATCATTACTACTATTATTATCATTACTACTACTACTGCTACTGCTACTACTACTATAATTACTACTACTACAACAACAACTACTACTATAACTACTGCTACTACTGCTACTGCTACTGCTACTATAACTACTACTACTGCTGCAGCTGCTGCTACTCTTACCACTACTCTAGAGTCTGATGTGTCGCTCTGATGCCACAAGTAATTTTAGAACTGCCACAACAAATAATTGATACTCCTCGTAATTATTTTGTTCAGATAATTTAGAACTGATTTTCTTACTGTGAAATTTACTCATTTCAGACACTAGATATTGGTCTGACGCTGCTGCTGCTGCAGACGCCATCACTGGCAGCAGCATCACCAACCACGATTGCATATCATGTTTCATTGTACTAACACTCAACGTCGTCACTTTCTCCTTGACTGGTTTCATGCTTTTTTGACGCAAACACTCCTCTCTGGGATGCTGTAATAAATTCCAGTGTGTATGAGAAATATGCGGAGGAATCTATAGGATCAAGTTATTAACCGTTAAGCCAACTTTCCCGAGCCTCCAAGACCCCCTGCAGCCCCTCCCCTCAAAACACACACACACATCTCATCCCACATTCACATGTACCTATGGCAGTGTTTATCTCCATGAGTGATCTCCTGCCACGAAAACAGGATACACTCAACGCATGTTGGTGGCATGGCGTTAATTGAGGCAATATTACGTTCGAAATATACAGCTGCGATGTGAGGTAACCTTCTCCAGCTGTGATGTGTCAATGTCAATATGACATAACCACACACATATCAGGGGCCGTCTCAAAACCCGGGACATATTTAGAACAATCCCTGGGAATGCTTTGTTTGGCTGCTTGGGACGTTTCTTGTAAACAATGTCAGTATGACCTGGAGCCATGAAGGACATCTCCCTGGCGTATTACATTTTTTTTCAAAGAATTCCATTTTAAAACGTACCGGTTTCCATGACATACGCCGATGTATGAAGTACAAGCTTAAGAAAGAATGGAAACTGATTTTGACGGAATAATTTACAAACGTTATCACTGAATAAATAGAATACCGATTGAAACCGCGAAAACATAAGGTCCGAAGCGGTTGAACTCTCAACAGAACTCTTTTTGTGTCCTGCAGTTTAAATATCGTTAAACCTCGTTTTTGCAGAGATCGTGTATTTGTCATGATAATCATCTGTAATGGACTGTTTGTCTGCTTTATACTCATATCAATAAAGATAAAAGGTCATAAAAGGTCATAAAAGGTCATAAAAGATCAGAAGGTTAAGAATAGCAGGTACCGGATGTAGATAAGACTATTCCTGTCCGATAATATAAATTCAGTACAAAAATAGGCGGTTTGAAAAGCAGACATTGTATTACTTGATGAAACGCAGTAATATTCTCCGTTTTCATCGTACACAGTAAAAAGCACAGTGCAAAGATTTATTTATTCGGTATCTTTGTGGAAACTGCGAGTTAACGCTATACTGCCTGATATGTGATCATAACACTATAGGAAATTTATTTGTATGCTTATATATAACGTCATACGTTCAATGTAGAAATAGGTTCCTTTAAATGACGAAACCGTGACGCCCGCGCGCGCGCACACACACACACACACACGTACATTCACAAGCAAGCAAACAAAGAAACCATACACAAACCTAATTCCCCCTTTATAATTGTACATTCCTCGTCGACAGAACAATATTTAATATATTTCATCGTATTTCTTTAAAATATATTTCGAATAGTTCATAACCACGTGGCATGTGATACACAAAGCATTTAAAAAACAAAAAACTGTATTTAGACGTAATAAATATGTACAATACCTAAAAAACTACGAGGTCACGAAATGTCAAGGCATCTGCATGTGCACTTGAAACGCAACGATTAACATATGAAGGATCAGATGACAAGTTACCAAAAAGTCATCAGTGTTAAAAGAAAAGGATTAGATGCAGATGTTTGCAAAGAAGGAAGAACATCTTCAAAAACATACTTCGAACCAAATAGCTGTCAGGAACAAGAGGTCGATTGGTACTGATGAGAGAGCACGGCAACCGTAACGTCTGGAAATGTCAGACGTTCTTAACCTAGGCGACGCGCGACACCTAGCAAGCTCAGTGACAACAGATGGATGGCCCAGCATCGAGACAAAGAAAGTTGCTTTCTCTCTCCTTTTCTCTCTCTCTCTCTCTCTCTCTCTCTCTCTCTCTCTCTCTCTCTCTCTCTCCTATTCATCACCTAAGTTCAGCTGATACTTTCTGGGTGAAAAACGTGATGTGCTACTTTTTGTATTTCTTCGACAAAACATGTGCAGCGTTCGAAAGACGTAAATGTAGTATGAGTTGGAGACGATGCTGCATTAACTTCTGTCGTCCCCGTGTCTCAGAAACTAACTCTCCATGCACAGAACTGTCCTGCCACAAAACTGATGCTCGATACTAATTGTGATTGAAATGGGAATCGACGGATTAAGAAAGTAGGTACAGTTTAAGGGTGTGATCAGGGGATTTCCTGTATAAAATAAAACCATGATGCTCTTACATTTGTCACGCGTTTTTCAGTTTGAAAAGTGAAAAAGTTCAGAGTGAAAAAATAGTAACTGTTATATTTGCTTATAGATACAGCAGACAAACTTCAACATAAAACCGGATAGTCCATATTGTGTTTATCCGTGAACCTATCCCCATTTTTTCACTCAGTATAAAAATAAAGGGACAATATTTAGATTCTTTAGATTCTTTAGTTTTACGCCGCACTATTTCAGTCATATGGCGTAGTATTATCTGTAAATAACCGAGTTTGGACCAGATACTCCAGTGATCAAAGGTATGACCATCGATCTACGCAACTGGGATACGATGACATGTGTCTACTAAATCAGCGCGTCTGACCATCTGATCCCGTATGTCGCCTCTTACGGCAAATATGGGTTCCTGAAGATCAATGCTAACCCAGATCTTCACGACAAAACCGTTTCTATTTTCGAAAGTAATCTCAGTTTTGACTCTATCATAAGTATGTTATTGTCTGATGCTGCATTCAACAGTATTACAGCTCTACGTATCTGTAAACAATCGAGTCTGGGCCAGACGCTCCAGTGACTGACTCAGGGAGATATGAAAAAACATGATTTGATAATACGAAATTTGATTTCACGAATTCACTAGTACTACAAACGTCATCTCGGTTGTTCTGTGGCTGCATCGTGTAACGTACAACTAGGACACCGTAACATAGCACCTTCAACTGGAAATGTAATGTCAGTTATATTCACTTTATATGAAATATGGTGAGGTAGCCCATTGGTTAAAGCGTTCGCTCATCACGCCGAAAGCCCGTGTTCGATTCCTGACAAGCGTACAATGCGTGAAGCTCATTTCTGGTGTCCCGCGCACAACTGGAATGTTGCTACAAATGGCATAAAACCCAACTGAGTCACATTCCCCGAAACACCATAGCATCTATTTGAATGTGTCTAGGGAGCTATGACGATATGTCAATAGATATCGATTGTAATTTTCCCATTACATCTGTAACTGAACCAAATAATGCTGAACAGACGAAACAGATGACATGGCTCAGAACTAACTCACATTCTTGAACTGGAATCGAGTAGCATGTGCATACGCACATATTTTCATATTTTTATTTCATGGACAGATGCCATTCAAATGCATGAATATAGTTTAAAAACAGAATGGAGAGAATATTGATGTTTGAAACGATGGGTCTGTATCACAGTCGAAATTGTTTGAAAATTAAAACAAAGTAACCTGAAATTATTCTCATTTTCTATTTCTGAAAGGACATGTTTCATGCATTCAAAAAGTATTCAATTTCTCGCAACACTTTCTCGTAACATTAGGATGTTTTGTACATTTACATAGGAACAAGGCAACAAAATGTACATGAAAGTGTCTGTAAATCTCTTTCCCATTCCAAATTAGATGAATGTTCAAGAACCTTCGAGAAACATGAGAGCATTAAAAATTAGCGTGTACCATAAATCAGTCTCTAAGGCTATTCCAAATCATTATGTACACGTCCTTCCTAGGACAATTGTTTGTTTGTTTGTTGCTAAACACAGTTTTTTCAAAATATCCGGCTGCGTAAAAGGAAGAATAGAGATGGGTACTGGCTACAATAACAACATTTTATGCAAAAACGTTTGTTTCGGTCTCAGGTACAACCTGCGTTAGGAGTGAGCTATTTTATTTTGCCGTCCGTGAAGATCCGGGTTAGAATTGATCTTCAGTAACCCATATTTGTTGTATGAGGTGACTAACTAGATCGGGTGGCCAGACTCGCAGACTTGGTTAAATTGACACGTCATCGTATCCCAATTGTGCACATCAATGCTCATGCTGTTGATCACTGGATCGGCTGATTCACACCCGATTATTTACACCGTCATATAGCCGGAATAATGTCGGGTACGGCGTAAAACTAAACTCACTCACCTATATTTTGCTACTTTCAAGGCAAACCGAATAATCTCAGTGGAGATGTCTGCCAACCTTATTGATTTTGTTTATCATATAGTGAAGCTGTGTCTGCCACTCTACGTCTGGTAACTGACAGAAGTCATTCTGGCAGAAGTCAGTAATCAGTGGTCAATAACTTCTTTTTCACAATACAGAGCAGCAGACTATTCTGTTTGACCGGTGCCATGTACGTTCAACCAAATGAACGAAACTGCTGTAAATAATAAACATCCACCAGCCTCTTACAGAACGAGCTATGGGTGACACGATTAGAAGTCGTCTGCTGCTCATTTCCTTGACAGACGGCAACGATGAGAGTGCATGCAGCCCCTTACACATCCCCATATTGCTACAAGACGTCAGTGGTGTACACAACATCTAAACTGGGGTAATCGTCACGGGTAATGTTTTAGCTGTATCGGTAAATAGCATAGTACTTCGTGACAAAGTAGTTGGTACTGTGAAACAAATGCACGTACGGTACGTGATGAGCGTTAACTTAGACCAACCATACTTGTAAAACAAAGTGATTTGAAAATATGATCGTTTGTTACCAACTTTTATCCTAGGTTGAATGAAAATCTCAGACTAATATGTTCAGTTGGCAAGGTAATATTATGAGGATTCGCAACCTTAATTTCAATTTATTCGATTTATGTTTTTGGGTTTTTTTTGTTTGTTTTTTGTTTTTTTGTTGGGTTTTTTTGTTTTGTTTTGTTTTGTTTTGTTTTTTTGTTTGTTTGTTTTTGTTTTTGTTTTTTTTTTTTTTTTGTTTTGTTTTGTTTTTGTTTTGTTTTTTGTTTTTTGGTTTTTTGTTTTTTTTGTTTGAAATTAAATTCATCGGTACGTCTGCACTGTAAACACACTATAAAAGGGTATATGTTTTACAGTCAAAATTATATATTCATAAGCGTTAGTCTATTTCACGATTCTCGTAAGGTTTATTTGGAGAAGGAGAATTATTTCATGTTGTTGTGGTGTTACAGTCGCGACTGAAATGTTCTGGACCTAATTATAGTGTGGTGACTGGTAAGTCATCCTCATTGAAAGAAAGTGCAAGACTAACTAGTCTCTGAAATGAGAGTATTTTACAGAAAGAACAATGAAAACAAATATATCAACCAGAATGAAAAAGAGCCCTGAGACTTTCTTCTTTTTCAGAAACTGAAACTGGAAAGCAACACTTGCCACACATTCCAGACGGACATGGGTTTTCATGGATTATTTGTTTCAGAGACTGTATAGTTTCTCGTACACACCCTAAAGCAAATATATTTAAAAAAGCCCCTGCAAGTCTAGAAAATATGGCAAGTCTAGATTTCCTTAGCTTCTGAAAATGAAAAAGTCTCAGGGCTCCATTTCATTATATAATTTTTTACTATGAACATTTTTCAGTAAAATATTGTTATAGTGTCTACTCCAGGACAGCCAAATAGCCATGTCCAAATATTTCTACAGACCAAAAACTATGCAGCCAGGCTATATGATATTTAGTTATTATCATTCAATCTGCAATCTTGATCTTTATCACTACCGCAGAGTACATTGTTTTGTCAGCTACCTCGTTCCTCTTTGTCACTTCCATTAATTACTGTATATGATATTTATGGCCTTTATTGGTCACCCCCCTTGGTTGTGTCTGTCATCACATGAACTGTAGAAGGAAGTGCTATTTCTTTCTCTATCTGTCCATTGTTGAATCTTTGCCTGTCTGTTGTTGTTAAAAACTATATATATGTATGCTCACATCTATACTGGGACGTGAGACGTGAGATGTGAGTGTGGAGACCTGCATTCTGTAGGGACAACAAAGGAATGGCAGGAATATGCCACTCGCAGGAAAGGCCCTGAGGTTGAGCTTGAAGTCCGCTCACCTCATTCATGTAAACTTGTTTGTCATGTCTTGTGAAACCAACTAAAGAAGTTCGAACTAAACTATTGCCTTCGTCTTCATCAACGTATTCATCATTTCGTCAAAGTATTGCATGTATGTAACCACGTCAATCACATACTACGCGTTGACATAGGATCCCCGTTGACAATATGTTCATTTCAGAGACTAGCTGTTAGTCCGGGGACTGTACGATAAACTATACATTGCTTAGTCTTGCCCCAAATATTGTACTGAACACTAATCTTTTGAATGCACAGTAATTCTATCTCTTAAAGAGGTAGGTCTAGATAAACGGACGCTCGTCTGTTAGAGGTACACTTATATGTTTTTAGAAATTATTATTTAAACTGTTCATTATTACCTTAGAGACTTGTGCAAGTCTATAGTTCGCCTAATAATTGCCAGAGTGGGACATCGAACCGTTTCAACTTCGGTAAATACAGGGGATTCTTACTTATTTCATGTAAATAGGTATTAACTGATGAAAAACACACATTTAGTTTTCCAAGATATTTGACCTTCACATCGTCGCCTTAGGTGACCAGAAGAATGTGTGCCATTGGAATCACATGCCAGATGAAGGTTAGCACTGGAAACTTTTCCACTGCGTTGACTTTTCTGTTGTCAATGTATGAGACTTGTGACAGCAACACTCAGTAACTAGTCTTTCAACAAATTCGATTTGGTGCCATTTAATACGATGTAGAATCTCGCGAGATATGACCGTGGAACGAGAACTGAGAGCGCTGAAAGCCCTTGTCATGGCCAGTATATATTATCATTGATCCTGTTCTCTTTTGGGAGATGTCTGCTCTATTGGTTAAGTAACGTGGGTGACTTCGAGGTTCCAGGTGGACATTTTGTCCATTTCAATCACCAGAAAAGACATAGTTGCACTAATGTCTGCAGAAATCGTAGTCTTCCTGCTTGTGTATTTTGTTCAGGTGCAGCCAGCTAGATCCGGTTTGGTGTGTTTGTTCGTTTAACACCGCGACAATATTCCAGCTATATGGAGGTGGTCTGTAAATAATCGAGTTTGAACTACACAATCCAGTGATCAACAGCAAGAGCATCGGGATAAGCAACTACGACACGATGACATATGTCAACTAAGACCACCTGATCCCGTCTGTCAACACTTACGGCAGGGTCGGGTTGCTGAAGATCTATGCTAACCCGGATCTTCACGGGTCTCCCTCCACCCAGGTACATGCAATAGAAGGTCGCAGAGCTGGAGATTCCTCTATTACCTTCCCGACAGTCACAGCTAATGCCATATTGTATATTGCGAGAGGGTATAAAAAGAGATAATCTAAGTATTTAATGAATTAATCATTGAAATGGCTATGGAAAATCAAATACACAAGAAAGCCATTAAAGCGTTCATCTCATAGTAAAGTATTTCGTTTACTGTAAAATCCCAATTTCCAACATAAGTAATGTTCACATTTTTAAAATGGCCAATATAGTAGTCGTGTTGCAATCGTTCTTAAGGCCTCAGCCATCTTGTTTCAAGATATAACGTACATGTCATACGTTTGCTGTGATACATTTTGTGAGTCCTTGCCGTTTTTCCCATCCTTCGTTGTATAGTTGAATACAGATTCCCGTCAGTTATCTCTCTAGCAAATTTTTGTGACTCCAGTCCTAATATTCGAACCATTTTTGTTTATCTGGAAATATTTGTTAAACGGAAGATTTCAATGACGCTGCCCGATTTAAGCCAATTTTTCAGTACAGATATTCACAGTAGTTTGTATCAAGGTCTGATCTCCAGATCAGGCGAGAGATGAAAGCGCACCCTCCACCTGTTTGTCTAGAAACCTTGCTGCACTCTTCACTTCACACATAATTTGACAAGATAACACTAACAGTAAAAGATAATACGCTCTGAAGTTAAATAAACGAAGCAAAGGGGCATGCACCGAAAACTCAATACCGCTATCGTTCAGCCGGATATGGTTTATTTTTCTAGGCCAAGAAACAGGACAAGAGGCAAGGTTGTTGTGAGACTGATACTGTTTCTTTATGGATAAGAGAAAATTTAGACATTTTGCGTCATTAGAGCCCCTGGCTTCAGCTAAATGTGATGCTTCCTGTCAAAAGATTTTCAATGTAAAATTCTATTTTAAACACAGAAAACACAGATGTACGACGATGGTTATACATTAATACCAACATATTCGAGAAGGGCGAAGCAAAGAATGCTCTTCTACGCTGAAAAAATATACTGACTTTTTTCGTAATCCATGCGGAGCTGTCCTCTATCAACAAGTAGTTTCTGCGGCACTTGATAACAACCGGTTTCTGAGTGACGAAGAGTTTCAGTTAAACAGACTGGTATCTGATTGGAACCGACCTGTACAAAGAGCGGGACCCATCTTTCGTGTCTGTGTTCCATAAATGGCCGCTTCCATGTCTGCGAGTGAGCTGAGTGAGTGAGTGAGCGCCACAGCCCACTCTGCGAAATATAGGATTAAGGGAGTGAATGAGCTGCACAACTGAATCTATGTGTAAGTGAGTGAGCATGGTTTTACGCCACCCTGAGCAATATTCCATCAATATCTATCAAGACGGGCTTCAGTTCAGCTTGAATCTGTTAAGAGCCTAAAATATGTTGAGAAGAGGCATCTATTGTCTCATTCACACGGATTTACATATACCAATCTGTTCCACCGGCGGTCCCAACGCCAAGCCAAGCATTTTCTCAATCTGCAAAGTATCTGAACTCATTTAGAAGTGAATTATGGTCTGGTCGCATAAACGGTTATGCGGAGCTTTTTTCAACTTGTTTTCCATACAAAGACGTTATATATGTCTCGGCAGTCCGACAGACGATCAGTAAAAGCAACCGTGTTTTTAAAAATAAATCCCAATAATGACGATGTAAATCTGTGACGTTAAAAATAAAAACGTCTCTACTTAAAATGCCATATTGTCGTGAGATATCACCCACTTGCGTAAAGTACGTCAGTAAGCATGCGTCAAGTAGGCATTCGAAGTCACCTTTGAGTACTGGGAACGGCGTAACGAGCAAAAAACCGGGTCCGTGTTGAATCGCTCTTCCCATGCTGTTGTTTATTTGTGGCAATAAATTACCTCAGGAAATTCATCCATGTGTTTATCACCGCCTTGGGGGCATCAGGGACTTCGACAGAAAAAGAAAACGATAAACAACATACATCGCTGTGCGTCATGTTGTGTGTTGATCAATAATATAATGTTTTCTGAATATAGCCTTTGGCTGGAATGGATAGTCTTTTTGACAAAAAAAATGTTTCTGCAGCAAAACATGTTGTAACCATGTGTGAAGGTTTCTAGCGATCAACCACCGAAAACCTGACAGATTCACCTATCTGATCTTCAGTAAGAGGAAACTACCGGGATTTGTTGGTCAAGTTCACTGACACACGTCATAGCGTATCTAGGAGCGCATGCTGTTGATCACTGGATTGTCTGGTCCAGAGTCGATTATTCTAAGACGGCCGCCATATAGGTGGAATATTGAGCGTTGCGTAAAACTAAACGCATCAATCGCTCACCCTCTCTCTTTCCTTCGCTGTCCCTCGCTCTCTCTCGAGCATATGTGATCGAAGGGAGGTAACTCCATTAATTTAGAGGTCCATTAATTTAGATGCGCTAAATATTAATTCGTTTGTTTACTGGTAATCCTCGCTCGCTTATTACCATGTGTACTGTAGCTGCACAAAGGATAATTCTAAAACTTCAGTTTATCAAGAGTTTAATAGTTATTTTATGGACGTTGTCTCCTGGAGGTGGTCACTGCAAGAACTACTCGAAGCGCACGTAAATATTGATTAACGCGAATAAGGCAATTACATCCTGTAAACATATGAACAGAATACGGTGTGACTAAGACCGTATGATGCTCTGGAATAGTAATTGAAATATTTGTTTAAGTGTTGTGGGCATCCCGTAAATAACTGTCGTTTTTTCCTATCCAAGAGTACAATGAAACTTACACACCAATGAAAAAAAAAACAAACAGAGAACAAAGGCACGAGCTGAGAAACTATCACCAGTTGTTGTGTACAATTTTACAGTATTAGATTTTTTAAAACACATGACATGGAACAGTTATTGTTGTCAGTTGCAGATGAATGGAAGATCTGTCCTTAATGTAGATATTGATGGATACACTTCTTCGAGCAAGTCTTATATGAAGTCACTAACAACAGATCGTGTACTGATATGAAGTTTCAAGGTGCATGAACATATCAAAATAAGTTAATTATGCTAGGATTATAATAAATTTATAAGGCAAACATATAAAGACGTGCACTGATTTCGTTTTCTTTCAATCCTAACCTTTTAACAACTTCCAGAGGAAGTTTAAGTCTAAAAGGTTTTGATTTGTTATCATAACAATCAAGATGGAAATATAATGGGTAAACAAATCATCTTTGCTGATCAATAGAAGGATAAGTCCATACTCTTCTTTAAGTGGCATGTTTAGAAGTTGGTGAATCAGATAAGCACAAACTAAAATATGATGAACAACTTTTTTATTCACATGATGAATTTGAATACGTTTCGATACAGATTCTTGCATCCTTGTCTTCTTGCTTGACAACGATAGATCTACAAGGTCCTACACTGAAACGTCGCACCATGCGAAAAAAGATTTTGTTTATCCATGGATAAACTTGGCGCAGCTGAGATAGGTCCCCGGTCATTTCATCAGAGTACTTGGGGAGAAAAAACACAGAAACTATAAGCATCAACCTAAAAACCCTAAAACTTAAACCTAACCTAACGATAGTGAAAGGTTGTTTGTCTCAAATGCAACTGGTGAGCACTGGAGCGTGATGCAAACAGCGATATAGCGAGACAGTGGGTTCGCGATATAATGATCGGGTAGTTGCTCCGCATCGGGTATGCAGCGCTGGCTGTGACTGCGCCCAGTAAACTGTATTATACCCACAATCAGTCCGGAATTGCTCAAGATCAGTGCTCCTTAAGTTTTTTAAAGCAAACAAAAAAACTCCTGATCTTGTTAGTTGACACGGTGTTAAAATGTTTGGCTATTCAGTCATTTGTGCGAGTGTGCAGCGAGCTGTTTCAGCACGTATTGTTTTCGGTTGCTACGGAAACACCCAATCTTCCATAACAAGGGTCGGTAACTCCGTGTTGTTGTTGTGATAGACGACCCCGTCATTTGTAAATTATTACAGAATTGGATAAGAAGCAAGCACTGACCCAGCAACGAATTCTGAGGTGCTGATTTCACAACAGCATCTGTTACAGGTGAGACCGTTAAACGAGAACTAATACATAAAACAGCATCAACAGACGTTCGTGACAGACGTGCTCACGCTAAAATGGCTCCGTGCCAAAACAGCTACAGAATTGTCATAGAAACAGACACGTTTTTTTCTCGAATCGAAATTCCACAGTAGCTATTTGAGCAGAGACCAAATAATAGATGGTCTGTCACAGGCATATTAAGATCAAATACATTTTATGAATGTATGGATTATTTATTCATACATTATTTTAATTACGTCACACATAAGGCATGATCACATCTTCAGTCATAGTCCTAACATGGCATAAATGATTTATCTTGGGCACTTTGAATGTAAACACAAACACACTTAGACACCCACACAAACATTCACTTAACTCAGAGAGGGTTTTGTGTTAAATTTCTATTTTCAGGGATGATATTGTATTGTTATTCTTCCTTCCTCACATGTAAAGGAATCTATATAGTAAGACACTTTCTTTTTCATGGCATAAAGTTTCATTAGTATTCAGTAAGCAGTCACACTGTCACTCACTTTGTTTTGATCAGTTCACAGAATGGACTGTGGAGGTCCCTCCCTCTCACTCACTCACTCGCTCACTCACTTTGTTTTGATCAGTTCACAGAATGGACTGTGGAGGTCCCTCCCTCTCACTCACTCCCTTACTCACTCACTTTGTTTTGATCAGTTCACAGAATGGACTGTGGAGGTCCCTCCCTCTCACTCACTCACTCCCTTACTCACTCACTTTGTTTTGATCAGTTCACAGAATGGACTGTGGAGGCCCCTCCCTCTCACTCACTCACTCGCTCACTCACTGTTTTGATCAGTTCACAGAATGGACTGTGGAGGTCCCTCCCTCTCACTCACTCACTCGCTCACTCACTGTTTTGATCAGTTCACAGAATGGACTGTGGAGGTCCCTCCCTCTCACTCACCCACTCGCTCACTCACTTTGTTTTGATCAGTTCACAGAATGGACTGTGGAGGCCCCTCCCTCTCACTCACTCACTCGCTCACTCACTGTTTTGATCAGTTCACAGAATAGGCTGTGGAGGTCCCTCCCTCTCACTCACTCACTCCCTTACTCACTCACTTTGTTTTGATCAGTTCACAGAATGGACTGTGGAGGCCCCTCCCTCTCACTCACTCACTCGCTCACTCACTGTTTTGATCGGTTCACAGAATGGACTGTGGAGGTCCCTCCCTCTCACTCACTCACTCGCTCACTCACTTTGTTTTGATCAGTTCACAGAATGGACTGTGGAGGCCCCTCCCTCTCACTCACTCACTCGCTCACTCACTGTTTTGATCAGTTCACAGAATAGGCTGTGGAGGTCCCTCCCTCTCACTCACTCACTCCCTTACTCACTCACTTTGTTTTGATCAGTTCACAGAATGGACTGTGGAGGCCCCTCCCTCTCACTCACTCACTCGCTCACTCACTGTTTTGATCAGTTCACAGAATGGACTGTGGAGGTCCCTCCCTCTCACTCACTCACTCGCTCACTCACTTTGTTTTGATCAGTTCACAGAATGGACTGTGGAGGTCCCTCCCTCTCACTCACTCACTCGCTCACTCACTGTTTTGATCAGTTCACAGAATAGGCTGTGGAGGTCCCTCCCTCTCACTCACTCACTCCCTTACTCACTCACTCACTCACTCACTGTTTTGATCACTTCATAGCATGGGCTGTGGAGCATCTTCTGGATACACCAACTTGGAAGACATTAGATCCTACTCCTCAACCACAGCCAGCAAGCCCACAAACAACATGCAGGCAGCTCCAGAAACGGCCTCCATGACAAAGAAGGATGAAGATTCAAAATCTAATGCTGAAGAGTTGATGAAAGATCTGAACATCAGTAGAGATGATGAAACTGTCAAATGGTGGGATTTGGTGGATGACCTGATTGTCCGGGATACCCCTGTGATCAAACCCCACACAAAGGTGAGAACTTCAGCTAGGAATGTGTGTAAGTGAGTTTAGTTTCATGCTGCACTCAGCAATATTCCATCTATATATCAGTGACCAGTAAATAATTGAGTCTGGATCAGGCAATCCAGTGATCAGCAACATGAACATCGATCTGTGCAACTGGGATACGATATCCTGGCAACAAAATCAGTGAGTCTGACCACCTGATCCTGTTAGTCAGCTCTTATCAGGAAGGTTGTGATGAATGGAAAATAAAAGCTCATGTTTCAATGGTTTGATGAAAGCTATATACCTAAGGGACAAATCATGTCTATTCTTTAAGAACTTGTTACATATGTCCTCCCAAATGCTTACAACCAATTTTACCTTAGAGTATTCCCCTAAACCCCACCCAAAACCCCACCCAAAATCACACCCACACCTTTCATACCCTCCCAAATTTTCTCTGGGCATGCTGTATGACTTAAGAACTTGAAAATGTGTTATGGTCACTGTAAATGTTTTGAGCTCTTGTCACTGAAAATATGATAAAATATTGTAGCAATACAAGTGACAAAATAGAATGATCAAAATATATCAACAAACTGATTACTACATCTCTCTGATTGGTCTCTCGTGAAGACTTTGCTATACTCAAAATGTTGCATACTATAACCAAAAGAATAGATAATAATTTTAAGGCCATGTATACATGACTTACATAACCCAAGGTGCTAGAAAGTAATTGGTCATGTGACTTATCCCATCGGGTACCCATTTTCTACCAGGTGAACAGATAGAGCATTTTGTGTTATTATTAGTTGTTTTACAAATTATTATAGATTTAATTTGCATATACAGAACTGATATTGAACATAATACCAGTATGCCATTCTTATACATTTGAATCTGAAAATTGATACTTCAGTTTGTAATCAATGACATTTCTAATCTGACCTGAATAAAATGATAGTTTGTCTAACACTCCTTTCCAGCGCAAGACATGGAAGACAGTTCGTCTCTTCATCAGCTCCACATTCAAGGACATGAGTTCAGAGAGAGAGGCCCTGGTGAAAGGGGTGGTTCCATCACTGAGACAGTGGTGTACTGAGAGGCGCATACGCCTCGTGGAATGTGACCTCCGATGGGGTGTACCCAAAGATTCTGACACCCGGGAAACATTCCTGGCCTGCTTGTCGGAGATTGACAGGTAGCATCTTCACCTTTGAGGGTCAGTGAGGTAACCTAGGGGTTCAAGCATTGTCATGACAAAGACTCAGACTTGACTCCCACCTGGGTACAACATGTGAAGCCCATTTCTGGTGTCCTCCACTCGGATATTGCTGGAATATTGCTAAAGGCAGTGTAAAACAGTTATCACTCTTTAACTTTGTACATTTTTACTGTGGCAGATCTGTACATTGCTGTAATATTGCTAAAAGCAGCGTAAAACAGTGCTCACTCTTTAACTTTGTACATTTTTACTGTGGCAGATCTGTATATTACTGGAATATTGCTAAAAGCAGTGTAAAACAGTGCTCACTCTTTAACTTTGTACATTTTTACTGTGGCAGATCTGTATATTACTGGAATATTGCTAAAAGCAGTGTAAAACAGTGCTCACTTTTTAACTTTGTACATTTTTACTGTGGCAGATCTGTATATTGCTGGAATATTGATAACAGCAGCATAAGACCATACCCACCCAATCACTCACTGTTCAACTTGTTTACTTTGGTGGACCTGTACAATGTGTCATATATATATATATGTTTTGGTTCGCTGTTTGAATGTTTGTGTTGTCAAAAATGGAGAGTACATTATTGCAGCAATTAATGGAACGCAACCTGAAATTATTGTCATTTCTTGTTTGATTCTGATTGATATGTACCAGCAGTCTTTGAAAATCCTGCTGGTTTTCCCGTCTGATGGTACAATATTTTGATAAGGATAAACAGAATTTGAAAAGACTTCCACCCCTAACCCCCTAACACCCTTAAAGTGGATTTATACTTTTCAAACCATCCATATTGTGATATTATCCGTGAGTATTTTGGCAAGAAGTATTGCAAACATTTCATGTTTGTTTATTATTCACATTGTTTAAACTAAAATCGGCATAGAAATTCATTCACAAATGATGTTTCAATTCAAAAGAATCCAAATGACTCACAATAATCTTCTGACCCTAATTTTTTTTCAATTAGTAACTTGACATTTTCTCACTGCTTATGCAATTTCCACACTCCCCATATCCACTGTGTCAATAAATGCCAAACCATGATGCATGAAAACATTTAAACTTAATATGTGAGATGGATTTTATGCTACTTTGGCACTGTTCCAGCTATAACATGATAGGGTAATGAGAAATTAGGAATCAAATCTGGACCCTACACCCCCTTACGCTAACTGATGTTGTAACTGAAAAGTATAGCTTGACATGCACCTATGTGAGTTTATCGACCCTCTCATCAATATTCCTGCAGTATCAGGGCAAGGGACACCAACACTGGACTTCACACATTGTAACCATGTGGGGAATCGAACCCAGGCTGTCATCAAGAACGAACACTTTAACCACTAGCTAGGGTATCCCTACAATCACAGTACTAAAGAATAACCAGACAAATGTTGAAAAGGGACTGATGTATTAAAGAAAAGTATCTTGTAGTACCATACAATAGTAAAGTGACCATACTGTTTGTCTATGGTGTTGAAAAACAAACAAAAAAATACAAAATTAGTGTATCACTTATGTTTCATAGATATATGCTGATTTTTGTCTGTGAAAACGTACCAACATATGTTTCAGAGGAAATATTCTGTTTTCTATACGATCTCTTTTTTTGTAGATGTCGAGAACAAAATGAGTGCCCATACTTTTTGAACATGTTGTCTGAGCGCTACGGGAGTGTCATGAAGCCGGAGGAAGTACCAGAAGACATCAAAGTCAGGTAATGCATGGAACAAAAAGAACCTTTGGTTACTAACATCCAGGGTAGTTAGGTATTCTGCAACTCAAGACAGTGTAGCGGCATGGTAACTTACTTTGTTTGCTTGTTGTTTAATGAACACTCAGCATTATTACAGCTATATGGTGATGGCTTGTAAATAATCAAGTCTTGACCAGACAATCCAGTGACCAACATCACGAGCATCAATTTATACAACAGGGATATGATGACATGTGTCAAACAAGTCAGGTAGATACCATCCAATCATGTTTGTCAGTGTGCCTCTTACACCAAGCATGGGCTGTGTGCCAGTGACCTGCATCCAAGTTCCATTCCTTTGGAAATGTTTCATCTGTATGGACATATATTACTTTTTCTCATATCTGTTGGACTGGCAACACTGGTTGCTCACAAAAGGGAACATACTCTACCTTTCTTTAATGGTATAGAATGTCAACAAATCTATATTGGATTCCCATTGTTACACTATCTCGTAATAAGACATGTTCATATCTAGATCTGTTCCCAATCTAGTTGATCTATTTAACTCAAAAGTTCATCAATAGTGTTTATATTTATTTGGGGGGAAAGTGTGTATCCCTCTTATACATACAACATCCATTTACCTTATCCACGCAACCCACCATCATACATATCTACACGTGCCTTACTATGAAATCTGTAATTCTATGTTGCCAAAATGAATGGCATATGTAATATTATTGAAAAAGCTTCATAAACACATAAAATAGAAATCAAGTATAATTTATCCCCAAAAGTGCCCCATATGCAAGACCAAACTTTCCACATGTCAGTTCATAATTTAAACAGATGTCTAACAATATATCTAGATGATAGCATATCAAAAAGTCTGAAAATTTCAATGAAGTGGCTACTAAATTACACAGGAAATTAAAAATACATGTAATAGGTCAAAACAATGCTGATCAGGCAAGTGGTCTCATGTAGTAGATTGTATTACTGATGGCCCACTTTAAATAGTATTTTCAATCAATATATTAAGAGAGATTCATTATCAATTGAAAATGTTATTGTGTTGACCTTCAAGTCATGGTTAATATCCATTAGGTACCATCCATTTGACCCAAAATGCCTTCAAATATTTATTTTTTGAAAGCCATCACTGTCATGTTGACTTTGTAGGTCAGGGTCACAAAGACAGACAACTCATGTAAGCAGTAATCTCTGACAACTAATTATGCTTCTATAAATGGGCAGGAGCTGCAGTATGCCAAATTTAATAAGGTTTTATTAACTTTAATAAAAAGTAAAATTGGAAACATTGCTTTTTTGTAGGAAGTGAAGCTGAAGATTAAAAAAAAACAGCACAAAAACAAATCACCATTCTTTAAAAAAGAAAAATTGTGAGGATAATGCTATAGACTAATGGTTAGATTTTATGAATCATCCAAAATCATCTTTCTCTGTTGGTATACCATTATAAACAGTGTCTGTTGTTTAAGGTTGCTCAGCTACAGTTTTAGTGTCAGAGAAGTAAGTGATGCTGTTTGATTGGTATGTCATAGTAACCAATGATGTCACAATGGTCTTCGAAGCATTGTGATGTAGTTTCATTGAATGACAAGTCCTGTGGAAGACTGGATGATAAAGGTTTTATTTTCGTCAGGTACAAATGGCTGCAAGGGATGTCAGTGACGGCACTTGAAGTCTTCACAGGTGCATACTGGGAGAGGAACCCCAATGTGAGATGAGGAGCTTTGTAATGTTTATACTTGTTTAAGATTAGTGTCTATATGTAAACCTAACAAGTGTGTCACGTGTGTGCGTGATGTGCTTAAATACAAAATGAAAGCACACACTTTGTTTGTGTGTTCATTTGTTGCTTAAGCCACACTCAGCAACATTGCAGCTATGTGGCAACAGCCTGTCAGTGATCAAATCTGGACCAGTTGATCCAGTGATCAACAACATGAGCATCAATCTATACAAATTGGATACAATGACATGTGTGAACCAAGTCAACAAGCCTGACCACCTGATCCTGTTGTCACCTCTTACAACAATCCTTGTTTCCTGAAGACTAATTTGGACAAAATATAACATGAAAGCACACAGAGAGGTTGATCAGGAAAGTAGTATACTGCACATTTGGAGAGGACTGTGCACTGAGTTGTGGTTGTGGTTGTGGTTGTGGTTGTGGTTGTGGTTGTGGTTTTGATTGTGGATGTGGTTGTGGTTGAGGTTGAGGCTGAGGTTGTGGTTGTGGTTGTGATTGTGGATGTGGATGTGGTTGTGGTTGTGGTGATATTAAATATAGAGAAATATATGTGTGGAGATAGAAGTTATTTAAGTATCATAAATTATGCAATATTGTAGTAGAGTTGGAATGATTCCTTGATGTTGGAAGCATTTTAGTTGAATTCAGAAGCTAAATTATGTTTTTGCAGGCGCTGTTTATGATGCGTCAACCAGGCTTTTTGAAAGGTATAAATGATGAAAACATTCGCAACATTTATCAAGAGACTGATCCTGAAAAAGCTGAGTCTCTTCGGGTCCTGAAAGGTGAGTTTTGGAAACTTTTATATATCTATGTATTTATTACAAGTGTAATTGTGTTTGTTTGTTAGTTTGTTTAACTGCACTTAGTAATATGACAGCTATATGACCTTTGACCTGGTCCTGTCAACATTTTAATAGACCCAGGCCAGTGGCATAGTGTGAATGTTGAGCCCTGTAATTGTAGTGCTAAGATGGCAAGTGGGCCCTGGACTCATGTTTGTCTCTTTGTGTGCCAGGCAAGATCAGAGAGAAGTTCCCCGACAGGACATGTGACTACAGCTGCCATGTGGAGAAGACGGAAAACGGCAAGTTGATACTTGGGGGACTGAAAGATTTCAGCATGTATGTCCACAACCATTTCAAGGTAATGATAATGATAGTAATAATATATACTGAGATAAACACTGGTAATTGAGTGTAGGAAAATTCAAGAGGTCCTTTGATATTTTCCAGGTCTCATCACCAGCTTTGAATAGTGCTGTAGTGACGAAAAGTGGAAAGTAGTAAAGGAATACTTGAATTTTAAGGTGATCCTTTATTTGTTTGTCTATATGATGACCTTTACCAGCCTGACTGTGACATGATCACCCGAATACCAGGTTCATTGTGTGCAAGATTCCATTCCCGAGTGCGAAATAGTCTCCAAATGTTGCTAGCCAGTCAGGCAATTTATCCCTTAAAGTTTCCATCTCACAATATAATTCACTAGCCAGAACTTTCTGTGCAGAAACCATGCAAAAGATTACAAAAATGTAAAATGCCATGAAACAAATAAGAAAACACAAGTCTGAATTCCTGAAAACTCTCTAACCAGTTGAGCTAGTGATTGTAGAGCCTTACCAGCCACAGGCTAGAGATTTCACACACTGTCAATTTCCGAGGCATTTATTTATTAATATCCCCAAATTCTCAGCTCCCTGGGGACCATACAAGATGAAGGATTTTACAATATCTCAACAATCTGAATGTTGATTATATTCAGAATTTGAATTTGAATCAACTAACCAACAAGGAGAAGGGCTTCATTCAGACTGAATGTCTGGATGTTACATGTATATCTGAAGATGTATAGAAATTCTAGATGAAAAGTCTTGATAACCTCTTGCTTTCTTCTAGACGTGCAGGTGGTGGGGTAGTGTAGTGGTTAATAGATACAATGTGTGAAACCCATTTCTAGTTGCTAGGATATTGCTGAAAGAACGGTATCTAAACACACTCACTCACTGTTCCAGGCGTGTATTGAGAGGCAGTACCCGGATGACTCTCTGCAGCAGCAGATGACGGAGGTAGAGGTGGCATATGCTGAACAGGAAGACTTCCTTCTCCTCAGATCTCAGGTAATGATGATAATAATTACAAACATATTCACAAACAAGGGGGCAGTGGTGTACCCTGATGGTTGAAGTGTCCATCGACTCTCACAGTGATCACCCAGTTAGGTCAACTACAGTGTAATGCCACAATTAGGCGACCTACAATGCTGTGTCACCATTAGGTGAGCTACATTATAACATTACAATTACAAGAGCTACAGAGCAGTGACTCAATCAGGTGAGCTACAGTTTAGTGTCACAATAAGGTGAACTACAGTATAATGCCACAATAAGCTAAGTTACAATGTAGTGACACTATTAGATGAGCTACGTTACAGTGTCACAATCCAGTGAACTACATGTAATGACACTATAAGGTGAGCTACAGTGTAGTGTCTCAGTTAGGTGAGCTACAGTTTAAAATTGTCACAGTTAGGTGAACTACAGTATAATGCCACAATTAGGTGAAGTACAGTCTAATGCCATAATTTCTTGTTGATTGTTGCCAGGGTTTGAAAGGCCGTGATGACATACTTGACAGAATCTCCAACTACATCAACACCAATGCTGACAGCAGGTGCGTCATGTACCTGGCTGGATCAGCAGGGGCTGGGAAGAGCTCTCTGATGGCAGCCTCAGCTGGGAAGGCCATTGGAAATGACAAGTTCAAGGTTGGTCTTGTGGTCAAGGCACATGGACTGAGGCTTTGTGTTTGGGACAGACTGTTAGATTCGGTCCCCTCTATATAAACCTGAAGTGTGCTTCTCATTCTATATTAGGTCATCTCTTGTCTTCCCAGAATAACCGCATCTGAGGTCTTTGTTTTGTAAGTAAGACCTCTCATCAACATTCAAATGAATTGTATGAGTGTTTGAAATCAATTGAAAAATATCGTCCATGATTAAGTGCAAATGTTTTCCCAAGCAAGATGGAACTGCATCTCTCAGATTTGTTTGCAGATGCTCTACCACACGGCCACCGGGCCAACAAAGGATGTGGGTTTTAGTTATCTGTCTATAGTTACTGTCATTAAGTTGATTTCACTTGTGCTTCAGTTATTGTTGTGTAGCTTCATTAAATGATCATGTGCATTGTAATTATTCATCGTTGACGGTATATATGTGGAAAAAACACTTCTCATCAGTTTTCGTAGACAATGTCAAACTATCAGGGTCAGGGAATCCCTCGGGGCTATGTCCTTCCCTCCCCTTCATGTTTTACATTGTCTGCCAAAGCCTCAGAGGCACCTTTTCTCCTGTACATAGTGGAGCAGATGGAGTGTCGCCAAGGAGAGTGGAACATTGGTGGTTGGATCTAAAGGGTTATATTTGAGATAACACTTTCTGACTAAAGTGTAGGGTGGTGGGATAGCCTTGAGATTAAAGTGTCCGTTGGTAATGACGAAATGAGTGATATTGCTTAATGTCCCATCACCAGTTTTGCAGCTATTTGAGGTGATCGTCACATTGAAGACCCAGTTTCAATTGCCACATGGGCACAATGTATGAAGCCCATTACTGGTGTCCCTCACCGTGATATTACTGAAATATTGCTAAAAATGGTGTAAAACTGAACTCAGTTACTCACTAAATCACAGATTCTAGTAATTTTATTTGTTTGAGACCCCTCTGGGATTTCGAAGTCACACCCTCAGTGGTAGTCACCTAATCATTTGCATACAACATCCATCTCACTTAGCCAAGTGCTGGTGCTTCAGTGCAGTGGAAGTCATTCACCTGTCTGTCCTGGCTGTGGACACCTCTGGCAGTGGAAATTGGCATACCTACCACTGTACGACTTTGGAAGGCTATTAATACATAATGCCATTCAGACAGATTTCAAATGTAAAAGTACTAGAATCTGTAATTTACTCAGAAAATGTAAGCCCAAATAATCATATCATATGCTACGTTATTTACTACATTCTAAATAGCATTGCATATTCATTATGGTTTGACTCCTTAACTGAATCTAAACGTAGGTTTATCTTGACGCCCTGATGAGTTGATATTTGGCTCCGTCACTGAAGCAAATGATAAAAATATTTGAATATTTAGCTTAAAATTTCCTTTTATGTCTGGATGTGCAAAATAACCATTTTCAAAAAAGCTACCATCAGTCCATATTGTGTTTCTCAGTCTTTCAGCCAGAGCCATTTAACTGTGAAGTCCTGGATAATCCCTGCTCTGGTTTTAGTTGCCATCTGCGCAATAGAGCAGAAAATCAGTGATTCAATCCAGTGGGCTGTCACACCAAAATGCTCAAGGACAGTACTTGTTGGTACTTTACCTGATGCTCAGATTCACAGTATTGAGACAAGAATGGTTTGGTTTGGAGTCAGCATGCTGATGCAGTCAGACTTCCAAGTCCAATAGTGGCATGGTATCTCAGTGAGTGAGTGCATTTGGTTTTATGCCACTTTTAGCAATATGACTGCACGGGACACCAGATACAGGCTTCACACATTGTGATCATGTGGAAAATTGAACCCAGGTCTTCACATGGTTTCATACGAGGTAGATTTCTTGCTGTCTTACACCACATCCTATGGTTTGAAATGTAGTTATCACCTTGTTCATTCACACTGTCATTTCTGTTGCCTTGATGACTCAACAGAAAGTCCTAGTACAGATCCTTTGATGTATAGCAATCCAACAATTGGGAATTGAACCCAAGCCTTCAGTGTGACAAATGAACGCTTTAACCACAAGGCTACCCGCCACCCGGTATCCCAGAGAAGTGGCTGTGGGTGTTGATTTAAAGGTTCATGTAGATCACTCACAGCCCGCTTTGTTAATCTTTCCAGGTGTTCTTCCATTTTGTTGGTGCTACTCCAGACTCCACAAACATGTACCGAATTCTGTCAAGGATGTTTCATGAGTGCATGCCCCCAAACACCGTTCCTCCCATTGACTCTGATGAGATGATGCGGTACACAGAAACCATGTTTGAGAAGTCCACAGAATATGCTCTTGATCAGGGATACGAGAAGCTGGTTGTGTATATTGATGCTCTGAATCAGATGGATGATGAAGGTAAGTCCTTTTCTACCTGGGGATACCTGTAATCAGGTGTCTGAGATTACAATGAACATAACATGTTTTCGATGTAGTGCCTTACAAATGTTGCTTACTGTCACAGTGTACAACAAAAACACATTTTTACAGATCATGACTAATAGGATGGAGTGTTCAGGCTAGCTGACTTGGCTGACATAAGTCATTGTGTCCCAGTATTGTATATCAATGCTCATGCTGTCGATCATTGGATTGTATGGTGCTGGTTACATACTGCCATCATAGAGCTTGAATATTGTCATGTGCAGCATAAAACAGACCTTGGTCTTCGACATGATAAGCAAACACTTTAACCACAAGGCTACCTCAACAATGTGTGAAGCCCATTTCCAGTGTCCTCAGCCGTGAAAATGCTGTAATGTTGCTAAAAGTGACATAGAACCATACCCACTGACTCACTAACTCACTAACTCACAGTGTAAGATGAAACCCAGTGTTAACAACGTGATCATTATCCTCAAACAGGGATGGCTCATAAACTTGGATGGCTGCCTCGTAAACTTCCAAAGGGGATGCGGCTCATTGTCAGTACACTAGAGGGAACCACCCTACATGCTATGAGGTCACATGAGGTCCAGTGTGATGAGGTTATGGTGGAACCTCTGAACCAGGACTACAGGACCAAGATTGTTAAAGAATATCTGGCCGACTACAACAAGCTGCTGGACAAGGAACAGGTAATTACAACAGTGGCTCAAATGAATTCAGTGTTGGTTGGTTGGTTAGTTAGCTGGTTGGTTGGTTAGTTGGGTTGGTTGATTGGTGAACAGGTGGGTGGGTTGGTTGGTTTGGCTGGTTGGTTGGTGGGTGAGTTGGTGGGTGTGTTGGTTGATTGGCTGGTTGGTTTGTAGGTGGGTGGGATATTGTTTGGTTGGCTGGCTGCTTGGTTTCTTGGGTTGACAAGTTGGTTAGTTGGTTCTTGGCTGGCTGGCTGATTGATTGGTTGGTTGGTTGGTTGGCTGGCTGGTTGGCTGGTGGGTGAGTTGGTTGGTGTGTTGGTTGATTGGCTTGTTGGTTTGTTAGTGGGTGGGTGGGATATTGTTTGGTTGGCTGGCTGGTTTGTTTCTTGGGTTGACAAGTTGGTTAGTTGGTTCTTGGCTGGCTGGTTGATTGATTGGTTGGTTGGCTGGTTGGTTGACTAGTGGATGAGTCGGTGGCGTGATTGGTGGACAGGTGGGTAGGTGGGTTGGTTTGACTGGTTGGTGGGTGAGTTGGTTGGTGTGTTGGTTGATTGGCTGGTTGGTTTGTTGGTGGGTGGGTGGGATATTGTTTGGTTGGCTGGCTGCTTGGTTTCTTGGGTTGGCAAGTTGGTTAGTTCTTTGCTGGCTGGTTGATTGATTGGTTGGTTGGTTGGCTGGTTGGCTGGCTGGTTGGCTGGCTCGTTGGTTGGTTTGTTGGTGAGTGGGTGGGTTATTGTTTAGTTGGCTGGCTGGTTGGTTTCTTGGGTTGGCGGGTGGGTTAGTTGGTTCTTGGTTGGTTGGTTGGTGAGTGGGTTAGTTGGCTAGCTGGCTGGCTGGTTGGTTGGTTGGTTGGTTGGGGGGTTTGTTGGTTGGTTGGTGTGTGGGTGGGTTGGTTGGGTGGGTGGCTGGGTGGCTGGCTGGTTGGTGGGTGGATGGGTGGGTAGGTGGGTTAGTTGGGTGGCTGGTTGGTGCGTAAGTTGCACACTCAGCAGTGTTCCAGCTATATGGTGACAGTCTGTAAATAATCAAGTCAGGCAAGTGTTGACTGACGCAAATGACATGTGCCAACTAAGTCAGTGAGTCTGACCATCCAATCCTATTGGTTGCTCCTTTAGAAAAAGCATGGGTTACTATCACTATCTTCACAGGCATAGAGTTAGTGTCCACCAACAGCTTTAATCCTCTCGCTGTTTGTTATTCTTGCTGCAAGCAGTACTGTTATATCCTCACTGTGTTCCTGTCATTTATCATAGGTGAGTGCAGGCTGTGAAACAGCTACTGGCCTGCAAAGCTAGTAAAAATTCAGTAGAACCAGTAGACAGTAAGTGAATTTTCTTGGGGTCATTTTGTAAATATATCTCTCTCTTCAACTTAATTTATAATACACTTTCAAATCTTGCAAGATTATGACTTGATTGAAATGTTCATATCAACAACTCAGAGATGAAACCCATGTATATATTCTATGTCGGAGTAGTGAATTTTTCTGTGGGCTAGTAACTTACTGGCATAACTGTCCCAACTGGCTTGCAAAATTTGCAAACTTTCACACTCTGGGTGAGTGAGTGAGTTTGGTTCCATGCTGCATGTAGCAAAAATGGGGGGACAGCAGAATGGCTTCATACATAGAAGCCATGTGGGGAATTGAACCCTGGTTTTTAGCATGAGTGAATGCATTAAACAAAAGACTACCCCACCATCCCCATTTCCAAGATCTTAGATGACATTTTAAATGAATAATTTGGTCATGAATATTTTGTTTTGTTGCAATTCTTGAGATTTAATGTTGATGTTACCACCCTTGTTTCTAGGGCCACTGGAGTAGTCTAGTGGTTAAAGGACACACTCATTCTGCTGGAGATCCAGGTTCGATTCCCCACATGGGTACAATGTGTGAAGTCCATTTTCTGGTGTCCCCCGCCCTGATATTGCTGGAATATTGCTAAAAGCGGCGTAAAACTAACCTCACTCACTCACTATAACAACCTTTGGTTATTGAAGATCAAATCTATACTGGACCTTCATGGGCCAAGAGATTGTGACTTTTGTACGACAAATCCTCTGGATTACAACTTGACTGAGATTTCTAATGTGTTCAAGTTCAAGTTGCACAGTGAAAATTTAATGCACCTAAGTCACGCAAAACTTCAGAGCGAGAAAACCCTAGTGATTGACCACTATCACCACTGATGACCTCTTTGTTCATATGGTCAAAGCCTTTGATGTTCATTGTTTGGCTGCTGTTTGCTATAGTATTACATATATGGCAGAGGTCTGTAAATAATCAAGTCTGGACCAGTCAATCTAGTGATCAACAGCATGAGCATCTTCACAATTGTGTTGTGATGACATGTAGCGAGCTTGACCACTCCATCCCATTAATCGCTTCTTTTCCATCAAGCATGGGTTGCTTAAGACCAATTCTAATCCAGACCTTTATGGGTCCTTTGAAGCTGGATCAGAAGGGTTGTACTTTTTGTATCCTTGCATTCACAATGCATTCAGTATTTATTACATTTTAGAGGAGAATTTTGAGTATTTTGTTCCTCTGTTTATTCAGATGCAAATATTGGTGACAAAGCAGGATGCAGGACGGCCGTTATATCTCGCTATCTCCTGTGAAGAGCTCCGAGTGTATGGGGACTTCCGGAATCTGACCAGTAAGATTCAGAGTCTGCCTGGAGACCTGTCTGGTGTTATTGAAATTGTAAGTTTGAACATTCTACTGAGCACTAAAATTTAAAAAAAAATTGTCTGAAAGAATACTGTACTCAAATTACCTTCATTATTTCATTATACTAGACATTTGTATAGTGCCAATATCCATTTCGTCAGTTCAGTAGCTCAAGGGCACTTTGTTTTTCTCCCGATCATTGGATGTCCATCACAACAGCATGTCATATTTTCACTCTCGACTTCCTGGGGACATACAACTCTTGCAGCCTGCTAGGCACACCAAGTTCACAGCAAACAGTAGATATTGATACTTTTGGTTGTGTCATAATGTAATTTCTGCTTGAAACTGTTCCTTGACAAACATGGACACCTATAACCTCTTCCTCAAAGCAAACTCAAAACCAAGTTGATTCTTTAACAATGGCTTCTGACAGTCATCACACTGTGTCTAATTGTGTATGGTTCAATTGTTTAATTGTAATTATCTGTGTAACATAACTACATTTCACATGTATTTCAGGTGTTTAATTTCAGTAGGGGTGTCTGTAATCTACATAGGCCCATGGTTTAATTTTTCTACCTTCCCTGTTTTTCATGTCACATGTATTTGAGATGTTTAATTTCATATGGGGTATCTGGATATGGTTTAATTGTTCTACATTCCCTGTATAGCAGGGCATGCTTTCAACCCACTGATGACATCCTTACATGCTCAGCTTACTGACGATGTTAACCTCTTTGGTCATGTGGACAAGGGGTCTGACTTTGAATCAGAAAATCCCTAGTTCGAATCCCAGCACGCGACTCTGTAATTTTATGGCATCTACACCTGCTTTACATGCATGCCTCCTGTATTTCAGGTGTTGAATCGTATCATTAAAGAATATGGAGGGGACAAGGTTTCGGCCACACTGTGTCTCATTGAAACATCAAGGTTTGGCCTGTCTGAAGCAGAGCTGGTGGAACTCCTGGCAGTGGAGCCCCTCATCCCAAGCAGCAGCAGCACTGCAGTCCAGTTCACAGGGCAGAACATTCATATGGCAAAGGTACTGTGAGAATACACAATGTCATGTAGAACATACTCAGATGTAACACAAAGTGGCATGCGATGTTGGGTTTACACTGTCTCAGAAACATACAGATGCTAGTACTTTTAGTGATTTGAGTCATATCCTGGATTTAAACCCACATCGTGAGAATCATTCACCTAATTACCAGTGCTCAAAGTCAGCTGTGTAACCCACTCAGGAAACATAGGGGCAGGGTGGCTGAGTGGGTTGAATAGCTGAGCTTGTGTACTCGCAATTAGGTGCCAGACTCTGACAGTGTACCATATATCACCATGTATAAGCCGACCCTACAAATAAGCCAAACCCCTTAAAATCAGAGTCAAAATGGTATCTTTCATACATAAGTTGACCCCTAGAGATGGGTCGCAGCCAACTTACACCAAAACACATCTGGCAGTTACTGTCTTGGATGTAAAAACATAAGTATATTTGGTGAGAATATTTATAATATAATACAGATTATATGGACCATTATTCTAGAAACCCATGTTTGTTTTCCTTTTCATATCCACGATACTATGTTAATCCATTCAAAAATTAGGGTTTTGTTTAGTGTTAAGGTAAGATTTAGGGTTTGCGTTAGGGCTAAGGTGATGTGACACTAGTAGTCCCATATTCTGTAAGTGTACCAACACCATATGCCGAAAAACCAAATGAGCACATTTTATCAACAACTCAAGAACAGTGCTCTTAAAAGTTTTCAAATGTTAATTATAACTTACTATTTCCATCTTTTTTGAGCGATCGTGTAATGTAATTCAAGTGACATCTTGGCCTTTGTTGCCTCAAACTTTATGCATGGACTCAATGTTTAATGCTGAAGTACCTAACACAATACTTACACTAAGTTAGAACTCAACCCAACAAAAGTACCTGAATCTCTGCTTAACTTGGAAAGTGTAATATGAAACATATAGCGTGTTGCAGTATTGTATACCTACTTAAATCTGAAATGCATTAATACATACTTATGGTAAGGGCTGGCTATCTTTATACATCAAAGAGTTGAATAACCGTCAACAAAATCTTGATCGATTATTGATTTTGGAATTATTACAGATATTTGCTTTCAGCATGCAGCTGAATGTTGTACTCTTTGATATGTTGCATCCACAGTTGGCGATTTTTCTTCAAAACTGGAATTGGCATTCAGCAATGCCTGCTTGTCCAGGCTTAGTTATTTACAAACTGCAATCATATAGTTGTAGACTGTTAAACAACAAACAAACAAAACCAAGAAACAAGTTGAAATGTGCAAATTCCCAATCAGTAAAGGGACTTAACTCTGCCAGGCTAAAAGCCAAATTTTGCCCAAGATAGAACAGTAATTTGTATTTAAGTTTTTGTTAATGTAACTTTTGAGCTGAATGAAATTTTGTACTTCATACAATGAATTATAATTCCATTGTATTGCAAGAAATGCATATTTTCCAAGACAAATAAGTCTTATGTTACTGTAATATAGACCCATGAAGGTCCAGGGTAGAATAGGACTTCGGCAACCCATGCTTGCCATGAAAGGTGACTATACTTGTCGTAAGAGGTGTCTAACGGGACCTGGTGGTCAGGCTCGCTGACTTGGTTTACAAATGTCATCAGTGCCCCATGCTGTTACAGCCTGCTGCCATATAGCTGGAATATTGCTGCGTGTGGCCTAAAACTAAACTCACTCACGCACTTATGTATATAAATTAATGTGTAAATAATGATCAAGAATTATATAATTATCATTAAAGGGGCGGAAACAATAACAAAAGTTTACACCAGTCCACGGATATTGCTCCGCATCAGTGCCCCTTTAAGAAAACATGTAATAGTCCATAATCAAACATGCAATTATCAGTTAAAAAGCCTGGAATTACTGGTAATCTAATAGTTTAATAAACCCTATGTGTAAGTTGTCATGGTTCATTGTCATTCATCTCTCTTTCCTCCTGCTCACAAGTCAGCTAAAAACATTCACATTCTAAACATTTTCTCAGAAACATTCTTTCACATGAATTTTTAATTCAAATTTACCACCTGTCGCACATAGAAATTTATACCTGATACAATTAGCTTTTGAAATGTTTTTTAGATTCTTTTTGTTGACAGATTATCGCTCTATCCGGTAGTAGCCACACTGACTAAACTACATTATTGAAATGTTACTAATTATTTCTACAGCATCTCTTTGTAGGCAGCAAATGTAACCAGTAAACATATATATGTATTTAAGACCTAACAATAATTGGATTCTACTTAATAGGTTGCAAATAATAATTATACGCCTTGCTTGAAAGGGAATGTATTTTTGTAGGCTTGATACCTATGAAATTACAACACAGGTAACAATTTATTGTATACAGTAAGGGTATCAGGTATCTTTTTGTGTAAAACTATGGTTACCTTTGACCTTAGCCAGCAGACCCATGAAGATCTGGGGTAGAATAGGTCTTCAGCAGCCATGTTTGCCATAAAAGGCAACTATGCTTGTCATACGAGGCGACTAAAGAGATCGGATGGTCAGACTCACTGACTTGGTTGACACATGTCATCAGTTCCCAGTTGCGCAGATCAAAGCTCGTGCTGTTGATCACTGGATTGTCTGTCCAGACTCAATTATTTACAGACTACCACCATATAGCTGGAATATTGCTGAATGCGACATAAAACTAAACTCACTCACTCACTCACTCACTTACTCACCTCACCAAACATGGATGTGTCTAACAGACAGCTGATTGTGTGTGCTTGTGATTAGGTGCCTGAATCTGAGAGTGTGAGTTCAAATCCCAGATGGGACTCAACCCAATAAAAGAACTAGAATCTGTATCTTACTGGGAAAAACTGATTCCAAGGTCATCTTAGTAGTCCTTATTGAACGTCTTATGTTTTTTAGCAGTGGATATGTGATTTCAGTGGACATATTTATTGCATTGATAGCAACGGCAGAATACTTCTGGCAGACACTCATATTGAACCAGTCTTGAAATCAGTCTTACACCATACACTCACCTTGTTTCAGTGGGCATTTGTGTACCTGGGCCTTCATCAGTTCCTGCGCCCTTGTGGAGGGGGTTCAGATGATGGACGACTAGACTTCTACCACAGGACATCCAGCAAGGTTGTGCGCCAAGTATACCTGAAGGATGAGGCCACCAAGATGGCCTATCACAGACGACTTGCTGCCTACTTCAAACAATGGTAACTTCCACACCAGTTCATTGAATAATTAGCAATAAAATTACTATAGTTGAGCAGGGGAAGCCATAAGAATAATACAACAATAATTAAAGTCTTTTTACTGATTGAATCTCAAGTTACACCATATTTGGATGAACCCACAAAATGATTTTTGTGGTACTTTGTACCACATTGTGTCATTACTTGACATCTTTTAGACCTTATCTGTCTGTCGATTACCCTTTTTTGGTTTCATTCAAGTCCTTGTTTGACTTACAACATTTCAAGCAAATTGCTTGATATTTGCAGCTATTTTCTTGATTTTGCTTTGCCTAGCAAACATGGGATTCTTTTAAACATGTAAATTAAGACTTTGATAAGGACCTGGTCCCATTCTGCTATTATGTATATTACATGCCTTGATTTGGCACTGTTAGAGGCAGACACCGACATGATTTGTGCATATTGCATGTGAGTCATATGCAGCTGACAGTCCTGGTCACCCTATGCAAGTTTTGCATTCATGCAAACGTTTTCATTGAGTTCATACCTTTTCTGCATCTTATGTTTAAAGTTTCTGGTTGACGTATGTCATGATATCCCATTGCATTGATCAATGCCCATGCCATTTATCACTGAGTTGTCTAGTCCAGACTCGATTATTTACAGACCACCACCACATAGCTTGAATATTGCTATAGTGCGGCATAAAACTAAACTCACTCACTCATCCACAGTTATTATGATGTTTGTTTTGACAAATCCTTACCAGCAAGGACATTTCAAGGAAGTGCGAGGAGCTTCTATACCATCTACTGGCAGCCAATGACAAGGCTGAACTCCGGGAAGTGCTGACAGAGAGAGAAGTATTTGAGTATATGTCCCAGGACAAACACAAGCAGTACCTGATGAAGGCCTGGCAGCACCTTGGGGGATACGAAGAGGCAGCTGCTGCCTACACTGACTTCCTGAAGGAATACATTGAGGTAGGGGAGACAACTGTGTACACTGAGTTACTGTGAAATACATTGAGGTAGGGACACAACTGTGTATATTGAGTTACTGTGAAATACACTGAGGTAGGGGAGACAACTGTGTATGCTGAGTCACTGTGAAATACATTGAGGTAGGGGAGACAACTGTGTATGCTGAGTTACTGTGAAATACATTGAGGTAGGGGAGACAACTGTGTATGCTGAGTTACTGTGAAATACATTGAGGTAGGGGAGACAACTGTGTATGCTGAGTCACTGTGAAATACATTGAGGTAGGGGAGACAACTGTGTATGCTGAGTTACTGTGAAATACATTGAGGTAGGGGAGACAACTGTGTATGCTGAGTTACTGTGAAATACATTGAGGTAGGGGAGACAACTGTCTATGCTGAGTTACTGTGAAATACATTGAGGTAGGGGAGACAACTGTGTATGCTGAGTTACTGTGAAATACATTGAGGTAGGGGAGACAACCATGTATGCTGAAATACTGTGAAACATATTGAGGTAGAGAGCCCACTGAGGTTGGGGAGACAACACACATGTATACTTATTTCCTTCAAGAATACATCCTAGTATGGGGAAGCTATATGTATAGGAATACAACAACATAGGAAAGATGTGATATGTACCAACTGCCTTGTGGATGTTGATTCATTCAATATCTATTTCTATCAAAGAGCTCATATTTTACACCAGTTATTTTTCAAACAAATGTTCCCATTCCACTGAAGATCAAGTACAGAATTGGTCTTCAGCAACCCATGCTTGTTGTAACTGCTGACTTGGTTGATGAATGCCATTGTATCCAGACTGCATAGATCAGTGCTCGTGATGTTGATCAGTAGATTGTCTGGTCCACAATCACAGACTGCTGCGATATAGTTGGAATATTGCTGAGTGTGGCATTGAAAAATAAAAAAGCAAAACAATCCTATTGTTCCTCTTAAGTGAAAGGTTAAACTGTTTTTCATGCCACATTCATCTATATGATTGTAAGTGTAGATACAAGCTGATCTTCCATTCAGAAGAGATCATCAGAAGAGATTTGTTGCTGATCACATTATAAAGAATCAGCGATAAAGGCGATAGTCTTAGCTGGTGATGTGAATGACAAACCATACTCTCGTTGAACATAGAGAATATTCTGGATTTCATTTTCTTTTTATTCTTTGAATACAGTCCTAATGTGTTCTATGGTCAGCAAACAGAATCTGCTAAAATCTCAATCAAGCATCCAAACTGACATTGTATACAAATCCAAGCCCAATTAGAGTGGAGGTGCAATGAACTGAATCATTGAGGATGTCTTGTTTTGGCATTGCAGTACAATTATTACTGATCTTTGTGAAAACAAATAATCTTATTTATTCCACAGTCTCAAAACCTTAAGGATACTGATGAAGGTTACCGACTCCAGACCCGAGTAGGCTGGTTCATGCTGGACATAGGTCAGTACGATCAGTGCCTTGAACTGCTGTACAAGGTCATTGAGGGCTCCGTGAAAAAGTATGGCAAAAACTCAAAGGAACTTGCAGACCCACTGTATGCAGTGATGACTGCACTTTACAGGAAAGGTAAGTGTGTTTCCACAACAGTAGTGGCCGGAGGGTTAGCCGAATGGTTAAAGCATTCGATTGTCATGCTGAAGACCAGGTTTGATGGTTACAATGGTTTCAATGGTTACAGTGTGTCTGAAACCCCTTTCTGGTGTCCCACACATACTTACTTTAGCAACCAGATCTGTGTGTTATCATGTGTGTTTACAATATTCCATCAAGTTTGAGGTATTTAGTATGGCCACAGCGTTTGAAATAACTACCGGCCCAGAGGCACAGCGACGCTTGTTATTGTAACAGGGCAGCAGTTTCAAATTTGTGGAGGCCCTTAGTGTAAATTATCCCTCAATTATTTTTCCACAGAAATGGTTCGCCTTTTTTCTTTATTAACGTTTGGGAATCATCCACGATCCATCATGTTACAATAACTTACAATTCAATTCCTGGTATTTCTGTGCGTTTACGTCAGATTAACACCAGTTTAGCAAATACAATCTCTCTGTGTCTTTAGTTTTGCTTGATTTTGTTTAAGCAGTGTGAAACCATGTACAATGTAGTCTATTTTTTGGCCTTGCTGATTTCATTCAGGGCCTGTAGATTTTAAAAGTCTGCAGGTAGCAGCAGGCCCTGATGGCCAGCTGGTAAATTTAAGTGTTGCAAACACTGCATGGCCATCCCAGGAAACACTAAAATACTCTCATTGTTTTGACCTTGCAATCTAGATGACAGAAGTGTAAATGCCAACTGTAGACAAGTGTGGATATTTTTATGACAATGATACTTGAGTGAGATTCTAGTTACCAGCAAATACCATTCTTCTGTCTTGACTGAAGGGAATACAGATGCACAATATACTCAAGTAATGCATCTACTGTTATTCTTGTGGACTGTTTTATGTCAGGATTCTTAATCCACAGGACATTTGCCACAAAAGGTGAATTGAGAAAGGTGCATGAGGTAACCTGAGAAAAATAAATATAAGTTACTTTATCATGAAATATTTGTATATTCTCACAAACCTTTGCTTTCAGCTCTCACATTTGTGTACAACTCCCACCCTGGGTACACATCCAGCATGGAAAAAGGAAAAAAGTATGCTCCTCACTGTGATATGGTAAACTTGTGTTAACTTGTCTTACTTCTGATCATAATGACTCCATATGCAACATGATATGATTACCTGTCTCTGTTTGAAGCTGATTTAGTAGCCAGTGCTAAAATGTATAATTGTGTCCTTGTTGTATTAAATTTCCTGTGGGAACAAAATAATATGACAGTATCTTTCATACAAGTGTCTAAAGTTTGAACACAGTTTCTTAGAGATGAGCGCTGGTTTAAGTTGAAAAACATATTTGAACATATTCTTGTTTCTCCCTTTAATATATACAACTTGAGATCCATAAATAAGACTGTAGTGCCAATAAACTGAGGTAATGAGACCTGGGCAGATCTTAAATTTGGAAACATGATCATTAGAATATGCTTCTGAATGTTATGGAAGCTTTCATATGGGACTGTAATACCTCCGACCCATGAAGGTTCCAGGGTAGAATAGGCCTTCAGCAACCCATGCTTGCCATAAAAGGCGACTATGCTTGTCATAAGAGGCGACTATGCTTGTCATAAGAGGCGACTCATGGGATGGCTGACTGGTTCGCAGTAGTACAAACCAGTGATCATGTTGTTGATCACTGGTATGTCTGGTCCAGTCACTATTATTTACAAACCGCTGCCATATAGCTGGAATATTGCTGAGTGTGGCATAAAACTAAACTCACTCATTCACTGTAATACCTCCAGCCAGCTTGACTACCTTCTTCTTTTACTGTGTACCCACTTTTCTGCTGGTTAAACAGAGAACGTGTCTATAGGGTGAGACCACATGTATCACAGTGCTTTATTGTGGGGCAGGAGTGATCATGAAGTTCTTGAAACTCTCGCAAGGAAGGTTGTCTAAAAGTAGCCATGGAAAGAGCACATCTGGGGTGAAGGGGAAGAGAATTCCAAAGCACATCACAAGCGTTTGAAGAATCTGGCATCAAATATCTTCAAGATGTATGGTGCTTGTGAAGATTATTGGTTCAGAAATAATCTTCAGCAACCACTGCTTGTCGTAAGAGGTGACAAATTGGACTGGGTGGTTACACTTGCTGACTTGGTTTTCACATGTCATTTAATCCCACTTGTATAGAGCAATGCTCATGCTATCAATTCCTATACTGTCTGATCCAGACTTGATTATTTACAGTGCGCCACAATTTAGCTAGAATATTGCTAGATGTGACATTGAATAACAACAAAATCAACGTGAAAGGTACAGAAAGCAACATTAGTCAACTGCAAAGAGCATAATGGTTGTGTGTGGTCCTGTGCATAGAGCTCAGGTCATGAAGTTAGGCAGTGTTTTCTGTAGACAATCCTTGGATGGGTGACAGTATTTAACAGCTTGTGTCATGAGTGTTTCAAGGACTTCAGTCCTGCTCCACAGTGAAGCATGTGTGGGCTTGCATAAGGCAAGTGAGTACATGAACTGCATCTGTTCACCTAGGAGTGAATAGGTACCTGGTGAGAATAAATACCTGGTCAACTTTCTAGTACCTCACAGGTAGCATGGTTTACCCTGGATAATACTGTGTCACCACAGCATGCACAAGTGTGTGGAAGCAGGTGCTTTCTTCATGGCCATTATTTCTGTATTATCACAAAAGTAATCTCTCTCTTTTTTACTGTCTTCCTTGGCAGATTCACCGCTTGCACTGGGCACCTGATGACGATTACCTAGGGCAGGTGTTGTTGACCTGTGGATATTTTAAGGCTGCACTCCTCCAGGACGGCAGAGAAATCTTCAAAAAGACCCGAAACAAGAAGGGTCTGGCGGAGGTTCTGTACATGCTTGGGGAAAAAGAACAGTACGCTTCGGACATCAGTGAGTGGTATTGACTTCTCCATCATCCATCATGTTGATTACATTTCTTTCTTTGTCATATGGTCCTGTGAAGATCTGGATTAGAATAGGTCTACAGCAACGTGTGCTTGTTGTAATATGTCATCATGTACCAGTTGTCTCAGATCGATGCTCATGATGTTGATCACTGGATTGTCTGGTCCAGACTCGATATATATACATGTATCTGGAATATTGCTCAGAGCCACGTTGAACAACAAACCAATCATATCACCATCATGAATTGCTTTGCTTACATACCTATGAATAACTAAAGATTCAAGCTTCTGGTGGTTCACACATGTGGGAGATTAGTCAACAATAATAACTCTACAAGCTGCTTATCAAATCAGTAATAGTTATTTATCTTAATAATGTAACGTAACTCATTTATGATGTATTTATTGTTCACAGAAGTTCCAGAGGCCTTCTTTGAACAGTCCTTGGCTCTGTGTCTTGCCTCTTTTGGTCGCTATCATCTGAAGACTGCACGATGCTACCAGCTCTATGGGCAGATGTACTGGAATAACTGGAGCATGGACTCTGGGCATATGGACTGGCTTGAGAAGTGTCTGGACCTGTACATGATGGAGCTGGAGATCCTTGAGGAGGTCCAGGGGAAGCTTCATCCCAACACTGTACGATCCCGGGAAGATGTGATCATCATCCTACAGAACCTTGGCAGACATGAGGAGGCCATGAAATACAACCAAGATCAACCGGCTGATGCCAAGACCATTGTGTAACTGTGTCTGGATGGTATTTGTTGACATAGTTTGTGACACAACAATCACTAACTGATACCAAGGTCTTTACAAAACTGAGTGGATGGTGTAAGCACAGGCGAACTGTAGCGCAAATGGGGTTGCGCAACATTGTAAAAATGACAAGCCTTCCTACATGCAAGTAAAGCGAGCAAAGGTTGGCAATGTACTTCCGTCGCTACCATTCAAAAAATCATATTTAATCATCTGATCTGGCCGTATTTGAAAGTGTTTGGTGACAGGATTTAAGTGGGTAATGCCAAGATTATTGCAAAACTGTGTGCGAATGGTGCATGTAAATATAGTGACACAATATTCACCCTGCTGATGCCAAGATCCAGGGATGGATACACCTTTTTGAGAAAGGGTTGTGAGCAGTTCATTTTCATCCATTTTCATGAGAGTTTCAATGGTCATTTAATAAACCCCTATTACAACAGCTGGGGTGTGCATACCAGCACCCCCTACTGGATCTGCCAATGAGATCATTGCACAACAGAGTGTATAGTGTGCGAGGATGTGTTTAGTTACAGAGGTATTTAACCAGCTGATGCTTTATTATATGTTGTTCCTCAGAAGAAAATTGTTGAAGAGTGTTTCCTCGATGAATGAAATTGAGGGTGAAGAATGTCCAAACACAGTAAAACTCTGATTCTTTAGATTCAAGATTAAAAACCCTGGCCAAGATTTTCGAAGTTCTCTTAGCGCTATGCGAGTCCTAAGTTAATGTTACTGTATGTCACATACTACTATCTTTGTGCTAAGAGAGCTTCGAAAATCTAGGCCTTGTAATGGAACCGAGATAATATTAGTAATTTGAGATGAGATTTAAATCAAATTTAAACCAAATTCCTTAAAGGCATTTAGAAGTTTGTGTAATGATATGACAGATCTCATGGAAAACAACTTCTTATTTGTTTCTCCTATTTCTGGGCTAGTTCGTGCCCTTTCTTTATGTGGCTGAAGAAGGGACAAGAACTAGTACAGAAATGCCATGAGAAATAAATAAAGAACTGAACTTGTCATTCATAAGACTTGTCTTGTATTAAATTTTTAAACCATGTTTTCAGGGATCATTCAAGAACCATTCCACCTTCTACTTTCTCTTCTCATGTTGATGTATTTGACAAGAAGAGAAAGTTGTGCGAGATTTTGTTTAACATCCGAGGTCAATCTTCTCTCTGGAGTGTGCAGAGTACATTGTACAGTAATCTGCCCAAAATACTCAAAGGATGCATATCCTACTTTTGTACGCGAGATTTTCAAGTCATTGAATGGGTAGTGATGAGTAGTGATACACATTATAAAGAAGATTTACACAAGTCAACCTCACAGAGTATATTATCTTATAAATGAGAGCTGCAAAACAGAGTGCTTATGTGTGTATCTGTCAGAACAACAGAAGTAATATGAAAAGTATTGCCCTTTGAAAAGGTGACATGTATGTTGTCCTTGTTCTTGTTGAGGCTCAAAGGCTTTGGGCAGTGTAGGGAGATGTGTTTCTGGCAAAAACCAAACAAGTTCTTTTTCTTCCTTTTCACTTTGATCAGGAGTATCACAACAAAATGGCAGAGTGAGAGAGTGAGTTGGGTTTTATATACCTTTTAGAAATATCATGATGGGGAACACTAGAACTGGGCTTCATACAATGCACCCACTTGGGGAATCGAACCTGGGTCTTCGGTGTGATAATAGTAGGCATATATCTATAATGATATCAGTCATTTTTTAAAAAACACAATTGAACAACAATGTGCCTTGTGAAGTTGTGTTTGCTGTACATGATGTAAGTGTGGAAATATGTAAATTATATTGTGATGGGTTCACTCTGAAGTTGGCACCAATGACCCAGTTGTCTCTTAGGCATGTCCAAAATCAGTATTGTGGTTCAGATCCAACATTTGCAATTTTCATGTTTCTATGTTTGTAAACGTCTTTTCCATGCACTACCCACGAGAGTTACCTGGACTTCTGTCCTGCCTCTCAACGAAATATGCATGTGGTCTCATTCTATTCAACTGAGGTGTTCATAAATTACCTCTGTTCACCCAGCAGGAAATGGGTACCTGGCGAGATAGGTCATTTGACTGTTAAACTTCTAGTGTCAGCATTGGATTATCAGGGTAGTAACGTGGTAGTGCCTTGAGCATGCAGAAGTGGAAGCATGTGCTTTAGACATAGCCATTATGATCAGTATATTTTCCCAGAAGTTGTAAATATGGTATCCTGTCACTTCGGATTTCTTATTGTATGTAATTGGAATACTGAAAAATACCACCATGTTTTATTAGACCAAATCCAAGGTAGTTTAACCTGTTGCAATAGTTGTTTTCTATGTTCTGTGATAAAACAGTTCATTCTATTTTTCACAAAAAATGAATTTACAAATTATATTTACAGTTTATGTTTTTATTTAAAACTTTACTTTACAGTCTACTGTAATATTAAAGATTTTTAAAGATTTCCCGCCGTCTGTTTTGTTTGAATAATCTGAATAATCGAACCTGGAACAGACCACAATACACAGTGACTGACATAATGAGCAACAATCAATGCTGTTGGGGCCCAGTGACACGTGACAACCTGTTCAACGAGCTAATGACAAACATGAGTTCTTGAAGACCAATTCTTACCCGGATCTTCACCTGTCCTTTAGTCTGTGTTAAGATGTAATACCAGTGAACTATTGTAAGGGGCACATATTCATTTCATGCTTGCTATAGTTATTTATCCTTAACATGTGTTTGTCAAACACAAGCAGCTCTTTGTCAGCCAACTCTTACATGAGATTATACGCATAGAAAAGTTTCCTTCTTGCTGCAGTAATATCATTGTCTTTGTAACTGCTTCATCCTCACAGCATGTTGTCACCTCTCTAGAGAACACTCTGCATATTCATGAAACCGTTGGTCTTTTCTCTACAAGGGAATGTCAGTTTGGGCTCTCTGTGTGAAATACGCTTGTCGTGACTTGGTGTAGTTCTCCGTGCTTTCCCATGGACATTTTCTGAGTGACGAAAGCTGTATTTTGCGATCTTTTTAGGGGGTTAAGAACCGTGTTATCCTTTCATACAACACTTCAGCACAGTATTTAAATTCGAGAAGAAAGAAGATTTGAAAAAAATATGTTTTAATGTTTTAAATACATTGTGTGACTTCCGGTGGGAACTTTAAAACACGGTGCAAGATCGCATACGATCCTGCTCAGGTGTAACCAGGACACGAGTGGCTTCTACACCATCGCTGTTGGCTAAGTCCCATTGGGGGTGCTTGGCTGTGTCAGTCTGTGATGACTAAACCGCTACATGGACTCTGTGTGTGAAAAAGCATTGCGTTCGCTGAACTTTTAGGACTTTAAGGAGTTTTAGGAGTTTAAGTGCTATATAGTGAGTAAGTGCGTTTTCCGCCGCTCTTAGCAATATCCGTGCACTATCACGGCGGTGAACACCAGAAATGGGCTTTACACATTGCACCCATATGGGAATCGAACCCGTGTCTTCGGCGTGATGGGCGAACGCGTTAACCACTAGGTGCCACGTCGTGATATTGCTGGAATATTGCTAAAGGCGGAATAAAACAACTGTAACTTATCGGGTACCGTCATTGGGCGGTGTACATATCGAGTTTAACTCACGTCTATTCTATGAAATGATTATGATCTTAAAGGATATATTTATAACAGGAGCCCAAAGAAGTTTCCTTTATCTTCTGTCGTCTAGATTTGGCACAAATTTTATTTTTGCTTTGACTCTTGTGTATGTCTGTTTTAGGGTCTGTATGGCAATATGACAGTGTTGTGCGTTGCCTCAACATCCTTTACGCCAGCCACGAACTTCCGATGACGTTCGTTAGGGCTACACGATACTACCGGTATATTGCAATACGCATTTCAAACGATACGTATGGCAACATTTTGTTTTAAGAACCGGTTTACTAGGTAGAGAACATTAAAAAATGTGATTATCTGTATGTATTTAATTAAAATTTCATTCACAACAAATGTTTTCCTCATTCAATAAAAAAACCCGACATAGTGTAATACTAAAATTTGTTCCAAGGAAAGAAAATACCATCCTTGACCATGCAACCTGATTTTGAGACAGGTGTTATCAGAACCATAACACATGTTTATCGACTGAAAATGTAGAAAATAGGACTGACATGTACAATTGGTGTCACTCTCTGTCAAACACTTATGGTCCCAATATATCGCTGTACATATCCCAGTGCGCGAGTATCTGAATCGCAATATATTGAAATACAACTTAAACGTTAAATAGGGACATCATAACTATTGGTTTGAATTTATGTTGAAAGTGTTGAGCATTCCTTACAGCAAGCGTGGCTCCAGAGGCACGAGGCGCCGCAATTAGCCGTAGAAAGTTGCGCCCCTTTGATCTGTCATGATCACGTTCGCTCTCCCACAACTCTCTTCTCTTAAATCAGTTTACATTTTATACGCATGCCACTTACAGCAGATACTCCCTGATACTCCTGATAACAAATAGCATTTTTAATGGTAACTAGATGCAAATAAATTCAATTTATTCTCGACATCACACAGGAGCACTATGCCCTATGGCAAATTGAGGGCTGGGAGCTGAATGCGGTGTACTGGCTTGGATAGGGCTAAATCTAAATAAAAGTATATAAACTTCTAAGGCACGATTGCATCATGTTTAGAAAGGTGTTTGCAGGTAACGTTAAATCAGCTTCTGGGTGATTACAGTTGTGTTTCCGGAAGCAGTAATGCGACTGAAAGAGTTATTAATTCCGAACACACTCCTGATTCCACTTCTTTCTCCGGTAATCACCAAGTCAAGGACGGGGTGTTACTTAAATTAGATACCTGTGATGTAAGAACATAACATACAGGTGCTGTGGGGACACAGAATGAGGTTAGTCTACGACCAGTGAAAGTGTGAACCTTGATGTTTAGTTTCCAGGACACTTTTTCATTCAACACTACGATATTCAATAGTCTTAATAAGATACGTTATTTTGCATATATGGAAAAATGACAGAGATATTTTGTTTGCATTTACAATATGCTATATAATCCCCAACACTATAGTTTACCACTATATTCAGGGGCGGATCCATGATTTTGGAGGTTGCACAAAAATCAAAAAGGCTGAAGGTTAAGGGGAAATGATCCTCAGGGGATTTCGTTCGTCGGGGGAGGGGTGGCGTCCAGCCCTGATGTTTATTTGGCGATTTGTGTTAAAAATTAAGAGGGAATATGTTTCGCGATGTCGTTTCTATCACTACCGACGCCGCTTCCCATATCCAGAGTCGATTACCCGCTGGTCACGTGTATCACAAACACAATATGTTGAGTAGCAAAAAAGTATATTCACTAACAAACTCACAAATGTCCCCACGTGCACGTTAGGGATTCTTATTCTTAACTGGAAAGGTGATCAGGCTCTATAATGCGTTGATCACGGGTCATAAAGTTAAATTGTTTGGGACTTTTGCTCATACTATCAACCATCGGTTTCTCTAGTCCAGATTCGATTATTTACAGGCTGGCGTAATCAATAACCAACGAAACTTTTCTCAGAAGGATGATCTCTATCCAAAAGGTTCAAGCGTTCGCTTGCAAGAATGGAAAAGAGTTCAACTCCAAATCAAATACAAGATGTACTGGTCCAAATCAATACAACAACCGTGACAGTGTAAATCTATTGATAGGACTAAACATTCTTCTCATGCATCCAGTATGGGAAACAGTTTCCAAATTTTACTAGCCAGACGGGCTTGATGTGCCTGAAAGTTTCCAGCCACCAAAATAAAACACTTATGGTCACCCGTCCGATATTTGAATGTAGACACGGGCATCATTAGGTTGTTAATGTGATAATCTTGCATGATTTAAAAGTGTATTGTAACTTAACAAATCGGAGTAAATTATATCTTTACAAAATTACCCCATGAACATTCACCAGCCAATCAGGCCAGTGTCTGTGGAGACTGACCCGCCTGGATGTTTACTCGCCACGGGCTAGCGGTCAATGATTATTTCGTAGACAGTGTGCATCTCGACATTTGAACTTCCTCTTCTTATCAGGATATAAGTCGGGTCGCCTCGTCAATGTCAGCCTGCTCCCTGTACTTTGGCCCGTTGCTAACTAAAAACTGTCCCAGTTTGTCGAGGTCTTCATGGTGGCAAATATTCCAGAAACTTGCGTCCGTGTTCGAAATGTACTGAGCCTCTGTTCTTGAGATTACCTGTTCTTTTGTCAACAACATTTGGAATGTAGAAGTATCAGCAGTCAGGAACAAGGAATAGTCACTAAAGAACATTCAGATACATCAGCATTCACATTATAACGTTTTTACAATGTGTCAAGGTCGTTAAAGCTGCACAAAACACACATGACAATCACTTTCTTCATCCTTCAGATCTAGGTTAGAATCGGTCTTCATCTAACTGTACTTGGCGTAGGAGCCGAGTAACGGGATCGGGTGGTCATACCAGCTGACTTGGTTGACACATGTCATCGGTTCCCAATTGGGCAGATCGATGCTCATGTTGTTGATCACTGGATTCTCTGGTCCAGACTCGATTATTTACAGACCGCCGCCATATAGCTGGAATAATGCTGAGTGCAGCGTAAAACTAAACACACTCACTCACTCACCATTTACGTAGATCGATGCTGATGCTGTTGATCACAGGATTGTTGGGTCCAGACGCGATTATTTACAGACTGTCGCCATATAGCTTGAATATTTGCTGAGTGTTATATGCAACAACAAACCAACAAACAATACTTCACACGTACATATATTTTTCATGATTAATTCTTCTTTAATATTCTGTGGAATCTGCCTCGACAGATGGTCGTCAACAATTCATCGACGTTGATGATTTTAATTTGTATTTGGATCCATAAGATACCTAGGACACCCTCAACATTTGTACCATTAAAAAACAACTGCCATTCCTTGAGGGAATACAGAGACTTCACCACGTCCTTTTTCGTCATTGCATTTTAACGTATTACAAGTGAAAGTTATTGTTCGGGGGGAACTACCATCGTTGCCCGTATGCGATCGACAAACTAGTGGTTGATAGCATGAACAGCCAACGATCACGCCCTATTCCAGAAGGGATACCATCAGCGGGAATCGAACCCGGGTCTTCATCGTTAACAACTAGACAACCCCACCGCCCCACCTAACTGGGAGAGACGTATTGATTGAGGTCATTTTTAAGCAGAGCAATAGTGGCGATGTTGTTCATCATCATTATGACATCGATCCTCTGGATCACCTACCCAACTGATGTGAGTGAGTATACTTTTACGCCGCTTTCAGCAACGTTCACGGCGGGACACTAGAAACAGGCTTCACACATTGTATCTAACACAACTTTGAATCAGTGTAATGCCTTACAGTATCATAAGAACATACCAGCCCGCAACATCATTGAGATAAGAACACACAAATAACCGATAAGTTCATAATGTGAATAATCGGTAATGGCGGATGATAATAATATTAAATTTCAGCACACTGATCAGTGTCTTCAACCTGCTTCATGTAACACTTCCTCCATTAAACTAACGGCTGCTATAAGACTGTTCAAAGCTATGCTCCCTCGTCAGGATAAGTCAATGTGTCTTTACCCAGCTTCTAGCAATTTCGGGGAGGTTGATACCCGAAATGAATAAGCCTCTGAACGATGATAACGCCGAACGATGCTGGTACCTGTGAATAACGGTGTGTAATTCTTCCCATTCGGCTACGTCACAGTGTAAAAATACCCCAAACGTTTGTAAACAACGTTTGTGGATGTGTAATCTGTAAATCAACGACAAGACATTTTATATCTCATAAAACAGGCTGTAGGAGGAGATATCACTATCACAACTAAAATGCCGCTTTGAGAAACGACAATCTCTTTGACAAGATTCTAATACTAACGCGAAGACAGAGCACAGGAAATAGCAGGTCTCCATGTCGATATAAAACGTTAGAGCAACGTGCCAAAATGTCACATCTCATCGAAAATACATTGAAAAAATATGTAATTTTAAAAATCGGTCACTGGAAATATTTAAGCTGAAACATCTGGGGTCGTCAAATAAATCAGTAATCTGATAAAACTGTCATTGAGAATTCAGTCTATAACATCATGAAAAAAGGCGAAAACCTCAAGCGTTGAATGGGTTGAGAAAGTGGTGTCATGAGAGAGAGCCATGCAGACATATGGCGGCAAATATCAAGACAAAGTGACGATCCGCATCCAACAGCTCGTCTACAATGCAGTGACGTAACGTCAAGGTCGGGTTTAATCCTTCAAACCTAACACGTCAATGAAATTTAGTTGTCAGTCATCCAACACTCTCCTGCAACCTGTAACCATCATTGCATGCCCTTGCAAACCATCTCTGAAACGGACGACAAAAGAAAAAGCTCCCTTACCCATTGGCCGGAGAGACAAATCGCTATTTAAATGTCTCCAGCTTTTGACAAACATGCTTCCACTGGATGCTTTGGTAGTGTTTACTCGCAACATTGCTTTCTGCGTGAGAAAATTTACTGTTGCCAGCCGATTGTCAATTTCTTAAATCGCGGCCTCGTTTTCGTTGTCTCGTGCCTCGCTCGTGTCAGAGCCTCGGTCCTGCGTCAAAGCTGTCGTCTGCTCACACCAAAGCAGACGAGGACATCTGCGACAAGCAAAATGAACACTTCTACATGTTTGAGGATATATCCGAAGTTTTTTCAACTTGTTTCACTTTTTCTTTTGGGTAAGTATATCGTATTTTATATTTGATACATTTCAGGCTCCGACAACACCTTCATACGAAAGATACAAATAGGCGATTCTATAAAATAGGCAATCTGCATGTTAGTAATAAATCTTCGCTGTCACGTTTTAACGAGACAGTTCTCCTGTGGTTGACAAATCACTAAAATAGAGAAGACATAAATAGCAATATGCGACTTTACACTGAAAAAGCTGATTGTTTGTGATAAGTTATTTAGGCAAAGCAAGTTATTAACTATGTCCTAAATTTGACTCAGTATGGTTATTTGTTTTGTGCACCAAATCCTAGACATTGTCATTTTTAAATGGACACATTTGTCTCTGTAGCCTTATGAATGCTATATTAACGCATGCGTGTGAGGGTTTAAAGCTGTTAGCAGCGTAATGTCATCGTATGTCTTATTTCATCATATGAGAAGCGAATGGCCCGAGCCATACACGACTCATAGAAACGTCCTTAGAGAACAGCATTGTGCATTTTGTCTCGTTTTCACAACCAACATTCTGGAACAGGTTCAAAACATGAGTATGTTTTGGCATTCCTTCATAACTCCAAGCATTACCTTACTGTCATATAATTTCTGAGTATCATGTAGATCTATGGTGAAGCATGGACAGTGTTAAAATGTTTGAGGAAATCTGAGTGGGTTTTTTTTCGATATTGGAACCTATTGCTGTCATGAAGGAGTTGACAGGATTAAGTCACGCATCCGTTTGCGTTTGGTCACATACGCCGTTGAAGGCGTTCCTGTCAGAGACCTGAAACAAAGTTTGTGATTTTGAAATGTAGAGGTCATTTTGCATTTGTTGGTTTAATTAGCGAGTGAGTGAGATTTGTTTCCAGTATTCCAACAATATCACGACAGGTGACACCAGAAGTGGGCTTCACATATTGTATCCATGTGGGGAATCGAACCCGGGCCTTTGTAACAGACCTGTGGGTTAAATGCATAATATGCTGGTATGCGAGAGGACTGGGTTCAACGTTGTTTAACTGTATCCTGGTTATGTTATGTGTGTTCCGCGTGGGAGAAAACCCCGAAGTTATGCAGGTCACAGACGTGTATAATTACCATGTTTACCCAACCCCTGAGGTTCTTGAATCAAGCAACAAACCTAGAAACATGATAAGATTTCAGGATTCGAACCCAAAAGGGATGGGAGATGGGGGTTACCTGTTACGTTTCAGACGTTTTGATCAAATTATGTATTTGCTCTATCGGTGACTGTGGGGAGCAATGTTTATCAGCAACACATATATAAATACGCTAAAAGAGGCTTGTAAATAGTTGGTGAATTTCGTTTGAATTGGTTAACCACCTGGCATTTTTCGTCACCCCTGTTGATGATTGCGGAATATCAACCACAAATCCTTTAGCCTCCCTGTGTTTATGTAGTTAATCTGAGTGAGCCTAGAAGAGGACTTCCTGGTGGAAACAAATTAAAAGTACTTTCTGTTTTTCCTTCCTTAGTCATAAGTAATTATTATAGTACTATAACAGAGTGAGTGAGGTATTTGCGTTTCACGACACTCGTAGCATTCCAGCAACATCATGGCCGGGGACACTAGAAAAGGGCTTCACACATTGCAAACTTGTGGGGAATCGAACTTGGGTCTTCGGCGTGACGAGCGAACACTTTAACCACTAGGCTAAGGTTCACTACCTATAGATATGAGTCCAATCACTCGAATCCGATATGTTTCTAATAAATCACTGAATAAATACCTAAACATATTTCATAGTGCCTAGAGGCAATCAGTTATAACAGTTCACCGAAAATCCGTGATGACGTAATATTTCATACACAGTACGTATCTACGTATATTTGCGTATCTCTAACGCTAACTCTCTCTAAAGATCGCACTATATCAACGTTAATATGGAGCCTGTGCTACAAGCTCAGAGGCACAAACTGTCTCTGGGACGACTTTGTACGTGCCCCAAATTCAACACGACACAGAATCGCTACTGAGGCTACCGATATAGGTGTGTTTACCAGTAGATATTGCCAACATTATTGTCTGCCCCAGTGATGTCCCCACGAGACTATGCTAACATTTATTTTCTTACACACCAGGCATTAACCTACTTATGCAGAACGATAACTCAAAACTATCTGAACGGGGCTATATTTTTGACAGGCATATTAACGCACTGAATCTTACGAGTCGGCTGTAAATGTCTTATCCAAACAGGCTCGTAGCATGTTATTATGGAATAGGGTCTAGATTTTCGATGCTCTCTCAGCGCTAAGATAGTCGTAAGTTAATGTTAATGTATGGCACTTACGACCATCTTAGGGCTAAGAGTGCTTCGAAAATATAGGCCCTGTTTCAAGGTGAGCTGTAGAGCCTAACATATGGTGTGAACTTGAGTCAACCGAATTGTGATGTTTGAAAACTGAGGGTATTTTACTGTCCTTTATTCTACTCACCCCGTGATTTTTTGACGATTCATTTTTTTTACAATTAAAAAAGTCAAGATAGATAAACCAAATTCTGTTGTTACCAAGACGGTTTGAAATTTTGTCAATCACTGAATTGTTTGGTTGAGACCGGATTAATTGCAGATCGCCGTCATATTCGGTTTTCTCTGCTTCTGTTATGATCCCTGTTTTGGTGTTGTTATCCAACATTGAAGAAGCATTGTGTGCACCCTCAGCTCAGTTCTCGTCAGTGAGAGAAACGTCCTGTCCTTACTAAAGACTGCCACTGTCTAGGACACTTCTCTGCAGTTATATCACCTCATAGTCTTTATGAACCTCCTTTTTCTGGTTCTGTAGGATCGATCCTTTAAAAGTAAGTGAGTGGGTATGGTCTAACGACCCTTTCAGCAGCAAGAGGTGAATTGAACACGGATACTAGGCTACTCTACACTCCCTGAAAGTCTCTATATGGCTGTTGCACTGACATTTCATGGCAATAAGGAGTCGGGTCTGTAAAACTGATTTAAAAACAAAACAAAAGAGTAACCGATAAGCAAAAATTTCCAAATTTTACTGACGTAAACATGACCTTTCTTGGTTTCAGTATTGTATTACCTCCATGTTAGTTTACCAGAATGCTAATTTTTCAGTGTGCTACTGCATCTGTAAATGTGTCGACCTAAAACATATCTTCCTGCCAAATATGGAGGACTATCTATTTTGGCACACAAGCAAACAGAGCGTTTCCAATCCGAAGCTTATTTCGCCATGTATGTTAGCCTTTGACAATACAGTGATCCTGCTTTCCATGACACAGTGCATAGGTCAAATAGGAGCTTGTCAAAACAAATAAAGCAGTCTTTTCTGCAAGGATTTCTACCTCAAATAAATACGGAAGTATTGTATAATTAGCAGCCGCTAATAATGTTCAACCTACTTAGAGATTTAAATATGCTGAGGGTGTACACAAACCTGCATTTAGCTGTCTTGGTTTGCAGTTCTATTGTTGTGCGTAAGCCTTTCGTTATCCGTTGGAAAAACTTTGAAGTGGTTTAATTTTGAAAAGGTTGAATTTTATGCTTTATGTTAGATGGGAAGGGGCAATAGAGCTTATTTTATTTTTTGGGTTTGTGCCCATTGTCTGCACCTCCATGCACCATATCATGATAATACATGTTGCATTTGTAATATCATATCAGAAAATGACCGTGTTTGGCTGCTTAACTCAGACCTGTCCTACAACGAAGCACATGTGATACATGAAGTCTCACTTTAAGCAGTTGAGTTTGTTCAAAACTGCCTCTGTTCACCCAGCAGAAAATGGGTATTCGGTGGGATAAGTGACTATTAACCTTCTAACGAATCACAGGCATCTTGGGTTATCCGGGGTAATAACGAAAATCAGATTGTGCACTTTGAGCAGGATATTAAGACTGGAAATGCGCGTTCTGAATATTAATTATCATTAAGCAACAAACAAATGTTTCAGTTGAATATGGAGATGTAACATTACTTTGTAAAAAGACATTGTAGGTGTTTCGGGAAGAATAATTCAGTATCTCTGTATATTAAATATATGGATTCCTTTTTCTCTCAATGCCTTGATGCGGTACTACAATCGATCTCTTGACTACAAATGTATCTGCTAAGGATGAGTTCTGTGTATAATGAAATTGCAACGTGAGACTGCGAGTTAATTCAACTGGTATGGCACATGAACGTGATATCCTATACACGTGAAAAGTAGAAAATACTTGTAGGGGTCACCAAACTCCTTCCATTTGAATGTCTTGGATTTTTTTCTCAAGAACCAGTAAATGTCAGATCGTGCGCTAGCTCAAGTATGCCACGGGTGCCTCTGTTGTCCGTTTTTCACAACCGCATCCCGCGTTACAGAGAAGTCACTGAAATAGGTGTAGCCCTGTCCTCCAAACCTAAGTGGTCATAATTTCAAACGTCAAAGCAAGATGTGATGGGTGGAAGTATTTCTGTTAACAGACTGAACGTGAGGACCGGATAAGTTCACAGAAAACTTGCAGTTACAAAGTTATGCCGGGTCCGTTATCTGGACAACGATTAATAGTGGCCTTGTCCCACTTACGATCATCGTCACTCCTATACTTCGTCGGAGACTTGATGTGTTCTGAACATCATGTTTTAAGACTTTATCTGCCCATATTAGAATACATTGTTTAACACAATTAACAGCCGCAATGAAGCACCTGTGTCAAAGGTTCTCAAACCGGTTAATCCTAGAACCACAGAAAGCACATATATGTGTAGTATGTTCCCCCAACCCAACTGCTCCAATGTTCTCGTTTGAGTTGAAATGGTTTCCGGCTATAGTTACCTCTAGCTTTGCTAACAGATACGTGAGAACATGTGGACAGCGAGAACATTATGAAGGCGTTCAGAGTCAATCAAAGCTGCCCTTGTTGTTTACCCCTTGGACAGTGAGTTGTGCTCTGGGTTATTGTATAGATACCCGATCTAATACGTGTACGACGTCGTGTTGTAATGATCACGACTCCAAGCACTACCGTTGCTTTGTGACGGTAAGAACTGCCTTTTGCTGATCAGAGTCCAGATCCACAATGGTCTCCTAGCTATATGAAATTTCGTGACCCTTTCCCTCAGTACATCGTCTATATACTGAGACGGTATTTGTTTCATGGCTGCTATTTTCTATTCCAGCGTTAAGACGACGCCTAAAATAATCGAGTTGGATCACATAATTCAGTTCTTGATATTATGAGCAAAGATGTTAGCTGTCTAGATACTAGATACATTCCATGTCCTCTAAAGACCAGGCTAGCTATTCTCGAAACGTTCGTAGCCTTACGAAGTTCTTAAGCCCATTCGTAACACATTTTCGCTACGACCAAAGTTAGGAATTCTTAGGGCTACGAACGTTTCGAGAATAAGGATCCAGCATGGGTTGTTGGGGTACCTTAACTAACAGCGTGCACAACGGGAGCAAATAACTAAATATGGTATGTGACAAAACTCTTAACACTATCGTGATACACAGTAATCCTCTGTCCTCGGGGTGGGGCAGTTCCAGGGAACCCGTTGAGAATAACCAATTTATAGATTTATGAATCATTTTTGCAGTTAAAGGATTTTGTATCATGTGATTTTGTATCCTCATTCGACGCAACAGCTACCTGTACTACTGGAGTTTCACTTTGTAATCTTAATTTGTTATAAAACACATATCTTCAAAGAATCAGTGAAGATCAATATTAGAAGCAGTCTTCAGCAACGTATACTTGTCGTAAGAGGAGAGGATTGGGTGGACCAGACTCAGGTATTTACAGACTGCCGCCATACAGCTGGCATATTGTGAAGTGCGGAGTTAAACAACATCCAAACCAACTCAAAACGTGAAGTGACGCCTAGCGGGATCGGGTGGTCAGACTCGCTGACTTCTTTGACACGTCATCTTATCCCTGTTGCTTGGGTCGATGCTCATGATGTTGATCACTGGAATGTCTAGTCAGGTGCTGTTATTTACAGACTGCTGTCATACAGCTGGGAGCGTGTTGCGTACAACATTAAACAACAAGCAAACCAAACTGCTATGTTGACAATAACGCACCTATTTACCCAGATGTACCTTTACGTATAGACCCCTTTCTTTCTTGCACGGAAGCAAAACACGACCTTCGCCCGCGACATGTTCTTTCATCCTGGATTTGTGGGAGGAGAAACTGATAGTGGGGACTAAGTATGTCCTGCCCTTTCAGTGGCCTTTTTGCAAGAGAATCTCAAACAGCTTAATTTGTCACACCTCACAAGGGCATGAGGACGTTGCAAAATTCATCCGAGGGTCACAATAAGTTACTTTCCTAACGTCATGCAATGGGCTTTCATACTTGGCTGAGCATATCGTCTTTGTCGTTCGAGTCTTTGTAAATCACACACACATGTAAACGAGGATTTAGGATCATGTTCGAATCCTCAGTATTGTTTCAGATAAGCCTACGTGCACCAACATCCGTTAGTTTTGATATGTGAACATCTTGCCTGAATTCGGATAATGCTTAAACATACATCCATTTTTATTGCATTGCGTCACAGTCTTAGGTAAGGAATGTTATTTTAAACCGTGTATTCAGAAACACACACATTAAGCTACTCTGATTCAACAGACAAAAACATGATTTTGAAATTGGCTTTTATCCAAAGTCTGAAACTACATAAATGTCTCTATCTCTATCTCTACGTACTGTATTACGTAATGCAGATTCTATGAGAACAGCGCTTTAAAGAATTTAAACTTCGTTGGTTTTTTTATGCCCAAGCTGTATTGATGGACGATGATGATGGACGTATTCATTGTCTTGGTCTCTGAAGCAAAGGTGTACTGTGATCGAAGTGGATTCAATGCAAATAGCAATATAATACTGTGAATAGTTTACCTTTAAAGATTAGTATGGCCCATGTGCAGAAACCACATGTTCGAAGTGACGAGCGAAAGACGTAGCCACTAGCCTTTCCCATAGACCAGTTATTTACTGTGTCTACGTGTATAGGTGCATTGCTGTACATGTGGGAATCACGCGATGGATGTGGATTATGCCTAATACTCGGGTAACAAGATGAATGAAGATCATTTGTCAAACTGTCTTCTGCTGTGGTGTCGAAGTATGACATACTTGCTCGTTTCTTTAATGATAACATAAAAGTCCATAATTGATTTAATGTAGGATGGTCTTAAGTGGAAGTCTTCTTTGAAAGGTATTTTAGAAGTTGTATAGATGAAGGAAAACCAAGTTCTATGGATAGTCAGCTTCTTTATTGCATTTAGTGCGACGTTCCGGTTCAGGTGCTTTGAAATGGCTAAATTTACTACTTTCTAGTAAACTTTGCAGACTCACAAATACCCTAATAGTCTGTTATGCATTGGGAACTTCGGGGATCGACCCGGTTAAAATGAATGCGTGTTGAATGAAATAAATATTTTAGAGTATTTTTTCTCCATTTTCTGTGTGGCACTTGGCTGTTGAATTGAGATTACGACCCCATGACTGCTCTTAGTTCAAATATTATATGGTTAGGATGTTGTCGACATCGCTATTAATGTGTAGCAGGTTACTGTATATTAGTATGCAAAGCAAAGAAAATGGCTGTAGTTTCTTTAATTCGTTTGTGGAATTGGTATAATTTTGTAATTCTATCGAATGCATAAAATTATTTCAATATTTCAAGGATGGATTATTGCAACATCCCCCTTGCTTATTCTCCAGAAAAGATCATCACCAGATTGCAATCAGTCCAGAACATAACAGCCAGACTTGTTTCACTCTCCCCAAAAAGGCCCTATCACTCCCTGATCCTCAAAAACCTTCATTGGCTTCCTGATCTGCTTAGCTTATCAGTGCTTTATCTTATTTCTGTGAACTGCGCCAGTCCTACATTCCAATCAGATCCCACCGTTCAGAATCTCAACAACTATTCATTGTACCTAAAGTCAGACTGTGTAGTTCCAGACAACGATCATTTCCCCTCTCAGCAGCGTATCAGTGGATCATGATCATTCTCCCTCAACGACTACCTGCTTCTCCTACCTACTCCTCTTTCAGGGCTCTCCCTTACGCGTTAGCTGAACAGGCCTTTTTTCTTAAGGCTTTGAGCAAAATATTCATCCTGGAATGGCTCCATTAAATTGAAGTATCATTATAATTATGTAACTACGGGATATTTTTTGCCAAAAGGATTCATTTCACCAACCCTTAATGCATAGTGCCCGTATATTACGTATGTCCACTAATTGGACGTGATGATGATAGACAGTGAGAATGAACATATACTTAATTCACAGAACTCGAATATCTGTCGTATTGAACGGACAAATTTGTCAAACTGATAAGGATAAACTGACAAGAAAAAAATGAATGATTTTAGTGATAAGAATTTAAGAAAAGAACAATCTGATTTCAGTGGTCAAATAACAGCCAAACCTACACAATGATTCCACCTCAAAGTAAAATGTTTAACACATTAACATCAGCATCTGTGATTTTTCGTTAGACAATATGTGTTCAACTTTTTGTTCCGACCAGAACAGAATATATACGTTCGTATAATGCTTCTGTGTGCAAATGACACCACAGGAAAGTTTAATTTTAAGACTAAACACACATAATCCAGCACGAATATTCTGCGTTGTGTTGACGAAAGCTTCCATAACCCAACATCTCTTCAGCTTTTACAATGTACCTTTTTGTCAAAACAAATTTTAGGAAGTTTAACGCGCTTCCATTGTCTGTGCTTAGACTCAGTATATACACATTTGCTAACTTCTACAAAGTTCTTTTTCTCTTCTTCAACGCTCCGCCCTTGGATCGTCCACAAACCTCCGTCTCTGCCCCGGTGGAGAAATACCTTTGGCTATCTTGCCAACACAAGCAACGTGTTTGCTCAGTATTGCCGTTTTGGCTTTTTTGTTGTGTGATGGAGGCGACTGGAAATGTTTGTCCAAACGTTCAGTGTTTGCAGGCCTTGGCCCCAGTCTCCAGGAAATCCCACATATCTGATCGCATTGGTCATCGCGTTAATATCCGAGTTGTTGACCGAAGTATGACATAAGTTGCTGACATGACGTATTCATCATAATGTCTGTCTGCGTTCAAACAAAACCGCAAGGCAAGTTTGCTTGCCTCTGTTTAAGTGTTTAAGATCTGATTTCCAGGCTTTTCCATTGTCATGGGAATTCGTAACGTGACGATCTTCAGAGTGACTTCTAAACAATGGTTACAATGTTTGTATTTACTGAGATGTGAAAAAACGTGCAAAAAGTTGCTTTAGTACATATTTAAAATCATCACACCTTCACGCTGATGTAAATTCCGATCTTTCCGATAGACGCTTTAACTGAATAAAGTGAGTCATTTCGAGGTTTTCGGTGAATGCGAGAACAACATTCTAGCTACATTAAGATGTAGTGGTTGTTGATATTAAACACGGTGCAAGTGGTGTGATTTATTTATCTAAATTTATGGTACCATTTACAAAACCATCTCCATGATAGGACTGCCCTGCTCTGTATCCACAGACTGCATACCAGGTGACAGTTGTGTTGACTTCATTTATCACTCATCTTTCACTATACACAGAAAGGGGCGGTGGGGTAGCCTAGTGGTTAAAGCGTTCGCTCGTCACGCCGGGTTCGATTCCCCACATGGATACAATGTGTGAAGCCCATTTTCCGTGATGTTGCTGGAATATTGCTAAAAGCGGCGTAAAACTAAACTCACGGACTCACTCACTCACTCACTATACACTGAAAACATCGTGTTACATTTAACTTTAACTAAGCCTGTATACAGACTGTTTCATATATCTTTAACTATGTATTTTGTACAGATTCCTTCATATGTTCAATTATTCACTTTATACAACGTGCTATATATCTGTAACTATACACGGTATACTGCCTGTTACATAATTATCTTTAACTATGCACTGTATACAGAATGTTTCATATCTTTAACTATGCATTGAATTCATCTAGTTACATGTTTTTAACAATGCACTTTAGTCGACGTGTTTAAGTAACGTATTCAATGTGTCACATATATTTTTAACTATGCACTGCATATATGTCTAGTTACATATCATTAACTGTGCACTGTACATGTGTTGTTACATATCCTTATCTGTGCACTGTACATAGCTTATAAGGACTCTATGGATACCTTAACCTTGCAGTGAGGTCAGGTAATGTCAGAGTATGCGGAACATCCTGTGAACTTTTCCAGTAAAAACGAAGTATGCGGAAACGTAAAGTGACACCGCCAGTGTGGCGCTGACAGCTCTAGAGGTTAACCTGAGCCAGGAAGCATATATTACTACTTTTTTAATACAAAGATTACCATAAGTCTGTGCACTGAGAAAAAAGTACATTTGTGCAAATGTGCATGCTAAATGTGTAACCTTCGTAGTTTAACCCATTTCGTTGGTGACACCAGAAATGAAGTACATGTATATCAAAAACCCTTAATGAACACAAAGACTAAATGTCCATTTTACTTCGCCACAGAAATTATCTGTAATAATCTTTTACCTTTGTGACAGTCGACCTTAAAATGTAGAATTTATATTCAATCCGTCCGGGTCGGGGCTTCTTTCAGTTCAGTTTTCTCTGCACGATCTCCTCTGACTTCCATAAAAAATATAGATACTACATTTTCAACAATGACGGTTCACAGTAAACAAGCTAACCACGTCCCAACCCAATTTTTGAGCCGGTCGGGTTAACCTGCTCTCGATACAAACGTCTTTGAACAAAACAGTGAGTCAGGACATACTTTCTTATCCGAAGTGTGAAACAGATGACAAGGTGGATGGAGGAGTAAACAGTTTCTGTGGCACTTTCTCAATTACAACATTTGGGGACACAGGTTGTGTTTTGTGAGTGAGTGAGTTTAGTTTTACGCCGCACTCAGCAATATTCAGGCTATATGGCGGGGGTCTGTAAATAATCGAGTCTGGACCAGACAATCCAGTGCTCAACAGCATGAGCATCGATCTGCGCAATTGGAAACCGATGACATGTGCCAACCAACCCACGAGCCGGACCACCCGATCCCGTTATTCTCCTCTTACGACAAGCAGAGCCACCGTTTGCTGCAAGCATGAGGTTGTTTTTTAATTTATGTACATGTACACGATTATGTATGACACTGACAGAAATGAAGGAATACATCTATTCAATACTCAGTTGTACATGCGAGAATGTTATCTCACACTACGTTGCACCTCTGTGATGTGAAACACCAATGTTTCTTGATTTCTCAGTGTCCCAAAAAGAATTTACATTGAAGTGGCAGTATCTGTCTGGTGCGATCTAGGTTGATTCGAACCCGAGACCAGCGGATAATGAGACGGTGAAAGAATGGCGGTCTGATGAAGAACAGACTAGCTATCCTCAAAACGTTCGTGGCATTTTGAACTTCTTTAGACCATTCGTAACACTTTGGCTGTGATCACAGTTAAGAAGTCTTAGGGCTACGAACGTTTCGAGAATAAGGGCCCAGATGAACGTCATTATGTGACTATTTCCATAACTTATTCATAAATATACTTGGGAATAAACCCTTATCAATTGTTTTTGGTAAGTGTTACGTCTTGATCACTTTTCAGATTACTTATAGTCAAATGACCACAGAAAAAGATATTCCTTTGGCATTTCCCTTTTTGAGTAGAAAAGATGCTCTTATTTCGATTGCTAAAATCTGTCGTTATCTCTCTCTCTCTCTCTACGGAAACTTGATCCCCTATTGAAAGTAATTCGGACGCTTTAATTTGAGGAAAAAAACACCGACAAAATCCAAAATTTACTTAACTTTGGTAAATCAATATGAGAGGACAATTTGTGTCAACAAGCACCTAAATTCGTTTTCTTTCAAGGGTGTGGATATACCACATTGGTGGAAAAGGTCACGACAACATGTGACCTGGACAAAAACTTCGTTTGTTCAAGGACCAAGTCATTTGTTTAAACCAAACATCTTTCTATTTTCTATTCTCTTGTAACATCTGTTCCGGATTTTTCCATTTAGTAAAATATGTTGGCTAGCCTTTCATGTTGTTTAATCCGAATGCTAGGCGTTGTGATCGTTATTTGTGATTCTTCCTCTCAGTTGCATGCAAAGCTTGGAAACGATTGAAGTCATCTGATCATAGCCAACACTCAGGGGATGTGGTGGGAGTAGGGGGGCTCTTGTCCAGGGAGTGACGGGTCAGGTGACGAAGACGACATGTACACAACAGGGTGCAATCATCATGTATGTGTTCAGACTGGACCCCAGCCCGCTACGTTTTTGTAGATGACGGAAAAACACGCATTACGGTTCAGCCTCCCACAAAACGTTACCACGCTAGTTACTGCCGAAGTCCTAATATCATAAATATGATTTCGAGGAATCTTTCTAATCCTTTGAGTCATTGTTACTTTCTGGATCAGATGCTCTTTGGACGTTTGCTCCTTGGAGATGAACGGAACATCGCCATACATGTCCGTGTCAATTACAAGACCGGATGCTGTAAGGTGATGGTGTTTCTTACCAGATCGAAAGCAATAGCATCATCGTGTTCCCTACTATATCTTATAAAACGTTATTGTCTTCCTTTTAAATTTTACATCGGCGTAGAAGTGTTCCTTAGTAAATATTGATCAAATCGTCTTTTCCGGCAGATGTTAGAGATTCTGACATTCTAAAACTCCAGCAGTCAAAGCGATTATCTTCCAAGTCATCTACGCATAATAAGCTGTGCCATTAAGACTATAATGACTTCATGTTCCTCATTCGTATCTCACGGGGAGATTACGAGATGATGCCATAAGAGCATTCATTCACTTAGATACCACGTGATGGAACTGAATTTAGGAAAACAACTTCAGCTCGTTGGTGAATTTGTAAACCTCCATGGTCACAGCGTCGAGATGATTTTTCTTTAAAGTTTGTTGTCGCTAATTTGACCAAAAGCAAATAGAGTGGTCATCAGATGGACTTGTGAGAGTTGACCCGGAATCTGGGGTTCGACCACAAAAACGAGATCTCATTAAATGTTGTGTGTTTTGGATGAAACTGTTAAGATGCGTGTGGTTTCCCAGTTTCATGACCAAACACTGTGGTATTGCAATTGCGATATTTTGTGTGAGCAGGATGTGTTTCTTTGCGCGTGGCTTCATTTTTTTCACATTCATTACTTGCCTTCTTTTGCTCAGGCATTTGAGGCTGTTACTGGGGATGCTGATCATAGCACTGACTTTTTGGTGTCTAACGCCACACTCAGCAATATTCCAGCTATATGGCGGAGGTCTCAACATAATTAAGTCTGACCAAGCAATCAAGACATCTACGTCATGAGCATCGAACTACGCTAATTTATGAAACGACGACATGTGTCAACCAGGTCAGCGAGCCAGACCTCCTTATCTGTTATCAAACAACTGTTTGATATGAAATTATACCCTTAACAAAAGTAGGGGATAATGAACTGTCAATTTGGATAGGAAGTGTAAACGTTAACAATCGTTTCAAGGACAGAAATGTTATGAACGCACCGCCATTTCCCTCTATTACCATCCCTAAACGCAACACATGATATGCAACGCATTAGCCTCATACACGTGCATGGGGTCCCATGCTTGATTTTACGTTTTTTTTCAAGAAGGTCGAGAAATCACTTAGAACATTAATTTTGACACTCATTTTGCATCACACACATATTGTTTCTAGTCGTTTGTTTTAAAATGAAAATTGTATGCATGTACATGCAAATTACATGCCGCACAACAATCATCTTTCAAACGAGACTACATTCCAAATAGCTATGGTTGTAAGGAAGTGCAAATGGTGATGCACTCTCAAAGCATTCAATAATATCATATCAACATTGATTGACTCACATAAATCTCCTAAATATTTTTAATCGTAAATAAGAAAAATTAAGATTCCCTATTTTAAGAGTATATATTTTTACATGCAGATATATTTTCGGTTTTAGTTCCTTGACGTTTCTGTTTTCGAAAATTAAGGTTCATGTCACGAGAACGTTTCTTTAAGTATTTGTGTTGAAAAAACATTGCAAACACATACACACATATATCGTGTCAACATCATGTCATTTCTAAATGTCACTGATTTTAATATCATACAGCTGACAACAATAACGGTCGACTAACGGGATCAGGTGGACAGGTGGTTGAATTATTTCATTATGTATCTGTTGCGTAGATCGACGCCAAGAACTGGAAAAGCTAATCCACTGTCGATTATCTACAAATGACTGTCGTATAGCCGAATGTTTTGCCCGAGAGCGGCCGTAATTGAGGAACAGACCAAAATTGTTTTTGAGCGCTCGAAGCAAAACTGAATTTAACGCAAATACTTATCAACGATATACATACAAAGTTATATATTGCAGTTTCTGGTGTCCTATCACAAGAGACGACGTCAGCAACGGTAGCAACGACGCAAAGTGGAAACTCCTCCAGATGGGACTTCATCCGCTACTTCAATGCCCACAGATCCGACGAAAAACCTGACCTCACGTATGACAAGGCTTGGTTCACCATCAACACTAGCGTCAACTTTGATCTGCAGTTATGGGCACAGACTACACAATGTGTGCGGGTACGGAGATTCCCAGCGTATTGTCATTTAGTGACTGGGGTAAAATAACTAGTATGCAACTGATGAACAGATATTTATATTGACACTAAAATACACGAATGTTATAAATACAATAAGAAAATAGTGAATTGATTAATATATTGTGATATATATTTGAACTGAAGATCCAAGATTGATGAAACTGTTGTATACGACCATTATTCTGTGTTTTAGATTTGGTTACAGTCTGTCATATATACCATGATCCAAATACCTTCATTACAACACATGCCAGTCTAGATAGCAAGCCTAAAGTAGGCAGTAAAAAGCTCAAAATGAGGTGGAGATTTACTGACGCAACTGGAGTTTTACTAGCCACGGGCTAACGGGCCAGTTGCTATTTCGCGCACTGATGCCTTGGATTCACCATTTCCAGTGTCCCTTGAGGCAGACTGACACGATCCATGGCCCCAACACGAGCACCATTCTCATGGACACCAAGTGGCCCATGAGGGTCAAACTGGCTAGACAGCACCCTACAGACCATGTGGAGGATATCTGCAGGTGAGAACCACACACCATACGTATATATGTTTGGGATTACAGTTTCGTGTAAAGTACAGATTCTAGTGCTTTCGTTGTGGAAGTCGTGGTAGCTGAACGGGGATGGGTTCGAGTCCTGGATGGGACTCAACCGGTGTTTGCAATACTTTACTTCACCAGCTGGCCATCAGGGCCTGCTGCTATCTGTACAATGTTCCTACAAACTCAAGCGAAGCCTATGACACACATTAACTTAATATGATGGATCGTGGACGATTCCCCGAACATTAATAAAGAAAAAGGGGGAAACATTCCAGTTGAAATATAACTGACAGATAATTTACTGAAGGTCATAAGGGCCTGCACACATTTGAAACTGCCGGCCCGATACAATAACAAACGGCATCGGACCTCCGAGCCGGCGGTTATTTCGAACGCTGGTACCAGGGGAACACTTTCTGTATGACGATTTAACGAGCACTTCCAGTAGGTCTGATTTCGCACTCTTTGCAATGTGTGTGATTAGTAACACAGACGTCTCCTGTTCCAGTTTTGAGCTGCATTTCCGCGAGGCGGGTGACTACTGGTTGTTCCTGGACTACCATGCTTACATGGAGGGGACGGCCTGCGACCTGTTGTTGGCTAACGAACCCCTACCAGCAGAAATCCGTAAGTGGTCGCGACTGTAGTTGCACTTCTCGGAGCAATATGTCCTATAAGGTTTATATTTAGTACGGTTTTAACTGTTTACGAGTAATCCTTTCAGGAACTTTCAAACCCACGTGATTGATGTTTAAAGCCATATTTGGGAATTTTCGGCTATCTCTAATCTGTCATATAGATATGTCCAATGTAACGCGTATACGTAGAGGTCTAGATTAACAGACTTTCAGGAATGAAGAAAGCTTCTTGGCTGTTTCTTACCTTTTGTTCTTTTTGTGACCGTAATTTAGAAACGGCTTTGTGTCTCGTAAAATATGTTCATTTTCAGAGAACAGAGGTAAGTCTAGACTGTCACATCTGCTGAAATAGTGCTATCGGTGCTGGAAGAACATATTGAGGCAATCATCCGACCGATGCCATTAGACTCTCCAATGCTCGTTGCTCTTGTTACAACTACTGGTTTCTCTGGTCATGTCATAGCGGAAATATTGCTGACCAAAGCTAAAAAAACATTCATTTGTCACAGTATTCACTGTCGTTGACGTAAGCAGCGATTTGGTTATAGCGTGACATTTTAGAAACACTTACTATATTAGATTACACGATGCCATGTAGAAAGTGGTCAAATGCAGCATATGTAATATTTGGGATTTCACTTTCTTAGTAAAATACAAATTCTTGTACTAACTATATTTATCTTCATATCGGTTCTTGGAGGGTGGGGTAGCCTAGTGGTTAGCACGTTCGCTGGTCACGCCGTAGACCCGGTTCGGTTCGAAGAGCCCATTTCTGATGTCCCCCCACCCCCACCCCCACCGAGATATTGTTGGAATATAGCTAGACTAAACTAAACTCACTAATCCATATTAGTTCTACCCGTAGGTCAGGATATGCAAGTACCTGTTGTCATTACTGTCTGTCTTGCAGTTTTTCAGTTACCACTTTACATTTACCTTTTTGTTTTTTGTTTCTATATATGTATTCTGAGCTTATTACACTCTGGCACTGACATTTCAGATTTCTATAATTCTGAAATGATATAAAGCCAACCTTTTAACTTACTCATTAGACCGTTGACTGATGATCTGGTATCTAAGTACCTGCAACAGTGGAGACACCAAGTTTTCGAATGCAGCAGTAGACTCTCTCCGCGATCGTATTTGCCGAGACGCATGACAACAAAGCCTCTTTTATCAACAGATGACCATGGGCAAGGAGAGGTCGACATTCATCACATGTATTGTGTCTATTTCAGCGATACTGTTTACAGTGCTAGGTTTGCTTGGCCTGGCTGGTCTATGGGCCATCATCAAGTGTATTTACAGGTCAGTAGCACACTGAAGACAGGTGACACACAAATAACGTCCACAACAACACAGACATTTCACCAGTAACACGACGGCATGCAATGACCACATACCAACAGAAGGTCTTCACCTACGTACCCCGTCTTACGCCCCAATCACGCCCACTCTGCCCCCACATAACCCGACCTTTAAGAAAACACTAGAAAACGAATGCAAATCAGATTACGACTGACTTACACCGAGAGCATAACTATTGTTTCCATTTGGACTGAATAGTTTCTCATTTTGATCTAAAACTGAAAATCTTTGTATTTGTTGTTAGGTTTTGTGCGGCGTTTTTACTGTTTTGTTTTGTTTTTGTTTATTTATTATTTTTCTGATTTGTTTTTGCTTTGTTTTGGTTTTGGGGTGGGTTCATAATGTCCTTGCAACCAACTTGCAACCGCCGCGTTTCCCGTATCGTCCTTACATTTTATATATGCGCATTTCCGTGTTGTAATCGTGATTCTGTTGATCCGTACAGAAGAACTATTTATTGTGGTATGTTATTGTTATATACTTATGAAATTGTTAATAATTAGGACGGAAATCGGATGATGATGTTCCTTCCCGACTGAGATTTCACTGCTGACATTACAGACGCAGTAGATCGGCGCCATGTTTCGGGAAGAGCGCTGATATTACGGATCCAAGGGAACACTCCGAGGCCAATAATTCCGTGGTAGGTAGCTCCGTGGAATTAATGCCAGCATTTGGTTGTGTTGAAGTATAGCTTGAAATGTTACTTTAAAATAGAATGATGTTCAAAGAACTGGTTGTTCAATTTATTAACCTGAAATGTGGTTAGGCGACGATGAGCTGTTCTGGCAGCAGCATATATACTGACGGAAACAAATAAGGGAACGCCACTTAATCGCACAGTGTCCCTCTATTCTCGGATTCGCATCCACAGTATGATACAATCTTGCGAAAAAACGGTTCCCTTATTTGTTTCCCTCAGTATAATTCTGATATCAAACTGTTCCGCATTATAGGTGACATGCGTATATGGGTGTACAGCGGATCAAACAGATTCGTAGAAACGTTATAAAGCAATGAAGTTTTAAAATCAATCGGACAACTTACGTTACTTCTATTTGTATGGATATTTCATAACGTCAGAAAGACATTACACACACGCGACGTATATGGGACTGTGTGTAAACATGATGTGTGTGGGTATACAAAAGAGCATATCTAACCAAACACTACTAAACAATGCTTACTGTAATAATAAAGTGTTTTGATGAGATGGCCATCTTTTACATGTTCAGAACATGGACCCTCTTAGTAAAGCCAACGGAGATGTAGAAAACGGAGGCCCCAAGAAGGTCACCGAGCCCAAGAAGAAGAAGAGGCTGCGGTCTCTGGACACATTCAGAGGGTACGAGTTTGATTTTCCCAATATACCATATACCCCATTAACTAGGGATAACCTTTCGGCCTTACTGGCAGAAACGTTTTACAGCATGCTACAGCCTCATGTTTAATGACAGCAGTCGATTATAAGTTTTACGATTATGCTGACACAAATGATTGTGTGTATCTTCAGTTTGGCCCTGAGCATAATGATCTTCGTGAACTACGGCGGCGGTGGCTACTGGTTCTTCGAGCATCCCCCTTGGAACGGCCTCACCCTGGCGGACCTCGTCTTCCCTTGGTACGTCAGCGTCTTGTCACAATGCTATTGGGACACACTGTTTTATAACATTGCTAACCCTGGATAGTTTATGCCCTGTTAGTCAGGGAGTGTATTCATCTGGACAACTGGGAACAATGCCCGATTAACAGTGTATCTTTCACAATGGGGAAGTTCTCTGTGTGTAACCAAAAGGCACAACCTGGAGCATAGTCGTGGATGAAATGTGTCAAATTATGTTCACACATACCCCAACGCTTCGAAGAAAAGACGTCACTGTAAAACGGCTGACTAAATCAAAATGATGGGGTTATGATAACCCTCGACGTGATGCTGTCGTGGAGATTGGAATACTTTCATCCTGAAGGTGTTCATGTGAGAAAGATATAATTGATATGTTCGTACTTTAGATGTGAGTAGTTTTATGCCGCACTCAGCAATATTCCAGATTTGTGGCTGTGGTCTGTAAATAATCGAGTCAGACGAGACATTCCAGTGATCAATAGTATGAGCATTGATATGCGCAAATGGTAACCGATGGCGTGTCAACCAAAGCAGCGAGTCGGACCACCCGATCCTGTTAGTCGCCTTTTGTGGCAAGCATGCCTTTCTTAACCCGCACTTAAGATGTACTTATGAAGAAGATATTAATATGTTCACCCTCAGGATTATCTTGTCGTGACGATATTTATACGTTCAACCTTACTATGATCATATGATATATACCAATACCCTCAACTCCAAAGTGATCCTGCGATAAAGATATCTGTTTGTTCTTTCAAGGTTCATCTTCATCATGGGCACCGCTATGAACTTCTCGTTCCGGAGCATGTACAAGCGCGGCAAGACAAGGTGCCAGATTCTATGGAAGATAATCAAGCGATCCTGTATCCTGTTCGGCCTTGGTATCATCCTGGCGACCTCATGGGGACGTAAGTGTCTGAAATATTTCTTGCTTGTCGTCGTAACGTAGATAATAGATTCATTTGTTCACTCGAGTCCAGAGAACAGCTAACAAGAACAAAACATTATTATATCACGTTAAGGTACATTGTTACGAGTAACAACTAGAGCTGACCTCACCTAGTGTAGAATTATGGGAAAGGAACTAAACGCTTTGAAAACGACCTCGACCGACCAATTGTTTCACGTTGTTATAAATCTCAATGGCCATGGAAGTACTTGGGGTACATTTTGATGTACCATTAAAAATGTAGGGGATATTCCAATTCGCAAGCATACCACTAGCCAATGTCACTGCACATGAGAAAAAAAAGTATAAATATATATCCATTCAGATGAAAGATTTCCAAAGGAGGGAATAAATTGTCACATTTTCCTCTAATTTCTCTTCAACATTTGTTTCCTCTTTGGCGTGATCATTTGCATGTTATCAGTCTTGTGAAGTCCAATATCCTACCGTTTTAGTGGTATATGAACATATTTATCCTCCTGCTTGCCAGCCACGGATCTCACCAAGCTGCGAGTACCCGGTGTCCTGCAGAGATTCGGCATCACCTACCTCATCATTGCCCTCACCGAGCTTCTTTGTCACAGGAAAGAGGATTCACATGCGGTGCGTTAAGTGCCAGAATTACATAAGAAACAACAAAAATAACGCCTCCGGGGTTATTTCTTAAACCAGCACCTACCCTTACTGGTATGAATATCAAGTGTCATATTGCTGAATAATACAGATGGAGATGTTCTTCAATGGTCATTAAGTTATTAACGCAAGAGCCTTGGGTAAATATGGTCAGTATTCCAACCGTATCACAATATCTGGATAACTCATATATAAGAGTAGATGTGCATTTGTCAAGGAGCTAAAGCCCGTGATGATCCGGGTTTGAATTGAACCCATGCTTGTCGTAACTAACGGAACAGGGTGGTCAGGATCGCTGACTTACTTGACACATGTCATCGTATCCTAATTGTGTAGATGATAGATGCTCATGCTGTTGGTCACTGATTGCCTGGTCCAGACTCGACTATTTACAGACCGCTGGAACATTGCTGGGTACGACCTATAACTATAATCACTCACTCCATGACCTTAATTGAGCGGTGTATTTAACAAAATAAAATATTTGCAGTGTATATGGACATACAAAGAGATTCGCTCCCAAATACTGGTGTCAAATACAACAACACGATAAAGTTAGTTTTTTTCAACGTGTGATGATGTAATAGTTATCAGTAGTTATGTGGGTTAAAACTCACTCTTCCTCACTCTTCCTCACTCTGCCTCACTCTTCACTCACTCTTCATTAGTTTTCAATAAAACTGTACATTTCCGAACACCTTACTGCCATTAGACTTGCGTCAGTTGAGCAATGTCAAATTTAACGTCATATCATTGTGCGTCGTGTAACTGATGATGTCAAGGCATTGTGCAAATTCTACGGGCAAAACATTTTCTCCTGATAAACTGATCTACGTGATTGAAAACACAAACCCCTTTGAGGTTAGGTGACGGCGCAGGCCTTTGTTTAAAAAAGGAGACTAAATCGATCGGATATTGTGGCCCTGTGATGACGGGGCGTTGCTCATGATATCAACCACTAATGGGTCAGTCCGATTTTTGTTTCCTGATGGACACTGGTACAGCTGACTTGTTCCTGACTGTAAACCTCAATCATCTATATCAAATTGACGAGATTTTTTTCAGGATCGCAAATGGTCTGCTATCCGTGACGTCATCCTGTATCTCCCTGCCTGGGTCTTCCAGCTGTGTATCCTTGGCGTGTACCTCGGCCTCACGTTCGGCCTGCCAGTACCCGGATGTCCCACGTAAGCCATACTTAAAACGACTATTGTTACTATTCATCTGCAAGTCAAGTCTTGTATTTCAAGTCAAACCTCTGTAACAGTAATCACTTTTCAATTCTGAAGTTCCAGGTCACATCCACAGGCTCTCGTGTCTTTCCGAGGATTAATGATTTAAAAGATATTGTTTTTTTGAGATGACCCCCGAATGGAAATGCTTCATAGAACAATACACCATGAGTATTATATAACTTTCTAAAATCTTTACTCTTCGCAAAGACTCACTGGATTGTCTGGTCCAGACTCGATTATTTACAGACCGCCGCCATATAGCTGGACTATTGCTGAGTGCGGTGTAAAACTCACTCACTCACTCACTCACTCACTCAATCTTCGCAAAGACGCGAGGGCCTGTGCACACTCCTGGACCAACCACCCAATATTATGACCGTATTTTCCCCCATAAAACACTGATATGATTCCACGACCTTCGTGCAGTTGCTACTAACAGGATCGGATGATCAGGCTTACTGACTTGGTTGACACATGTCATCGGTTCCCATTCGCGAAGATCGATGTTCGTGCTGTTGATCACTGGATTGTCTGGACCAGACACGATTACTTTCAGACCGCCGCCATATAGCTAGACTATTGCTGGGAGCGGCGTAAAACTAAATTCACTCACTCACTCTCAATTGCTGAATGATGTAAAGGCAGACAGTACCTTCGTGTGTGCATAAAATCCACAGGTAAACTGGGGAACGTCTTGTCAGTGAAGATGATCACAACAAAGGGCAAGAAACTATTTGTCAAGTGGGACAAGTTCACGACAAGTGCTATTTTTGGCGTTACTGTATATAATGTGCATTCATCTACCTAAGAAATAGATCGTTGTAGATATGAAATACTTGTTTGTCTAGGTGTGAGACATTTAACGCTAAGATGTTGCAAACTCCTTAGATTAATGGCACGTCTTATCGTGAGCGTGTGTTTACAGTGGCTATATCGGACCTGGAGGTTTGAGTGATGGCGGCAAAAACTACAACTGTACTGGCGGGGCCGCCAGGTACATTGATTACGTGTTGCTAGGCAACGACCATATATACCAGTACCCCACCCCGCAGGTACGTTATGTCATTACTGGGATCACTCAAAGAAAGCACATTATACCGACTATTTCTTGCAGATAAAATGGAAAAAGTTACACTTCAGTTAAACGATTTAATAGTTACTGATTTGATTTAAACATATCTTATTCACGAAAAGTCAGTAAGCTCCGAGAAATTTGTTTGATGGCCGCTCCCAAAGGCCGCGAATTATTGATTTCAAGGTAGAAAAAAATAACTGTTTTCCAAAGTTCTGTATATAATATTGTATATATAACAAGATAATCCTTTTGAAGCACTGTGCATTTAGTCTCATGTCATTGCTCACATCTGGGTTCTTCCTAGGTGTTAAATATGGTTTTACCTGCTTGGATCAAGTCTACTGTTAAATATTTTCAACCAGCGAGTAACCATAACCGTAAACCTATGCAGAAATACCCCAAACTGGCGCTCTCACTGTTAGAATATCCTGCTGTTTTGTGTTTTAACGTTTACATACCGCAAGAGAAATAGTTCACCCTGCGATTCAGTACGGCAAGGTGCATGGATCTGTAACTGATTATGTTCCTATCATGTCTTCATATAAAAAAGCAGACACTTTGGGGACATTTAGCTCCTTGATTCTCTTACCTACCAGTTCAGTATGCTGGTCATTATGTTCCAGGCATTATACGAGACGCAGGTTCCATATGACCCGGAAGGAATTCTAGGAGTTTTGACATCGGTTTTCCTTTGCTTTTTGGGAGTGCAGGTATGTTAAGCCTGAAACCTTCAGCTGAACTATTGTGTTTTATCTTTCGACAAATGAAACGTCTTTTTCCTGTTAAATGTAGCTGATTCGTTCTTGGTTAGCCAAGGGGTAATTTGTCTTGGGCTGATGGTAAACAAATTCGTTTATCGCTATCGTGGATACACCTGTAACACGTGTTTGCCGAGCGTGGTTTGATTGAGTAACCCTCTGAAATGCTCCTAGTAACAATCATGGGGGAGAGATGTGTTGATGTGTTGAGACAGAGTCGGAGTATAAGTATCTGGGAACCTTCACTGACTGCAAGCTGAGCTAGTACACTAACATTGAAGCCCTATACAACAAGTGTCAACAACGTCTTCAGCCATGTTCACCCATCTGTCATGTCATCATTTTATGCTGTGTTTATTCAGAGTATTTTACCATTGTCCTTCCACTGTTGGTACGGGTCTCTCTCTCAGTTCGCCTCAAATCTAAAGTGGACAAAATTGTTAACACTGCAAGTAAAATCGCCGGGGACAAATTTGAATGTTTATCATTAATATATGAGCGGAAAATCGTGACACAAGCTGTCAAAGCTGTCAAACTTATATTTGACCCAACTCACAACTTAAAGTCGGAATACAGCCTCCTCCCTGCAGGCCGCCGCTGCGAAGTTCCAATTGTGAAAACTAAAAGAACCCTACATCCTGCATTCCAAGTACCATATCTCTTTTAAACAAATGTGAAGATATTTAAATCAATGGATATATGTAAATATGTACAAAGTGTATATTACTGATGTGTCAGTAGCCCCGCTGATGTAACACAAATTCTTCAACAGACATGAAAGTATTATTCTATTCTATTCTATTCTATTCTATTCTATTCTATTCTATTCTATTCTATTCTATTCTATTCTATTCTATTCTATTCTATTCAGGCTGGGCGCATCATCATCACGTACCAGACCCATTCAGGCCGTATTGTCCGGTGGCTCATCTGGGGTGTCATCACGGTAGGAAGGATGCTAGTTCTTGTATATAAGCAAACTGTGACGATTCAGGTTAGAATTGATCTCCAGCCACCCTTGCTTGTCGTAAGAGGCGATTGACGGGATCGGGTGGTCAGGCTGGCTGACTTGGTCGACACATGTCATCGTATCCCCACTGCGTAGATCGATGCTCATAATGTTGATCACTGGTTTGTCTGGTCCGGCCTGCTTATTTGCAGGCTGCCGTGATGTTGTTGGAATGTTGCTTGGTGCGGCGTAAAACAACAAGGCAATAAAACAAAATAGAGGTGGTCTTAGTAATAGGGCGACATCACGATAGGGAGAATTTCATACTTGTATTTTTCCACATTTGCCTATAGTCAGAGGCGATGTTATGTGTGAGGTTGTGAAATAGTTGACGGAGTTTCGTAGTATTCTGGCATTAATCACTTGTCTGTCATGTCCAAATCAGCTTGGTTATTTGCTAGGATGGGTGTTTCACAAACAATACGCTGCTGTCGGTGTGGGGTGATACAAGAAATATAGTCTATGCCTCAGAGATGCCTAGAGTTGAACATAGAAACCCAACTCACTAACTCCGAGCCGGCCAGTTAATGTTCCCTTCTTCGGCAAGGAAATAGGAAGAACCATCTTTACAATGTTGAGATGTGTGGCAACTTCTAAATAAATCAAGAACGTTGAAAAAAAAACCCATTTCATTACATATGTCTTTTAACCTCATTTGCTGCAAATACTGCACAGCTCCTAGGATCAAGACCACTGAATCTGTTGTTCTTAATACCAGACAAGCGAGCAGTGACCATTGCAGTTTCAAATGTTCAATATTGAGGATTAAACATTACAAGGTTGAGATGTGTGGCAACGTCTAATCAAGGAAGGTGAAAAAAAATATTTATTACATGTTTCTTTTTAGGGAGCGATTGCTGCATTGCTTTGCAAGGGTAGTCAAAACGATGGCTGGATTCCTATAAATAAAAACCTGTGGTAAGTCTAGGGTTCTGGCATTAAGCTATATACGTTCACACTAATGTTCATACCACAAAGTCCTGTGAGTCTGCTTTCGTCTACCACAAATTATAACTCATTTATCATTTATCGTTAAATCTTATGTTGTCTTAATTCTAGGGTATATTAATCCACCGTTGATATATGAATGTATGATACGGTTGAAATGTCATAGCCAGAAGAACCAATTTGCTCAGAAGATCAATCACTTGTTTATCGTCCCCAGATTTGACTAATGTACGGACCACTATAATACATATAGCTTATAAGTGAGGCGTTCAACAATGGGGAAATCGTTTTAGATAAAACAATTTAATATGTATAAATAAATAGTAATGCCGTCTTTATTTTCCAGGTCTGTTTCCTTCGTGTTGGTGACGGCTAGTTTTGCCTTCTTCCTTCTGTCGGCCATGTATGTAGTAATGGACATCGTCCACTGGTGGGAGGGCGGGCCCTTCGTCTATCCAGGTAAATCACATGCTGCACGTGTTCTGTAGTTTGAGAAGTATATACTTTCCTGGTTTAGAACAGGTCACCCACATCATTGTCTTGTCCTGCGAGATGACAGACCAGTTCATTATTTGTATGTGTACTCTTGATTTTGATTGGCAAAACATGTCAATTTGCTAACTAAAAATATACTAGTCCCGGCTTGACATAAATTCTTCACTTTCGTGAATCGCATAATTTAAAGTTCATTGCATTTACACCATTTAACCTCTTACCTAGCCTTCCAAAATGAGATGCCACAGGTAAGACAGTCAATCGTCATTTGAAGCGCATTCTTGTTAGGAGCCATGGACATATTTTGGTGCAGGACACTGTCTAATCTATGGTTGTTTCTTCGTTCCACAAAGGGGTAACGTGCAGTTGATCATGCATAACCCCGATACTAGAACGGTACGGCTTGTACGGCTAAGACCTGGTTCACCTACTCGTACTCGTCTGTGTACACTGTTCTAGGTATGAACTCGATCGTGGTGTATGTAACTCGTCTGTGTACACTGTTCTAGGTATGAAGTCGATCGTGGTGTATGTAACTCGTCTGTGTACACTGTTCTAGGTATGAACTTGATCGTGGTGTATGTAACTCGTCTGTGATCACTGTTCTAGGTATGAACTCGATCGTGGTGTATGTAACTCGTCTGTGATCACTGTTCTAGGTATGAAGTCGATCGTGGTGTATGTAACTCGTCTGTGTACACTGTTCTAGGTATGAAGTCGATCGTGGTGTATGTAACTCGTCTGTGAATACTGTTCTAGGTATGAACTCGATCGTGGTGTATGTAACTCGTCTGTGTTCACTGTTCTAGGTATGAACTCGATCGTGATGTATGTAACTCGTCTGTGTACACTGTTCTAGGTATGAACTCGATCGTGGTGTATGTAACTCGTCTGTGTACACTGTTCTAGGTATGAACTCGATCGTGGTGTATGTAACTCGTCTGTGATCACTGTTCTAGGTATGAACTCGATCGTGGTGTATGTAACTCGTCTGTGTTCACTGTTCTAGGTATGAACTCGATCGTGGTGTATGTAACTCGTCTGTGTACACTGTTCTAGGTATGAACTCGATCGTGGTGTATGTAACTCGTCTGTGATCACTGTTCTAGGTATGAACTCGATCGTGGTGTATGTAACTCGTCTGTGTACACTGTTCTAGGTATGAACTCGATCGTGGTGTATGTAACTCGTCTGTGTACACTGTTCTAGGTATGAACTCGATCGTGGTGTATGTAACTCGTCTGTGATCACTGTTCTAGGTATGAACTCGATCGTGGTGTAGGTAACACGTCTGTGATCACTGTTCTAGGTATGAAGTCGATCGTGGTGTATGTAACTCGTCTGTGATCACTGTTCTAGGTATGAACTCGATCGTGGTGTATGTAACTCGTCTGTGTACACTGTTCTAGGTATGAACTCGATCGTGGTGTATGTAACTCGTCTGTGATCACAGTTCTAGGTATGAACTCGATCGTGGTGTATGTAACTCGTCTGTGTTCACTGTTCTAGGTATGAACTCGATCGTGGTGTATGTAACTCGTCTGTGTACACTGTTCTAGGTATGAAGTCGATCGTGGTGTTTGTAACTCGTCTGTGTACATTGTTCTAGGTATGAACTCGATCGTGGTGTATGTAACTCGTCTGTGTACACTGTTCTAGGTATGAACTCGATCGTGGTGTACGTTGGGCATGACCTGCTGTGGCGACTGTTCCCCATCAACTGGGAAATCGAGGAAATCCACTGGAAGCTTCTGCTGCAGGACGTGTGGGGCGCCGGCATCTGGTGTTTCATCGCCTACCTCATGTTCCGAAAGAAGTTCTTCGTTGCAATCTAAACGAATTGTTCTCGAAGAGGCAATATCTTCCCGGAAAGTGCCTTGACCATGGCTAGATAGGTGAAGAACATATATTCCTGTTGTGTAACATGAATGTGTTCCACCTCTGTTGTTCTGCCAGATCATTGTGGCAGTGTAACCGTTTGAGGTTTGAGAGTATGGTGAGCGTAGGAAATGAAGCTCTCTGACTACACGATCAGATGATAGTGATAAGGTGTTTAATACAACCCGATGCAACATACATAACAATACATGTACATGATACAAACCGGCATTTCAAAGTAACCATTCCATTTTAGTGGTGTTCCGATTATTGAAATAATTTAAGATTGGTCGCAGTAACCACGTGACCAAGCAATCGATCGTATTTTCTCATAAGAAAACAAAATTGATTTTGGAACTCTTGTTCAAACCCAAAGTGGGTTTGGGGTTCTTTCTTGTTATAGTCTTCAGGACTTGTGACGATAAAACATATCCTCAAGTTGTCAGGGCCTGAAAACTTTGTTTAATTCTTACAAAACTCACTTCACTAACTGAAAAAAATCGCGACTGAATATTTCTTGAATACGCCAGGATGTGCACGTTCATATCAGTGAAATAGCAAGTTGCACCCAACCTGGATAGGAAAATGTGAAAAATGACACTAACCAACCTTTTTCGATTGTTCGTTGATAATGAAAAAATCATCAATAGTGAAGTTTTAAGCAGTTACCAACACTATCCCAACACTATTCCATTTGTTAATGCGTGACCCTGTCTTCTAGTGTGTCGCAATTCGCACTGAGTAATTCTAATCCAATTCCTGTTTGCTCTGATTTATTTACCTGGTTTGGCAGCACACGAACCTCATACAGTGTATGTTAGAAAACCATACCCTGCCCGTGGCCTTTCCAAACCGTTTCCTACATGAAACATGGACGCCTAAATACAGGACTGAAATATTATTGAAGGCGGCCTCAGTGCGACTTCACCCATTCGATCATTTGAAGCGGTTCTGCCCTTCATGTTTCTCTTCTCAAATCCTACAACGCTTTGGTGATCACTGTCCTTTTATCCTAGATAGACGAACATACATATTACATCCTTCATGCCTATAGATCAGGAACTCAACGAGTTCAACAACGAAGTGTGAAGCATCGATGTTTGGAACTTCTGGTCAGTCTCGGCTGCATATCTGTTTGAATGAAAGTACACCCCTCATTTTACTGCTTTTTTTACATACATCGTGGTATCTGTTTGTAAAATATAAGTTAGGATTTGTCCAGACCAACGCGTCCGGATATTTGCGACCTTACCTGGTTCGTTTTAGTTAAGATATGAATACATTACTTGATATTATGTTCATTTGCGACGTTTCGGTGCAGGTACTAACACCGTTATCGAGCAAGTCAGCGTTAGTACCTGCACCTAAATGTCGCACCCAATGCATTAAAGAAGTTGACTATCCATAGAACTTGGTGTTCCTTCATCTTTACAACTTCTGAAATGCCTTTCAAAGAAGATATTCATAAGTAAGTATGCAACTGTATCAGCTACTCTCACAAGTGTAGTGTGATTATGTTAAGACGCCAAAGCTGGACATCAAAACATTTAATTCTTAAGAACTCATTTCATCCGAGTCTTATATATTTCACTGTATTCACAATATCTATCTTTTAGCTTGTTGTCTCCAAATACTTTAGGATGTAAACTAATAGTACTATAGAATACTGTTCATATTTATTCCTAGTGTCATTGTGCACTATTAGTTTCATAGTTCCATATGTATATTGTCATTGTGTGTAATACATGTATATTAAGAAGCTGTTCATGTCATTGTTACATATTTTGTGCTTCCGTAATGTTAAAACACTGTAAAATTTGTATTTATATTTGATATATATCTTGCTTATCAAATATGTTATGACCCATAAAGATGTATAATGGCTGACTTCTCTTGTTTTTGAGTTGTCAATATCTCCAACACTACTGCTAGACACATATTAGATGATCCTGCGCACTAAACGCATTTGTGACAAGAGAGGCGGTACAACGAATTGGGCGAGTACACTTGGCTGCTACAGGTAGCTTGACGATTATGCACGTGCAATACATGCTAATCGTGACATGAAATCAACACCGCTACTGATTAACGCCTGTCTCGCTACTGTGTAACACCTGTCTCGCTACTGTTACCATTCAGTAACAGATAACTTTTAACATATTAAAAAGTTAAATGAAACACAATGAACTATATGTAGTTATTATCTATCTAATATTTAGCAGACGAAAAGTCAGCTTTACCCATTAAAACAACACCGCATATTCCTTCGAATGATAAGACTGCGATTTCAGGCATAAGATACTGATATTCCACGCTAACCTTTAGTTAAGACGAAGACAAATAGATGATTGGGGCATTGACAAGCGTTTTAGATATTCAACAATTTTGTTTTAAAAAAAACGGAAAATGACATTTGCTTCGTGAAATGGATCGGTGGTCCTAAACATATTTGCTCAGTATGTTGTGTTGATTCAATTCGTTGGGATTGTACCTGTTCCCAAATCGTGTGTGCTATAATAATTCATGCGTGAAACGCACGGGGAAAATGAACTTCTCGATATTTATCAGACAACCTGTCTCCCTCTTGTTTCAAGATCGTTCTGTGGGGGGTTCCCAAGTATGCAAATTGGGGTCATTTGTCAGGTCGTGCATCTTATATGTGTTTACCAGTAGCACTTCAGTAAACCGGCACTAGAAACTGGAGCCGTTCCCGAGATTACAAAGGAACCTATTTGTTCTTTATCTTCACTAATATTATTATACTTCATGTAATCGCAACATGCGCATGACTTGTTCCTCAGAAGAACTATTTTATGAATGCTTCATGCAATTGCCCTGTTGCCATCAAATATTTGAAAAGAATCGTTATGTGAGGAAACGTGGGGGCGTTATCTTGCAGACAAGGGGCCTTAGAGAGTTCACGTCGTAAATTCTCATTTGAGGAAAAAAACACTTCCAATAGACACCTGAAAACAACCATTCTTCACTATACTACCCGACATCAACATGTCGCTCCCACACAGCTCCTGACTCAAACATTCACACGTTAATACTGACGTCAGATGTGCAATAGTTTTCTAATCTTAGGCTCTCCTTTTGCGAAATTATAACTTTCTCACCATTCGTCAACTACGGAGCACAACACAACATACATTTGGATACAAACTGGATGTGGTAAAGATGCCAAATGTTATCAATTCGAATGACCATGGCATACACCGTCAAGCATGGATGTGCTCCTTGTGTTGACTGGCGACTGTTTGCAAGTGGTTCGTAACTCTTAACTTTCAGAATTGTATTGGTCCCATACAGCCCACCTTGCTCTTCACTGTGAAAGCGACAGACCTCCTTAAATAGTTCTAGAGTTAACGCAATCACAAGAGTCAGAAATACAGTGTCCTGTGTGTATAAGATGCGGATGTGGTGACCATTGGTCTACCAATTCGTTCTTGTATTGAATTGAAGCGAGTAAACCGAACGCCTAAACGGAATACTGCTCTCTGCTTTGCTTTGAAATCATGAAACACGTAACTGCTGGTCGTGCCTCTCCTGCTTCAAGCCAATAAGACGTCTTGCGGCTCTGTGTGTCAAATATCCACCAAGATCCGAGTTGGATCAGATCTTGAGCTCGGATCTTGAGTAATCCATGCTTGTTGTAAGAGGGGACAAAGAGGTTCGAGTGGTCGCGTTGACTGACTTGGTTGACACATCGGATCGTCATCGCATCATCATTCATGCGTAGATCGATACTCGTGATGATCGATCACTGGATTGTCTGGTTCAGCCACGGTTATTGATAGATCGCCGACATATAGCTGAAATATTGCTGAGTGCGGCGTTAAACAACACACACACCAAACCCAATATGATCATCCACCATATTCAGTCGCAGCCGGGGCCGTAGGGTAGCCTAGTGGTTAAAACGTTCGCCCGTCAACGCCAACGTCCCGGGTTCGATTCCTAATGTGGGTACAATGAGTCAAGCCCATTTCTTTCTGGTATTGCTGGGATATTGCTAAATACGGCATAAAACCAAATTCAGTCACTCACTCACTGTACCATCGTAGATGAAAGGTACTGACGCAATACGCCATTACACGCCATACAGTATTCACATAACTATCAGCTGGTTCATTGTAGAGGTCGCAGGCTCGAAACGCGTGTAGTTCAAGTGAATGCCTATTACATATTGTATGACCAGGTGTGGCGATCGATGCAAGTATGATCGTAAACTGGTCAGTGTGTCACAGCGTTCACTAACACCGTGTTCCGTACATCAATACATCTTTCACAACGTAAAGGCTGTGGAATGTCTAACAGCTGCAACTCTGAGGTCTGTATCTGAATAATTCAACATACCGCCGTGAAAGGACCGGTGTTAATCCGGTGGGACTCTTATATGCCATTAAAACTAGCAGTCAGCTTGTACAGTATGTACGGAATATTAGCACTAGATGTTCCTCGCTGTATCAGTATCCGCTCAGTATCTTCATCAGTATTTATATCAGTGAGTGAGTGAGTTTAAATTTATGCTGCGATCAGCAACATTCCAGCTTTGTGGCGTCGGTCTGAAAATAATCAAGTCTGGATCAGGCAATCAAGTGATCAACAATATGAGCATGGATCTGCGCAACTGGGAACCGGTGACGCCTCTTAGTCGAGGCGTAGCCTCTTACGACAAGTATAGTCGCTTTTATCTGTTCCGGTATCTGTATCTGTATCAGTACCTGAGTCAGTACCTGTATCAGTATCTGTATCAGTACATGTATCAGTATCAGTGTCTGTGACTGTGACTGTGACTGTGACTGTGTCTGTATCCGTATCCGTATCATGAAGTATCTCATCTGTTACGGACAGTTATACAGATCTTAGCGCTTGTATATTGTCGGATAGTAAATGTTTATTGTATGGGTAATAAATCATTGCATTTAGTGAGTCTTGACGTGCAAAAAGTATACTATGTAGTGGTAATTCCTAAAGTAGAAGAGTTTAATCACTCTATTCATAACGTATCATCTATGTAATTCTTCTAAATTGTGTATCGAAAGCCTCTTTTAAACTCTCACAAAACCGTGTTTAAACGTGGCGCGAGTGTGATTTTGTCTTTCTTTCTTTTTCTTTTTTCAAATAGAAATAAGTGTTTGTCGAAAGAAAAACAAAACCGAATATATAATACGTCAGGAGTCGAATATAATTATACTTGACAACATGTCTTGCTTATATGTTTTCTACCTGCATTTCGGTCCGAATACCATCGGTGCACCTCAAGAGTAATCGCCCGTTGTTCAAAGGGGATCCGCAACTCCGGTCTGTGTTACGCGTCACGTTTAACAGAAACTGTCAGGCTGTCAGATGTAAGTTTATGTAAAGTTAGGCGTGAAGATGAAACAAGATGACATTCCGGTCATTGTCCGGTCAATCTGACACCACGCCTCACAGGTCTAGAGGCACGGTTAAGGAAACTGTATGGTCTGAAACTTTTTCACGTGCATGAGTGATGCTGCCACTGTTTATTTAACATCTTAATTACAGGAGAGTTTTCAGATTTAGAGATTAATTTTGAATCATTACTTCATTACGTTCCAGATATCGGTATCACTGGACACCTGGGATTCGAACCCACGTAGTTGATCTTGCTGATCATCCATTTAGAAAAAGTAGCAGGTTTTTAAATGAGACAGATTTAGAACTAGTACCTATGCAAATGTAGTTAGTCTCTAAATCCCCCCACCAATGTGGGTCTCATTTGTAACATATGTTATATTTGGAATTAAACTTTCATAGTAAAGTCAATATTCTTGGACTTTTGCTGGGTTGAGTCCCATCCGGGATTCGAACCCACACCCTCATAGTCAGGCACCTAATCGCCAGCACATTAAGTTAGTCGCCTAACTCGCCAAGCCACCTCGAAAAAAAAATACTAGAACTGTACTTAGACAATACTGTACTTTCTAAAAAAGAATAATCCCAAATATAACATGTTACATTTGACCACTTTCTAACTGGCATTGTGTAATTGAGCATCTCCTTACCAGTTTGGATCTCGTTGTCTGTTACTTTCTATCAACATATATTTTAATGCGAAGCAATTCTCTATGTTGAATGGTGTCAAGGGATATATCTCCCATACTGTACACCGCGTACAGTACAGACTCCCACTGTACGCAGTCAGCTATAAATGGCCTGAACAGTGTTGTGCCTGTGTTGGACGAGTCTAATCGCACAGGGACGATCTGCAAGTGCTCGGCCAGGCCACCTCCTGTTGCACGCACGGCTCACAGACACTATCGAGAGGGGTATTCACTGCATAGTGGTCACTCATCGTGGACAGAGGTCATTCCCAGCAAAACAGTCAGATATTTCGAAGAGGAAGTGCATCCCGTGGATATATACTGATAAATACTGCAGATACTTTCCTGGTGTTTTCACAGCTTCCACAACTTGAATAATCTAAGTGCAGGTACGTATTGTAATGTTTCGCTGTTGTTGTCGGGGCGATTTATTGGGTCACATGAAGTTAACCTACATCCACATCTGTTCACTGTCAGCCCCGAGCGTATTAGTAACCATAGCAGCAAGCCATACCATCAACGGTACGCGGTGACTGCTGGTTATGTAAAGGGACGCAACTGCTGGGGAGAATAGAGGCCTTGCGTACACTACCGTTGAGGTTTGTGGAATGTTTTACAAATTCAGTAATAAGCACTTTCACTGCTTGTCACGCGTGACGTGATCATGACATGTCTGTTCATGACCACAGTGCATCTTGTCAGTCATTGTAATCACGAAGTAGCTGATTGTCCGTGAGTTGGCTGGGATCACTCGTGCGGATCAAGAATCAAGGTCATGAAAGTGAACACAAGTGTACAGCCTCGTCTGCACCCGGCCCGTTCTGTTCAGTGCATTGGTTGATGAAGGATTCTGAAGGTGGGGAAGGGTGGTAGATTGTCAGGTGGTGGACCTGTCAGTGGTGATGGTAGGGTGGGAGGAGGGGTTGGGGGATGGATAGGGAGAGATCTTAGTCTACGTTTTTGTAAGAAATGGCGATGGGGGTCCAAAGCCTTCCCCTCAAAAGTTAAGCACAAAATATGAAACTCTATTATCAGACGAATCAACACATTACCGTTGCTGTCAAACAGAATCACTACAGAGCTCCATTTTTCAAGCAATTGAGTATTTACTCCCATGTCAGTGTATGTATGAGAGATTGCAATTTTTGAGGAGTAACTAGCATTTTGTATACACCGACTGGTTTAAAGAATTCTTTTATGAAGAGTTTCCTATCCTTATTGGGTATTTAACTCTCCTAAACATATAAATATAAATGGTTCAATATAGACTCAAAGTTTTTATTAATTCTTATGGTGCCAAATAGCCATTGTTAAATACTCAACATAGAAGTCATGTGACTATTATAGTAAACTCCGGACAGTGGCTCTGGCTATAATAGTATATATATAATTTATATAGACATCACCTACCATTTGCTAATGCTGTTGTCGAGTCTGGGCGCCTCGACGAATCATACGCAAACCAATTTAGTTGAGTAAAGTTCGCAAGGTATTATGAACCTATTGGGTTTTAAGTGATTCTCATGCGTTTTTTGTACTCCCAGATTTGGGATTAATTGAGTAAATGTGATTTTTATTAAGTAAAATAAGCAAATACGCGCCTTATCAGGAGCTCTGGTAACGACATTTTATTTCAAAACAAGAAAGGGCAGCGAGGGAAGCCAGTTCCCAATGATCATGATAAACGACCCAATTTCGGAAGACGGTCTTTGCAAAAGAATACATTGTCGTACAAGTCATATTGATAAGTGAGTATCAGATTTTATGCCGCTCAAAGCAGTATTTCAGCAATGTCACGGCGTTGTAGAGCAGAAATATAGATGACACATGCTGCAACCAGGTGGGGAATTGAACCTAGTGTTGCATCTATTGCAGTCATAACACAGGATGCTACACGTGCACGATTTGATCACGACGGACGCAGATGTTAAAATACACACGTGTAGGGACGTATATCACTGCAGCTGTGTTGAGGTTTATAAACGTTGATGCACGTATGTCCTCCCCAACGTCAGGGCTCGTACATTAAGGTTTATACCCCAGTTTGTCTAGTTTAATCAGTGTGCGTGGTGGAGAGATGACTGACGCTTTGGCTGAACAAGGTTTTATGCCGCTTTTAGCAATATGTCACCAATATTACGGGGGGCACCTAGGATTTCGGCTTTAACCCCTACCTCACTGCCCAAAGCTGGTCCCGGATAAGCGTCATGCTGTTCGTTAGTAAGATTCTAAAAGGGATCAGGTGGTTTCACTCATACGAATGACTTGGATTGTTTTTGTATTCACTCGGGAAACAGAATTAAATACTGCGGCATAAAACCACAAATATACCGAACGTGCGAGTATCACAGGCGTATACCTCTCTCAAAACGACTTCCTAGAATGACAATCACGGTGTGGTTGCCGGTAACGTCGACGTCACGTCACGTCAATCACGCGATATCCAGAAACGTATACTTGTTCTCGCTCATGTGTTAACCCGTTGGTGGCCGACAGTAGTTGTGTAGATGACTGTACTTAGCAGACTCCTTGGAGATTCTGCTGCTTCGCTACAAGTTCTTGTTATGTTTAGAAATGAATTCCAACCACAAACGAAATGACAAGAACCCATGCTTGTTGTAAGAGGTGACTAACGGGATCGGGTGGTCAGTCCTGCTGGCTTGGTGGAAACATGACGTCGTATCCCAGTTGCGTAGATTGATGATCATGCTACTGATCACTAGATTGTCTGGCCCAGACTTGATCGCATACTTATTACCACCCTTTAGCTGAAATATTGCTGAGTGCGGCGTAAAAGTAAACTCATTTACTCATTAACCAGATTAAATGAGCCATCGAGTTTAAACACCTTGAGAAAATATCACTTTGCGTTAGTGAGTCAAAAGTAGAGAACATCCTTAGAATCTAAACACATGTTATATATAACTATGACAAAATTCTGTGAACATACTGATTTGGTAGTTCCGACCATAATGTTAAAAAACGGTTCCACAGAAAAATACGTTTTAGTTGCACTACTCGGGCGATACACTTGAGAATCGACTGATTATCTCAAAGCATGGAACGTTACATCATGATAATGAATATCAGTTACCCACCACGAACATACCCATCCCTTCACGTTCCCCGTCTGGAAAAAATGGTAAAATGACGCATATAGCATTGGAATGTTAACAGTTGAGACATCATCTTCACTAACCCACGCTCGTCGTAAAAGGCGACTAACGGGATCGGGGGCCCGTGAAGATCCGAATTAGAATTGAACTTCAGCAACACATGCTTGTCATAAGAGACGACTAACGGGATTGGGATCGTGTGGCATCTTATACATGGTCTGCATTCATGATGTCGATCACTGGATTCTCTTGTTCTGAAATGACGTTTAATCTTACTGATCATTAATAACGCAAATGTATCCGATGTTCCAGTCGCCATGACGTGGAGGAGTCTCTGGGCCGTCGTGGTGGGGCAGAACCCGGACAGCGAGTTCCTGGAACCGTACGCTGCCTCTTTCATCTTCTTCCTGATCAACATGACTTCTGGAATCATCCTCCGGTCCCTCAACAAGGTGTTTTCTCCCAAATGGGCCCAGGAATATATTGCCGACTTCCTTGCAACCATGGAAGCCTGTGCCTACTTTTTCGAGAACAACTTCGTATACAAGTACTACGGCCCGTTATGGCTTGGTATAGCCATTGTAGTTCAATGTTTCATCTGTGGCCGAACATTCGATGGAGCCTCCGAGAATCCGGTCAACGCGTTTCAAAGGCTGGTGACAGGAGAAATTAAATTTCCCAAGGCAATGCTAAAAATATTTATTCAGAGTTTAGCAGGACTTGCTTCATACAGGTTCGCGCAGCTGGTGTGGTCGCTAGATCTAATCTCGGACCATCATGAAAGGTACTACGAGACTGAGTGTGCATCTGACCTTAACGTGACCTTGACCTTCGGTTTCTTGATAGAGATGGCTGCGACGTTGTCAGATAACTGGTTGGGAATGCAGACAGTTTCCCGCATGTCGTTACTTGATGAGCTAGTCAAGTATGCAAATGGAGCGATCATGATTGTTGTCGGTAAGTATAATTTTATCTTAGAGGTCAACTGTTTACCGTAATAACACATAGCAATACAGCGACAGCCTGTTATGGATGCAAATATATACGTTTGTGTCAGCGATTAGCCCTTTCACAACAGTACTGCAATCATGAATCGACTGAATGTCTGAATTAGGTGCTTGGTAAATGTACCTGACATTTAAGCTGTAGTTTGTTTAAATTTCCTTTCCGTAAAGATATATTGCCTCTTGATCTGAAATCGCCTTTCTTTGAGTAGGCAAGGTCAAATAATTATGTATTTCACACATTTTCGTATGTTTATGAATTGTGAAACAAAAGGATCATAAAACGCCAAAATGCTGGCAATAAATATTGCCCCGTACTATTGTATATCCTCATATGTTTATGATTTATGAAAAAACGGTCATAGAAGGCCAAAATGCCGACATTAAATATTGCTCCGTACTATGGTGTGTTCCGTATGAGGACACACACACACACCCTCCCAAACACCCAAACACACACACACACACACAGACACACACACAGACACACACACACACACAGACACACACACACACACACACACACACACACACACACACACACACGGGGACACCCCCTACCCCCACCGCCACCGTGATATTGCTGGGATCTAGATAAAAAGCATAGTAAAACCGTAAAACCATAAGCCCTCAAGTATACAAGACACGACTCGATCAGCAACCACGTTAACAGTGATCCACTTGAACCTGGTACATGATATATGTGTTATACATATACGCGACGATTAACACAAACGGGCCACGTCCCCTGGAGATTCCGGTTTGGAATGAGTACCAAGCAATAATTTAATATAGTTTTGAAAGGCAATAGGGTGACTAGATCTAGACTTGACAAGCAAATGGAACTTTATATTAGACGCCACCCGAATCCCAAAACGCTTTATGAATGTCATGTTTTCAGGTATCGCCACGACCGGCATGTACTTCAACCCCGCCATGGCGTCTGGCCACACCCTGGGTTGCAAGGGAACCGCCATGTTGGATCACTTCCTGGTGTACTGGATCGGTCCGTTTGTTGGTTGTCTGGTCGCCATTGTACTGAACAAAGTCCTCCACATTGACATGTCTGATGCAGCTCAGGCAGACAAGAAGAAGAAGCTGGAATAATTGTCTCATGCACACCATTAGTATTAAGACAGGTATTACTGAAGTAGGATTTTAAGAGTTTTCTCGTCCTCCTTCTACTTCTTCCACAAGAATGTTACAACGTTTCAAATTATACTGCAGAAGCTTTCCATTGTGCAAGATTTAATGCCACCAATGAAGTTGCTGTTAATTCCATTGTAGCTACAACTAGTGATAATGAACAGTTACGTTCCCGCCTTCCAGGACAAAGGTTTTGTATCATATTCTTGTGACCTGTGTTTTTAGTTATATTATGCTGAACCCCGACAATATTCAGGCAGTGATGCAGTAACGGTTCATGAACGATGCGGTTCGACCGCATTTAAGCCTTTACTCGCTCTATATATGTCTGCGCAGGTAGAATGCGTCGAATTCCCAGTCATCCATATCGGAACTGGCTGCAATCGGTACGAACATTGAAAAAACTAAGAGGAATGTGGTTTTTGAGATTGAAACCTGTTCAACGAAGCGAAGTATAAACCCATACATTCTAGAAAAATATATGTCAGCGTATCCACATACAACAGACATATTTTACTGGGCATTCTGTACAATCTATCGATAAATCAACAAACGCATACAACTAGCTGAAGATAAATTAAACATAATATTTTAGAAAATGAAAAATTAATGGCGACGTATGATGCCAGCGTTGCCAATGTTGAAATATAGAAATAGCGAACCATTGCTGTGTTGCTGACGATATTTTGCTGTAGACACGGACAAGTATATGTTGATAAGACATTGTCGTTTTCATGGCGTTGACGTACAGATGGACGTTGAAAAGCAGTCGACGAATACGACTTAGGGTGCTAACAGAAGCAGGTAGACATTGATATGTCATTATCGACGACGTTATGGTGTAGACAGAAACAGGTGGACGGTAATTAGTGTTTTTGGTAGACACGAATGAGATGTAGACGGAAGAACGTCGACGTTCATGAGCCATCGACGCTGACAATATTATCATGTGGATATTAACGAAAGGGCCAAAAAGCCGAAGAGGAAGCCGTTGTACAAGTGAAGGTTATTAACCTGTTACGCAAGTCACGGCAATTATATTTCTGAGTGGACAGCAAGTGACCAGTGCAATAATGATTTCGAGATGCTACGCGTATTGCTGTGACGTAGTTAAGAATGCTCCCTTACTCTCTCCGTTCACCGAAAGAGTGACAACAATGAAGGTATAATAACGGACGTTGTAGTTCGGAATTTGTATTTAAAGAATTGTTTGTATAGATCCCAAGGATCAAAATAGGTTCGTATACAGGGTTGTAGATATTAGCACATTCTAGTTTACAGTATGATTACATCATTACATTTCCGAGTGACCTCTTGATCTCACGTTTATTCCCTTGAGATTATAGCTTTAATATCAAAATACATTCCCATAGATACACTTCCGTATTTGTTGCTATAGAAACCACGTTATATTACAACAAAACCTTGTTAATCCGAACGGTGCCGAACAGCGTGAATTATCAACTTTCTGGTTTAACGAATCTCGTAATATCTAACGGGCATTTGTACAGTTGTGTCCGGAGTGTGAGGTTTCGGTCTAATGAGGTTTCTTTGTTACAGATTTTATCCTCTAGTTGTTTCATTGTGTGACTACCTCCTTGATGACACCAAGTTTGATTCATTTAGAAATGTTTAAGCCATTTATTTCTACATTCCCTTTCCATGTTTGAGTCCTGAAGGCAGTTCTGAACAGATAAGGTATTTTTTTTGGGAAATGGTGTGGAATTAGATTTGAGGAAAGAATGGAAATTCAATATATTCGTCATCGCATCCTTATATAGTCGTTACGATAACTTCCACTGAACTTTTCTCTGCATATGTGAAATAAGGGTTGTTTGTGTGATGTGATTACCAACAAAAGCGGCCTATTAATCATTCAACACTATCGCTTACTAAGGCAGCAAACGAAGCACTCGTAAAATATCTGCTTCTGGCCTTACCAATGCTGAATTGGCTTTACAGGGCTAACATAGTACTCTGAAGCCATGTTATCAATGTGCAACATCACTTACAAGGCTTAAAACTATATGTCTCCCCACGTACTCACTATACGTGTTTCGTTGATGTATGCGTACGTTAAGCCCACTGGAACAATGAGTGTTTGAGATGAACATTGATTATATTCACGTGTATTCTGCGCCTGTCGATGAACATTATAAAGTGAATGAAATGACATACATACAAGTATTTGCTGTATTATTATCTTTTGACGGTGGAATAGGGCTCAGAAAATTCATGCCGAACATTATGCCTACGGACGCAGTGTCATTTCAGTACGTTGGGCTGTGGAGTCTTGTGACTAAAGCGTTGATTCGCCAACCCAAATATCAGGGTCCTATACCAATTCGGATACAGTGTGTGAAGCCCATTTCTGGTGTACTCGCCGTGATATTGCAGGGTTATTGCTAAAGCGGCGTAAAACCATATTCACTCAGTAAATTGGCGTTTGATTGCCGTTCATTGTGTTCAAACGCTCACTCGTTTCAACGAAGACCATGGTTTCCGGTGCCCAATGCAAATGCTGCACAAACCTTTACTCACTCATTCGCCTATATGCCCACGTACGGTTACCTGATAGCACGCATACTAGCACAAGAGTACCATTACCATCATATTTCGATTTCTTTTTTAGACTTTATTGTTCAAAAACATGGTCGTCAAGTATAACAGACTTTTCGGTGTGTAGTGTCAGTATTCCTTCTCACTAACAGTGTCTCATGTGATATTCCTTTTATGTTATATAGTTAGTATTAACATTTTCAGCATTAGACAGGACAGAACATGTTCAAAATGAAATGATTTTAGAGTTATTGCTATAAGAACTCGGACCATTTCAAACGCTGTTGCTTCTCATCTCGATTATTTTCAGTAGATTACGGAGGAGTTTTATTTTATATTTTCTTTCGATTCCTCATATAATTCATCCTGAATTTAAACATATCTTAAATTTTCTATTAATTTTTCTAAGCGTTTCGGCACCTTTAGCACAACATGCGATAAACACAAAAACGTGCATATTCGAGGCGAAGAAAACCAAATCGTTCTCCTCAAATGTCAGGCGAACGCGACGCACGATTTGCAATTTCTTTCCCAACGACAAAAAATGGACAGAACATATGGTGTGTCTGTGATGAGAAATAATGTTGTTTTTGTGTGGTCTCGTGCGTATCTTACGTCCAGCTAGCATTTCAAATCATCGTGTTCTATATGCTGTATCATGTCCATTGTTATTTTTTATGGGAATGTTTAACATTTTAATTGCTGACGCTGAATTGTTACCATTTAACCACGATCTAGCCTTGTTAATAAAACTAACATGTTTTTGTTGCTTTGTTATTGTCCATGGTTCCTCTAAGTTCGGCCATCGTCAATACTTCATCAAGGGTGGGTGTGCTCAACCTTCGTCCCTCCGCAGTGGCGATAAGAGGCCGATTACGATTCAACAAGCGATCTGGGAAAGGAGACCAGTGAGCGCTCATGTTACAAAGACCACATCGGCCACAGACTTCAGTGTCAACATCGGCATTCACCATCCCTCGATACTTTCCGTAACTGGCAAGAGGACTCGTTCACGTATCAATGAAATATATTTGCGAAATGCGATAAAGCAATCTGAATGCGTGTATGAGATGCACTTCGGTCAAAGAATACTTCCGATTATACAAAATGTACCCAAGATTCAATTAGTTATGTACACTTTATAATTATCAGCTGTTTTCTTTATCTGTTTAATTACCATAATTAAACAGAAACAGTCTCAGTTCCTCGCTCCATTAAAGCTTACGTAGGACGACTGGCAAACGCGAAATACAACAAGGGTGTAGGAAAGTAATTACTGAGGAATTTTGCTCATTGTAATTACACATTGCTGAAGAAATATAACATTTAATATAATGTTTAATAGTCGCTAGCTGTTGTTTTATTGTAGATGATTTAACAAAATGTCAGCAATAGAAATAGTCTGTTTTGATATACTTCATTTGTGATCCGTGTCACTGCAACTTAAGAGTTTGAAAGCAGTATAACCGGTTTGTAGCACGTGCACCATCAGCACATAGCACGTGCATTGGTGGTTTTATTTCAGGTGAAGCTGACCTCTTCTACCATAAGCTAACAGCAAACGTATGTTTACATTGCATTAAGGATATTCGCTCTGAAGTAAATATCAGCTATTGCCGAAATCGAGTTGATGAGTACGTGTGGTTTCACACGGCGTTGGACCCGGGGAGATCCGGAGTAGAGTAAGCCTTCAGCAACCCATGCTTGCCATAAAAGACGACTGTGCTTGTCGTAAGAGGCGACTAACGGTATCGGGTGGTCAGGCTAGCTGACATGGTTGGCACATGTCATCAGTTCCCAATTGGGCAGATCGCTGACCGTTAACAAACTGCCACCATATAGCTGGAATATTGCTGAGAGCGACTTAAAGCTAAACTCGCGCGGCCTTTGGAGATGCATGTCACTAGCGTTGTGGCACAGGAACGTGCGTCCGTGCACGTGTTGGATCATTTTTTAGCGAATACGCACAAATCTGCAGATCGTGATAAACATGCCAAGAGCTTTATGAATACATGAAGCTTGGTCTTGTATCATTTATTGTTTTCATGAATTGTTTTCAGGAATTCACCACGAAATGGAATTGTCTGTCCACTGCATGGGCACAAAATTTTAATTGTACACTTTTGAAACGAAAACAAATGCAACAGCGAATGAGTTTAGTTTTACACCGCTTGCAGTAATATGCCATCAGGGCGGGGGCGTCAGAAATGGGCTTAACACGTTGTACCCATGTGTTGAATGGAATCTGGGCCTTGGGCGTGACGAGCGAACGCTTTAACCACAAGGCTACCCCACCTGCATCAGGAAGTTAATGAAATGAAATCTTCGCACAATTCGCCATAGGAACAAACACGTTACTAAATATGTAGCTAAATCTGACAATTGTGCCGTGCGTACAAGCATCGTTGTTATGAAAGCTATTTGTAGATATTTCCAAGCCAGATTGTTATTTATAAGTTCTGAAATATGGGTTTAATGCAGCATTTAGCACTATTCTGACTTTAAAATGGAGATATGTCAGTTTATATGTAAATCGCCCAGTGGTTGACGTCATGAGCATCAAACTACGTAATTAGGACACAATGGTCTGCACCACCTGTCGCCAAGCCTGATCATACTATATCTATGTAACAATGTAGATAGAATGACGTCGGTTGACACGACTTGCCTATGTGTTTCCCATGCCATATGTCTTACACTAACTGAAGGTCTCAAATTACTCGATTCGTACAGCTGTAGTCAACCTGTATTCCTGAAAATAATAGAACAGAACTGAATAGAACTTTACTGCCTTTCCAGGAATTTGTGCTACATCAGCAGAGGTACTCAGACATCAGAGAGATATAAAGACGTAATATATTTACATAGATTCAAGAATTCAAGTATTTTCACGTTTGTTTAATGGAGATATGGTACTTGGAATGCAGGTTGTGCGGTTCTGTCAGCCTCTCTTGGAATTGGAAGCTCTCAGCAGCGGCTTGAAGGGAAGATATTGTATTCCGACTTCAGTTTGTGAGTTGGGTCAGGTAAAAGATTGACAGCTTGTGTCACGATTTGCCGCTCAGATATTGATAATAAACATTCAAAATTGGCCCCAGCTATTTTACTTGCAGTGTGAACAATTTTGATATTGCTGGATTATTGCTCACTCACTGATGGATATTTCAGTCATTATCACGCCTATAAATGTGGGAGTGATCATCGTATATGAGAGCCAAGAATATGAAGCTTCAAGCCTTGGTCGGACGCATGTATTCAATACCATGACCACCTCAGACACAAGTGGAAGAAGAATGCTTTATGTTAGGAAATATATCTTGCTCTGACTGGTAACTTGCCTCTTGTTCCTTCGTTTTTAGTTTAATGTTGAAGTCATCGACAAAAGCCCGTTGGGAACTGCGATTGCTTGTGACGTACACATAGCCTTAAAGCAGACACATTTCGTTTTCAAGTCAAGAGTCAAAATTAAACTAGAAGAGAAACAGTATTGTGAAAATCGTTCCCATGTTTCTGATTGTCAAGAAGTTCTCTCCTCTCCCGCTGAGTCTACCAGATGGAAGCTAAACCGACGGGCTATCTTCGCTATAGTCGGGAAAGAGTGTATTTCGTGTTTTCAAGATTGGTGCTATGGGGCAAGTAGTAATTCTGTGCAAAGTGTCGAGAGTTACATCCTTACTGACGCAGTTTGTAGTTTTATATTATCGTCAGAAGAATGTGCTGAGTCGGCAGCAGTCAGCAGTGAGTGAGTTTAGTTTTAACCCGCTTTTAGCAATATTCCGGCAACAGTAAAAGAAGGGACAGCAGACATGGGCTTCACACATGACACCCATGTTGGGAATCGAACCCTGGTCTTCCGTGTTAGAAGCGAACGCTTCACCACTAGGCTACCCCCGCCGGTGCGGACCAATCGGCAGAGAAGTACTTGCTAGGTAAGTTTATTAAGAATCCGTTTTTCACCATCCATATGTACATATGTAAGCGAAATGAAGGGGAAATTTACATACATACATAACTCCAACCCTTAGCAACTGATGCTGACTACACAATTAAAGTAATGTATTCATCGTGTGTATATCATATCAGCGCCTGGCCTCTGAAATTAAAATTTATGATAAACAATACAGTCTATTTTAGTAAAATATTTCAGACCTGCATATGTGAGACATGCCAGCTGCTACAGACTTTCTCGGGCTGTATTGGCTAGAGCAACGTATTTGTTTCAGGGCATGTGCATGGCAGTTTATAACGTGTGCCTGATTAGAATGGGGGACAACTGAGGAGGAAACTACTATTGCGATAGCGATAGCCGGAGCCTAGTCTAACAAATTATAGCAAAACCACTGCAACAGCTTTTTTCTCATTGAACTGTCTAATATGAAGTCATGTCCCACATGGACCCGTGAAGGTCCCGGGGTAGAATAGGCCTTCAGCAACCAATGCTTGCCATAAAAGGTGACTGTGCTTGTAAGAAACGACTAACGGGATCGGGTGGTCAGGTTCGCTGACTTGTTTGACACATGTCATCGGTTCCCAATAGCGCAGATCGATGCTCATGTTGTTGATCACTGGATTGTTTGGTCCAGACTCGATTATTTACAGACCGTCGCCATATAGCTGGAATATTGCTGAGAGCGGTGTAAAACTGAACTCACTCACTCATGTCCCACATGAATGTGCACGTTATATGAAACAAAACAGGTTGAAGTAGACTCAGTTTCTTTTGATAACTGACAAAGAAACTGAAACCCAGGTCAATTTTTTTTAAAGAAGTAACACGGGCGGGTAACTCTTAATCAAATCTGGTACTTCTTGTAATTTGCGCTGTGCATTTATCAGTTAGTAAGTCAGTTACTAACCAGTCTAAGTAAACTTAGTCTCAGTTTTATTTGTTACACTCCTCTACTGAGTCTTACAAACCCTAATTGGAGGTCGCGTCAGTTAAAATTTGACATTGACCAGTCAAGGATGTCATTTTGCGGAAATATCAGGTAATGGTAACCATGTCTTTAGAAATGCCTAGCTGTACAAACTTCAGCTCAAATATCCGTGTTTTATACGGAATTTATTTTCGCTTGTTGAGAGACTAGTGTCAGTGACCGGGGAATTTTGTAAGTCCCGCCAAACGCTAAACAGTAGCCGTTGTGTGATCGGTTAAATCCGTTCGATCGTCTCGCGTTTGATTGGACGGTCATAAGTCTTTCACAGGTTACCTGACGCGACCTCCTACTAGGGTTTGTCGGACTCAGTGTAGAAGTATAACGAATAACGCTGAGACTAAGTTTACTTAGGCTGGTTACCAAACTATCGATGGTCAAATTATCGATACATCAATATATATTCGTTACTACCATCGATTAATTTGCTGTCGGAGACTCGATAGTTCGATGCATTGTTACATCCCTACTGAAAAGTAACCATTTTCGACGCTAATATTCTCACACAAATCATATCATTTGCTGGCCATATCTGCACAATCTTTCACCTGCGTCAAGCCCGGCATCAGACTACATTTATCCATTTATTCTAATCGTGGAATGAATCGCAACCAACTGTTCATCGGTACTGATACTTCACTTCCATCAACCTTTCCCTGTTACTAATAAATCATCTTGCATGAATCATGTTCATTCCATTGTGCTTCGGTTTTGACATATATTCATGACGAAGCACGTCAGATAGATATATGTATACAAATGTATCGATTCAAACGCGGAAACCTGACCATATACCGACGTTATACAATGAACTCTTGTTCTTATAAATTTCCCTTCTGGTGTCATATGAATTATTTTACTAAAAAAGTAAGTAGTTTTATTATCATTTATATAGTTTTTGTTTATAGTGGCCTCATATACAGTATTTATGTACAGTAATCAAAGCCTTCTCATATATTTATAGTATATTCATGTAACGCATATATACACGCATGCTCAGGGCGCTGGTATTTCTTTCCTCTCGATTACTGCAACGTCACATAGTACTATCAACCTCAACTCCCCTGGGATCATACATCATGTGGCTATCCCATCCTTGTGAGGTACCCACTCACAGCTGGGTGGACTAGGACACATAGTGAAAGTACTTAGTCTGAGTTCACTGCACTTTGCTGTACCCACATCAAAGTATTCGGGTGGCGACCATCTGGACATGTACTAATGAATTCGTGGGTTCTTACAAGCACAAGGTTGTGTGATGTGCAATATTGTTTGTGACAACACTGAAAGAGTTTGCACACAGACTCCAAGGTTTGACTCCAAGGTTTTTACACCCCATTGCAGGAGGGCTTCACAACGTTAAAAGTTTGAGGCACAATCTCACGATTTGTCCACGGTATTGTGCGCTTTCTTTAGCTTCCTACTGATACAATAAAGACTTCTTATGTCTTACAACTCGCCAGAAATCGACAATTGCATGAAACTTTGAGGCCAACAACTTCCAGACACAACACGTGGAATCATCGGAACGTAACCGATTGCTCCGTACATCGAAAACAGTCGAACGTGGTCTTGGCGGCTGATACCGAACTGGCCTCACTCACAAGTTGCGTTATAGGATATTCGTAAAGAGCGTTATAAGGGACATAACACACTGGAGTTCGCTTAAAATATTGTTCGGTCGGCAGAGGGCGCGATAGTCGATTTAATGCAACGTTGCATTTTTTTCATTACGACTTTATATAGTTCATATGACGAAATCTTAATATGTATTTTACGGAATAAATTATATGGTAGCTTCGCTGAGGTCTGATGAATATAGTCGCCCATGTCATTAATTGTTATCTTGCCTCACACGTAAATGTCGTTTTTGATTGTCTGACTCTGAGCGCTCTTCTGTTATTTTCAATGTACTCCGCTTACTGGTGAGTAACATTTTCCACGTACCAAGCTGGAAATGCCGAACTCATTTGATACTTCGTGCTTGTAATTCAATATCTCGAATAACATTGAATCACGTATAACGTACGGAAATCGCCGATGTTTTTCGAATGTAGATCGAAAAAAGGAGATGGCTCTAAATCTTGTTTTCTTGGTGTCTGCAAAATCTACGGATGGCTACAAAAATGTTTGTACCCGTGCCATTACATGCAAGTCGTCTTGACGACAGACTACATGCAACAGCGCCAGCATCATCCCTATAGTTCTCACTATGATAACATTATTTTCAGTGGTACGATGTGTTGCTAATGAGGGCAAAAAACCCTGTCCGTTAAAAGTTGAGTGCATCTTGAAATAGCGGGGACATATTTCCACCAGAACCATTACCTATTCTATCTCGGCAGAGGAAACAATGATTGTTGCCGTGTGACGGAATTTACCTGACAAAAACAGCGATTTACACGCATGCACCATGTGTTAGCGAGAGTGCAGTCATGATGTAACAGTGCAATCAGAATGCAAAGCAGTCCAGAGATGCTCTAACAGTAAGATTGCCGTTGAAAAATACGATGTGTTTATCTGCTGTCTAAGCCATAAGCAACGACAGCAGATAGACCCTAACGGATACAGCGTATGCGTGCTTATATAAACTATCAACGAATTATACCGCTTCTGTTAGTGTTGGCATTATTACGGTCTGAGAGACAATGGTAATGGATATTTTTCATACATGAATTAAGCTGTTTTTCAAAAGACATTAATCGAATAACGAACAAATGCATGTGTTCTGAATTCACGGTCCACAAGTAACTAGGAGAATTCTGTATTTTAAGAGTTGTTTTTACTAGTTTTGTACACAGTGAGGGAAAGTATTAGTGGTAGAATTACAGAGATCCGAAAATGATAGCAGTGTTAACTTAAATAGTGATAGTAGCTTTATCAGTAGCTGTCCTAGTGTCAGTAGTTGAATATGCAGTCAGTGATGAGTCAGTAGTAATGGTGATGGCAATAGCTGCAGTAGTCGTGACAGCGGTAGTAGAAATAGTAGTAGCAGTGCCAGTAGCTGCAGTAGCAGCTGCATCAAAGGCAGTTTCAGTGATAGACAGTCGTGTTAGTAGTAGTAGAAGTAGTAGTAGTAGTAGTAGTAGTAGTAGTAGAAGTCGTAGTCATAGTAGTAGCAGTCTTAGTAGTCGTAGTAGTAGTCGTAGTAGTAGTCGTAGTAGTAGTCGTAGTAGTAGTAGTAGTAGTAGTAGTAGTAGTAGTAGTAGTAGTAGTAGTAGTAGTAGTAGTAGTAGTAGTAGTAGTAGTAGTAGTAACAGCAGTAGTAGTAGTAGTAGTAGTTGTTGTTGTTGCTGTTGCAGTTATATTTGTCGTGGAGGCAGTTGTTTAGCAGTAGTTGTAGTAGGGACAGTTATGGCAGTAGTAGTAGTAGTAGTTGCTGTTGTTACAGTTATACTTGTAGAGGAAGCAGGTTTGCAGCAGTGGTTACATAATGAACCGGAAAAGAAACGTCACCCTCCCAAAAATGTTGCAAAATACATGTATATTTTATCTTAATTTTTTTTCTTCACTTTTTATAGGTTAGCTAGACCTCGTACGTAGCCATTGTTCAAGAAAATTTGGTTTCAGATTCTGTATTTGATAAAAAAAAAAAAAAAAACAACAACAAAAAACAAAAAAACATGTCGTCAAATCCTAGTTACTAAAGCAATGATGGGACTAGGGTTTTGTGCGCATTTCATTAAAATGACCATGCACTTGCATTCCGAGGTGTCATCCCAATAAGAAGAGCCACCGAACACACACTGAATCATTCACTGTTCGACAGTAGAGACATGCCACGATTATCAAGGAGAACAGAGGGACCGAGCTTTAGGAAGACTGAATGCTGATATGTTGCAAACCATTTTTCTGTTCATGTTCGAACAATATACCGCCTGCAGCAAAGAGTTCAAGCCACTTGCAGGGGGAAATCGGCAGATTGTCCGTCGTCACGTGCAAAATGCTTGGGCTGTGGAAACTGTACGGACAACCGTTGGCAATCAACAGAGACACATTAGCGCCGACAGAGTGCGGAGACGTTGGAGGTAGAGAAACGTCAGATGTCGCGGAGTTTACCGGGGTTCGATCCTCACTATTCGACATCGTCGTGCTCGTCTGAAGTGGAGTCACCGGGAGTGGCGAATTGTAATCTTTTCCAACTAAAGTCGGTATTGCGTGTCGACGGCTGATGGCAGAGTGAGAATGTGGCGACGACGCGGGGAGCGTTTTGCATATGATTGTGTCCTGGAAATAGACTCATCGGGAGGTCAGAGCATAATGGTGTGCCATTGTTTCATTCACAAACCAGGTCCTACGGTGTTCCAGAATATTGGTCCTGGTAGAGGAAATGGTGTAACATCTGCCCGCTACATTGATCAAGCGCTGAAACCCTTCGTCCTGCCACATTTGGTCGTCAAGACAACGCACGGGCATACTGTAAAACATCCGGTGGGGTGGGGTCTGGGGTCTTGGGCTGGAGTCTTGGGTTGGGGCTTTGGGCTGGTTTGTGAACTAGTCTGGGTTCATAGCATATGTTTTCTGTCCGAAGTTGGCAATAAGTAGCTGACACATGTAAACAAAGCTGTGTCTGTGTAGGATACAGCTAGATATACATGTATCTCACAGCCTGCCGGTGCTGTCACTGTTAGTTAGATGTTAAATATTAATGTTAAAAAGGTCTGGCTAAATGCAATAGTGGAATAAATTCCACAACATTGACAGTTTATTCTTAAAATGTACATGAACTAATTGATGTGTTCAGAATTCAATAGCTAGCATTTACAACAACTGAATCATGATGTTTCAATAAATGTTTTACTATCAAAATGATGTTATAGAGTCAGTCTTCTGCTTGTTTGCTTATGCATTCTTTCACTATTACATGATTGCTGGTAAGTTTGATTACACTGACTATGAGGAGGAAACGATGCAATACATACTGAACAAATACTACAATAAAAAACATTTTGTTGAAATGTGAGAAACATTGTATTTGGAACTGTGAACATTAGTACATGACTATATGTATTTCCTTAATATCAGAAGTCTCTGAAGAAAGTACTCTATATTAGCATTCCGTTGGTCCCCATGTTATCATAATTACACAATGATATATTATTATAGGTTACTATACTTGACTTTTGGCAAAATCATTTACTACATTGGTATCAATGATTTATTTCCATAAAGGCTTGAAATTAGTACATTTAGGATGTGTATGTGCATATGCCTTTGCCTTTATGATTAGATATTTTCAACACTGATTGACCTGATACAAATTTCTGTGGGCATTTAGTATTTATGTCCTTGACAGCTCAAGCCAAAAGCACTTGTGCTGCCCATGTTCATTTCTGTGGAATGCCGCCTGTGTAGCCTGTCCTAGGAAAAACGTTTTCAGAAGGACAAAATTTCTTAAGAAAAGGGTGACATCATACTGTTCTTGTATCTGATATGTTGTGTTTATAGAGACTATGTAGCTGTAGTTTGATAACAGTAGCATCGTAATGTTCATTTTGTTCACTAAAGGCCCAGTGGCGCCTATCTTGGCAATGTGTTTTGTGAGCAGTCCATGTCATATCATGATCGTACCCTAATAGCCATCAGTTCAAGAACTGTTGACAATAGATACGCATATCTTTTCCTATTATTTGTGTACTCTGTGATTTATGATTCAAATGTATGATCTTCCTACCATTTCTAACTGTGTTAAGTATAATTGAAGGACATTAAACTGAATTTGAATGTTGAGTGTAGGATTTTACTGTGATAATGAACTGACGTTTTAGTGCTGGTTGTCGCCTTCAGTCTTTTGTAATATTTTGTCATTCTGCTAAAAAGATGCAATATATAATGAAAATTTATAGCGCTGTATCCATCCACAAGGTGCATGCTCATAACATGTGTGCGCGTGTGTCTGTGCATATATTGTGTATATGCATGTGTATGCATGTATGCATGTGTATGTATATTGTGTGTATGCATGTGTGCATATATTGTGTATATGCATGTGTATGCATGTGTGCATATATTGTGTATATGCATGTGTATGCATGTGTGCATATATTGTGTATATGCATGTGTATGCATATTGTGTGTATGCATGTGTGCGTATATTATATTTGTGTACGTGCGTATATTGAGAGTGTTCCAACTTTATACACACACTGCTATAAGGAAACAAATGATACGCAATAATAGTATTCAGCTGTGCAAGTCTACTGTCACAGGCTAATGAAGGAAAGGTCTGGTTATCTACTTGTCTATTTTCCACAGATTATTCGACACAACCATCACATAAAATGTAATCTATTACTAGTGTCCTAATGTAAAATGTATTTGGACAATGAAACAAGAGGGACTGGAACCAACTGGCCTTCTGCCTCCACTGATCACTGGTGCATCTGGAGATGTTATCTTGAACATTCCTGGAAACTTAATGTCACATACACCCCAAACTATTAATACCAGCATTTCCACCACCACCAGCCTTCAGTGTTATATTTACTGACACATTATAATGAGGAACATCAGAGTTAGTTTAATAGATAAATCCTTAGTCTCTGAATATATAATTTTGCTTCATATGGAGCAGGGAGGACTTAGCAGTGGGGTAAATAATGCCGTTCTGGGACTGTGAGACAGACCATAGCTTTTGATGAATATTGAGATATCCTTAGTGTTTATTAACATAAAGTTTTTTTTGTTTCATTATTTGTTCAATATTAGTGCAATACAGTTTCACTTACGTGCTTATGACTTCTTTCAGTTTAGTTTATGTGTTTAGTGATGTGTTGTTATTTGATCTTAAACTGTATCGACAAAGCCCTTTGTGATTTTTAACGTTTACTTTGACGAAAATGCAATGTTTTACAGCGACAATTATGGTAACAAATAAATATATCACTATGTATGACTGCATTGTTACTCTCTTTAGTCCTTTATGTTACTTCGGTTTTAACACTTTTATGGTATGCCACTAGAATGCATGAATGCTGCTGTCACTACATGTTTGTAATGAAAAACATAACTTCAAAATCTTTGCGCATAAAATTAGAGATAAGATAGCCTTGCTCCAAGACTGGACTGAATGCTAAGCGCATGGCTGTATTGTAATCTGATCCTTTAAAGAGGCACTTCAGGGTGCTAGTTTGTTATTTACATATTGTTTTAAAAACTATTTATAACTACTTTGGAGCCTTGTGTAAGTCTATCTGTAAGACAAATCCAGCATCTGTGAGCGCTGCCACTCTCCCTAGACCCCAGATGTCCCTGGACAGTTTACAAATTCCATCTGATAGTACGCGTAGACCCCAGCCCAAGACCCCAGCCCAAGACCCCAGCCCAAATCCAAAGCCCAAGACCCCAGACCACACCCCACCCCAGGTTTTACAGTATGCCCAACGCGCGTGTCCATGCTGCCAGAGACACTAGAGACTTTCTCCGTCAACATGGCATACAAACTCTTCAATGGCCTGCCCTCAGTCCAGACTTAAACCCGATAGAACAACTGTGGGACGAGATTCAGAGGAGGTTCCATGATGTGGGGCCAAGGTCGACAACTGCAGCCGTATTACCGAGTCTGAGTGCAAGTTCCAGTGACCTTCATCAACCACGTACAGACGACGCAACGTTGTTGTCAATGTTCAGGGAGGCCATACACGTTGTTGACTTCCGGATCGCACTGTCATTGTGACTTGTAATTGTCTGAAATTCGTCTTTAAGTATTGATGATCAAATATGTAAATTTTGAAATCTTTGTTATGTGTATGTGTTTGAATCAAACTAATCATCAATTTCGAAAATGGTTCATTTTTTTGCGGTTCAGTGCAGTAGAGACACTTGTCAGTACTTGTCATACTTGTAGCTGTAGTTACGCTCTGTATATTTGTTATAGGGGTAGCAGCAGCAATAAACTTACCAATATTCTTAGAACAGCAGTACCAGACTTAATTCAGAATAACAGTAGATGCCACTGAACGGAATGACATGCGAGCTCGAAACCAGATATCACTTGTTCGATATTCCAGACTCGATTATTTACAGACCGCCACCATATAGCGGGAATAGTTCTTGAGTGCGGCGTAAAACTAAACTCACTCACTCACTTGTTTGATAAACACCATGTCAACGCGTTCGCGATCCACACACGCATCCTTATTTAACATACGAAGCAGGGAGTCGGAACCCATCTGTGTTGCATCAGTGTGATCACATGACAGCCCATGCGATACCACTTTATCATATTGCCTGAGTCATTCAAGATTTACATTTTGTGTTTGACATAGTCTTTTATTTGACAGGTCTGTGACAGCAGACTGACCAGGCGTATAATTATAGTACCCAAATATTGACTGGGATATGATGATAAATAATGTACAGAGTGAATGAGATATGTTCGGTGTTACACATCTTTCAGCAAAGTTTCAGCAACCTTCCAGCAATATCATTGCTGGGGACGCCTAAAACGGGCTTCGAGATGGGAATCGAACCACGGTCTTCGGCGTGACGAGCGAAGCACGAGGCTACCCAACAGTCTGTACAACATTTAAGTGAATGTCAAAATGATATGAAATAAAATAATTTCACGTCTATTTATACGCCTTCGGATGATAGGTGCATGTCTATCTAAAATGAGAGCATATATCCTGCAGCAAATTCTGCAAAACAGTTCATATATAGTTCTAAACTGAAGCGTACGTTTTACAAATCAAATTATCCATACAGAGAGGTACAGTTACAGGTACCTAAGGTTAGAAACAGTTATAAAGCTGACTGCATCAGTGAGTGTCGTTTTACTGCATCATCAATGTTCATTGACGTGCATCCACCAAGAACCATAAATGTATACACAACTGTTGATGCATTGCAGTGAATAATGTACAGTGGTGAGTACAATACACTCCTGCGTGACTAGGTGAGTGACAATCCAATGATCAACAGCATGAGCATCGATCTGCGCCACTGGGGACCGACGGCATGTGTCAACCAAGTCGTTAGGCGCCTCTTCGACAAACATAGTTGCCTTTTATGGCAGGCCTGGGTTGCTGTGGAAGCCTATTCTACCCCGGCGCTTCACGGGTCACGTGACTAGGTAGGCATGGAGGCGTTGGGGGTAGTCTAATGGTTAAAGCGTCCTCACGTCGCGCTGAAGACATAGGTTTGATTTCCCACTTGGATACAATGTGTGAGGTCCATTTCTGTTTTTCCTCGAGGTGATGTTGCTGCAATATTGCCAAAAGCGGCGTAAAAACAAACTCACTCATTCATTATATACGTATTGCGAATTTGAACGAAATAAGAACGGTGAGAGTGGCGGTGGCTGGGTTGGTAATACGACTGAATCTGTGTGCTAACAAATACGTGCCTACTGTGAGAATGTGGGTTCTCCTTCCCGCCTAGAAATTGGCCACAAATTAACACAATCTGAAAACTGAATTCGAACTGCCTTCAGAGACGTTACTATGTTAGGTTGACATTGTTTGCTTTTTCATTCTCCCACTTAAATTTTGGAGTGGGGTAGCCTTGTGAGTAAAGCGTTCGCTCGTCACGTCGAAGAACCGGGTTCGAGTCCCCACATGGGAACAATGTGTGAGGCCCATTTCTTGTGGTCCCCGCTGGAATATTCCTAAAAGCAGCATAAAACTAATCTCACTCATTCACCTTCTCAAATGTCAATAACTTGTATATGGTGTAACCTAATCGGGATTGGGATTTACAGATTTGCTGTACTTCGTGAAAGAATGCGGTGGACAAGGGCTCGGGGCTACTCCATTTCATTCATTTTGCACAGAGATTCCGTAACTACTCAAGTCTTGTCGATCTTTTGCGCTCTGTACTGGTGTTATAAATGTCACATGAACCCATGGCATGATGACGTCATCGGTCAATAACTACTTGTTGTCAACGTCTAAAACACTCGCCTCCTCTCACATTTTGTGTTGACAATTTGTGACGTTGTTACTCGATTTAACGTTGTTCAAATACAATACAAATGTTTAGGAACTGTCCTATATGCTGCTGAATTTGGTTCAAACGTTTAAATCATCAGATAGTATAAATGAGTGTGTGCTCAAATTAATTTAAAAAATAATGCTAATCAACAGAATTAATAATAATATTTGATACTACATATATACACGTGCGAGGTTTGGCAAACAAGGATATGTTGGACCGGCGAAGAGAACACGTTTACGAGAAATAGGCGGTACACGGTAATGAGCAAACCCATTTGGTCTCTGAAAGGGAGGGTAGATATGTGTTAGTGCACGTGTAGTACACGACGATGAAATTGATTACGGTCTTAAGACTCTCACGCTTCGCCCATCGCACTACACTTAATCCCGGACAACCTGGGACCCCTTCGCTCACAATGGCTAGCGCCAGTGGGCGGTACTCATATACGATAATACGGGCCAATTGTGAGGTCGGTGCTCAAGTTATCCTTGCTTGCCAGTAAATCTCCTGATACATAATTTTGCACATGTGTAGTAGCATTCGTCCTAAAGGGTACAAAGGGATCAAACAGGGAACAGTCTGCTTCTGGGCCATGAAGGTAGTTGTTCTAGACTGCCGTGAATTTGTGGTCTTTGCTGGACGTCATTAACACTTTGATCGCGTGAAATCCATATTACTTAAGAGTTTGAGCTTTTCATTAATACCCGTTGCTGTCTAGACAAAACTAGACGTGTTTTGTTCAGTAATTAGACCAGGTGACCTACAGTTCATCTGAATGAAGGGGGGCGGTGGGGTAGCCAAATGGTTCAAGCGTCCGCTTGTCACACTGAACACCAGGGTTAGATTCCCTACATGGGCACAATGTGTGAAGCCCATTTCTCGTGTTCCCCATTGTGATATTGATGGAATATTGCTAAAAGCGATGTAAAGCCGTACTCAGTCACTCACTCTGAATGAACAAAATAAAATTGTCCCACTGGGCAAATATTAAAATATACCCTTGACCTCTGTAGTACCGATAAGACATAAAACGTCGACTCATGACCTAAAACCAGCCAGTTTCCACCAGCCGTCAAAACCGATTTACACTGAAGGCAAAAGATAAAACGGCACGAAAAGTTTTGAATGCATTGCCGAAAAGCGATGGCGCCAGTTGTCGTCAAGATGGCAAACCAAACCTTGTCCCATGTAGCAAGTATACCATAATTAAAATACAGTAAAACCGATATTGACCAGTTTGTGATAAACCACAGGTACAAAAGATAGATGAATCTAATATAGATTAGACATATTAAATGACGTTCTCTCTTCAAAGGCCGGGGCTCGCACCATTCATTCCCTCGATACAGATCATTGCGAAATTCAAAGGCCTTTGTTGGTCTCTGTGTGTTTTGGATTTTCCTTCAATCGCTTGTCTTTGACAGTGTTGTTTGTGGTATTAGACGCAGGTTTTGCGATAAGTGTTCTGCAACAAGACGTGTCATACTATCTGGTATGTTTGAGAGTATGGTCCTCTGCATGGTGCTCAGGCCACACATCAAGTCTAGCTACGCTGTACGCTGACAGTCCTTTGGATGACGTGCCGTGCTTGACAGCTGGGGGCACAATGAAGCACATGTGATACTGGAACAATCTGCCATCTCACCTCAGAACATAACGAGATTAAGCTGTCTTTCAGTCAGATCTAAAGACTTGTCTTTTGCTGAGGCATTTGAACTTTATGTGAAATGAATACCATCTTAGAGCCAAAGCGCCTTTGAGCGGTTTAGGATACTGGCACTATACAAGTATTTGTATGTATGTATGTATGTATGTATGTATGTATGTATGTATGTATGTATGTATGTATGTATGTATGTATGTATGTATGTATGTATGTATGTATGTATGTATGTATGTATGTATGTATGTATGTATGTATGTATGTATGTATGTATGTATGTATGTATGTATGTATGTATGTATGTATGTATTCCCAGAAATTATTGAGAATCATGTTGCGTCATGTAACTCATTACGTTTATTAACTTCTGGCGTTTTACTTACATAAACATGTTAAAACATCATCCTTTCACAGTCTCAGTCTTGTTTTAGTACTTTGTTAGACCTCCTCGCTCAGCAATGCATGCCTGAATACGCCTAGGCGCACTACCCATCAAAGTTTGTAGGTAATCGTGTGACAGGGTATCCCAATATTGGACCACCTCGGCCTTCATATCTTCAATATTTCTCAGTCCCTTTTGGTTTATTCTGTCCTTCATGACTCCCCACACATTCTCAATTGGGTTTAGGTCTGGGCTGTAACTGGGCCAGTCTAAAACTTGAACATTTTCGCCCGACAACCACTGTTTTGTGTAGCGCGCAGTGTGTTTTGGGTCATTATCACGCTGGAAAATCCAATCATCTTCATACAATGTTTGTGCTGTCGGAAGAAGGTGACCATTTAGAATGTCAACGTATCTTTCTTTTGTCAAGTTTCCCGTGAAAACACACAATGGCGTCACTCCGCGAGCCGATATGCCTCCCCACATGTGAAACTTCGGGCTATGTTTTGGTCGCTGGTAGATAGGTTTGACAGTATCTTTGGTCCAAATTTTCACACAATTAGGGAAAAGCCAAACAGAACTTTCATCCGAAAAGAAAACATTATCCCAATCTTGATTTTCATGAGCCCGACACCAGTTTAAACGTTTTTCCTTTTGTGCATCTTTCATCAAGGGCGAGGGAATTCCACGTTTTTTCACCCAATTAAGTCTCTGTAATTCCTGCCTAACTGTTTCATTGCATACCTGAGGACTTCCTCTGCTAATCATTTCATTTCTGATGTTCTCAACACTTTTCAATTTGCCCCTACTCACAATCTGCCCAAGTCTTCGGCGATCCACAACACTGAATTTCCTAGGCCGACCTGACCCTGCTTTGTGCTCTATCCCGGTTCCTGTTTGAATATTCTTCAAAGCTCTGTATACTGTAGACAGAGGAATACCATGTCTACAAGCTAGCACTTTAGCATCAGCCTCACCCCTTTCAAAATCATCTAGAATGAGCTTTCTTTTCTCTCTTGCTGTAAATTCTGCCATGTCAACACAGGAAGCCGTCTGCTCAGACAAGGGAGATAACTCTTGACGTAATGAGCTGCCTTCTAAGCCTTCAAGAGTTGTCTCCCTTATTTAGTGTGCTTAGTGCATAGTGAAAGCCCTTTTTCCAATCTTAGCATCATTAGAAAAAAAACAAAGATTTTCTCAATAATTTCTGGGAACACTGTATGTATGTATGTATGTATGTATGTATGTATGTATGTATGTATGTATGTATGTATGTATGTATGTATGTATGTATGTAAATTATATGGTCTCTGGTCTCACCTTGGACAAGTGAGTTTGTCCAAAATTGCCACTGTCCACCCAGCACAAAACGGGTACCAGGTGGAATAATGCCAAGTGACTTTAACCCTCGAGCGGTTAAAAAGCCGCTTGGGTTATCCATGGTCAGGATAATCAGATAATTTGGGTTCTTCACGCATACACTGTACTGAAGGATCATCCCATTGGTGTATGGTAATTCTATCTTATAAAGAGGTAAGCTAAGTCTAGACAGGGGGACAGACGCCAATCTGTAAGAGGGATATTTAAATGTTTTAGTAATTATCATTTAAGCTATTATTACTTTAGAAACTTATACAAGTCTAGTTGTCACCAGTCAGGTTAAGCAGGTTATCAAGCTAAGCTGCTTTTCTTTACGTCTGACTCACATCTATCCACAAAAAGTAGTACCTCTGTGTTTGTTTTGTACCCGGTGTACCACACCTTACGTATATATTTGCGTTACAACACTTTTGAGTGCACTCTGTAGAGAAAGCTAGATCCCACATTGTGTCTGAACAAAATCAAGATTACAGTCGAGCAAACTAACATGTTCTGCCAGACTGTTTCAAGGACACACGTTATCCTTAGAGCTTCCTCCGTGATCGCAACATTATTATTCGTGTCCGTTAACGCGTCCGTCTTCTCTCTGCGCTACCACACATTTCTTTATGCTATACAATAGTTATCTCCCCTGATCGTATACCCTATCCAGTTGATATCAAAAGGCCTGTTCAGTGTCACGCCGCGTCAACGCGCATGCGTCTAGTGCACGAGCTGTCACCGGCTCGATCCTGCGTTCGACATGGTAAAGCAATGTTTACAAGTGACAGCGATGAAATGACATCGAGTTCCAATGCACGGAGGTCAACACTAGATAGGAGATAGCCCCAGACGGAGAGCCGTTCACCGACATCGCGCCTGTCCTCCGATTTAGTCGCACGGGTTTGGACGCTTGTTGGTACCATCCCGATAGCTTCGACTTCACGATCATCTGGCGATTGTGAAAGTGATAGGTAGGAAGTCTTATTTATTGACAAGTTGTGTGTCAGTTCATTCACACCAGAAGGTTATGCAGATGTGTATTTTGTATTCAGATAGGATCAGAATTTTAACAAGTTTATCAATGAGTTGTGTGGCAGGCAACTATTTCTACGTGACTTATGCCACGGCTAAGTGTTTTGGGTGTAAAGCTGTTTTCGTTTAGCATTAATCTATTATACTTAGACATGATTTCATCTAAAGGACACAAGTTACACTTAATCAGCGTTATTTGACCTATGTAAGAAGTAGCATAGCTAAAATCAAACTGTTATTTGTACACAATGTAGCTCGTGGGTATTTTTCTCACCTTAAAACACAGGCTGTCATGGTATATATATCACAGACCGTGTCAGCACACTACTGTATTGTTCTGAGACCCATGCAATCAGTGGCACTCTATATCTTGACACTAGCTATTGAATTTCAACCATGTAAGCCTTTAAATTTGCACTTGAATAGGGTATTATTAATAATATTTTAATCCCTCAAACTCCTTGTCATGCTTTCATCAAACTTCTAAATTCCTATTAATAATAAGTAAAAAGGTCTTAATTAGATACATTGCGTTGCTGTTTCTGTTTCTCTTTTTTTTTACAATGAGTGAGTTTGTTCTTTGTTTTGCTTTTTTGCTTTTTGTAATATTCAAGTAATATCACGGCACTCCAGGCATTCTAACATGTGGGAAGTCAAACCCAGGTGTTCAGTGTGATGAGTGAAAGTTTTAAAAAAGGGGCCCCTGTACATACAAGTAAAATACTATGTGTATAAACATTGCTCTAATTCATTATTCTTCATTAACATATATAGCTGCTGAATGCATATAAATTCATGAATTTGTAAAAACTTGAACACATAACAAAACGCATTTGGAGTACATAAAAACTCATCAGAATTTTGATAACTTGATAAACATTGCTTTACTTCATTATTTTTCATTAACATATATAGCTGCTGAATGCATATAAATTCATGAATTTGTAAAAACTTGAACACATAACAATTCGCATTTGGAGTACGTGAAAACTCAATCAGAATGATGATAACTTGATAAAACAATTATATTCTGTTGTACTGTAATCTATGCATGCTGAGTACAGTTTGGAAATTCTGAGAGAATCTACATTATAGCACATATTAGGTGCATGTTGTTACATTTTCTTATCATACAGTATGGATCCTCATTATTCAGTACATCTGTTTAATATGGTTGTAAGTTGAGATGAAATGGACAAGTGGTAGTCTGTCGGACAGACCCTGAGGTATATATATCCAAGAAAGCCCACGCAAGTCTAGATTTCCATAGCTTCAGTCTGAAAATGAAGAGTCTCAGGGCTCCATTTCATTATATTATTTTTTTTTACTATGAACGTTTTTTCAGTAAAATATGTTCATTTCAGAGACTAGCTGTTAGTCTAGACAAGAGACAGGTATTGCTTCATTCCGTTTAACAGGAGACTCTCCATTCCTGTTTACCATGTCTTGTAAGGTTGTACATCTGAGGTGTGACCAGAGGTAAAACTTCTGTAAACACTCCTCCATCTCCAGAACATAGCAAACAGATATATAACATTCTCAAGTATAAGATTGCAACTGTAGACATTTGTATCCAGAGTCTAGTAAAATCTATGCTGGTCAAGTGGTATCTGCATTTACTTGTCTAGAATGTCACTCTGTAATCAGATCTGCAATTATTTGATATGATGTTATCTATCTCTGAATGAAGATCTTTACATTCATTGTGTCCATAGGGGTCAAGACAGGTCATTACAGACCAGGCCTTCACCTCTGACCTGATGTGAAGAATGCTTGGATTCTTTTGTCATTTGGATGTGCATCTTCTGCAAAGATTCAGTTTCATTCCACTGATTATGGGATTATTATTTATGCCAAAGGAATCAGAATGAACCACCCTGCTGATTTCTGATAGGAAGGAATATTTGAAACTATGTACGTTGTAATGGTCATTAGATCTTTACATGAAGAGCTATCCTATCAAGTTATCAGGTCTGATAATTCATAGATTCATCTGCACATGCTCAAGGCACAATATCTGGTCTCAAAACTAGGACAGAGGTCAATCAGAAATTCCCAAATGGAAAACGGAGTTGCAAATTTTATACTGCTATGGCTTTGTAACCATTTTGTATTTAATTGGTATCAGTTCAATTGTCGAGGAAGAGTGAGCGAGAGAGACACCAAAATGGACTTCACACATTGAATGCATGTGTGCCATTTTACCTGGATCTTCAGTTCTTAGTTTAGCATTATTCCAGTGAAGGAAATAGTTAAACTTATGCTAAATACCTCTTTAAAGAGGAAATTTTGAACTTTTAAACTGGTCGGTTATTAACACATTGACAATTATTTTGGCTGCCAGAATCAGATCAAAGATATTTGGTTGGTTGGTTTGTTGTTTTACGCCACACTCAGCAATATTCCAGCTACATGTCTGGACAAGACAATCCAGTGATCAACAGTATGAACATCAGTGTGTGGAACAGGGATACAATGATGTGTCAACCAAGTCAGCAAGCCTGACCACCTGACCCTTTTTGTTGCCTTTTACAACAAGCATGGGTTACTAAAGGCCAACTCTAAGGCACAGAGTCAAAGATATGTAAAAGCAATTATGAGATCATAGTTATCACTTACATCCAAAAACTCAAATCTACAGTGATTGGCATAACGTACCAAGCTTGGACCTGAGGACATGGAAATTGCAGTTTTAGATACAATGTGCTGAATATGGAAATGAAAATCATGGCAAATGCAAAGTAAATAAGTTTTATGTTGTAATTGTCACAAGTTGTGGTGGTATCTTAATAAACACAATAAATTTGGATCACTCATTTAATAATATATGAGATTGTATGCAGTATTGGCTGTTCTACAATGCTGGAAGTAGTGAAAATATGTGTGAATTTAGGTATAAGTATTTATATGCAATGTAGGTTTCGAAGATTTTGATTTGTTAGTGTATGGCTGAAAGCTTTGGATATAAATACCTTTTCCATTAGATCCAAGATAGGATTTTTTTCAGAGGTAATTTGCTTCACTTGTGATAAATTTAATATTTTGTATGTTTGCATCGGCTACAGGCCCTAACTCTGACTGTAGAGACATAGTAGGTCTTACTGATGTGTCTTATGGTATAACCATAATAGAGTTTCAGCCAGCTGATAGATATAAGGCCTTATTTTCACAGCACTGAAGATTTCCACAGGGCATGGCTCACTGACCCTTGAAAACATGACCCTTGGCTGTGTGTTGCTTATGGTGTTGTTATCATGTGGTGTTGAATTACTTCACCAACATACTGAATCTTTGTTTTCCTAGGTTTACAGTAAGGAGAGCTGACTTTGGGTTAAATGTGAAGGTTAAGGTTATCACTTTTATGTAGCAATATGCATGTGCGGGTTTTCATGAACATGATGTACGAGTCTGGACTTACCCCAGTTCTCTGGTGCTGGTTCTCAGTTCACTCATGCCACTGTTATACCCTTCTCTGACACAGTGGCACAAGATACTAACTACGAGTTTACCATGTCCTAGTTTTTTTACCCTTAATCAAGGTTGAGTTAATGACAGGGTCCACTCAGGGAGACAATCCCAGGGTTTCAACTCATTTGTCAGACACTGACTCAAATAAAGGAATACAAATGGTCAATGAAGGCATCATGATAACTGTGGGAGCATGGGTTTGTCTAGTGCTTCTTCGAAGCATGGAAGCTACAGATTTGCAGCAACATCATGAAAAATTCCTAAAGTGTACATGTTGGCCCAGTTACATTAAAGTAAAACATGACAAACTGATGGCATGAACTGAAGCTCATAGCATCAGCCACCAAGCTGATAGCGTTGATAAATGCTTACAATACCAGTCGCCAAGCTGATGGCATGGATTGATGCTTATGATATCCATCTATTGAAGGTTCACATATAGCAGGAAAACTATTGAGTGTCGCAATTTAAAGGTCATGTTTCATTAACAGACAGATACAAGCACACACTGTTTTTGGTTCTTATGTGAGAAAAAAAAAACAGGGTTTGAAATTAGTTTTCTTTTGAGAATGCCTCATGGGCACTGTCATGATAATTTAAGTGTGCCATATATTCATTGTCTATTTAACTGAACTGCGAAACATTACACGACTTAAAGTGGATGTTGAAGTTGTAATTGTATTGTAACATTCACTAATAAATAATGAGTAATAAAACAGTAATGATTAGCTGGCTGACTGAACTGTACACTTTATCATTACTCATTACTCAGTTCTGCATTATGAAAGATAATAACAGTGAAAACATGCTTAATGCACTTTCACAGACAAATCAAGTGTGTTATGAGGGCATGCTCTTAAGAATTTAACCATGTAATTTCAATTTTGGCAGTGGCATCAGTACGATGGCAATAATAATTTTGATTCTTCCTGAAAACGTACAAAAAATGTAAAACGAAAATGTTAAATAAAGTGTTTGCTATCTTTAGGAATTACTTTTCTTTCTAGTGTTTTAAGTTCTAAAAATCAGTACTAGCTGTATTGCTGTAGTGTTGCTGATGCTTCATTAGGGCCTTGCAGTTCATTTTTTACTGATGTTGATGGTAAAGTTTATGTGTGATGTTACGAAATATGTATTGAGGGATGGAATAGAAACTAGTACCATAGATGAATTACAACTCACACTTAAGAGTTGTATATTACACTTCTATCAACATAGTTGGGAATTTATGTTACACTTCTATCAACATAGTTGGTAATTTATGTTACACTTCTATCAACATAGTTGGGAATTTATGTTACACTTCTATTGACATAGTTGGTAATTTATGTTACACTTCTATCAACGTAATTGGTAATTTATGTTACACTTCTATCGACATAGTTGGTAATTTATGTTACACTTCTATCGACATAGTTGGGAATTTATGTTACACTTCTATCGACATAGTTGGGAATTTATGTTACACTTCTATCAACATAGTTGGTAATTTATGTTACACTTCTATCGACATAGTTGGTAATTTATGTTACACTTCTATCAACGTAGTTGGGAATTTATGTTACACTTCTATCGAAATAGTTGGGAACATGAAGTGAATCTTCCACTACTTGAGGTGGAAGTGTTTCACCATTTTATATAATGGAATTGTGCTGTATGTTTTGCAAGTCTGTCAAGTTCATATAGCCGTTGGCAGATACTGAACATGAATTTATCTGCTGCTTGATGTGCTGGAGCTTTTGTGTTGCAGATGGTGGCAGATGTGCATGTTGTACATTAGTGTCAGCATGCCATGTTTGTTTATGTTATTGATCACATTGTTGTTGTTCGTAATTCATTGCCATGCTGGATGTAGACATAGGACCTGCAGAATATTTTGCTTGTTTATGAGAGCATGAAATTGCTGCAATGTGGTTCTGTAAATTGTGTAGATAATTGTGTCCTGACTAAATTAGTAAATAGGGTGGTAGGGTAGCCTTGTGTTGAAAGCGTTTGCTCCTCTCACCAAAGACCTGTGTTTGATATGTCAAGCCCATTTCTGATGTCCCCGCCGTGATGATGCTGGAATGTTGCTAAATGTGGTATAAAACTATATACACTCAATCATTCATGGCCTGATAATCCAGTGATTGATATCATCAGCATTGATATACTCTGTTAGGATGTTTAATGGGTATGACCAATGATACCTCTAATCCTGTTAATACTGGTTTAGGCCAGAGCAATTTTATTTCTTGTTTTACGGATGTGCCTGCCATATTTTTTCAAGTGTAAGAAAAAACTAAAAATCAATTTCACCTGCACAAAAAATAAAAACCGAATGTTTTTATAGGCCAAAAATGTAAACTTACAAGAAAAATAATTTTTAGATTGTTGTTTCCCCATATACACTTCATAAATTGCCCAAACTGAAATATTATGAGTATTTAGAAAGGATATTACTTGATTGGGTGATTTTATTTTGACTTTTTCCCCTCCTGCCTTTAGGTTTTCTGAGGACCAAAATCCATAAAACATGAAATAGAATTGGTTTGGCCTTAAGTTAAAAAGGAACATGTTGCCTGTTTGTGTTTGAAAGTATTACACTAGTGTTTCAAGGATTGTTCAGTAGGGCTTTTACAATTAACTTTCTTATTCGGTGAAACAAACCTGATCACTTCATGAATTCTGTTTATTAATCATGAATGTTCATGTATTTTTTAAAAGGAGTGTTAATATTGCAATTAGATGTGCTGAATGGAATGTATCCAAGCCTTGTAGGTAAATAGCCAACATATTCAATGTGACAGACTATGGTCACTGCAATATAAGTAAACTTGGGCTCAGTGTGATTCATTACACTGCTGCTACAAGTCTAACTAACCCTACTAGAAGGTTGCATCAGCTTACTTTTAAGCGACCTATGTACTATGACCGATCAAATGCAAGACAGAGAATTTTGAGAATTCAAGATTGCACAGCTGTGTTTCTTTGTATGGAAATCAATGCTTAAAACAATCACATAGTTCATGCCTTGATAACAGCTGTGCAGTTCGAAGAGCTAAATCCAACATTGCTGGTGGTAATTGTCTACATACGCTCCAGCCGCCCAGATACTCAACCATATCTGGTATCTTTCTTCCTTGAAACAGTGCTAAACAGTCATGGTATCAACATCCACACTTCATGACTTGAATCACCCTCTTGGTTAATATTCTTGTAAAACTGCTGTGACCAGTCTTCCTTATCCATCATAGTAAACAGTACTTGTCTCACATTTATTCCCTCGACCCAAAGCTTCTCTTCTGTGTCCAGAATTGGACTGAGCTTATTGCAATTCAACAACCAAAATGCTCATCTTAGCCCAGACCTGTTTTATTTCTTCTTTTTATGAATTTCTGTCCTCAGAAAACCTTAAAACAGCAGGGGGAAAAAAATCACGAGTCAAAGCAAAACGTTTCCATGAGTTAACTCTTTTGCTTTGTTAATATTTGTAAAAATATGAGTGAGTTTAGGTTTTATGCTGAGTGTTTCACCTATATCTCATTAACATTGGGGTTTATTTTGTGAGCAGGGAAAACACATTTTTATTCAATTTTTATTCTGCATGTGCATGCGTACACACACACATACAGTTCAAATGCTTCAGAATAGAGACAAATTGTGGTTGTGTTCTGAGGTGAGATGGAAGATTGTTCCAGAGATGAGGGCCAGTCAACTCGAGTGACCTGTCACCAGATGTTTTTGTCCTAGACACTGGTCATTTGATCGGAGGGAATGTTCAACAGTGTTTATTTGGGGGACTTTGTTTTTGTGGTAGACCTTCCATTATTTCAAAGAAGTATCTCAAACTAAGAAGTGACATCACTGAAGTACTGTTTAAACTAACCCAACTCTCGAGGTCAAATCTTTGTTTCTGGCTTTGGTGTTTATGTCCCTGTTTGTTTCTCTCTTCAGAAAATGAACTGGCGGCAGTTATGGGCAATCACCGTGGGGCACGACCCATCGGTTGACTACCTTCATCCTCTGGTTGCAGCACTCCTGTTCTACATCATCGCATACAGCATCTGTTTCACATTCTACACAATCTCCCACCAACTCTTCCCCAAGTCACTCAAGGTCTACATCCTCGACTTCTTCAAAACTCTCATAATTTGCTCGTATCCTTACGGCCATGGACTTGTTCGCAGTTTTGCTGGACATGTCGGATATTGTGCAGTGGCTGTTCCCTTAGTGATGTTGACGATGCACACATTCAAAGAAGGATCTCCATCACCATTATCTTTGTTTGAAGACTTCCTTGCCAAAAAGTTATCCTTTTTCAAGACTCTTGTCAGAATTGTTATCCAGATAGCTGCAGCATTTGCATCTTTCCGGCTTGTCAACTTGATCTGGTCCTTTGAGTTTCATCCAGATCATGTGAAGAGCATGAGGGCAGTTGGATGTGACACAGATCTGAAGGTTTCAATATTCATGGGCTTCCTCATCGAGATGATGGGAGTGCTGTACGACACATGGCTTTCCTATCAACCTCTCTTCAGATACTCACTCCTGGACGAAGCAGTCAAGACACTGAATGGCACCATCTTGGTTTGTCTCGGTAAGGCTAAGAAATTGTGATAGTGATCCATGCTTTTATATGAACTAGGTTTTTGTTTGTGTCAAACCAAGGTAAATGTTTATTGATTACTGTTTCAGAGCACAATTTTTTTGGTTCGGAAATATGAGATAAACGTATCTATTTCTTGAATGAATGGTTTGTGCAGGACATCCAGCCTGACCAATGGATAACAAAAAAGTTTCTGTAAATACTGAGTACTACTCTTTTGAAAAATAGTCCTGAGGCCTGTCTCACAAAACCCTCTTACCAGTCTGACCACGTAAATCAGGTCGTAAACTACCTCTTGTGTTTTACCCCGTTTCACAAAGACCTTTCACAAAGACCTCGTACATTTTCTCTGTGTCTTAAACAGTCCAAAATTTAGAACTCTGATTGACCTGTCAGAAATGCTTTAGGAGGTCATTAACACTACAAAGATAGCGTCAGTGATTGTGGTGATTAAAACACGCTCACAAATTAGGCCTGAGAAATTTTGAAATGTGCGTGTTTGACACTGTGGATGATCTTGACATGATGTTGAAATATGGAATTCCCAGTGATGTTGTTTTCTAACTGTACAGAACATTAGAGAATCACCATTTTTCACACAAGAGAAATCACGACTCACAGTATTATTTCTATATTTGGTGTACAGTATGATGGATAATTACTGTATTTATTTAGTTGAATAATTAACATGTTAACGTTTTCATGATATTAACCAAAGATAAATCTGAAACAAAATCTCGTTTTGCGAAGGCCGGTATTGAGACACATCACATCACACATTACATCACCAACATTCCATAGTCTGCTGCGACAAATGCATCACTGAATTCACCACACATGTTAACATGATATTACATCTCATCTTTGCCACCAATACCAACGGTATGAAACCTAACATACTGGGTGTGAAAACAAAGACTGCAGTAGTTTGAAATGTAAACAAACAAAAATTCCGATTTTACAGTGTGTAGCACGTTATGTAAAAGTTCCGACATCCAAAGGGCTATTCATTGCTTTGAATGGCTCAGTACCTTTATCCATGGAAAGAGTATCATAGCAGGAAAGAGGAAATTAATAGAAATAGATACAATGCAAACATTTGATGCTTCATAGGTAATTGTCAAAATTTCTGTTCAGTATGACTCCATACCAGAAGCAAAATCAGACAGAACAACGGTAATTATCACCATTTCTGGCTTCTTGTCTTACTTGCACTGAAAATGATGAAAACATATAACAGTACATAGATAGTCAGAGTCATTCTGGTTACTTACATATCATATTTATGTTCAAACGATCCATGAATCAAGGGAAGAGTCTTCGCAAACTCCTGTGTACCCTTGTCAGTAAAGCTGCCATTTCATGACAAATTGGTCATAGGTTGTGATGTCATACGTCAACATTGTTGTACATATTAGGCCATTTCTTTGAGGTGAAAGTGAAATTGATGAACAAGAGTAAATACAAATGTGTCAGATTACACTTTCAGTACTATGATGTATATTTTGCATATGGTCCAGGCGTTTCTTCATCAAAGCAGTTTTGTCTTTGGTCTTGTTTGACATCGTACGTGGATAAAGGGTATACATTTTTATTCTTTGAAAGTTTTTGATTGATTGAATAAAAGTTACGAAAGAAGTTAACACATTTACAGTAGCAGACCATATTTAAAAAATTACACAAGTGATGTAGGTCAAATGTAGTGATAATGGCAATATTTTCTTTAGTTCCTCTGATGTACAATATTCAATACATTGGAACTAATATTGCAGTTTTATATGAACAGGTTAATTTTCAGCGATTTAATTCAAATGTGATGTGTAAAACTTATAATATTAATGGAAATGATTTAGATTTTATCTTGTAATTTTCAATGGAATTTAGTGAGAGAATCCAATTATTGTGATAAGATAACCTTTACTTTGAATTAAAAGCATGGCATTTGCCTTGTTACTGAAACTGTGTTTCTATTTTGAAATACTTTGGGAATAACAAGATTCGCAGATGCCTGTTTGGTCTCGCTGTATGCAACAAAGTACCTCTTGAATGATGAACAACATGAATTTAGGACTGCGACTTACCATGAGGATACAAGGTTTTTGTGAAACGGTCGTAAAGGAGGTTGGAAGAGGGTCGTAAGCAAGGTCCCATGGGGTATGACCTCCTAAATATAGGAGGCTTTTGAGAAACAGAGCCCTGGTCTTTACATTGAATGGCCAGTTGTTTGCATTTTGATTATATAATGAATTTACAGTGGTGTTCTGTAAATATTTAAGTCTGGACCAGACAATCCGGTGTTCAATAACATGAACATTGATCTACACAGATGGGATTTGGAGGATGGGCCTGATCACCCATTCCCGTTATTTGCCTCTTTAGACATGCAATAAATGATACATGGGTTACTGACTGCCAATTCTAATCCTGATATTTACAGGTCAATTCATACTTGTTCATGGTTTGATTACATTCTCACAGTGGTACAATCATTATATTTCTCCTCAGGACTCCATCTGACTGGAATGTACATGCATCCGGCAATGGCATCTGGTTTGTCGTTTGGATGTAAAGGCACATCCGCCTGGGAACACGTCTTGGTATACTGGGTTGGGGCATTCCTTGGTTGCTATGGTGCTATCGTTCTCAACAAGTACGTTCACTTCAGCCTTGTTAAGACGAAAAACAAGTCTGTCCCCAATGGAACTACAAATGGGCTCAAAAATGGCTTACATGGAAAAAATACCAAGCAGAAGAAGAGAGATTAGATATGTTTTGTTCTCTAATCATGATGCAGTAAGCCTTAGTTGACAAGGATGTGTTTTAGTAAGTAAAGGGTCAAACCCAAATTATGATTTTTGCCAAATGGTGTTTCTTGCTTGTAGTTAAGCAAAGGGATAGTTCCCATCTGTCCGTCACCATCTATGATGGCATCATTGTATATCACTCATCTATTGATAAGGATGATATTATTCTGAAAGCTTCCTGTATTTACATTATTATGTGGAGATGCTGTATGTGGAGATGCTGTTATTGATGACATTGTCAACAAACCAAAACACTTTTTCATCGATATACATTTCTTGTCTGATTCCCTGTCAAAATGTATTTTGCATTAGCATATTTAGAAAGATACCTAGCTGATTACATCTTCCTGTGTTCAAAATGAATCATGAACCTCAGCTTGTGCACATAAGTCAGCTGAAACACTGGAAGCTTGTCAATAGCTGCAGCGATGGTGACATTTTACGTTGTATTGTTTTAAAACGTTGTTTGATGTTTTGCTTTCATTGTTAATTATTTGCAGTTTTAGCCACATACTTTAACATTGATTCGTGCGACAGCTTGCCGTCACCCAGTTTAATGTCTGTTTAAACAGTTTTAAGGTGTTTATATTTATTCTATTTTTAATGGATTTTTTTAATCTAGTCTTTAAGACATGTTCATGAAATATTCTCAGTTCAATGAAACAATTTTGTAATTTCTCAGTCATGTTTAACCTTTAAGACATTTTTTGATGTTTTTGGGTATATTTAGTCATATACTTTTTACTCAGTACAAATAATGAAGTCAAGAGTCTTTGAACGGCATTTAGAAGTGATGCACATTAAGGTGACAAGTCTATTCTTTTTTCTCCATTTTATAAATGAAGTCCATCATGTTGTCCTTTTTTTGTCATGTCTTCCAATATAAATGTCAGGGATAACATTTCACGGATGGCACTTAGGGTAATCATTCCTGTGTCATTCAGCCAAGGTTGGATGTGACATAGTCAGTTACTTGGGAGACTGTGGTTATCAGAGCATCCAGAACCTCACCCAAAGTGGTAAGTGATGTTCATGGAAAAGCTAGACAGTATGGACACAGACTTCACTGAGCAATATCATAGATGTGATTTAGTTTTGGAATCAAGTTTTCTTGAATATTGATCATGAAAACAATTAAGAAATGAAAAACAATTAGTCTTAACACCTCAGAGACTGAGTCATCAGTTTATGTTTTATAAAAATTCCCAAAAGGAAAATATTAATGCCGCTTATTATATCCTTGAGGATGGGTTGTTCTTTGCTTCCAAAACTGAATGGTAATTATGAAGGAAGTTTCACTGTTATTCAGTCCAAAGCAGCAGGAATGGTCAGTTAATATTCTCTAATAGGACTGACAAGTTTCCAACCCATACTGTACAGTAATGACTAATGTTATGGTTCAGTAGAGAGAAATTTGAGCAAAACAGCATTTAATTCGTAAATAGTCTGACCTTGCACAAAATTCAGAAACATGGATAAATTCTTGAATGAAGCAGGAAGAACCATATAGGTTTGATGCAATCTTTAAAAGTTTAATGTATTTTGTTTGAGTGAAATTTTGGATGAATGGAAGGTCTTTGACCTGTACAGATTTTGTAATAGAATTTTTATACAGAAGTGGTTACCTTCTACAAAATTATATTTTATAAACTTGACCAATCTGGTTTGGTTTTCTGATATGTGACAGTAGTTCAGTTTCCTCATACAAATACGTTTTTTACCTCCCATCGTGTTTGTATGTACATGTAACACTCAACACAGGTAAATATATTCACTTTTTCTGCTAGTAAACATGAATTTTATACTTAGCCAATCAGATTTTCTGATATTTAGTATTCATTAAGTGTCCACATATAAATCTGTTTTATTACCCCAAAACATTTTTGTATTTTAATTTAACGCTTAACACAGGTAAAAATTTATTTATGTCTACACTCCTCATGACATTGGCGGTTTGTGAACACAACTTGTTCTGTAGTGTACATTCACTACATTGAGACATTCAGTTCACTTTTAGCACTGCAACCAGTCTTTGATTATTTGAATTAATTCAAACATTATCATTGGATACTGTTTACTGATGTATTTTGCTATCTTTTTGATGAAGAGAAGCTGATTCTCTGCAACTGTATTAAAACTTCAGAAACACCTTTCTTGGTAGTTAAACTTTTCACACAAAAGCGTTATGATTGCCTTCGTTCTGGGACATGTTGCTGCAAATTAAATATACCGAAATAAATACTGCAGGAGAAATAAATCAGGAATTTGATCTACCAAGCAATTTTGTTTTGATAAGGCCATTAATATTACTGCCTTTATTCATTAATTGTCCATGGGACTCATATATTGTATGTAGCTCTGATAAGGGAAATTGAGCTTGTCAGAGCTCAAACACCTGGTGGTGTACGCATACATCCACTTAGTTGTTATCTTGATAAGTTAACTGTGTCATCGTATTTCTGATCTATATTCTATGAATACTTGACCGAGTTTTGTTTTACACGTAAGATAAGAGGTGCTCTTTGAATGAACTTTGCTATGAAATGGCCTAATGTCTGGTCAGATCTCTATCTGTGGCCAGTTGTCATATCCAAAAACATTTTTCCAGTTTCCATTTTACTTCAGAAATGACTTGATGGATTCAAAAGCAGCTTTGTGTGGATGTTTGTTTCCATGAGTGATTCAAGTTCCTTTGAGGCAATGATGCTGAGTTTCAATTTGGCAATGATGTAACTATCTTGGAATATGAAAAACTAAAAATAGTTACCAAAACTCAAAACAGATGTTTAAAACTTGATGGGTGAGATTGTAAGTGTATGCATCATATATTTGGCACATGGCCTGAAAGACAACTTGGGTTTTCCAAGATAATAATAATGTTCAGATTGTAGCGCTTTCAGCATGTCCCACCATGGCATGGAATTTAGCACATTACAGATGCCCCTTATTATTATTTTATCAAACATTTCTGATAACAGCTATATAAGAAAAAGCAATAGTCAGTATATCTTTAACTCTTCCCACCATGAAACTGCTCATGATGGTGGAAATCAGTTGAGTAAATCCCTTCTTGCTTTACATATCTTTACATTTTACATGTTAGATGATTAGTCTTTGATATATGATGTGTATAAAACCCTTTAATGGGAATAAATTATATTACAGCCCAGAGATGACAGTTTCAGTTAATTACACAGAAGTATTACCTAACAAGCTTAGCTGATGCTAAAACGCCAAAAGTCAGTGTACAAAGATGGATTAGCACAAATCTTAAGATGTTTTTTAACCTTTTAAGTCACTGAGAGTCACCTCAAGCTTCTTATCAGGAGATTATATCTTAAGCAGATTTAACAAAGTCGTAGCCACTTTGCACAGGATTTATTACCTTATGACATGTATTGTACATTTGTCAAGTCTGACAGTATTGGTTCCTGTAACCAGATTTTATGTCTCTTCAATGAAATAACATTTGATCATTGTTAATTCTTGGAGAAGTTACAAATATATGATGTGATATTATGGGCATAGGTTTCTTTAAAGAAAATGAGACATTGTAAAGATTTTATTGGTGCTTCTGTCAGTCAGTGTTATTTTGTGAATGCTGATTTATATCTCTGTTGTCAATAACCTCCTCCTGTCTCCTTAGTCAACGATTTTATATACGTTTCTTATTTATATTTAATCAGTTAATCCTGAGATGATTGGTTATATTTAGAGTTTAGATAACATGCATTAAAAGATGATTCACGTTTATGTATATGGCAGATGACTTGGTCATGTTTGATATTTGTAACCATGATTACGGTCTGGAAATCGGTGCCATATGGAAAAGAAATTATGGTAATCAGTGAATGAATTTGTTATTTGATTTGTTGTTTATATTGATCGCATGTTTTATTGTTGTCAGCATGTCTGTGAAATAGTGTCATTTTGTACATAACCAGCTATTCAAAATTTTAATTTGCTATGAATTTGTGATTTGGCAGACCAGGATTACACTGGTTTCATTCAAATCAGACAAACAATAATGGTAGGAATTTGTATTTTTATTTGCAAGTATTTGAAAGTATGTTTGTTTCTGTTAATTCATTACCTCTGTATGTATAGTCCCTCTGTAAGAGGGGCTATCTAAATGTTTTGAGCCCAGGATCCTTCCGATATGTGCAAGTAAAGATAAACTGTATGATACTGAAGGATGGTTTATATCATTCACATAAATGTGGGAACTCGGCAAAGCACTTTGAAGAGAGATTGACGACAGTAGGAGTACTAGATCCCATGAGATACTGCTGTCATTCATTCTTGAGTGTGCATGGCTGGGTTGCCCTTGGGGAACAAAATCTTTATTACTGCTCTGTACTAGAGTTTATCCATTGCTGCCGATTCAGTTGGCATTTATGTGATAAGATGTCACATAACTGGAAACTAGCATGTCAGTATTACATTTATATGAATGATATAAATCAGTAATCAATATTATAAAGTTATTTTTATCATGCACACATCTGAAGTATTTTAGACTCAAAATGTTTTTATGTTTATGTGTTCTATGTGCCTTACTTACTTACCTATTTAAGTGGTTTTCTAAAGGCCATGGGGTCAGTATTTTGCCTCGAACAGCTCTCTTGTGTGGCTGATGTTAGTTCAGAATCTTTTGTCATATTTATGAGGATTCCTTCCATATCCAGACTGTCCACAAAGTTCCACCTCCACGTTCTCCTACATTGCATACAGAGTTTTGTACGTTTCTGTGAGAAATGTGGTTATTTATAGGATGTTTTGGTGTGTTGAGGATTCCTTCCATATCCAGACTGTCCACAAACTTCCACCTCCACGTTCTCCTACATTGCATACAGAGTTTTGTACGTTTCTGTGAGAAATGTGGTTATTTATAGGATGATTTTGGTGTGTTGAGGATTCCTTCCATATCCAGACTGTCCACAAAGTTCCACCTCCACATTCTCCTACATTGCATACAGAGTTTTGTACGTTTCTGTGAGGAATGTGGTTATTTATAGGATGATTTTGGTGTGTTGAGGATTCCTTCCATATCCAGACTGTCCACAAAGTTCCACCTCCACATTCTCCTACATTGCATACAGAGTTTTGTACGTTTCTGTGAGGAATGTGGTTATTTATAGGATGTTTTGGTGTGTTGAGGATTCCTTCCATATCCAGACTGTCCACAAAGTTCCACCTCCACATTCTCCTACATTGCATACAGAGTTTTGTACGTTTCTGTGAGGAATGTGGTTATTTATAGGATGATTTTGGTGTGTTGAGGATTCCTTCCATATCCAGACTGTCCACAAAGTTCCACCTCCACATTCTCCTACATTGCATACAGAGTTTTGTACGTTTCTGTGAGGAATGTGGTTATTTATAGGATGTTTTGGTGTGTTGAGGATTCCTTCCATATCCAGACTGTCCACAAAGTTCCACCTCCACATTCTCCTACATTGCATACAGAGTTTTGTACGTTTCTGTGAGGAATGTGGTTATTTATAGGATGTTTTGGTGTGTTGAGGATTCCTTCCATATCCAGACTGTCCACAAAGTTCCACCTCCACATTCTCCTACATTGCATACAGAGTTTTGTACGTTTCTGTGAGGAATGTGGTTATTTATAGGATGATTTTGGTGTGTTGAGGATTCCTTCCATATCCAGACTGTCCACAAAGTTCCACCTCCACATTCTCCTACATTGCATACAGAGTTTTGTACGTTTCTGTGAGGAATGTGGTTATTTATAGGATGTTTTGGTGTGTTGAGGATTCCTTCCATATCCAGACTGTCCACAAAGTTCCACCTCCACATTCTCCTACATTGCATACAGAGTTTTGTACGTTTCTGTGAGGAATGTGGTTATTTATAGGATGATTTTGGTGTGTTGAGGATTCCTTCCATATCCAGACTGTCCACAAAGTTCCACCTCCACATTCTCCTACATTGCATACAGAGTTTTGTACGTTTCTGTGAGGAATGTGGTTATTTATAGGATGTTTTGGTGTGTTGAGGATTCCTTCCATATCCAGACTGTCCACAAAGTTCCACCTCCACATTCTCCTACATTGCATACAGAGTTTTGTACGTTTCTGTGAGGAATGTGGTTATTTATAGGATGATTTTGGTGTGTTGAGGATTCCTTCCATATCCAGACTGTCCACAAAGTTCCACCTCCACATTCTCCTACATTGCATACAGAGTTTTGTACGTTTCTGTGAGGAATGTGGTTATTTATAGGATGATTTTGGTGTGTTGAGGATTCCTTCCATATCCAGACTGTCCACAAAGTTCCACCTCCACATTCTCCTACATTGCATACAGAGTTTTGTACGTTTCTGTGAGGAATGTGGTTATTTATAGGATGTTTTGGTGTGTTGAGGATTCCTTCCATATCCAGACTGTCCACAAAGTTCCACCTCCACATTCTCCTACATTGCATACAGAGTTTTGTACGTTTCTGTGAGGAATGTGGTTATTTATAGGATGTTTTGGTGTGTTGAGGATTCCTTCCATATCCAGACTGTCCACAAAGTTCCACCTCCACATTCTCCTACATTGCATACAGAGTTTTGTACGTTTCTGTGAGGAATGTGGTTATTTATAGGATGATTTTGGTGTGTTGAGGATTCCTTCCATATCCAGACTGTCCACAAAGTTAAACCTCCACATTCTCCTACATTGCATACAGAGTTTTGTATGTTTCTGTGAGGAATGTGGTTATTTATAGGATGTTTTGGTGTGTTGAGGATTCCTTCCATATCCAGACTGTCCACAAAGTTCCACCTCCACATTCTCCTACATTGCATACAGAGTTTTGTACGTTTCTGTGAGGAATGTGGTTATTTATAGGATGATTTTGGTGTGTTGAGGATTCCTTCCATATCCAGACTGTCCACAAAGTTCCACCTCCACATTCTCCTACATTGCATACAGAGTTTTGTACGTTTCTGTGAGGAATGTGGTTATTTATAGGATGTTTTGGTGTGTTGATTAACAATCTAATTGTACGGCTAACCAGACTGAACCTTTTAGGAAAATAGATACATTTGAACTGTTATAATTATGATAATTATTATGGAGGAGATCTAATAATGTTTTCCTGAAACAACTGATGCATTTCGAACACTTGGTTTTTAATTGCATTGCTTACATGTTTACTTTCTTCAAATTCAGATGAGCCCTGGGTGAGGTAACAATACATAGAATTTTAATCATTTTTCAACAACACTAAAAATGTTTTGGTAAAGTTGAAATTTTGGATGAAATAAAAGAAATATCACATGAAAGAAAAATCGTGTTCCTGTCCTAAAAGCCTGCATTCAAACATTTTTCATTCCTCAAATTCTTTGAAGATGCTGGGCAAAAATAAGGTGTCCCAGAATTTTGGTTTTAATTTACACTTGTGAAATTTGGATGGATATATGTGAAACATATTTTGCTGTATTTTGACAGTAGACAAGTCAAGAGATGTTTATGCTGTGTTCATGTGCAGGATTTATCCCATCTGCATCTTGGTATAGTTGGACTGGTTTTCTTCTGACTGCTGCATCCAATCCTTTGTCTGTCCTTTTTTAAAACAATGCAGTATTTTGTTTCCCATTAGTACAGACATGTAAGCGACACTATTCTTGCTCATTCCTGTGGTTTTATATTCAGATTTGTATATGATCCATATTTTTATACCATATTTTGATTGTTCTTTTGATCGATCCTGTGATCCAACCCTTCATATGATGTCATACTTGCATTTTGTATTACTCACTGGTGATCGTGTCATTGATTGTTGCTGGTGATTGTCAGATTAGTCAAAGTGGTATAGCTTTGTGGTTATGGGACTTGCCTGTCATGCCAAAGTACTGGGTTTGATCTCCATATGAGTACAAGGTGTGAAGCCCATAATTCCTGCAAATATCCTTCCTCATTGACGTCATTAATCCTTGAATTGGGTTTTCTTTTCACGATCGATATCATTAGACTTTTGACCGAAGTATTCCAGAAATGGTTCATTCAGTCTAATTAGAGTTTTATTTTGGCCATGTTCATGAGATGGCAAGTGTTAATTTATGACTTTGTTTATAACCGAGACAATTAACCATTCTCCATCCACACAATTGTCTATTTTCCAGTGTAGTGTATTGTATTCTGTTATTAATACCCTGGACACATTGACTACAGCTCCTTCATTTATAGGTCTCATCATGATATAATATATGCTGAGTGCATACTTCCTGTTTAAAGTTAAAGATAATTTGAAGAATGGTTTTGTTTTTGAACTAAAAGTACTGAACTAGATTAAAACAGTTGGGTTTTTTTCTGAAAGATTTCCTATGAAACAACCTATATTGGAAAAGTATACTTGGTGGTACTTTATGTTTTATTCAGCGTGTATATGAAGTGCACATTACTAAGCATGATTTGTCATTAATATTAGCATTGTACTCATTTCTTCAGGATATGTATTTCTTTAAGCTGTCCAGTTTGTTAATGTTAAGTCTATTATGTTTAAATTGTTCCAGGATGAATATTCTTGTTTCATATAGCCTGGCTCATGGTAAATGCATTCAGCACATCACATGTATAAATGAGAAACTTGTCACTGATGATGATGTTTGTCAGATACTCACCCTGACCGGCCAGTTTCATATTCCTAGTACTGGAGGGTGCAATATGTGAAGCCCAATTCTGGTGTCCCCCAACATGACATTGCTGGAATATTGCTAAAAGCAGCGTGAAACCGAACTGATTCCTAGTACCAGAGATGTGCCAGTATGTGTCTATTATCCAACAGTAGAAATTTCAAATGAAAACAGAGATGGTATGTGCTTGGTAATGATTTAACACCTAATACTTGTCATATTTGCACCTGCTCCAGTGATGGCCCTACTGACCAACTTCCAGACCAATGAACAATGTTAACAAGCACACACATGCTGATTGACAATTGACAGGACATTCCACATTTTCATGTATATGTTGCATAATTTTGTAATGAAAACAACGGCACAGAAGAAGATTATAGTTACCAAGAACTTTTTGAAAATTTAATTGATATCTGAAATAAGTTTGTTCACTGTAGTTCATTCCCTGAACCAAATTTAACCTGTTGATGGTTCTGGTTAGAACCCTCCTTTATTAATTATATGCAGTAAGTAAAAAAAGAACATTTTTTTAGCTGTGAGGATAAAATTGAAATGTATGGGAGGGAAATTTATACTTTACAAATCAACATGATTGTACTGTTACAAACCACACACACTGCCATGATGAAATGTTGGTTTGGTTCAAGGTATTCACCATTGTTTGGTTCCCATGTGAATTTCACACACAGTAAATTGCATGTGTTGAAGAACATTTGACTTAGAAGAAGTTATTACAAAGTGCTCAATGAGAAAATCAGAATAAGGAAGGTCATGAAGTAACTGGCATATATGTTAACCTACCTTATACATATACTGTGCAAGAAATTAAACATAATAAAAGGAATTGAAGCCTCAATGTATTCATACAAAATATTGATTGTATTATTCTGATTTACATATACATCATGAACGTGTTTATAAATCACAATTAAATTGTGGTGACAATAGGTGTATCTGCTCATTTGGTGGTTCACAGCACAAACACATGCAAAGGCAAGTTATTGTTTGCTGTATCCTGTGTTTTAAGATGATGTGGCTTCGGGTTCTCTTTCTTTTTGATGAAACATGACCCAAAATCTTTATGAAGCCATGTTGGTAGTCATATAATCTAAATTTTATTTTGATTTTCTGAACATATTTTTTCTCTCCTCTTTTTGCTGTTTACATTAACTTAAGGTTATGTGGTTTCCTTTTGTGATATATCCAATAAAATATAGTTTTAATTTGTCCAGCGATGAGATTAGAATAAGGTCTGGTATGAATATGATTATGTCTCTCTTATTAGATTAGTTACTGGAATAGCAACAATTTTAATGGTCGTTAGAAGTTATGTATATTTATGTATATAATGTTTTCAAGTATCCAATGTTACTGTGTCTACCTTTGACTGTATATACAGGTGAAAACATGTGATATGTTTCTTTTTGTGTTGGTACCATGTTCAGCAGTATCACTACCGTATGTACACAAATGTCTTCTCTGTCGTGGTACAGATACCAAGGATTGCCTTTAACGCCTTCTGGAACACGACCGAATATTGAATGTGTCAATAAAATATTTATGCACCAAAGTTAAAAGAGTCCTCAAATTTTCATCTGTTTTTCTGGTGTTAAGTGCGGGACAGAAATATTTCTGCCTTGTGATGGCGCCAGTAAATAATCGAATCAGGGTCAAGTAATCCTGTGATCAACAGCATGGTCTTCGGTCAAAGGGGATACGGTGATGTGTCAATCAAGTCAGCGAGCCTGACCAGCCGATCCTGGTACTGCCAGATTACGACAAACATGGGGTGCTTAATATCAATTCTAATGGGGTCCGCACGGTTACCTCGACAGGTGATTATAGACAAGTGAACATGCCATGACCAGCTTCAGTTTATCATTGTGGTCGACTAATTAAATGACCCAAGTCGTACTTGTGGTTCTGAGATAACCGTGCTCTTTTGGAAATAATGACGAATATGATCCAGTTCATATACTTTGGCGTCTTCCAAGTCCTGACCTACGTTCATTCTGTCATTTGTTGTTTAATACACTTTATTATGGCCAGCACTGGTCCAGAGATGGGATATCGATGGGTGATGTGTAAAAAACACCGATTACTCCCAACCAACTTGTCGCTGACCTGCTGGAAGAATGGGATGGACTGAACCAAGTTTTACGATTGATTATTAATTTTTGTTTGTTTTGTTTGTTGTTGTTTTTATTCATACCCATTCTTACATTAGTGAGTGAGCATGGTTTAACGTCGCCTTGAGGAACGTTCCAGCAGTATCGTGGAGGGAAGCCCAGAAACAGGTCCCACAGACAGTACCTGTGTGGGGCATAGAACCTGGCGTGACGAACCAAAGCTTCAACCACTGGGCTACTCAGCCCCCACAGTAACAGGAGCATTATACAAGTAAATAATGATGATACACAACAGCTTCAAAAGGATTCTTGTACCGCTGAACAACCTGTGATTGAGATATGGGATTTTTTCAAAATATTTCCACATCATTGTTTCATTTAGAAGGGTTTTTTTCTGCAAGAAAGCTGAATTCTAATATTTTTAGATTTTTATGAAAATATATATTTACATCTTTGCAGAGAAAAAATATATGGTTTAGTATTTTGACGGGTTGTTAAGTATCAGACCAAACCAGATATATTGATAGTTTGATTTCTTTCTTTGAATATTTATTGATTCAGCTCTCAAGCTCATTCGTAAATGTCTTATTTTCATCACAGATCCACTATACGTGACAGATTGTTTCCTGTAGGCCATTACAAAGGGACCGCTAGTTTTGCTTTCAAAAGCTCCCCTTTCATTATAATATTCAGTGAATGAATTTAAACTGAAACTCGAGAAGTTGAACATCTTTAATACCATATCTGTAAATACTGAATATGTTATGCCATTCAAAATTACTGTTGAAACGTCCCATTTCGTACGTATCTTAAGCTTACTGACATCTGATATAAGTCTGAAAGGTCTTGATCCTTTTGAGACTGTAATGGAGGCTTGATAGGTATCATCTTGTTATTTGTAACAGTTTGTTTCCAGGATATAAGCAAGATGTTTGCAACAAAATTGTAATCCAACATTGTTCCTCTTATATCATACATATGTTTTAATGTTCGCAAAGGCATTAATCCCGATCTATCACATGTATCGAAGATTTATCACATATATCTAATAGCTACGATTCCTTTATCAGACCAATGTTTAATGAAGTGACGAGTATCTTTTAATCTGTGAATATAAACCATGAAGGCTTGGCGAGAATATCATCAATGTTACCTGCATCGACCTCAGTCTTTTCACAATATTTTGTCCATGCTTTTAGAACATCAATCCAATAGGAGTTTTGGAGAAAAAAACTTTTCACACTTTGGCCCCAAACCTGAATATATACTCTTCAAAAAAAGAAACTTGACAGGTTTTTGGAGTTTACTTACTGAGTGCACATCGAGATTCAAACATAATATCTTTGCTCAATTACAGTAAAATAATCACCTTACGAATTTGCAAAACATGATTATCCAGAAAGTGTCTGATAAAACCACAGAGCGGTGTCTAAGCCACTTAGTCAGAGCCAAATGTAAGTATTTGGTGTGATCACCATTAGCATCGATAAAAGCTTGGCAGCGGTGACCCATAGAAGATGCTGAATGCTGTCTTGGGAAATGTTTTAACTCATGGTGAAGTGCTGTGAGCAGCTTTTGTAGTGTCTGGGGTGTCGGATGACGCTGTCGGAAGCGTCGATCAAGAGAATCCCATGAAAATGCATTGGGAGGCAGTTCGAGTGATCGAGTTGGGCAAGGTAACACCTGAACATTGTTTCGCTGGAGGAAGGTGACATATACTCTGGGGGTACAATACATAAATTATTTATTGACATAGTTATAAATGAAATCCTTCATTAAAACTATTTCGACCTGTAATTGTCAGAAATCGACCGTTTTGACAACACTGACAATTCGTCCCGCGAACGAAATCAGAGGGGCGCGCCTCCGTGACATAATGTGAGGTATAACTAAGTGTCAGTTAGTTTTCTCACCTGCTGTGCTTATTTTCCCAAGATACAACTTGTTGTCATAGACGATTCTGTCAAAATCACTTGTCATAATGGTTATTTATCGTTCTGTTAAAAGCGATGTCATGCAAAATACATGTACTTTGGTCATGAATCACTACGAGTAGCAAGCAGTTTTGATCATTTTATCTTGATGAAAACAAACCATAATCTAATAGATTTTCAAACTGACTTTAGACTGACATTTTTGACTGACTTTTCAAACTGACATAGTTAGTAATACGTAACATGTCTGTGGTTTTGTTGGCGGACGAGAGCGAAGCAGATGACTTTTGGGCAACGGTGTTAACTAGCCATGTGTTTATAAAGAATGACTTTGGTGTTCCGCTTAAGACTGACCACAATTCTTTCATATGTAACGGTTAAAAGAGTACAAAAATGTGAGTTTATTCGTTCTCTGTGTCAAATAGTTTCCTCAAATTCATATTATTCATATGTCAACATGGTTAATTATTTTAGGGATAATGAAATACTTACAAACTTACAATCCGTTTTTTATGCCAGGCGATTCAACGGTAAATCAATTAACGTACCTCTATGACTTTATATCGGGTGCATTAGATAGCGGTAAGGAAATTAGGGCTGTATTTTGTGACGTAAGTAAGGCGTTTGACAAGGTTTGACATAGAAGGTATTACATATAAGTTATGCACGTTGTGGTATCGGGGGTAACTTGTTGAAATGGAGAGTTATGTAGACAAGAGAGTTCAGCGAGTTGTTATAAACGGTTACACGTCTGATCAGAGATCAATCTTAGCCGGGGCTCCCAAGGTTCTCTCTTAGGACTCCTATTGTTTTTAGTATATATTCACGGCATCGTTGAAGGAATTAACAGCAACATCCGTCTCTTGGCAGATGACACATCATTTTGTGCTATTATAGATGATCCTGATGAAACTGCTCTGTGCCTTAATAATGATCTACGTAATATTTCTGACTGGGCTGATAAACGGCAACGTCCGTTTAAACCTAATAAAACAGATTCCATCAGTCATCTATAGCCCACCCTCTTTTTTATCCTTTTCCTAGTTTTTCTTATATTTTTATCGTTATTGCCATTCAATATAAATTTGAAGAATATTCTTTCAAGTGAAGTAATAAAAGTGTTTTGGTAATGTGTTAAAAATATGGACTAACTTTGAAACTGCAGATGTCGTGATAACTGTAGTCTTTTATATTATGGTAAAATGCCTTTTTTCTCCAGACCGCCAATAGTCTATTTCTAGTCTAATTTCTTGTAACCTTTTTCGAGTATCAATCTCCCATAAGTCACATAGCGTTGAAGTAAATTGGATACCTAATACCTCAAATTCATCTCTGTACCATTCTATTTTATATCATTAGATAATATTTCATCACCACCCGCTTTTGATCCTATCCAGGTTGCCTTAGATTTATCAATATTTATCATAATTTATCCGACACGTTGCACAATATATTCAATGCACTGATAGCAGCATGCAGACTATTGTCTGAGCCATCAAGAAATAATTCTGTATCATCAGCATAATGTCCAAGTTTATATTCCTTGTCATCCGCAGTAATTCCTTTTTATCCTTATTTGCTCTTCCCATGCAGCCTAAAATTTCAGCTACAAAGACAAATAGGTAAGGGGATATGGGGTCTCCTTGTCTGCAGCATCTTTCAATCAGATGAATGGCCTTCATTTTGAATTAGATGATGTGATTCAAGTTAAGTGGTTTATCCAACTTTTAAGTTGAGCTAAAGATAACATTAATACCATGACAAATGAATGGGGCCTACAAAGCAGTATTGCAGGGGAGTGGCAATACTATTTAGTATAGATGTAGTTCTCATTATTCAGAGTTCCACTGAACGATAACTTAATAATCGCAGACATAACAGATGAGGATTTACATAAATTGATATATGTGGATGATGGCCCAAACCACTTTCATAACACTGTTTGAAGACATATTCTCATTAGAAAATGACCCCTTGTTCATTGTTTTGGACTTGAATCTGCTTCTTGATCCAGCATTATATTTAGAAAAATATAAACATATTGATAAGCCAAAGTCCAGAAAAATTGTCTTAGAGAAAATTGAACAACATAACCTTATTGATGTTTGGAGAGACCTAAATAAATCTTCAAGAAAGTGCACTTGGTGGGGAAAATCCCAGACTGCAGCAAGCTAAACTTTATTTCACTTTCACAGGGCATGTATCATATGAGTCTGGGTTGTGATATCCTACTGAATCATGAAACAGGTCACACAGTAGTATCTTTTACCTTCTCAAACACTATCAGTCAGGAAATATGACGTGGGTACTGGAAATTCCACACTTCATTTACTGCTTCATCTTGATAACGGAAACTTGGTAAAATCCATTTCAGAGGAAACAAATGAAGACTACTCAGAGACTGAAATATCGGACACAGTGGAATCAGTCTTAAAATTAATGACAGCTTAGAACTTTTAGAAACCTTTTAAATGAAAGTCAGAAGAAAATCAATACCTTTTTGATCATCCCATAAAACGTTTAATAACAACAAGAAGACAGAACTAAAAACTAAAATTAAGGATTGTGAAGATACAAGGCAAACATTCAAAATATTGATGAAACTCTGCTTTCTTGAATCTCATAACGTCAACTAGAATAACACAAACTAAAGGAAGAAGAAATATGAGGAATAAAAGTCAGCAACACAATATTAGGGTATGAAGAAGGTGAAAACCCAACTAACTATTAGTTGTAACCTAGAAAACATACATTTTGTCAGCAAATCAATCAATAAAATTATAAAAGATAATGATAAGGAAATTAAAGATAGTTTTTCAATTCTGATTGAAGTTAAATCCTTCTATATGAAATTCTATACATCAGATAAAGACTTGAACAGTAAATGATCATATGAAAAACACGCTTGAAAAATATATTGATTTAAAGGAGATAAATTGGAAAGTCAGAAATGTGGAAAATAAAAAATATCCAGGAGTTGGTGGTTTTCCAGTAGATTTGATCATTTTCATCTGGAAAGACTAAAATGTTCGGTGTGTTTAATTTACGAAAGAAGTATCCACTAGAAGGAAATCGTCCTTGACTATAAAAATGGGGAGTAATAACTTATATTGCTCAGCCAAATAAATATAGATGTTTTCTAAAACCTTGAAGGCCCAATGATGAGCTCTCATAAACCGATTAGAGAAAGCATCAGATTCACTTATAATATGTATTCACATATAATAGTCTCGTTTTAATTTCATAGAAAAAGCAAATCATTAAAGATTTAGTTAGTTTAGGCTGATTTGTTGATGGTGGATATACAGGGAATCACCACGAAATGATTAATTTCTTCCATCTAAAGCTCATTGGAGAATATATAGGAAAAGGATATAAGTCTGTATGCGATCTCTCCTCTCATGATATTGATAAATGGTTCCAGTACGTTATCGACGTAAATCTCACAAGGATCATGATTAATTATGCATGGGTGCCTATTAAGTGCTGTCAAGTCCTGAATCGTGGGTATAACATTGAGTTACCTTTACCCGTCACTGCTTCACTGAAAGCTGATGCTGAATGACCTTAACTCTTGAACATAGCGCTAGGGCTGTTATGTACAACACCCAGTGACACCATCAACAAATTGTTCACAGCACTACGCCACTTGTAAGCCAATGACAAAGAATGGGGTTACAATATGTCATAACGTAACGAACTCTTTGTGGATAGGGTCCGAGAATATGATCAGTTATTACCACATCATGTATTATAGTACACACATAAACTTTTAAACTTGTTAATCGCAAATAATGGTTGGTCCCCCAGTGGGTATGTATGTTGACTATTGTTACGTGGGATTACAACTTCTGGCTAAACGTGGCACATTAAATCAGGAACCAGTGGGGTGATCTCAACCCACTATGGTACCATGCCTGCAGCACTGTTACTTACTTAACGTACTCATGGTTCCTTTAATATGCCTGTGGTACGTAACACAGTGGTATTGCTTGCCTACATGACATTTGCCAAGGCATTGTTTGTTTATTATGTGTGTGCGTGTGTGTGTCCTTTAAATGTTTTTAGTTTCCATACGCATGTTGTACACATTTCAAGTCAGACTGAAGCTTTTACAAGTTATGACATACAATTCTTGTATGTGTGTCACACACCACATTTCAAGGAATGCACATTCTAGTCTTTGTCATGTAAGACCTGCGGAGTTCTAACATACATGTTTATAAGGCAAGTCTTGTTTCAACAAGTAACCCATAATACAATTTACAATATAAATCTCTGCACATTTACAATGATCATGTGTCATTTATTACATAGCTGATATGCAATAGAAGACGCTGTGCAATGTGTTACTAACTGTTGAGTTAAACATTTCAAAGTACATACGACCCCTGAAGGTCCGGGGTAGAAGAGGTCTTCTAGGCCAGGACCATTAGACACAAACAGTAGGTAACATTGGAAAAAATAGTAGAAAGTTGAATGTTTCATGAAAGCTTCAAAACATCATTGTCAGGTGCAAAGTACAAAGTTCCGCAAATTCTACCTTGTGGCATTCTACCTAGATGGCTGCCAATTTCAAAATGGCCACCAAAATAATTAAAAAGATTATACACGGATATATCTTGTCAGTTATTATGTCATGTGATATAGCAAATGAAAGCTCATCTCACAAGGAATCTAAATATGTTGATATAATGTATTTTGACATTTTCAAAATGGCCACCAATTTCAAGATGGCCGCCAAAATCATTAAAATGATTATACACAGATATATTTTGTCAATGGTTATGACATGTGACATTCAGCAACCCATGCTTGGCATAAAAGGCAATTATGCTTGTCGTATGAGGCAAATAATGGGATCGGGTGTTAAGGCTCGCTGACTTGGTTGACACATGTCATCGGTTCCCAACTGCGCCGATGGATCCGTATATTGTTGATCACTGGATTGTCAGGTCCATACTCGATTCCATATAGCTTGGATATTGCTGATTTCGACGTAAAACTAAACTCGCTTACTCGAAGTACATAGTCATGTGTATACATATAGGTATATGCTTTTATGTTATAAAGAAACATGGGGATCCGTGATATTTGAAAAGAATGTATGAAAGGAGGAACAAAAGGCATAAAATGTGCCTGGCATTTGAAAAGGCGATACAATTTGTGGCTTTATAATAATTTAGTATTATTACTAAACTATTTACAGTTTGGCGTCGCATTGCTTAAGCTTATTTTATATGGTGCATACTTAGGAATAAGGAAGACCACATTAAGTAGAATATTGTTTTTGACTTTCATTCCAAATATATTTTCATGATATTCCCTTCAGAAAATATGTCAAGCCAACTGAATACTTCCTTAACAGTAACGAACATTTAACAGTATATGGACATTCACACAGTACATGTGTTATTGTTTCAGGAGTGGATTCACAGAAAGAGCATAAGTTTGAACCGGTATTTTTCATTAAATATAATTTGTATCTAGTCATTCAAATATTATGAGAAATCACCTTATCTGTACGTTCTCTGTGCATCTGTTAGTCCCTATGTAAATACTGGTCCAATCTTCTTTGTTGTGATCTCGTTTCAGAGTAACCTGTCATTACATTTGACCACCAAGGCTGGCTTGACAGTTTTATAAAACACCACTCCTTTGTTTTTTTCCCACAAATACAGAATATGGTTAACGGTAATGCTGGGTTTTTGAAATTCACAACAGGTCTTTCCTATACCACTTATGTGTTTAAATCTGCAATAAGTCAACACAGCTCATTTTATACTTTCGAGATGCAGCAAGATGTGTTGGGTATTCCTTATTTTTTCTATATGTGCTTTTTGTGAGAAATTTCCATTAAGGTTTAAGACATCGTCAACAAAATGTATTTCCTCTTTTCGCCATATATTCGAGACAATCAAATTTTCCCTCTATATCTGTATGTTAATGTTGAACAATATAGATTGGCAAAGAATATCTGAGATTTCTTTCACTTCCGAATTGCATTTCTAAAGATACTGCCACCATATCAACAAAATATCTTTCCAAATTGCATTTGCAATATTTGGTATAACATGGTTCGCTACATAATCTGCATCAGCACAACATGATTTAAAACTATCAGGTATGCATAGGTTGGTGATAGGATATGTTTTAAATTTTAAGTGATAAGACATTTGATCCACATTCATTTTTGGGCGTTTATGATACCTTTCATAAAAGGTACAATAATGCCTCCATGCATGATTTCTCGCTTTTCTCTTTTTTCATTTCCACAAACATTCTTTTTCTGAATTTATTTTGTATTATATGGTCAGGCGCGTTAGCAACCGATGAAAACAGATGATTTAATCTTGGTAATTGCAACCCACTGGTGTCATTTATCTCAAGGACCAGAGATTCGTTTCTTTAAATGTTTGTTTTTCAGATTTGTGTTTGTAGTGAAGGTCTCTCATATCATCTAACTTGACATCAAAATCTGTTCCTGTCACTTTGAAATTTGACTGTGTCCAAATTCCATTCTTTGCACATCTTGTACCTATATATTTTCTAGGATGCTATCCACCTCAGCCTCTTTTTTCTGTGTTAACTTTAAAAACCTGAAAACCTTGAGAAGAAAGAGTGCATTTAAAACACACTGCTCAGAGACTTACACTTGCATCTCTCTCTATAACGCGAGTCGACATCTTGTCAGGGTTTCTCAGTTCGCATGCTCGGTTGGCGAGTTTACCTCGATGTTTCTTCAGCGTCACCGGTTCGTAGGTTCTGATGCTTAATCTCTTTTTCACCGAGTGTTCTCCACGACATCATAGAAGCATTAAGTAGTCGCTGCTTGTCCACCTTACGACATTGGGTTTAGGCCTTCCGGCTGGGAAGTTGCTAGGGTCAGTGCTCTTTCTGTGCGATCCTGAACATTGTCAAAAAGTATTTCTTTTGCCTGCTCCACGGGCAGAATGTTGGTGAGCAAATCCCGAATGCCCTGAACGGGGTCACGTTCGTCGGCAATTCCACAAATCAAAAGATTATTCTTTCCTGAATAAGTCTCTTGTTTCAACAAACTCCGTCAGAGGTTCTCTATTTCAGCTTTAAGGTTTGGTGACTTCAGTCTTGTTACCCTGAATTTTTGTATAGTTGATTTGCATTGACTTTATCACCTCTTGCATTTTGTTGTCGAAGTTCTTCATCTTTCTGTTCTTTTTATTTCTTCTTTAATATAGTTTGTCTGTACCTTCAACATGATATCCGTGCATCGCTTCGAAGTTTTCGCTACAAATGAACAACAAAGCTTGGAAGTTTCGCCCTTGACCTGTCTTTGTTCATTTTTTTCCTTAGTTCTTCGCTTCCTATCTGACATTCTTATCGATGATTTCGGGTTTCGGGAGGAGTTCTTTCTGCCTGTCTACCCGCTTGACGTCATAACCGGAAGTTCCCTATGAATCTATTCATAGAGTAAGATGTTTACAGTTATTAGTATTTTAGCAGAACCAGCATCGATCTACGCAATTAATACCAAGACATGCGTCAACCAAGGCAGCGATCCGGACCATCCGATGCTGTTAGTCGCCTCTTACCACAAGCTTGAGTTACTGGAGATCGATTCTTACTGGATCTTCTTGGGTATCAATATTTTATTTTAAAAAACGTAGTCTCTACATGATTGAAATACTACCCAAGTGATTTTAAATGTTCGTTCACGAACATCATTTCTGCGTTTCAGATACTCTGTATTAATCAAAAGCCTTAAAAGCATACATTCTAAATGGGCCAATAAATTATTTGCTCTTGACATTTTCAATGCGTCATGGCACCGAGCTTCATGCTATTCTGTCAGAGACTCCTGGAGACCAACACTTGGAGTCTGAGCTGAAGGGTGTATGCAACAACACCAAGCTTACGGTAAGTTTCACTACCTTATACGAATGAATTATCCTCAATGGTTTGTTACGACTTATATTGTAATTACAATGTAACATGTAATAAAGGAAACTACCCAGAACTTCGACATCCATATCTTAGACATCATAAAACAACAACAACATTTCTGGTTGAGTGCACAACTCATACTCCAGCTGATAGCATGAGCAGTAAATAAACAGTAATGATAGTACTGTGTCAATAACAATAAGGTATTTTATCGTACTTAATTATCATCACTACTGTTCAAGTCAATCAGTAACATATGATCCTCTATTATCCAGATTCACAGTTCCACTATCAAGGTGCAATGTATCCAAATTAAGTGAAAAACGCAAAAATTAGAAAGTAAAAGAATAATATTGAGAAAATGTACGTTTATAACATATGTCATGACTGCATAATAAGGACTTCATCGTAAAGAGTTGGTCATGGTATTGCCTGCAGCTACAAATCAAAGTAAACAATATAGACGTTTGAGGTATATTGGATATTTATTACTCACCCGTTGAAGATGTATCAATGTTTAGTAATTTTACAAACTTATTATACATTGTTTGATACCATTGCGTGATGCCGTATGTATGACGTCAAAGTTATGAGCCAACTCAGAAGAGTGGCAGAAACACCTCCAACACTGCCTACATGTACATCTATACTTGGACCTCACATCATCAGTCCAGAAGAAATCGAACATTAGCTCAGTGAGAAATAGAAAACACAGAAGAAATATAGGAACTCTAACAACGACTAGGAACAGTTTTATTGCATTATCCTTTGATATACCCGCTGTTATATGAGAAATGTTACTCTGTGATTTTCTTTCCAACACCTGAAAAGTGCTATAAATTCATCAGGTAACCGTTACTGTATTAATCTTTAATAACTATTGGTATATCTCCTACCACAACTTGCCATATGTGATACTCATGGCAATGTGACAGGTTGCCTCGTTTTACCTGTACAGATGATTGTACAACGGTATTAACCTTTCATAGACATTGATATACCACTATCTCACATCTGTAATATCTATCGCTCTGTGAATGTGGGTCTTTTCTGTCTCTATTGGAAAAGCATTTGTGAAAGGGTCAGGTAAATGCGCTAGTGTACTCTACCCATGGGAATACAAGTTGTCGCATCACCTAAAGCCTAAAAACCCACGTGTTTTATGTATACTACTCACGACACAAATATAGAGTACCTTTTCCTACTACTACTACTACTACTACTACTACTACTACTACTACTATTACTACTACTAGTGATAATTGTGAAATATATCAATGCAACTTTGTAAATGAAATTGCACTTTATATGAAACCAAAGAACCACCATGTCCATGAATATTGCCGCCTTTTTAACAACTGGTGTGTTGAAATTAAAAATGTAGTGATAGATTTAAAGAAAATGATGTAGAAAAATACTGTCAACACGGGTCAACCGTTTTCCATCCGAAACGTCCAGTGGTAGAGCAGCTCAACGACCTCGCAGATTCGATGAATACGTGTGACCTGATAAACTGTGATAATTCATGTGAATAGTATTATGATAGTGTTTCATAATCTTAAAACTATCTATATATTAAATATATATACAACTATAACGATATATATGCTATTGTGCATAAATATTCAGCAAGCTTAAGCAGAGTAATGAGAAATAAATAAACAAACAATGAGCTTTTGTGATCAATGTGAAATATGATCACGAATTTCAAGTTTAAGTTTATATGCATATAAGTAGCTACTAATCACTTATTTACGAAGGGAATCGCACTGATTGTATAATTAGTTGTAGGCTAGCATAATCGCCAGCTGACATGCGCATTGCCCTCTCGATGTTTACGTCAGTTCTGATAATAAAGTCTTGTTGCCGGGTCGCAACCATTAGCGATTGAGTGAGTGAGTTTTAGTTTTACAATATTAAACCAACAACACGGCAGGGGACTGGAGGAATGGGTTTCGCACTTTTGTGGGGAATCGAACCCGGGCCTTCTGCGTGGCGAGCGAACGCTTAACCAGTAGGTTACACAACCGCCACGAACAACCGTCCGAACATAATAAATGGATTGACACAGAACGGTCGATTATCGAAGTTCTGTTTCATTTTTTTCATAAATATTGCAAGATTGAGCTAGTTTCTTTAAAGAGCAAACCTGAAACGTATATGTTTTAAATCTTGAAAGACATTTAGGGATATTTGTGAAACTGATATTTTAAAATGTTTTACTTTTATCTCAATGTATATGAAAGCCTCAAAAGACAAGTGAGTGGAAGATCTCTTCTGTCAATATGGTATTGCATTGTGTTTGTCAGAGTATTTACCATATAAAACCGATTTCTTTACATTATTCAGTTCAAAAGAACTGTGGTTTTTTGTCATTTGTAGAAGATATACATCTTACACAGATCTGTGGTTAATTACACATTGACTGTACAATCATAGATTATGTACAGTCAGAACGAGGGTATTATTGTCTTCTCCCTTTTGCCGTTATTGTCACACATAACGAATATACAGCGGCATCTGTCCATTCCGTCAACACCGGCATACACTCTCAGTCCCATTTGTGGCATGTACATTGACGTCAAAGCCCTCCTGTGGCACTCTTGGACACATGAAAGTGTGGCAAACGTTGTCTACGACTCATCAGCTCCTAAATAATCGACCACATTGTTGTGTTGTGCATCGGAAATTAAGCATGACTTAACTTCAAGACAGAAGTCTGTCATCTACCGCTAAAGCAATCGGACCCCCACGGCTTCTACTGTAAGTGTTGCACAGATTGTACCTGCAAAGGGAAATGCATGGATCGCACCACGTTCATTCGTTATTACCTTTAATGAGAAAACAAAAGCAGATTCTGTTGCGTTTTGGCGAAGGGTTTTCATTGGCAATGGACGAACTTAACAATGATTGGAGAGACCGTTTCCCACAAAGGATAAGTATCGACAAATAAATGGCATTGCAATACATGTATATAGCGATTTAGGACTCATATTACAATATGTACCGATATTTTGAGAACTAGACTTTAAGTCCCTAAAGAAATATGTCATGATTCTGACTCTCAAAATTATATTGCCTGGTCAGGAATTCTATTTTCTGCATTCAATTCATAGTATCACAGTATGCCGTTTTTCACTGAATAACGAAGGGAATATTTGTTTTAAATTAATACATGTGATGACTTTTATGTAAATAAACATACTCACAAAAACTGCATGAGTGCCCTTTACCCTGCATGCCGATTCTCAGAAAACATATTGCAATTGGTTGCGGTATACCGTCATACTGGTAAAACTGTGCCGTCTTATGCATACATACATTATATAGAAACAGTACTGGCTGTGTGTTTCTTTCTTTCTTTTTTCTTTCGTTTTTTCTTTACGACAGTAATACGGACATGAGACAACCAAACATGTCTATTTCAGTATATATCTTGATCATGTATTTATTTTTTTTATCTGAATATGTATTATATAAGTGCAATATTTTATGTTGAATAATTATCACATTGCTGGAATATATTCACCAATGTCCTTAAAATATTTCTCTTTAAAACCCATTTAGGTATAAATATCAACGGGCTGAAAAAAAACTGAAGAAATCCCAAAGTATTGTATGATCAGTGGCAGTTTTCTTGAAAAATAGGGGACATCTTAGATTGTTGTGCGGCCACTGCTGAACGTACTCGTTTTAGTCCTTTAACATCTAAAACTTCGGGCACAACGAACATTTAATATAGGCACGAAAAAATGACAAATTTTTAATTTTATCTTACCATACACACATGAAACCGCCCATAGGATTTAATATTTGTCTAAACTTAAGTAAAATTAGATATCTGGATGAAACAATCTGCTAAAAATGATACTAGACAAAAGAAAAAGATCATATTTTTGTATACCCAGTGGCGGCCATCTTGGATTTTTGATTGGCAAACACTTTTTTCTGAACATGGAGCGCATGGTGAGCGATCATGCCAGTGTTTCTGCTTGTATTACAAAGTGAGCGTTCGGCCAATTATCAGTTGTTATCCGCCCTACTGTAGGCCACTTCTAAATAAAAGGGTTACGGTAGGTAATAACATTACTACCGTTTTGTGGACTGGGTCCAAGAATATGATATACCTAGTTCAGACGTGTAAACAATGCATTCACAGGAATTGTTACAAATATGGGTAATTTAAGCGTTCCCGGTTCTGTTACTGAACACCAGTCTAGAAAACCAGTCGGCCCTCCGCCAAATTCCAGGAAAAGCGAATCATGCACTGAACTAGTGCGATCTATTGCGTGTAAACATGTTTTGAATTGAAAGTGTATCAGAGTGTAGTATGATATTGATCACTGAAACATAAATATAGAATATGTTCGAATTGGAGATTTATGAACAACTCAATTTCCGTATTAACTATGAAGTAAAGCAGGACATTCTTTTTGGATTACCATATGGTCACGTGGCTCGTAATTTGGCACTGTTATGTTCATTGGTCTTTGAAATTGCCAGAATACAAAGAGACTAAATGTATCATTGGCCGAAAGTTCATTTTGAATTGTCCAAGTGTATATGGGTAGAGAGAATTTTCACCTGAGTGACAAATTAGGAACGATTAAAAGGTTGGAGGCGTTTGCGTCTCCATTCTTATCTTCTTGTCTCTACTTTCAGTCTCTCTACACAGATGACTACCTATCTCATGCCCACTGCCTGCCTGTGTGTCATTTCTCTGACGCTGCAGGCGAGTGGTGACGACTGTGTTCATCCTCCAGTCCATGAAGTTGTCCCTATGAAGGATCATGACTATATCCGGTCTATTCCTGATTCCTCTATATACGAGTGCGCAAGTGAATGCAAACTCTTGCCGCTTTGCTTGTCCTTCACCTTTGACGAGGAACAACGCGCATGTCAACTCCGAGGGAAGACTGAGCCCGCCTTAACTGTCGGCAGTGGCGTCCTCTTCAGTAACATACAACAGTGGAAAATGGTTTGTATGCAGGGTAACAGGTACAGCCTTCAGTAATTGGACCCATGTGTGGACCCGAACCTGGGTTCTACTGGCAAACAAGGATAAGTTGAGCACCGAACTGACATTTAACCCGTATTGGCATGCATGAGTGCCACCGCGCTTGCCATTGTGAACGAAGGGGCGTCAGGTTGTCCGCGAGTAAGTGTGACCGCGTGACAGTCTTATGAGCAGGGCGAGCGGAGTCCATTTCATCGTCATGCACTGCACATGCACTAGCCTACATTTGCTCCCCCTTTCACAAACCAAATGGGTTTGTTCATTGCTGAGCACCGCCTACTTCTCGTCAAAGCGTTCACTGCGCGGGTCTAACTTATGCTAGTTTGCCAGTAGGACGCATCGATGTGTTTAGATTTGTGACAAAAACGTGCATCAACTATGTCAGTGAGCCTGAGCGCCCGATGCCGTCAGAAGTCTCGTGTGGCAAGAATGGATTTCTAAAAGCAATTATAACCCGGTGAATGAAGAATATAACCTGCCACGGAATTACGAATTTCACTCTTTTGTGCTGTCGATCGGACCATAAATATCAAGTGCTGTCAATGGCGATGTTCTGCCCCCAGGATTGACCCGACGCCACAGATAGGTGGACGTCGTCTGAATACTTCCTATTAACTCATACCAGAGGTCGCTTTGAGGATGACCCCTAAGTACCATATCCTGTCTGCTTTAAGTACGATACCCTGTTCCTCATAGGTACCATGTCCTGTCCGCTACAAGTACCATACCCTGTCCGTTGCTAGTACCATACCCTGTCCGTTGCTAGTACCATACTCTGACCGCTACAAGTACCATACCCTGACCGCTACAAGTACCATACCCTGACCGCTACAAGTAACATACCCTGTCCGCTACAAGTACCATACCCTGTCCGTTGCTAGTACCATGCCCTGCCCGCTACAAGTTCCATACCCTGTCCGTTGCTAATACCATACCCTGACCGCTACAAGTACCATACCCTGTCCGTTGCTAGTACCATGCCCTGACCGCTACAAGTTCCATACCCTGTCCGTTGCTAATACCATACCCTGACCGCTACAAGTACCATACCCTGTCCGCTGCTAGTACCATGCCCTGCCCGGTACAAGTACCATACCCTGTCCGTTGCTAATACCATGCCCTGCCCGCTACAAGTACCATACCCTGTCCTCTATAAGGACCACATCCTGTCCGCTACAAATACCATAGTATGACCGTGTAGGCCAGAAGTACCATACCCTGTCTGCTAACAGTATCATACCTTGTCCACCATAACAACCATAGCCCGTTGGCATATATATATATATATATATATAAGAAAACAAAACCTTGCTTACACGGGATAAGCCATGAAATTTGGGTAAGTTAAAGCTATCTTGATATAAAGCTTTGCAAACTATCGGAATTGCAGAAAAAAAATTGCCTTCAACCCTGGTCATAAGCAAGCTTGTTACATGTAAAAACTGTCCACGAAAATTCGACCTGGTTGTGTTTTGAAGTACACAATCTAAGTCTTGAGCTAAATCAGCGACACGTGGTTTCAACCTGCACTTTTAACTTAAAAGTTATAAATGTAAATCGGTATAATTGCTGAGTAGTATTTTAACTGTTTTACTCTTCAGCCAATGACCGGAGCCTGTAGTCAAACTTCCTGTGGCCTACATTCCCGGTGCATAGTTGGAAGGAATGGCCGACCAGTCTGTGAGGACAGTTCTGCTTGTAAGTATACAATGAAATATATGCGTGTGTAATGTTTTGGTTATGTAGTCTTGAATAACGTTTGTATACGCGTGTGTTTTCCGAGCACATGACCCTCATCAAATCCCTGTCATATCTACACCAGGTAACTCTACGTACTCAGGTACGTCGACGCACATTTTAAAAAAGCCTCCGCTGGCTTGCCTTTTTGAAGAGTGGGTTTCTTGTATGTCTTCAAGCATTTACAACGATGGGGCGTACTCTCTCGTCACAAGGACGATGCTCACTTAAGCCTCCATGTCGTTACAGTTTACGACAACTGTACAATAATCTTTATCGAAACGTCACACTCAGGACATAGAAGAAGTTGTCATCCTTCACGGTTGTCATTATTGTACTTCTATAATGTCACTCAAAGAAGTGCATAAGTAACAGACCTGGAGGTAACATTCAAGTAAGAAATTAAGATCCTAATGTCTCCAAGTGAACGTCTTACGCCAACAGACACTGATACGGAGTCCGAGACAGATTCAACAATGATGCTCCTTTTTTGAAAAGATGCAGAATCTTCGAAAATGAAGCTGACTGAAGCTGATCAGTTACTCACCTCATGGTGCATATCCAATACAGTTGACATAAATCAGGCAAGCGTAAAGAATATTTGTAGAGAATGGACTCAATACTACAAACACGCACATGCTGTTCTCAACGATGTCACATGTGTTACACTTCAGGCACATGCCATTCTCAACTATGTCATCTGCGTTCATCAACACGTACATACTGTTCTCAACGATGTCACATGTGTTACACTTCAGGCACATGCCATTCTCAACGATGTCATCTGCGTTCATCAACACGTACATGCTGTTCTCAACGATGTCACATGTGTTACGCTTCAGGCACATGCCATTCTCAACTATGTCACCTGCGTTCATCAACACGTACATGCTGTTCTCAACGATGTCACATGTGTTACGCTTCAGGCACATGCCATTCTCAACTATGTCATCTGCGTTCATCAACACGTACATACTGTTCTCAACGATGTCACATGTGTTACACTTCAGGCACATGCCATTCTCAACTATGTCATCTGCGTTCATCAACACGTACATACTGTTCTCAACGATGTCACATGTGTTACGCTTCAGGCACATGCCATTCTCAACTATGTCATCTGCGTTCATCAACACGTACATACTGTTCTCAACGATGTCACATGTGTTACGCTTCAGGCACATGCCATTCTCAACGATGTCATCTGCGTTCATCAACACGTACATGCTGTTCTCAACGATGTCACATGTGTTACGCTTCAGGCACATTCCATTCTCAACTATGTCACCTGCGTTCATCAACACGTACATGCTGTTCTCAACGATGTCACATGTGTTACACTTCAGGCACATGCCATTCTCAACTATGTCATCTGCGTTCATCAACACGTACATACTGTTCTCAACGATGTCACATGTGTTACACTTCAGGCACATGCCATTCTCAACGATGTCATCTGCGTTCATTAACACATACATGCTGTTCTCAACGATGTCACATGTGTTACACTTCAGGCACATGCCATTCTCAACTATGTCATCTGCGTTCATCAACACGTACATGCTGTTCTCAACGATGTCACATGTGTTACACTTCAGACACATGCCATTCTCAACTATGTCATCTGCGTTCATCAACACGTACATACTGTTCTCAACGATGTCACATGTGTTACGCTTCAGGCACATGCCATTCTCAACTATGTCATCTGCGTTCATCAACACGTACATGCTGTTCTCAACGTAGACCCTCTTGGTTTCATTCCAAGCACATGCTAATCTCAAAATCCTCTAGATGTACTTACGAAATGGCAGGATGAACATTAAGTATCCATTAGAGTTTCTTATTTTCATAGCATAATGTGAATCAACATATCTTCCTTTAAAACTGTACTTTTAAATTCTTAATTTTAGTAATCGGCATGAAGTGCACAAATGATGCAGACTGTCCCGTGAGTATGACGTTATGTTTCCATGGACGGTGTTTGTGTAACCCCGGATACAGTCACAACATCCGAAGCAACTCCTGTGATAGAGGTGAGCCCCTTATATGATGTGGGGGTTTGGGGTTGTGACTAGAATTCTGCGTGAAAATCAGATATTTTACCAAAACAAATCACACATATCATCGTATCCCCACCGCGTGTACGGGGCTGATAATCACTGGTCCACACACGATTACTGCAGATCACGGCCCTATGGATAAAATGGAGTGCAGACGTTAAATAAACTAACAAACAAAGCAAATATCACTTATTTTTCAGACTGCAAGAATTATGGAGACACCATGACGTGGTATCAGGGGTTGAGCATATCAGGGAATAACAGGAAGTCAGCAGATGTCCACGGAGACTTGGAACATGCAAAGAAGATGTGCATGGCTGCGTGTGTGCAAGAAACCTCCTTCATCTGCAAAACTGTTGATCTAGGTCGTTCGATATTTAGAGACTGCTGTCTCTCGAGTAAAGGCTATTTAGATGTTAGCATTGAAGACAGGGATTCGGATGAGGTTTTCTGGATTTTGGGAGTCAGGGGATGTCAGTAATGCTATATTGCTCGTGGTATTGGTTGTTCTGCAGATTAGCTAGAAAATGTATGCTAGAACCTGGGCCCTTATTTTCGAAACGTTCGTAGCCCAAAGAAGTCTTATCTTTGATCGCAGCCAATGTGTTAATAATGGGATTAAGAAGTTCGTAGAGCTACGAACGTTTCGAGAATAGCTAGCCTGGTTCCTGCATGTGATGGTTAGTTAGCCACCTGCACGCTACCTTGTAAAAATCCAGACGGGCCTGTATATCTTCAAGTCACTGTCCTAACCGTCTAGAGAAATTTCATGGGGTTATATTTTTTTAAAACTATCACTCTCTTCAACTTGTTGAGTTATAATGCCCTTTTAAATCATACACAATTATGACCTGATTTATGATGGTAATTTAACTTTTTGTTAATCATTTGCTTTGTTTCTACATTCAGCTTTCGGATTAATGAATTATTTTGTGCTCTAGTAACTTTCAGGCATAGCTAGCCCGACTGGCAGGCAAAATTAGGAAGCTATTTCGCACACTATTTCGTCTACTTATAATATTATAAGTCTATTTCGTTATTTCGTTTCGTCTACGTCACTACGTAATCACGTGAGATGGTGGGCTCGCATTTGACCTTCAGTGTGACGCTTCGCTCGCTATCTAACTTGACTCGTTTGCTAACTAATCAGCAACATCTTATTTAAGGTGATTGCTGTCTTCTTAACCTCACGGAGGTATTTTTTTGACATAACTGTTTCTGGTTACGACCGGAATTCAGTTTCGTTCCGATGTCCGCTGTAAGCCGCCATCATGGCTGATGAAAATGACTTGACTCAGAATCTCCTCAGTGAGGATAGTGATGGCGCCTCTAACTCTAACATTGAACAAAGCCAAACAAAAACATCATTTGGCAAAGTGGCGAAACCAGTGCCAACAAGTGAGGTTGTTGAAACCCTGAAAACTATGCAAGCGGCGATGGGCGAGCAACATGATAAAGCTGCATGTTCTATGAAGGACATGAGTCCTGTTTGGAAGAAGGCCCATCAACCATCCTGTAGTTATACACGGAATCGAACTGCTAATGACAGTTACAACAAGTCGAACAACTATGCTCGATAAGACACTGAATCTTCCGACAGTGCAAGTGAAGAATGTCGAGAAGGGAGCTGTGAATCCAGCGACGGGCGCTGAAACGCTCGTTAAATCTAGATCCCGATCTGGCGAAATCACTATGAAACTTAGCAAATCTGACGTTCTCGCTGAAGTGGATCAAGAGCTTGAATGTGTTCAGACGCGGTCAGACGTGATTGCCAAAATGGCTAGTGTGATTAACAAATGGTCGGACAAACGTCTCGATCAGAAAATCCTGAAATATAAAATGAACAAAGATATCCGACCAGGAAATACAGAGTTCATACGAACCCCGAGAGTGAATGGACCCATATGAAAATCGCTCTCAAATAATCATAAGCACCAAGACATTCGCACGCAGAATATTACAAAAACAACTTGTGAATCAGTGGGGACAAACCTGTCCTATTGCTTGAATGAGTTGTACTCCAAACCGAAACCTGAAGAAATGGACATGCTTGTAACTCATGTAACTGATGCTATGACTATGCTGAGTTCAGTTCAGTATGATCTGTCTTTGAGGAGAAGAAAACTCATGAGACCTGCTTTACATCAAGATTATAAAAGTCTGTGTAATTCTGATCGCCCTATCACTGCTGTCTTACTTGGAAACGATCTTCAAAAGGAAATGAAGGACGTTATTGGAACAAACAAACAGACGTGGATCAAAAGTCTCCAAAGCGCAGTACATGCCCGAGTCACAGTATAAGGGAGACTACTCGTCCCTCAAAAAACAACGGGATTTTCGTCAAGGAGGGAACCCCCCACATCGGAAACGTCCACAGAAGTTCCGACCAAAGATGACAAACGGTCAACAATAGACACACCTGCTGATAAGTTCAGTGTCCTTAGCATTCATAAAGATATCAATGATCTGAAACGCTGTGGTGAAACAAATTTATCGAAATTTCTAGGCGGCCAACTTGCAAATTATGTCGATCAATGGGAAAAGTTGACAAATGACCCAGAGATCCTTGACACAGTAACTGGCATGCATGCTGAATTCCATAATGAACCCTCAACGAGTTTGAATCCACCAAATTTACGGTTCTCTGAATTTGAAGAATGTATTATTGAAACTGAAATAAAAAAAATACTTGGCAAGAAGGTTATAAAAATCACTGGTAAAGAAAAAGGTGATTTTATATCCAACATCTTTTTAAGAGAAAAGCGAGACTAAAGTTATCGCATGATTCTCGATTTGAAACCATTGAATAAAAGTGTCAAGTATCATTATTTCAAAATGGAAACACAACAGTTTGATTTGAAACTGGTCACAAAAAATTGTTGAATGGCATCAATTGATTTGAAAGATGCCAACTAGTTCTGTCCGATTGCCACTGAACATTAAACATACCTTACGTTTGAGTGGAATGGGCACTTTTATCTATTTGTTTGCTTCACTAATGGTTTAACATGCTGTCCAAGGACATTTACTAAACTTATGAAGCCAGTGTTTGCACATTTTAGACACAGAGGCCACTAATCAACAGGTTACATTGATGACATGCACCTGCAAGGTGAATCTGAAAATGACTGTATTGATATCGTCCTAGAAACTGCAAATGTTTAAACAATTGGGGTTTTCAATTCACCCAGAGGAATCTATGTTCCATCCAAAGCAAACTGTTGAATTTTTAGAATTTGAAACTGATTCAGTTAACATGACGGTGAAGTTGACACTCATGAAAGCAGAGCGTGTCAAGATGACATGTAGCCAGCTGTTACTAAGAGATAGAATAACTATCAGAGAGCTTGCACAGGTTATTGGCTAACTCACTAGTAGCTTTCCTGGGTTAATGTACGGACCACTTTGTTATAGGCTCAGGATGTTATGCTAAAGCTAAAATGTCATTAGACTCTGGCTGTAGAACTGAACTTGAGTGGTGGATTGGCAATGTGATGGATTCATATAATGTCACTCTGACTCTAGGCTGGGGAGCGGTGTGGGACTGTTAGAGCAGGTGACAGCTGGACTGAAATGGAGAAAAGTCACCACATCAATTACTTGGAGCTTAGAGCAGTTTTATTAGCATTGGAGGCATTTCAGTCAGATTTGAAAAATAAGCATGTGAGAATGTTGTCTGATAGTATGACATCTGTAGTATGTCTGAACAATATGAACATCTCTCATTCCAATGAATGTAATACAATCACAAAAGAAAGTGATATATTGAAGGTGATATTTGGATGACCAAGTCATATTGCAGGGAAAAATAATCATCAAGCTGATCAAGAGTCAGGACAAATTAGAAAACATACAGAGTGGAAACTTAATTCACAAACGCTCTCCTCAGCTCTTAATATGTTGATATTGTCCCCTAATATTGATATGTTTGCCATAAGACATAATGATCAATTTGATACATACATGTCATTTAAACCAGATCCAGGTTCATGTGCTGTTAACTGTCTGATTCAACCATGGACATCACTGAAATCACATTGTTTTCCTCCTTTATGTGTGATACACCAGAATCTTCAGGAGCTGGAGAGGGAGGGGGCGACGGCAGTGATGGTGGTACCCAACTGGCCGACCCAAGTGTGGTATCCAGTCGTTATTAGGATGATGATTGCTCAACCCATACTGTTTCCAGTACATCAGTACATGTTACCCTGAGAAAGTTCACTCACTACACAAGTCTCTCAGACTCCTAATCTGCCTTTTGCCAGGAGACAGCTCCAAAAGACTGGACTTTCAGAGGACACTACCCAGCTTGTCCTCCGTGCTTGGTGAACCACAACACAAAAACAGTGTCAGACCTACCTTAAAGACTGGGAAGTTTTCTGTAATTCCTCAGGGTGTGATCCACTTTCGGCCCCTTTCAATCTAGGGGTTAACTATCTTGCAGAACTTGCTCGGAAAGTAGGGTACAGTGTTGTTAATACAGCCCGAAGTGTACTTTCATCTGTGATTATCATGCCAGATGGTTCAGCTTTTGGTAAACACCCCATTGTGAAAAGACTAGTGAAAGGGGTATTTGAGTGTAAACCAGCATTACCAAAACATGTGCAGGTCTGGGATTTTTAATATTTTACTGTTGCATTTGCAAACCTTTCCTTGTTATGAGTCAATCTCATTGAAACAATTGTCACTTAAACTAGTCATGTTATTAGCTATTTTAAAGGTCACATGCAACAAAAAATCAAACATAACTAAAACACAATTATCACTTATTTATGACATATAATATACACTGCTGCTTGTAAAAACAAATAAACAAAATTATTAGGGTACAATCGCGATTCAAAAGTGCAATATTTTGTACTTGGGCTTTCTTCCCTCGAAACGAAGACTTTATAGACTGAATGGGCATGATTTCTTTATGATTTGTCTCTGTATGTGCATACCGAAAGGTAGCAGAATCTGCAAAATTGTATTTTACGTTGCATGTGACCTTTAGCTGGACAGACATGCCAGACTACATTCGTTGACTGTAGATTCATTGAAATTCATTGCGGCACAGTGTGTTGCGTATATTCATAAATTGTTAAAGGAGTCAAAACCTGGGTTTCACCAGAAACCTATTGTGCTGAAGAAATATGAAACAGACTCAAGTTTGTGTGTTTTAAAATGTTTGCAATGTTACATTAATGCCATAGCAACCCTAAGGAAGGGTAGAAGTGAGTTATTTTTGAGTTACCAGAAACCATTCAGACCTGTTAGTAAGGACACTGTTTCCATGTGGATACGTCTGGTATTGTCTGCAGTAGGTGTGAACACAGAACTGTATGTGACACTGACCGACTCATAAGCTGGGTGTATGCTATCAAGTGTTAAGTTTACACTATGAAACTATTAACTTGTTAAGATGTTTCAAGTTATCTGAGTAAACTTTGTGAAGTGAACAATGAACGCATTGTATGTTGTTTATTCTTTTATATGTTCATGGACTCACTGCTTTAAAACCTCACGTGATTACGTAGTGATGTAGACGTCAACGAAATAGAATTTTGAAAATAAACGAGACTTACCAGGAAGTTGAAGTTTGATGATAATTTGACGATAATTCTATGAGTTAAAGTCAGGAACAGAGGAATCAAGTGCCCTCCTTTCCCAACCCGGACTTAAGAATTCCGTTCTTAGTGTGCCCACTTACTAGCTTTAAAAACTGAAGGTCAAATCCGCGCGCATCATCTCACTTAATTCCTCCGTTCCTGACTTCTACTCATAGAATTATCACGAAACTTCAACTTACTGGTAAGTCTCGTTTAGGTTTTGAATTATTGTTCAAGTAGTACGCTTCTGTCATCTCTGTCTGTGTCTGTGTCTGTGTATATCAAACAAAATACTGTGAATACAGTCAAACATACTGGTGTTGAATTTGGAGAGGTCTACATTATAAGTTGTTCACTGGTCAAGAGAGGGTCATGGGCTGATGTACCCTCTTTGTTTGCTTATGTTCCCTGAGCTCGTTGGCAAGAAAAACAGATTTAGAGTTATCTCCCTTCCATCAATTTGTGTACACAAAACTTCGATAATTTCCATACATCTTACGTAATACAATGATATTGGAGATAAAGAATAACTACCACGAAGTACCGGCTTTCCCAGCGGGGTACATGGAAATGTTATGATTACTTGCCTGTACGCGGGCTACACTGAACATGATAGAAGAGCGCACAGTCATTCAGAAAGCGACAAGATAAAGATACTTGCACTTAATGACTTACACGAGGATTGACAGCATATGAGTAAATTCGGATGAGGCAGGGACGAAGCTTCTACACCGAAACAACCGTAGTTACAACACATCAAAGTTCGACATAACGATGTTTGTATTTTCAAAGTGGAACACATGACCAACAATGATTTGAACAAAAAGTTTGTAAGTTCGTAACTTGAGAATAAATTCCATGAAGACCTCTGTAAATCTTCATGAGCCAAATTTGTTTCATGTTGCGTGTTTGGATATTTCTTTGCGGAATGATTCGTCAGTACCTCAGGCATGCTGTGAAAATCGTTGATCATTCTGTTACCGTGTATGGTAACTTGAGAATAAATTCCATGAAGACCTCTGTAAATCTTCATGAGCCAAATTTGCTTTTAGCAAAATTCCCGCAACATCACGGCGGGGGACACCAGATAATGGGCAGCACCCAGAACCCATGTGGGGAATCGAACCCGGGTCTTCGGCGTGACGAGCGAACGCTTTAACCACTAGACTACCCCAGCCGAAATATTTTTGCAATTCAATGTTCACTGATATTGATGGAACTTTTGCTGTTCCACTTTGTTGTGGTTCAAACTACATATTTATGTTTATCCTGCGTTTGTGTCCTTATGCTGTAGAGAGTCAATACTGCGCAATACAATGTGGCTTACAAGGTGGTTATATCTTTTATTTCTGTGTTACAAACTTTTTACGTACCTAACCAACAAACATTTATTTCGCTCCGCTGTATTCATCTCTGTACTGGAGTGAGTGAGTGAGTGAGTTTTACGCCGCACTCAGCAATATTCTAGCTATATGGCGGCGGTCTGTAAATAATGGAGTCTGGACCAGACAATCCAGTGATCAATCGAGCATCGATCTGCGTAATTGGGTTCCGATGACACGTGTCAACCAAGTCAGCGAGCCTGACCACTCGATCCCGTTAGACAAGCATAGTCGCCTTTTATGGGATGCTGAAGGACTTTTCTACCCCGGGACCTTCACGGGTCTGTCTGTACTGGAAATATTAAACGACTTTTGAATTACCCTCCAGCAAAGAGTCCATATAGCTGAAGTGCAATGCACAACATCAAACTCACAAACACATTTGACCAGCACAGGGCACATTTTCTGTGCATGTATGATGTGTGTACAGATATTAACGACGAAATATACACCAGTTTGTGAGGGATCCCGTTTCTAAATATTTTGAGACGAAAGACGCAATGAGTCCCGGAATTACTGCACTTACTGTATTGATAGTTCTGTGCAGTTATTTGAATAATTCTCTACACTATGCCCTCAAACACCTTGCTCATCCTGTACCGATTGTTCAAGAGGCAAATTACTTGGAGACCCCTCTTCTGATGGGAGGCGCCAGTGTCTGTTGGGCTGGAGGGAATTCCGCAACCTCTGCAAATACATACACGTAATACGAATACATGAAGTTGCAATTTAAAACATTTGGGTGGAAGTTATTTCCCATTTGCTGCCGCATCTCGATGGAATTCCTTCAAATCACGCGCCAAAACCAACCTTTTCCGAAGATATCAATAACCTTTCTGTAAGCATGTCCATCCTTGAGTATAGTTTTATCACGCTCAAGAACTACTACTACTACTACTACTACTACTACTACTACTACTACTACTACTACTACTACTACTACTACTATTTAGAGGATGTTCACGTACCGGAAAGTGAGAGAATTCACAAAGATCACAATATAATCACAAAGCCAACTTGTTATCCCTAAAACGTATTCGTTTAGCTTCTAAAAACCTTAAACGAACTTGGTGTGAAATTTAATTTTTACATATTAGTCTTCGGCATCGGTTAATCACAACAACTTTACACAAAAGGTTATTTGGATTGACCACATATATAATAGAAACACTTTGGTGAAAAATTCAAAGCATAAATTGAATATCAACATTCTTCTTCAAACGGTATAAAATTGGTCATCTTTACAATTGCATGAATATTTAAATGTAGAAATGCATATTTGAATTTCAACGGAGATAATTCCCTGAATCTTCGATTTTCGATAACTATGGGATATGTTTCAGAAAACGTCAAGGATAGCCCACGTGGTCTATGGTGGTTCAGACGCCAGTATAATGTCGAGAACTCACCTGTTGGAAAAACACGTTCTAAAATCTAAGATGATAATTCTCAAACGAAGTTATGGTCTTGAGATACTTCTGACCTGCGGGTCATGTGTTCCTGCATACCTCCTTCAGTGTATTTCCAGGAGTTTTGTACACTGTCCACAGAAACACAATCGGGAACGGAAGGATGGATAAACTTGAAATCATCCATCCCACACTTGTGGCCCATGTGGGGTAAATGTAGTCCACATACTTCGGAGGTCGATACGAATATACCGTGTTGCCAAGGATAATCTGTACCATTACAAAACATCACATATAGTTTTGCAGGGCGTTAAAGGTCGTTCTTCTTGTAGCAAATTCTAATAATTAATTATGCATATGCATAATTTATGCAACTGCTCTCGATTTAGATTTGTTACGAATGCTATTACTGAAACATTATCTTCATGGGTGTGTGTAGCTCACCATCAGCAACGCAGGACAGATGAATTTGATTGCTGTCATGACTATTTTGGGCGTGCTTCTCCCACACATAATGCTGATGTCGTTTTGAAGTTTCTTTGTCCCTGCATTTACAAGGGTGTGAAAGAACTTATCAACACATCACAAGGTACGAAACAACTCATCACAAGGCACGAAACAACTCATCACAAGGCACGAAACAACACATCACAAGGCACGAAACAACACATCACAAGGCACCAAACAACACATCACAAGGCACGAAACAACTCATCACAAGGCACGAAACAACTCATCACAAGGTACGAAACAACTCATCACAGGGTACGGAAAACCTCATCACAAGGTACGAAAAACTCATCACAAAGAAAGACACTATATCACGAAATGATGACAGGTAACTAAAAACATTATGAAAGAATGACATGCTCTAAAGATGGTGATGTAACTCAGTTTCATCATGTAATATTATTTCCGTTACTTCGTGCACTTAGCAGACTTCTCACCGTAACACCATCCCACCACAACGCACTCCAGCATGGCATAGAGAGCAAGACTGGGAAAACAAGCAAACCAGTCGACAAGAGTCACAACGTAGATGCCTCCCTGAAATATTGATACATAGCCATTTATTTCAGTACAGGGACAGCTTTTCGAAAGTATCATGCCCCATTTATGAACAGATTTGCCAATCTCTTACCTATCTACATGCCAAAACCATAGTTAATGGTCCATAACCCGATTCTCTGACACACTTCAGATCAGAATGAATGTACTCTTGACCACAATCTTGAGTAGACAACTCATGTACGTACATATAGGTATTCAACGTGCATCACGTCACTTGTAAAACTATATATACTCTTCAAACAAAGAAACTTGACATGCTGTTTGGGAGGTTTTTTTACTGACTGTATATAACTGATCGAAGCAATACATCATTGCTCAATTACAGTAAGATCATCACTTTACAAATGTCCAAAACATAATTATTGAAGCCAGTGTTTGGTAAAGCCATATTTTCAGAGTAAAATGTCAGGATCTGGTCCATAGAAGAAAGGAAATGCCGAATGTTCTCTTGAGGGAGTTGATACTCTTGTTGAAGCGCTGCGTGCCGTGTCTGAGGCGGTGGATTACACTGGCGACGGATTACGCTGGGGCAAGCGTCGTTCAAGAGTATTCCCATGCTCAATGGTGGACAAATAGGGTGATCGAAAATGCCATGTTAACACCTGAACGTTGTTTTGCTGGATACGTTCCTAGTATACACGTGCAACGTGAAGTTGAGCATTGTTATGCTGGAAAGATCCACCGTTGACGTTGATGAAGGGAACGACGTGCCGTTGCAACATCTCGTCTTTATAGCGAACCCCATCCAATGCACCTGTCACGTGCACAAGAGCTGTCTGGTCATTATACTGGATACCTGCTCACACCATGACACTTCTGCCACCAAACCAATCAACCTGTTGTACACAGTTATCGGCGTAACGCTCGTTCCGACGTCTGCATACACGTGAACCTTCATCAGAACGTCTAAGAAGGAACCAAGAGTCCACTGAGAACAAAACTGTAATCCATCTTGCCCGCGACCATCGTTGTCTACACTATTGTAGACGTTGTGTCAAGACGTTACGTCAAACTGGTCTTCAGGCAAAATGTCCGACTTCCTGTGGCTGACTGCGCACTGGTTGGTCACACAAGGAAGTTGGTCGTTGTGGATGTTGCTGTGGTGCGTGAATGAAGATGTCTCAACTGCATGAAGCGATCACAAGTTGTATCGGTTTGTTGTTGTATTTTTGTAAGTTTAAGATGGTCTGTCTGGACACGCCTCATGCGGTGGTTCTCCTCCTCGTAAAAGGAGGATGGTATGTCTTTGAGCTTTTGTCAGTCTTGGCATTCTCTTGTCGTACATAGTGGCTTGAAAGAATGTATGGAAAGTTCCGTTTATGTGGTTTTTTTAAAGAATACAAGCACAGGCTTCAGCTTGGCGTGATGCACAATTTCATGATGCACGTGCATTTCATGTTGGGTGCGTTTTAGCGACTAGGTACCAACGTGCTCTTATTCAAAGTTTCCTTTTTTTGAACGTGTTGGGATCCCATGTTGGGATCGTGTATACGTTGGTTTGTGTCAAATGTTTTCCTACAATCCAGATTGTCCTATGTCAAGTTTCGTTCTAAAAGTATATACTTAACAGTACGTCATATTGTAAACATTTAAATGTAACACATGTAATCGTGTATATGGTGCTTGATTCATTGTGGAAACGGCATATCAAGATTGATTGTAAGAGAAGTCTGAAGACCAAGGCCCCTATTCTCGAAAGGATCCTGGCCTTAGGAAATCAACATGGTGTGGTACTTGTTTGTTCACCAATATGGACGTTGTGAATAATTAGTTACTGTTGAATTTACAACACGCAGTTCAGAAGATTTTGTGAGTTTATATCATCAATTTATCAATATTGAATAAGACATACTTGTTGCAATACACATGTTCTTTACATCTACAAAAGAGATGTATTTTGATTCTTACCTATTCTATCCCTTTTTATTCACAACATCGCTCATTTCTGTCACAGTGCTCTGAAATGGCAATGTCAAGGCCAACCCAATAAGGGAAGTAACTCCTGTTTACTTCCTGAGTGAATTTTCACTTTGTGAGATGACGCATAATGAAAGTCATGATAATTATTAAAAATATCAATAATCAAAAGTAATTCTCTTTTTGGCAGACTTTCAAAATCTGACGACAAATGTTATGACCTAGTTTAATAAATGAATTTGATGTGATGAAAATATCGAATATGTTAACATGTAACAATACTTAGATCTGATAAAATATTTTAGATCTATTCGTGTACACGTTCACTCTATTTTACTGGATACAGGGTATGAATTTTGATTATAACTATGATTAATTACAATTTCTTTTAGATCAAGTAAGTGCATCAAAGGCTGAATTTCTCCACTTTCAAACCTTTTACTTCGATTTCTAGTCTTACCATTTGTCTGGTAGCGAGATCGTAGCTGCCCTTACACATGCCCTTTTCAAGCAATGTATTATGGGTAATATTTAGGTGAACTTAATAAGTGTATTTTCTGTCTCACCTACTAAAGAGGTCGCTATCTGTTACTCAACTTTGGACAGGGACAGGATCGTTTCGAGAAAGGGTCTTAGGATGTCATAAGTCATGTCCTATGTAGTTAGGACATGTCTTAGCGGGGACACTTTCGAGAATAAAGGTAAGTGTCCATGAATTATACCTGTGTAACATAAACGACGCCCATCAGGAAGTTGCTCAAGAGAATTCCACCAACGACAAGAAAGCGCCACCTCGTCATATTTGGAAATATATCCCAAATTGCTTCTGTCAGTAGCTCAAGGGTTGGTACCTAAATAGTAAAGTCGTAATGAGTTAATGTTGCGCTATCTTCACGTAATATATGTGAACTGCCTCAGTGTGACCTTCAGTTGCATCATGCAACATAAATTATTGATATCGAATCTAATTATACTAACGGAAAACATATATATGTAATTGCATAAATTAAAAGTTGTTTTCAAAGTTATGTTGCACAGCAAAAATAACTTGGTTTCCGCAACGCGGAAACTGGATTGAAACTTAAGTTTCCACCTAGAATCCAGTGAGTTTCCGTTCGTTTACATTGAGTTTCCGCAATAACGGAAACTTACAATTACCCACTTTCTAAGAGTTTCCGCACGGTATCCGTTACCCACTTTCCAACAGTCCGTTGAGTTTCAGTTAACTTCAGGTTTCCGCAAAAACGGAAACGAAGTTATTTTTGCTGTGCTGCTACTTCCACGATTAATGTAGGCATTTCTGCGTTTTTCTGCACAGTCGGAATTCTTTCTTTGGTAGGCTTGCATATAGGCATGAGATAATTGGGCCTAATGTGGCGCCCGTTCATTCATGGACAGAGATGAAACTTCATGCTTCAGCAAACAAAATACCTATGTGACAGATTTCCTGGCCAGCTGTTTCTTAGGATCTGTCCCTTCGTGCTTTTTATGAAATCAGTTTGGAATCGGTATGTCGGGATGACAATCTATGCATTTATCTGTCTACTTCATGTACCATTGTGTCTATCTGAAGGGTCATCAGCATAACATATGTCAGCACAGACCATAACTGTGGTAAAGGGAGGTAAGTCAGGATGTCAGGGAAGACGATGAATGCAAAGTCGAATCCTGAAAAGAAAAACAGAAGAGAGGCAGTATGAGATAGAAGCTGACATATTGTAAAAGTTGTAGTAAACCGTGATGGCATTGAAGGATAGAATTTGTCACAAGTTCGAGTTAGTGAGTGAGTGTTGTTTCACTTTTAGTAATATTCCAGCAATATTTCGACAGCAAAATTTTCAGATATATTCGGCGTGTTGAACGAACGCTTTAACCACTAGGCTACATCAATGATTCATATTATCACAGAAAATTAACAACACAACCTACACTCTACAATATGTAGTCCATACAAGATACCAACCCATAGTCCACTCAAGTCTAACATGTCATCACTCAAGAAGGTGACTCACTTTTGAATATTCGTTTTAACGAATTCGTTTTATTCGTTTTTGATCTCATTGACCCGAAGAGGGGATCATACGTACGCATCTGATATTAGCAATAGAATCATGTCACATTTCAACATGATATTTATTTAAAGGAAACATGGTAGAAGAAGTGTGGAACATATATGTGTGGTACATACCAGTTCAAGAAACATAGATATCTCACAAACCCGACGATTCAAAAGCATCCACAGTTACTCCGCTTTTGAACGCAACGTGGCCAAGAATTGCAAAGAAGGCAAATCCAATGAACACCGTCAACAACGAGTCCACGGCACACACAAGAATGGCATCTCTGTGGGTAAAATCTCAGTAATAGGCTGTTCATCTAAAACGCCATGTGCATCAGGAAAGAACGTCAGAGTAAATTGATACCACCAGGTTTTCTAAGATTGTAACTCAACCACGACTGATGTCAGGTGTCTTTGCGGGTCATTCATTTTTTTCCTTTTTTTTTTGTGTTGTTGTTGTTGTTGTTCTTTATGGCACCGTTTTATGTGACGTGTATATAACACGTTGTGTTTATTACAACTGGGAGAAAAAAATGCCTGTTCTAGATTATGCAAACCAGTAATGTTTTCCAACAAAACTCAGTTACAGGTTGCGTATACATCGCTTGACTTCTACAATCCTAGACGCGTATGCTACGACTTTAACACAGATGCTACCTGTGATTGTCCGATCTCCTTGTGTGTTTAACACAGGCAATCCTGGAGGATTTGAGGCAAATATGTTTACCTGAAACAGTTATTGCTGGATTTATTGTGTCCAGACAATGTTATAATATATCCCATCGCTACACCCATTGAGTACAGAGAGTAGCTGCAAGCCTCAATCCATATCTGTGGCAATAAAAAAATATTGAAAACAATAATTTAGCTGGCGTAAATCATTGCAAAGAATAATTTTAAAATACATATATAAAATGTACAAACAAGGATTCTTTGTAGAACCTCAAGCATATGTTAATTATGTAAGGAACGTACTTCGGGTTGCAAGAGTTTGGAGAATTGCGGGTATATGTAGAAGTAAATCCCGTCCAAAGAACCCGGAAGTAGACATCCCCGGATTAGGAAGATGATGACGAGGATGAAAGGAACGCTGACGGTGATGTATACAATCTACAAAAAAAATAATCAACTGAATTTGGGCTGGTCTTTGTTCTTGCACACCTGTTGCTAGGGACTGAAAGTATGTTTACTTAAAAGGTATTGGGTACGTTCATAGATTGTTAAATCGTCCATACCTTTCCGGACACTTTAATCCCTCGGAACGCGCACAGGTATATGATCACGTGTGTAGAGAGTAAGCATCCAGCTAGAGGCCATCTTATGCTACCAAGGTAACCTAGGCCATCTGTCATTTCTAACACTTTGAATCTGAAATGAAGCACAAATGAAATTCGCTTCCTTGATAAGCAAGATAGTCTGAATTTTAAAAATAAAGTGAAGGAAACTTAAAGTATCAAGTGGAATATAGTTAACACTATTTCCTAGAGCAGTGATACGTAAAGTTAATTTTACATATTTGATATACATATATGCATCTGCGTAACTGAATCTGTACTGGATCCCTTTCGGGTGGCACGGCAATCAGGGTTACCTAGTGAAAGCAACTTACACACTTGAACTACCAATTATTTTGTTGGAGGAAAGTTTTGACGTAAGATCCTCACCGCAACAAGGTTAACAGATTGGTCTTAATCAATTATATCCTAAACAGAACTGAGTTTGAAGCATACTTCCAGAACTCCTCTGGGGCAGTCATACGGCCAACGCTGTTAGTAAAGTTTAACGTTCCTTCAGTGTCATTTTCAGAAAAGCCTGAGACGTTAAGGTGTTTCATACTGGCCGGATTGGCGTCAGATATACAACCCTGTGTGTTCCATGGATTGTCACAATTAGACCAGGGTAGAGTGTTGGAGAACGTATTATATATGTAGAACAGGAACCAGGCGAATATCACGTTGTAGTAGGAAAGAAATAGCCAAGTTGATATTACAATGCCAAGTCCTATACCTGTGAAAAATATTCTTGATCAATATTATCAACGATGGACACACCACACACACATATATATATATATATATATATATATATATATATATATATATATATATATATATATATATATATATATATATATATATATATATATATATATATATAATGGAGGAAAACAGCATGGACATATAATGAGTTAGTTCATGGGATGATTGATTTGGTCGTTGCGCCATTGCTGATGAAATATTTGACTGTCCATAATAATTCAACATTAAAAAGAGCAGTTTACAATTATGCAAGGTGGACATGACCTTCAAAAGATTCATAAATACCGTGTGTGCCATACCTATATCAACTTTTAAATACACTGTAAGAATCTTAGTTTTCAAAGAGTGAAATAGTATCGGGTCAAAAGCATTCAGAAATCACACATCTGTTCGGGTAACACATTTAGAACAAACCCTTTGTGATGTTCAGAAAATACAAATATTACTGACAATTACATGAACACTATATATGATTCCCTTTAATCCTTTAATAAGGACTAATCCTTATCCGCAATAACACGACCCTACTCATTGTGATCGTGTTGAGAAGATGTTTTCACAGTAGAGCTGTGAGAGTTAAGTATGCAAACAGCGTTTCATTTGTTTTATTACAAACACCATATGTATTAGTTTCTAATTTGTAAAGATCATTTCAATGCTTTAATAGGTCTCTCTGGAAACGGTAGTTGAACAGAGAGGCGTACCGTGCGCTGGGATGTGCAAAACAACGTTTGAAGTAAAGTAACCAGCACCCAAAAACAGAATATGGATAAGTCTGGGCGGTGAAGAAATAACGGAAGTGCGCGCCGTAACGTTCTATGTGAACTATTCATTACTGTTGCACATGGAAGAGAACAATGACAAGCGGATGTAAAATGAGTGAGATGAAAATTGTGTAAACCCCGTGGTTTATCGCAATGACATGTTATTGTATGTAATCGTCACTGAAAGGTATTGTCCAGACAATTTCATTGTTCACCAGCGGCAAGAACTTCAAATCAGTTCTGAAGACACATTTCTTCAAGCTTTCCAAAACTATCTACTTCTTTAAAACAATATTCTTTTTTTTTATTTCTTTTGTGTTTAACAGATGGAAATACAATACTGCATAGTTATTATCAGTACCCCTCTCCCACCTGCAGAACTTTGGAAGAATAAGAGAACTCAGCAGCTTTCTTTTGTGCCGAAGACAAAGCAAGGCCTGCATAGTTCTCACGATTTGGTTTACTCTTGCAAATCATACTGCCGTCAAAGAAAATGCAATAATAAAAGGATAATCTGGTTTTATGGAAGGACGTTCGAAGGACCCCTAGGTTGTACAAAAGCCTTTTCCAAAGAATATTATGTGTGTCATTTTCCACTAAATTGGACACGTCCCGTGTGGTAACTCGGGTGCACCTTAGCGTCGTGAAACAGACATGAAGAAGGAGGCAATAGAAGCAACGAGTCATGCCACCATATCGTTTAAGATGAGCCTCTAGAGTGAAGGGCATTCACTAACTGCATTAGCAAGTGCAACAGCCAGTATACAAACTCATATCTACAGTGTCCACAGAATCACATTTTTCTGACAGGGAGTGGAAGGTCGCTAGTCCTGCTCAAAAGTCACTAGCAGCTAAATGGAAGCCCTCTGTTTCAATTTTAAGACCAGCCAATTGGATTGCTGTTTCACAGTCAACATGTATATTTCGTTTATGATAATTTAACTCATCCTAAACGAAACACATCGAGTGTGAGTTGCCACGATATGCATACATACTACAAAATTGCTGGAGTCGATATGAAAAGTGTTTCAAATATAGACTGATGAACATTTCAAAAGAAGGGTGCACTCAGTGATAACATTAACTTAATTTTCCTTTTATTCTCTCTGCTATTTCCACATGACTTGCCTTTTGATTGTTGAGAACTGTTCTCCTGATTTTGACCCTCTGTACTCAATATCCTCCGACCAACAAGGCCAAAGCGATTTTTGGACTTCATCTTTTCAATATGCCATTGGAAATCCTAGTTTCCGGGGACCATTTGAAAGTGTTACGAATGACATTAAACTAGGATGATTGGCATCGGTTGCTAAATCCTTTTCGGGTCACGTGTTGACTCAGACACAGTTGTTTTTAAAGCAGAGAGCTTGCGGGTCTTCTTTCTCTCGCCATGAGTCTTTTTGTGGTGGAGTGAAAATGATTTGCAGACAAACGGTATGCGAAAGAACACTCCTGCCTACCTTGTAAGAGATACGAAACTTGGATAACACCAGAAACCAAAGCGTTATAATATCCTTTGAGAAACTTTAAAAAAACCCCATAAAACCTATTTCTAAATAGTGTAAAATAGAGTAAAAGGTAGATAAGCCGTGATACGGTTTTGACGGGAGTGCTATATCATTTCATACATTGTTCAACAGTTTAACATGACATCTAGGCCATGTTTGCCTTGTACTTTAACGCTGAAAGTCAACATTCCATATTCCTGACTCCCATGTACCCTACAAACATACTCCATTCATACGTCATGATAAATATAAGTTGTTGCAGTAATAAATCTCAGACATTTTTTGCAACAGGAATTACCGTGTTCTACCTTTAAAAGGCGGACAAAGGTTCCAGACTTTGATGAGTCCTCCTTGAGAAAACTGACCCACTGCCATTTCAAGGAATACACAGGGAGTGGCAGCAATAATGGTGAAGAAGACGAAGACCATAACATATGCACCTTCACGAAAAATGGAAAGAAGCGTAGGAAGAAGTCTACTTTTTGTACTGTATTTTCAGCATTACCAAAACGACTGAGTTCATCCTTTTCTGAATGTAACACCTAAGCAGACCTAAACTATGTGTCCATTTTAATGAGGATCAGGTTTCTGAATATGCTTGTTTACTGAACAAATTGTCTTGAATAAAATTATAATGAAACTAGCTTTCAGCACAAACTATTTCTCCAAATGATGGTGTCCATTAAGACACGTACCTCCGCCGTTACGCATGCATAGATAGGGAAACTTGGTAAAAGCACCCGCTCCGATGCTTGACCCTAGTATGGAGATGAGGTAGTCCAGGTGACGACTCCATCGTTCGTGTGCCATGACTGGAAATACACACAGAGAATGGAGAGAATATAATGTGTTATCAGTATAACATTAATATAAAACACTACATAGGGGATGCTAAATGAACATCTTCTTTTTATGCTTGAACTTCCTTATCAATGCAATGCTCATGTGTACATTAATGACACGAAACGAGTGACGCTGGGTGGTCATTGGAGATCGAAGGTTCCATAAGAATGGGTTCATGTGTGGGTGATATCAACGTAGGTGTTAACGTATTAACTAGAGGAAACAGGGAATGAAAAGGACTGGAATCTTCTTCGAACCATTTTCAAAGCATAAATGTGCTTAAAGCTATTTTGAGGGGGGGTTGTTAACCTTTATGAGTATAAACAAATACGAACAGAGCCAATTTCACTGCCACATTTTTTTAAATTTCTGCGGGACTCAAAGCTAGGAGTGTAGCTAGTTCTGTGTGGTTGTATGTTTTCAATGCATTGTATTTATAAAGATATGATTCAAGATGTTCAAGAAATATCCATGGTATATCGGGCTCAGAGATGTGTACTGATCCCTGGTTGAACCGGTCTTCAGCAACCATTGCTTGTCTTAAGAGACAGGATCGGATGGTTAGGCTTGCTGACTTGTTTGACACGTGTCACATCATTCCAGTGTCGTAGATCAATGCTCATGCTGATGATCACTGGATTGTCAACTTCAGACCGCAGCCGCCAGTACGACGTTAAATAACATAGAAACCTAACGATCAGCTATTATTACAGTGCCGAATCCTTTCGGATTGTAACAGGTTCATTCCATGATACTTTCAAGTGGATTTTATTAAAGCAAAATGACACGATCCTAAGAATGCAGTATATTATGTAAGTGTTTTGGCTCCAAGAGAATTGGATAAAGGAATGTGTGCTTGGTCAAATTAAACAAATTAAATGACCAGCAGTGCCATAACAGGAATTACGTTGTATAATATTGAACATAAAATTGGACAATATTCAGCTGAATTATTTCTTGATGGATGTGAAGAAAGCGTCAGGGCAGCAATACAGATGTTCAATAATTTCTGCAAAATGTGTGGTTTAAGAATGAATATAGATAAACTCAAAGCAGTTTGGACAGGTTCAATGGCAGGTGGTAGCATCATTTTATGCCAGGATATTAAGTTTCATTGGCATAATAGGGAGTCTGATATTCTGGGATTAAGGCTTAACCCTAACGTAAATAGCCCTTGGGCAATCAATACAAGGAAAAGACTAAAATCATTAATAAAACTCTAGTGAATTGGAGGAAAAGAAATTTGTCACATATTAATATAGTAAGTAACTGTTGTTAAAACGTCAGCACTTTCGTCATTGGTGCATATCTTCACTTCACTCCCAAATCCTCCAAAGGTATTCATTGACAAAGTTCGCAATATATTGAATAAATTCTATAAATTCAGCTGGAATGCTAAGCAGGATCAGGTGAAGCGAATAACACGTATTAGAAAATATGAAGTAGGGGGACTCAGAAGGTAAATGTAGAGATATTCATAACCTCATAAAAACAGTACCCAGCCTTAGTAGATTTCCATTTGAAGATATATTTCTGCTTGAAGCCAGTGCTGAACATTATATATTAAATATTATGAATCCCTATTGGAACGACATTGGCTGCATGTGGAATATTTTATAAAACACATGACACTGATCTTACAGACATTGATCAAATCGTATCCGAACCACTTTGGTTCAATCATCAATTCCAAAAATGTCATTGGCGTCTCAAAGGTAAGAAATGATCAAGGTATTGTGTCATTTAATGAACTTAGAAAAACGTACAAAGTTAAAGGCACACTATTATTATCAGATACTTTAAAATGTAACACAAACGAAAAGATACTATCAGAAATGATTAACTGATTTCACATAATCATTAGCTTCACACATCACTAATAGGTTTCAGCGCTGCAAAGAGATACGGATATTTCTGTGATAATCTTACAAGTGCTGAAAACGTATATCCGAAAATGAAAAATAATAAAATATCTTTGATATTGCAATTCCATGGGAACATATTGACCAAAACTATAGACGATCAACATATACTAAATCGATTGACTTCAAATGTAAATTTACCCATAATATCGCCTAAACAAAAAACAATTCTGAGAATGAAATGAGTGGATGATTAACTTTGCTGAATTCCTAATTTAATGTAAAAAAAATTAAAACGTGTTTATTGTGAATGTGTGAAAACATTCTGGTTGAAACCAGAAATCTTCAAGAGTATATTGAAGATAAATCATCAGAAAACTGTACCCTGACAAAATATCTTAATTAGCGGAAACAGCACTGGCCTAATGAACCATATGTTTCTTGCTGGTAAAAATACATTCATGTATCACGTAATACATAACGAACGTTACCACTGGATAAATCTATAAAGGTACTGGGTAAGATTTTCAACACAGAAATGTTTATTGCCATTAAAGGTAAAAGATTTTCACGATTTGCCAGAAAATGTAACATCGATGAAATTTCCAGTACGTGAAATGCCTACCCATATGAACTTCTGTCTTATTGTGCACTAGTTCTGGAATTTCATCGTTGTATCAACTGATTTGAATAAAAAGACAAGACAAAACATAATGATTAAATGGCGAAGACGAATTTGAGGAGGAAAGGACACTGAAAGGCAATCACACCAATAATCGAAAACTGACTCTCACCTGACAGGCAGTCTTATTGACGGGTCGGGACAATCTCTTGCACGATGGAGGTCCGTTTGGCAGGTATCGGGAACATGTTTCAACGCTACATTTTAAAATAATGAAAACAATTATCCTGGCAATATATGCCAATGCCTGAGCGCCAATCGGATATTGGGCGTAGCACATTATGCGTGATGTATACGCACATTAATATGCAACAATCGCACGGGGAAAGTTTTACGCTGTTCACACATAAATTAACCAGGATCGTAAAATGTGGTTTAGCACACACAAGCAGCGGATAGCGGATCGGTAAAATGACAGAGCATCAGTATTTAAGCACTATTTACCCGACATTATGGCTGGAAATCCTGGAGATAGGTTTCCACGTTGTACCAATGTGGGAAATCGAGCCCGGGTCTTTGGCGTGATGGTCCATCTCCTGTGTCAATGTCTTTAAAAATAGAAACGTGAAACCGGCCTTACCCCATCCTTTCTGACAATATTACAATACTGTACATAATCATTTAGATAATGTATAAACTAGCCAACTGTGGACGCCGTGGTGGCTGAGTGGGTCAGACGGCGTTTTGTATGCAGACGATTAGAGTGTAGGTTCGAATGCTGGATAGGTCTCAGCTGTATATTACTTAGAAAATGTAATCCCAAACAAAACATGTTACACAGAAGTGCATAATTATATATCATCTGCTCGAACATGAACGACACATGATTGATCAGGGTTGTTTTGAAGTAATAATTAAAGTTCAAAACTGTTCTGGAAAAATGTACATCTGCAATATCTATTGGCTAAACGTATGCGGGCTTTAGTATTGGTTTAGGTGACTTCCTATTCCGTTCTGAGAGTAAAACCTTTGCATGACGTGAATCATTGTGACAACAAATGTCATTCTGCAGTGTATATTACGTACAATGCCCTAACTACTGCTACTTTCTCACGGAGGAAAAGCCTTAACAATGAGTATTAGCTAGGTAAGGTGGATTTTGGTGTGTGAGATAAAAAGTTTAGTCACGTCGGCAATATTGCAGTCATATAGTGACTGGAACAAATTTTACAACTGCCACGAAAGAGAAGTAAAACTAGCAATGAATCACAAACTGTAATAAAATAATAAAAATATAACATATCTGGCTATTAGATCACGTTGCACCATGAAATACGCCATACTCGTTACCATTGAGATTTATGCCAGCTCAATGTTCCTTCCTCTGTGGCTTGCAAGCATGGTTGACCTAAAATCAGTCACAACTGTTGAAGTTTATCCGAGATTATATATTCTTGTTTATGGTATGGCTAGTGCATTTTTTCACTCATTACTTACGTATTAAATGTGAATATCAGTAGAACGTAACTCCAGATTCAAAGACAAGTGAACAATTAAAATGTTGTCAAGTCACCATGAGCAGCAATGCAGGCTTCAATGCGGCGGGGCATACTACTCATCTAAGAAGTACCACAGTCGTAGTCCATGCTGTCCCAATGTCGGACCCCCTCGTCTTCCATTTCAGCAGTATTTGTGAGATTTTTCTTATTGCCTCTTTCCTTCATAAGCCCCCAACATTTTCTACTGGACTTATGTCAGAGCTATAACTTGGTCAATCTAGATATGTCATATTTTGGATCCGAAACCAGGCCTGTGAATGGTTTGGGGTCGTTGTCCTGCTGGAAAATCCAAAATCATCCATAGAACACGTGAGCAGATTGGAGTAAATGTCCCTCGAGAATATCTGTGTACTCCGAACACAGATATGCCACCCCACACCGGGTGCCTATTCTACATGACATCTGATGTCCTTGTCACAATACACTAAACCCAACTCCGTCTTCCCTAAATCATCCATACTGAGGATCTCTGAAAATGTCGTCTGCAAGCAAGTTAACAAAGCGGGATAACTCTTCACAAACTAATGCAAAGGATTAATGTAGTTTTCTCTCTGGAATGAAACCAAGCACTTGATAGCTGGTCAAGGTTGTTTATACTAAAAATCCAAATAAACTTATTCGTAAAATAATTTGTGGTCATACTATACAGCATTGCATATCACAAAGAACTTTCTTTAGTGGTTCTATACTGTTTCGAGAGTAAACGCTTCATTCCTTCATCACATCGGATTCCCGAGGACCCTGGCATTTAAATAAATATTCATGTGTATATCTGTTGTGGCTAGCAGGACGTCGTCGTAAAATGACGTCTTCAAACCTGGACTGACAACCCAATCAAGTGTAACCGACAGTTGGTTTGCACTGAGAGTTGTCTATATGCAATGTGTACGGATTTCTCTGGGTTGAAGGTAAATGAAGATAAAACTGGTTTTGTGGTTGGGATCAAAGAAACTTTCCAGAATAATATTATGTTCCAGGTGGAAACTAAACTGGGATCAAGATATGTGTCATAACACCCTCGAGTGATTTGATTGGCTATTACGTAAACTTTCATATTAGAAGTTTTCAAACCTTCTGAGAGCATGTAAAACGAGAACACTTGTATGAAAATAAATACAATATATATTATTAGGGTGGTTACATGCATGGGTTTCAGTCATTTGAAAACTCATGATCATGTTTCTGTAATAAAACCTAACATAACACAATGTAAATAAGTAAACAAATACGTCTAGTACTCTATCGTGAGTGTGAACATGTCGTCGCCGATAAAAGTTAATGATCTGGTCAAAATGACGGACAACTGGTTGGAAGAGTTGTGAATATTATCAGGCCATTGGCTCAGGGTGTATGGGTGTCAGGACTGCACAGGGAGCTTCTAACACACAACATCAAAAGACAAGCGGCACTCTCATAACTCGTTCACTGCCACTTGTCAGCCGCGTCCACCTGTCCTGCACAAACACCTGTCATGCTTCCCGTGGTTACATATGTTGGGGTCAAGTTTTATTCCGACTTGATTAGTTAGTTATTTTAATGACTAGTTAATGGAACTACATTGCCTCTTCGCAGCATACTTTTCCCTGGAGTGAAGCGGTTGACATGCCAACCAACAGAATGATGTATTAGTCCGCGTTCTATAGCAAACTATTGCTTTATTTTAATGATATTTTCATTTTTTAGAGCGTAGGTAATAACTAAAATACAAAACTCGTTCCCCTTTCATATGAAAATTATATCCCTCATGAATTAATTCGCTAAAGCTCGTGACAAAGCAAAATTATTTCACTCGGGACATAAACTTGATATGAAAGGGAAAGGTCGTTTCATATCCTATAAATATGACATCCAAAGTAAAATATGTCGTGTTTGTCATGGATATCAGTATATACATGTAGCTCGAAATGGGCGATTAAATACACGTGTTTCGCATAGTAGTTGTATTTTTCCTCAAGTTTCCGGACAGCAGCAGATGACCAGACAGACAGCGACCACACGATTACGTGACAAAATGCTTGCAATATTAAAAATTATATAGGACATCTTCGTGCTCGCTTGTAACATGTACACCTGATAATGAACAACTTGGAAAGATGCTTTCGATGGTTTCTGAAGCTAAGCTGTAAATATAAAATCACACATAACTGCCGCACTTTGATGCGCGGAGTGCTAACCACTATCAATAGCATCTGGACTTAAGTTTTCGACCACCCAACTGTGGTGCAATATCTTTTGTCGTTCGTGTTTCCATTTCAAAAATATGGTTATACATCGTTGTCAAATACATCGGAATGTTTTTTAACATTTGCATAATGAATGTTTGTTCACACATTCTTCGTCGTTAGGTCCTCGCTATGTCAGACACCAACAGCACCAAGATGGGAAAACCACTACTTTTACTTCGTACAGTGTATAAGACAAGGTGAAATATACTGCGTCAAAAACTTCACATTCTTTCTTCGGGGCACTATAAAAGAACAACAGATGGTCAGGTGGTTAAATGCTCGTGAACACGTGGTTGGGGATTCTGCGCCACTGCTCTTGCAAGGCAGCACTAAGTTCCAGCAAACTCTGAGGTTGGTTCCTAAGACCACGAAGCCTTCTCCCAAGTGCATCCGAAACGTGCTCTATTGGAGTAAGGTCAGGGGACCTCGATGGCCAGTCCATGACGTTTATTCCAGCGTTTTGAAGGAAATTTCGCGTCAACATTGCGGTATGCGGCCGAGCATTATCATGCTGGCACTGTAGACCTGGGTCATGAGCCGCCATGAAAGGAACGAGTTCAAGAGTGAGCACCTGGTCACGATGTCGTCTCCAGAGGGTAAACCTGGATTCATCGCTAAAGACGACTCGATTCCAGTCCCTCTGGGTCCATCGGAGTTGACGTTGGGCCCACAGCAGGCGTTGGCGTTGACGAAACGGCGTCAATATTGGCCCATGATATGGACGTCGAGAATGGAGACTGGCAGCCCGCAACCGATTTCAAATGGTCTATGAGGACAGTCGACCTCGAAACATCTCAGCCCTGACTCGTGTAACCGGCATAAATCTGTCACGTAGGTGACGTAGGACGGTTTTCTGCTCGTGACGTGGACGACCCGACCTTGGGCGATCAGAAGTGGTGTCAGTTTGTTGTAGACGACCTCGCAAGTCATACACAGTACGACGGCTGCATCCCATTGCTCTTGCGATATCAATAACTGATCTTCCCGCTTACAACATGCCAACGGCACGTTCACGTTGTACATATGACAATCATGGCATTTAAAGTACCGTTAGAAATGTGGTTTAAAAGTGTTTTTTCAATTCTTGAGGCCAGTGCAAACACGTGCAAAATGAAGTAAACTTCGATGCGAAGATCATGTGATCGACTGCACGTGCAAAACCTGATTTGGCATTTGCGTGACGAATGGATGGGATGGGTTTGAGTGGGTTTTGCTAACGTTTTTCTAGAGTCGAAAGATAGGGATTCCACAGAGAAAAAAATGTTCATTATTTTCAAATATTACTTTTTGTGTAGTTTCTTTTTCTACTCAGTATATAAAAATTCTATGAGCCACCCACTGTAGTTGGGCAAACTCATAACGTTGCTAGAGGAGCTGATAATAAATACAGAAAACATTCATCACATCCGTCGAGGAACCTTTCACCAAATATTCGATGAACCGGAAAGCCATGAGAACACTTTGGTTGTTGGGTGGATTTCACGGAGTTGTGGATTTCACTAATCCAAAACATACAAATACATTTGGCTGGTAGGTTTGGTTTTTAACGCCGCACCCAGCAATATTCCAGCTAGTTGGCGACGGTCTCTAAATAATCGAGTCTGGATCAGACAATCCACTGATCAACAGCGCGAGCATCGATCTACGCATCATTGATACGATGACATCATCAGCCACGTCATCGAGTCTGACCGGTCGATGTCGTTAGTCGCCTTTAACGACATGCATGGGTTACTGAAGATTAATTCTAACCGGGGTCTAATGTGCTCCTTTTTAGTACCCAGTTGGTATAACATTGCCGACTCTACCTTTCTTTATCTAGCAAAACAAACTTGAAGCACGGCACTTATATACAATTATGCCACATCATACTGCGAGGTCGCATGTCGCACTGTGCATCATAGCTGTTTAGAAACTTACACCTTCATATGCATGTTATTGTTATTCCACTTTGTCTGAACGCTACCAGTCGGGTCAGAATGTCCCATGAGGCCGTATTTCTCTCTTATTATATATAGTATCAAACTGAAAAGTCGTTACTTTGAGGTCGATATGCCAATGGCAATCATGAAGGGTTTGAACAAAATTCTGTTTACATAACAACGTTAACGTTAAAAGAATCTGCAGCAAAAACGCTCATAGCAAGGGACGCTTTGGCATTAGAAGAACTGATATGTGTACTTGTCATTTATGGTTTAAATTTTGTGTTACCATGGCTGTACATGAAACTGTTGTTTAATCCAGTATTTGGACATGAATGTAAGCGTAATATTCACATCTGTTAATGTATTGTATTATGACGATTGCGATTCAGTCATTGGATCGTGCAGTTCCTCAAGACCTACAAGCTGAGTGTCATTTCTGCCTATTAACTGACTCTCGAATAATCGTGATTCTAGAGCTATATCGATACAATACGATACATATATACCTAAAAAGTAGCTGTAAGACTTTACCTGAAACATTTACTCCAGACATTCATTACGATGAACAAGTCATCAGTGACATGGAGGCGGTCATGTTTTGCGTTGCTATGGAATGCCAACTCTCGCGGTATTTAGAAGTCAAGGAAATGGCAGGTGGTGTGGAAGCGATGACTGAGTTGTCACTTCAGATTAAAAACTTCCTTATGTCTGAAATAAAAGATCATGTGTACTGATCGCTGTGCAGGACAATGATGTCTGGCTGTAACTGCAACACTACAAATACGCTTACGTATTTGAAGACTACCACCCGAACATCGCAACTGATGGCGATCAAAGGCACAAGAAAGCCAAGCTTTGCCCTAAGAGAGAGTTTGAAACCAACTTCCACACTGAGGTGGGGAACTCAACCAGATATAGTCGTGACCACTCGCTTGTAATATCCCAGCTTGTTGATACCCTCGAACCTAGGTAACAGTTGCCAAACAGTAAACAACTTTGTCACAGAAACTCATACCAGAACTGAATGAAACCACAAAATCGTTTTCCACTTGGTTTTTAGCATTTTTGTACAAGACTACCGTGATTTTAGTCCAAGTAGAAATTATCATTAAAAGTCTTTGGAAACATGGTTGCCATGCCGACTAACGAGTTTAGGTTTGAGCTTTGTTTTTGTCGTTGTATTTCATGTGTTTAGCGTTGCTTTCAGCATTATTTCATCTTTATGGAGGCGTTCTGTAAATAATCGAGTCTGGACCCAACAATCCAGTGATCAGTATCACCAGCATAGATCTACGCTACTGGGATACGATATAACATGCGTCATTCCGTAAGTCGCCTCTTAGGTCAAGGATGGGATGCTGATTATCAACTGTAAGTCGGAGGCTTATAACCCAATTTCACTGGGCTGCAGCACGGACGGACCTTCGCGGACGTGAAGTCTACATTCTGGACCAACTCGTTTTATTCCGGGACAGGCAGAACAGCGACTCGTGCCCCGATGGAAGGATTTCACATTGACGTAGGAACATTAGAACTACATCAAATGGGAACGATGACTCTGTTCCTGTCAGCAAAAATAAAACCTTGGCACTCATTATTTTTCATCTCAGAAAAACCAAAGTTGCGAGAGTTATAGGATGCAGTCGACAGACCATCCAAAATCTCCAGACACGTGTCCATCAAACTGGCACTATAGCTGACCGCCCCCGTCCTGGTCGACCACGTGTGAGGTCACTCGCAGAAGACAGATTGTCTTACGTCATTTGCGTAGTCGGAATGTCACTGCCACATCCACTGGGAATATATTGTTTGGAGGTCGAGTGACTGCGAAAACCATTCGAAAGCGCCTCTGCTCGTCTTCATGCACGGCGACCATATCGTGGACCAATTCTAACCCGTTTCCATCGACGCCAACGTCTTCTCTGGGCACGACGGCACCTGAGATGGACCCAGCGAGATTGGAATAGGGTTGTGTTTGACGAATCAAGGTTCACTGTAACCTTTGCTGATGGAATGGTTAGAGGTTGGAGAAGACGAGGAGAACGCAATGCCCAGTGTTGCGTACAGGAAGTGGATCGATTTGGGGAGGTAGCGTTATGGTTTGTGGTGTTATCAACGGTCATGATCGATCCCGACTCATTGTCATCCAGGGAAACCTTAATACAGAGATCAGGTGCTCGTTCCAGAGCTTTTGCCATTCATGACAGCTCATGGCCCAAGTCTGACTTTCCAACAGGATAGCGCCAGACCCCATACAGCCAATTTAAAAACGAATTTCCTCAGGAACGCTGGCATCAATATCATGGAGTGGCCCTCAACATCTCCCGACCTCAATCCCATACAGCATGTGTGGGATGTGTTAGACAGGCGGCTCCGTCAAGTAAGGAACCCTCCACAGAACTTGCAGGAGCTTGGTGCCATGTTGATACAAATATGGCGGCGCATTCCCCAAACCGTGTTCAGACGCATCATCCAATCGATGAGGAGACGTTGTATCGCAGTTGTGAACACCCGTGGAGGACACACCCGATATTGACATAATTTCATTAAGTTGTGACTCACAGTTTTTGATCATGGACATTGCAGTCGCATTTCCGGTGGAACCGATTCCATGACAAACATGATCTGTATGCTATAGCATCTTTAATGACAATAGAATTGAATACAATCCTATTTCAAACCCATTTTCCAAAATGTTCAAATTATTGACTTTGAAACGAGTGTAAAGTTTTTATTTTTGTTGAGTTTATTTTGTTGAATAAGCAATCAAAATTTATATTTAAAATACAAATACATTAAATCCTAAAGCAGAAACTCAAAAATTGACTCTAATACATTTCTCAAATTGAACATTCGTGTTACCTTGCAGCCATTGCCCAAGTGGAATATTAAATGAATTCGCTGAAGAATGTATGAAATGCTGAAAACAGTCAGACTAAAATATTCCCTAAGATGTTATATATATGCCCAATGTTACAGATTAAAGTTGACCAGTTACATACATACATACATACATACATACATACATACATACATACATACATACATACATACATACATACATACATACATACATACATACATCATTGTTTTGAAACTCATAGCGATTTATAATCACATTTCCTAAAACTGTTGGAAGCGAACGTACAATCATCACAACATACCCGCAAAATCGTCAGCAATACCCTCAGTTGGACCAGTGAGACCTGTTAGGACAACAAACGCACGCCAGAGTATTTGAATCTCTGAACGTCAATCGCATGATTCTTAGATAAAACTTCAAGTCAAACAGACCTATAATGTTGGCTATGTTCTTAATACTTTCTATGTGACGATACATACCTTTCAAGGCTTTTTAAGCAATAACATAATGCCATAGCTGATTTAAGTAGTCAGGATTAGGTTTATCAAAGCGCCGCAACCATTACACGCGTTCTGATTGGTTTGTCATATTTTCGCACATAACAATCATCGATAGAGGGAAGAGTGTTTTTGGACGTTACGAATCTTTATTCGTGAGTATTTTGAAAATATTGTTATAACACATATCTTAGTTCGTTCTTGTATGAGCAATCATACTTTTGTCAATACCCCTACTTTTCGTTTCGGCTGCTAGTCAGTCTTGATTCAACAAGTCATTCCCGCTGCGGAAAAATGGGAATTTCTGCAGGTATTCTGTGTAAAAATTGTCCGCGAACCAAACGTCTTTCTGCGGGTGACGTTCCATTCGAACGGAGACCTCATCCTAATCCTTTGCTTATCAACAGAATTGTTTTCACTGACTGAGCATCAACACGTCCATTATTTCTGGACGCATTTCCTCGTCGGTCTTTAGCGCTGACATCAGGGACCCAAAGTGAAGGGACAGTGATAAAAGGTGTTAGCAAACAGCATGTTGTGTAACCTGAAGGCAGCATTAACAAGCCATCATCATGTTAAAAGAAAACCCAGTCTTCCGGACCATTAGTGGTTTGAGAAAACAAAAAATCAAAACGTAAACATAAATATTGTAATAACGTCCACAGACTTCACGTTGAATTTGACGTTGAGGCATTGCCTTTGATTGTTGATTGAGGGCAGTGTCATGATCATATACTGGAACACTTCTCAGGGGTATTCGACCAAGTCATAATGTCCCAAACATGTTTCATGGGATTGATATCTTGACTCCTGACGGGGCGAGGAGTTTCTACTGAGGTTTGATGTACGAAATCACCAACGGTGCCAGCACGATGTGGGCTTCTTTTGTCATCCATGAAGACTGGCCATGTGTTCAAGGCGTTGTCAACAATATGGATATATATCACTTTAAAATTTCCATTTACGCTTCTAAACAAAACTGAACTAGGTAAAACATACTGAGAAAACATTCGCTAAAACACATTTTTAAGCTGAGTAGCAAGCAAAAAACCCGAGATATTGTGATTTTCGTGAAAGCACGAAAAACAGTGAAAAAGGTTTTTTGAGTGTAACCAAAAGTTCTCGTGCACATTGGTTGCATAAATACAGCTGTTCGACAGTGCAATCATGCATTATCAAAAAGCATATCAAAGTTATGCCACGACTGTCATCGGAGCAACGCAATAGGGCCATCGGTATGGCCCATATGGGGGCGTCACAACGTCAGATTGCCAGAACATTCCACTGCAGCCAGGCAACAATCAGCAACCTCCTGAGACGTTTTCAGCAGACAGGTCAGACCACTGACCGTCCAAGATCAGGTAGACCAAGGGTTACGACGCCCGCCGAAGACCGCCATATCCGTACGATACACCTACGGAACAGATTCGTCACAGCGACGTCAACGGCGACCACAGCCTTGGGACACCGCATCAGCAGACGAACCGTACTAAGACGTCTCCGTGCTGCTGGTATCAGAGCTCGCCGTCCATTCCGTGGAATGCCCTTGACCCGCCAACATTGTCAACGTCGGCTGCAGTGGGCACGAACAGTACGTCGGTGGCAGCGACGTGACTGGCAGAGAGTGCTCTTCACTGATGAAAGTCGTTTCAACTTGTACAGAAATGATGGCCGAGCCCGTGTATACCGACGTAGAGGTGAGCGATTGGCGAGGAACTGCATTCAAGAGGTGCACCCATTTGGAGGAGGTGGTATCATGGTGTGGGGTGGGATTTGTGCTGATCAGAGGACACAGCTTGTCATCCTGCATGGAAATCTGACAGCCCAAAGGTATAGGGACGAAGTCTTGAGGCCAGTTGTTTTGCCCTTTGTGCGTCAACAGCCAAGAGGTGTTCTTTTGCAACAGGACAATGCACGTCCGCATACTGCCAGAATCGTTGAAGATTACCTCAACAACGCCAACATCAACGTTTTGCCCTGGCCAGCACGTTCCCCAGACATGAATCCCATTGAACACCTCTGGGATCATCTCGACAGACAGCTAAGACAACGACAGCAACCACCAGCAAATCGCCAACAATTGGAGCAAGTTCTCTTGGAACTGTGGCAGAGGATTCCTCCTGACGTCATCAGGCGTTTGACGACATCAATGCGGAGACGTGTACTAGCGTGCATTGATTCAAGGGGTGGACACACTAGGTACTGAGTGCTCAGACACTTCCAAGATTCAGTTTTCCACACACTCTGTGAATGCAATCCTCTGTGTAAACTTTCACGTCCACCCCATGTGTCATCTACCTCACTTCCTGCATGCATGAACATTGACAGGGCATCAACAAATACAGTTTTTGCTGTGTAAATGGCTTATCTTTCTTATATAAACATTCTTTCTGACATTTTTTTGTTTTTGTCGTTTTTAACACAAATAATGTCGGGTGATAAGTTTCTTTTGCCCATGAGTTTATCTGAGTCGTCAGATGAGGAGGGAGTCATATTTGCTTTTCAAAATCTAATCTGTTGATTTCCCAAGTCACTGCGCTGTAATGGCAGTTTACGTAAACTTTACAAGTTGTTCTAATCTACTACTTTGGATTACGGGGTTACATTAATGTAGGTTATCACGTGAATGTTTTGGGATGGTTAATATTCTGCAGTAGGAATAACGTACATAGTATTTAGCGAGCCTAACACTCCGTTAACCGAGTGGTCCCCAGATTTTTATGGCATCTGCTGTTTGAACAATGTATAAAGAAGACAGTACAGGCAAGGTATAAACATCAGTAGAGAGTGAGGTGGTTCCACAAATCAAAGGGGACATGCGTCCTTCGACTTCAGTTCAGAGTGTATTAGTGGAAATGTCCTGCGACTTGATAGTGTTAATGGATAATGTTTTACACTCACGACCGAATGTACAAATGAAAGCTGTTCAGTATTTATTGTATTCTAAAATGAGCGACTTATCTGTTTACAACCGCTAATGCGGACATAACCGTAAGAAATCGCCATAATTATAAAAGTCTTTGCGAAGTGATCTGGTAATGCTGATAGTCCTTTTGTATTGTAAGTTATGGTTTGTAGATATTATATTACGCCCGTGTGCTGATGTATTTTTGTTCTAATGTTGGACTTGTCCTATTTTTTTTCGGTGGGTAAGTTAGTTGAAAAGAATTGTCCAGTTGAACATTTCAAAGTTAGCAGCAGTATACATGTATGTTATTCCCCAAGACGTTGGGTAGAATAAGGATGAAGACTGTTTACTATGGATGTACAATTTCTGTATTCTGTAAAAACAATATACCGCCCTGTAAAAAACTGATTATTAAATGGTTACAATATTGCAATAACAGTGGGATGTGTTGCTGTCTTGGCAGTGTTTAGCAGTGTATAACAGTGTATGGCAAAAACAACAACTCCTACACGGCGATAAAGTCGAGCACATCCGATTTCCATGGACAAAAACAGTTCTTCTCGAATTCACAACTTTCAAAAACAAAACAACAAAACAAAGACAAGTACAAATGGACCAGCTGTGTGGATTACGTTTTTTACTGTCATCATTCATAAATAGCATATATCGGACACCATACATGAGTAGACAATGAATGAATGTCCTTATTTCCTCCAAAATACATTTGAAGATTAAGCATTTATGATATCAGTCAGTTACATATGATATTAGCACAGCACGGATATTTACAACAGATGGATATTTACATGAGTGGTAGTTTAGAAAATATACATCAAAGAGTCTTTTAAGGAATAGATATAGTTTGAAAAGTGTAATATGATACTTTGCTATGTTGCTTCGTCAAGGCCAGGGATCTGAAGTTTGGCACCACAAAAGAGTACAAGGGCATCTTCATCATCCAGCATTTCAATTAATACATATACATCTATATCCAGTATGTCAAGTAGTGTCATATAAAAATGATTTCTTTGGCCCATTACAGATTCACAATGTAAAATAAGATGGCGACTAGTACAGTAATTTGTACATGGGTTTTTTGGGTACAAATACATTAGAGTGTAAAGTCTATGGAGACTCAGTGTTTGGTGTATTACAGCATATCTGGACATATCTTCTCTTATGGAGAGTCTCAGTTTCCATTGAGCTTCTTCATAAGAGAAGATAGAACTTACAACTATTCTTCTGCAAGCTGTCTTTGACGGAAAAATACCAGTTTGCACATGTCACTACATATTTCAGTATACTTCCGTACAGTACATAACGAAGTGTTGCAAACACTGCGTCAGTTAATCTGTAAGTGAACAGTGAGTGATAAGAATGCACAGAACAGCGTTTTCGTTGATGAATGGCAATCGTTGTTGCATAATCTTCCTAGGAATAGCAATCTACACTTATTAATGTATCCAACCATTGTCCAGAGACCAAGGTTGGCACACACCGAACCTGTTGACATACGTCTGTTGAATCCTTGAATACATTTAGCAAAATATCGTTGGGTATTTTCCAACAAATCAATATTTTTGCCATATAGCGGAGGCATGGTTTCACAGCCATAGAAACTTGTAGGTACAATCATTCTTTTCCATATATTAACATATGTAATGAATGAATGTATGTGTCCCAAGTCTCTGTGTATCTTGTAAATCTCACACTTTGCCGAAGTCCACAGTCATTGTATGTGTTCCCAGTCTGTGTGCATCTTGTACATCTTACACCATACAGGAGGACATCATCAATGTTTGTGTGAAAGGTTATGTGTATCTTGTATAACGGACACCATACAGGAGTACACAGTGAATGTGTGTGTCCCAAGTCTGTGTGTATCGTGTAAATCTCACATCTTGCAGAAGTCCACAGTCATTGTATGTGTTCCGTGCATCTTGTACATCTTCACAGTTAACAGAAGCACACCGTGAATGTATGTGTCAACATGTGTGTGTTTCTTGTATAAATGACAGTTTACAGAAGCACATAGAATTTTTATGAAATGTCGCATTGTCGCGGGTCGCCCTTTGATAAAATATTGACTACAATAGTGTATTATATTGTACTGACTAACACCCGACAAGCGAAACGCCAATACTTTTGCTGTGCCAGTCATCTCCTATTGCTTTGGAGTAGTTGATTGGACAAAACAAGACATCCAGAGTCTTGACCACCTGACCAGAAGGATCATGTCTGATACCAGAGCACACCACCCCCGCTCCTGTCTTCCTCTCTTAATCGTTTACACATGCCAATCAATTCAGGAGGTCGGGATGTGATTAATGTGGAAGCTCTTCATGACAGAATTTTATTGTGTACTTTTGCACATATTTATTTGTCGGATGATCCTGTGGTGATGCATGTGAAGACTCATGATGAAAGCAAGGAATTCCACAGCTAATTTAAGCGTGCAAGGTTGTTGGACACAATCTGAAATTTGAAGTTGATTTTGTTCATGGCGATGTACTGCTGGACGGTACAGCGATGGGAGTAAACCAGGTAAAGTCCTTTACCAAGTCTGCCCAGAGTCGGTCCTTTGTGGAGAAGCTTTCTGAGAAGCCATTGCATCGCGTGTACATGCAGTGTGTGGAACAGAACAGCAATCCAACCGACTCCTTCGCCTGGATGAAGTCGGCTGGTCTCAAATGTGAAAATGAGGGCTTCCTTTTTGCTGCTCAGGACCAGTCACTTCCCACTCGCAATCGCCAGAATGTTATTCTTAAAGAAAATATCAATATGAAATGTCGTCTTTGCAATGAATTTACAGAGACTGTCCAACACCTTGTCAGTGGATGCCCTTCCTTGGCACAAACAGCTTATCTTAAAAGACATGATGGCATGGCTCGCTCCTTTTACTATCGTCTCCGCCATGCCTGTGGCTTTGACCCCGAGGTCCATCCATGGTACGACCCTGAACATGTCCAGGGCGTCCTGGAAAATGATGCTTTCAAAATTCTCTGGAATAGGCCAATATACAGCCTGAGACGAATTCCAGCCAACAAACCTGATCTTGTCCTTTTTGATAAAACCAATGAAATTATTTATATCATAGAATTTTCTGTCCCTTTTGACAGCAATGTGATTTGCAAGATTCAGGAAAAGCATGATAAATATGCGGACCTCGCGTTTGAAATGTCTCGCTTGCATCCCAAGTACACTGTCGTCAGACTCCCCATTGTTCTCGGTGCCCTTGGGTTGGTACCTCCTGATCTCTTGGCGCAGATCAGGAGAGTGCCCGGGTTCTCCATCGGGAGCACAGCCCTTCTGACAATCTGGGTAATGCAGAAGGCTGCAGTGTTGGGGAGCTTCCATATTCTGCGGAAAGTTCTTGGTGGGTTCGACTAGGCAGTCGGAGAGAAGGCAGTTTCCTGGGAGAAGTCCCATTCGCTGTCTGGGATGCGTGTAGAGGGGGCGAGGGCCCTGAACTGATGATGAGCCTTACCGGCCTCTCTGCTGCATTTCAATCTTACTCTGTAAAACATAATAATCCGAACGATTACAATAGGACTCCTGACTAAAAGCACGGAGTCCTAATGAAATCGCATAAATTGTCAAAAATACATGGTTGAATTAATCAGTTTTATGTGTTTTATGTGTTACACATTTGTTAGATCTGTTCATTATTAATTACATAAAGTGGTAAACCACAATTGTCTACCTACTATTATTGGAGCCACACTATAGAACATAGTGACCCATTCGAAGATATCACACGATGTTTCTGCCGATGTTTACAGCCTGATATCGGTGAAATGTCCTAAGTGATTAAAGTGTATGGTGCTGGGATTCGAACTTATGATCATAGTTATCTGGTGTCACTACGAGACGTAACTCTGCACAGCAAATTGCCCCGCCTTGAATGGCAGGTCACCGTGTGCCGTGATTACAATAAATATTTGCGGAAATAGTTGTCTTGCTGCGGAAACACGCCTGATTGGCCAAAGACATTTATATATGAAATAATTTTCAAACCAACAATGAAAGATTTGCATTAAGTTCAAGACAAGCAGCCCAACTGCCGTTTCGAGCACTGCTTCATTACTGAAAACCATTGGAAGCAGCAAAAAGACCAAGCAAAGTGTGAAATAGAGTATAACTATTCCTGCGCATGTATACTATAATTGATTTTCTACGCATGCGCGCCGGTAATCGAAAAGGGCGACAACGCGACATTTCCATTTTAGTAAATTTGTAGCTTTGTCTTTACACATCTTAGATCGGGCAACAATGCGACATATTTTGACCTTGAAAATTGACTCTATGTCGCGTGTCGCATAGAATAGAAAAATGTTATTCGACACGTGACACGCGACAATGCGACAAATTGGCGAAATGTCGCGTTGTCGCAATGTCGCGCTTTGGTTAAGTTTGCCTCATTTTGCTTGTTTTTGAGAGGGCGACAACGCAACAATGTCCCTTCTCGGATTCCATAGAAAGGAGACTTTTGACCACAGATGGATGATGGCATGGCCTGATCCAGTAATTCCTAAAATCTCGTACCCAGAAAAGAATCAACGCCAAAGACTTCAGGGTCCAAATATCTAAGCGTCAATACAAGCATGTCTTATTTATCCCACTGGTCTTTCGCACAGGAATTTGTTTCGTTCACTGCATATGCGATCGTCCCAGAAAAACCCAAACACACTGTGTGACACCAGCGCCACACAGTCCTCTGCTTGTTCACCGCCTCGACCCCTCGACATGTGTGTTGGCTGGCCTCCACCCCAGTGACTGTGTTTCAGAGAGCTGTTGTCTGTCCACACAAACGTGTTGGTCTTTGCAACATCCTTCAGGCCAATCCACAAATAATCTGCAAAATAAATACAGTATACGTACGAAATATTTCCTAAAGCACAACAAAACATGTGAAGTCTTCTTTAGCTGGCATTTACGGCGAATGCACAATGCTTATCAAACCGTGGTTAAACGTTACACATGTCCCATCCTGTGGCTGAGTGGATTAGGTGGAAGATTTTGTGTATTGGCGATTAGGTACCTCACACTGAGAGTGTGGACTAAACTTAACAAAGGTACTCGAATGTGTACTATATTGAGAGAGTGTGGGGTAGCAAAGGTACTGTAAGTCCCTATTGTCCCTAGTATGGTGATCTACCTTCAGTTGTTGGTGATCTATAACCCGTGTTTTATATTGTATTGTCCTCTTAATTACTCTGTTTTAGCTTCACATGCTAGTTCTATGTTCACATCTGTGATAGTATTTTTATTGCCCTTCGATGGCAGGTGTTTATGTTCTAGATTTATTAATTTTAATATTGATATAAATTAAATTGATCTCGTCACGATATGGATGCAATATTGCCGATGTGACGCAAAATAGTAACTCACTCACTCACTATTGAGAGAGTGTAAGCCCAAACATATCATGTATGCCATATACGAGTTAAACAAGAAGTTAGATGACCACTCATTGGTTAATTTTAAACATGTTTCAATGAGAATCATTGATTTTAAAGAGTGAGTGAGTGAGTGAGAGAGTTTTAGTTTTATGCCGCTTTTAGCAATATTCCAGCAATATCACGGAGGGGGACACCAGAAAATGGGCTTCACACATTGTACCCATGCGAACGCTTAAACCACTAGGCTACCCCACCGCCCCCTTGAATTTACAGATGAGATGACAACAGATAGCATGAACTACCAACACCTATTCAGTTTATTATATTCACTATGCACTGACGTTTGCAGTAATCAACATACCGCCGCCAAAGAAAGGTTTCTTCATGTCGATGTTACGTTTGACAAAGTCGTCTTTATCTGGAGAGTTGATCTTGACCAGGGAGCCACCTTCTGTTTGGCAGATCTTTAAAGCTGCGTCCCATGGTCGGTGTTCCTTGTGTTGTTTGAAATACATCTTGTAATCCTTAGAAGTGACCTTGTCCTTGTCCTGTTTATCTGTAAATGATGGAATCAGATGTTTTTTGCGATATTTTAAGAAACTTGTATTTATATGCTGCTGTGATGTAGATGATATATAATTACCCACTGCAGGAGTTGTTAAAATATGATGTCACATCATCTATAAAGACTGTTTGCTTGTTAATCGTCGCACTCAGCCATATTTCAGCTAAATGGTGGAGGTCTGTAAATAATCGAGTCTGGAACCGCATCGACCTACGTATTTGGGATGAAGGGTCACAGGTCATGTGTCAGCAAAGTCAGCGCGTCAGACCACCCCACACAGAGCCGAATTAAGTCAGAAGATATTTAACTTTGCGTCATCATACTTTAATTCATTTACAAAACGTGAAAAAATCATATTTGAGCAAAAAGAAGCATTCTTGTCCATAGGCAAGACTGTTTCTATTTTGCGTTTTCGCTTTTGTTTTCATATTTTCATCCTTAGCCTTTATTTATGATGTTTATTTATTTATTTATGAACAACATGTTGAATTTTGTCAAATCCTTTGTCAAAAAACTGGTCATAGTGCTGAGAGTTTCAGGACATTTTTGTTTCCAGAATTCAATTGTGCGTGGTAGTTCTAATGATCTTCAGTAATGAGAGGCAAGTTGGTACGAACAGACTGAAGTCAGTCAGTCACCTAATCAACTGGAGATGGATCTCATGTAGATATGTGCACCGAAACAAACAGATATGGTGTTTTTTTCTACAGCTGAGAAGGTATGCATGTGGTCAAAATGAGGTACTAGTATTAATCAGGACTGATTCGTGCACCTCAGGAGATCCAAGCCTCCTGTATGATTATCATTTCTGAGAAAGACACGCACCTAATAACCATCAACAACTTCTTTCAGCTTGTTTGTTGTTTAACGTCGCACACAGCATTATTCCAACTATATGACGGAAGTATGTAAGCAACAAACCAACCAGTCATTATAAAGAGGATGTAAATTCTGACGAAAGATGATGGCCCTGAAAATATGCAGATCTAGATGGAGAAGTGTTAAAACTTTTGTAAAATTCAGTTGATCCTTTACTACCGAATTTTCCTATGTCGTGATCGCCCTCAGCAAGTATCACCAACCTGAATCTTGGAAGGTTCCACATCTTTTAATATGACGGAACATCTTTCATTGAAGACATTCCGACTTTACTTTCTTGAAGATACTTCCTGATGGTGTCCTTTACCCATATACTTCTTTGAAAGGCATTTTAGAAGTACAATGTCGACAAACATTATGGACAACAACATATTTAATTTCTTGAGAGGGACGTTTCGATATATATTCTCGTACCGTTGTCTTAAACAACAAGTGTATTGGGCAATGTTGTTGTAAGTAGCGAGTACGCCATTATTTTTGTGAACACCGTCGCTGTAGGCAAGAAACACCTGGAGACATACCAGGGATGAACTCGCTGTTTTAAAAAGCAAGCATGTGGGTGACTGAGTTTAGTTTTACGTTTGCTTTGAGGAATATTTAAGCATTATCATAGCAGAGGAGAGCAGACATGAGCTTTACACATTGTACCCATGTGGGAGGTCGGACCCAGGTCTTCAGCGTGACGAGCGAACACTTTAACCTTTAGGCTACCCCACCGACCGACATGAAGATGGAGATAACGTCGTAACTATGGAATATGCAGACTTGGTTCCGATATGCCGGACGGGAACATGATGGGAATGGTGATGGAAAAAAGGATGTAAGTTTTTTCACGATTACGTTGAGCAGTGGGGCGGCCTAGTTGTTCAAACGTTTGCTTGTCATGCCGAAAACCCGAGTTGGATTCTTCACATGTGTACAATGTCTGAAGCCCATTCACTCACTCACGATTATGTAACCACAAAAATATCCACATATATTGTCTTGCCACTGCATACTCACCAGTAGAACTTGCACACAGCGGTTGTCCATACCTTCCCACAATGCACCGAGAATGGGGGCCACAGGATGTTTCATCACAGGCTCCAGTCAATGACTGAATAGCAAGACAATTCAAATACGACCTATCAGCAATGAAGATTTTCAAAGATAGATTATAAGAAAAAATATATACGTTGAATTACCTCAAGAATTTAGCTTATATGCCAAATATATGGCTATATGCACCACAAGGCCGAATTTCCGTTGTCGAAGTGCCATGATTCGATACTGTATCATAGTTCAGGGTATTTCTGTGAGAAACTCTAAGGAACAAACACCTATCTAAATGTTATTAGTATCGCATGCTCTTCAAACAATGGATATGCAGTAAAACTGATGCAAATATTCTGTTCCACTTCTTCACCGTAAGTGTTGAGAACAACAAGGGCCGTATTGATGACTTCAGCACCCATACCGTAACACCGTAACAAAGAATCCGATACCAGTGAGAGAGTTTGGTTTTACGCCGCTTTAAAAAATAACAAAAGCGCCTGGGGGCACACCAGACATGGACCTCACAGATTGCATCTATGTGACAAACTGAACCCTGGTTCTCAGTGCGATGAGCGGACGTTTCATCCACTAGGCTACCCCACCACCCGAATCCGATACCACGTCAAGTCGATAGAGCAACCCCGGGCATGAATTATTAAGAAGTAATCAGATAATGTCTGCGTGTCTGTGGCATCTCTTCACGGCATCCATGCACATGATCATCCTTGGGAGCAGATCATTGCCATCGACAGCACTTTCGTCATTCCGAGGCAGGTTGCCGGGTTATAACAGCCATTCATTCAGCAGCGGATGCTTGTTGTGAAATGAGGCATCTTGTGGCATGCTCTCTGATTTGGTTTGCTGTATGTTGGTTTTCACAAATATAAACACGTTGCTGCGTCTTAGAACACAAACCAAGGTTCGACTCAACACGACTACAATGTGTGAACCCTTTTACTGGTATCCCCCGCACTGATATTGCTGGAACATTGCTGAAAGTGTGATCCTGATCAGAAGTGATATAACGGACAGCTGTACCTGTAACCCTTCATACAAACCATTTTCCACTGTTGTATGTTACTGAAGAGGACGCCACTGCCGACAGTGAAGCTGGGCTCAGTCTTCCCTCGGAGTTGACATGCGCGCTGCTCTTCGTCAAAGGTGAAGGACAAGCAAAGCGGCAAGAGTTTGCATTCAGCTGTGCACTCGTATATAGAGGAATCAGGAATAGACCGGATATAGTCATGATCCTTCATAGGGACAACTTCATGGACTGGAGGATGAACACAGTCGTCACCACTCGCCTGCAGCATCAGAGAGATGACACACGTACAGACAGTGGTCATGAGAATGATGGTCATCTGCGTATGGACACTGTAAGGAGAATGAGCAGTCATTAAAAGCGCTGACACATTCTCCCAAAGATAATATTGATAATATTTTTCAAACATCAAATAAAAACCCCATCAACAGCTCTAGTCCCTTAGATAGTGTATGACTTAGATGAATAAACTGGAAAGTGACTATTCACTAAAGCTTCAGAATTGTCCCTTTCCAGTTTTCACCGAACGACGGATCGGATCACCCACAAATCTTCTTATTACTTCCGACCAAAGACAGTAATTCTTGATATAATAACACCAAAAATGCGACTTTTTTCTGGCCCATGTCACCGTTCCACAATCCTGTGGTAGTGTGCCTAGGTGACAGCACGTTGAAGGCGCAAAAAGAGGAGCTGGACATAGAGCTGGCTCGTTTTTTAAACTATCCATGTATATATACTAATATGTATATCTTGTATATCAACACTACTTATGTGTATATTTTGTATGGTGCGTCATAGTCGCATGTGGCAACCAAAGCAGGTGTAACCGATATTTGGATCAAGGATGTCAGATCTAATGCGCCTTTGTAATCAGACTATGGGATCAAAAGTGGTGTCACAGATTTGTTGAGTGCTGCTTTAGCAGCAAAATCGGCCATCGTCATACTAGAAGTTCCAAAATGGCTATGTAACCAACAGAAGACGATGTCGTACTGGGCAGTGACAAGACCGTTATATAATTCAGTTATTCCAATTAAAAGTGGATGTTTACTGGATAAGTTTTTAATAAGCTTAAAAAGAAAGAGAGTCAGAAAATATTCCGTATTATTATGTAGGTAGTATTTTCCTGTACCACGATACCGTCACGTGTCTACAGAAAAGCGTTGTAAAATAGACATGGAATCCCGTAGGAAGGAGCATCTCCTGCTTTTTAGCCAATCAAATCACTCGGTTAGACGTCATCCCCCACGCGCTATTCGGAGCCGTTGAGCGATGTCTTCTGCTTCCGGAAATAGAAAACAGTGTTTCTCTGATATTACAGATGATAAACAGAAGGATATCTTTGAAAATATTGATTAGAAAAATACTAGAGGATCAACTAACACTGCTAACAACAAAGAGGTAAATCAGCTGATTTTGAGAACTTTAGCGAAGATGGTCTTTTACCAGGAAGCGAGGACAGAGAAAGGATAACAGTCAAAGAAAGGAGAAAGTAACTTCAATGTCTTATCAACTTGGCATCCAAAGACACTTGTGAAAAAAACAAGAAGATATCATCAGGGGCGCCAATTTCAAGAGTCCTCGAAGATCAAACACTACCCTCCTGTTGCAGAACACACACACACACACACACAATGTGATATTCGTCATCATCATTAAGGCAAACAGGTCTGGGCTATAGCTCCACGAGTAGATATCGATGGCTAGCCCAGACTATACCTCGGATATAATCCGGGTCAGCCTAGTTTATACTGGGGGTATATTCTGGACTAGGCCATAGTATACCCCCCAACCCAGATTATACTGACCCGGCACCGAGACCATTGACCGGAGTCCCACACTCATATTGAGTGAATTGTCAACATAATATACTCGGCACATAACGAAACTGTAGATGCAAAAATATAAAATAAAAAATAAATATAACATATAAAATCTAAACATATCAAACCTGTGTAGACACAAAAGGATCTAAACTCAGAGATTAGTGCATGTATCCAGCATGCCCGCACGTGCCACGTTCCGTGACGTCAGTGGTTTCGTCCTTGAGAGTGCAATACGTTGTTGCACGTGCATTCCGGGAAAGGGAAACAGAGCAAATGAATGCCACACAATACTGTCACTTTGGATAGCTAAACCCCTGCTCTTGCGATCGTGCAAAAAATTACTATTATTGAAACGCATAGCATGCCAAGGGTAACGTCTGCACAACGTCATGAGGCCATTGGGATGGTCCATGGGGGAATGTCTCAACGACAATTTCCACAGATACCGGAACACCATTTCTGCACTGGTGTGACGTTACCAGAATACAAATGACGTCATCGATCGGTCACGTTCTGGACGTCTGGATCATCCCAGGGCCCCGTTTCACAAAGCTGTCGTAAGCCTAAGATTTCGTAACTTTCTCGCAGCATTCGTAGCCCCTATACTGTAACATAGGAAGTGGGAATGCTACGAGAACTGTTACGAGACTTTAGGCTTACGAGAGTTTTGTGAAAGGGGCCACGGGACTTCGCCGTATACACCCCAACACAGTTCGACAAAGTTTACCTTATCATTGCATCAGACTACGACGTCCGTCCATACGACCTCTCCTGACACAACGTCATCAACAAGCTCGCTGAATGTGGTGCCGAAATCATGTCTGCAGATCCTCGTTTTGGAGAGAGATGTTTTTTACAGATGAGTCCAGGTTTAACATTTACTATAGTGATGGACGCCAACGTGCCAACAGACGCGTAGAAAAACGTTATGCTCAGATCTGTGTCCTGGAGAGGAATCGCTTTGGTGTTAGTTCCGTGATGATTTGGGGGAAAATAACAGCACGCCAAAGAACCCATTTGGCGAGTGTTCAGGGCAGCACAACTGGTGTGGGCTACAATGACCAGATTCTTCAACCTGTGGCAATTCCTTTCAACGTCATGGCCCTGGGTTAACATTCCAACAGGACAATGTCCGCCCTTATACGGCAAGGGTTGGATTTCTTGCAACACCACAACGTTGACATACTGCCTTGGCCTGCACATTCACCGGATCCCAACCCGATAGAGCATGTTTGGGACGAGATGGATCGACGTTTACACAGGCGTCCTCATCCGCCAGATAACGTCCTTGACCTTGCAACAGATTTTGAGAGAATGTGGCGTGTCGGTTGGGGGTGGGTGTGTGTTTTTCTGGGATGCTACACATGTAACCGGATCAGTAATAAATGCACATTTTTGTCGTTTCATAAGGTAGTGAGACTTACCGAAAGAAAGGTGACGGTGCAAACATCCCTCAGCTCAGACTCCAACTAGTTTCCGTGAGTATCTATCAGAATACTTTGAAGCTCGAGGCCATGACCGTTTAGAAAATATGTTATTATGGCTCTTGTTTCCAGGTCTTACTACCATTAATATTCATTATCTGAAACGCAGGTATGCTAGCTATCGACTTTTCAAATCTCTTGGGTAGTATTTCGTCAAGCTGAGACTATGATATTTTAAAAAAATGTTAACCAACATATCTCTAAATCCCCACAAGGGACTCGTACATCCCTAGGCTATATCAACACATGAGAATCCACTTGATTCGTTTTGAGATAGCCAACTTCATATACTGAACAGAAAAGAAATGCAACCTTCGAACAATTGAAATCTCATAAAAGGAAGTGTTCATGTTTATGTCTTCTGTTCTTTTTCTGTTAAGTACAGGATACAGACACTGCGCTGGTTTATAATGCATTGTTTAGGCTTGTGTCTCACTGGAATGCAAGTACTAATTCTTGTCTTTTGAGTAACTGACAGTGCTCCGTTTCTGTATCCATAATTAAAAGCACGTGAAAGGTAATCGCCAAGAAGAGGAATTCAGCAGTTAAACCATCAGTGCTTGGGGTGTTATCATTCTTAAGACATTTGAGTAAGCAGTAAAGGTTTCGCTCTTGCGAAGCGGGATAATACATTGAAATTAAATTTTGAAATTTTACAGATATTCGAATTCAGTAGGTTGCCAAGATTCATACTTGACTGGTGACTTTTACAGCAAATTGAAAAGTTCGTTTGTATTATATTGAAATAATCCTTAACTTAAAGACATAAATATTGAAATTACGTTGGCTATCTTGGGCAAGTATATATTGTCAGATTTGCTTATTATGGTCCGCAGATATTCCAAGGCAACTATACTGTAACATAGGAAGTGGGAATGCTACGAGAACTGTTACGAGACCTTAGGCTTACGAGAGTTTTGTGAAAGGGGCCACGGGACTTCGCCGTATACACCCCAACACAGTTCGACAAAGTTTACCTTATCATTGCATCAGACTACGACGTCCGTCCATACGACCTCTCCTGACACAACGTCATCAACAAGCTCGCTGAATGTGGTGCCGAAATCATGTCTGCAGATCCTCGTTTTGGAGAGATGTTTTTTACAGATGAGTCCAGGTTTAACATTTACTATAGTGATGGACGTCAACGTGCCAACAGACGCGTAGAAAAACGTTATGCTCAGATCTGTGTCCTGGAGAGGAATCGCTTTGGTGTTAGTTCCGTGATGATTTGGGGGAAAATAACAGCACGCCAAAGAACCCATTTGGCGAGTGTTCAGGGCAGCACAACTGGTGTGGGCTACAATGACCAGATTCTTCAACCTGTGGCAATTCCTTTCAACGTCATGGCCCTGGGTTAACATTCCAACAGGACAATGTCCGCCCTTATACGGCAAGGGTTGGATTTCTTGCAACACCACAACGTTGACATACTGCCTTGGCCTGCACATTCACCGGATCCCAACCCGATAGAGCATGTTTGGGACGAGATGGATCGACGTTTACACAGGCGTCCTCATCCGCCAGATAACGTCCTTGACCTTGCAACAGATTTTGAGAGAATGTGGCGTGTCGGTTGGGGGTGGGTGTGTGTTTTTCTGGGATGCTACACATGTAACCGGATCAGTAATAAATGCACATTTTTGTCGTTTCATAAGGTAGTGAGACTTACCGAAAGAAAGGTGACGGTGCAAACATCCCTCAGCTCAGACTCCAACTAGTTTCCGTGAGTATCTATCAGAATACTTTGAAGCTCGAGGCCATGACCGTTTAGAAAATATGTTATTATGGCTCTTGTTTCCAGGTCTTACTACCATTAATATTCATTATCTGAAACGCAGGTATGCTAGCTATCGACTTTTCAAATCTCTTGGGTAGTATTTCGTCAAGCTGAGACTATGATATTTTAAAAAAATGTTAACCAACATATCTCTAAATCCCCACAAGGGACTCGTACATCCCTAGGCTATATCGACACAACTTGGCACGAGTAATGTATCACAGGCAACCAAGGGGACCATGAGGAACTCTGCAGTATGCACAGTACCACATAGGAATCGAGATCGCCCCACTGGCTGCTGGTTACAGATGCCACCATTAGCCAGAAATTGGAAAGTCATATAATGGTTAACTTACATACCCACTCAGGGGCACAACCTCTTTGAGACCAACATTCTTGACTGATGATATTCTGGGTCCTAATCCACAAAACAGTCGTCAAGTTACTTCCAAACGTAACACTATATTATAACACTGGCTTACGAATGACATGCAGATGCATCCAAGCCATATATTCTTTTATTATTGATGTATAGCAGAAGCGGCAAAAGGTTTTAGAAAATAATACCTATTAGTACCTAATAGGGTGGTATGTATAATTAAGCACATATCCTTGTAAGATGTATGTCAAATGAAAGAAACAGTTCGTCTAAATGGAATATAGTTAAAAATCAATCATCATGTGACAGACACAATACATAAAGCACTTATCAATATCATAATCACAGAAGAGATCTTACTCGTACTTGTCTTTTAAAACGTTTATAAAAAATGAGCTAAAAAGGAAACACTTTAAAATTTCATATTCCATGTATTCTGAAGTGTTTTTCAACCTCAGAGCTATTTTTTTAAATATACATTGAATGTGAAATTTGAAAACACGTGTCGTGGTCGTATAGACTGTTTTGCCCCAGTGCATTATAGTTTAAGATTGAGGTCAGAAGATTGCCGGCTTGAATGGCAATCGTTCATTTGCTTTCTGAACACAGCAGCTATGAGAAGGCTATGAGAGGAGCTGATGGACGGTATGACGGTCCTGGAGACGTGCTGTTACATGGGGTCGACGACTACGTGGAGGGTCATCAGTGCTGATGGTAGCGTTGTATCGCGGTCTAGGACCTTTTGTCTTTCGTACGCTGCAACTGAAATGATCAACAACGACTCTAGCAGGTTGACCAGCGTCTAGACATCGAATCTCTTGTTGTAGATTTTGGCCATAGCTGTTGAGTTCAGAAAGTGAACCATTGCCATTTAAAACGGCATTTATGCCTGAAAGGATGCCAGTTCCAGTATTATCACGTTTCTCTTGCCTCTCCGTATAGTTTACCAATCTAACATGGACGCGGATGTGCACTTCAGATGACCTTAGATTTCGTAAGGTAACTGGCCAAAGTGCATTACTATACATCACATCATTCACAGGTCATGAATCGTTATCGCATAAATCCGCCTTCGTTCTGATGAAAATCCAGCATTCGACGAGGAAGACTCCTAATCAAACTAACAAAGTGCACACGGTTCATTCTAGCCCTTGCTTCCACTTGGCTGAGAGTGTTCCGTTTTTTTATAATCATATGTGGTTTCAAACTTTCAAACTCAAATAAATAAATAAATAAATAAATAAATAAATAAATAAATAAATAAATAAATACACATTCCACCTTTTTATGGAATCTCCAGTCTTTTCGATGAATGACCAGTTTACTGTGTCATTGTTTTGTTTTGTTTTTGTTGTTTTTCAATCTGTGAGATGCAGATGTCCAGGAATTTGATATGTATCGATGTTATCAAGCAAGTCATAAATTTGCCTGATACGATCTTCCAGACACGAAACCCTTTGGTCTTCATTTATCAATGTGTCAAGAATCCACTTGATTCGTTTTGAGATAGCCAACTTCATATACTGAACAGAAAAGAAATGCAACCTTCGAACAGTTGAAATCTCATAAAAGGAAGTGTTCATGTTTATGTCTTCTGTTCTTTTTCTGTTAAGTACAGGATACAGACACTGCGCTGGTTTATAACGCATTGTTAAGGCTTGTGTCTCACTGGAATGCAAGTACTAATTCTTGTCTTTTGAGTAACTGACAGTGCTCCGTTTCTGTATCCATAATTAAAAGCACGTGAAAGGTAATCGCCAAGAAGAGGAATTCAGCAGTTAAACCATCAGTGCTTGGGGTGTTATCATTCTTAAGACATTTGAGTAAGCAGTAAAGGTTTCGCTCTTGCGAAGCGGGATAATACATTGAAATTAAATTTTGAAATTTTACAGATATTCGAATTCAGTAGGTTGCCAAGATTCATACTTGACTGGTGACTTTTACAGCAAATTGAAAAGTTCGTTTGTATTATATTGAAATAATCCTTAACTTAAAGACATAAATATTGAAATTACGTTGGCTATCTTGAGCAAGTATATATTGTCAGATTTGCTTATTATGGTCCGCAGATATTCCAAGGCAACTACAAAATCCTACAGATAGCACAAATACCATAAAGTATGAAAAGGTTCATTGTCGCTTAGAAAAAAATAGAAAAAAAAACATAAACAATTTTAAATTCGAATGTGTTTCTCCTCGAAATGAACATATTTATTTGATGCCCTTCCAAAAAGGAACGTGTCACAAGCTTAAAAAAGACATGGGATATTTGCTGCATTCTGTAATTGCAAACATCTGTGAACCATTCTATAATCCGGATATAACAGTTAAATGACATCACTAAATAAGTCTCTGTAAGTGTTGGTTCATGTCTACACTGAGCACATCCAATCACCAAAACAGCTTCAAAAAATTAAATTGTGGCATACTTCATTCTGCCTGGATTTATTTCCTAGAGATAAACCGCTTCACATAAACAGATCCATACTGTCCTAAATGGGAAAGAAACCTTTCGAATGTTCTCACTAGACCAGAGAACCAGAGAGTGGACAGTAATTAGTGATCCTGGTTTTCCAAAATAACAACAGGTCAACAGGATCAGCGTAAATTTCGCACATTGGCCTAAACAATGGCCTGCTTTCTGGCCAGTGCCACAGGCTTCGTGTATACGAAGAACTGGCAGCATGTAAGCATGTATCCTTGACGCATCAGTGCATATATAGGTAAAACAATTACTGCCATGAATGTAGCAAAACAGCTGCTCTCTGGAAGTAAAAACGTCCTTGAGTATTCTTTCATAATGTTGCGCTTGTGTCAAATTGTAACTCAAAGTCATATCCCTATAACACCAGAATAACGTTTCATACATGGTGGTATGGTGGAGATCTGAACCCGGGGCTTCATTGTGATTTGCGAACACGTAATATGATATGGTGAAACTATGTGTCATTACTCAGAAACCGAATCATGTGTCTATTGAACTAATTCAGTGAGTGACCTACTTTTCAGCCGATCCGAATTTTCCTCGCGTGAAAGTGAAAAGAGACACTCCAAACAACTAGAGTTACGAGAAATTCCAATCCCTTGCTTCATAAGAAAATGACATTTAACTTTAAACCTTAGACAAATCGCACTTCTATATTTTGTGGCAAGGTTCAGGCAGCATGTCGTTAAACTAAGACGTCACAGACTGTCCCTGTTTGATGAGGTCGTATAATGAATCCCAACTCACCTGGCTTGGTTACACCTGTGATTATTTATTTTATTAATGATTTATTTTACTAAGTGTGTTTTTGTAATGTGCAGTGTGACTGATATAAATATCAAGACCGTACAAGCCCACCAAATAATATCAGATAATACTGATTGATATTTCTATATCCATTTAAATGAGATGGTCTCAAAATTGTGGACTGGTTATTATGCTATGTTGCGCAATAGGACGAAACCCAGTCCGCAGGAAACGACAGTGTTGTATAATCAATGTTTTGACTTGATTGAACATGGTTCAAGTCAGTAACTAACAATAACCACGTTACATATCTAATCATATTACAGCATGACGATACAATATGGATGAGTGACGTGACAGTTCAATGTCATAACGGGGTATAATGTACACAGTTGCAAATTGACCTTTTTCAAGTATGATCCCTTGGCAATAACTTCATAATGGCGAGTTCATGTCTAGTCGCGGCACCAATATTGCTATAATTACACAAAAGAAGTAATAAAACACTTTCTATTATCAGACATCTCTTCTGTGCCCAAAAGCATGCGTTTATGAATCACTGCATTATAAACTAGCAAGAGTTTACATAGTCACTACTGCTGAATTTGCAAATTACGATGTTAAAAAAAAACTACGGTCTGAGTTCTCTTTTTCCCACATATTCACAAAATTTGAAAGGCAGTGACGTGTAACGCGTTTTTTCTCTCTGTCACATAAGAATGTGTATAAATATGTACTTACCTGTAACCCAGCCTTGTTAGACTGGGATGTCTCTCTTCGTTTGTGGTCTGTCAGAGCAGACTAATATTCTGTGGCATCTAACACTCCTGAGCACTTTCACGCCCGGTGACATCCGACTGCAGCACTGAATTATTTATCGCAGACGGACAGAAATATCTTTCTAGACATTCATGCACTGCTACAGTGGCGAATCAACGTTGTCTAACATTTTGACTGATATGCAAACAGGATCATCTGTGTTGCAGGATGATTTCTTAGTATTTATGAAAGGAATACAACATTGCTCTTTCGAAAAGTGTGGCGTGATAAAGTGCTCATAAATGCGGATTAAGTGTTTTGTTTGGTATGTCGGCTAGGGGCTGTCGACTAGGAAATTTTAAAGATGATTCATGAGAGCTCTATGACGTGACTTATGGCATATGTTATTTATCCACTGAATCCTAATGTAATATTCATTGTACCCTAATAATTTTTTATTTCATACTTACCTGAATTTCATACAGAATATGCTTTTTTGAAAAACAATTCTTATGTGACTGCAAACTCATAATTTATAAACATAACTACTAGTCTTCCACTTACATTATCATGGCCAGATTTGTCAAATATATAACCAGACATGGCGACCATAAAATAACCATATGCTATTATATTTCATGGCCATATATACTGCTGTGCAGAATAGTATTGTTGTTCTTGAGAGGTGTAATCTTTCTGGGGTTTGCTCAAAAACTTTCACCGGTGGTCGTGAGAAAATGACAACCCAGAGCTGGTTTTTGTTTTTGTGTGTCATTCTTGATATATTTTCTGTTTATATCAGTGATGTCTCTGCCAATGATTAGATGCTTGTGGCTCAATTTTCAAAGGAGCATTAACTTGATGAGTTCACTTAACCTCTGCATGTTCAACTGCAAGATGATTTGACTGCAGGATGACTCAGTACACTGGCACAACAAAGACCTAAGTCTCACATCGCAAAGCTATGTTGTCAGTTCATTATGGAAATGGTAGCAAAATGTTGTCCCACGTTGAATATGAATAGTAGAATAAAAACAGACTATTGACAGTGGTGAACCATTGGTTATGACTAAGACCAGCGAGATAGTGTACAGGCAAACAGTAGCGCAAAGAGGGTTGCACAGCAGAAAGAAAATGACCTGTCTTTTTATGACCGAACCAAGCGAGGAAAGGTTGGCAAACTAATTCACTCGCTTCCGTTAGAAAGATATGGTTCATGTCATATCGCCACCATCTAAGGTACTCATCCATTTCCTCACTGGGTTATATCTCAGATTTCCAACCCCATTTTTAATAATTACTCACGTGAAATATATTTTATTCAACATTTTAAGCGCCACTTGTATATCAGATCGTTCTTCTCCTCCGTTCTCCCTGTCAGCTTTCGGCTCAGCGGAATGAAGGATCAAGCATGAACAGAAAGCAAAAAGAAATACCATATTGGCTAATTTTACCATGAACCTTTTGGAGTTGGATTTTTTTATCTGTCGTGGGTATTGTTAGACGTTTTCGTAACGTATGCTCTACATAAAAACACTTCTGGCGCAGAGGGCGAATAAAGCAGGGGGGTAACCCCGCAAGTATTCCACGTAATTCTACAAGTAGTTTCTCATGCATCTAAATGGGAGGTCTTTTTTAAGTTATCTTCCCTTGACTAAACAGCTTGAACCTTACAGTCATAATCTGACAGCGCATGTCTTATGCTCGATGGGAACTGTAGGTATTACTAAACACTTAGAGACAGTTAACCTCTAAATAGCCTTCACCATCACCGTTGATGTTCATGGACGCATATGGACAGTATGGTTTCCCTTGACCGATCATATATCAAGTGTTATATCCTGAAATATTTGTTCCACGATTCCATGTTACACCAGGGATAGCCATTACTGCTTATATTGCAAGGATGAATTGCGATGTGGCCAATCGAAGCGATCGTTTCGTTAGCTGATCGTTTTCAGGGCATGTGTTGTCGTTTTGTTGACGTTTTCCCAATCGGTAATTTAAGCTTGGTACTAGATTTCTGAATATCACACGTTTAAGACTGCAATGTACTTTCACTGGATTTGTACCGAAATCTATATCGCATCGCGCCAATTAGGCTGCATTCCTGTAATTCAGTACGGCCGGGAGCTGATACGGTGCGCGAAACGTGAAGATATTGTTTTGCAACGCATGCGTTTCGTCTTGAATTTATCTAATGTATTTGTATGATGGTCCGTGTGTACTTTACTATTACATTACACATGCATGATTTTATTCAGTCATTGGACATAAGTCATATCTGTTAAATCTGTAAAAAAATAAATAAATGCATACACATATGCACATGAAATAATTGTGTTAAATTCAAACCTATGTCATCAAAAACATAATAAATTTTTTATTATCTGATTATGAACACATTTCTACGTTAATTCCTAACAAACAAACATAACGCAAAAGTTTTCTTTGGGAGCTTTTGAATGAAATTCAGAATATAAAGCAATAACTAGATAGTGTATAATCTGTCATATGAAATATTTTATCAACATAATATTACCAAAACAATAAGACACATATGTCATGTAATTCTATCATACACATCCTCTTGTGTGGCCAGAATGACCTGTAGTTTGTTGAAACAAATCTCTGTAAATGACTACTTATCTCTAGAGGATAAATGGTGTAAATGGTATTAAACTTTTTAAAGAAATGGATCAATAAACTAGCATATGCAATGACTGACAGCACTGACTGATCATGACTGACTGATGGGAACATGTTATAAAGGCTAAATCTTGTAATTCAATCTATGATGACTGATGTTTATGCTGCAACCCACTTTTAGATCATAGGCGTGTGGTACATTAAGTACATAGATCAGAAATATAGTGTCAGAATTTACAAACAAAATGAAATGTGTGAGGAAATACTCATCAACTAGTACTATTCTTATATGGAACTAAATGTTACATTTCTTCAATTGTCAGGCATGTGTAATAATTACAGACTGGCGATAAAGGCCTTACAGGATTGGAGGTGTATCGCCGATTCTTTTTACATCGAGATCGGTGGTAGTATGAGAAGTATTTGGTAAATTTGAATGCGACAGTAGTTGAACAATTGCCGCCTGATATAGGGCTGATATAACACAAGGGCTGATATACAGTATATACTCTTAAAAAAAGTAGGGGATCTCCATTTTTTATTTACGATTAAATATATTTAGGAGATTTATCAGACATATCAAGGACATGCAACAATGTCTACATCTCTCTTTCAGTGAAGACATTCGCTTATCTCAATGGGACCAACGCAACAGATGTCAGACCACAGGATATCCCTTAGGTTATTAGCCGACTCACATTGACATATTCCATGAGTCAGTAGGGACATCATGCACGTGTATAGGGCTACTATGCTGTACAGGTGCATATCATGAGTTTAGGGGTGGTAATAGAGGGAAATGGCAGTGCGTTCGTAAGATGTCTGTGCTTGAAACGTTTGTTAACGTTTACACCTCCTATCCAAATTGAAAGTTTATTATCTTTGTTGTTGAATTCCGATGTGACATATAACGGGGCTTTATTAAACGTTTGCAGCATAACTTAATTCATTAAGAGTCACTAAATGCATTCTGTCTGGATTTCATATTATTCCCTTATATGTATTTATATATTACGAACTGTCTAAAATTGAGAAAAAGGGATTCTCGCAATTCTGGGATTCTGTTTATGGTCTGGCAACGGTAGTAGGGTCATTTTCTCTCACCACCTAGAAAAGAAGAAGGCGAACGTTGTTGTTTTGCTTTTTTTTATTTTTTCGCCTGCCCGACCCTCGTCAGCACCAATTTGTAGATGAGAAACATAAAAATATTTGTGGATGGCCTTACCTAGGTCCATCGGTCACTAAAAGCCATGTGTAACGTTACCTTACCAATAGAATCTCTCGTAAAATCTTAACAACATGGCTAACGTCCGAGCCCAGAAGGGGTGGCAGCTTACAACGAATGAAACAATTAACTATGTAGAAAACGTGAAGCAGAGTTTAGTGTAGTATCTTCATATGCTTCCCCCTTCCTCGCTGCCGGCATCGTATGGTTGAACAAAACTGTGGCTAATCTATTCAGAGCATTGCGGGATGATGGTCAAAATGCACGGGAAAATCAGCGCATGAGTAGAAATACGTAGACCTCGAACTTATGCTTGAACAAATTGCTAATTACTGTATTGTTATTAGCAGGAACTCCATAATCCAGAATTGAACATCCGTTCAAGACATCTGGCAAAATATTAGACTCCCCTGTAGGCTCCTTTGAACGGGAACTGAGTTTCTCAACCTTGGTGATGGCGTTTATAAAAATATAATTACCAACCGTTCTGGTATCACTCATCACATACACACGCACGCTGCCAATCTCCATTCTCGACGTCCATATTGTGAGCCACTATTGATGCCGTTCTTTTCATGGCGGCTGATGGCCCAGGTCTACAGTTCCAGCATGCTCGGTCGCATACCGCGGAGTTGACGGGAAAATTTATTCGAAACGTTGGAATCAACGTCGTGGACTGGCCATCGAGGTCCCCTGACCTTAATACAATAGAGCATGTTTCGGATGCACTCGGAGAAGGCTTCGTGGTCTTGGGAACCAACCTCAGAATTTGCAGGAACTGGGCGCTGCCTTGCAAGAGCAATGGCGCAGAATCCTCAACCTCGTGTTCACAATCATCGGGCAGTCAATGAGGAGACTGAGACTGTTGAACTGAGAAATTTCGCATTTTTATTGTTGTGACTTGACATTTCGTATGCCCATGCTTTGGAACGACGGTGTAGCCTAATGGTACTGATTGTGACACTGTCAGTGTATCGAGTACATCACACAGATCTCAGCAATAAAATAATAAAAACAATTTAACCATCTTACCGTCTTTTGTTCTTTTATAGTGCCCTGAAGAAAGAATGTTAAGTTTCTTTTTTGACTCAGTATATATGGAACACCCTCACATCCACCACTACATGGGACAGTACAACCACAGCCTCCACTACATTGGACACCACTACAACATCAAAGAATACATGGGACATTACAACGACATCCACCACTACATGGGACACTACAACCACATCCACAACTACATGGGACACTACAACCACAGCCTCCACTACATGGGACACTACAACCACATCCACAACTACACCACTACATTGGACACCACTACAACATCAAAGAATACATGGGACATTACAACGACATCCACAACTACATGGGACACTACAACCACATCCACAACTACATGGGACACTACAACCACAGCCACCACTACATGGGACACTACAACCACATCCACAACTACATGGGACACTACAACCACATCCACAACTACATGGGACACTACAACCACATCCACAACTACATGGGACACTACAACCACATCCACAACTACATGGGACACTACAACCACATCCACAACTACATGGGACACTACAACCACTTCCACAACTACATGGGACACTACAACCACAGCCACCACTACATGGGACACTACAACCACATCCACAACTACATGGGACACTACAACCACATCCACAACTACATGGGACACTACAGCCACAGCCACCACTACACCACTACATGGGACACCACAATAACATCAAAGAATACATGGGACATTACAACGACATCCACCATTACATGGGACACCACCACCACCGACACGACATGGAGCAACAACACCACACCCACCAGTACATGGGACATCACCATTACCACCACATGGGACACGACAACAACTACCAACACTGCAAGGGATTCCACAACCACAACCACAACCACAACCACAACCACAACCACAACCACTTCATAGGACAGCACAACCACATCTATGACTAGAAATGACACCAACCTCCCATCCACCACAACATGGGACACCACCACAACCACCACTATATGGGACTGTGGAGATCTGGTGTCTGCACTCTGTGTCTTGTCATTCAGCTTGAATGAATTGAGCTGATTGTCCAGAGAAAGCTGTTACTGCAGGCAGCGTAGACATCACGGTATTATAAGCATGGACGTATTACATGACCAATAACGTTGAAGGTTGGTTTTGAGAGAGATGGCCGGGGTTTTTTTTGTGGCTTTTGTTCGTTTGTCTTATCAATAGATCAGGGAGACTATGTGTTGTAGATTATCCCTGAATAGATCCGAGGGAAGAATAACTTGTGCAACGAACGTTGTTTGACACGCGCAGATGAAGGCACAGTTGAAAGTTTGATCTGTCCGTACAGAATTATGTTATATGCATTGTATTAGCTCTTGTATGAGTGCTCTGTCCTGAGACACGCCGTTCCACTACCGATGTAGTACAAAAAACGCCTGGAGTTAGCCTTAGCCCGGTTTCCGTTGCAATACTTCGATTAGCGTTGTTTCCCGTATGTTTGTGTTAGAAAGGTGATAGAACGCATCGCGATGAGTTCTTAAAGGTGCCCTATCCCTACCCAACAAGACTCTTGGAAAATAAATGGCGATTCCACAATCTGTTGTCCCCGTAGACAGGTTTTCGTGACAAATCACCTCTCATGAGAGACGATCAATCTTATGAAAGTGTGGCTATAGCAAGTGAATTGCTTACGGGGTGTAGAACATGATCCGGTTTTGTTGCAACAGAAATTCGTTTTCAACAACTTGAATCTTTAACGTGGAAGCGTTTTCGTTCAATATTCAAACAAAGGCAAACAGTCATCTACTGATTAATCAGACATTGTCTTGTATAATTGTTAATAATGATTAATAATTACAAAGTCACAAAGTCAAGGGCCACTACGGGACAAGTCCTTGGGATGGAGTTACCAAATTCAGGGGCCACTTCGGGACAAGCCGTTGAGATGGTGTGAACGTGGGGACTTGTTACTTGTCAATAAGAGTTAATCTGCTACTGTATGGAAGAAGACAGAAGTAATAATCTGCGGCTGCTGATACTGGTGTGAACATTATCAAGACAAAGAGTTAATCTGCTGTTGGGAGTAGAAGGTGGTAACGTAACTTTAGAGAACAAAGTGAGCCCCTGGTTACCATGGATGGTTATTTTTAATTTTACTGTAGTTAACTGCTGAGGAGGGTGTGTCTGAGGAGATGTTCGTGTAATATGCTATCTTTAATTTGTGTTTGTGTGTGTGTTTGTGTGTGTGTTTGTGTGTGTGTGTTTGTGTGTGTGTTTGTGTGTGTGTTTGTGTGTGTTTGTGTGTGTTTGTGTGTGTGTTTCTGTGTGTGCGTTTGTGTGTGTGTTTGTGTGTGTGTTTGTGTTTGTGTGTGTGTTTGTGTGTGTGTTTGTGTGTGTGTTTGTGTTTGTGTGTTTTTGCGTGTGTTTTTGCGTGTGTTTGTGTGTGTGTTTGTGTTTGTGTGTGTGTTTGTGTTTGTGTGTGTTTGTGTGTGTTTGTGTGTGCGTTTGTGTGTGTTTGTGTTTGTGTGTTTTTGCGTGTGTTTTTGCGTGTGTTTGTGTGTGTGTTTGTGTTTGTGTGTGTGTTTGTGTTTGTGTGTGTTTGTGTGTGTTTGTGTGTGCGTTTGTGTGTGTTTGTGTTTGTGTGTGTGTTTGTGTGTGTGTTTGTGTGTGTTTGTGTGTTTGTGTTTGTGTGTTTTTGCGTGTGTTTGTGTGTGTGTGTTTCTGTGTGTGTTTGTGTGTGTGTTTGTTTGTGTGTGTGTGTGTGTGTGTGTGTGTGTAAATGCTAATATCGATGATCCATATAGGGCCGACCACCCACCCCCACCCCCACCCTTTTTAGCTTCATTTCTTTTAATTAATAGTCCAATGAAATAATATATGACCCTCTACCCCAACCTTAATAAAGAGCACTTTGGCTAATTAAAGAACACTCCTATTTGGTGATTGCAGTGAGGTTTTGGGTATGATCTTGTGCCGCTTTTTACAATATTCAAGTAATACCGTGGCTGGAGACACCATGGACTTCATACAATGTGCTCTCGGGTGCTCGACACGAAAACTTTAACCACTAGGCAACCCAACCGCCCATGATGATTGGAAGTCACAGCGGTGGCAGATCGCCAGCTTCTGTCTCCGTTATTTACATATAGCTGACCTATAACTGTTTGATGACCGCATTAAATTAATAAATCATACGCTTGGAAACTCTGTTTAAAGTAAAAGTAAACATATTACTGTCTGAGTGTACAGCTGAGATGAGTCACACACTCATATTGCCTCACACATTATACAGTATTACACAGTATGTTAAGATGATGAGTATGTACAATACATACATAAATGCATAAATACATATTAATCATAATCATTATATTGCTTTCTTCCACTGAAATCTGTCACGGTGCATAATCGAGTTTGGCAGCTTTGGTGGAGAAAGGGAGAGAGGGGGGAGGGGAGAGAGTGGAGACAGACATACTGTCTGACATACTGTCTGACATAGTGTGGCTTTGGAAGAGAAAGAGAGCGAGAGGGAGAGAGGGAGGGGAGCGAGGATGGGAGTAAGGGAATGTCGTCAGGTAACGTATAGACTCTGCAATCATCTTAGTGTGCTAAGAGTGTTATATGGCAATGATAAAGTATGTTCGTAACAATCACCTCAGTGAGGTAGTGTAAAAATATAGGCTTGACAGTCGTCTTAGTGCTACGGCTATACTAAGGAGGGGGTCGAGGACGGATGGGGAGGGGGGGGAGTTAAGATAAATAGATAATGTCCACGTTGTTATCTACTGTCAGGTGCTGATGTTGATAGCTGGGTGCCTAGACTATGGTGGTAAGTTGTCCCAGTGGTGCTATTATAACAGCTGGTTCAACACTATCACTAGTCTGTGCTTATATATTCATATTCAGTGTCGGACAATATTTTGTTATCATTTGTATTCCATAATGAGTTAGCAACACTGCTCTGCGATGCGAGAGTTAGACATATGTTCATTTTACATCTGCTGTTATCACTAGAATGCATCTCTCTCTCCGCATCACTGTCACCATCCACAGTCAAACAATTTATGTTGGTTGCATATGTTTCTAATCGTGCATACATACTTACTAGTATGTATGTAAAGTAGCTTCAATTAAATAATCTCTGTATTTATTGGTTAGTTCAAAAGGGATTATCATTCAGGGCTCCTTTAACGAAGCAACCATTACTAAGGCTAAAGTAGTAATTATTTAACATTGCACTAAGGTTGCCTAAAATGACTAACGATCACCTTAGTGCTGTGTGAAAGTAAACCTAGGTCCATGTTCACCAAAACTACCTGTCAAGTTCCTGGTTCAAATTGATCTTCAATCCACGCTTGTCGAAAGAAGCGATATGGTGGTCAGACTCGCTGACAATGGTTAACACATGTCATAGTATCTCATTACGTAGATCGATGCTCATGCGGTTGATCACTGCAATGTCCAGTCGCCATAATATACGGACCGATGCCTTAAACTGGAATGTAGTTGTTTGCTGCTTTAAACAACAAACTGTCCCACAAAACACATAGGCAATACCCTATCATTCCCAGAAACATGTGTCTAATGGAGTAAAAGGCAAGGAAGCTTGGCGTTGGAATTTTGATTACAGTTGAATATATAACTGAAAGTCAGTGATGGCACACGTGCTTCGAAAAAGCCTTTCTTGCCCTAATCCCCATTCTTTCATTCTTAAAGTGTTACGACTGTGGTAAGGCAATGTTAGAAATGAGCGTAACAATCATCGTAAGGCTACAAATGCCGTAAGGCCATTTTAGACAACGGGCGTAACAATCATCTTTGTGCTACAAGTGTCTTAAGGCAATGTTTAAGGATGGAAAAAACAATCATCTTAGTGCTACAAGTGTCTTAAGGCAATGTTTAAGGATGGAAAAAACAATCATCTTAGTGCTACAAGTGTCTTAAGGCAATGTTTAAGGATGGAAAAAACAATCATCTTAGTGCTACAAGTGTCTTAAGGCAATGTTTAAGGATGGAAAAAACAGTCATCTTAGTGCTACGAGTGTTATAAGGCAATAATAAAGTACGGACGTAACAATCATCCTAGTGTCGTGTTAAAGTATAGCTTTACGATCATCTTAGTGCTACGACTGTTATACGGCAATAATAAAGTATGGGTGTAACAATCATCCTAGTGTCGTGTTAAAGTATAGCTTTACGATCATCTTAGTGCTACGACTGTTATACGGCAATATTTAAGTACGGACGTAACAATCATATTAGTGCTGTGTGTTATAGAACAGGCTTTACGGGTTCATCGTAAGGTAATGTTTAGGGATTGGCGTAATAATCACTTCAGTGCTACGACTGCCTTAAGACGATGATAAAGTTTGGACGTAACAATCATCTTTGCACTACGACTGTCATATAACAATGATAAAGTAACTCAAGTGTAAAGTATGTGCAATTATTCGATACAAAAATATCCTTGACTAGCCAGGGCTGCAACATGGGATACTAGGTTTAATTGTACATGAGTATGCATGTATTGACATGTGTATTCAACGTTGTGCATTCCTTGCATTCCTTGGCTGGTTGAATGTCACACACTGTGACTCAACAAGTATGACCTGAGCGTCGCAACTCCCATGTCACTGAAGTGTGGAAGGGACTTAACTCCGTTGGGTAGTCTAGTGGCTGTTAGTTAAAGTGTTCGGTCGCCACGCCGAATACACGTGTTCGATTCCCTATATTGGCGAAGTATGTGAAGCCATTTCGTGCTGTTGTTAAAATATTACTGAAAGGGATGGTAAGGCGGACCCGTGAGGATCCGGGTTAGAATTCAGCAACCTTGGTTGACATATGTCATCGTATCTCAGTTTCGTGCCCCAGTTCGATGCTCATGATGTTGATCACTGGATTATCATATCCGGACTCAATCATTTACAGAATTATTATGGCTGGAATATTGCTGAGCGCAGCGTTAAACAACAAACTAAACCAGTCCTTTAAAGATGGAAATATTGGACTGGGCTTCTGATAGTTTTCTCGAGGCCTACCTTCTTCATACCTAGTGGTTCATGTGTTTGCCCGTCACGCCGAAGACCCGGGTTCGATTCCCCACATGGGTACACTGTGAAGTCCACTTCTGGAGTCTCCCGCCTTGATATTGCTGGAATATTGCTAAAAGCGTCTTAAGACTCACCTCTCTCACTCTTAATACCATTAATCTCCATGTGAGCTGATATGCATACGTATGATCCCGGTTTAATATTTTTTAAAAACGCAGTCTTGTGAAGCATGGATAGAAGATCCACCTGCTTAAACAGCTGGCTCATGGGCATACTTAAGATCAGCTTTCAGTTTTCATGCGAATGTTGACATGTGGGTAATTCAGAACTGTACATATAAAATCCAGTTTGTCTAGGATGTTAACATCTGTTTACTCCAGTATTGTCCGACCAACAGAAGGTTTAGATGAGGTGAAATGGTGTTCAACGTTCACTGAGATACCATGACGCAGTTAAGCATGAATACCCCACTCACATTATACTGACTCCGAGCCTACCAGTCCTTGTTGTACCCACTGCCGAGCGCCGGGCAGTGTCCATCAAGAAACACATTTGACGTCTTTTGGGATCGAACCCGCCACCTCCCGCTAACCACAACACCACTTAGGCGGTTCCCACCAGTACAAACATTGGGCAAATCGTTAGGGCTGTGTTAAATGTTTGTTAGGCTGGCATAATGTTCATTATAATAATGCTGAGATATAGATTTATGTAAACTGTATTCCTTATGTTTGTTTATGGATCCAGTGAAGATCTAAATTAGAACTGGTCAGGAGCTTTTATAGTGCAGTGGCTTAGGTCCGAGTTCGAGGATGATCAATACATGCAACCAACATAAAGCATGAAAGCATAAAACTTTGCTAAGTGCTGGGTAATATCGTGATAAAGCATATCTTTGAGGGGTACCCGATGTTTGGGCCCCACTTTCCGAAATATTTAAGATGGCGCCACAGATGGCCGCCACAAATCAAAGATTTCCAATTCTAACACTATTTGACTTTTCCCGTCGCTTGACTATAGCCAGAAACCATACACAGTGCTTGGGAGCATCATGATGATATTATACTCTTTTGGGTGTGCCCGATTTTAGGGGCCCATTTTCCTGAAAATCCAAGATAGCGTCCAAGACGGCCTCCTAAAGTAAAAGATTTCGGATTCTGACAATAGTTGAGTTTTCCCTCTCAGGATTATAGCAGAAAACCTTGCACAGATGTTTTGTCATGATATTCCCCAGCACGTTGCAAAGTTTCATGCTTTAGTCCGCCAAGTATCTATTTGCACCTTAGCTTAGCCACTGCACTACCTTGCTTGTCGTACGATGTGACCAAGCAGTGTATGAAACTCCTAAGAAAAACCCAGGAAGTCCACTGGGCTGATAACTGAAAAATGTTACTGCCCCTGTGAACATGTAACCAGCCCTGTATTAAAAACAGGAAACTGAGGTAATGTGTTAAAATATTGTTATCAAAGAAATGCTTATAGTGAGGTAAACATAAAAATATACAAAAGCAAATTTTACAAAGTACAGTTTGGTAATTCATTTAGTGTCACTGCCATGTGAATGAGACAAACAGGCAAAGTCAGAATGGTCAATATCTTTGGCAAGAATGGTTTCCACATGTTCTTCAATTAGCACAGGGGATTTGTAACTCTCCTTGTGAAAAGTAAACATGCGCAACAGCAAATTTAACAAAAACGACTTGGTCACTGAAAGCATTCTTTAGACCAATCACGTTTAGTGTTAGATAAAAGGATAGGCTGTTCTATGGAAATTAGGGGTTGATTGATCATGAACTATACATACAGACGTCGTCTAGCTACCACAACTGTAAACTATTTTCAAAATATCACCCATGGTCAGTGACATGGTAAAATATATACCCATGGAAAATAGATTGGCCCATGGGGCTGGCTATACAATAAAGTTCTAAGCCCGCCATGTAACTAGCATACAGCGGGCCGCCATTTCATACACTGGACTAAGGTTAACGGGTTGTAAGATCGCTAACTTGGTTCACACGTGCCATCATATCCCAGTTTCGAAAATCGATGCTCATGTTAGCCACTAAATGAGCCAGACTTGGTTATTTACGGACTGTCGTAACTGGAAAGCTGGGGGATAGGAGTGGGTATTGTACATACTGTTGAAAATACAAGTTATTTCATTAAGTTCAGTTATATTTTCCGACGACCTCTGCATATGCCACAGCTGTTTCAAAAACATTCTGATCTGCATGCAAATATTTCACTGAATTCAATGTATAAAATATTACTGAACTTCAATTATATTGTTATTATTCGTTCTGTGTGTATCATGAATTATTTATATATTGAAATGATAATGAGATGTGCATAATTCCACAATTCCACAATTTGTATGTATATTGTTTGATAAGCGTGTGCCCTTACATAGAGCTCAGGCCACCAAAGAGGTAATGCTAAGCAACGGTGCTCGCGTAGAGTACTTGGATGGGTGACCGTGTTTGGCAGTTTGACTCCTGAAGAATTCTCGGATTTCAGTCCTGACTCACAGCGATGTACACTTGATACTTGTATTCTCCCCTCAGGCATGTGACTTTGCTCAAAACTGCCACTGTTCACCCTGTAGAAAATGAGTACCAGGTGGGATAAAGTCCCTTCTAACGTAACAGGCAGGTTGGGTTGGCAGGGATAATACTGTAGTAGATTGTTTGGGCGCTTCCAGCATGCATTGAGCATTGAGAAATGCTGATTATTATTACTAATTATTATTTTTGATTATTGATTATTGATTATTATTAAACCTCACTATCACTAGCTGTTTCGATACGTGTTCATGGGGTGGTGGGGTAACCTTAGGGTTAGGGCGTGCTCCCGCCATGCTGAGGACCCGGGATCAATTCCCCATATGAGTACAATGTGTAGGAAGCCCAGTTTTGGTGTCCCCCGCCCTAATATTGCTGGAATATTGTCGGAAGTGGCGTGAAATTGAACATAATCAGTCACTGGCTCATCTTTAAATAGCTGTTTCAAACGTACAACAACAGGGTGATTAGATTCATCCTTTTATCGTTTTGTTGAATGCGATATCGCAAATATCCACATGTCTGTACGATACTTAATATATTATTCTCTTTTCTGGTGTTCTGAAAGTTTCCACCGGTGTTCCAGGGCGTCATAGGTAGGCCTTGAAGTGTAATGTACCTTGGGCCATGAACGGTATATACGGACCCACCAAAGGTTATTTATTAAACTTAATTTATTGTATGAGACAAGGGCACGTGACAGATGACGTAACGTCCGCAAAAGTGACGAAATGACCATGTAAAGACGATGAAGTACATTTGAAGTACTGCTTTCGTGCATGTCATGAATTATTAATGTAATGGAAAAAATGATGAGGCGCCGATTTCTGGTGTCCCAGAATATCGTGGTGATATTGCTGAAATATTACTGAAAGGGGACAAACTCACTCACTCGGAACTTTTTCATGAGATGAAAAAGACAGGTGTATGTTAATGAAGAAAGCGAACTAAAATGGTGTGCGTTAAGCTTGATCGAACCTAAATATATGTGGTCACCTTTAAATAAAACAGTATAAAGTAAATAGTATCTTTAAATACTAGTAATGTCTGCTTGAGACCTTAATTTAAAAATCAAAGCCAAGTAAATCAGATTATTGTGCTATATTATTTAGGGTAAAAGAAGTAGGGGTTATTCCTTTTTGCGAGCATACAACTAGCCAATGCCAATGCATATGAGAAAATTTAATATCTCCATACAGATGAAACATTTGCAAAGGAAATACATAAATTATCACATTTTCCCTTAATTTATCCTCATCGTCTGTTTCCTCCTTGTCTTCATCATTTGCATTTTATCAATCTTGTAAATCCAATATACTCTACATTTAAATGGTACATTATCCTGTTTCGTCGCGGAAACCTGTGAAGATCCGGGTAAGAATTGATCTTCAGCATCCTATGCTTGTTGTAAGATGCGACTAACGGGATCGGGTGATCAAGCTTTGTTGACTCATGTCAATCTATCCTCAACTGAGTAAATCGATGCTCATGCTGATGATCATTGGATCGCCGCCATAGAGCTGGAATATGGCGTTAAACAACAATATGGCGTTAAACAACAAAATTCAAAACGAAGATCTGAGAGACAACGTCCGAGTTGAACCCAAATGTAAGTCTCATGACCCAATCTACATGAGAGAATCTCGGGTTGTTGAGTCAGTTAGATGTCAGCGGAATCTAAGACGATTTGGCCACGGTAAATGATTTTACAACACGAATACAACATGGCAAATATTTCTTCGATGGATGTAGTTGCCAAGGCACTGGAAGAGGACCATGGGTATTAAATATCGACAACAATATATATGCGATGCTTTTATTACATCCAGAACTGGTCGAATAAGTTCGTTTTCGTGAAACAGAATTCTGATGTACATGTTGCCTAATTTCCAAACCAGGGTGAAAAAATTATCTTTACACAAACAACGGTCCATACCAAGACTCGCAAAAGAAAAGCAATTTTTGAAAAAAATAAAATCTCATAAAAGTAAGCTTTCATGTTTATACCTTCTATTTAAAATCTTGACGAAAAGCCAGAATTGCGATTCTTTTGCTGTTCAGTATATATTTTAAAGCTGTTCAGACTCCAAATCGCAGCTTACATTACACAGTAACATATTCCTGACAACTACTTATTGTCAAAAGACGATGTTATTAACGTCTACTGAATCTGTTGCAATAGCGTATTTGCCATTGCAGTTCTATAAAGGTATTCAAAAGTATCTTAAGTGTGGTTTTACGCCGCTTTCAGCAATTTCCCAGCAATATCACTGTTGTTGCTACCAGATAATGAGCTTCAACACATATCCATGTAGGGAATCGAACACGGACGAGTCTTTCACATTTTAACTAATTAGGCTTCCCCGCCACCCCTCAAACATATGTACATTTTGTCCATTTGACCTTAAAATTCCGAACACCCGTCTGCAGACGTTGTATAAGTCGAACATGCAATTCTGCACGTCAGCATTTGAAGCCGCACCGTTAAGCCTTCTCAACAGTATCCAGATCGTGATTGGGATAAGAGTACAAAACCCGCCGCGTCCGTATTGATCCGAGGGCGCCGAGCAAGCAACAGCTATTTATACGTTTATGCATCAATATCCTTGTTTGGGGCACATGTAAGCGAAGCAACAGCCCCAAACGTGTTAAACCAATATTGGCTTCTACAGCGCGAGTGAACATTTCTGGCGTCACGCGTAAATCATTTGATGAGACTGGGTCGGAAGAAGAACAAGCGAGAGAGATATTCACGGAGAAACGGCGATCTGTTAACCTCTAACAGAGCACAATATCAAACGCAGACTGCACGAGCTGTTTTACAGCATCAACGAAACACTCGGCTCTTTTCGGAAGCAGCTGAGGGATCTTTGGTGGAGCGTTTATGTTCCGCCGTACAGGAGACGCTAATTCATACTGAAATCCGAACACAAGGCTGTGAATATATGCCATATCTCGCCCTTCACTATATTCCAGGGCTTATAATTTGGGACGAGGTATGCGCATGAATACGTTATGCAGGGAACAAGTCGCTCAAGGTGGGAGAACTACAGCTATGTCAAGGTGACTAGAATGGATAGCCATATAATTATTCTCGTCTCAGCTGTTCTTGTCGAAATAGTGAGTATCATTTTGTTGTCAATTGCGTTGTACTGCAGGAATAACATTTTTACACCTGGTGTGTTTTTAAATTTCAAATTTACGACCCTTGAAGCCCGGGTTAGAGCTGGTCTTCAACAACCTATAATCATATATTAGTCGTAAAGGCGAAAAGGGGGATCGGGTGGTCGCTCACTTGCTTGACACGCGTCATCGTATCATACTGGCGTACATCGATGCTGATGGTGTTGACCACTGGACTGACTGCTGGAATGTTGCAGACTGTCAGATCCGCCATGTCACCCAGACGCGTGTTGAGTTCAGTTATTGTTGCTGATATGCAACACAATATTTCAGTAGAAACGAGCGTTCATGTATGTTCAACTTTAGGGTCCACAATCATCTTCATAATAAGATAGAAGTGCAAATAATTCGTGCATCAGCAAACTTCCTGGGTTTGTTGTTTGGTATAACTAAATTTCAGTTTTAATCAGTTCTCAAATGTTGTAAGAGGGTAAGATTCTTTATGGATAACAACTTCTTTATTACATATGATGCGACATTTCGGTATGGATCCTTATACCGTTGTCAAGCAACCACATGCACACATAAACGTCACGCATTTATCGTTACCTTGATTTAAGAGGGAGGGGATGGTCACGTGACTTTGTTGCAGCTGTTCCCTTTACACTCTTACAAAATAACCTGTGACATCCCGTTACCATAAATGCTACTATATAACATACTCCAAGTAACCAGATTGTAGAGAGTTAGTGACTGGGGACACCCATGTGGGGAATCGAACCCAGACCTTCAGTGTGACAAGCGGACACCTTAACCATTAGACCACCATTAGAGCTAGTGGGTGTGATTTAAAGAATTTCAAGTTTCATCACGGGATGTCTGTTTAAAGCGGGAAGAATGCCCAAAGTGATACATGTCTTGGATGTTTACCATTTCGCTGAAACCAACAAGTATTGGTTACAACCCTAGAAACAATACCGGACCAAATCGGGATTGAGCCTACCTTCTGGAACGGCGAGGTAACCCAGCGGTTGATGTGTTCGATCGTCACATCGAAGACCCGGGTTCGATTCCTCACACGCGTGTAGCGTGTGAAGCCCATTTCTGGGGTCCTTCACCATGAGACTGTTGCCAAAGGTTAAACTCACTCACTCTGTGTAACCTTGGCAACCTGTGAACACGACAACATGACATCGTTGTTATTACCGCTGTAGTACTCCCCGTGAAGACGTTCGCTCGTGACATCCTGGGTTCGATTCCCGATATGGGGATATTGTGCATGAAGCCCATTTCTGCGGTCCCCCGTCATTATGTTGATGGAATATTGTTAAAAGCGGCGTAAAGATACACTCACTCACTCATTCTGATGTGCCCAAGGGACACAACTCTGTACAACAAATTGGGTGCGTTAGACTACTGGGTAACATGTGATCATGGCTCCGCTGTAATTACGAGTGTATTAATGACAAACCTACAAATATTGTCTGAGCGAGCAATGCTTCAAACCGACCATCGCGGTAATTCCGATGTGCTCAGGGAGGTGTGGTATCCCCGTGGTGAAAGTGTTTGCTCGTCACACCGAAGACCCGAGTTTGATTCCCAGTAATTGGAGCAATGCGTGAAGCCCATCTGCTGGTGTTCCCGTAATAGTGATGGGCTACTGCCAAAAGCGGCGTAAAACCATATTCACTCCTTGTGTATTCAAACTGTCTGTATGGTGCGAGGAGGTATTTGCTCATGATATTAACCTCTGATTTACTAGACTCAGGCTAATGATCCAGAAAACTATATATCGGCAAATATTTACAGTCACAAATGCTGATGGCTTTCAAACCCGGTAATATGAAAACACAATGGCTGCTTGTCGTGCCATTCCTGATACTCGTTTGACGTGCTAAACATGTCATTTGAAACCTCCAACCGCGTATCAGGTTTCAGATCTAATTCAGCGCGGTGAATGGACAAATCATCTGACACTGTGTCAAAAACAGTGTTATTAAGTGACATTCATTGTGATATTTTGTCGTATGGTGGCGTCCTATGTTTTAAGTCGGTTACTGAGCTGAATTGATATAATGTTGTTCGCAACAACTGACCGCGGGGGTAACTTAGAGGTTAAAGCGTTGCCGAAACGGGTACGATGTGTGAAGCTGATATCTCCTGTTCGCCCGCCGTAGTATTGCTGGAATATTGCTAGGAGCGGCGTAAAACAATATTCACTCGTTCCATTTAGTTCCATTGATCGAGTCGATAGTTTGGGTGTGCATTTCAACATCTTATTTACTTACGTGAATTACAACGAGCGTATTCGATACCAGACATACACCCACACTCTGAACTCGGAGTTCAAGGTTAAAGGGATTAGTGACGGTGGGGTAACCGAGGGGTTAAAGCGTTCTGTCGTCGCGCCGATTCTCCACAGTGATACGATATGTGAAGCCTGTTTCTGGTACCCTAGCTCAATATTGCTAAAACGGCATAAAATCTAACCCACTCATGCATCATAAAATACATCGTTTATGTCAGCTCAGTGCTTTTTTAGTATATTTAAAGGCAACATTTATTGTGGTTGACTTGAAGTTCAGTATGTGATTATTTTTTTATGATTAGATGTTTTTAATATTGCAAGACAGCCGTTCAACATTAGGATTGCGAATGGCACATTGCAAACGTTTCGGGCGTACACATGCTAATGAGGTCACAGTGAGAGAACGGACAGAATGAAATTCAGATTGTCACTAACGTGTATGTCCACCATAAACAGTGATGCTTGCTTGACAACTGCGCCTGACAGAGTCAAACGTCGGAGGAAGTCTTGAGGAATGGCATTCCATATGTGTGGAAGCACCTGAAGGAGAGGTGCTCAAGCGTGACAGTGGGATTTGGCCAACTTCTCAACTTCTCTTCTCCATTTTGTCCCAGACGTGTTCAAGAAGGGAGAGATCAGGAGATTCATATTTGTAAAAAATAATAAAATGCGTTGTAAACCTTTTCTCTTGTATATAAACAAGTGTGTTGATCACACTAACTTTTGCCTTTGAGTATAGGCGGTTTGTAGTCTGGTAGTAAACATATCAACACAACATATCGCCGGTTCCGAGTTTGATTCCCGGCATGGGTGCTATGCTTGAATCCCTGTTTTAGTGTTCCCGCGCTGTGATATCGCTCAAACATTACAAAAAGAGAAGCAATCTATCGCCGATTAATATCTTTTGAAAGCACACAAATGAACATATATTTTTCAAATTAAGCAAGGTATTGCAGTATTGAGGTCACTATTTGCATATCTACCAAAAAACTGCACTATAAAACCTAGCAAACAAATTAAAATGAATGCACTCCTTTGTCATGCGTGAAAACAAACAATATTCTACTTACTGAATGTTTCCACTTACAGGTTTACACACAAAACTTGTTGTATATCCACGACAAAGATGCTTCAGAAACGTGCAGTATCACTCAGCTACATCGGGAGCACAAGCCACAATTGTGCATTTGCTGATAGTAAACGTATCTCTGGATGTTCCGAATGCAAAAATACTGTCACATTTCCTTGTAATATCACCTCGTAAAGTTTCAAATACACAGTGGTTTTCCAGACCCATATAATCATGCGTTTGTGGTTAGTTAAAAAGAACATACAAAACAAGGTGACAATCAAGGTGACTGAAATCACATAAAATATGAACACAGAGAACTTTATGGAGCATTATTAACCCATTATTTTTGCAATGATACTTTCCAACACATAACTAAACATTCTTGTGGTGACCACGATGGGAAATTATTTGAATCCATGTAGATTTTATAGTGAAAAATGTTCATTTAAAAAACCCAGAGATTTTCATTCAAAACCTTGTCTGTGCAAGTACTGTTCTGGAATGTTCAATGTTGAATTTATTGGTGAATGTGAACATCACAAATGTCATTTTCACTAAATGACAAGGTCATTTGTTTTGGCAAGAGCCTCGAGAAAACCAAATGTTAAACATCATTGTTGTAGGCATATGGTTGTCTTTCCAATGTGACAGATGGAATGAAGAGTGAAAAAACAAGCAGTTTGTAGAAATAAATGTTTGATGGCATGATTCACATTACGGTTTGTTTCTTGTTAAAAATAACTCTAGAATTTGGTTTTGTAGTATAGTTTTGAATTATTAATGAGTCAGTGGTCCTTTAATGAATCACCATTTCAGTCTTTTAGATTCAGCTGACAAATTGGCGTTTTGGTTCTCTCCTGAGGGTACGTGTTATTAGAAATGTTCCTCTCTTATGTCAGTATATACGAACAGCTATGTTGTGTTTAAGAAAGCAGTGTATGTAAAATTTTCATGAAGGACTTCAGTGGATACTCCATGTAGGCACTCAAGGGTTATTCTTATTTGGCTTTTACTTGGCTTCAGAGTGCTAAAATTGCATGATTAAGATATATTTCCATGGATTTCAATTTGAGGCTGATTCATAAGTGAGATCTGTCAGGGGGTACATAACCAATTTCTTTGTGTATATATACTACAGACAAAAAGTACAGGAACACCCTAAACTTTGATAGTCATATAATAACTTAACCATGGTGAGGTCGTTGATACTGTAAGGTCAATGCAACTTTGTGTGTGTGCTTGGATGTTTGAATCCAACCCGGTGCTGGTGTCTTTCAGCACCCATGTTTTTCGCTGTTTTTGACATTTTCTTATTTTACCCAAGCTCAAGAAATGTTGAATCACTTGCTTCACTGCATGTTATAACATGTCGATTAAAGTGCCCATTAAGCACACACAAAGTTACAATTACCTCAGAGTATAAATGACCTCACCACGTTTATGTGTGACCCTCAAATTTTAGGGTGTTCCCATTCTTATTGTTTGTAGTATATTGTATGTGTCTACCTTTTTCACCGGGGACATATAATCCCAGACTATCTCTCCATCTTGTATTGTCGGCCCTTATTAATCCGACTCACAACACCAAGCATTGATAAAATGAACTTGACAATTTGTACAACTCGACATATAAAAGACTGTTTAAAAATCACGATAACCTGCGGATCTGGGGACTCAGATCCACTGATTGACAGGAGATATTGACATGATTACACACTAATTCGTCTATTTCGCGCTCTAACTGCTCCGCTCAATAGCCGAAACTTGATTATAGTTGAACGTGTCGATCAATTCCAGGGGATTCCTTACTTAATTGACAGCTATAAACAAGGAATGAATTACGAGGATTAAGTGACACATTTTATACGGTCAGTCAATATATTCGGGCCTAGCTACTTTCGGATGTCGTGTGTAGGACTGACCTCACTAAGAGTGATTTATATAAACAAGAACGCTTACTTAACTGGTTCCAGATGTTTAATTTAATTTATTAATTAATGAGCGAGTAAGTTGAATTTTACTCCTTACTCAGCAATATTCCAGCTATATTACGGCGGTCTGTAAATAATCAAGTCTGGACCAGACGATCCAGTGATCAACAACACGAGCATCTATCTGCGCAGATGGGAACCGATGGCATGTGCTAACCAAGTCAGCGAGCCTGACCACCCGATCCCGTTAGTCGCCTCTTACGACAAGCATACAGTAATTAGAATACTAGCATCTTCAAATGTTGAAAACTCATCTGCAAATCCCTAACACTGATTTGTTTCCTGACCAACACATTTTAGGAATAAAAAAAATGTGTTTAAAAATGAATCGTTTACGTTTTTACTTTTCGATCTACAGACCTGCATTTCTCACTGTAATTCGCCACTGTAGACGAATACACTGTAACTAGACTACTCGTCAAAAACGTAAGCACTTAGTAGACGTTTTAACAACCCGAACCGACGAGTTATTCTTTTTCGATGAAACTTTCTCAAAGGAATTTAGAAGACATCAAGAACAAAACTCGTCATTTAAGAGTGAGTGAGATTAGTTTTACGCCGCACATAGCAATATTTCAGTTATATGGCCGCAGTGTTTAAATAATCGAGTCTGGAACAGACAATTCAATGATGAACAACATTAGCATCGATCAAAGAAATGTGTCAACCAAGTTACTGAGCCTGACCGCCTGATCCCACCAGTCGCCTCTGAAGCACTGAAGATCAGTTCTAACCCGGAACTTAACGAGTCCATCTGACAGAGAATCATGTGTTTTGTCTCTGTCCCTGCAACATTTGAGATGTATTTGGTAACTGCAAATCACAGGATGCTCTGATCACCCACCACTGACTTTCCTATATAACCCAGTGCGGTAGGGTAGCGTAACGTTCGCTCGATACACCAAAAGACTGATTTCGACTGATTCCCGCCGTGACATTACTGAAATATTGCTAAAGGCAGTACTTTTACAAGTGTATTGTGAAATCAGGTAGGTAAATGACTGATAGATAAAATATGTTTTCCCACCTGTATCGAACCCTCATTCACTGCCTATTTTTTGTGGGTCGCTTGTCACGCGGAAGAGCCGGGTTCGATTCCCCACATGGGTACAATGTGTGAAAGCCTACTTCTGCTGTCCCCCGCCGTGATTTTGCTGGAATGTTGCTAAAAATAGCGTCAAACCACACTCACTCACTCACTTTTATGTCCCGGCAACGTGTATGTTTAAGTCGAAATTCGTGTTTTAGTGGAGGCTACACTAATGGATAATACATGTCCTTACACACACACACACACACACACACACACACACACACACACACACACACACACACACACACACACACACACACACACACACACACACACACAGAAAAGAAAACACACACAAAAAAAAGTTACGTAGTTACGTAGATCGATGCTCATGCTGTTGATCTCTGGATTGTGTGGTCCAGATCCGATTATTTACAGACGCCGCCGTATAGCTGGGATATTGCAGTGTAAGATTCAGTCACTCATTCATAATACTGGCAGGCCTAATGGGATTAACCAGAGGGGTCAACGTCTACTGACAGGGTCAATATTACATGTTTTGACATATTACCGAGACATGTTGTAACATATCATCTTGACATGTTTTGAGATATCAACTTCATGTGTCGTGTCAAATAAAGTTCGACGTGTAAACACCCACCACCGGGTTGGTGGGATAGTCTAGTAGTTAAAGTGTCTACATGGGTAATGATTGTGTTGAACCCTTTTCTGGTGTCCCTCGCCTTGATATTGCTGGAATATTGCTAAAGCGGCGTAAAACTACACTCACCCACTCTACCACACAAAATACCAATCATCACTCTTAAGTCAGTTGTGTAGTGCTGCACATGTCGCAACCAGTCTGAAAAACTTCTATGTTCGATGTAGGGGTTGAGGTATAGCCAAATGGGTTCGATTCCCCACATGGGTACAGTGTGTGAACGTCAATGTGGAATATTACTAAAAGCGGTGTAAAACTAAACTGACTCACTCCTTTTTCCTTGCAGGTTGAGGGGAAGCAATGCTGGCACAGCAGTCAAGGCAGGACCAAAGTGTTCTAGTGCGTAATTGTTGAAAGCGTTCGTATAATATCCTGCATCCTTTGCATCTGGTTCATGTGTTTAGGTCTGCCCGTTTTTCGAATCCAGGGACTAGGAAATTGTACAACATGCCATTATCAAGTATGTTGGGGTTGATTTGGTGTTTCTTTTTCTGTTTAAAACCTAACATGCCAACTTGGCCGAATTAGATACGGAAAGGTGCATATAGTTACTATTATACATGGTGTGGTGTATAACCAGATGTCAATATGATTGATAGATGTGCGTTTCAGCCTGTATCGAACCTCTGCACTAGGATCATGTATTAACTGATACGATATCCTAAACTGTCATGTGACTGTCACATGTTTCAGTTGTTCGGACAGCCAGGTGTGCTGTGGGGGGCAGACATGCTGCAGCCTGGATCAAGCCTTCTACAAACTGTGGTACTTCTGGTACGTGTACTATTCTAAAACAAACTTCATCTAACCAGTCTCAAATCAAAGAAAGTCCCTTTAGCCACCCCAGTCTCAGTTGCTACCAAAGTTCTCACGTCCCTCCATCTCCGGAGTGAAGCAACAGGGGAGTTGAATTCCGAGTCCGCCATATGAGCTACCATGGGGATACCTCGCCCACTACGCCAGAGGTGTTTTATGTAGAATAAATGTTACTGAAATTTTAACAATAAGAGATATAAGAAATATAAATGTCAACAGTTTCATGGTAAAATTAGGCAACGGGGTATTTCTTTTTAAGTTCTGTTTATATTATTCTTTTTCCTTCACTCCGTTGAAGTTGGCATGAGGACTGTAGGCGAAGAACGATCCGATAAACCACGACTGACGCTTATAATGTTGAATAATAATTATATTTCACGTGGATATTTATTAAATATGGGATTGGCAATCTGAGAGCACAAGTTAGTGAGGAAATGGATGCATATCGTTGATGGTGACGAGATTTTACTTTGACATAAAACATATTTTTCAAACCGAAGCGAGGGAAGTACATTGTCAGCCTTTGCTCGCTTCCCTCGCATATATGTATAGCAAAACATTTTCTCTCTGTTGCACTGCAGTTTGCCTGTGCTCAATCTGTCTATCCAGTTTCCACACCAAACAGCGTCCCCTAATTCCTCTATATTGTCTTCAAATCAGGCAAGGTCCCTCCATTCGTCCAGTCTCCCTGTCAAAGAAGGCCCCCCCATCAATCCCGCTGTAAGTCCATCCACTCGATCCCTGCAACTGATCTCACATCATATAAAATCCTCCTTTCCGTGTTTTGGCAGGCTGACCGTGCTGCTGCTGTTGTTGCTATGTGCCGCCGGCATCTACTGGATCAGACGGAACTACATCTACCACAAGCTCCTAGCTCTGTCCGCCTGGAGCTCACAACACCTCGTTACATCCTTAAATTCAGGTGCTTTAGTTGAGTTTGTTTTCAGCATGCGGTCCCATGACTGTAGAAACGGTTTTGACGACCCAGCCCAAGTACTTAAAATCTAAAAACAAATTGGATCAGATGGTCATCCTCTACTGACTGCATGTGTGTCTGTGCTCCAGTACCTGTGTTTATGTGTTGTGTGTCTGTGTGTCTGTGTGTTGTGTGTGGCCTGTTTCTCTTTGCGTCTGTGTGTCGCCTGTTTCTCTTTGTGTGTGTGTGGCTTGTTTGTATTTGCGCCTGTGTGTGGCTTCCTGTTTCTTCTTGCGCCTGTGTGTGGCCTGTTTCTCTTGTGCGTCTGTGTGGCTTGTTTCTCTTTGCGTCTGTGTGTGACCTGTTTCTATTTGCGTCTGTGTGTGGCCTGTTTCTCTTTGCGTCTGTGTGTGACCTGTTTCTATTTGCGTCTGTGTGTGGCCTGTTTCTCTTTGTGTGTGTGCGGCCTCCTGTTTCTCCTTGTGTCTGTGTGTGGCATATTTTTTCTATGGGTCTGTGTGTGGCTTCTTTCTCTTTGTGTGTGTGACCAGTTTCTCTTGTGCGTTTGTATGTCGCCTGTTTCTCTTTGCGTCTGTGTGTGGCCTGTTTCTCTTTGCGTCTGTGTGTGGCCTGTTTCTCTTTGAGTCTGTGTGTGGCCTGTTTCTCTTTGCGTCTGTGTGTGACCTGTTTTGCTTTGCTTTGTGTGTGTGTGTGTGTGTGTGTGTGTGTGTGTCCCGTTCCTCTTTGTGTCTGTGTGTGTCCCGTTTCTCTTGTGCGTTTGTGTGTGGCCTGTTTTTCTTTGCGTCTGTGTGTGACCTGTTTTTCTTTGCGTGTGTGTGTAGCATCTTTCCCTTTGGATCTGTGTTCGCCGAGACGTTATATAATTACTCACAATATCAACCACTGTTTTGTCTCAGCAAGCGCACAGGAAGCAAACTAACTGTTTAACGAAAAATATTAATCATCTGAGTGTCTTGTTGCAAGCCGTCGCCATAGAGCTTGAAATCCGCCCTGTGCTCAGTTTTCAAAACAAACTTGTCAAACAAATCCCTGTTATTTTTATAGCTACAATGCCGTAGCTTTCCAACACTGATCACCGTCGCCTATAATAGCGACAATATGCACTGAGGACATGGAGATTCAGACAGATCCGAATACAAATACAACTAATCGCACGCCCGCTTGAAGTTCACAAGTCACAGCACGCTGAAGGCTCCATTGTAAACTGTCATATTTGGTTTAGTGATATTTAATGGCGAGATTAATTCATCAGTCGATCTCGTGTGTGCTATCTTGCTCCCTCTCGGTGATATCTAACAATTATTTATATGCAGGTAAATATCTAGCCATTCCAGTGAACTCCCTCTTTTCATGCGGTGGCGAAGTGGTCTTTGTGGGCCATTTGAATAGGGCATGAACCACATGTATGCATGTTAATATTTAGCCATTCCAATGAACTCCCTAGTGTCATGCGGCGGCTACATGGTCTTTGTGGCCATTTGAATAGGGCGTGATTCATATGGCTGAGCAATTTGTATTTGTGTGGTTGATTGTTGGATAGGTTATAGTGTCGAAAGTTAAATGGTAGTGGCGAAACAGGCCAGGTTGTAGTGGAAAGGTAATGTTAATAGTAGTCGATTCTTCTTGCAGTGATAGGGGAATGGTGGCTTGTGTCCATGTTAACGTGGAAGTCGGGTTGAGGGCATGTGCGTAGCTACCGTTATCGAAAAATGGCCAGGTGTACTCATGATTATAGCTAAATACAAGCCCTGAAAACTCTCTGAATGTAAAGCTTTCCAATCTATCCGGCTTACACGAGAATTCGAAATATTGGTTTGCTGCAGACCTGGAGGAAAATGGCGATAGGAAATTGTTATGGAGTTGTGGGTAATGTTGATTGTATATAAGCAGTCTGGTTGGAGGTAGTGTCGACAGTAACTTGGTAGAGGTGCTGAGGGTAGTGTTGATGGTAAACTGGAAGTGAAGATGAAGGTAGTGTTGATGGTAAACTGGAAGTAAAGATGAGGGTAGTGTTGATTGTAAACTGGAAGTGAAGATAAGGGTAGTGTTGATGGTAAACTGGAAGTGAAGATGAGGGTAGTGTGTTGATGGTAAACTGGAAGTGAAGAAGTCGGTGTTATTTCAGTAGAAATGTTCAGCGACTTTCGTTAAGCTAGCAGGAAGTCACTGCCAATGTCGGATGTGTTTGACCGTAGCTTACGGTAGTATCAAGGTGTTCTTTGGGGTATAATCAATAGTGGGTCTTTTACTCAGTTGATTTACGGTCATGAATACATTCTGGACTTGATCGATACAATACACAAGGGTGATTCATTGATCTGAGAAATTGTACCGTCTTGATATATCAGATTAATGGATCCATACGCAATGTCTTTTCTTACACTATGGAAGAGTGGACAATGCAGTTCGATTGGCTGGAACTGATTTATATCATGTGTTGACAGCACACATGTTCCTCATGTTGCAGCGCTACAAAGGTTCTAGATAAAATGACGCCACCCTTTGAAAAGTCGAGGTTTTATATATGTTTCATATAGAACCGCATGGTCAAAAATGACCATGATCAGGGTGATCCCCCCCTTGCCGTGTTTGAACCTCAGAAAAGAATGTCGTGAATTCATAAACAAATGTTGTCAACGTCGTAAGCTGCTTGGTGTTTCAGGTGTTCGCTGGTTACGTCAAAGCTGGTTTTGTCGATTTCCCACATAGCTACAACATGTGAAGCGCATGCCCTTCATATGGGGATTATTACAAAATGGCGTAAAACAATACTAACTCACTTCGTTAGCTTGTCACTAAATGTCCATGTTTGTTTTTAGGCAATGTGACGACGGCACCCAAGAAGAACACGCGACCGGAAGTTCCTAATGAGCTGATACATTTACCGCCCTATACCCCTCAAGAAAAACCTCCTCCATATACGGAATACGACGTAGAAAGACCCCCGATATACAGCAGCGCCGATGTAGCTGAGGGGGAGAAAGCACACTTAGTGGACCAGCGAACTGAATAACAAATGTTAACCAAAATTACTGTGTTTGTGTGCAAGCAGATCCTTGTTTCCACATCAGTGTTTGGGAATACAAGTCCACTTCCTGAAACTGAATTGACCAATCAACATATTTTCAAATATTTATTTATTGGAAGAGCATATGATGCACTTACTTCGGACAGAGGACAGATTTTCATCTGTCATGTAGTATCATGGTATCACACGAGACTGTGAATATCAGCATTAAATCCATCAGTGAAGCTAATACTTACTGATCTGTCTGTTGCAATTCCATGCCATTTTATGCCAAAGCTATAGCAACAGTTTCCTACACATGTCATCGCTTCCTAATTGTGCAGATTACTGCTCATGCTGTTGATCATTGGATTGTCTGCTTAAGACTTGATTATTTATACCGTGTAGCTGCGTGTAGCTGCGATAGTTCTGAGTGCAGCGTAAAACAACAACAAACTAACCATTAACTTCCAGCCTAAGTATATTGTACAACCATCATAGAATTCGACCTCAATCGGGATCGAATTCGCACAAATCTACTGCGCCACGATTCTGCTTTTCCCGAACGTGTTGAGATCGTACGCGTATTGTTGCTAGGCAACGTGAATTGCATTAGGTAGCCATTGAAGTCCCACTACCAGCGCTGACCTTCCCCATACGAGTCCAAAATGATAGTGCATTTTTAATGCCACTTGTTCCTTGTTCTTGTTATTTACTGTTGTGTTTTAAAAATTTTGGGCGTTTAAACACTGGCGTTCTGGCGTTCTGGCGTTCTTGTGCAGACAGCCAGTTCCATTTTTACATGATTAATCGTATGATGACGAGATCTTCCAGCCTTGTAATATCGCTCAATAGCTCTCTTTAATTCTACGTTCAATAATGAATGAGTGAGCTTAGTTTTACGCCACAGTCATCTCTTTGAATTATTTTAGTATTTGAATTGGCATGGCATGTCATAGTGTAAGAGGACCCCAAGAAGATCCGACTTCATTAACTCACGCTTGTATACGGCGACTAACGGGATCGGGTGATCCGACTCGCTGACTTGGTTGACACATGTCATCGTATCCCAGTTGCGTAGGTAGATGATCATGCGGTTGACCACTGGATCGTCTAACCCAGACTCGATAATTTACTGACTGCCACCATAGCTGAAATATTGTTGAGTGCAAAAACTAAATTCACTCACTCACTAGTGTAGGAGGAAAGTCCGAAGCCTATTGCTGAAATTCATAATCAGAGCAACATCTGCAATTTAACTCAGGAGAATAGGATAATGATGTTTCTAAGGGAAGTAACTCCATCACCTTGGTGGGATGGGAATTACTCTTGTAAATGTGTACTCCAACGTTTTGTAAAAGCAAAACCTATGTATAACAAACGCCGACATACTGGGCGGTGAGGTAGCTCAGAGGTGAAAGCGTTGGCTCGTCACACATTAGTCCAGGGTTTGATTCTTCTCATTCGGATAAAGTGTGAAGCTCATGTCTGGTGTCCCTCGTCGTGATATTGCTTGAATATTGCAGAAAATGGTATGGAAATAAGTTCACTCCGGCAGCACATAACTAAGGCGGTCGGGGGGTCAGACTTGCTGACTTGGTTGATCCATGTCGTATTCTAACTGCGTAGATCATTGTTCATTTTGTCACATGCTGGGTAGTCTGGTCCAGGACCCGTGAACTTCCGGGATAGAAGAGGCCTTCAGCCAAGAGGCGACTAACTGGATCGGGTGGTCAGACTCGCTGACATGTCACCACATATCATCGGTTCTTAACTGCGCAGATCGATGCTCCTGTTGTTGATCACTGGATTGTCTGGTCCTGACATGATTATTTACAGACCGCCGCCGTATAGTTAGAAACTGAACTCACTTTCTCATTCACCCTGGTCCAGATTCAATTATTACCAGAATACTGACCGTTAAACAACGAACAACTTATCAAACCTTCCAAATTCCACTATGCGTTTTCATAGAGTCAGTATATATTTATGTTGGACTATGTAGGTAGGTTTTTATTTATATTTTGATAGTTTCTCTGTCTGTTGTTATTACAGATGTTTGGACATCTCGCTGCGACTGTCAGTGAGTGCGTTCAGTTCTACTCCACGTTTAGCAAAATTCAAGCGGTATCACGACTGAGGACACCAGAAATGGGCTTAACACAATGTACTGATGTGGGGAATCGAACCCGGGTCTTCGACGTGACGCGCGAACACTTTACCACTAGGCCATATTTTCTGTCACATACATGGTACCGACTGTGGTATTATCTCTGATTTTTACTCACTAAACTGGCACAAGCATGTTCTTTTCATACGCGTATTAAGATTTCAGACGAGACGATGTCAACAATGAAAGAAGTCATCCTCTACTACGGTGTACCTGAAGCAAATAGTGAAAGGTATATCAAAATACTACCTGGAGTTCAAACAAGTGATTGCATTTATATTAATCGTCGGGGTTTACTGTTAACTGCATTTTAACTATAATACTCAAACGTTAAGGACTGTCACACCTTTCATATTGCTATAGTCAATTTCTATTCCATGCACGTATAGGTGGCCCTTAACTGGTTTGAGTAGTATAATTAATATAAAGTCAGGGTTATTATGTTTTGTATTGTCATGTATGTATGTGAATTGTACATCATTGTATAAAATACAATGCATGTGATAAATAAACTCGGTTCTCCAGTATGTAATCGTTCCGTTCTGGTCCATCAAGTACTATCGACCTGTTCGCCACCGTGTCCTAATTTCCGAAGTAATATCACAATCTTCATTTCACCTATTACAAACTGGGGATGGACTCCAATCTCGCTCCTGATATGTTTAACTTAACATAATAGGGTGGAGATCACAAACCCTGGGTCACCGAGGATGGTATTAACTGCCGTTTAGGGTTGGGACGGGTAACCCAGTCACCCGGGACGGGTGGGTAATGAGTGGGCCTGGATACCCATCCCAATACCCGGACAAGTCATGATTATGCCACTAATAGATTAAAACACGTAATGTGTTATTCTTTCATGATTTAAAAGTTGTGTCGTCTTTGAAGATTTAGTCATATTGTTATGCGTCTAAGACATAGCTAAGATGCTGAAAATTTCAAAATTGGGGCCTCCAGGCTGAAGAATATATTGACATTTCTAACAATTTTATGTCAGGAATTAACGTATCGGGTATCCAGGCAGGTGTAATAGGGGGTGAGATACCCGGATAGGACATTTGGACCCTTCCCAGCCCTACTGCAGTTAGATTCGACTTTAGATTCGTGTATACAGCCAAATGTGTTCTCATTGTATATACTAGTGACGTTGTCATCCATGACATGATTTAACGTCGCAGACAAGTTGTGAGATGACGGTGCATTTTGTTGGATTCAGTTAAAGAGTTACCATTATATTTTCAGTTTAGAAAGGTTATATGCTATAGTCGCAAGAGGTAACGTAATTGACCCAGTGGTCAGTTTTCGTGGACGATCGTTCCTAGTTTGAATCACTGGATTGTTTGGGACAGTTATGTACAGGCTGTATATATTGCTGAATTGAATCAGGCTTAAAAAGAAACAAGACCAGACAAAAAAAACCGCGACACACAAAAAATATTGACACAGTGGCATGAACATTAGCTTATCTTCATTGGTGAGTTATAACATATTACACCGATGTCTAACAGTTGTTTGTTGATAAACATTCGTGTAAATAAAATGGATATTCACTGTTTGTGTACTGTTTTGTTTTCATTATTGCTTAAAGATTTAAGTTTATGTTAAAGAGAGACCGACAGACACAGAGACATAAATACAGAGAGGGAGACAGAGAGAAGGGCAGGGAGAGATAGCCCGTAGCTACTTATCCTTTCTGTGGGAATTTGGTTAGCGTATTGAGCACTTGTAGAGGATTAAGATTTTCGTGCGTGCGTACGTATGTGCAGGGGAGGGGGCGGGTCACTAACTTCGTACATAACTCTCGGGAGAGGTCGTTCAAATTGCACATGCTGCTCGATAAAACTCATCATCGCCCCCTGCCCCCATCCCCAACCTTTAAATACGAAACGGTCCCTAACAGCATGTATGAGCTTGCTGTTACACAGAATGTCAACGGTATTGCTATAACTCTATAAAGCCCTATAAAATATGCCCCTATACCTCAAACACCTCACCCCACTGCTCAAAGCCACCCCACACTCAGGCTTAATAACCTCGTAAGGGGTCAGAAGTTTACCCCGTTGTCAAAGCAGATACTTTGACGATCTCTAGTGTAGGGCAAGTATGTCAGCCCGTCAATTGAACAGACAAGTGGGTCAGAGCGTGATAGGAATATTGGATTCGAGGTATGTGTCTGGAACGACCTAACGACGAATAACCACAAAACGCTAAACGGCATATTCATCTTGTCCGATGTATAGATTCCGATTTGAAACATATTTATTGTATAAATTAACACAGCGAGAGAGGAATACTTTACATACATGGTAATGAATCTGATTCGTCTTATATATAACTGTTCAATTACTATTGAGTACTTGTGTACGTAAATATGTTTACCTTAATAACTGTGTAGATAGATGCTCGTGATGTCGATCACTGAATTGTCTATCTCGATCATATTTATTATTTACAGGCCAACGTCATATATCTGGGATACTGCTGACAGTGGGGTTAAACAACAAAACAACAGAACAAAAATACAATGTCGTCTGTTGTTGTAAGAAATGGTTCCTGCCACTTTTGGCAATATTCCCGCTATATCACAACGAGGGACCAGAAATTGACTTCACATACTGTACACATGTAGGGAACCAGTCCCGTACCTTTGGCAAGATGAACAAACGTTTTAACTACTGGTCTACCCCACTTCACTCATGTTATATGTCTCTGTTACTAGCCGCTCCACACCAAATCCCAGGACCCGGTGGACTATATAATGTATACGTAATTACATCGGCTGTTCCCACAGGCTAGGATATTATAGCTTAGACAGTGTAACACCACGCTTAAATATGCATGACCCGACACGCTCATGTATACTGTGTTTTTAAATAGGTGTGTCGACCCTCACACAGCCTCCAGTTACCTGGATTAATTACATTTTAGATATACATGAGGTGTCCCCATCATTTGTCTAATTACATTACTATCCTTATAGTTCTATTTTATTCTTTGAGTAAATGTTAAATACGTGAATGGAAAAGTGAAAAAAGCAAACTGAGAGAATATAAAAAGGAAAACGAGTGAATAAAGGGTAGTAAACCTCGTTAGGATGAGAGAGCCACAATAAACTCGGTGCGCCTTGTGGCAGCAAGAGTTGTATACTCCCCAGGGAGTTGAGACTGATTATACGATGTGACGCTGAGATGGACATCCAATGATCGAGGGAAAGAAATACCGGCGCCTTGAGCAAGCAATGGTTGCATGGATATGTGCCCTATATAAATATCCAATGATAATAATAATAATAAAAATAATAAACTAAATTAAACTAAAAATAATAAACTAATTAGAAAAAACAAAAATGAAGGACTGTTACACAGAAGAGGGGATATATGGTGATGGTTGATAGAAATAATATACTTTAAAGCTTAAATGAAAACATTTCAAGTTAGTGATGTTATATTTAACCGTTAAATGGTACTGGTGTTGAGTATATGTTTTGATAATTTATTTTTAATTTCATTTGCCTTTTAAGAATATAAAGTCAGCTAGTAATGTTTTATGGCAATATTCCAGCAATGGACACCAGAAGTGGGCTTTGTACATTGTAACCATGCAGGGAATCGAACCTACATCTTTGGCGTGAGGAGTGGCCGCTTTAAACATAAGTATACCCCATTGATCCAAAACGTTAAAAAGTAGAATTCAAAACACAATCTGCTGATGGGTCTCTAAGACGCCTAGACATCTTATCTTAAAATAATGTATACATTTACAAAATTTCGAACATGCTGGGGGACATCTGGTTTTACATTAAGCTTTACCCCGGTCTGTAGTAAACCTATATATTGTAACACAAAATTACCCTTCCACAGATTAGTATAAGAAATGTTACGGGAATGACTGATGGTAAAACTAACATAAGTAAGTTTTGCAACAGTATTTTACCTTTACAACTGAATGAAAAGCAACCGTGTACTTTCATTTTCACCTCAGTGTGTCAGGAAGAAACCTGCTTCAGGGGTGCATTCCATTCATCTTCCGTGTTCGTCGAAAAAAATGTGTGCCGGATCGATAGAGTGACTAACTGAGACGCCATTGTATCAAAGAAAATTGGTCTGATTTGGCAAATATCTTGTCATTTTCTTTATTAAATGTTTCAATGCTTTTGTTACTGCTGTCTTTTATCATGAAATTGAACACCAGAAAAAAGTGGGTAAAAATTAATTCCATTACCAAGTTCTATGATTAACTACCGACCTTGACGTGTTATACACAGTAAGCGTTAATTACACGGTGTACTTATAATTAGGTCACCTGTGTTGGCCATTAATTATCCATTCGGATCAGGCGAACACGAAATACAATCAACGATGGGGCCCAACGAGGGGTTAATGAATTCTATTAAACACCATTCTAATTGTAGAAGTTTAATCAGAGGTACATGAAAACGTGTCGGTGTGTCTCAAATGCGACATGCAATTGGAACACACCACCGTATTTGCAAACGTGTCACAAATAACGTTAACGTTGTATCTGGCTGTCTCAATGTTAGTCTGGACAAGATACCATGGCTTGCTTCTCGTTGCAACCAAACAGGTGTAACACATGACCGTCTCCGTACAAGCAGACCTCGAGTTACCACTGCAGCCCAAGATCGGTACATCGGGGTACTACATCGTACGGATGAGAGCACAGCAGCCAGGGTGTCTTGACTTCAGAGGATATCCGGTCAAACTGTACGGAACAGGTGGAAAGAGACTGGTCTGAGAGCCAGGAAACCCGACGTCGGGGTCGTGCTACGTCGTCACCATGGCGCTCAGCGTCGCCTTTATCTAAACGTATCCACTTAGTTGTATAGACATTACCTTCTTTTAAACTGGTGTAAACTTTCATGCACTAAAGTCTGTTTGTGGACGAGTTATACATGTTTCAAAATACAACATTTTTGCAACGGATTTGTCGTCTATGCGTTTCTTATATTGGACCCGTCACGGTATGGCTGAAATATTGCCGATGTGACGTTAAATGTTAACTCACTCACTCTCTCTTATATTGGATAGTATAGTTGAAAAACATTCCATGTAAACATTTATTACGAGTTCCCTCTTCCAGTGACTAACTCTTTAAAGATCTGTGTCACAAAACTCGCCCGCTTATAACCCTGACTCATGCATTCCATAAACATATTACCTTGAGTAGCATGTTTGTCTATTGCAGATCGATATTGCTAAAAATAGGATGAACGCAATACACGTGGTGTATAATACTGCGTAGTATCGTCATGTTAAAAAAATAGCAAGACGAACCGGTGAATACTTGCTGATTATGGTGAATGAAACAGACTGCAAGGTGGTAGGAATGTTGGGTGGTTGAAGGGAACTGGAAGAGGAAGAACATGTACAATTCACATTTAATCACGAACGCATGCGCACACACACACACACACACAGCATCGAGGGGCACAGACACACACACGCACAGCCACACAGATGGACTGACAGGCAGACTACAGGCAGACATACACACAAGCACAGACACGCCCACGCACACACAAACAGATGGACTGGCACACAGGCAGGCTGGCAGGCAGACATACAACACACAGACACACAGACAGGGACAGACGGACTGAAGTACATTCAGACACGACACACAGACACGCGTATACACAGAGACACACACAAACACAGACAAGCAGATGGACGGACATCAGACAGGCGGACATGTGCACAACACAGACACACACATGCACAGGCCGGCAGATGGACTGATATACAGGCAGACAGACATACAACACACAGACACACACGCACAGACAGGCAGATGGATTGATCTACGGTCAGACATACATGCACAGAGACATACACACGCACTGACAGACAGACAGATAGACCGTCATACAGGCAGGCAGACATACAACACACAGATACACGCGCACAGACAGATGGACTGATGTGCACACACAGTACACAGCACACAGCACACAGCACACAGACATATGGATACACACGTGCGCGCACAGACGTACACACAGTATATACCAACGGCTACACACATCCTCAAGCAAAAACAGCACCCTGTGACACACACACAGTCCATGGGTGTATTTGGTTCGTTTTTATTTATTTTTTTATTTATTTTGTTGCTGTTGTCGATTTGTTTTGTTTTGTTTTCCTTGCACAATAAAACCGCCCATTAAATAAGTCAATACTTCCCAACCAGGTGATAATATCGTTCGTCATACCTCCTCGTCCAGCCAAGTGATCACAACAAGCGTGTATCGACCAGCGCTGGACATAAGGTTACCATCGTGGTTGTTATTGTCCCACGGACACCACAACGCCAAAACACGAGGCTTGTTGTCTTCAGTCAGGTCAAGAAGCCTGTGTACTGTCAGGCTAAGCCGCAAGCGCACCGAGTGATTTCGCGCGAGATAGGGTTTCGGGTCCAAACAGATCTCGCATTCTGAATTAGTTAAATAAATAATATTGAGAGCCAATCCCCCACACTTTTGACGTTACAAGGGTGCGTTTGCTTTGATGGTGAACGTATCATTTTCAAATGATTTGTAAAAATTCTTAGAACAAGCTTTTCCCATGGCATTTGTCATAACGGTGCATATACTCTGCTGTATGTCCAATAACCTCTGGGAGACATTGCGTGTTGAAGAGACATTTTCACTGTTTGCTCCCTGAAATATTTCAGTTGGTTTGCCGTCATAAAATAGCTATAAAATGAATTAGAGTAGTTGCAGCAGCAGAGGTAGTAGTAGTAGTAGCAGAGGTAGTAATAGTAGCAGCAGCAGCAGCAGAAGTAGTAGTAGTAGTAGTAATAGCAGTAGTAGTAGTAGTAGTAGCAGAGGTAGTAGTAGTAGTAGTAGCAGCAGAAGTAGTAGTAGTAGTAGTAATAGCAGTAGTAGTAGTAGTAGTAGCAGCAGCAGGAGGAGAAGCACTAATTTCGCTATATCACACAGATAAAAGTCCGAAGATTATAATGACAGGATATTCAGTTGCATATGGTATTCACAATAACCCGAGATAACATTTAAAATTACGATCAAACTATCAGAATTCATTTACGTATACTTATATCCCCAACACAATCACATGTTTATCCAGAGTAAGGGTAAATTCTGTGATAGCCTCAAATAAACAATACATCATAAACTGATGAGTGTGTCTGCCATTGTCGAAAGCATGAATATAATCACGTACACGTA